>NC_064580.1:113051431-115451431 GCF_937001465.1 Orcinus orca
GTGTATTGCCAAAGAAAGCAGAAGTAGAAAGAATTCAAACAAGGGGAGGTTGTTAACAGCATGAAATAAAGCAAACAGGTCAAGGTAGTTGAGACCTGTCATAAGGCCACTAACTGTGACAATATGGAGGTCGCTGGTGACTTTTAAGAGATCAATTCTCGTATAAAAGGAGAGAAGCAGTTTGTAGAAAAAGGTGAGAAAGGAGGGGTGAGAAAGGAAGAAGAATAGAATGTAAAGGAACTGGAGCTGCAGGCACAGACCCTTCCATCATTTGTAGTGACAGAAGAGGAAGAGAGATGGTTTAGATTCAAAGGGGTCACAGGGTTGAATGATGTAATGGCTGGATGAGTATCTCAACTTACAACTGAAATGGCTGGTAGCTCCTGTAAGGACTTCTAACCCTAGCTTTCCTCCTTACCAAGAGGCAGGGAATGTGATAAAGGAAGAAGGAAGTTCCTACTCACAAAATATCTTCCCTCTTCCTTTTGTCTAGAACTGCATAGGAAAAAAATACCTTTATAAAACAATCTGCCCATTTATAATACCATAAGATTGTCAGCTGAACAATTATGAGACTCCCTGTGTAGTAAAATCTCATTAATCTGGACTACACTAATTTGGAATTTGTGGTAATTTAACCTGGGCTGGAGTTACCTTTGTACTACTTACAAAGAAAGGGTTCACTAAGCAAATAGTGTTGAAAAGATTACAAGGGAGCTAATTTAGCCTGCCAGGGGCCTAGTTCACCTATCTTTAAGAACATGCTGTTTTTTAAGAACTTAGGCATATTCATTATTAGAATGCAGATTGATTCTGCTAATTATAGATGAACATAATCTACTGCTAAAATCCTATATCTGCAACAGTTACTTTGCTCTCACTGAATATGCTCATTAGAAATAAAATTGCAATTCTTTATAGTTGGTTCACAATTCAGATTTATACATACCCCCTTTCTCCACCCTCATGAGTTAACCAATGTTCAGGAGGTATTACTCTAAACCAGCACATCACTTACCATGAACACAGTGGAAAAACTAGTAAGTGATCAAAAAAGGCCTCAGAGCAGCCAAAATAGATGTCTTAAAGTTGATGCCTAAAATCCTGTATATCTCTCCATAGCAGGTTCTCTCACAGCTGATTTAACTCTTACTTAACATACTAAGTTGACACACCAACTTGGAGATCTTGTTTGTTTGTTTTTTAAAGTTTGTAACTAAGAAGAAGGAGAAAAAGGGCTGTTACATGAAGGGACACTGAGAGAAACTAGAAATGACTGCACACTGCAGAAAGGAGACAGGACGTGGATAAAATGTGGCTGATGTGGCTGTAATAACTAAAAAGCCACCACAGTCTAGGACAATTTAGAGTTAAAAGGCCTATATTCCTTAGTAAACCCAGAAAACTATAATAGAATATTATAGAGCAGTACAATGACTAATGACTAAAATTTTCCCTTTAAATGATCAAGCAAAGTTTAGATTATGTTGAATATATGCCTTAAAAAGACAGATAAGTTTACACACACACATACACACACACACACGATTTGTATTCATAATGGTTAACCTAAAAATGTGAAGTGCATTGATGCTTAAAACAATGAAGTTCATAATATTATCATATAATAATAATAACAATAAAATAGCAACATTTATTAACTGATTTTTTAAGTGATGAAGTGTGTGCAGATATCAAGCTAAGCCCTTTACCTACATAATTTCATTTAACTCTACTAATAATCCTAGGAAGTTTTAGTACCATTTCTAACTTTACAGTTGAAGTGAAAGTCAGAGAGGTTAAGGAACACACCCTAGGCCACAGAGAGAGAGGTGGGACTACAACTACAACTCAGTCCAATTCCTTGGCTGTATACTATGCCTTTCCAATGCTCCAGAAAATACAGCTCTCTAAAAATCATACTTTTCTGGAGGGCTCCAGATAGCTAATGCCTTACTGTATTTTTGTTTTCCAAACTTGTATTTAATAAATATCTTGATTCATAAGCAGAAAGACCTATGATCTAAGAGTCAGGTATGATGTTGTATGTAAACATGCTCCATTTTATAAGCTGAATGTAAAAGTAATAGTAAAAAACAGAACAAAACCAAAAACCCCATGAACATGTCTATTAGGCCCACCTTAAAATCTCAGATCAGTCTCTGTAGACTACGGATACTATTTTCAAATGAATAGCCAAGTAACAAAGAGATGAAATTTTAAAATATTAAGTGATCAGTTAAGATCTGGTCTCCCATTGTTTCCCCACTCACTCTGGAGAAATTTAACATGAGAATGGGCCAACGGAGCACGAAGGATGGGGGAATTGCAGGGGAGGCTAGAAATTCAGTTGGCTGTTATACAGGATTTAGGACAATCTGTTCATCAGCTGTTCTAAGAGAGCTATGAGGGCATAGAACACATGTGGGCATAGTGTGTACTGGGGGAAACAGGGGTGGGGTGGGGACATGCAAATGTATGCAGTTATCCACATTAGGAGTACAAGTGAGGGTAGCCACCACTTGTATATACAAAGAAAGATGTATAGTGACATCATTCACTCATGTAATTCCTTATACCTAAACCAAATGTTCTTTACTCATCTCTTCTTGTCTTAAGTCTACCCATTCAAGGGCCAGCTACAAATGCCACTTCTGCTGTGAAGTGTTCCATGATGCCTAAAGCTGAATTAAACTCTTTCCCTGTTTGGGCTCCCATAGTTTTTTTTCCCTTTTACACATTTACCACAGCACTGATGATACTCTATCTTATTATTAGAGTTATTCAAGTATGTGCTTTTTCTGCCCTCTATTCTACCATGAGTTCCTTGAGGGCAGGGGACTCTTTCTCATTTCTGTAGCTCGTACAAATCATAGCACAGTGCCCACTACATACTAGTTTCTGGGACAATGTTGACTCAGTGGTACTGGCCTAAGAGAATGGATTATCGTCTAGCTTACCTGAAGGAGCATTTGTTCTCTTTCTTTTCTTGCTTGACTCCCCTCCATTCTCAATGAGGCCTTCTGTGACCAGAGGGCCACTGGTACTGCCAAACTGCAGGGGCTCGTTGTTGTTGGCAGGGTCAAAGGGCAGCTGGTTCAACCCTAAAGAAGAAAAAGAAAGCCAAAATCCAGACTCCATTAAGGACTGGGATGTCTCCAGATTTTATTATATGAGCCACTAGAGGAAAACTCTCTAAATCTTAAGAGCCCAGGAATAACAGATGAATTCCTTAAAGCCAGTTGCCCTCTGCACTGTTTTACAGATCTTGTTGATAAATACAGAATTAAAATATAGGCTCTTATAAGACCATGACTCTGTCATTTGTAAGATCCCTCCTGTTTCTCGGAAATTAACATTTTTGACCACAAGCTATCAATTATCTTCTACCTCCTCCTCCCTTAAAGAGATAATAGAACTCGCAAGGGGGTTATTTAGTAATTGGAGTGATGGGGAATTACAACCCAAGTTTGAGTAGGGTTAATCCCATCTTCTTCAAATGATCCCAGAGCATGGTCACTTTACTAGTAGCTGCTGCACCATATAAAATGGCAAAAGGCATTTTCTATTATCCAAGTCCTATTGGTTTCAGCCAGGGATGAGCAGAGATAGTTTCTTACTCCCCTGGCAGAGCATCTGGAATTTCAAGTGTTTCAATTAAAACTTCATGAATACCATATGACCCAGCAATCCCACTCCTGGGCATATACCCTGAGAAAACCATAATTCAAAAAGAGTCATGTACCACAATGTTCATTGCAGCTCTATTTACAATAGCCAGGACATGGAAGCAACCTAAGCGTTCATCGACCGATGAATGGATAAAGAAGATGTGGCACATATATACAATGAAATATTACTCAGCCATAAAAAGAAACGAAATTGAGTTATTTGTAGTGAGATGGATGGACCTAGAGACTGTCATACAGAGTGAAGTAAGTCAGAAAGAAAAACAAATACCGTATGCTAACACATATATATGGAATCTTAAAAAAAAAAAAGTTCTGAAGAACCTAGGGGCAGGACAGGAATAAAGATGCAGATGTAGAGAATGGACTTGAGGACACGGGGAGGGGAAAGGGTAAGCTGGGACGAAATGAGAGAGTGGCATGGACTAATATATACTGCCAAATGTAAAACAGATAGCTAGTGGGAAGCAGCCACATAACACAGGGAGATCAGCTGGGTGCTCTGTGACCACCTAGAAGGGTGGGATAGGGAGGGTGGGAGGGAGACGCAAGAGGGAGGAGATATGGGGATATATGTATATGTATAGCTGATTCACTTTGTTATAGAGCAGAAACTAACACACCATTGTAAAGCAATTATACTCCAATAAAGATGTTTAAAAAAAAACTTCATGAAATGTGGAATGAAAAGCTTTGTTAAAGTCCAAAGTTAGGTGATCTCTCCTAAGCCTTTTATCTACTACTGGTCCTCTAATCCTATCAAAAGAGGAATCAAGTTGGCCTGCTATGGCTCACTCTTTAACCCTCAATTTTTCTATGGCCCGCAGCTGTACAATTCTTAAGGTAATGTTTGTAAAATGTCAATGAAAATTTGGAATCCAGTCAGCTAAAGGTCAATCAAGTTTCAGTAAAATGAATGCTAAGGTTCTAACAAAATGGCTTTACATTCTTGTTTTATTTTGTTGTTTTTTTTGGGTTTTTTTTCTGCGGTATGCGGGCCTCTCACTGTTGTGGCCTCTCCCGTTGTGGAGCGCAGGCTCCGGACACGCAGGCTCAGCGGCCATGGCTCACGGGCCTAGCCGCTCCGCGGCATGTGGGATCTTCCTGGACCGGGGCACGAACCCGTGTCCCCTGCATCGGCAGGCGGACTCTCAACCACTGCACCACCAGGGAAGCCCTACATTCTTGTTTTTAATAAAAAAATATCCCTATGCTGTTTTCAGCCCATGTAACAAATACCATTTCTTCTACAATCAGATTCCACTTGGAACACCTCCATTAAATGTCTTCTGGGACCAGTCAAACATTTTTCCTTTACATCATCTGAGTGAGTAAGTGAAAGAATGAAAACTTGCTTCTGCATCTTAAGTCAACCATTCACCATATCATATCCATGTCCTATTAAATCCCTACCATGACTAGAACTAAAGAAACAAATACTGATCACTATGTATTAGAAAACATTCAGATCATGACCAAGACTATTTTCAAAGAAGACTAGATTTTTATATAACTTGCAAATGAAGATGTTTCTTGCACCTGAGTAGTCACAGAGTAAAATGTGATTAGTGTACTATTCCAAAACTTTTCTTGGTATTTCTTTCGGCAATATCAGACTGACCAAAAAAAGTTCCACAGAAGATGGAATAGTATAGTGGAAACAATATGTGCTTTGAAGCCTGACAGATCAGGGTTCTAATCCTGGATCTGTCCTTTAGTATCTGGGTAGCTTCTGGCAATTCATGTAATCGCCCTTAGTCTTAGTTTCATAATGTGTAAAAGGGGGATGATAACACTGCACAGAGCTGTTGTAAAGATAAGCAGAAAAATATATATTCTAAGTGAATTAAAACAAACTTTTCCCCTATAAGTTTGAAGTTTGTAAGCAGCTCTTCTAAGGAGGACCTCTCTCTCTCTCTCTCCCACAACTGTATCCCTGGTGCCTAGCACCATGCCTGGCACATAGTGAGTGTTGAATGAATTAATTCTCAATAGGGAGGAAGTAGGTGATGCATTCTATTAACCCATGTAGTTAGAATAAAGAATTAATGACAAAAGTTCTGATGCTGATTATATCAACATTACTTAAAATAATTTGATTTCAAATGCATCTCCATCATTTGAGTACTATACTGCAGGATGGTAAAATCTTGATCAAAAGGAATGCTCAGGGATTAGGAGGTTCTGATTAATAATGGTTAATCAGAAATTTTTTTCTTTTGCATTTGATATTTTACAGAATAATATATTAGTCCATTTTCCTGCCTTATTAAGTTGGTAACTGAGGATATTACAGAGCTTCAGAGCTATGACCTGTAAAAGGAGGCTGATAACAGTACCTAACTCATGGGACTGTTAAAAGGATTAAGTGAGATTACATATGTAGAACATTCTGCATCACATCTGGCATATAGCAGATGCTCAATAAATATTAACTGCAAATTTCCATTTCTAATTTCTAGAATTTTTGATGTACAATGTGAGATTGGTCTGAATTTGCCTTTATCCAAGGATATACCCTACTTTCATCATTGAACCTTTTTATTGCTGTTTGTACTGTTTTCTAAAAGTTGAAGGAGTCCAGGAACAAAATCTGATGAATTAAATGTATTCAGTTATAGACATTTGGCTATAATTGTTCTTCCCTTTTATTTAGTCCCAGATGGTAACTTTAGGGCTTTAGGTATTTTGCTCCCTGTACTAATGTACAGATTTTTGTTTGGCACTGAATAAAACCGAGATTTCAAGTACCTTCTGTGTATCCACCTCATAAATGATCCAAATATATGAAAATCTTGATAATTCAACACACCATCTCAGGCATTGTTTCTTATAGAAAAAGACCTCATATCAAGGAGAGAGAGACATCCCACTCAGTAAGCTGATCCATCGAATACCAATCCACATTTTATATTATCCAAGACCCAATACAGTCTCCAAAGAGTTGTAGCTTGAAAACAAGAGCTATAGACATAGCAAAATTCTATGACACTAGTGCTTCCCAGCTACTTTTATTGTATTGTTTCATTCCTCCTTTAAGACAGCACTAAATCAACCAGTAAATCAGTAGGTACTTATAGGATCTTTTCTGTGTCATGTATATGTGGTCCACATTTGGAGTGCTATTTTAAGTAAAATAGCCCCATTAAAACTACCTAAATTCTAAAAGGAAAACCACCACCACTTTAATTTCAAGAATTCTTATTGCAGAAATTTCAATTATGACTTGAATATAAAATATTAGCAATTATGATATTTTAATTCTCACCCAAACTACAGAATTTACCTTTAAATCTCTTATGGAAGCTATTTCTACCATTTTTCTACTAGACATGATGGAACTATTAGATAAGGAAGATATTAAGAAAATATTAGATTAAGAAGAAACTTTTTTTTTCTGTGCCATGCAGCCCATAGCAGTGAAAGCGTGGAGTCCTAACCACTGGACCACCAGGAAATTCCCTAGGAAGAAACTTCTGAGGCTATTTAGTTGACTCTTCTATGCAAACCAGAAATCTCATCTATAGAATTCAGGACAGGCCTAAATCCAGGGGTTACTTCTTAGCCTGGGGACCATTCCTTGCTATGCTCCTAGGGATTCAGCTTGCTTTCCTTACCTTTTTTAAAACTACCACTTACTCTATTTTGAGGGTTCCTTTCATCTCCCCAAGACTGCCTGTGAAGTAGGATACATTTTGTTCAATTGTTAACTTGCTTATTGTCCCTAAAATGAGCACATGGGATGTCTAACTTTTTAAGGACTCTACTGATAATCACTGCAAGAAAAACAAATGAGGGAGTCATCAAGAATTAACAGAATAAAGAAATATTCTAAAGTCTTATATATTTCCTCATATTATTTGCCCTTTTATTCCTGAGGATAAATTTAATAAAACTTTGATCCTTGCTCATTCATTTCTCCTCCCATCTTGTCCCCTCATCGCCTAACCTCACAAGATACACAGTTTGTCTAAAAGGAAGCACGAATTGTTAAAGTAAAACAGATAATAAACATTAGTGCTATAGAATTCTGCTATTTCTGTATCTTATGTTCACAATTAAAGTCCATGTGGTAATGTAATCTTGTCTAAAACCAGGTTGACTGGTTTAGACAGCTGACCAGCTGTTATTTCATGTCATGTCAAAATACAGATTCTCTGACTTTATAACCCACATGAGGCCACTATAGAAAGTATGCATATTGGGGAAGGGTGAGGATGGGGTCGTTGGAGAATGACATTTATTAACCAATGGAACCAGGAGATTAAACATCTCAGAATGAAGTGTGGTTCCCAATGAATCCTCCAATCTGCAGGTCAAGGAGTTCACATGCAATGATGTCTGCCATACAGACACAAATGATTCCTGGGCTTTGAGGAAAACACTGAAGAATTTTCATGATTCTTGTGAAAGATCAATGATGTCTTTGTGCCCAGCTGCTGTAATAGTTACTGCCACAATTCACTTTACAGAGCTTTCTACTATCAGGTCAAATTAGGACTAACCTTCATGATGCAATCTAACATGTTTAATGATTGCCCCAGGTTACAGCACCAAAACATGACCCTGTGGGTCCCTGTCACTTCTTATTTGCAGCTGCAGCCCACAGACTTAAGGTGGTTCAACCTTAGCACAAAGAAACACAATTCTACTCTGGATTAGATCTCTTTAAAAGAAAATGGTCAGGTCCTGAGAAATCTGGTAAATTCAATTCAAGGCAGCAATCTCCAGACAGACATTCATGTTGAAAAAATAGAATGTCAGTTTTTGGCAAAAGGAACTTTATAGCTAATTTGTGTATAAAACAAATTTCTGTAACCCGAGTCCTTTTTCCAATTGACTTTAGTTTAAAATCAGATATGGGACTCCATGGTAAAGAAGGTCTCCAAATTAGTTTTTAATTCAAAACTCTTGAAGTAAGGGGTTAGAATAATAGCCAAGCCCTTGATGTGCTGGCAGGTGCTTTTGTAGGATTTATCCATCCTTGGGAGCCCCTCCTCCTTCCTCAGTCCTGGCCTGAAAACCCCTGACTCCACATTTTTAGTTCTCACTACCCAGCAATTCCACCTGCTACTTCTGAGAGAATATTTACAATTTCTAAAAAGAGCTGAACTGCAGTATCACTCTCCAGCCACAGGGGTTAGTAGCCAAAACAAATGAACATTTCTCAGTTCCAGGTCTTAGCTGATGTCAAACAAATGAAACCTACTTTGTCAATTTTGAGGGTTCAATATTCTGTATAACTGATTTAGCTGAAGCAAGGGTAACTGTAAAAGATTAATGGGTGAGTGAAGGGAACGGGGAAGTGATCAGAAAGAAAAGGGCCAAAGTCTTCTTTTACTAAGGAGCTTGCTTGAATGGTGGTGAGCATAAGAATTTTCAGAGCCAAAATGATGCTTAAGTCACCTTTTTCAAGGTGTGATACAGGTCACAGGTGGATTTTCATTGACAGTGATCCTACAGCAACTTTTAATGACTTCCCAAACTACTTGGTCAGGCATTCAAGTCCTTCCTAATAAGGCCCCACCATTCTGAGCCTTGTCTTCTACTATGCTCCAGCTTGTGCTCTACTTCAATACTTCCTGAACTTCAATGTGCACACATGTTCCCCGGGAATCTTGTTAAAATGCAGATTTTGAGTCAATAAGTCTGGGTTGTGTTCTGCTTTTCTAACAAGTTCCCAGGTGATGCTGACCCTGCTGGTGTGGGGAATCGTACTTTAGGTAAAAAAAGCTGACACTCTAGCAAAATGGGACTACCTAGCATTCATTGAATCATTCCAGTACTTTCCTACTTCCACAGCTTTGGCTCACGCTATTCCTCCACTTACTTCTTGATTTCCAGCCTTCAAAAGACTATCTTTCCTTTAGGGTTTATCTCAGATGTTATTTCCTTCATGATGCCTTCCCTTATCCACCTCCACCCAACCCAATACATACACAGCAGTGGAGCAGGGCCACCAGGGGAACTACCATTCATTGACTGTTCAGAATGTGTCCTGCCTTATATTCATTATCCCACTATTTTATTTTCTAGTTATTTGCCCCATTTACAACAAAGAAAGGTAAATTTATAGAATTTAAATTTCCCAGGGTCACACAGCTAATAAGCACTATTACTAATAAACACCATTCTGGCCTTCCTCAGATCTTAATCTATACTTTTCCTATGCCTTTCAGAGCATGCCTTGTGTTATAGTTCTTTGAGTATTTGTCTTATTCTCCCTTCCCTCCTGCCTTAGCCCATCACCACTAAGTTGTAAACTCCCTGAGGACAGACTTTATGTCCCAGTCATTTAAAAAATCTCTCCTCCAAGATGCCTGGCATGGTGCCTTGTACAATATTATAAGCACTCCAGACATGTGTATAGAACTGAACTCAGCTACAACTTTGGGTATAATAGTTGTGTTTCCCATCCCAGATGTCAACCAACCTGCTGCTGGGGCTGTTATGAAGGGAGAAGGAAATATGGTTTGGGGGGTTCCTTCAGCATTCCTGGTATCCCCTCTATCCTAGGATCCCCAAAGACTCTTTGGGGAGTGGTGGTAGACTATCATACACTGTACCCCTGACTATGACTCTGCATAACTTCACTATCCCTTTCCAAGAAGCGAAGCAGTCCTTCTACTGACTAAGACCTTTCTATAAGAAAACACTATAAAAGAAATCCCATATATGGATCTTCTCCTAATACGTCTACGGACACCAGGTTACAGATTCCTGCTTTACAAACTACAATCAAGAAAAGGCAATCCCTAGAGATGTACCATCCAACACAGTAGCCATTAGACAGATGAAGCCATTTAAATCTAAGTTTAAATGAATTAAAATAAAATAAAATAAAAAGTTCAGTTCCTCAGTTGCACTAGCCACATTTCAAGTGCTCGGCAGCCACATATGGCTAGTGGCTACTGTATTGGACAGCACAGTATAAAGTATTTCCATCATCACAGAAAATCTTATAAGTTGCTCTAGAGTCAGACCTGGATTCAAACCCATATCTGCCACTTACTAGGTGTGCCACTTACGAGGTGTATAAAACAAGTCACTTGATTTCTCTGAGATTGTTTCTGTACTGCAGAATGGGGATGATAATGACACCCCTTATAGGGAAGTGAAGAAAATTAAATGAGAGAATGTATGTCTAAGGTCTATCATATATCAGACACTAAATAAGTGTTAGCTCCCTTCTTCTAACTCAGTTGGGGATTTATATGTATTTGTCCAAAAATGGATTAAGAAAATTTGAATAGTGTGGCTCCTTAGGCCCCCACACTATATCCTATTTATGGCTTAGAAGATGTTAGCTTTGCATTCATTTTATAGTCCTGTTTTTCAGATAATACACAGCCATCAAGGTAAAACATTAGTAAATAATGCTGGGAGTAGTCAGTGACTGCTCTTTGCTTGTACTATTTTTAGGAAAGGAGACGATATTTGTCACCACCTTGAACTTTCCAACATGAAAGAACCACATTTTCCCCTTACAACTTAAATGCCTCCTCCCAAAGCTTTAATCAGTGCTCACTTTCAGCTGGTTGCTGTATTATTAGAACACTGCTAACAGTGACACTTGAGCTGGAGTACAGAAGGTCCATTTCTCTCTAAACCCATATTTTCCTATGCTCAGAATGTTCTCTGTGTTTCTCCTAGGAGGCTGATATCTCCCAGGCCTGGTAAAGGTGAGTTATTTGAGAGAAGTCTGAACTAAATCTGTTAAGGTATTTGAGTTCTGTGAGCAGGAAAGCAAAATACATATTTCTAACTTCAACAAGAATGCTTCAGGACTCTTTTCCCCTGTTCAACTTAAGGCTTGGGAAACACAGCGAAATCACATTCCTCAATGAAAACAAAGTTCAAAAAATGCTGATTTGATAGAACAGTTCAAAGTGACAGATGGTAGACAGGTGATCTATCATTTTCCTTAGGATAAAGTCTGGCAGTCTTCATAGAAAGTCTTATTTTCCTCTACTTTAGCCCTGGGAACGGTTATAGCAACTACCCTTCTCTCCACATCTTTGGGGGTGGAGGATTAGAAAGATGGTGATTCATCAGTGCCCGCTTTGAGCTGGCTCTAGGCCATGCTGCAATTCCTGTTGACCAATTTTCTACTTGAGTGACAGGAAAGGGGCAGGTTGCTAACATACTGACCATTAGGTTATCTGTTTAATACTTGCCTGAGAACATGCCCAGAGGTACCATATTATGGGTGTCTCTGTCTAAATAAAATAAATAATTGCAGATTTCAGAGCCTGAGGGCAGAGAGTTGTTCTGGTATTGAAATTGGAGTCTATCTTGTCAGATCTGTAATGAGGTCTTCCCTTCAGACTGATTGATTTCATAAAGCTGAGGTAATTATCAAAAGCAAGCACAGTTCTCCCTGTAGAAACCACTCCACTGGTTTTGACAACTAGCTAGTCAGTTGGATCTGGTCAGGGGCCTAGGCTGAGCCAGCTCTTTCAGTAGCAACGGTTACTACACACACTAATTTACTTTAATAGATTCGTAAGACGCCAGTAAATAAGTTGCAAACAAAGTGCAGCAAAATTTCACATGCTGTAAGTGAGTGAAAATTGAAGTAGCAGTCAGATAAATCTGCATTTCCGTGTAGGATGCTTTTAAGGGAGAATGAGAGCTAAAACTCTTTTGGTCTTTGGAGAATTAATTTTATCAACTAATACTAGAAGGATATTGGTTATCCTTTAAGACTGATACGCTGTATGAATAACGTGTATCTTTGCTTTTCCCCAAATGGACACAGTAATTTCACCAGATTTCTTTTATTCATTCATTTAGCCTTCATTAACTATTTATCCAATCACTGTGCTACAATTTTAATTACTTTCTAATTAACCAATGATGAGATTGTGATTTAGCATCCCCTAAATACAGAACTACATAAATACAGTAAACCTCCATTTACACGTCCAAAAATATTACACTCTCTCCTTTCCCCTACACCATTAATTTTGCTATACTGTATCATTAATGTTCTGGAGTTATGCTTTCTGTATTCCTAATGTTTGAGCCTCATTTGAACTAGTTTTTCAAGAATGTATGATAAACAATCCGTTGTTGGCTGTGAAATTAAACACACGGGAGAAAACAGAGATTACTGTAATATGCTAATGCATCTTTATAGATCCAC
Organism: Orcinus orca; assembly: GCF_937001465.1. Classification (NCBI taxonomy): domain Eukaryota; kingdom Metazoa; phylum Chordata; class Mammalia; order Artiodactyla; family Delphinidae; genus Orcinus; species Orcinus orca. The sequence continues at coordinate 113,064,269 of NC_064580.1, forward strand.
ACTTCCTTTAAAACAATTCCACCTCAGGAGTATCAGTATAGGGTGTTGACAAGTGATTAACTCCTTTAGAGAGGTACCTGGGCTGAAATCAAACTGACTACTGAGGAGAAAGCTAGAATCTACTCCTCAAGAAAACAATGACTATAAAGGAAAAGCCTGCAAAAAAGAACTAATCTGTGTTTGAAACAAGTCTTACTGCTGTTGTTGTATAAAAGAATAAGTAGGATCTTAATTTTGCTTCAGTCTGGAGTCTAATTGAAGTATTCAATACATATTGGAATGAATGAATCAATCAAACAATATTGACAGCCTCTCTCCTTATTCATCCAATTCATTCAAACAATTCTGTGTACTTAGCAGTATCCTAGGCCCTAGGATTTCAGGACTTGATAAGAAACAGTTTTGTTCCTCAAAAAAATCGCAACCAGAAAGGAGGGCAGATAAATACACAGAAAATCTGGGCCAAATTACTGCATCTTCATCTCTTGCCACTTCCCCCAAGTATCCTTTACTTCATTCATACCAAACTTCTCAAATTCCTCAAACATGCTATGCCTTTGCATGTCTCTGCGCTTCTGTTTTAAAAACTTAATTTTATTGTGGTAATAACACTTAACATGAGCTCTACCTTCTTAACAAATTTGTAAGTGTACAATACAGTATTGTTAACTATAGGCATGATGTTGTACAACAGATCTCTAGCATTTACTCATCTTGCATAGTTCAAACTTTGTGCTTGTCGATTAGCAATTTTCCATTTCCCCTGCCACTCAGCTACTGGTAACTACCATTATACGCTCTGATTCTATGAGTTTGACTATTTTAGATACCTCATACAAGTGGAATCATGCAATATTTGTCCTTCTGTGACTGGCTTAGTTCATTTAGCATAATATCTTCAAGCTTCATCCATGTTCTTGCATATTGCAGGATTTCCTTCTTTTTTTAAGCTGAATAATATTCCACTGTATGTATATACTGTGTTTTCTTTCTTCATTCATTTGTTGGACATTTAGGTTGCTTCCATATCTTGGCTATTGTGAATAATGCTTCAATGAACATTGGGGTGCTAATATCTTTTAAAGATACTGATTTCAATTCGTTTGGATAAATACCCAGAAGTGGGATTGCTGGATCATATGGTAGTTCTATTTCTAATTTTCTGAGGAAACGCCATATGTTTTCCATAGCAGCTGCAACAGTGTACAAGGGTTCCAATCATTCCACATCCTTGCCAACACTTATCTTTGTTTTTTTTTTATAATAGCCATCCTCACAGGTATAAAATAATATCTCATTTTAATTTTGATTTGCATTACCCTAATGATTAGTGATGTTGAGCACCTTTTCATATACATGTTGGCCATTTGTATACCTTCTTTGGAGAAATGTTTATTTGTGTCTTTAGCTCATTTTAAAAATTGGGTTTTAGGGTTTTTTTCTATTGAGTTATAGAAGTTCTTTATATATATTTTTTTGAAATTAACCTCTTTTGTTTTCTCCCATTCAATAGGTTGGTTGACTTTTCACTCAGTTGATTGTTTCCTTTGTTATGCTAACACCATTTAGTTTGATGGGGTACCACTTGTCTATTTCTGCTTCTTTTTTTTTTCTTTTTTGCGGTACGTGGGCCTCTCACTGTTGTGGCCTCTCCCATTGCGGAGCACAGGCTCCGGATGCGCAGGCTCAGCGGCCATGGCTCACGGGCCTAGCCGCTCTGCAGCATGTGGGATCTTCCCGGACCGGGGCACGAACCCGTGTCCCCTGCATCAGCAGGCGGACTCTCAACCACTGCGCCACCAGGGAAGCCCTATTTCTGCTTTTATTGTCTGTGCTTTTGGTGTCATATCATGAAATCAGTGCCAGGACCAACGTCATAAAGCTTTCCCCCTAGATTTTCTTCTAGGTATTTTACAGTTTCAGGTTTTATATTTAAATCTTTAATCCATTTTGAGTTGATTTTTGTGTATGGTGTAAGATATGGGTCCAAATTCATTCTTTTGTATGTGGATATCAATTTTCTCATCACCATCTATTGAACATACTATTTTTTTCCCCAAGGGGCACTCTGGCACCCTTGTTGAAGATCAACTGACGGTATATGGATGGATTTATTTCTGGGCTTTCTATACTGTGCTTCTGTATATACCATTCCCTCTGCTTGAAATACAATTTTCCCTTTTCTCCACCTGGAAAGCTTTTATTCAACCTTCAAAATAAAGACACAGACCTACTAGAGAATGGACTTGAGGATATGGGGAGGGGGAAGGGTAAGCTGTGACAAAGCGAGAGAGAAGCATGGACATATATACACTACCAAACATAAGGTACATAGCTAGTGGGAAGCAGCCGCATGGCACAGGGAGATCAGCTCGGTGCTCTGTAACCGCCTGGAGGGGAGGGATAGGGAGGGTGGGAGGGAGGGAGACGTAAGAGGGAAGAGATATGGGAACATATATATATGTATAACTGATTCACTTTGTTATAAAGCAGAAACTAACACACCATTGTAAAGCAATTATACTCCAATAAAGATGTAAAAAAAAAAACCCTACTCAAATGTTACCTATTCAATGAAATGTTTCCTAATCCCCAAAAGCTCTCTCTATAGGAGTATACAGAGCCTTTTTCTCAGAGCACTTATTGTAGGACCTCAGGGTTCATTCTCGATGTTTATGGGTTTGCAGGTGTTCTGGGTTGTCAATATCTGATATCTGCCTTAGAAAGTTCATGCTTATGGCAGAATGAAGGACACACAGGAGGTAAGAAGGCACCAGAGACAGAGAGACCAATTACAATACCAAAGTGACACAGTGGAGAGATGACAGTAGTGTAACCTCAGACCAGTAGCAATGAATGGAAAGAAATGGATTTCAGAGATATTCATGAAGTGGAATCATCTGGATTTAGTGTCTGATTGAATCTGGAAGTTGAGGGGAAGAGAGGAATCTGAGATGATCCATTTTAAAATTAAGTCGCAGTCCTGAAAATCCTACACGGTTTGGGAGTTCAGTATGAGAAAAAGCACAATTCATTGGAAGCATATCCACAAAGCTACACTGGAAAAGAAAACTGCTTCCAATCTCTATTTGCCATAGGATAAAGGCTGCCAGGAAACACCATCAAATGGCTTACTCTTGACCTTTACTATGTATTCTTAACAAAGCCTGTCAAAAGATATCAATTCATCCAGAAAAAAAAATAAAGCATAATAGTCTAAGAGTCAGGGTAACATAGTATTGGGCTATGGAGGGAGAATAACATTTTAATAATAGGTCTCAGACTCGGTTTATTTTGTTTGCAGCATTCACTGACGAAAGTGTCTTTGAAGGTCAGGAATACTTAACAGATTCCTTCCCTTTCCCCTGCATACTTCTCCCTTTTCTCCTCCTCCCAAACAACTTCTCAAAATGATCTTATTAGAAAACCTTGCATTTTAATAGCAGTTGTATTTTGGTTATTATCGTATGTTGGATTAAGCTGACAATTCTCCTTTTAACAATACTCAAAGAAAGGTTGAAAAAATTAATGCTATGTTGTTTTTCTCCCTGCCAAAGAACATAGCATTGTAATTGTCTCCTGGAGACGAAGCACTCTAATCATCTTTAACTTTAAAGTAAATTCATTTCAGGAAGATGCTTTGAGACAAACAATTGACAGAGCAAATCAGGGCTCCTAGGAGATTGTGAAGTGTTGGATTGAGTCGAAGAGAATGCCATAGCCGAATTCAATTCCGTGAACATTTTCAACTTAAGAGTTTCTCTGCAACAAAATAGCACTGTATGGGAGTTAGAGTCATGTTCCATTGTGGGAGATAGGCCTTAAACATTGCACAGATTCTTAACACCTAAGAGTTCTAGGCACCACAGAGGCAACAAGCATACAACACAATTATTCTGATTAAACAATAGAGGAAGCTGTTATACCACGTAAAGTCAGAGTGTGAAAGCATAGTAACTTTCCAAAATTGTGTTTAAAAAGAATCCAGGACTGGAAAAGACTTAAGAATCCTCTGGTTCCAATTGATGTCATAGGAATCTTGGAATGGTCCCAAAAACCAGAGATCATTTCAACTTTCACTCCCTCCCTAATTAAATCCATCTCCATCTTCCATTGTTCTTGTTTTGTTATTTTTTGAGCCTCTCCTGTTCAAGGTTTGGGGAAATACATCATTTGGATACAGATTTGGATTGGTAAATTTATAGCCTTGGTAAATTAACAGGCTCAGAATTTCCTGGAAATTGGGCACTTGCCTAGGTTGATGGTGGAAAGAAGAAATGCAATAACAATGAACTAAGGCCCTGAATACCTGACCAAGCAGCCTAACCTCCTGGACAGATGCCAAGCATAAGCATAAAGCCATAGTGCAGTAAACCAATTCTATTTAAGAACCCTCCCTTTGGGCTACTAAAAGGCAATTGTTTTCTTTGATACACATGTGACCCAAATCTGGTTTTCTATAAGGTGAATGGTGCCAAAAGCCGTTCCCACATTATTTTGTTTTTCACCAGCTACTTCTTGCCTCAACTCAGTCACGAACATCAAAGACTTGTTAGGAGTATCTCCAGAAGAGAGTGAGACTTTAAGACAGTGCCTCATCACTGTACATATTAAAATCACCTGGGAAATTTCTTAAAAATACCAATGCCTGGTCCCCACCCCCAGAGATTCTGATTTAATTGATCAGGGTGGGGCCTAAGTGGCTCATTTTTCAAAAGCCACCAGGTGATGCCTTTTTTTTCTCTCTCTCTAGTTGTGGCACATGGGCTCTGTAGTTTGCAGCATGTGGGCTCTCTAGTTGAGGCGCGTGGGCTCAGTAGTTGTGGTGCGCAGGCTTGGTTGCCCCACAGCATGTGGGATCTTAGTTCCCCGACCAGGGATCGCTCCCGTGTCCCCTGCATTGGAAGGGAGATTGTTTACCACTGGACCACCAGGGAAGTCCCCCCACCAGGTGATTCTAATGTGCAGCCAGGACTGAAAACCACTGGTCTAAATGGAGCAAATGCGCATACACTACCCAAAGTGTTGTGTTTTTTTTAAGGTTAAAACCAAACAACACTTAGAGAATAAGTTCATTTACTCTCTACCTACAATATGCAGGGCACTGTATTGGTTGTGTGGTATAAATAGGTTAGACCTAAACTTGTCTGGTTTATGATGCTTCTAAGGAAAAGATGGAAAGAAAAGGTTAGAAGGGTTGCTGGCAACCACAAAAACCCTAAACCAAAACCTGAAGTCTTGGAAAAAATTCAGGCAAAATATAATTACAGGATTATGTTCTTTTCCTTGGTTCAGGAGATTATAGCTAAAATGCTTCAGAAATATTCTGTCTGTTTTCTTATCTCCAGAGAAAGATTCCACACTGCCTTGGGGATTAGTCTCCAATCTCACAACCCTTGGGACCCCAGGCCCGTCACCCCTGCCCTCAAGTAGATCATTCATTTACTCCACTACACGTACAACGTCATGAAGGATGTTGGGAAGTACTGTGTCTAAACTACAGCTACATTTAATAAAATCAGGCTGCAGTGTGGTTTGCCTGTATTACTTGTCACCTCAATGATTCCTTAGTGATTCCACTGAACTTTAGGAAGGATCTGGTAAACTAAAAAATGCAAAGGAAGCAGTTAAGTATAGTGGAAGAACAGGCCACAAAAACACAAGCTCTGGTCTCTGATCTTCCATTAACTTAGTGGAGAACCTTGGGCAAGTCATTATTGGTCAAGGTTTCCTCATCTGAAAGATGTGTTGAACCATGATCTCTAAGCTCTGTAGTTAAGATAAAACAACAATAACAGAAGTGTGGATAGAAGACATTAATAGAAACCTGATATAAAACTCAGTAATGGGGTAGAAAACAAGAGAGGCGGGAGGCCTGGAAGAATGCCTTCCTGGTACCACCTACTCAAAACTTATTTTTCAGTCAGTAAATGATTTAATGGTAGTACAGTTAAGGCACCCTGAAAAAAATCAAAGCATTTCCAACACTGCTCCAAAAAAAATCTCCTTAAGAATTTTGCTAATTATAAATAAGAACTTATAAGTGCAGAAAAGTTGTTTTTTAAAAATAAGATGTTTAAATACCAACATATCTTCTAAGTAACTTGCTATCAATTAATATTATTTAGAGAACAAGTATTCTGAAAATCAGAATAAGAATCTAATGCTGAAATGCTAAAAGAATGCCTAACATGTTAGGAATAAATTACCCTAATTGACCAAAGCTTTGCTCACATATGAGATATTTCAAAATGTAATGATGTGCTAACAAAAGTTCTTGTATCCCTCTGCCAAAGTTATAGGGACTGTTATTAAATCCAAGTATGGTATTTGTGTACACATAAGAGCAGGCAACAATTACAATCTAGAGATATTTTAAATTTAATCTTTTTTAATTTATTAGTATTGTTATGCAGCAATGAGCATTCAGAAAAAAAACTAATCAGTGTGCATTATGCAACAATCAGACAAAATACTCCTAATCCTCTGTCATTCTTCTTCCTTGGCCCCTGGGTACTCATTAAAGGTTAATTTATTTAAATCTCTCAAACATTCATTTCAATCTACTTTAATAAACTAATGAATCTTTGGAACTTTGCCTAATCAGCTTATGTTTTCTATTTTAATATATGTATAAAATGTCTTTTTTTAAAGCTCATTTTTAATAGTTATCTTCCCTCTTGGATATAGAATTGTGCTTCAGTAACAACCTGATGTGAGCATTTGGTAACACACTTATAACCTCATCCAATACAGAGAGAATGGCTGTGGCTTGCCTATTGCTCTTAAACACAGTTATACTTTAGAGGATAGTGAATTGATTTATGTTTAGTAGGATAATAATCCTCCAAATTTAAATGGTCATTTTGCAGTTTAGTGGGAGTGACAATTATATTGAAGCAAAGCTTCTAACAACTTTGGTGCTTGTCAAATGCTATGAGGGCCTATCAGTGAAACAACTCCATTCTGGTCATTGCAAACCAGAGCAGTGCATGGTACATGCTATGTGGATTGGCAAATATAAGCGAAGTCTTCAAAAGAGCAGCATCTAAATGGAGTCAAAACTTCTACCTTACAATCTGTTCAACTTCCATGTTAAATACATTTTGTTTAATGGTAACTTTAGGAAATCTTTCACGTAACTATCATTAAGTTGAATGTTCCCAGGGTGGTGGCCAACATTCAGGAACTGCACTCCACACTGTATACCAGAATGCCAGAAATCAAAGTCTTGGAGCACTAGGACATTATTTCTAACTCCTTCCCCAACAACTGACACTATAGAATTTTACAGCTCATCAAGTGCTTACACAACATCCTTATGATAGAGGAAGGGATTAATGTCCTTTGATTATAGAGGAGAAAACTGCAGCTCAGGGGAGCTTCAGTGATTAACCCAAAGTTTTAACATGAATGTATGGAGGAGCTAGAACCCAGACCCCCTGGCTACAAATCTTTCCCCTATACCATGTTGCCTTACCTGTAGCATTTGTGTTGAGGTTAATGTTTTTACTGCTGCATGGTTCACCATTGATGAAAGAAAACTTGTAAAAGTTACTTCCAAGATGTTTTGGCAGTAAATAAATCAAATTGATTAAAAATAATTATGATAAATTATTCAACATAACTTATCTTCATAATATAGTAATTCATTGAAGTGTAACACCATGTGTAAGAGCTGGAATTCTTAATTTTAAGTTTTGTTTTCATTCTACATACAAATCAGTAAACATAATAAATGTATTCCCCACCCTTGGTCTAGATTTCAAATATTTAAACTTCTAGTGGAAGTAGATGCTTGGCTCTAAGTTATATTGCTAAAGGTTTTCAAGTTGTCACCTCTGCTTTTCCACACAGTAACTCCAAGGAATTACCTTTCAAAGTTCACTGTTCATTCATTACTCGTCTGTCCACCCATTCATTTATCCAATCATCCAAATGACATTTATGGAATGCCTACTTTGAGCCAAGAGACATGACCGATGTGGACTCTACCTGAAGCTCCTGCTGCTGCCTTACTTCCTTAGACTAAGAACTCCTTGAAGACAGGAATCCTGTCATTCTGTACAGAATACAGCCAGTTCTACTTGCAGAAAATCACTTAAACACTCTTGACAGTGAGATTTCTGGCTCCCCTGCCACCCACATGCCCCTCCAGACATATGCGAATTAGGGGAAGAAACAGCAGAGCCTGCTTATCAAGTCTGACCTTTGGATAATGACTACAGTTCTCCCATTCGAGCTTGCTGCCATTCTGCCTTGTGGTCAACAAAATGATTCAGCTCAAAACGGCAATATATCTGTTGCTGCTTCCCAGATATCCTCTAGCAAGCTACATTTTAAAAAAATTTACTTCTGCCTTTCAACATAGTGGTGAACTGCATCACCAAATGTACTGTCTTATCTGATTCAGTGCGAAGTAGGAGCTTATGGACAAGATGCAGATAAATTTGGAAAAGCTGCAAAATCAGGAACATTCCATTACTCCCATCACTAAATAGATGCTTGATTTTCTTATTTTAACAATAATAACTTACATTCAGAGACTGCTATTACCTTTTCAACTCTCCTTCACATCCACCTCAAAGCTACCTTGTGGGAAGCCGCAGGAGGGGTTAGAGCAGCCAAGCTGCGAGGACAGCCCAGGACAGCAGTGGTGACCAACTGGAGCACCAAGCCTGATGGGGGAAAGATACATGGTGGACTCCCAAATGTTCTGTGAGCCTGGCGCTCCTGGATACCACATGTTATGTAGGTGGTCCTACTTCCCCAGAGCTGGGATATTTGTGGCTTATGCTTCCTGTCCCCGTCATATAGCCATGTGGCTGACAGGGTCTTGGTGCTCTGGCCGGGTGTCAGGCCTGTGCCTCTAAGGTGGGAGAGCCAAGTTCAGGACATTGGTCCAACAGAGACCTCCCGGCTCCACTCCACATAATATCAAATGGCGAAAGCTCTCCCAGAGATCTCCATCTCAACGTGAAGACCCAGCTCCACTCAACGACCAGCAAGCTACAGTGCTGGACACCCTATGCCAAACAACTAGCAAGACAGGAACACAACTCCACCGATTAGCAGAAAGGCTGCCTAAAATCATAATAAGGTCACAGACACTCCAAAAACACCACCGGACGTGATCCTGCCTACCAGATAAGATCCAGCCTCATCCACCAGAACACAGGCACTAGTCCCCTCACCAGGAAGCCTACACAACCCACTGAACCAACCTTATCCACTGGGGGCAGACACCAAAAACAACAGGAACTACAAACCTGCAGCCTGAGAAAAGGAGACCCCAAACACAGTAAGTTAAGCAAAATGAGAAGAAACACACAGCAGATGAAGGAGCAAGGAAAAACCCACCAGACCAAACAAATGAAGAGGAAATAGGCAGTCTACCTGAAAAAGAATTCAGAGTAATGATAGTAAAGATGATCCAAAATCTTGGAAATAGAATAAATACAAGAAACATTTAACAAGGACCTAGAAGAACTGAAGAGCAAAAAAACAATGATGAACAACACAATAAATGAAATTAAAAACTCTCTAGAAGGAATCAATAGCAGAATAACTGAGGCAGAAGAATGGCTAAGTGACCTGGAAGATAAAATAGTGGAAATAACAACTGCAGAGCAGAATAAAGAAAGAAGAATGAAAAGAATTGAGGACAGTCTCAGAGACCTCTGGGACAACATTAAATGCACCAACATTTGAATTATAGGGGTCCCAGAAGAAGAAGAGAAAAAGAGAGAGACTGAGAAAATATTTGAAGAGATTATAGTTGAAAACTTCCCTAATATGGGAAAGGAAATAGTTAATCAAGTCCAGGAAGCACAGAGAGTCCCATACAGGATAAATTCAAGGAGAAACACACCAAGACAAACATTAATCAAACTATCAAAAATTAAATACAAAGAAAAAATATTAAAAGCAGCAAGGGAAAAACAACAAATAACATACAAGGGAATCCCCATAAGGATAAGATTATCTCGCAGCAGAAACTCTGCAAGCCAGAAGGGAGTGGCAGGACATATTTAAACTGATGAAAGGGAAAAACCTACAACAAAGATTTCTCTACCCAGCAAGGATCTCATTCAGATTTGATGGAGAAATTAAAATCTTTACAGACAAGCAAAAGCTAAGAGAATTCAGCACCACCAAACCAGTTTTAAAACAAATGCTAAAGGAATTTCTCTAGGCAGGAAACACAAGAGAAGGAAAAGACCTACAATAACAAACCCAAAACAATTAAGAAAATGGGAATAGGGGCATACATATCGATAATTACCTTAAATGTAAATGGATTAAATGCTCCAACCAAAAGACACAGACTGGCTGAATGGATACAAAAACAAGACCTGTATATATGCTGTCTACAGAGACCCACTTTAGACCTAGGGACACATACAGACTGAAAGTGAGGGGATGGAAAAAGATACTCTATGCGAATGGAAATCAAAAGAAAGCTGGAGTAGCAATTCTCATATAAGACAAAATAGACTTTAAAATGAAGACTATTACAAGAGACAAAGAAGGACACTACATAATGATCAAGGGATCAATCCAAGAAGAAATATAACAATGGTAAATATTTATGCACCCAACATAGGAGCACCTCAATACATAAGGCAAATGCTAACAGCCATAAAAGGGGAAATCGACAGAACACAATCATAGTAGGGGATTTTAACACCTCACTTTCACCAATGGACAGATCATCCAAAATGAAAATAAATAAGGAAACACAAGCTTTAAATGATACATTAAACAAGATGGACTTAATTGATATTTATAGGACATTCCATCCAAAAACAACAGAACACACTTTTTTCTCAAGTTCTCATGGAACATTCTCCAGGATAGATCATATCTTCAGTCTCAAGTCAAGCCTTGGTAAATGTAACAAAATTGAAATCGTATCAAGTAACTTTTCTGACCACAACGCTATAAGACTATATATCAATTACAGGAAAAAATATGTAAAGAATACAAACATATGGAGGCTAAACAATACACTACTAAATAACCAAGAGCTCACTGAAGAAATCAAAGAGGAAATCAAAAAATACCAAGAAACAAATGGCAATGAAAACACAATGATCCAAAACGTATGGGATGCAGCAAAAGCAGTTCTAACAGGGAAGTTTATAGCAACACAATCCTACCTCCAGAAACATCTCCAAAAAACAACCTAACGTTACACCTAAAGCAATTCAAGAAAGAAGAACAAAAAACCCCCAAAGTTAGCAGAAGGAAAGAAATCATAATGATCAGAGCAGAAATAAATGAAAAAGAAATGAAGGAAACAATAGTAAAGATCAATAAAAATAAAAGCTGGTTCTTTGAGAATATAAACAAAATTGATAAACCATTAGCCAGACACATCAATAAAAAAAGGGAGAAGACTCAAATCAATAGAATTAGAAATGAAAATGGAGAAGTAACAACTGACACTGCAGAAATACAAAGGATCATGAAAGATTACTACAAGCAACTAAATGCCAATAAAATGGACGCCCTGGAAGAAATGGACAAATTCTTAGAAAAGCACAACCTTTGGAGACTGAACCAGGAAGAAATAGAAAATATGAACAGACCAATCACAAGCACTGAAATTGAAACTGTGATTAAAAATCTTCCAACAAAGAAAAGCCCAGGACCAGATGGCTTCACAGGCGAATTCTATCAAACATTTAGAGAAGAGCTAACACCTATCCTTCTCAAACTCTTCCAAAATATAGCAGAGGGAGGAGCACTCCGAAACTCATTCTATGAGGCCACCATCACCCTGATATCAAAACCAAAGATGTCACAAAGAAAGAAAAGTACAAGCCAATATCACTGATGAACATAGATGCAAAAGTCCTCAACAGAATACTAGCAAACAGAATCCAACAGCACATTAAAAGGATCATACACCATGATCAAGTGGAGTTTATCCCAGGAATGCAAGGATTCTTCAATATGCACAAATCAACCAATGTGATACACTACATTAACAAACTGAAGGAGAAAACTCATATGATCATCTCAATAGATGCAGAAAAAGCTTTTGACAAAATTCAACACCAATTTATGATACAAACCCTCCAGAAAGTAGGCATAGAGGGAACTTACTTTATATGGTCATAAAGGCCATATATGACAAACCCACAGCCAACATCGTTCTCAATGGTGAAAAACTGAAACCATTACCTTTAAGATCAGGAACAAGACAAGGTTGCTCACTCTCACCACTATTATTCAACGTAGTTTTGGAAGTTTTAGCCACAGAAATCGGAGAAGAAAAATAAATAAACGGAATCCAAATCGGAAAAGAAGAAGTAAAGCTGTCACTGTTTGCAGATGACATACTATATATAGAGAATCCTAAAGATGCTACTAGAAAACTACTAGAGCTAATCAATGAATTTGGTAAAGTAGCAGGATACAAAATTAATGCACAGAAATGTCTTGCATTCCTATACTCTAATGATGAAAAATCTGAAAGAGAAATTAAGGAAACACTCCCATTTATCTTTGCAACAAAAAGAATAAAATACCTAGGAATAAACCTACTTAAGGAGCAAAACACCCTTATGCAGAAAACTATAAGACACTGATGAAAGAAATTAAAGATGATATAAACAGATGGAGAGATATACCATGTTCTTGGATTGGAAAAATCAACATTGTGAAAATGACTCTACTACCCAAAGCAATCTACAGATTCAGTTCAATCTCTATCCAACTACCAATGGCATTTTTCACAGAAGTAGAACAAAAAATTTCACAATTTGTATGGAAGCACAAAAGACCCTGAATAGCCAAAGCAATCTTGAGAAAGAAAAACGGAGCTGGAGGAATCAGGCTCCTTGACTTCAAACTATACTACAAAGCTACAGTAATCAAGACAGTATGGTACTGGCACAAAAACAGAAATATAGATCAATGGAACAGGATAGAAAGCCCAGAGATAAACCCACACACATATGGTCACCTTATTTTTCATAAAGGAAGCAGGAATATACAATGGAGAAAAGACAGCCTCTTCAATAAGTGGTGCTCAGAAAACTGGACAGCTACATGTAAAAGAATGAAATTAGAATACTCCCTAACACCATACACCAAAATAAACTCAAAATGGATTAAAGACCTAAATGTAAGGCCAGACACTCTAAAACTCTTAGAGGAAAACACAGGCTGAACACTCTATGACATAAATCACAGCAAGATCCTTTTTGACCCTAGAGAAATGGAAATAAAAACAAAAATAAACAAATGGGACCTAATGAAACTTAAAAGCTTTTGCACAGCAAAGAAAACCATAAAGAAGATGAAAAGACTACCCTCAGAATGGGAGAAAATATTTGCAAATGACACAACAGACAAAGTTAGGACTTCTTTACATAGCTCCTTCTAACCTTGAGATGTGAAGATAAGTGGTATAGAAGATGGGTAAGTGAGTTGTATATGTGAACGGGTTAGAAAGAGCAGGTTCCAATATTTAGCCATAAATCTGGAATAAATAAACAAACAAAAATGCACACAAAAGCACAACTAATTTGGTATAAAGAAGGGCATATGCAACTTTGGAAAGAAATTTCAAACTCTGTAACACCTGCAAAGATCTCAGATATCTGCTACTCGTAGCAAGGAAGGTAGACCCCAAACTTCGGCAAATGTGATTTTGGTGGTATAGAAAATAGCCTAACAAGACCCTCAAAAATGCCTTCTGGGAATAACCCTATAGCATAAGGAACTCTCCTTAATTTGTATTATCCAAGCACATGCAGTTTCTATCACATTATTGAGCTATGGAATGTATAGTTCTTCATTTTGTATATTGTCTCCCATTTCACAGAACTAGAGGCTAAACTAGCAATTTTATATCTCTCTTTGTATACCATAGAATGCATGTTTATGATAAACTCCTAATTGCCTTAGTGTGTGATATAAAGATCAGTAGGTTTTTAGTTGTTTTTAATTAGCTAAGGCTGATCAATATTTTCTTTAAAATCCTCTGGCCTGGAAGTGAGTTCCTGTTATGTTCCTATTGACCAACAAGAAATGGTGATAAAAGTGACAAAAGGAGCAAGTGATAATATTCATGAGAGTTTTATTAAGTTTATTAATAGAAACATGTTGCTTTAGTTACCTAAAGATATCAGAAAATTACAATTTGTTTCATCTTTGTTGGTAGCTGCACGAGCTATTCCATTACTGAGGAGGAGCTAATTTATGTGTAGCTGTTGAAAACACAATGAACCAGTCACCACAATTTTAACAAGTGCTGATGCTGGAATACCCACTTCAGATAGCATCTGTAACACTGTCATGAAGAAAGTTTACAGTACACTACCTAAAGTAATGACGCTAGTTCCACATTTGCCAAGATTGGTGTCACTGCTATAGTACCAGGTTCCACTGGGGTGGCAATGAAAATTTACTCTTTCATGGTCTTTTAAACAAGGCCAAGGCATATGTCTTAGAATGCTGTTTTTTATTCTCATCTTATGGTCTAAGCTTTATAGCACATGGACTGGGCTAATATGAAGTTTATTTTGGTTGTCCACAAATAAGTCACTCCTTATATGTGTCCTCCTCTTCTCATTCTTTTTTTTTTTTTGCGGTACGCGGGCCTCTCACTGTTGTGGCCTCTCCCATTGCAGAGCACAGGCTCCGGACAAGCAGGCTCAGCGGCCATGGCTCACGGGCCCAGCCGCTCCGTGGCATGTGGGATCTTCCCGGACCGGGGCACAAACCCGTGTCCCCTGCATTGGCAGGCAGACTCTCAACCACTGCGCCACCAGGGAAGCCTGGGGTACATCTTTATGACAAGTGAAAATTAAGTTTACGGAATGTGTGTAGTGTGTGTGTTTGGGGGACCTGCAGAACAGATATAAACAAGTAGCCATAAAACAAGGTGTTGAGTATAAACAAAGTGCTCAAATGCAGTGACTAGGGGCTTCCCTGGTGGCGCAGTGGTTCAGAGTCCGCCTGCCGATGCAGGGGACACGGGTTCGTGCCCCGGTCCAGGAAGATCCCACATGCCGCGGAGCGGCTGGGCCCGTGAGCCATGGCCGCTGAGCCTGTGCGTCCGGAGCCTGTGCTCCGCAACGGGAGAGGCCACAACAGTGAGAGGTCCGCGTACCGCAAATAAATACTAAAATAAAATAAAA
The DNA here is from genome assembly GCF_937001465.1 of Orcinus orca. Taxonomy (NCBI): domain Eukaryota; kingdom Metazoa; phylum Chordata; class Mammalia; order Artiodactyla; family Delphinidae; genus Orcinus; species Orcinus orca. The sequence continues at coordinate 113,079,427 of NC_064580.1, forward strand.
TGCAGTGACTAATTCTTCAGTGACCTGTTGAATAAGTCAAATTTGAGCTGGTTCTTAAAGAATATGTAAAGCAGATGAGGGGAAGGCAAAACGGATTTCTGGAGCAAAGACGCTGAGTGCAGAGAGTGCAAAAGTATATTTAAGGAAAAGTTAGTGGTCTGTGAGGCTTGAGTAAAATGTAAAAGGGTGCTGAGGAGCACAAAAGCCATGCCTATCTTTTTATTTTGCTATGAGACTTGGATGCTATCTGAATTCCTGCATAGTTTCATTAGCATCACCTAGAAGTCCTACAGAAGAATACCACCCACGCTAAGATTCTCTAATGAAACTGGAATACTGCAAGATAGATAAACGGACAGTAAAAATGCACAATGAAAGATAATTAGGAAAAAGAAATTGGAGACTGTAAAGTAGAGGAATGATTTAAGGATGCTCACTTCAAACACACCGGACACAGTGTTGGGGTGCAGCAGTAGATTTTAGGGATATAATAGTTATTTCTGAGCCAGGATTTGGGCCTAGAATATTAAAAGCACAATCACATTTTTAAAAAGTTGTCTAGTAGTGGCTTTGACTGCAAATCAGGAGGTAGTTTTCACATGGAAGCCGAGTGCAAAAGGCAGTCATTTGCCAACAGAGATCAGTAGCTGTGATAAGGGTCATCTTTAAATGCCAAGGGCAGTGTTTTGTAAGTCAGATACTGCTATGGATGCATTTGCCCAAGATCCACATATTTGACCAACTGACCTCCACAGAGTAGACCTTCTGTTCTTTATTAAAGCAAAAGCATTTTTTCTGACTTTCAGAACACAGGACACTGATGGCTTTGGTGTTATGGAATCGTGCTGAGACTTCCCTTCCAAACACACGTCACTATCTTCATTCCCTCTTCCTTTTCTGACCTTATATAATTTGTCTTCTTCTTAATTCTCTTCTCTTAGCTTAGGTCTTCCAAGAACATCTACAGGAGTTGTTTTAGCACTACTGATGACCTCCCACAAAGGTTCAAAAGGGAGTACAGATTAGAAGACCTCCAAGAAATGCTAGTGGAATTCTTGAAAATCTGCATGATCTGAAATTGGGAAAATTCTTATTGAACATTTGAAAGCATTAGACCATACCATAGAACTTTTAGAGTTGTAATGGGCCTTAGAGAACACATAATACAATTTCCTTACTTCATATATGAAAAAAATTAGTAGAGAGGTGAAATGACTTGTCCAAGGAACACAGTTATTGATAAATAAAGGAACTAACACTTAGATATCCTGTGAAATCACTGTTTTTTAAGGCTGAAAGGACATGTACTGAATTATTTAGTTTCTTTTTTATTATGGCAAAAAAAAAACCCACGTAACATGAGATCTACCCTCTTAACAAATTTTTAAGTGTATACTACAGTATTGTTATTTACTGTACAATATGCACATTCTTGTACAGCAGATCTCTAGAACTTTTTCATCTTGCATAACTTTAGTTTCTTTAATGGTCTGTTGAAGTTACATTTTTAGTGATGGCAGTGTCAGTGCTTTCTAGGTAACCTCTTGAGCTTTTATTTTATATGAAGTCATATCAATATAATCTGGTGTCTTACTTCAAGTTGCTTTATTTTAATTTAATGAGAAGGACTCCAGGTTGTATGGGAATGATACTCTCTTACACACAGTTTTATATTTAAAGAATAGGTCCTTGATACATTTTATTCAATTAAAATTTAAAAGTTCTGTTCAACAGAGGCAGGATAAGCAAAGTTAAAAAACAAGCCACAAACTGGGAGATGATATTTACAAAGCACAAGGGATTAGTAGGCAGAATAGATAATCTCCTTCAAATCAATAAGAAAAAGACTAACAACCAAATAGACTAATGGACAAATGATATGAATAGGCAATTTATAGAAGAGGGAACACACGTGGCCAGTAAACACATGGAAGGATATTAAACCTCACTAGTTAAGTGAGAGAATGGTCAATAAAACACAGTGAGACATCATTTCATGCCCACAAAATTGGCAAAATGTTTTAAGTCTGACAACACTGAGTGCTGAAAAGTGTGGAGAAACAGGAACCCTCTTTTACTACTTGTGGAAGTATAAAATAGTTGTTATGGACTGAATGTTTGTGTTTCCCCAAAATTCTTATGTTGAAATACTTAACTCCAATGTGTTAGTACTAGGAGGTGGAGTCTTTGGGAGGTAATAAAGTCATGAAGGTGGAACCCCCATGAATAAGATTAGTGTCCTTATGAAAGAGACCCCAGAGAGTTCTTTAGCCCTCTTTTCTGCCATATGAGGATACATAAGTTGACAGTCTGAAGCCTGGAAGAGGGTCCTTACCAGATCATGACCACACTGGCACCCTGATTTCAGACTTCCAGTCTCCAGAACTGTAAGAAATAAATTCCTATTGTTTATAAGCCACCCAGTCTACGATACTTTGTTATAGCAGCCTGAGCTATAAGATAGTGGTATTACAACTCCGGAGAACAACCTGGCAATGTCTAGTAGAGCTGAAGATGCACACACTGTGGAACACAGAAATGCCACTTCAAAGTGAAACACACATACACAGGAGACAAATACAATGATGGTTTTGGAGTACTTTTTGTAATAGTGAAAAGTGAGAAAAAAACCTAAAAACTCCATCAAAAAGGAAACAGACATGTTGAGAAACAGTCATTCATAAAGTGAAATACTCTAGAGCTGCTAAAATGAATGGGTATGTATATCAATATAGATAAATCTCAGAAATATTAATATTGAGTGAAAAAAGAAAGTTGCTTAAAGATATATAAAGTGTGATATAAATATTGTAAATACTAAACCTATGCAAAATGTTTCTAGATGCTTACATGTACAAACACATGGATGGACAAGACCCACACCAACTTCAGGATGATAGTTCCTTTGGGGAAGAAGGGAGGAAAATGTGGCTAGGGAGAGGTACAAAGTAAACTTCAATTGGTCAACCCTATTTGTATTCTTAAAGGACTGTTAACAAATATGGAAAATATTAATGTTTGGTAAGTCTGTACATGTACGGTGGGTATAAACGTATACCACGTTTTTCTCTATATTTGAAGTTTTTCATAATACAATACTTTCTGAAAGAATGGAGAAGTACATTTCCTTTACAACTATTGTTGCTTACTTTAGAAAACTAAAGTTAGCCATATGGTAGATATTATGTCAACTCTGAACCCTGTTTTGTCAGCCATCAGCTTATGCAGTTCAAATCGAGAGAGCTGGGCTTAGGGTCCCTTTTTTATTTTAAATAAAGCCCCGCAAAGAGATAAGCATATGCAATTACACATCATAAACTTTCACTATATATATTGTCAAGTGCATACTAGGATCACATTTTAAATCATTCATTTGTTGTGCCTCAAAAGTGACAGCATCTGCAGACATTAGCTCCATATTCAAGCCAGTGAGATGAGTCACCATGCCCTTTGTTAACTTCATAAAACACTCTCTACTTTCAGGTGAACTTTCCTGTGCTTGGATTAGGTCTAGACATTAATTTGGAGTGTACACTGTTTTTAGTTTGAGGAAAACACAAGGCAGCAGCCTGATGCTTCGCAAATGGTGTAGAAAAATTCTTAAAAGTCAACATGAAGTAGTTCAAACATATACAATTGAAAGCTCTTTAGTAGCCAGAGCTCAGTGAGGAAGAAAATCCTAGAACGTTTAAGAGGGAACTGACTTCAACTAATTTTAGAAAGTAATTTACATGGTCTTAAAAATGGTTTATAGAGAAATGGTCACTATCCAAATCACATAGACTAGTGGTTTCTGAGCCTATGTCAATATCAGGAAATTATACACACTTGCTGGGGTTTATGTAGATAAAACAGACTGTGTTGATGGACACAACTCTCTACTAATAGACTAATTAACCTGGCCCCAAATTCAGAAACTCATGAAAAGCATTTAAATTCATGTTAAATGTAAATGTGCAATTATCTGTAACCTTGATACCCAAAATAAACAGCACTCAGAACCATAGGAAAGCCCTAATAAAACATTTGAGATTGAGAACTTGATTTTTAGGAGTTAGAAAAGTAATCAAAGAGCAAAACCAGTCATGCTAGGGCAGGGTTTCATTCATACACTGTGTCTAGGGACAGAGCTAATAATCCATAAGGTCTGAAAAGTCATGAAGTTCCTCCAAATTTAGGCAGAGGCACAGCTATCTATAAATGGGCTGATTTCTAAATGTGGATACATGCTTCAAAATACTACAAAGCTTTGCAGTGATACTGTCCCCTCTGATTGGAATACTCTTCTCCACTCCTCTTCACTAGGCTATAATTACTCATTCTCTAAGCCTCAGTATGAACATCACTTTCATGGGAAGTCTTTCCACCTTCTCTACCCTCCACATTTCAGGTTCTGTATTCCTGACAGGTATTCTATTACCCTCTTAACAATCACCCATTATAGTACTTTAAACTTTGTCATCTTCCTTCCTAGACTTAAGCTCGTGAGCCAAGAATCAGTCCTGTCTTGACTAGTATAGTTTCTCCCAGCAAAGCATAGTACCTGGCACACAGTAGGAACTTGACAAATATCTGTGGAATATATTAATGAATGAACAGATGCATGCATAGCCAGATATAAGTATGTTAATGTGTTGATCAAATTCCACACAGTGCAAAGTTACTATTTAAAAAAAGCATATTAGATAACATAAGGGTTTGTATGTATGTTTCTTTAAATGTGGTGATGGATTATATTATGCATGTGTTTATGAAGAGGGAGGGACTTTCTAAAAACACAGATACTAGTATGTCTAAATCCTGAGGAGTCATAATTCTTCAGATTTATGTATTTATGCTCAAACTGTTTCCATCCATGTTTCATTTATTCTTACAACCTCCAAGAAAAATAGATAAGGACAGGTATTATCACTGTTATTTTTCTGAAGGGGAAATGGATTGAGAAGTGAAGTGAACTTGCCCAACTGTAAATGGTATTCCAATATCCGAGTTGATGCTCCAGCCACTAGAACAGTGTATCCCGGCAAGATTACAATTATTATCACAATCATTTTAGAGTGGGAGAAACAGATATGAGCAAATATCTGAGACAGAAAGAAAGCTCATAATTCATACTCACTAATCTGCTTTGCAGGCTCTAGCAAAGGTAATTTAACTTCTGAGTTCAAGTTACTTTACTTAACCAGCACATACACACAAGGAGATATTAGGGCTGGGATGGAAGTTTACTTTGAGTTTTAAGTTGATAAAATTCTGCATTAATATTAGTCATTCAATTTCATAGAAGAAATCAACAGTCTGATTAGATGAAATGCATTTAACAAGAATGACCAAGATTTCAGAAAGAAGAATTAAATCTAATATTTTTATGAAATACTATTGATAAAAAAAGTTGAGTCTGATTTATCTTTGTAATTAATACCGTGTGAAAAATCACATTGAGATTAAAATATCTATATTAGTTGAGCTCCTTTCTGAGCCCTTTATGATCTAGTTTAATTACCATTACACGAAAGCACTGAAATGAGCTTCTATTCTCCATATTTCTTTTCCTTAAGAAAATCAATAAAATTCAGTAGGGTGTTTTCAAACCCAGGAAGCAAAGTAGGTACTGCTCCCAAAGCAGTTCTGAGGGTCAACTATGAATGAGATTTTATTACATTTTCAGCCTCACATGATGCCTTTCCATCAAAGAACTCAAGGACTTCATAGGAATGGCCACTTCCCTGGAGTTTGTCAGCAGGGATCCATGGAGGATGCCTTTGTCCCGAAGTGAAAGGCAAAGGTGACCTTCTTAGACTGAGCGTGGTGGAGATCAGGCATACTATTGTCATGGGCTCTATTAACCAATTTTCACTGGCAGATAATATTCAAACTCCAAAGGAAAATTTCAATGTTAAATGTATTCTATGTGTTTATAATATTTATTGTAACAAATATCAATGTGCACTTCTTTATTCTAGCCCTTCTAGTTTCACCCTATCTCTAATGTACTTGCTGATCCTGCTTTTCCTTTTAGGTCTTTCTCTCTGATGGGCTAGTTGTTCCTCTGTGCTCCAGGGAAATAATAAGTAATAAGGACAAAAGTTACCTATACCTCAAGAGCTGACATAAGAAGGTAAATATTAGGGCAGGGTACCATAATTATAATAATTGCTTTGATTAAATGCCTACTACATGCCACAGTGCCACCCTGAAGCAAAATGATGTGCTCTAAATATGGTGTCGGGTGGTATGTGAAATCCCAAGCTTTCATATCTTTTATGGCCAAAGGGATGATGTAGAACTTGTTGGGATAATAATAATGGCTAACATTTATTAAAAGCACAGTACAGGCACCATTCTATGAGCTTCAAATGCACTGACTCATTTAATCCTTACGATAACCCTACTAAGGTATGTGGTATTTTAATGCCCATTACAAAGAAACTGCTACTGAAGGGTGAAATCACTTACTCAAGCTCACACAGCTGGAAAGTGATGGGGCTAGAATTCAAATCCAAGCAGTCTGGCTCCGGAGTCTACATGCTTAACCATGACATTAATAACAAATTGGTTGAGATTAGGAATTGTCCCAACAGAAAGAAAAAATCACACAGTTTTAGGGCTGGAAAGAAACCTAAAGATTATTTAGTCTGCAACCTAAATGTCCATTGACAGATGAATGGATAAAGAAGATGTGGCACACGCATAGCACAGGGAGATCAGATTGGTGCTCTGTGACCACATAGAGGGGTGGGATAGGGAGGGTGGGAGGGAGGGGGACGCAAGAGGGAAGAGATATGGGGACATATGTATATGTATAACTGATTCACTTTGTTATAAAGTAGAAACTAACACACCATTGTAAAGCAATTATACTCCAATAAACATGTTAAAAAAAAGACGTGGCACATATATACAATGGAATATTACTCAGCCATAAAAAGAAAAGAAATTGAGTTGTTTGTAGTGAGGTGGATGGACCTAGAGTCTGTCATACAGAGTGAAGTAAGTCAGAAAGAGAAAAAAAAAACGTATGCTAATGCATATCCATGGAATCTAAAAAAAAAAAATGTACTGATGAACCTAGTGGCAGGGCAGGAATAAAGACATAGACATAGAGAATGGACTTGAGGACATGGGTGGGGAGGGGGAAGCTGGGGGTGAAGTGAGTAGCAGTGACATATATACACTACCAAATGTAAAATAGTTAGCTAGTGGGCAGCAGCAGCATAGCACAGGGAGATCAGCTCAGTGCTTTGGGACAACCTAGAGGGGTGGGATAGGGAGGGTGGGAGGGAGGCCCAAGAAGGAGGAGATATGGGGATATATGTATGCATACGGCTGATTCACTTTGTTGTACAACAGAAACTAACACAGTATTGTGAAGCAATTATACTCCAATAAAGATGTATTTAAAAAAAAGAAAATGATGATAAGGCAGTCAGGAAATCAGATTTTTTTCCCTTTGATATCATTAGGTGATTTGATCTCTGGACATGATTTTCCATTGTTGAGCTTTACAGATTTTGTGGAGGCTAAAGCTTGAAGTCATAACATTTTTTTAAACATCTTTATTGGAGTATAATTGCTTTACAATGGTGTGTTAGTTTCTGCTCTATAACAAAGTGAATCAGCTATACATATATATATATCCCCATATCTCTTCTCTCTTGCATCTCCCTCCCTTTTGATAGGGAGGATCAACAGAGGAGGAATCTCAGGCCAGAACTGCTGCTGGGGAGCTGCAAGGTGTTTCTGGACTAGGATCAAGAGGGAGTCTCCCCTGCACAAAGCAGTTGGCTAGGTTTGTCTTCCTATTTGAGCTTCAACAGACAAAGACTGCAAGAGAAGACAAGATAAACTACTAAGGAGGCCTGGAAGATGAGAGCCCTGAGTTGGTACTCACTGGCTTGTTGACGTAAGAAAAACAGTATCACCAATACATTCCCCTGCTCAGAGGCATAAGCAACAGAAATGCGGTGGAGTTTAAAGCAGGTTGCAGGGGGAACAACCTGGCAAAACCAGACACCCCCCGCTCCCTCCCCCAGGATGGGTAAATAAATCTCAGCAAGACATCTTATCAAGCATCCATTTCTAGGGTATTGGATCTCAGGGTGGGTAGGTGCTTCTCAACTTGTGTTCCTCATGGGGCCTGAGGAAGATTCGGTGAGGACTGCAGGAGAAATCCTCCAGGGAGCAAGGAGCCTTCCATTCTTTGGGTAACAGCAACTAGATCTGATTAAAGTAATTTTCTGAAAGTCTTTTAGACTTGGAAATAATCTGAGATCATCCTTTTTTCATAGATTGAAACAGGGATATCAAAAGAGGTGAAATGACTTGCCCAAGGGCTCACCCTAAGCTGGTAGCAGAATTTAGGCTCTGTCATGTTCTCTAACGGCTCCCTGCCCCCATCCTCCTCTAGCCCTGCATTGTATCACACTGGTGCCTCTTTAGGAATGAGCTAAATTAAACTGGCAAGATTCAGCTTTATTTCTTTTATAGATAGAATGTTAGTGATATACCTGGAATAGAATATAAAGAAGTAATGCAACACACACACACACACACACACACACACACACACACACACACAGATTATTTAGTCCAACCTTCTTATTTTACCAATGAGAAAAGGGAGGCAGAGCAAGGTTAAACAACTGGCCTAAGGTCACATGGTTTGCAAGTAGCTTGAACTTGCATTACAGTGCAGGTCTTCTAAACCCTAGTCAAGCGTTCATTCCATTATATCATATTATGCTTTCCCAGATACGTTCATATGGCAAAATACAAGTAGAATTCAGTTATACTGTCTTTTCTGGGCCTGCACCTGACCTATTGAACATGGCTAGAGAACATTCCCATAGCTGAGCTGACAGGCTTCACTTTCATTTAAAGTAATCACGATCACAAGCCTCAACTGAGTGCTCATCTCTGTGCAGCAATGCTACTTCTGCATTAAACTTGCTTTCCCACTCTTCAAAGTGACTATGATATATCTTCACCTCTCTCCTCAATCCTCCCACATCTTCCCCACTCCTCTCCCACTTCCTGCCCTTAGCTGATGATCTTGCCTCATATTATGGAGAAAACAAAAGTCATCAGAAAGAGCTCTCTCATCTTCCCACCACCAAATCTACAAACTGACCTACATCTTTATCTATACTCTGTCTCTTCTGTCTTTTTAAAATAGAGTGTCCCTGAATCCCATCTTCTCTTGCCTGCTCAAAGACTTTGCTCCTGCAGACATCCCTTTTCTTCTGCATCATCAGTTTTCCCTTTTTACTGGATGTCAGTCTTTATTTCTACTATTTCATGTCCTGTATTTCTCAACCATCAGTAAATCCTGCCTATTGATTCTAACTTCAAAATACATCTTGAATCTCTCCATTTCTCTTCATTTTTGCTAACATCATCTTTGTCCAAGTCACCATTTTCTCTTACCTAGACTCCTGCAATAAAAAGAAATGGCCTTCTAATAGGCTGTCCTGCTTCCATTCTTGCCCACCTTTAACTCATTCTCCACTGAGCAGCCAAATTAGTCTTTATAAAATATATTTTAAAATTCATATTACTCCCATGCTTAAAAACTTTCTATGGATTCCCACTGCTTTTAGAATAAAATCCAAAATTCTTGAGGTCTATAAACCCTGTATGATGTGGCCCCTATTTACCTCTCCCAACGTCATCTCATGGCATGCTCCCTTTCACTCAACTGTGCTAGCTTTCCCTCTGTTCCTACAACACACCCAGTCCTTTCTTGCCTCAGAGACCTGTGCCTACTGTCTCTTAGGCTCTTTGTGTGACAGATACCTTTTCTGTTACCAGATCTTAGCCTGAAATGAGTCTTTTCAGAGAAACCTTCCTTCCATTATATCTATGTAGGTCCTGCCAATTTTTTTTTCATCAATAGCTGTGCTAGCACTTACCACCATCATTAGGAATTTTACACATGTACTTATTTCTTTGTTCACTTGTCTGCTTCAAAGCTCAGTGAGGTCAGGGACCTTTGTATATCTTTTTTTCACTGTTGTATTTATAATATCTAACAGAGTATGTGGCACCAAGTAGGTGCTCAATAAATTTTTGCTGAATTATGAAATGAATGAATGAATTAGTGGATCCCATTGAAAAATATCTAGGACAATGGTCAAATGGGGAGAGACACAGTACTTAGAATAAACCAAAAGAAAAGGAGGAAGAAGTCAATTCACGCCATCCAAAATATGGATGCTCTTCTTCAGGTCTTCTATAATCACTTATCAACACATTGCTATCAAAGGTACTCTAACCAGGGGAAAATAACTCTGACTTCTTTAGGGAAAGAATCTGGCTGGTTTCATGATCCTAAATCTTTTGCCAAACTGTAATCAGCAGACAGTAGATTCTGATCTCCTTTTGTGGTGATCTCTTTCTGAATGGGAAAAAAAAAAGAATATCTGCAAAGTTAACCCATATAAGGGACAGGACCTTGAGGATGATAATCATTTGTCAAATATGCTCCTTCTCACTACACACACTTGAACAGAAAGTGGGAGTTACATTTTACTTGGTTATTTTTACCTCAAGTCATTTACTCCTCTGCTAAGTAGTTTATCGATTCTTCAACATCAATTTAGAGCTGGAGTTTACAGCACTCCGTCAGAAATCTTATAGTGCTCAAAATAAATGTCTTGCCCAAGCAATAACATGTCAGTTGTTGAAGATGCAAGTCAGGAAAACAAATGCACCTAAAGTTAGAAACTAAATACAGATATCACCTCATACACACACACTTGGGATGTGACCTTTCTAAGAACAGAAAATAAAAGAGAAAAAACTCTATAACATACGAAGAATTCAGTAGTATAAGGAGGCTAATAAGGGAAGTGTTAGAATTCACTATAGTCTACTACCTCCCACTGATGTTCCATAAGAGTTATTTTAGACAGGAAGCACAAGGTTGCCAAATGTTCTTATTCTACATTTCCTGTACTAGCTTCACATCCTACACATCTAGCCCTAGTATTAAAAATATTGCCCATGATATTTTACTTCCTGGCCTCTAAAGCATGAGCCTCCAAGGCCTGCCTATAAACCTTTCGGCATTCAAATTCCAACTTTCATCCTGTAGAAAGCACATCTGCCTACACAGACCACCCCCTTCTAGCCAAATGTTGGTTATGCTCAAATGCTTTGGGATTAGGAGTGAGGAAGTCTTGAGTTACATATCTAAGTATAACCCATTAACTGATGGGCCAGAGAAACACAAGAAAGACAGAAATGTTTTAACAGTGTCACCCAAGGTGTAAGTATTCATGTATAATGACACATACATATAGGACTAAATTTCCTTTTCACCTTAGAAGGAAAGCAGGTGCTAAACTTTCTTGAGTCTTAGCATTGCACATTTAAAATAACTGCTTTACATGTTTGATTTGGAGTTGCAACTCATCTGAGACACTTAGGGGATTCCCCAAAGTGCACCAGAATTTGGGCATATATGAAATTTTAATTACTTTCCATTCCTTTTCTCCAATTTCCTCATAATTGCTCTTCCTGATATGGTCCTATGTTCTTTAGGGGATTGTGGAAAGGGTTCCAACACACTAGGTGGTCTTATAAAACTGCATGACCAAGCAGGGCCATTCCTTCAACAAATATTTATTGAGTACCTGCTAGGTGCCAGGCACTGTTCTAGAGGCTGGTGTAACAGGCCCACAGAAGGGATGCACATGTTAAGAGAGTAACAAGGAGAGAAGGATATCTGATTTCTAAGGCTGTTCCTTTTTTGTTTTTAATCAGGCAATGGAACAGCAACTACCATAGGCTGTCAGTAGCAGGTGAGATATCAAACAAGAGGTCTCTTCCTCAGGGCACCCTCCTTTCTAATTCCAGCATAGCACACCTCAGGATCCAGGGAAAAGAGATCTGAAAATTGGAGGCAATTTTGTGCTGAGTAACTGAGACAAACGGAACACCCTCCAAAGCCAGCTACCCAAACCATCCCTGCCTTGAGCCCAGTTCACTGCCGCTTGCTTTATATCTTGGGTTTAAGGTCACCTTTTTTCTCCCCGTCCTTCTACTGCAGCATATAGAGGAAGTTCACGTACACAAATATCTTTACTCTGGTGAGAGGAAACCTTAAATTTCTACGCAGATCATTCATTCATTCAACAAATATTTAGTAAGCACCTACTATGTGCCAGGGATGGCTCTTGGTGCTGGGACTATATCAGTGAACAGACAGATATTAAGCCCTACTCTCATGGAGTTTACAATTTAAATGGGAGTTGTTGAGGTAAGTTACAGTTAATGTTGCAATAACCCCACAGCTTAATAGTGGTTCAGGTGATTACACATTCCCTTCTTGTTTTTCCTTTCTCTAGCTACTACTACAGAGCCCCGCCTTTGGGCCTATGTCTTTTTGCTGCTTTTTTAAAAACTGAAGTGTAGTTGATTTACAAACCTATATCAATTTCAGGTGTATAACACAGTGATTCAATATTTTAACAGATTATACTTTATTTAATGTTATTATAAAATAATGGCTATATTTCCCTGTGCTGTGCAATATATCCTTGTTGCTTATCTATTTTATATATAGTAGTTTGTATCTCTTAATTCCATAACCCTATTTTGCCCCTCCTTCTTTCCCTCTCCCCATTGGTAACCACAAGTTAGTTCTCTGTATCTGTGAGTCTGTTTCTGTTTTGTTATACTCACTAATTTATTTTGTTTTTTAGACTCCACATATAAGTGATAACATACAGTATTTGTCTTCTTCTGACTTATTTCACTAAGCATAATACCCTCCAAGTCCATCCATGTTGTTGCAAATGGCAGAATTTCATTCTTCTTATGGCTGAGTAATATTTCATTATGTGTGTGTGTATATATATATATATATATATATATATATGCATAAAACATCTTCTTTATGCATTCATTTGTTGATGGACACTCAGGTTGCTTCTATATCTTGGCTATTATAAACAGTGCTGCTATGAACACTGGGGTGCATGTATCTTTTCAAATTAGCATTTTCATTTTTTTCAGATATATACCCAGGAGTGGAATTGCTGCCTCATGTGGTAGTTCTATTTTTAGTTAAAAAATTTTTTTGGCTGTGCTGCACAGCATGCAGGATCTTAGTTCCCCAACCAGGGATTGAACCTGTGCCCCCTGCAGTGGAAGCATGGAGTCTTAACCACTGGACCCCCAAGGAAATCCCTATTTTTAGTTTTTTGAGGAACCTCCATATTATTTTCCACAGTGGCTGCACCAATTTACATACCCAACAGTGTGCAAGGGTTTCCTCTTCTCCACATCCTTGCCAACATGTGTTATTTGTGGCTTTTGTAATAAAATGGCAATAAGTATATTCCTATCAAAAATTACTTCACCTTCTTGGTGTTTTGATGTTTCTATATTCCACTTTCACACCTATATGTAGCCTGGATGCTCTCTTTCAGCTGCTTCTACTCCTCTTTCAGGTCCTCAGGCACATCCCCTTTAGTTGTGATTATCTCTAATGAACAGAGCTCTCCTTACAATGGTACCCCATATTTCTTAAATCCTGGTGACAGCAATTTGACCCAAAGTACCAGGGCACTGGGCTCTGGCTTTTAGTCTTGGGAATCTCTGATTAGCCTCTTAGCTGAGCCTCCAACTCCATTTACAAATCCTTGCTTTCCTTAATTCCTCTCTAATATTTTCTTTTTGTTTACTTTGTACTTCTATTTTTTTCCTGACAAACATTTCTCAACCAAGGTGAGAAAGGAAGATAGCTGGGAATATGAAACAGCAGGATTCAATTTAAATAAATCTATTTGTTAAAAAAAATCTGGATTGTCAAGGATGATTTGAAAAAGAAAGTTTTGGAGGCCAGGTACCATGTCTTCATAAAACTCTGATCTCATATATACACTATTGCTTCCTGTGGAATTTCTGCAAGCTGTTCTTTAAAATAATTGTGCTGTGTGTTTCTGGGTTCTTATGAGGTTTTAACATTTTGAAACCACAGGGGCAAACAGGAAAATCTTAAAATGTGATTGCTCAGTAGTCAAGGAAGAAATTTCCCATTTTCCCCACCCTCCAATTTTTTCCATCCCATCTGAAATAGAAAACAAGCTGAAAATATTTCAGTCCAAAGGGTAATTTTATGAAAAAGATAAGCACCTAGGAATAGAGGCGTATAATGAAAGTGTCTCCTCTACCATAGAGCAACACTAATGTAATTCAATAAAGTTTATAAAACCGTCCCTGCCAATCAAAATCTAGAAAAGACAATTTCCTGTTTGTGGAAATAGATGTGATACTGAACAGAACCAAATCAGGCTGCAATTAACTTTGAAAAAAACCTGATACACTAGATTCAGGTTAGCTAGAAGAATTTGGCTGCATTTTAACACATTTGCATACTAGTTTAATAAAATTAAGACTTCCAAGAGAATTCTCATCCTAGGGCATGGAGAGGGGGAGCGGAAGGAGTTATATAGAAAAAAAGTTATATAGGAAAAATAGCTGCCAGTCACTGAGAGTTTACTATGTGCAAGGCACTTTTCCAAGTGCTTTATATATTTTTTCTCATTTAATTCTCACTATAATTTTAACAGGTGGGTGTTCTTATTATCTCAGTTTTACAGATGAGGCAACTGAATCTCAGAGATTAAGTTAGATGTGTAAATTTACACAAGTAATAATAAGTAGAATTCAGACACAGGTCTGCTCTTAACTGCTAGGCCATGTTGCCACTCATAGAATATATTAAAAATATATCTATATAATATATACTTACATATAATAAATCTATATATTTATAATAGATAAATTCTAGATACCCAGACTGCCTAAATCAGTTACAGTAAACTATAATTTACATCACACAGGAGCCCCTGGGAGGTACAGAGAAGCAGGGTGAGGGAAGGTAATGAGCACAGGCCCACATCAGGACCCAGGCAGATCATTTCTACACTCCTGGGACTGTTGCAGGATGAAGTTCCCAGGCTTCTTTTTAAAAATGAAAATACCCTTTTCTTCTGATTTTAAAATAATGCATGCATATTATGATTGTTGCTGTTTTAAAATCAGACAATAGGAAATGTTTAAAAAAGCAAAAATTTAAAAAAGCAAATGAAAATCTCACCCTTACTCCTGCCAACTGGTAATAACATTCTGTGTAAATCCTTCCAAACATTTTTTTGTTTGTATACCTCTAGCCTCCCCCTCCAATAATTGTTTTAAAAATAGGACTGTACTGTGATTTTATTTTATCCCTTCTAACATATCATAAGTATCTACCCAAAGAATATAGATCTCTGTTGCTGTTTTAATGGATTTATGATATCCATTATAGAGATGTACCATAATTTGCTTAGCTATTCCTCTCTTAAATGGTTTCCAATTGCCATGATAATAAAGGAAGCTGCAGCAAACACACTGATACATCTTTGGTAAATATTTTATCCTGTGGTCATTAACCCTGAACTTGAAATTCCACAAGACTTCAGGAACCTCAACCTTACCTATGTGCACTCCCTTGATAAATTACGGCTAAAACATTCATTCACTCATTCATTCATTCAACAAATATTTATTGGGTGAACATGTTGTTCCAGACACAGGCCTATGCTCTGTGGATATGCAGTGAGTAAAACAGACAAAAATCTCTGCCCTCAGAAAGCTCACATTTAGAGGATGAAATTAATGATAAACAAAATAAATGATATTGTGTAAGAAGGTGGAAAGTGTTAAAGAGAAAAATAAGCAAGAAAAGGGGAATTTCTTCTACAGTCATTCAGCATTTATTCTCTCTATCATCATGCTATTCCGTTTAATTCACTAAACATCTGTTGAGCCCCTATGTTATGTTCTAGGTTACTGTTCTAGGTATTGGGAATGGTGCATGTAGAGCTGAATGAAGTATGAGTCTTAGGGTAGAGAAGCTCACAATTATTTTCTTCCTTGTGACTTAATCATTTCATCGGTGTGTGTTTTGTCTTCACAACTAGATTAGAAAACCCTCAAGGGCAAGAGTCCATGTTTTATACTTCTCTTGTGTTCTCCTGAGCTTTTAGCATAATGTTTCTTTTTAACAGAATTAATGGTTAATAAATGCTCGTTATGTACTGTAAAAAAAAATTCTAAATGAATTAGCTAGTCATGAAGCAGCATGACAGAGTAGAAAGAGCACTTGATTAGGAGCCCTGAGACCTGTCTTCTACTCTAAGCTCTGATGCCAATTAATTGTATTGGCTTCAGATGAGTCATTTAACGCCTCTGAACCCCAGTTTCCCCATCTATAAAACAAGGATATCAAGCTAAAGGTTCTATAACATCCCAGTTAGCTCTGCCATTCTATTACTCTACTGAAATGAGTTATGTCACATGTATTACCATGAATGTTTTGCCTTTGGGGATAACATACACTAGAAGCAACTCAAGGAATAAATTCTGCTAAAAAGTGTAGCCTTGACACAAGCAGATCAGCTAGAAAGAGGGAGATGATTTCGAAAGGAGAAACTTTTTGTGATAGCAAATGGAGCTGCCAGCATAGTCTTTGAACTCTCCTTCACCATCAGCCAAAGAGAAGCTTCAGTTAATCTTCACTAAAAATGACAGTCTGCAAGTATTTTGGACCTCCAGGTCGAAGCTAAGTTGGCAAGAACTAAATGAAGAGAAACCATTTTACAGGGTCACTGCTAAGCCCAGAATCATGGGATTTCTGAAGAAAGTGTTTATGGGTGACTAAATCAAAGGCCTCAGTTAGGTCAATAAAAATGGTTCTAATAATATATGCCTCATACATTGTTTCTGAAATATCATTGGTGCTTTAAGTAAAGTTGAACTGAGAGAAAGGCTAGCTGTGAAACATAACTAGACTACATTTAGAGAATTCTCTTCTCTAGGGGATTGAGCATCTGGGAATTTTATTAAAAATTCATGTAATGTTGGCAAGGCACATGGATCAGTGTATGAGAACTCTGATTTTTGATCATTTGTACAATGCATAATGCCAAATTGATCAGTGTCTCCAGAAAGAATGGATACATTCAAAGACTCAATTGGCTTTCAATGGGGATTCCAGCCAGTTTGAGGAGCAATTGATTGAAAAATCTAATTTTTTTTTTTTTTTTTTTTTTTTGCGGTACGCGGGCCTCTCACTGTTGTGGCCTCTCCCGTTGCGGAGCACAGGCACGAACCCGTGTCCCCTGCATCGGCAGGCGGACTCTCAACCACTGCACCACCAGGGAAGCCCAAATCTTATGCTTTTATGTTTGTATTTCTCCAGAGAAGTTCTTGATTAGCTTCTCTCCAACCCACTGTCTTCCCAGATCATCTTTTGCTGTCATCTTTGCCATAGGAAGTAGTGATAAGCACACTCCTAGACGCCCTTCCAGTTCTCTCAAGACAAAGGAGGTTAATGATAGTGTCGTCTCACTTCTACTACTGACAGTGATGGAATTCCTAAAGAGCTCATTTTTCCCTGAAATACTTTATTTTAGAAAGGTAGCCAAAAAAAGGTAAAGAAAGGCTGAGGAAGAGAAAGAAAGGGTAAGCTATTTAGCTATATCTGTGGGTTATTTTCCTCATGGTATGGTACATTTGTATTTTTCAGTTAAATGAAACCCTTTGTGTTCTGGGTGAGAATGCTATATGAATCACAGATGGCTTTTGTAATTGGCCAATATTAGAAATACAAAGGTGTCTGAATGAATAGATAAGTGACATTATCATAAGATTGTAAAGGGAAGAACCATATGGCAGATTAATGCAAGAAATTATTAAAATGAAAGAAGTGGAATTTGAAAGTGGGTGCTAATTTCATTTGGATTATAAACTATTGCAATTAGAAAAGAGAACCCTGGAAGCTAATCAGTTTTCATTAATGGATTTCTTTTGGTCTTGTCCAATGATTTATAAATTTGTTCTTGCAACAGATCATTGGAATGACTTCTCTCCATGTGATGGACCAGGGCATCAACTTATAATTTTCCTGTGCGAATAGCTCATCTACATGGTAACACAAGTGAAGCCTGCCTACCTGTGAGCTCTGAGTACCCAACTAAGTCCGCAAAAGGCCTAGAAAGGACATGGCTCTCACTAACCAGTAGATGTGTCAACTTAGATTCATATAATTTTAGAGTTGAAATGGGCCTTTGAGTTTACCTTACTCTTAACCCCGCTTTCAGTGAAGTAATCTCATGCACAGCATGTCTGAAAGCAGTACCTAGACCCTGCTTAAATACTTTCAAGGCTGGAAAAGTCCGTGCTTCACCAGAACACCCATCCCACCGCCAGACAATTTGAGTAGAAAGGTTTCCCCATTATGCTAGGCTAAAATCTGCCTTCTTATGACCACCTGAGCTCATATCCAGGCTCCCTCACTTATATGATGTTGAGTATTGATACATTACTTAATCTGTGCTTCAGTTTCCTTATGTGTAAAATGGAAATAATAATAGTACCTACATTTTAGGATTATTGTAGGGATTAAACATGTTAATATAAATCAGTGCTTAGCACAGTTCCTGGCACAAAATAAGTGCTCAATAAATGTCAGCTATTGTTTTTATTGCTAATACTATTGCTACTTTTATAACAACTATTACTGTCATGATCATATCAATCCTAATCCTCTCCTTTAAATCAGCTCTTCAAATATTTGAAGACTCCTATCTAAGGCATGAGCTTTAGCACTGTGTATCCTATCTCTGCTCTTTATTAACTCTATAATAGGTAAGTGATCTGACACCTTCAAACCACATACCTCCAAGAAAGATAATACCTCCTGCATAGGGTGGTATGAGGATGAAATGAAGTGATATATGCAAAGTGCCTGGCACACAGTAGGTACTTAAATATATGTCAGTTCCCTTCCCCTTCTCCATGCCTAAGTTTTCTCTTTTCCAGGCACTAAAAGCACCAATTTCTAACCTTTCTTTATATGACTGGGTTTTCCAGTCCCTGACCATCTTTTTTTTTTAAAGTTTAGCAAGAATCATTTATTTATTTATTTATTTTTTAATCTAGTCTTTGTATTTTATTTTCATTCACGTTTAAAGATTCTAAATCTTTTAAAATATTTATTTATTGGAGTATAATTGCTTTACAATGTTGTTAGTTTCTGTTGTACAACAAAGTGAATCAGCTATAAGTATACATATATCCCCATATCCTCTCCCTCTTGAGCCTCCCTCCCACCCTCTCTATCCCACCTCTCTAGGTTGTCACAAAGCATCGAGTGGATCTTCCTGTGCTATGCAGCAGCTTCCCACTAGCTATCCATTTTACATTTGGTGGTGTATATACATCAATGCTACTCTCTCACTTCGTCCCAGCTTCCCCTTCTCCTTCATGTAGTCAAGTCCATTCTCTATGTCTGCATCTTTATTCCTGCCCTGCCACGAGGTTCATCAGTACCGTTTTTTTAGATTCTATATATGTGCGTTAGCATACGGTATTTGTTTTTCTCTTTCTGACTTACTTCACTCTGTATAACAGACTCTAGGTCCATCCACCTCATTACAAAATAACTCAATTTCGTTCCTTTTTATGGCTAATATTCCATTGTATATATGTGCCACATCTTCTTTATCCATTCATATGTCGATGGACACTTAGGTTGTTTCCATGTCCTGGCTATTGTAAATAGAGCTGCAATGAACATTGGGGTGCACGTGTCTTTTTGAATTATGGTTTTCTCAGGGTATGTGCCCAGTAGTGGGATTGCTGGGTCACATGGAAGTTCTATTTCTACTTTTTTAAGGAACCACCAGACTGCTCTCCATAGTGGCTGTATCAATTTACATTCCCACCAACAGTGCAAAAGGGTTCCCTTTTCTCCACACCCTCTCCAGCATTTATTGTTTGTAGATTTTTTGATGATGGCCATTCTGACTGGTGGGAGGTGATACCTCATTGTAGTTTTGATTTGCATTCCTCTAATGATTAGTGATGTTGAGCAGCTTTTCATGTGTTTGTTGGCAATCTGTATGTCTTCTTTGGAGAAATGTCTATTTAGGTCTTCTGCCCATTTTTGGATTGGGTTGTTTGTTTTTCTTGATATTGAGCTGCATGAGCTGCTTGTATATTTTGGAGATTAATCCTTTGCCCTGACCATCTTTGTTTTATTCTAGTTTTTCAACTGTTTTTCTTAAGATATAGTGCCCAGAACAGAAAGCATTATTCCAGAGGTGTGATCCAAGTATGCCATGCAGAGTAGAGTGAAACTTCAGTCTTAAGGTTCTTTAGTCTTGGGAACATACAATTCAGCTAAAGGCATATGTGGGCAAGGCAGGGGTTAGGTGTATTCTCTTATCACCATGATTCCTTTTGCTCATTGATTTCCTTTTCCCTGGCCCAGGGGCTAATGAGTGATCGATTCCATCAAAACTTCAAGTTACGTATTGAATCAGAGCAGTCGTACTGGCCAGCTCTGGTAGCTCTTTCCTAGGACTCCACTTTCTCAGCAGGTTGCGATGCATACATAATGCAGTGAATCTAATTCCTGCCACATATATTGAGGGGCATTACTGCCATTTTATGTGGTTGCTTTCCAAAGCAACTTATTGAATTAAAAAGATAACAATTTTAATCATGCTGGTTAGTGCTGATTAAGCACCTCCGGGCATGTAGAGAGGTAGAGTACATGCTTTGAAAGTGTAAGGCCAGAGTTCAGTTTCCACCTGTCCAATTTTCTAGAAGCAGTATAGAATACCTTGAGGCACTAAGAATCATGGAACTTGAGATAGAGCCCTTTTTATGCCACTAACTTAGTGTATGATCTTGGATAAGTCATTTAACCTATTTGTATCATAGTTGCATCATCTGTACAATGAGAGGGTTGGATTAGATAAATTTTAATGTCTGTTCCAGGTCTAATAATGTATTCTGTTCTGTGGCCTAATGACTAATTAAAGAATTATATTTTCCCACCCATCCTTATTTTTTCAATCAATTATTGCTGAGGAATAGCCCAGACAAAATGGGATTTTTAAACAATTTTTGTAATTTTAATAGAGAACTGAAACAGTTGAACATTCCTCCTCTCATCCTGTTGCTTATATACTTTTAAATCAGTCAATTAAATTGCGTTTTACAAAGATTATCATTATATATCCAAGCTGAAGTGGAGAGTTTAACATCTACAATCGAGGTATGACAGAAAGAACTACATTGAACAAGACTATTTATAATGTATTAACCATGGGAAATGCCTTAGAACTTGACTTTGAGTAAACATTATATTCCTCACAGCTCAACTTAGTAATATGCTGTGAGAACATCTGAGAACATATATCATCCATAACTTTGAGTCAGCAATCACACAATAAACATGTTTTAAATTTTTGGTATTAATTTAAATCTTAAGGTAGTAGTCAAAACTACTGTAAAGCAATGCCTTTTTGCCCCTAGTGCTTATAAACGTATTAATTTACAAGAGATTTCCAATATGCAAGCTTATCTTTTGGATAGGTTATATTCTTTTTTTACAATCCTGTAATAAAACAGCTATTAAAGCTCTTACTCTGCTCATATGAAACCTATAGTCTTAAGAATAAACATTGGGAGAAGGCGGAAGATGGCGGAAGAGTAAGACGCGGAGATCACCTTCCTCCCCACAGATACACCAGAAATACATCTACACGTGGAACAACTCCTACAGAACACCTACTGAAGGCTGGCAGAAGACCTCAGACCTCCCAAAAGGCAAGAAACTCCCCACGTACCTGGGTAGGGCAAAAGAAAAAACAGAGACAAAAGAATAGGGACGGCACCTGCACCAGTGGGAGGGAGCTGTGAAGGAGGAAAAGTTTCCACACTCTAGGAAGCCCCTTCGCGGGCGGAGACTGCGGGAGGCAGAGGGGGGAGCTTCGAAGCCGCGGAGGAGTGCACAGCAACGGGTGCGGAGGGCAAAGCGGGGAGATTCCCGCACAGAGGATCGGTGCCGACCGGCACTCACCAGCCCGAGAGGCTTGTCTGCTCACCCGCCGGGGCGGGCGGGGCTGCGAGCTGAGGCCGGAGCGCAGGGAGAGGACTGGGGTTGGCGGCTTGAACATAGCCTGAAGGGGTTAGTGCACCACAGCTAGCCGGGAGGGAGTCCGGGGAAAAGCCTGCACCTGCAGAAGAGGCAGGAGAATTTTCCTTCCCTCTTTGTTTCCTGGGGCGTGAGGAGAGGGGTTTAAGAACGCTGCTTAAAGGAACTCCAGAGACGGGCGCGAGCCGCGGCTAAAAGCGCGAACCCCAGAGACGGGCGCGAGCCGCGGCTGAAAGCGCGGAATCCAGAGACAGGCGCGAGCCGCGGCTGAAAGCGCGGAATCCAGAGACGGGCGCGAGCCGCGGCTGAAAGCGCGGAATCCAGAGACGGGCGCGAGCCGCGGCTAAAAGCGCGGACCCCAGAGGCGGGCGGGAGACGTTAAGGCTGCTGCTGCCGCCACCGAGGGGCCTGTGTGCGAGCACAGGTCACTCTCCACACCCCTCTTCTGCAGAGCCTGTGCAGCCCGCCACTGCCGGGTTCCCGGGATCCAGGGACAACTTCCCCGGGAGAGCGCACAGCGCGCCTCAGGCTGGTGCAAAGTCACGCCGGCCTTTGCCACCGCAGGCCCGCCCCGCACTCTGTGCCCCTCCGTCCCCGCCGGCCTGAGTGCTCCAGAGCCCCCAATCAGCGGCTCTTTTAACCCCATCCTGTCTGAGCAAAAAACAGACGCCCTCCAGCGATCTACACGCAGTGGCAGGGCCAAATCCAAAGCTTAGCCCTGGGAGCTGTGAGAACAAAGAAGAGAAAGGGAAATCTCTCCCAGCAGCCTCAGAAGCAGCGGATTAAAGCTCCACAATCAACTTGATGTACCCTGCATCTGTGGAATACCTGAATAGACAACCAATCATCCCAAATTAAGGAAGTGGACTTTAGGAGCAAGATCTATGATTTTTTCCCCTTTCCTCTTTTTGTGAATGTGTATGTGTATGCTTCTATGTGAGATCTTGTCTGTATAGTCTTGCTTCCACCATTTGTCCTAGGGTTCTATCCGTCCATGTTTTTTTTTTTAATTTTTTTCTTAATAATTAATTTTAATAACCTTATTATACTTTACCTTCGTTCTTTCTTTCTTTCTTTCCGTCCTTCCTTCCCTCCTTTAGACAACGAATCATCCCAAATTGAGGAGGTGGTCTCTGACAGCAAGATTTAGGATTTTTCCCCATTTACCTCTTTTAGTGAGGGTGTATGTGTATGCTTCTGTGTAAGATTTTGTCTGTATAGCTTTGCTTCCAACATTTGTCCTAAGGTTCTTTCCGTCCCTTTTTTTTTTTTTTCTAAATAAGAATTTTTTAATTCAATAACTTTATTATACTTTATTTTATTTTTACTGTATCTTCTTTCTTTCTTTTTTCCTTCTTTCCCTCCTTCCTTCCTCCCTCCCTCCCTCCCTCCTTTCTTTCCTTCTTGCCTTCTTTCCTTCTTTGCTTCTTTCTTTCTTTCTTCCTTCCTTCCTACCCTCCTTTCCTTCTTTCTTTCCTCATACTTCTACTAATTCCCTCTACTTTTTCTCCCTTTTATCCTGAGCCTGTGGATGAAAAGCTTTTGGTGCTCCAGCCAGGAGGCAGGGCTCTGCCTCTGAGGTAGGACAGCCAACTTCAGGACACTGATCAACAAGAGACCTCCCAGCTCCACATAATATCAAACGGCGAAAATCTCCCAGAGACCTCCATCTTAACACCAGCACCCAGCTTCACTCAACGACCAGCAAGCCACAGTGCTGGAAAACCTATGCCAAACAACTAGCAAAACAGGAACACAACACCACCCATTAGCAGAGAGCCTGCCTAAAATCATAATAAGGCCACAGACACCCCCAAACACACCACCAGACGTGAACCTGCCCACTAGAGAGACAAGATCCAGCCTCATCCACCACAACACAGGCACTAGTCCCCTCCACCAGGAAGCCTACACAACCCACTGAACCAACCTTAGCCACTGGAGACAGACATCAAAAACAGGAAGAACTACAAACCTGCAGCCTGCAAAAAGGAGACCCCAAACACAGTAAGATAAGCAAAATGAGAAGACAGAAAAACACACAGCAGATAAAGGAGCAAGATAAAAATGCACCAGACCTAACAAATGAAGAGGAAATAGGTAGTCTACCTGAAAGAGAATTCAGAATAATGATAGTAAGGTTGATCCGAAATCTTGGAGATAGAATGGACAATAGATTGGACAAAATGCAAGAATCAGTTAACAAGGACCTAGAAGAACTAAAGATGAAACAAGCAACGATGAACAACACAATAAATGAAATTAAAAGTACTCTAGATGGGATCAATAGCAGAATAACTGAGGCAGAAGAACGGATAAGTGACCTGGAAGATAAAATAGTGGAAATAACTACAGCAGAGCAGAATAAAGAAAAAAGAATGAAAAGAACTGAGGACAGTCTCAGAGACCTCTGGGACAACATTAAACGCACCAACATTCGAATTATAGGGGTTCCAGAAGAAGAAGAGAAAAAAAAAGGGACTGAGAAAATATTTGAAGAGATTATAGTTGAAAACTTCCCTAATATGGGAAAGGAAATAGTTAATCAAGTCCAGGAAGCACAGAGAGTCCCATACAAGATAAATACAAGGAGAAATACGCCAAGACACATATTAATCAAACTGTCAAAAATTAAATACAAAGAAAGCATATTAAAAGCAGCAAGGGAAAAACAACAAATAACACATAAGGGAATCCCCATAAGGTTAACAGCTGATCTCTCAGCAGAAACCCTACAAGCCAGAAGGGAGTGGCAGGACATACTGAAAGTGATGAAGGAGAAAAACCTGCAGCCAAGACTACTCTACCCAGCAAGGATCTCATTCAGATTTGATGGAGAAATTAAAACCTTTACAGACAAGCAAAAGCTGAGAGAGTTCAGCACCACCAAACCAGCTTTACAACAAATGCTAAAGGATCTTCTCTAGGCAAGAAACACAAAAGAAGGAAAAGACCTATAATAACGAACCCAAAACAATTTAGAAAATGGGAATAGGAACATACATATCGATAATTACCTTAAATGTAAATGGACTAAATGCTCCCACCAAAAGACACAGATTAGCTGAATGGATACAAAAACAAGACCCTTATATATGCTGTCTACAAGAGACCCACTTCAGACCTAGAGACACATACAGACTGAAAGTAAGGGGATGGAAAAAGATATTCCATGCAAATGGAAGCCAAAAGAAAGCTGGAGTAGCAATTCTCATATCAGACAAAATAGACTTTAAAATAAGGACTATTAAAAGAGACAAAGAAGGACACTACATAATGATCAAGGGATCGATCCAAGAAGAAGATATAACAATTGTAAATATTTATGCACCCAACATAGGAGCACCTCAATACATAAGGCAAATACTAACAGCCATAAAAGGGGAAATCGACAGTAACACATTCATAGTAGGGGACTTTAACACCCCACTTTCACCCATGGACAGATCATCCAAAATGAAAATAAATAAGGAAACACAAGCTTTAAATGATACATTAAACAAGATGGACTTAATTGATATTTATAGGACACTCCATCCAAAAACAACAGAATACACATTTTTCTCAAGTGCTCATGGAACATTCTCCAGGATAGATCATATCTTAGGTCACAAATCAAGCCTTGGTAAATTTAAGAAAATTGAAATTGTATCAAGTATCTTTTCTGACCACAACGCCATGAGACTAGATATCAATTACAGGAAAAGATCTGTAAAAAATACAAACACATGGAGGCTAAACAATACACTACTTAATAATGAAGAGATCACTGAAGAAATCAAAGAGGAAATCAAAAAATACCTAGAAACAAATGACAATGGAGACACAACGACCCAAAACCTGTGGGATGCAGCAAAAGCAGTTCTAAGGGGGAAGTTTATAGCAATACAAGCCCACCTTAAGAAGCAGGAAACATCTCGAATAAACAACCTAACCTTGCACCTCAAGCAATTAGAGAAAGAAGAACAAAAAAAACCCAAAGCTAGCAGAAGGAAAGAAATCATAAAAATCAGATCAGAAATAAATGAAAAAGAAATGAAGGAAACAATAGCAAAGATCAATAAAACTAAAAGCTGGTTCTTTGAGAAGATAAACAAAATAGATAAACCACTAGCCAGACTCATCAAGAAAAAAAGGGAGAAGACTCAAATCAATAGAATTAGAAATGAAAAAGGAGAGGTAACAACTGACACTGCAGAGATAAAAGAGATCATGAGAGATTACTACAAGCAACTCTATGCCAATAAAATGGACAATCTGGAAGAAATGGACAAATTCTTAGAAATGCACAACCTGCCAAGACTGAATCAGGAAGAAATAGAAAATATGAACAGACCAATCACAAGCACTGAAATTGAAACTGTGATTAAAAATCTTCCAACAAAGAAAAGCCCAGGACCAGATGGCTTCACAGGCGAATTCTATCAAACATTTAGAGAAGAGCTAACACCTATCCTTCTCAAACTCTTCCAAAATATAGCAGAGGGAGGACCACTCCCTAACTCCTTCTACGAGGCCACCATCACCTTGATACCAAAACCAGACAAGGATGTCACAAAGAAAGAAAACTACAGGCCAATATCACTGATGAACATAGATGCAAAAATCCTCAACAAAATACTAGCAAACAGAATCCAACAGCACATTAAAAGGATCATACACCATGATCAAGTGGGGTTTATTCCAGGAATGCAAGGATTCTTCAATATACGCAAATCTATCAATGTGATAAACCATATTAACAAATTGAAGGAGAAAAACCATATGATCATCTCAATAGATGCAGAGAAAGCTTTTGACAAAATTCAACACCCATTTATGATAAAATCCCTGCAGAAAGTAGGCATAGAGGGAACTTTCCTCAACATAATAAAGGCCATATATGACAAGCCCACAGCAAACATCATCCTCAATGGTGAAAAACTGAAAGCATTTCCACTAAGATCAGGAACAAGACAAGGTTGCCCACTCTCACCACTATTATTCAACATTGTTTTGGAAGTTTTAGCCACAGCAATCAGAGAAGAAAAGGAAATAAAAGGAATCCAAATTGGAAAAGAAGAAGTAAAGCTGTCACTGTTTGCAGATGACATGATCCTATACATAGAGAACCCTAAAGATGCTACCAGAAAACTACTAGAGCTAATCAATGAATTTGGTAAAGTGGCAGGATACAAAATTAATGCACAGAAATCTCTGGCATTCCTATATACTAATGATGAAAAATCTGAAAATGAAATCAAGAAAACACTCCCATTTACCATTGCAACAAAAAGAATAAAATATCTAGGAATAAACCTACCTAAGGAGACAAAAGACCTGTATGCAGAAAATTATAAGACACTGATGAAAGAAATTAAAGATGATATAAATAGATGGAGAGATATACCATGTTCTTGGATTGGAAGAATCAACATTGTGAAAATGACTCTACTACCCAAAGCAATCTATAGATTCAATGCAATCCCTATCAAACTACCACTGGCATTTTTCACAGAACTAGAACAAAAAATTTCACAATTTGTATGGAAACACAAAAGACCCCGAATAGCCAAAGCAATCTTGAGAACGAAAGAAGGAACTGGAGGAATCAGGCTCCCTGACTTCAGACTATACTACAAAGCTACAGTCATCAAGACGGTATGGTACTGGCACAAAAACAGAAAGATAGATCAATGGAACAGGATAGAAAGCCCAGAGATAAACCCATGCACATATGGACACCTTATCTTTGATAAAGGTGGCAGTAATGTACAATGGAGAAAGGACAGCCTCTTCAATAAGTGGTGCTGGGAAAACTGGACAGGTACATGTAAAAGTATGAGATTAGATCACTCCCTAACACCATACACAAAAATAAGCTCAAAATGGATTAAAGACCTAAATGTAAGGCCAGAAACTATCAAACTCTTAGAGGAAAACATAGGCAGAACACTCTATGACATAAATCAAAGCAAGATCCTTTCTGACCCACCTCCTAGAGTAATGGAAATAACAACAAAAATAAACAAATGGGACCTAATGAAACTTCAAAGCTTTTGCACAGCAAAGGAAACCATAAACAAGACCAAAAGACAACCCTCAGAATGGGAGAAAATATTTGCAAATGAAGCAACCGACAAAGGATTAATCTCCAAAATTTACAAGCAGCTCATGCAGCTCAATAACAAGAAAACAAACAACCCAATCCAAAAATGGGCAGAAGACCTAAATAGACATTTCTCCAAAGAAGATATACAGACTGCCAACAAACACATGAAAGAATGCTCAACATCATTAATCATTAGAGAAATGCAAATCAAAACTACAATGAGATATCATCTCACACCAGTCAGAATGGCCATCATCAAAAAATCTAGAAACAATAAATGCTGGAGAGGGTGTGGAGAAAAGGGAACACTCTTGCACTGCTGGTGGGAATGTGAATTGGTTCAGCCACTATGGAGAACAGTATGGAGGTTCCTTAAAAAACTACAAATAGAACTACCATATGACCCAGCAATCCCACTACTGGGCATATACCCTGAGAAAACCAAAATTCAAAAAGAGTCATGTACCAAAATGTTCATTGCAGCTCTATTTACAATAGCCCGGAGATGGAAACAACCTAAGTGCCCGTCATCGGATGAATGGATAAAGACGACGTGGCACATATATACAATGGAATATTACTCAGCCATAAAAAGAAACGAAATTGAGCTATTTGTGATGAGGTGGATAGACCTAGAGTCTGTCATACAGAGTGAAGTAAGTCAGAAAGAAAAAGACAAATACCGTATGCTAACACATATATATGGAATTTAAGAAAAAAATGTCATGAAGAACCTAGGGGTAAAGCAGGAATAAAGACGCAGACCTCTTAGAGAACGGACTTGAGGTTATGGGGAGGGGGAAGGGTGAGCTGTGACAGGGCGAGAGAGAGTCATGGGCATATACACACTAACAAACGCAGTAAGGTAGATAGCTAGTGGGAAGCAGCCGCATGGCACAGGGATATTGGCTCGGTGCTTTGTGACAGCCTGGAGGGGTGGGATAGGGAGGGTGGGAGGGAGGGAGACGCAACAGGGAAGACATATGGGAACATATGTTTATGTATGACTGATTCACTTTGTTATAAAGCAGAAACTAACACACCATTGTAAAGCAATTATACCCCAATAAAGATGTTAAAAAAAAAAAAAAAAAAAAGAATAAACATTGCTGGTGATATTTATTAATAAAAAATGTATCATAACACTGAAAAAACTTGTGTCTTTGTGGCTTCTAACTCAAGAAACACCAAATTGAGTCATGGGCTATGAATTATGGTATTTGGACACTGACAGTAGCATAATAGGACTGTTTTAGAGGATAACATGGTCTTTTCCCTCTATAAGCATGCTCCTAAATGTTAAGAATGTTTAGTAAGTAACACACATACACACACACACTGGTGGGTAGGAGTTCCTATAGTATTTTGTGGAGTATATTCTATTTGTTATCACCTATTTCTTTATCAGGCTAAAAAGGCAGTGCAAATGAAAACAAGAAAACTATGAAGAATCTCTCTTTTTCTACATTTTGGCATTCTTCAGTTAGATTCACGCAGTGACTGAAAGACGAACCCAAAATAATAGGGGAGGGTGAAACCTTGGCTCACTACAGCATCATTTATACTGATATTTCTAAAGGTCAGAAGAATTTAGGCTGAGGCTAACTTCCCATCGTTAATTCACTCCAACATGACAATTGCTTCTATGATGACAAGGTTTCCCAATAATCTTCTCTGTGGCTAGAGAGGAAGAAACAGCAGAATTTCCAAAGGCCTATGTCTTTACTCTGCTTTCCCCAGGTGGGATCCTTGTTGTTATCCCTGAACTGTGACTGAAAGGCCACTACACAGCAGATGGTAAGAAAAGACCAAAGTTTAACAACCATCACCACCAACATTAAGCCTCCCTTTGAAACAACAGGAACTGTGAAATCTAAGTCTACATTTCCGTTTAAGGTCAACAAAGCAGAGCCTTCTTAGGGGAGAGAGGGTTTACTGCCTTTCTTAGCATAAATACACCAAACAAGAATACATCAAGCAGAAGATAATAATGCATCCCTAATTCAGTAATTGTCATAGGACTCTTTCCTTCTCCTCAATTAAACAGTTAACAGGGAGCTGGGATTCACACAAAGAAATTCACTCCTCCTCCCCTCTTTCCCAGTTTGATTTATGTATAGCCCCTAGAGACATAAATTAATGTCTTCATAGACCAAAAGCCCCAGCTGTTTGGGAAAACCTGTGACAAAGCTTAACTAAGGTTCATGCATGCAAACATAAAGCCCCCATAATTACTAAGCTGGGTATTACAAAGCTGGCTCCTGAATCAAGGGTCTAAAGCCAGCCTTATTGCCTCTCTCATTCCCAGCCTGTCTGGCCTGAATATACCTATAGTGCTAATTTAGTACTGCCTGAGGCATTGTGGATTCTGGGTAGACAGACACTTTAAGTGAAGCTGAGGAAGAGATATAGAACTATAGGGATTTAAAACCACAATTCATCATTTATTAATATCAGACAGAAGCACTGGAAATCTGTGAAACTCCACTTATAGATCTGATTTCCTTGGTTTACTTGTTCTTTTTTTTTTAATGGTAAGAAATCAAAAAATGACATGACAAATTTAAAGAAAACTCTAAAAGATACTTGACACCCTCAATTAGTTTTTTTTTTTTCGGTACGGGCCTCTCACTGTTGTGGCCTCTTCCGTTGCAGAGCACAGGTTCCAGCACGGGGCCAGCCGCTCTGCGGCATGTGGGATCTTCCCGGACTGGGGCACGAACCCGCGTCCCCTGCATTGGCAGGCGGACTCTCAACCACTGCGCCACCAGGGAAGCCCCTCAATTTGGTTTTAAATGAACAAAAGACAAGCCTCCCCTCCACACCCTGCCCCTTTGGGAACATGTGGCCAGCACCTGCTCTTCCCACTTCCTCTTCTCTCATCCACTCTTTAATCACTGCATTCTGGATTCTGTCCACAGCATTTTACTGAAACAACCCTTGCAAAGGTCACTGACACTCATTGTTGCCAAAGTCAATGATCACTTTTCAGTCCTTATCTTACTTTCTCCCTGCAGCACTTAACTCTGCTGACCATTTCAGCTTTCTTGAAACTCTTTCCTTGCCTTCTCTGACACCCCGTAACTCTCTAGTTTCTCTTTCTCAGTTTCCTTCACGAACAACTTTTCCACTACTCATTTCTTAAATGCCAGTGTTTCATCCTTATGCCTCTTTTCTTCTTATTCCACAACCAGGGGTTCTTCATCTAGACATCATAACGGTTCGCAGATATGCTTCAAGAGGTCTATGAACCTCCTAAAATTGCATGTGAAATTGTATATGGGAAAAGGGTCTATAATTGTTAGATTCCTAAAGGAGTCTTGCAGAGACAGGGAGTGGGCCGGCGGGGGCGGGGGGAAGCTTTGGAGCCACGGAGGAGAGCACAGCAATAGGGGTGCAGAGGGCAAAGCAGAGAGATTCCCGCACAGAGGATCGGTGCCAACCAGCGCTCACCAGCCTGAGAGGCTTGTCTGCTCACCCACCAGAACGAGTGGGGGCTGGGAGCTGAGGCTCAGGCTTCTGAGGTCAGATCCCAGGGAGAGGACTGGGGTTGGCTGCGTGATCACAGCCTGAAGGGGGCTAGTGCGCCACAGCTAGCCGGGAGGGAGTCTGGGAAAAAGTCTGGACCTGCCTAAGAGACAAGAGACCATTGTTTCCGGGTGCGCAAGGAGAGGGGATTCAGAGCACCGCCTAAATGAGCTCCAGAGATGGGCGCGAGCCGCGGCTATCAGCGAGGACCCCAGAGACGGGCATGAGACGCTAAGGCTGCTGCTGCAGCCACCAACAAACCTGTGTGCAAGCGCAGGTCACTACCCACACCTTCCCTCCCGGGAGCCTGTGCAGCCCCCCACTGCCTGGGTCCCGTGATCCAGGGACAACTTCCCCGGGAGAACACACGGCACACCTCAGGCTGGTGCAACGTCACACCGGCCTCTGCTGCTGCAGGCTCGCCGCGCACTCCGTACCCTCCCTCCTCCCGGCCTGAGTGAGCCAGAGCTGCTTAATCAGCTGCTCCTTTAACCCCGTCCTGTCTGGGCAAAGAACAGATGCCCTCAGGCGACCTACACGCAGAGGCAGGTCCAAATCCAAAGCTGAACCCCAGGAACTGTGCGAACAAAGAAGAGAAAGGGAAATCTCTCCCAGCAGCCTCAGGAGCAGTGGATTAAACCTCCACAATCAACTTGATGTACCCTGCATCTGTGAAATACCTGAATAGACAACGAATCACTGCAAAATTCAGATGGTGGACGTTGGGAGCAACTGTGGACTTCGGGTTTGCCTTCTGTATCTAATTTGTTTCTGGTTTTATGTTTATCTTAGTTTAGTATTTAGAGTTTATTATCATGGGTAAATTTGTTTATTGATTTGTTGCTCTCTTCCCTTTTTTAAATATATATATATAGATATATTTTTTTTCCTTTTTCTATTTTTGTGAGTGGGTATGTGTATGTTTCTTTGTGTAATTTTGTCTGTATAGCTTTGCTTTTACCATTTGTCCTAGGGTTCTGTCTGTCCGATTTTTAAAATTATTTTTAGTAGTTTTTAGCGCTTGTTATCATTGGTGGATTTGATTTTTGGTTTGGTTCCTCTCTTCTTTCTTTTTTTCTGCTTACTTCTTATTTTTTTAATCCTATTTTTAATAATTGAAAAAATTTTTATTTTAATAACTTAATTTAATTTACTTATTTCTCTTTTTCTCCCTTTTCTTCTGAGCTGTGTGGCTGACAGGGTCTTGGTGCGCTACCCGGGTGTCAGGCATGTGCCTCTGAGGTGGGAGAGCCGAGTTCAGGACACTGGTCCACCAGAGACCACCCGGCTCCACACAATATCAAATGGTGAAAGCTCTCCCAGAGATCTCCATCTCAACGCTAAGACGCAGCTCCGCTCAATGACCAGCAAGCTACAGTGCTGGACACCCTATGCCAAAAAACTAGCAAAATAGGAACACAACCCCACCCATTAGCAGAGAGGCTGTCTAAAATCATAATAAAGTCACAGACACCACTAAACAAACCACCCGATGTGGTCCTGCCCACCAGAAAGACAAGAACAAGCCTCATCCACCAGAACACAGGCACCAGTCGCCTCCACCAGGAAGCCTACACAACCCACTGAACCAACCTTACCCACTGGGGGAAGACAGCAAAAACAACGGGAACTACAAACCTGCAGCCTGCAAAAGGGAGACCCCAAACACAGTAAGTTAAGCAAAATGAGAAGACAGAGAAAAACACAGCAGATGAAGGAGCAAGGCAACAAACCACCAGAGCAAACAAATGAAGAGGAAATAGGCAGTCTACCTGAAAAAGAATTCAGAGTAATGATACTAAAGATGATCCAAAATCTTGTAAATATAATGGAGAAAATGCAAGAAACGTTTAAAAAGGACCTAGAAGAACGTAAGAGCAAATAAACAATGATGAAAAACATAATAAATGAAATGAAAAATTCTCTAGAAGAATCAACAGCAGAATAACTGAGGCAGAGGAAAGGATAAGTGACCTGGAAGATAAAATAGTGGAAATAACTACCCCAGAGCAGAATAAAGAAAAAACAATGAAAAGAATTGAGGACAGTCTCAGAGACCTCTGGGACAACATTAAATGCACCAACATTCGAATTATAGGGGTCCCGGAAGAAGAAGAGAAAAAGAGAGAGACTGAGAAAATATTTGAAGAGATTATAGTTGAAAACTTCCCTAATATGGGAAAGGAAATAGTCAATCAAGTTCAGGAAGTGCAGAGAGTCCCATACGGGATAAATCAAAGGAGAAACATTCCAAGACACATATTAATCAAACTATCAAAAATTAAATAGAAAGAAAAAATATTAAAAGCAGCAAGGGAAAAACAACAAATAACACACAAGGGAATCCCCATAAGGATAACAGATAGTCTTACAGCAGAAACTCTGCAAGCCAGAAGGGAGTGGCAGGACATATTTAAAGTGATGAAGGAGAAAAACCTACAACCAAGATTACTCTACCCAGCAAGGATCTCATTCAGATTTGATGGAGAAATTAAAACCTTTACGGACAAGCAAAACCTAAGAGAATTCACCACCACCAAACGAGCTTTACAGCAAATGCTAAAGTAACTACTCTAGGCAGGAAACACAAGAGAAGGAAAAGACCTACAATAATAAACCCAAAACAATTAAGAAAATGGTAATAGGAACATACATATTGATAATTATCTTAAATGTAAATGGATAAAGTGCTGCAACCAAAAGACACAGTCCGGCTGAATGGATATAAAAACAAGACCCGTACATATGCTGTCTACAAGAGACCCACTTCAGACCTAGGGACACATACAGACTGAAAGTGAAGGGGTGAAAAAACATATTCCATGCAAATGGAAATCAAAAGAAAGCCGGAGTAGCAATTCTCATATCAGACAAAACAGACTTTAAAATAAAGAGTATTATAAAAGACAAAGAAGGACACTACATAATGATCAAGGGATCAATCCAAGAAGAAGATATAACAATTGTAAATATTTATGCACCCGACATAGGAGCACCTCAATACATAAAGCAAATACTAACAGCCATAAAAGGGGAAATCAACATTAACACAATCATAGTGGGGGACTATAACACCCCACTTTCACCAATGGACAGATCATCCAAAATGAAAATAAATAAGGAAACACAAGCTTTAAATGATACACTAAACAAGAGGGATTTAATTGATATTTATAGGACATTCCATCCAAAAACAACAGAATACACATTTTTCTCAAGTGCTCATGGAACATTCTCCAGGATAGATCATATCTTGGGTCACAAATCAAGCCTTGGTAAATTTAAGAAAATTGAAATCGTATCAAGTATCTTTTTCGACCAGAATGCTATGAGAATGGATATCAATTACAGAAAAAAATCTGTAAAAAATACAAACACATGGAGGCTACACAATACACTACTGAATAACAAAGAGATCACTGAAGAAATCAAAGAAGAAATGAAAAAATACCTAGAAACAAATGACAATGAAAACATGACGACCCAAAACCTATGGGATGCAGCAAAACCTGTTCTAAGAGGCAAGTTTATACCAATACAATCCTACCTCAAGAAACAAGAAACATCTCAAATAAAAAGCCTAACCTTATACCTAAAGCAATTAGAGAAAAAAGAACAAAAAAACCCAAAGTTAGCAGAAGGAAAGAAATCATAAAGAGCAGATCAGAAATAAATGAAAAAGAAGGAAACAATAGCAAAGATCAATAAAACTAAAAGAAGGTTCTTTTACAAGTAAACAAAATTGATAAACCATTAGCCACACTCATCAAGAACAAAAGGGAGAAGACTCCAATCAACAGAACTAGAAACGAAAAAGAAGAAGTAACAACTGTCACTGCAGAAATACAAAGGATCATGAGAGATTACTACAAGCAACTCTATGCCAATAAAATGGACAACCTGGAAGAAATGGACACATTCTTAGATAAGCACAACCTTCCGAGACTGAACCAGGAAGAAATAGAAAATATAAACAGACCAATCAGAAGCACTGAAATTGAGATTGTGATTAAGAATCTTCCAACAAACAAAAGGCCACGATCAGATGGCTTCACAGGCGACTTCTATCAAACATTTAGAGAAGAGCTAACACCTATCCTTCTCAAAATCTTCCAAAATATACCAGAGGGAGGAACACTCCCAAACTCATTCTACGAGGCCACCATCACCCTGATACCAAAATCAGACAAAGATGTGACAAAGAAAGAAAACTACAGGCCAATATCACTGATGAACATAGATGCAAAAATCCTCAACAAAATACTAGCAACCAAAATCCAACAGCATATTATAAGGATCATACAGCATGATCAAGTGGGCTTTATCCCAGGAATGCAAGGAATCTTCAATATATGGAAATCAATCAATGTGACACACCATATCAACAAACTGAAAGAGAATATCCATATGATCATCTCAATAGATGCAGAAAAAGCTTTGGATAAAATTCAACACCCTTTAATGATAAAAGCCCTCCAGAAAGTGGGCATAGAGGGAACTTACCTCAACATAAAGGCCATATATGACAAACCCACAGCCAACATTGTTCTCAATGGTGAAAAACTGAAACCATGTCCTCTAAGATCAGGAACAAGACAAGGTTGTCCACTCTCACCACTATTATTCAACATAGTTTTGGAAGTTTTAGCCACAGCAATCAGAGAAGAAAAAGAAGTAAAAGGAATCCAAATCAGAAAAGAAGTAAAGCTGTAACTGTTTCCAGATGACATGATACTATACATAGAGAATCCTAAAGATGTCACCAGAAAACCACTAGAGCTAATCAATGAATCTGGTAAAGTATCAGTATACAAAATTAATCAGAGAAATCTGTTGCATTCCTATACACTAATGAGGAAAAATCTGAAAGAGAAATTAAGGAAACACTCCCATTTACCATTGTAACAAAAAGAATAAAATACCTAGGAATAAACCTACCAAAGGAGCAAAACACCTGTATGCAGAGAACTATAAGACACTGATGAAAGAAATTAAAGATGATACAACCAGATGGAGAGATATACCATGTTCTTGGATTGGAAGAATCAACACTGTGAAAATGACTATACTACCCAAAGCAAACTACAGATTCAATGTAATCCCTATCAAACTACCAATGGCATTTTTCACAGAAGTAGAACAAAAAATTTCACAATTTGTATGGAAACACAAAAGACCCCAAATAGCCAAAGCAATCTTGAGAAAGAAAAACGGAGCTGGAGGAATCAGGTTCCCGGACTTCAGACAGGACTACAAAGCTACAGTAATCAAGACAGTATGGTACTAGCACAGAAACAGAAATATAGATCAATGGAACAGGATAGAAAGCCCAGAGATAAACCGAGCACATATGGTCACCTTATCCTTGATAAAGGAGGCAAGAATATACAGTGAAGAAAAGACAGCCTCTTCAATAAGTGGTGCTGGGAAAACTGGGCAGGTACCTGTAAAAGTATCAAATTAGAACACTCCCTAACACCATACACAAAAATAAACTCAAAATGGATTAAAGGCATAAATGTAAGTCCAGACACTATCAAACTCTTAGAGGAAAACATAGGCAGAACACTCTATGACATAAATCACAGCAAGATCCTTTTTGACCCACCTCCTAGAGTAATGGAAATAACAACAAAAATAAACAAATGGGACCTAATGAAACTTAAAAGCTTTTGCACAGCAAAGGAATCCATAAACAAGATGAAAAGACAACCCTCAGAATGGGAGGAAATATTTGCAAATGAAGCAACTGACAAAGGATTAATCTCCAAAATTTACAAGCAGCTCATGCAGCTCAATATCAAAAAAACAAACAACCCAATCCAAAAATGGTCAGAAGACCTGAATAGACATTTCTCCAAAGCAGATATACAGATTTCCATCAAACACATGAAAGGATGCTCAACATCACTAATCATTAGAGAAATGCAAATCAAAACTAAAATGAGGTATTACCTCCCACCAGTCAGAATGGCCATCATCAAAAAATCTACAAACAATAAATGCTAGAGAGGGTGTGGAGAAAAGGGAACCCTTTTGCACTGTTGGTGGGAATGTAAATTGATACAGCCACTTCGGAGAGCAGTATGGTGGTTCCTTAAAAAAGTAGAAATAGAACTTGCATATGACCCAGCAATCCCTCTACTGGGCATATACCCTGAGAAAGCCATAATTCAAAAAGAGTCATGTGCCACAATGTTCACTGCAGCTCTATTTACAATAGCCAGGACATGGAAGCAACCTAAGTGTCCATCGACATATGAATGGATAAAGAAGATGTGGCACATAGATACAATGGAATATTACTCAGCCATAAAAAGAAAAGAAATTGAGTTATTTGTAGTGAGGTGGATGGACCTCGAGTTTGTCATACACAGTGAAGTAAGTCAGAAAGAGAAAAACAAATACAGTATGCTAACACATATACATGGAATCTAAAAAAAAGAAAACGGTTCTGAAGAACCTAGGGGTAGGACAGGAATAAAGACGCAGACGTAGAGAATGGACTTGAGGACAAGGGGAGGGGGAAGGATAAGCTGGGACAAAGTGACCGAGTGGCAAGAATATATATACATGACCAAATGTAAAATAGATAGCTAGTGGGAAGCAGCCACATAGGACAGGGAGATCAGTTCGGTGCTTTGTGACCACCTAGTGGTGTGGGATAGGGAGGGTGGGAGGGAGGGAGACGCAAGAGGGAAGAGATATGGGGATATATGTATATGTATAGTTGACTCACTTTGTTATGAAGCTGAAACTAACACAGCATTGTAAAGCAATTATACTCCAATTAAGATGTTAAAAAATAGTCTTCAGTGACTTCTATATTGTTCTTAGACTGCAGAACTTCAAACGCCCTGACATGGCAAATGAGGTCCTTTATGACCAGGCTCCTTCTTATCTCTACAGTCTCATGCATATTCTCAGTTACCTTAACCAACCCGCTTAAGAATCCTGCCCTTCTACCCTTAACTACACTATATTCTCTAGCCATACTGAACTATTTTCAGTTCTTGCCTCAGGGATTGCATATACTTTAACATCAGCCTGGAACACTCTGCCCCATCTTGCCCTGGGAAACCTCTGCCAGGAAGTGATCCCTAGCCACCTAAAGCTGTGTTAGGGAGCACCTCTTATATGCTTTGTTAGCATCCTCCATGTACTATGGAAACATATCATTCTGTACTATGATTGCCTATTTCTCCACTTTTCTATTTCCCACCAGTTTGGTGAATAAACTATAAGCTCCTTGAGGTAGGGACCATATGGCGTCCTTAGCACCTAGCACAATGTCTGGCACATCATAGTTAGTCAATAAATATATGTTGATTAACTGAACGAATTAATGGACAGATGGCAAATAGAGGACTTTGCCTCCATACTCTTAATCCCCACAGTCTTTGCCTTCAGCTTGGTGTAGGAAACAAAACAGTGGACTCCAGAGAAGTCAGCTGATTTGGTCATTAACTCCCTGGGTGTTAGTCTCCTCATGTGCATAAGTAAGGAAATATTCTCTATGGTCCCTTACAACTTGAAAATTCTCTATTTCGCCTTCCTTAACATATCTGATTTTCATGCCACATACCCCACTTCAGGACCTCCATCTCCTTCCATACATGCCCCACCTCCATCCAAATTGCACTGTGATGATCTGGTTTGACATAAGTCCAATGTGTTTGTGTGTGTGTGCACGCACACGTGTATGTGAGAGGGAAAAGAGGATAAGAGAGAGTGAGGGGGAGAGGGAGAGGGAAAGGAGAGATATTGAGGCAATTCCTGGACATCTTTCCCTTCCCATTTCTATCCTTTGTAAGGAATGATAGTTGGTCTCAGAGGGGTAATCTTAAGATGTTCACAATGTTAAATTTCTATATGGTAATGAAATTTCTAAAATTGTTTAAGAATACTTAGAACAGATGGGAAAAAAAGGTAAGGAGAAAGATACGCCATTTAGATATTTTATCTTAAAAAGGCTAAATCCCAGTAAATTAACCCAGTTTGGTCGAATAAGGCTTACTAAAAGTTGAAAAGGGGGACATCTTCTTTGAAATGAGACACAACCTGAACTTCTTTGGTCAAGAGAAGTGGAGGAACTATGGTTACAAAAGTATCTGAAGTTACTGCAAAGCTATGGAAATATGTAACAAAAATAACCAGCACTTAGAATATAATAATGCAAGGACCAATGTTCTACTGGTCCCTGCAGCAGGAACCAGATGGCCTAAAAGACCAATTCTCATCTCTTAATTTCTTTGATTGATGAGGAAGGATACACTTCCATTTAGTTCTCATAAACAGTGACCCCTTTTGTCATCTGTGGACAAAGATGATGTGATACCACTTTTGCTCTCAGCTATTAAGCTTGTATTTAATGATATGTGTGCTTGGTAATGTATGCATTCAAAAACTTTCACTGACAAAAACAGTCCTGCCTTCATCTATTTGTCTTTCAGCTGCTGCCAGCAGAGAAGTAGGGAATTTAAATGCACAGCAGGCAGCTGATGTATTTCTCCATGAACTAGTCTACATATCATGGCAAGAGTAGAAGCAAAGAAAACCTCAGATGCATTCTTCCCCATAAAGAGACAAATGAAGCCAAGGGGCAGGGTAGTAAGGAGGAGAATGAAAGGCTAAAATGAGATTACTAGTGCATACCCTTTTAAGAGCAAATCAAAAGAACCATTCTCCTTGCCAACATTAGAGATGGGTTAAACTCTTTCAGTGTAAAGAACACAGAAGAGTGTCCACTTTCTATTCTAAACAAAACTAATAGCAATTTCAACACTGTTAGACAGATGCCATTTCACTTCAGAAGTGGTTATACCACAGTAGTGGATAGAGTTAGTATGTCATGTAAACGATTAAGAGGCAAAATAAAAATATTTAGAATAAATAGCAACATACAGAAAAAAAGAGAAAACCTTAGCAATGTGCACTGTGCCTACTGATCTTGGATACCATGGAACTCAGATAAATACATAAATACATATGTTTATAGGGCTCCTATACAGATTCCCACTATACTTCACATACAAATATACACATATATAATTATATTTTGATATATTAATATATGATAGCCAAGTAGAGATTGGGGGCAGAAAAGTACACCTGAGTCACTGGGCTAATGAAGAAGGAAGAAACCTCAAGAAACCATAGGAGATCAGGTTGAGAAATCAGGGTCTAACAAAGGGGTCGTTCCTTGAAAAATTCTATGTGGGGATCCAGATTATAGGTGTGCCCTGTTTTAAGAAAACCTATATCCAATTTACAAATCAGAGAAGTTAGGAGTGATTATGTGCATTACAGAAGGATTCCATATAGCAATATTTTAAAATGCCAAGCTATCATTGAATATTTAAGTAAGATTTATTTCTACAAATATGGAATTTATATATTCAGTTTCTTAAAAACACATTTTAAAAAAATAAAGTGAGGTATCCCTGTACCACCAAGTTTCAGGTGGACTTTGTTTTGATTCTTCTTTTGTAAATTTACTATTGTCATAGTGATTCTCCTTAAAGCTTAGAGTGCCTGTACGGTGGGGGACAAACAGAGGAAGGAAATCCATACTTCAAAACCAGAAGCCTGAGACTATGTCCAACTAGTCATTGTCCCCATTGAGGAAGTAGAGTTTCATGAAAAAGTGAATGAGAAGATAGTCTTGAAACATTTTAAAGGCCTGAGGCCAAATTCAGGAGAGTGTAAGAAATGAGAGATAAGAAGGTCCCTAAAAATCTCCTGAAAAGGATGAATTGTATTGTCTATATTTGGAAAGAAGTGTGTTTTCACATTTGAGTTAAAGATGAATCTCTGTAGAGAGCTCAGAGTGAGGTAAGCACTGAGGTCTAGCTCAATGGAAGATAAAGTGTTTTTTATACTATATCTAATTATTGGTCTGACATACTTAAGATCTATGAATAAATACATATAAATAGGATCCTTTTGAGGAACCTCGAAGTCTTTTCTTCATTGTCTATGGATATTACTATACAAGCATAATTTCTGGTTGGGTGTGCAGCTGGTGGTTTCTACCAGAATACAGTGTTTTTAAAAATGTCTCAAGTTTGTAAAAATATATTCTTCTACTGCATAGAGTGCTTAGATATTAATTCCATTAATGATAGATGTCCTATTGAGCCCAATCATAAAAAATAGTCAAGTTGATGCATTAGCAGATTGGTATCTATTAGGTGATCTCTAAGAAAAAAAGGTCAGAAGACAGAGGATCTACAGAAAAATCATGTCTAAAACCCAGACAGCTGCCTATTCTTCTAACCCAGACACACATCTTAAAGAATAATTGATTTACATCAATAGTATAAAAACTTGAATTTGTAATAGAACACATTTAAATCAACCATTATGAAACTAATACTTTAACTCCTAAGATGAAGGGTCATAGATAATAAATGTTTGTTAACTATGATAAGTGCAAACTATTGTCTTACATTATGTAATGTTCAAGGATTTCATTGTGTTAAAGATAAAAGTAACTCTAAGTAAACCTTAGTTCCACCATGATTCTAGGGTAGAAAATCAGCTTTCAGTCTGATAAACTACCCAAGTTTCTAAGTCATAGTCTCATGCCTTCAAATCATCTAAAAACCCCAGTTACAAATCTTTTCTAAAACTATCTTGGACATCCTCTATCTGGAACTGATGAAACCGGTCCAGGTTTCTCTGAACCTCTAGGCTTTAAAAATGATAACTTCACAGTAATTACAATTAAGTATAGTTAGAAGATCTTATGAATATAAAAGTCATATTTCTATTTATCAATGTCATCAAATAAAAATGAACACCTGAAAAGACTGAATTATAAACTCTCAGTACATAAGATCAAAATCTATACCATGATAGATGCACTGCTCTATGAAAATCCATCCATTTAAAAATGATTGGCAAGGATAGGATATACTTGTCATTCAGTATAACAAAGTCATTCATAAGGCAAAAAAAGTGGGGGGCAAAAGAAAACTGTGCAAGTAGCCTTAACAAATGTAAAATAGATAGCTAGTGGGAAGCAGACATAGGTGCTTTGTGACCACCTAGAGGGGTGGGATAGGGAGGGTGGGAGGGAGATGCAATAGGGAGGAGATATGGGGATATATGTATATGTATAGCTGATTCATTTTGTTATAAAGCAGAACTAACACACCATTGTAAAGCAATTATGCTCCAATAAAGATGTTTAAAAAAAGTAGCCTTAAATTAAATATTGCAAACCTAGCATGAACTTTTAAAGTGGAGGTCCTATTTTTATTTTACTAAATGGAGACTGAAGTTCTACCCTTGAATTCTAAACTCTTGTTAAAATGTTTTTTTCTATTACTAAGGTGCTAATAAGAAAGAGGTAACAGCATCCAAAAGCAAGAATAAACTGGAAAAACAAAACCCAATTCTGTCTCGCCACAAAGCCAATCTACTCTCTCCCACTGCACTGGCAAAAGCAGTAGCAGCAGTGGCTGGTGGCAGGAGACCCTCCATAAAGCACTCTCAAAATCTGTCAGAGAGGAAACATTCTGACCAAACTGGTCCTAGAGGATCTGTCTGAAAGACGTGAAAAACTGCAATCCTAAGTAATCTCCCCTTGAGGAAAGCTCAAAATCCTTGTCGGTAGTATTGGTAATTTGGACTGGAGAAGACATCCAACTGAAAAACAGAGTAAGCAGGCAATAGGGAAGACAAAGGAAGAGGGAACCAATGAAACCCACAAAACTAGGGAAGCTAGCACAGCAAGTACTAAAAGCACTAATTAAAACAAAACGTGCAGGTGTGGAGATGCAGTGAGAAGTCAAATGATGGTGCAACAATACTTACGTTTTCAAACAATCAAACAACAACAAAAAATCCTAACTAAACTCTCAAAAGCATTTTTAGTACAAGTCGTGTTTTACAGTCATTTATTTATTTTCTTAATCTTGACGATAGACAACTGTTAAGTGTTTCATAATTAAACATGTAAGCTAAAACATGCAAGCATTTAAGTGGTAGCTATGGTTAGAACTTCCTATTTATGTCCCAATTTCCATATCCAGTCCACCCCCAGGACTGCAGTCAGAGAACATGAGCAAGAAAGCTGTTTAAAGAGATGGGAGGGGGGAGACTATGAGAACAGGTTAAAAGGATTAGAGTGCATTAATCTGGAAAGATTAGACAATCAATCATGAATAATCACCACCATTACAACCACTACCATTAAGCACTTACTGTATGACAGTCACCTTGCTAAGTGCAGAGATACTGAGCTATGTCTAAGGACAGATGAAGTGCTGTCAAAGTAGATTTTAACGTTCCTTCTTTCAGTTATGACATTTATGTGTCAAGCAGTATATTGGTCAAGCAACAGTTGTAAACTAGTTAACAACAGAATGTCATAGAAAGAACGTCAGATTGGAAGTTAGAATATTTAGGTTTAAGTTCTAAGAGCATTAATAAGTATATGTATGACCTTGAGCAAATTACCTAACCTTCTTAGGCCTATCTAAAAGATCTATAAGATAAGAGGTGATGGACCAATCAGTGGCTTTCAGTTTTTTATTTTTAAGCAGCCAAACCTTTCTTCAAATAAAATCTTACAGGAATGTCCTCCATATGAAAGGGCTGAAAGTGCCAATCTAATGCTTGAAGCACAGTGAAGGTCAACAGTCCCACCATCCCTCTACGGGGCCTCCCCCACTCCCTGGAAGCAACCCTAATGGTATCTATACAGATACCCTTTGAAAATCTATGGGATAGATGATCTTTAAGGTCCCTCCTAAATCCAACATCCTATAACTAGCTCTGAAATTTTCTTCACCTATGTCTTCAAAAATCTTTGTTCAATCTAGTCCAAAAAATATTTGTTGAATGTTTAGCATCACAGAAAACACAAGATAGGATTTCCACCTTAAAGGAGCTCACCATCTTTTTGGGGAAAACAAAATAAAATGGGTATGCACTTCAGAGGAAAGAGGGTTGTAAGGAGCAGGCCACCATCAAGGGCCCAAGAAGTAGAAGATTCACTTCTCTATCTTTTTTGTGGCTATATCATCAATGCAGGTATAGCAGGTATTCAATAAATATTGAATAAATGAATTACTCATGGTCACTGAAATTCAGCCAAAAGGTCTGTAGAGTTAAAAGTATTTTCCAAATGTTAGAGATTTTTTCTTATAAGCACAGTGTTACAAGGAAAGCAAACAAATTTCTTCATTATTCATTCTACTATCCACTAGCTACAATTAAATGGTGATATTTTATTAGAACAAAAACAAAGCAAAAAAGTACACCCCATATGTTAGCTCCCCAATTTGAGTCAGCAGAGGAAATAAAGGCAAAATTCAGCCCAACCATTTGAAATGTAATTTTGTGG
Source organism: Orcinus orca (assembly GCF_937001465.1). Taxonomy (NCBI): domain Eukaryota; kingdom Metazoa; phylum Chordata; class Mammalia; order Artiodactyla; family Delphinidae; genus Orcinus; species Orcinus orca. The sequence goes on from NC_064580.1 coordinate 113,124,406, forward strand.
GAGCAAATCATTAGATTAAATTTTGCTTTGGCAGGAAATCTTTCTTTCAATGAACTTATTTTTATGGAGGTCATTCATATACTGCAAGTAAGCAAGTCAGCAAAGTAGGTAAATCAAGATAGAAACGAGGGCCATTTTGGCTCTCATCTCCTTCTCGTCTCCATTAGTAGTGGGAAGAGGGCAGGGAGGTCAAAAAGAAGGCAGCTGTTTTTCTTTTTCCTCCCTAGCTTGAATTCTGTCCCATAAGATACACTTTGTCTTTTTGGACTCAAAGTCAGCCAGCTAGCACTTAAGTAAAATTAAGACAACTGTACCAATGGCAGAGAATTTGATGGAAAGCTTGTTGGAGACAGCTCATTTGAGTAAAAGCTTTGCCTGTTCAAGGAACAATATAATTTCTGGAGGAAATCTTTCTGGAAAGGGCTGGGTGGCTCTGCAGTTTTATGGCTCAGTTGATATCAGTTATCCAGGACAAGTGTTTTATATAACTAATGTTCTCAAACCTGAATTGTGTTTCCCTAGAAGGCTATTACATTTGAAAGGACATTAAGGTGAATTTAAATTCCATTTTTTTGTTTTAGCATAGCCCTAATATTTTATTATAGTATAATATATACTACTCCTATTCTGCATATGCCTTATGAGTGGACATATTTTTATAAACATACTGGGAGGGTATAAAACAGTTTTTTTTTCAAGCTATGGTACCTGACGCCTGAGTTGCTTAGAGAAATATCAAACTAATAGATGAAATGAGAAATATCACATTGCTTTGTAGTCTTCCTCCAAGGTACAGTGATAGCTTAGGGGAAAAGTTGCATCCCTTCCTTTGCTGTGACAAGCAAAGAGTTCCCAGTCTATGTGGAGCTCCATACATAGCTGCAACAAAAGTCATATGGTGAGTAGAAATATGATGGGGTCCTGACTGCACAGAACAGATGACATCACTGCTTTCTTCTATTCATTTTAACTACTTGCCTGTAACAACTGGATTCAGCACAAGGTCTTGAGCTTCATTTGAAAGACCAATTTCCAATGACAGACGAATGGATAAAGAAGATATGGTACATATATACAATGGAATATTACTCAGCCATAAAAAGGAATGAAATTTGGTTATTTGTAGAGACGTGGATGGACCTAGAGACTGTCATACAGAGTGAAGTAAGTCAGAAAGAGAAAAACAAATATCATATATTAACACATATATGTGGAATCTAAAAAAATGATACAGATGAACCTCTTTGCAAGGCAGAAATAGAGACACAGATGTAGAGAACAAAAGTATGGACACCAAGGGGGGAAAGCAGGGGCAGGGGTGGTGGTGGTGGAATGAATTGGGAGATTGAGATTGACATATATACACTAATATGTATAAAATAGATAACTAATAAGAACCTGCTGGATAATAAAATAAAATAAAATAAAATTCAAAAAAAACCCCAAACAAACAAAAAGAAAGACCTGCATTTGGAATGAATACAGTTACTCCAGGGACCACATGAGTTTTAATGCACCTGGGGCAGCTAGCCAAACTGTCACTTGCTTCCATCATCTAAGCAAAACGTGGAAACTTCTGGTCAGGTGGCTTCAACTTTGCCATTTCCCATAAGAGGGCTATAACCGCCATATTTAAAAAGACTTTGCTCCTATGCTAAAGTATTTTCATAGAATAAGAAATGTGGTTTAGATGAGAGGAAAAAAGAAAAAGTTATTTTTGCCCCTCACACATTTTGATCTAAGTTTGGTCTATACATGCTAATCTGGAGGTTACTGTCTAGTACCATGTAAGTTAGTTATAATTCTTTAGACTAGGTGCCCAGAATTTTCCATTCTCTTCTCCCTCTTTCACCCAAATCCCTTGTGAAGTATTCATTCATTCAATCAGTTAAAATATTTACTTAGAGCCTGCCATATGCCAGGGACTTTTCTAAGCATTGGGGATACAACAGTGAACAAAACACAGCCCCTGTCCTAATAAAGTCTTTATATTTGGGGGGTAGAGACAATGAAAAAACACATAGATATAAAATATCAAATAGTGATAAGTGATATGAAGAAAATAAAGCAGAGTAAGTGTACAGAGAATGGTCATGAAAGGCCACTCTGAAGAGGTGACATTTGAGCATAGCTTTGAATGAAGTGAGGATTCATCTTAGCTTTTCTCTCCGTTAAAAAAATCCAGGCAGTCTCTAAAATTACTATGTTCAGAGTTGGAAGTAAGAACAGACATCAGAGTTGAGAAATTTGGGAAACGCCATCAGGATATTCAAAGAAGTCATCATGGAGTTGAAGATCATCTACTGAAGGTCAACTAAATGATTCAAGGGATGAAAGAAGGCTGAGAGGTAACATGATTAAAATATATAATTTCAATGACCATTATGAACATTATGAATGGGGGTCTGTAGGCTGATACATCCAATTCTAGAAGAACACCTTACAAATGGTAAATTAGAATAATAAAAAGTGTATCTGAGATCTTATTTGCAAAGCAGAAGTAGAGACACAGACGTAGAGAACAAACGTATGGATACCAAGGGGGAAACGGGGGTGGTGGTGGTGGTGGGATGAATTGGGAGATTGGGATTAACATATATACACTACTATGTATAAAACAGATAAATAGTGAGAACCTATCGTATAGTACAGGGAACTCTACTCGGTGCTCTGTGGTGACCTAAATGGGAAGGAAATCCAAAAAACAGGGGATATATATATACGTATGGCTGATTCACTTTGCTATATGGCAGAAACTGACACAGCAGTGTAAAGCAACTCTACTCCAATAAAGAAAAGTGTATCTGAGTTTCTGGTTCCAGCACAAAATAAAGAGATGCACTTCTCCCTACTTTTCCCAATAAGTACAGCTAAAAACCTGGGCATTATATATAAAACAAACGTAAGAAGGCTCTGAAGGGTGGAGAAAAAAAGGCAGACTGGCTAAGGAGTTTGGGATCCAAGGAATGACAAAGTGGTGAGTTCCCTGGGTGTTTTTTACTTCATATATCCCAGACTAGGTATTGAAGAAGCCAGCAACCCAGAGACACAAATGGGCACAGACAAAAATAGTTTCAAGAAAGCCTTCTATCTCTAGCCAAAAGACCAAGAAAAGGGCAAACAGCAATTCAGAAAACTTTTAGATAATAACTACCCTACTCCAGCCAAACAATATAGGAAAAACTTGGGCCTTACCCTCACTCCCATGAGCAAAGGCTAAGTAGGGAACCTAGACTTCCACTCTCCAGACTCTAATGAGGTGACCCAAATCTTCTCACTGGGGTAGTGTATAAGAGAAGGCCAAATGGATCTTTCATTCCCAATCAATGTCAGTGGAGGCCACGTGGTGAGCAGAAATCAGGTGCCTTTCCCTCTCTATCAGCCAGGGTGGTATCAGCAAAGGCCTAGAAGGGAGCTTCAACTTCTAAGTCAACCAGCAGTAATGGGGTGCCCCTCTACTTCTCCAGAGTGTCAATGGAGGCTTAGTGGAGAACCTGGACTTCTATTTCCACATGGTAGTAATGAAGTGGTGACCACTTCCCCTGCCAGCATGATGTCAGGGTAGACCTACCAAAAGAAAAAATTTAAATAAGATCCAGAGTCTCATAACATAATACCCACAATGTCAAGAATTCAATAAAAAATCACTTGCCTTATCAGGAACCCAGAAAATCTCAAATTAAAGAGAACAGACACCAACACCAAGATGACACAAATGTTGGAATTATCTGACAAGCATTTTAAATAAACCATCATAAAAATGCTTGAAAAAGCAATTACAAACATGATTAAAACAAATGAAAAGTTTGCTGAAAGTTTCAGAAAAGAAACAGAGGATGTAAAGAAGAACCAAATGGAAATTTCAGAACTGAAAAATACAATAACCAAAACATAAAACTCACTGGATATGCTCAAGGGTAGAGTGGAGATGACAAAGGAAAGAATCAGTGGACTGGAGATAGAATAACAGAAATCACCTAATATGAGCAATAAAGAGAAAATAGATTAAAAAAGTGAACAGATCCTTAGGAATCTGTGGGACAATAACCAAACATCTAACATTTGTATGACTGAATTCACAAAGAGGAGAGTAGGTATTTATAGAAAAAAACGGGTGAAATTTGCAGAAATTTGGCCAAAAACATAAATCTACAAAATCAAAAAGCTGAGCTAATCCCAAATAGGACAAACAAAAAATCCACACCAACACATATCATAATCAAACTACTGAAAACCAAAGACAAAGAAAAAATATTGAAAGCACCGAGAGAAAAACAACACCTTTACCTATAAGGGAAAAAACAATTAGAATGACAGCAGATATATAAGCAAATCACGTCCAAGTGAGGTTTATTCCAGGGATGCAAGGCTGGTTCAGCATTTAAAAATCAATCAATGGAATCCACCATATAAACAGGCTAAAGAGGAAAAATCACAATCATATCAATTGATGGAGACAAAGCATTTAACATTTAACAGCATTTAAAATTTAACAGCAATTCATGATAAAAGTCTCAGAAAACCAGAGTAGAGGGGAACTTCCTTAATTTAGTAAAGAATATTTACAAAAAGCCTACATCTAACATCTTACTTAAAGGCGAAGGGCTGAATATTTTCCTCCTATTATTAGGAACAAGGCAAAGATATATTCTGTCACCACTCTTATTTGATACAATACTGGAAGTTCTAGACAGTGCAATAGGCAAGAAAAGGAAATAAAAGACATACAAATTAGAAAGGAAGAAATAAATCTGTCCCTATTTGCAGATGACATGATGGTCCAGGTAGAAAACCTCCTAGAAATAATTTGGAATTCAGCAAGATCAGATAATACAATACCAACACATAAAAATCAATTAATTGTATTTCTATATACTAGCAATGCACATGTAAACACCAAAATTAAAAATACAATACCATTTACAATTGTTCAAAAAAAGAGAAATACTTAGGTATAAATCTAACAAAACGTGTGCATGACTTACATGCTGAAAGCTACAAAAATGATGAAATAAATTAAAGAAGGTATCAATAAATGGAGACCCCTACTGTATTCATGGACTGGAAAACTCAACATAGTAAAGATGTCAATTCTCCCTCAAAATAACATACAGGATGAATGCAGAATCTGTCAAAATCTCAGCAAGATTTTTTTCTAGATATAGACAAACATCCTAAAATTTATGTGGACAGACTAAGGAACTAGAATAGCAAAAACAAGTTTGAAAAAGAAGAATAACAGAAGAATCAGTCTATCCAATTTCAAGATTTATTTAGCTAAAGTAATCAACAAATGGTGCTAGAGCAATTAGATATGCATAGGCAAAAAAAATGAACCTTGATATAAAGCTTACACAAAAAAGGACATAGTATATGATCTCATTTATATAAAGTTTAGTAACAGACAATTCATGGTGATAGGAGTCAGAATAGTGGTTGCCTGTGTAGGCTGGAAATTGACTCAAAGGGATAATAGGGGAACTTTCTGGTGTGATGAAAGTGTTTAATGTCCTCACTGTGGTGTTGATTACAAGGGTATATGCATTTGTTAAAAGTTGTCCAATTGTACACTTAAGATCTGTGAATATCACTATGTAAATTTATCTCAATATTTTAAAAGTATTTCTTTAAATAGCAAAAGGTAACTAGAGAACTCTTTTGTCTCAAATATAGTAGAAAGTTTTTTAAAAAAGTGAATAATTTTATATAAAATAACAGACAATAGATTCATAATGGACTATTGAAAGAAGTTAGAACTTTTCCTCCCAGGAACACATCTATCTATTTTTTTAACTTTTCATTTTATATTGGAGTATAGTTGATTAACAATGTTCTGATAGTTTCAGGTGTACAACAAAGTGATTCAGTTATACACATACATGTATCTATTCTTTTACTCTGCTCAATATTATGTAACAACCTAAATGGGAAAAGAAGTTCACTTCTATCTATTTTGAGATTGGTATTAGGGAGACATATGATGATTTCCTAATAAAGCCCTCTCAGAAGCAGCATACTGGATGACAGGTGTGCCTCATCATGGTCATTTTTACATTTCTACCTATGAAATAAAGGCCAATAGTGAAAAAACTCTAGCTTTATCCTTTTAGCTTATGATAAATGTATTAAAAAGTCCAAGATGACAATACCTTCTTTCTCCTTAGAGGTACAAACAAATTTGAATCTTCCCATAAGAATTTATTTTACATGGTAAAGGTATCCCAGAGAGGTAAATGCAGTAACCTAACAAATCCAACTTGCGAGGACTGGCTGTATTACAGTAACTCAGATGTATATTGATTACACCAGGGTAGATGATATCTCAATGCTATCAAACCCATAGCATATTGTTATTCGGAATGCTGCTTCTGCATCTGAAGTGCGAATCAGTTATTCTGTCCCATAACTAGTTATATACGAATTTTAAATTGAAGAATTGGAAACAATTCAAAGTTGTAGAGAAAAATTTATAACCCTCTAAACTGAAACTGACATATTCAGAGCAAGGAGAAAAAGTGACCACTCATTTATTCATTCATTCATTAAACATTTATTAAGTGCCTACTGTGTGTCAGACCCTGTGCTAGGTGCCAAACATTTAAAGATGGGTAAAATATCATCTCTGCCCTTTAAGAAATAACAGCTTAAATGGGAGAAACAGATATATAAACAGATAATTATAAAATAGTATGGTCAGGGCAACAATAAAAATATGCGCAAGGCATAACTAAAGTACAGAGGAAAGACCAGGCAAGACTTTCTGAATGAGATAGTACCTGAACTGAGTCTTGAAGGGTGAGTAGGAGTTAGCTAGGTGATGAAAAATGTAGGGAGGGCATTTCAGGCACAATGGACTACATAAGTAAAGGCAGAGGCATGGAGGACAGAAGCAGCAGAGTGTGCATAAACTACAAGTAGATTAAGCATTTTAAGCAAGGGAGTGACAGGATCCAATTTGTGTTTTAAACAGAAAAGTCTGGCAATGTGGGGATGCAGCCGAGGGGATATGAAGGGAGGCAAGAAGACCAATTAAGAGCCTGCTGTGGTTTAGACAAGTAATGATGAGCTGCTGAACTAGGGAGGGCAATAGAAGACAAGAGATTATGGTCAATGATCAATTTACTTAATTTGGCTTTCAAGATGCCATGCTCTCTCGAATTTCCTCCTACCTCTTACTGGCCATTCTTTCTCAGTTTTCTTTGCTGGTCCCTCCTCTTCTCTCCAACTTTTTAACTCAGGGCTCAGACCTTGGATCTCTTCTCTGTTCTCGCTCCCTTGGCTTTAAATACTAGGTATGTGCGAAAGACTCCCAAATGTATAGCTCTTGCCCAGACATTTCCACTGCACTGAAGACTCATATACCCACCTACCTGCTTGACACTTCCAATTAGATGTCTAATAAACACCTCAAACTAACATGTCCAAAACTGAACTCCTGCATGTCATGCTTACTCTGCCTACAGTCTTTCTCATCTCAGTAAATGTCACCTCCTTCCTCAGGCAAAAACTTAAACTTTTTTTAAAATTGAAGTATAGCTGATTTACAATGTTGTGTTAGTTTCTGCTGTACAGCAAAGTGATTCAGTTTTATATACATATTCTTTTTTATATTCTTTTCCATCATGGTTTATTATAGGATATTGAATATAGTTCCCTGTGCTATACAGTAGGACCTTGTCGTTTAATCTATTTTATATATAGTAGTTTGTATCTGCTTAATCCCAAGCTCCTAATTTATCCCTCTCCCACCTCCTTTCCCCTTTGGTAACCGTAAATTTTTTTTTTATGTCTGTGAGTCTCTTTCTCTTTTGGAAATAAGTTCATTTGTATCATATTTTATATTCCACATATAAGTGATATCATACGGTATTTGTCTTTGTCTAACTCACTTCACTTAGTATAATAATCTCTAGGTCCATTGATGTCACTGGAAATGGCATTATTTCATTCTTTTTATGGCTGAGTAGTATTCCATTGTATAAGTGTACCACATCTTTATTTGTCTGTCGATGGACATTTGGGTTGCTTTCATGTCTTGGCTATTGTAAATAATGCTGCTATGAACACTGAGGTGCATGTGTCTTTTAGAATTAGAGTTTTCTCCAGATATATGCCCAGGAGTGGGATTGCTAGATCATATGGTAGCTCTATTTTTAGTTTTTTTAAATCCATACTGTTCTCCATAGTGGCTGCACCAATTTACATTCCCACCAACAGTGTAGGAGGGTTCCCTTTTCTTCACACCCTCTCCAGCATTTGTTATTTGTAGGCTTTTTAATGATGGCCTTCTGACTGGTGTGAGGTGATACCTCATTGTAGTCTTGATTTGCATTTCTCTAATGGTTAGTGATGTGGAGCATCTTTTCAGGTGCCTCTTGGCCACCTGCATGTCTTCTTTGGAGAAATGTTTATGTAGGTCTTTTGCCCATTTTTGATTGGGTTGTTTGTTTTTTTGTTGTTGAGTTGTTTGTATATTTTGGAAATTAAGCCCTTGTCAGTCGCATCATTTGCAAGTATTTTCCCCTAGTCCATAGGTTGTCTTTTCGTTTTGTTTATGGTTTCCTTTGCTGTGCAAAAGCCTATACGTTTGATTAGGTCCCATTTGTTTATTTTTGCTTTTATTTCTATAGCTCAGGCCAAAACTTTGAATTCATCCTTGACTTCTCCCTTGTGTGCCCCATATCCAATCTATCAGCACATCCTGTTTGTTGTACCCTTATAATATATCCTGAATGTATCCACTTCTCACCATCTAACACTGTTTCCACCCTGCTCCCAGCCACCATCGTCTCTTGCTTGGACTATTGCAGCAGCTTTCTATTAGTCTAACTGCCTCCACCTTGCCCATAACCCTATAATGTATTCTCAAGAATGCATCCAGCACGATCCTTTCAAAAGCCTGATCGCATCACTCTTATGCTCAAAACCCTCCAAAATTTTCTTATTTTATTCAGAGTAAACGCCAATGTCCTTATAATGGTCTCAAGGCCCTATTAGAGCTACTCTTTCCCCCAATTATACTCTTCTGAATTAATCTCCTATATTCCCCTTGCTCACTCTGGTCTGGCCATACTAACTCCTTGAACGCTAGTTCCTTGAACAATCCAGACACTCTCTTGACTGAAGGCCTTTCAGTGCTAGTTGTTTCCTCTTTTTGAATGTCATTCCCTCAGATAGCCACTCTCCTCCAAATAATTGTTTAAATGTCCTTTGTCAGTGAGGTTACCCTGAACATCCTTTTTAAAATTGCAAACTGCATCCCACCAATGCTCTCAATCCCCCTAATTCTGCTCTATTCCTTCCATACCATATTGAAAAATATACATATATACACACACACACATAATCACCTATACATATATGTATATATCACAGGATTTTGTGTGTGTGTGTAATACTTGCCTATCTCCTCCTTTTAGAAGCTAAACAATAGGGCAGAGACTTTTTTTGGTACTCAGATGTTTTTCCAGCACCAAGAACTGCGCCTGGCACATAGTAGGCACTCAATAAATATTTGATGAATAAATGAGTATGAAACAGAACCTAAAGGGGATGAGAAAATATGGGGCAACCACCTTAGTTAAATCTGATAAGAATAGGGGAATTTGAAAAGAAGATCCTATTTGAAGAGAATTTCCAAGGGGCATAGGGAGGGCTAATCATAGCTTCCCTCTTATTCTAATGGATTCCTGAGCTACAGAGAATACAAAGGTGGGTTATGTCTGTAAAGCAATTATCTACATTTCTCAGTCGGACACATAAAGACTGAGCATTCTACTGCAAGGTACACAGCACTGCCCTACTTCCATAACCTCCAAGCCCAGATGCCTTGAACAGGTGTACACACATGCACACACACACGCAGACATTTAGTATTGACTCTAATAAAGTTTAGGCTAAAATGAAGTTTAGGGATGATCTACAGATTTTAATTATGCATGTTCTCTCATTCTCCTTAACACAAATAACCAAGACTTATACCTCAAATGTATAATCTGAACATGGACTCATAGAATGCTAAAGCTAGGACGTACCTTAGAGATCATCTAATCCAAACTTTTCCTATATCATTTATTATTCTTCTTTTTGAGAACAAAGATATCTGTCACTCCAAATAAGAAATAACTACTTCATTAATGTATCCCTTTTGAAATACACATACACAAACACACCTCTTTTAAATATTATACATATTTTCTTTCCTCAGTTTCAAATAGGCATCTGATTTTGTTATGATTAATAAAGCACTTTTCTCTCTTACCTTACTCCTTTCTTTGTCTCTGTAGACAAGAATAGGGTTATATCTTTTATTTGGAGTAAATGGGATATGTTTTATGAATCTAAATGAATACTTATAATGTCTGGATTTAGATAGAACAACCCAGACCTCATGAAATTAATTTAGTTAAAAATTGAATTTAAAGATCTGTTGCAAGACAGCATTGCTCTGCTTCCTGTTAAATTACCATTTTATCACCAAAATGTGTATTTTTATAATTTTAGTTATTAAACTAAAATGTAATAGAACTAAAGAAAAGGTAAGAGGAAGAGATAGTTCTGACATATGAACTACGGGGGAAACTATAATATCTGTTTTTAGAATTCAATTTCTCACTGGTTTAGTCTATTTTTCTTATCTCTGCAAAATATGCACTAAAAACAATATATGGGGGCTACATTTAACTGTTTGTATCATATTTCATATTAACTTACATTAATTGGATAATAGCACTGAAATGAAAATGGAGTTACTGTTAATGTCAAACATTTTCTGCTGTATTTCTGGGTGGTTTTGTAATTGAGGAAATCACTTGAAGATAAATTTTATCTCTTCATGTTAATTTTTTTCTCACTTGGCTTTTCAGTTTCTTCTCACACCCTTTCAGTAAATACAATATGTCTTTTAAAAATCTTTAAATATATATATGTGTGTATGTATAAAATTATATATAAGTTAATATAAATCTATTTAAGCTTTAGACATTTTTCTAAAATTCTTTATCCTTTATAGAGAAAGACAATTTTTCATCAAGATACAGGATGTATTTCTAGTTTTATCACTAAGAAGTTGACTTTAGCTCTCTACCTTTGCTCTTTCTACAACTTCAGTTGTGTGTTTTGAAGGTAAAATATTTGTCAACAAATCTGTGGTAGGAAGCTTCTAAGAATGTCCTCAATGATCCCTGCCTCCTGGTATTCACAAACCCTTGTTTAATCTCCTCCCCATGAATGTGGTCTGGATGTACCCACTTACTTCTAACAATTATAACATAGCTGAAGTGATAGAATGTCACATCTGAGATTAGGCTATACAATGACTGGCTTCTGTCTTGGGCATTCTTCCTCACTTTCTTGAATTGGTCTCTCTGGGAGAGCAAGTCACCATGTTATAGAGCAGCCCTGTGGAGAGGCCCACGTGGCAAGGGACCGAGGTCTGCCAGCAACTACACAAGTGAGCTTGAAAGTGGACCCCCATCATCCATTCAAGCCTTCACATGAAACCACAGCCTCAGCCAACAGCTTGACTGCAGCCTTATGAGAAATCTTGAGCCAGAAACATCTAGTTAAACCATGTCTAGATTCCTGACCCACAGAAACTGAGATAATGTTTGCTGTGCAACATGCTAAGTTTGGGGATAATTTGCTACACAGCAGTTTATAACTAATACAAAAACCCAAGTTCAAAACACAGTTACTGCTATATAACTAGTTTATGAGGAAAGCCATATGAATATCAAATAATTTGTTTCCTCTAGTAAAATCACCCATATTCCTCCAGTATGTCCATCATAGTAACTCATACCCAAACGGAAATAAACAAACTACTTTAACCACCAAATTGGACATAGTCTTTTCAACCTAACCAATGCACTGGTCTTCTGAAAGACTTGCAACTAAAATTTATGAACCAATACCAAAATAAATTTGAACTGAAATCAAATTTCTTAATGGCTATGATTATGATTGTTTAAATTCTGAAGTGGTTACTCACTTCAATGCAGGATTATTGCACCAGACACTACCAACAAAAGAATATATCCTATACAGATGAATACCATATGCTAAACAGGACTAGAAGGTAAGGCTACCAACCGTGTTTTGGTCCGTAGAGTTACGCAAATAGATATACATCATCTACATCCCTCTGGCTGCCTCTCAGGCAAGTCAGCAAGACTAAATACCTCCATTTTCACTGTACATTTCAACAACAATGTGATAGCTCCCCAAAATAGTGCCTGATAAGCAAATAGAGAGAATCACTGTATCTACAGAGGTTTGTATCTGAAGATGATGGTCACTAATTATTTTCCTTCCATGTATTTATATTTATAAAGTTTGCAAAACTTTTCACAGCAGTAGCCAAGTATAGTTGGCCCTAGAACTACATAGGGGTTAAGGGTGCCAACCCTCTGTGTAGTCAAAAATGTGCGTATAACTTGTAATTGGCCTTCCATATATACACGGTTCTTCCATATCTGTAGTTTCTCTGTACCTACAATTTTGCATCTGCAGATTCAAACAACCACAGGTCATGTAGCACTGTAGTATATACTATTTAAAAAATCTGCATATAAGTGGACCCATGAAGTTCAAACCCATGTTGTTCAAGGGTCAATTGTATATTCATTTATTTATTCATTACCTACTATGTTCCAAGTATAATTCTAGGCACTTAGGAAACATCATTGAATAAAAAATACAATACAACAAAGATTCTTGTTTTCACTGAACTTACATTATATATTAAATCTTCTATTTTCTGTAGAATCTGACATGGCTGATTTCCACCTTGTTGAAAATCTGTATTCCCTTGGTTTCTGCAGTCTGGTGTTATTCTGTTTTCCTAATAGTCTTCAATTGTTTCTTCAGTCTTCTTCACTGGCTCCTCCTATCAAAACCTAATAGCTTTAGATCATAAGTCTTAGTTCCTGGGCTCCTGATGAATATAATTTGTTCCTCAGAAAACTCATGCATTTCCTCAAACCCAATAATCATCTCTCTAAATGTAGCCTCTCAATTTTATTTTTCTCATCCAATTTCCCATCTAGTGACTCCTTATGCTTACATATTTCTATTAGGATAATCCCACACCTTCAAGTAATGACCTAATCATTATCAACTACTTAAAATGGGTCTCCTTATGCTCTTTTTTTTTTTTTTTTTTTTCAGTATGTGGGCCTCTCACTGTTGTGGCCTCTCCCTTTTGTGGAGCACAGGCTCTGGATGCGCAGGCTCAACGGCCATGGCTCACGGGCCAGCCGCTCCACGGCATGTGGGATCTTCCCGGACCGGGGCACGAACCCGTGTCCCCTGCATCGGCAGGCGGACTCTCAACCACTGCGCCACCAGGGAAGCCCTCCTTATGCTCTGTTATATTCCATCAATGACAGCACTATTCTCTCAGTCATCCAGTCTCACAATTAATCTTCTCTTTCTAATCAGTCAAGTCCTGCTCATTTTGCCTTTATAATATCTCTTGTATCTATTATTTAAAGTACAAGGCTGACCAGTGAATTTTAATATAACAAAGTCCGAAAAATTCATTAATATGGATTCAGATTCCCCACTGCATTTATTTTAAAGAAACTATACCACTGTCAAATTTTGGTATACTATTAAAGAAGAATATCCACAATTATATGAAACAATTATTCAAACATTCCTCCATTTTCCAGTTACATATTTACATTAGGCCAGATTTTCTTCATATACTTTAAAAGAACATATCACAAAAATCATATCACAACATATTGATTGCAGAAGGAGACACAAGAATCCAACTGTCTTCTAGTAAACACAGGGAAAAAGGCAAATAACATCTTAGAATTATTGTGAAAAGAGTTTTGACCTCTCAGACTCCCTGAAAGACTCCTGGGGAGCCCAGGGGTCCATGGACCACACATTGAGAACCACTCAAAGTGATTCTATACTATGAGTCTACACTTGAATCTACACTGTGAGAGGTCTTTGAGGTCTACACTATGCTGGGAACTCTTTCCTCCTTTAGCATTACCTCTGGTCACTTCACTGGTTTCTTGTTGACCTCAGTCCTCTTCTGTTAACATTCTAAATATACTCTAATATACCTAATTTACCTAAATGGTTTCAGCTACAACCTATAAACTAATGATTCCCCCAAATCTATACCTCTAATGCATACTTATCTTCTGACCCTCAAATCTATGTTTCTGATTAATATCCTGTAGATACCTCCAACTTGATACACCCAAAACATAATTCATCTTTTCTCTCAAATTCTTTCATACTCTTGAATTCCCAATGTAGGCCGTTAGCACCTTTGTTCATCCAGTCACCCAATCTAGAAATCTAGGGGTCATCCTTAACTCCTTCCTCTCCCTCACCCATAAAGGGCCAGCCAGGCAACATCAATTTATGATATTGTGATAACATCAATACTGTAATACAATAGGGAGTGGTGAGACCCAAGTCAAACCAGAGAATGCATGTTCCATCTAAAGGTATTCAAATTCAAACACTGTGCGCCAAACCGAACATATTTGTTAGTTTCTAGTCTGTGATACTTGGTAACTCTGAAATATATCTTGAATTTGCACCTGTCTTTCCATTTCCACTGCCATTCTTCTACTTTAGATCCTCCATCATCTCTTACCGAGACTATTGCAATAGCCTTATAACTGATCCTCTGGCTCCAATTTCCACAAATACTCCCTCTTCCCTGCCCCACCCAGGTTTATCTTTCAGAAGGCAAACAGTGATCTAAAGTGCAAATTTGGTTACTTATTTGAAACCCCAGCTTAAAATCCTATAATTGTTCCCAATCCTCTATAAGGAAAATATACACATTTCTTAGCACAGTGTTAATCTATAATCTGTCCACCTCTGCTTATTACTTTAGTTTCACATTTCCCCACTTTCCTATCCAAAAGCCAAACTCCAGCTATCAATATCATGATAAGAGTTAAGACTTTTAAATCACTTCTTATATGCCATGCACTGCTCCAAATTACATATATTAACTCATTAGTCTTCACAACTATATAAAATAGGTATCATTATTAGGCCCATTTTACAGATGAGGAAACTGAAGCACAAAGCCAAACTGAATCATTAGGAATTCATTCAAAGTTGCTCACGTTGTTTCAGGATTCTGTGTCTTTGTATATGCTATTCTCTCTGACTAAAATGCTTTTTGTTTTCTTTTCTAACAAATTTACCATCTTTCAAGATTCAGATCAAATATTATCTCTTGCAGCTATCTTCTGTAGCTATCCCCTTCCCCAGGTAAAGCTGATATTCCTTCTCACCTTTGGAACATAAACTACATATTACAACTCACCAAAAGAAACATCTGCCTAGCACTTACAGTAGAACAGTGGCTTACCAGTAGCAGGTAGTCCTTGCTGTAAGCAATACACTACGTCAAGAACGATAATTTCTACTTTTTATGGACGAGAGGAACAAGGTGAAGGTGGTTTTGTTCCTAAGCCCCCTTCCCAACCTCACTCCCCCATAATCACTAGCACGTCCCATGGCAGATAGTCCTTTAGAGATGATCCAAGCACAAGTCATAACTTCTACAGGTTGGATAACCCCTATCTGGGGCCTTATAATCCAGGAGGCTTAAACCCATTTCATAATCCCTCAATAAGGTGATGTCTGTTTGGATAATTGAAACTGTAAAAATCAATAAGAAAAGTTTAAAAACAGTCATGACAAGCCACTCCAAAATGAAGAAGAAACTATAAGTCACTGATTTCTATGAGTTTTTACAGAGAAATCTATATAGTCTTTCCTAAATTGAGCATTAAGGTATAAAAGCTCCTTATTCTCTAACACATTTAGAGTTTGAACACATGTAATCTAGCATCTTCTACTAGGCAGGGATTTAATGAACATTTTGTGAGAACATCTGTTTGTTATTTATCTTTGTCTCATTTTACACATCAGCAAATCCCTTTTTACCACCAGGACAGAATAAAAATCACCATTTCATTATACAGCGTTCATAATTTTAAACTTCAACTGGGGGAAAGAGAAGTAATCGTCAGCACTGTATTCTACCTGATGTTACAAGGAAGAAGTACAAGGGTGAGGAAGTGCAGAGGGAAAATAATTAAATATACAAATCCTTTAAATACACACTCTGCCAATGGCTACTGTATTTTACTGTTCCAGCAACTGCTAAGGAGAATTAAAAGCCACTCTATCTTTCTAGAAGGGTATTCTTGTTTGCCCTCTTGAGTCTATGTCAAAGAAAAGGGATGGTTTTACCTAAATAAACTTCTTTTCTCTATGTTCTACAGAGAGAACTTTAACAATGAAACAGCTATTGATATTATCAGGTCTAGATATTTTCCCCAGATTTATTGAGATATAATTGACATAAAACATTGTGTAAGTTTAAGGTGTACAATGTGATGATTTAATATATATACATATTGTGAAATGACTGCCACAATAAGGTTAGTTAACACTTTGAAAATCTGGAAAATTACAGAGAGAGCTACTGTATTTTCTTCAAGGCTCCTATCCTATTTCAGGAAGCTACCTAATGGCATTTCTAAGTGCTGCCACTATTCATTATGAGAAGGAGCCAATATCAAGGCCTTAGTCATCAGGAATGGGCAGTGCCATGAGCTAAGGCTAGTACAAAGCAGGGAAAGAATGCTGCCAGCTTAGGCAGAGTAACTGAAGCCATTTCTGGAAGCATATCCATCATAGCATCCACTTGCAAATGTAATGTTTTAAGGGAGATAACAGTATAAAACAAAACAGAAGTTACAGTTGATTTTTCCCTAGATCCAAATATACTGTCCTATTTGCCATGGAAAATAATTAAGAAAGGAATAAGAAAGGCACAGTCCTTGCCTTCAAAAACTTATAATCATTTCTTTCCAACAGTCATTTATAGTACACTTACATCACTAGTCTTGTATAAGGAGAACAAGTTTAGCACATATAAACTCACTAAATAATAGGAGGAGATACAATACCTAATTGAACATTGGATTGGGTGGTATAGATAGTAAACACTGTTGCAGTTCAGAGAAGGAGAAAATCAATGTAGGCTGGCAGGAGAGGGGGAAGCTTTCTGTAATGTGTAGAATTTGAGTTTGGTAAGTTGGAGAAGATTTAGAAAGGTGAAGAAGGAGGATAAACTAAGAATCAAATATCATGCACCTTCATCCTATCCCAACACTTGAGTTCTTTATCATAGAAGTGTTTTGAAAGTTCCTCCCCATAATACCATCAAACAGGTAAAGGAGGAGATAAAGAGATGCACATACCTCCCTTACACTTTCCTTTCTAAGCCACTGGGGAACAGAAACCTCAGATAGGAATTGATCTGAATATCTGATTAAAATAACTGATGTTAAAATATGATTGAGGTTTAACGTTCCCATGAGACATTTGTATCTTAATAGAGGAGATAATCAACGAATACAGAATCTCTAATTAGTACAATATTACATGGAAAAAGCATTTTGAAGCTGGGAGAGGGCCTCCCCCAAGCATTTTGTTTCTCGTTGTCCATTTCAGACAGTGGGGTTCCCTTCCCCCAGATAATCTGCTCAAACTTAAGATACACAGGATCACTACAGTATTACATGTCTTTTCCCTTATTATTATTTTTTTACAGGTTCTTTTTTATTTTTGTTTTTTATACAGCAGCTTCTTATTAGTTATCAATTTTATACATATTAGTGTATATATGACAATCCCAGTCTCCCAATACATCTCACCACCATCACCCACACCCCCGCTTTCCCACTTTGGTGTCCATACGTTTGTTCTCTACATCTGTGTCTCTATTTCTGCCTTGCAAACCAATCTATCTGTACCATTTTTCTGCATTCCACATATATGCATTAATATATGATATTTGTTTTTCTCTCTGACTTACTTCACTCTGTATGCCAGTCTCTAGGTCCATCCACATCTCTACATATGACCTAATTTCATTCCTTTTTATGGCTGAGTAATATTCCATTGTATATATGTACCACATCTTCTTTATCCATTTGTCTGTAGATGGGCATTTAGGTTGCTTCCATGTCCTGGCTATTGTAAATAGTGCTGCAATGAACATTGGTGTGTATGTGTCTTTTTGAATTACGGTTTTCTCTGGGTATATGCCCAGTAGTGGGATTGCTGGGTCATATGGTAATTCTATTTTGAGTTTTAGAAGGAACCTCTATACTGATCTCCAAAGTGACTGTATCAATTTACATTCCCACCAACAGCACAAGAGGGTTCCCTTTTCTCCACACCCTCTCCAGCATTTATTGTTTGTGGATTTTTTTTTAACATCTTTATTGGAGTACAATTGCCCCACAGTGGTGTGCTAGCCTCTGCTTCACAACAAAGTGAATCAGCTATACATATACATACATCCCCACATCTCCTCCTTCCTGCATCCCCCCCAACCCCCCCATCCCACCCCTCCAGGTGGCCACAAATCACCGAGCTGATCCCTCCACGCCATGTGGCCACCCCCAACCAGCAATCCGCTCTACACTTGGCAGTATACACAACTCCATGCCACTCCAGCACCTCGCTCCAGCGCATGCACATCCCCCTGTGTCCTCAAGTCCATTCTCCACATCTGCGTCTTTATTTCTGTCCTGCCCCTAGGTTCTTCAGAACCGTGTATTTTTTTTTTTTAGATTCCATATATATGTGTTAGCATACGGTATTTGTTTTTCTCTTTCTGACTTACTTCACTCTGTATGACAGACTCTAGGTCCATCCACCTCACTACAAATAACTCAATTTTGTTTCATTTTATGGCTGAGTAATATTCCATTGTATATATGTGCCACATCTTCTTTATCCATTCATCTGTTGATGGACACTTAGGTTGCTTCCATGTCCTGGCTATTGTAAATAGAGCTGCAATGAACATTGTGGTACATGACTCTTTTTGAATTATGGTTTTCTCAGGGTATACGCCCAGGAGTGGGATTGCTGGGTCATATGGTAGTTCTCTTTTTAGTTTTTTAAGGAACCTCCATACTGTTCTCCATAGTGGCTGTATCAATTTACATTCCCACCAACAGTGCAAGAGGGTTCCCTTTTCTCCACACCCTCTCCAGCATTTGTTGTTTGTAGATTTTCTGATGATGCCCATTCTAACCACTGTCAGGTGATACCTCATTGTAGTTTTGATTTGCATTTCTCTAATAGTGATGTTGAGCAGCTTTTCATGTGCCTCTTGGCCATCTGTATGTCTTCTTTGGAGAAATGTCTATTTAGGTCTTCTGCCCATTTTTTAATTGAGTTGTTTGTTTTTTTAATATTGAGTGGCATGAGCTGTTTAAATATTTTGGAGATTAATCCTTTGTCCATTGATTCATTTGCAAATATTTTCTCCCATTCTGAGGGTTGTCTTTTCATCTTATTTATAGTTTCCTTTGCTGTGCAAAAGCTTTGAAGTTTCATTAGGTCCCATTTGTTTATTTTTCTTTTTATTTCCATTACTCTAGGAGATGGGTCAAAAAGGATCTTGCTGTGATTTATGTCAAAGAGTGTTCTTCCTATATTTTCCTCTAAGAGTTTTATGGTGTCCCGTCTTACATTTAGGTCTTTAATCCATTATGAGTTTATTTTTGTGTATGGTGTTAGGGAGTGTTCTAATTTCATTCTTTTGTAGCTGTCCAGTTTTCCCAGCACCACTTATTGAAGAGAGTGTCTTTTCTCCATTGTATATCCTTGCCTCCTTTGTCATAGATCAGTTGACCATAGGTGCGTGGCTTTATCTCTGAGCTTCCTATCCTGTTCCATGGATCTATATTTCTGTTTTTGTGACACTACCATATTGTCTTGATTACTATTGCTTTGTAATATAGTCTGAAATTAAGAAGTCTGATTCCTCCAGCTCCATTTTTTCCCCTCAAGATTGCTTTGGCTATTTGGGGTCTTTTGTGTCTCCATACAAATTTTAAGATTTTTTGTTCTGGCTCTGTAAAAAATGCCTTTGGTAATTTGATAGGGATTGCATTGAATCTGAAGATTGCTTTGGGTAGTATAGTCATTTTCACAATATTGATTCTTCTAATCCAAGAACATGGTATATCTCTCTGTCATCTTTGATTTCTTTCATCAGCGTCTTATAGTTTTCCAACTACAATTCTTTTACCTCCTTAGATAGGTTTATTCCTGGGCATTTTATTCTTTTAGTTGCAATGGTGAAAGGGATTGTTTCCTTAATTTCTCTTCCTGATCTTTCATTGTTAGTGTATAGGAATGCAAGAGATTTCTGTGCATTAATTTTGTATCCTGCTGCTTTATCAAATTCATTGATTAGCTCTAGTAGTTTTCTGGTGGCATCTTTAAGATTATCTATGTATAGTATCATGTCATCTGCAAACAGTGACAGTTTTACTTTTTCTTTTCTGATTTGGATTCCTTTAATTTCTTTTTCTTCTCTGATTGCCTTGGCGAGGACTACCAAAACTATGTTGAATAACAGTGGCAAGAGGGGACATCCTAATCTTGTTCCTGATCTTAGAGGAAATGCTTTCAGTTTTTCACCATTGAGAATGATGTTTGCCTTGGGTTTGTCACATATGGTCTTTATTATGTTGAGGTAGGTTCTCTCTATGCCTGCTTTCTGGAGAGTTTTTTTTTTTTAATCATAGATGGGTGCTGAATTTTGTCAAAAGGCTTTTCTGCATCTATTGAGATGATCATATGATTTTTATTCTTCAATTTGTTAATATGGTGTATCACACTGGTTGATTTGCATATACTGAAGAATCCATGCATCCCTGGGATAAACCCCACTTGATCATGGTGTATGATCCTTTTAATGTGTTGTTGGATTGTGTTTGATAGTATTTTGTTGAGGATTTTTGTGTCTATATTCATCAGTGATATTGGTCTGTAAATTTCTTTTTTTGTAGTATCTTTGTCTGGTTTTGGTATCAGGGTGATGGTGGCCTCATAGAATGAGTTTGGGAGTGTTCCTTCCTCTGCAATTTTTTGGAAGAGTTTGAGAAGGATGGGTGTTAGCTCTTCTCTAAATGTTTGATAGAATTCACCTGTGAAGCCATCTGGTCCAGGACTTTTGTGTGTTTGAACATTTTAATCACAGTTTCAATTTCATTACTTGTGATTGGTCTGTTCATATTTTCTATTTCTTCCTGGTTCAGTCTTGATAGGTTATATCTTTCGAAGAATTTGTCCATTTCTTCCACGTTTTCCATTTTACTGGCATAGAGTTGCTTGTAGTAGTCTCTTATGATGCTTTGTATTTCTGCCATGTCCATTGTAACTCCTCCTTTTTCATTGCTAATTTTATTGATTTGAGTCCTCTCTCTCTTTTTCTTGATGAGTCTGGCTCAAGGTTTATCAATTTTGCCTATCTTCTCAAAGAACCATCTTTTAGTTTTATTGACCTTTGCAATTGTTTTCCTGGTTTCTATTTCATTTATTTCTGCTCTGATCTTTTATGATTTCTTTCCTACTACTAACTTTGGGTTTTGTTTGTTCTTCTTTCTCTAGTTCCTTTAGGTGTAACATTAGATTGTTTATTTGAGACTTTCTTGTTTCTTGAGGTAGGATTGTATTGCTATCAATTTCTCTCTTAGAACTGCTTTTGCTGCATCGCATATGTTTTGGATCGACATGTTTTTGTTGTCATTTGTCTCTAGGTATTTTTTGATTTCCTCAGTGATCTCTTGGTTATTTAGTAATGTATTGTTTAGTCTACATGTGTTTGTATATTTTACTTTTTTTTCCCTGTAATTTATTTCTAATCTCATAGCGCTGTGGTCAGAAAAGATGCTTAATATGATTTTAATTTTCTTAAATTTACCGAGGTTTTATTTCTGACCCAAGATGTGATCTATCCTGGAGAATGTTCCATGTGCACTTGAGAAGAAAGTGTAATCTGCTGTTTTTGGATGGAATATCCTATAAATATCAATTAAATCTATCTGGTCCATTGTGTCATTGAAAGCTTGTGTTTCCTCATTTTCTGTCAGGATGATCTGTCCATTGGTGTAAGTGAGGTGTTTAAGTCCCCCACTATTATTGTTACTGTTGATTTCCTCTTTTACAGCTGTTAGCATTTGCCTTATGTATTGAGGTGCTCCTATGTTGGGTACATACATATCTATAATTGCTATATCTTCTTCTCGGATTGATCCCTTGATCATTATGTAGTGTCCTTCCTTGTCTCTTGTAACATTCTTTATTTTAAAGTCTATTTTAACTGATATGAGGATTGCTACACCAGCTTTCTTTCGTTTTCCATTTCCATAGAATATCTTTTTCCAACCCCTCACTTTCAGTCTGTATGTGTCCCTAGGTCTGAAGTGGGTCTCTTGTAGACAGCATATATATGGGTCTTGTTTTTGTATCCATTCAGCAAGCCCGTTTATTTTGGTTGGAGCATTTAATCCATTCACATTTAAGGTAATTATCGATATGTATGTTCCAATTACCATTTTCTTAATGGTTTTTGGTTTGTTTTTGTGTGTCCTTTTCTTCTCTTGTGTCTCCCACTTAGAGAAGTTCCTTTAGCATTTGTGTAGAGCTGATTTGGTGTTTCTGAATTCTCCTAGCTTTTGCTTGTCTGTAAGGCTTTTTATTTCTCCACTGAATCTGAATGACATCCTTGCTGGGTAGAGTAATCTTGGTTGTAGGTTCTTCCCTTTTATCACTTTAAATATATTTTGCCAGTCCCTTCTGGCTTGTAGAGTTTCTGCTGAGAAATCAGCTGTTAACCTTATGGAAGTTCCCTTTTATCTTATTTGTCATTTTTCCCTTGTTGCTTTTAATAATTTTTCTTTGTCTTTAATTTTTGTCAATTTGATTACTATGTGTCTTGGTGTGTTTCTCCTTGGGTTTATCGTACCTGGGACTCTCTGTGCTTCCTGGACTTTGGTGGCTATTTCCTTTCCCATTTTAGGGAAGTTTTCTACTATAATCTCTTCAAATATTTTCTCAGGTCCTTTCTCTCTCTCTTCTCCTTCTGGGACCCCTATAATGCAAATGTTGGTGTGTTTAACATTGTTCCAGAGGTCTCTTAGGCTGTCTTCATTTCATTCTTTTTTCTTTACTCTGTTCTGTGGCAGTTAATTCTACCATTCTGTCTTCCAGGTCACTTATCTGTTCTTCTGCCTCAGTCATTCTGCTATTGATTCCTTGTAGTGTATTTTTCATTTCAGTTATTGTATTGCTCATCTGTTTGTTCTTTAATTCTTCTAGGTGTTTGTTCTTTAATTCTTCTAGGTCTTTTTAAAACATTTCTTGCATCTTCTTGATCTTTGCCTGCATTCTTTTTCCAAGGTCCTGGATCATCTTCACTATCATTATTCTGAATTCTTTTTCTGGAAGGTTGCTTACCTCCACTTCATTTAGTTGCTTTTCTAGGGTTTTAGCTTGTTCCTTCATCTGGTACATAGTCCTCTGCCTTTTCATTTTGTCTATCTTTCTGTGAATGTGGTTTTCATTCCACAGGCTGCATGATTATAGTTCTTCTTGCTTCTGCTCTCTGCCCTCTGGTAGATGAGGCTATCTAAGAGGCTTGTGTAAGCTTCCTGATGGGAGGGACTCATGTCTTTTCCCTTGTTTCCAAGAACTTCTTTACCTCATTGGGCCCCTGGATATAGCACATTGCAATTATTGGAAACCATCTGTGAAGTTGGCTGTTCTAAGTAAGTTTCTATTTTCTTCAGCATTAGTTTTTTTCTGTTTCATTGTGTAAGGCAAAAACATTGATTAAAAATACAGAGAGTCATTATAGGTTGATAAAATGCTCATGAATCATATAGCAGTCATTTTTATTTATCTCAGTGATTCTTTACTAGGCTGGTATAGTACTTACTGAAGATCATATCAGAATCTCCAAGAAATCTTTTTCAAACTATGTCTCCCCAACCTCCGATGGTTTGATATTTCCCCAAGGTAGTGTATTCCCTCTCTACTTGATTTCAGCATCAGCCTAGACTTACTACTTACCAACTATTACCTACCTTCATTCCCAATCTACCTCTACATGGCAGATCATCACACTAATGAGAACAATGAAGAAAGGAAAGAAAGGAAAAGAACGAAAGACAGTAAGTTTTTTTCCTTTAAGCTAGAGGAAATATACAACCCTAGCTTCCTAGTTGTAAGCTTTAAAATCCTGATTGCATTCAGTTCATTCTTAAGAACTGGCTTCTATTCTCCATACTCTGAGAAGCATTTGCCATGGCCTAGAATGGCAAACACTCTGTTACATCTGTAACTGGGAAAAGCTTTTGGCACTACCTGAGATATGAGGTCTGAGGGAATTACAAAGGCTCTGCAGAAAAAAAAAAAGAAAAGAAAAGAAAGAAAGGCTCTGTATAACAAGTGATCCCTTGGTAGTAAGAGGTGGGAAGAAAGGACAAAGGACAATAAATCAGCATTGCAAGATTGGCAGCACAGGTGATCACAGCAGTTCAGGGAGGTAGGTCAAACTATGAAAATCATATGGAGCTGCAGCTTAAAAACCAAGAAGCAAATGGAGAAACTAGCTTCAAGCAAGGGAATAAAGTAGAGGAAGGAAAGCAGAGAAATAAAAGAGAGATTGTAAACACCTTTTTCAGGTGAGACAGCCAAATTCATGTTTAACTCTGAAATCTCGATAAGCTCAGCTAAAAGGATGAAATGCCACAAAGCTGATTTGAAATACTCTATTCCATTATCAAAAGGTATTGTTGCTAGGGTTCAAAAGCAAAAGCAGAACAGAAGACACAAAAACCACACACACATACACATATGCACATATTTGTGCACAAAGATTAAAACAGAAACATGCATAGAGATCACATACACAGCCAGTCACCACCACATTGACACTGACACATGTACACACAGTACACACAGTACACACAGTACACACACACACACACACACACACACACACACACACACACACACACACACCCATACATGCCTGTACTCCAGGATGGGACTGAATGAAAGGAAATCATCTCTGACTTAGTTAATTTTCTCCTTCAACTCTGTTTCTTGGTTTCTTCACTTAGATAGGACTAATCCCAGTCAAATGTAAGAGATGTGTTTGTCACTGAACAGGGCACTTCATTTTGGTTGTCTCATATTACATATTTACACCATGCAGATTCTGGCTACTTCAGAAAGAAAAAGTTGTGAAAGGTATAAGCTTTGATTCAGAAGTGGTGTTACTTTGTGTATGGAGCCACTCCTTATGGGGTCTCATTTTAAGTGAGGTTTGTGCCTTTAAAAAATCATTCACCCTATGGATTCAATGCAACCCCTTTCAAAATCCAAGCTGGCTTTTTTTTTTTAAAGGAAATTGACACACTAATTCTAAAATTCATATAAAAATGTAAGAGATGCAGAATAACCAAAACAATCTTGAAAAAAACGTACAAAGTTGGAAGACTCTCACTTCCGAATTTCAGAAATTACTACAAAGCTACAGTAGTCAAGACAGTGTGGTGTAAGGGCAGACATATAGAGCAATGGAACAGAACTGAGTGTCCAAAATTAAACACTTATGTTTACCATCAATTGATTTTTGACAAGTGTGCTAAGATCAGGCAATGGAGAAAGAATAGTCTTTTCAACAAATGGTGCTGGGGCAACTGGATATCCACATGCAAAAGAATAAGGTGGGCCCTGACCTCACATCACACACAACAATTAACTAAAAATGGATCACAGACCTATATGTGAAAATGTAAAACTGAAAATGTAAAACTCTTAGATGAAAACATAGGAGTAAATCTTTTTGACCTTGAGTTAGGCAATGGTTTCTTATATATGACACCAAAACAGAAGCTACAAAAGAAAAAAATAGATAAACTTGCTTCATCAGAATTGGAAATGACATCATCATGAAAGTGAAAAATAGTCTACAGAGTGGTAGGAAATATTTGCAAAGCCACAAGATACCACTTTGCACATATTAGAATGGCTGCTTATTATTATTAGATAATAACAGTGCTGACAGGATTGTGGAGAAACTGGAATCCTTATTCATTGTTGGTGGGATTTAAAAAATAGTGTGGCCACTTTGGAAAGCAATTTTGGTGGCTCCTTAAAAAGTTAGATGTAGAGTTACCATATGACTCCTGGGTATACACCTGAGAGAAATGAACACATATGTCCACACAAAAACTTGTACATGAATGCTTATAACAACATTATTCACAATAGCCAAAGAGTGGAAATGACCCAAATGTCCATCAACTCATGAATAAACAAAATGTGGTATAGCAATACAATGGAATAGTATCTAGTTATAAAAAGGAAGTCACGATACATGCTACAACATGGATGAACCTTGAAAATATTATGCTAAGTTAAAGAAGCCAAATGCAAAAGGATACACATTTCATGATCCCATTCATATGGAATGTCCAGAGAGGCAAATGCAATAGAGAGATAGTAGATTTGTGGCTGTCTAGCACTGAGGGGAATGGGGGGAAAGGGAGATAGTGGCTAACCCCTCAGAATTTATTTATTTGGGGGATAATAAAAGTGTTATAAAGTTGGATTTTTAATGATGGTTGCATAACTTTGAATATACTAAAGATCATTAAATTATTTAAAGAAGTGAATTATATTTATGTAAATTATTCCCCAATAAAGCTGTTAATAAAAAATCAGTCACTTGGGAAGCACATGATTGTTTTCCAACATTTGAATGGTTACCATATGGAAGCAGGGTGAGGTTGCTTGGTGTAAGCTCCAAGGGGTAAGAAGAATCGGGGCTACCACAGAATACAACTCCAGAGGGCTCAATTCGTGTTGTAATTTGTATTCTAGGCCTGAGAGTAGGAGCAATGAGTGGAGGCTGAAGGGAAAGAGATTTGGGCTTATTTATGCAAACATTCAATAACTGGAGCTATTCAAAGATCAATGTGCTACCTCATAGTGGAAAGTGCCAAATTATTGGAAATATCCAAGCATAAGCTGGATGACCACTTGAGGATGGAGTAGATGGGTTCACGTAACAGATTGCATATGTATGTACTGGGGGGGGAGATGTGACTGGATAGCCTTTAAGGCTTCTTATAACCCTAATATTCTATTAGAATGTATATATTACTAACTTTCATCTGTAAACCTTTTTTCTCATTCTTAATAATTTCCTCATTATCCAGGAATAAATGAGTACTTAAATATTCCCAATAGACTCATAAGTCCCAACAGTGATTTCCTGTGAAATAATAAAACTTGATGTTGTGGGTTAGGCTATTTCTAATAGTTATATGCTGTCTCTGGCTTAATCATTTAGCAACGGGCCTATCTATTGGATTACTCTTTTTGAGTCTACAGCTTTAAGGGTAGTACTCGATAAATATTAGTAAGAACAGGATCCTACATTGTACTTAATACTAATAATAGTTAAGTTAATTAATGCAAACTATCCTGGACTCTGTCTTTTCTCTCTTTCCACCCTTCTCTGTTTTTTCACTAGATATGGAATATGTAGGCTGCTGATTTTTATAAGTTGCTTCCAAAGCTTCAGAATGAACCCTTTGGCTGAAGTTTTCAAACATTTTGGCCTAAGTCCACAAATGCCATAAGAAACTGGCACTCCATTCTGCAGCGCTTTTCTCTCTGTCAATAACTTTAACTTGGGATCATAACATGGAATCGTTTGTCAGATGATCCATTATGATCTAGATTTAAAACCACATTTTAGAGCTACTGGGAATGATTCTATACTGAAAAAGAGAAGTTCAGATAAAAAGAGAAAAGCTGCTTATCCATCATCTGTTTTTCACAACAGCAAGGGGCAGTTTAATATCCGGGAAGGGGCAGCTTACCAATAGTGACATGGGATCAGAAATGGCTAAACAGCTTCAAGTTAAGGACCTCCCTCATTGGAGTGGTCAACTATAGGTAACACATATAGTAGGTGCTAGCTACGTAGTGCTGACTGAATTATGCTGGCTCACTGACATCCTAGGCATACATAAAAACCCTATATCAAAAATCTGAAATGGAAAACATCTGCAATGAATGTGTACTCATTGTTCAGCTAGTACACCAGAGCCTTACTATAAATCCCAACCTTAGGGTTCATGACTTGGAACTGTGTTCTAATGTTCTAACATAGCCCTTCTGTTACTTCCAGTAATAAATCTCCTTGGAGAAGTTCCAAGAAGGGTATTGCCTTAGATCATATTCCATGTTAGAATGAGGTTCTTCTTTACAGCTTGTGCTTCATCTGGTCTTGATGTGAGGCCAGAAAAGGAAATGTTCTGGAGAGTTTGCTGCAAGGTGGGGGTTCTTTTTATTTTAAATAGCTGTAAATATTTGACAAAACAATTATGCCCTTCTCATTTCAATTCCTCCAGACCACTTCTTCCCAGACCATTTCTTTCCCTTCTTGTTAAAAGCCTCATGAGGCCCATGGTAGGGCATTCATGAACGCTACTTGGCAGGGGGAAAGATACTACTGGAATCCCAGGCTCATTTCTCCAATGGTCATATTTCTGCCTGTGCTTATCCCTTTTTCTGCCAGATTGAGCTCTTTATTGCTCACACCACTCAAAATAGCCATGAGCACCAATATCCACCAACTACTCAAGCTGTCTTTATTGTATTTACTTTGTATCCCACCCTCATAAACCACTCTCCCTAGATCCCTTAAGCTTTTCAATTGCTCTTTTCCATTTCAAGCATCTCAATTCCAGAGAATGGAAACTTGGGCACAGTCTTATTACCAATTAAAAAGGGATTCTCACTACTTTGCTCTAAGAAGTTATTTGCCCATATCCATGTCAGTTACTCAAAACCATATTGGCTTTTTAAATGCCATATCATATTGCACACTCAATATAGTTTACTATCTCTTATCACCTGTAGACTTTAAAAAGCATGAATCAAATTTACTTTTGATGATGATCTATTTGTGTGATATTTATAACCAGGAAGAATGTAATATGCCACCCAAAAACTTTTCCAGAATAGTCAGAATTTTTATTAATATGGATTGTCACAATTATTTTATATTCTTTACACTCTTTATCACAAATTTAGGTAAATACAGATTGTACAACTTCTGCTGAATAAGCTGGGCAAGTTTCCATGACTCGGGAAAGCATATTAGAGTTGTAGTTATTTGTAGCTCCTGCCCCACCTCCAAACCAAAGGGCAGTGTTTGGGAAAATGCCAACCATATTTATCAGCAAGAGTTAGCAGTCTAGCATAGGGGATGGGAGTGGCAATGAGTAAAGTGTATAAAGAATCTAAAAACTGTTTTCTTTACAACCTCTTCATCAGAAGCTTTAACTGGGTACATCCCAATCCTTGTTTGGTAGACAGTTAACAAAGGGAGTGTTTTCTTTACATTCTCCCACTTTACACTAATCTGAGTTTTTTGTAAGGGAGTACCCTAATGCTGAGAATCTCCTCTCTCTGTCTCTCTGTCTCTCTGTATCTGTCTCTGTCTCTGTCTGTCTCTCTCTCTCTCTCACACACACACACAGATGGAAAACATAACCATATTCCTAAGTAAACATGTAAGTAAAAAGCAACAGGAATGTAGACTTTGGAGTCTAGACACAGAGCTGTAGAAAAGTTAGTGGTATATATAGTAAACCAACATTTACTGAGAGGGCTAACGAGGATTAAATGAAATAACTTATGGAAAGATCCTAGCACAGTCCTACAACATACCTTTACAACATATTTGCCTTCTTCTCTACCCTGGTTTGAATTATGAAGCATCCTGATCAGAGAGAACTTCTTCATTGAAAACTGAAATGTCTGCCTTCCTAAACAACATAAAAATGTCACTGAAAACTGTAGACGTAGTTTGGGGGAAGTGAGAGGCAAGGGGTTAAAATTTTCCTTTAGTTCCAAATGGGTTTTGTCTTTATGCATTTCTCTCGAAACTGTAGCTGTGGCACTATCTCTTTAGTCCTCAAAACAAAAGAACCTATTTGCAGAGTGCTCCAGGGTGGCCCTGAGTGGCACTTTAAAACACCCGTTTTGAACTGCTCTAGGCAGTTCAGTGAGGCTGGATACAACAATAGATTCTGGGAGTGAGTCTGAATGGTACAAAAAAAGGGGGTGGTAGTCTCCTGTCCATTGAAAACAGAAAGCAGAGCTAAAGAAAGTGAAGAATGTGAAAGGAGAGAAGGGAATTTCAGGATGTGCTAAAATTTTTTGCAACCAAAAAGAGTACAAAGAACTGGGATCTAGGCAACAGAGGGCAGGTCAAGCAGGCATAATTATTTATCATATAGTTTCCACAGATGGCTATAGTCAAGTACATTATTTTACCTATGTGTTTTTTCTTAATACTATAGATTTTGACACTGGGTTCTTTTTAGAAAGCCACCAAGTATAACTAATACACATAATGAACTCCACACAATAATAAAACAGAGTGCCTAGATTTATGTCTCTTTATGTAGAGACTGCAATCCATTTCTGATTCAATTCCTCCAAAGTATTAATGCAATTTAAACAATGAAATCATCCTGAAAGGGGTACACTACTGGTTCAAGGAAGATTTTTCAGAGAAAGAAATGGAAGCTGAAAAGTAATGAGTAATGAGTGGCTAAGGGGCTGATCAATCCAAAAGAGAATAGTTAAAGGGTCTAAGAGAGCTAAAATGCATAAAAATGTCTATGACCTAAACATTGGAGCTAGAAGCTCTTTCTTCTGATTAACTCTACTTTCTTATCCCTAGCTCAGAAATCAAGGCTTAACAATTAACTCTCAATAGCAAGCCAATATGATTGGAAAAATAATACAAAAATATTTAAACTGTTCAAAAGAGAAATGCAATGTCCTATGTGTCAAAGGAAACAATGTTCCTGTTTGATTCCCCATCCATACAATGATCACTGTAGCCATCTAGACCCCTAAGAGAATTATTACTCCTAGACAGCCAAGCTTTTTGGAGCTGCACTTCCAGCACTGTATCCAATACCCACATGTAACTATTTAAATTTCAATTTAATTACATTTATATAAAACAAAAAATATTCAGCTCCTCAGTTGTAGTAGCCACACTTCAGTGCTCAACAGACACATGTGGCTAGAGGCTACTGTGTTGGACAATAAACATAGAGATTATTTCATCATCACAGAAAGTTCTATTGGACAGCACTGGGCTAGACACCAGGAGGTCAAGACTTTGAGTTTAGACCAAATCATTCAAACCATTTTTAATGATAATTTTTCCACAATGTAATTAATATTCGTATCTACAGAGAATATAAATTAGGATTGAACATCATACTTTTGACTTTGGACAATGGTTCTTGAAAGTCAGTTGTACAGAAGAATCATCTGTGGAGTTTGCTAAATGCAGATAACTCATAGAGTGATTCAGTAGGTCTGGAATGAGGATCCAGGAATCTGCATACTAAACATGTGCCCTAGGTAATGCTGACAAGGGTAGGTCCTAAACCACATTTTGAGAAACACTGTGATTATAAATCAAAAAATTCCAGTGATCAGTTTACACATTCTGATTCATTTTCTTGTACGGGTAAGTATTAATATGTGTACATAGGCAAGCCCTTGTCTCCTTACAAAAGTGCAAACTGTTCCACAAAGGCAAAGGAAGGAGATTTCAAGGTATAGTAGATCTGAGTAAGGATGAATACAGAGAGAAAAGTCAAGAAGACAGACGCACTAGAAACAAATCTTTTGAATAGAAATATTCCAGAATATCTATACAGGGCGGAAGCTGTATAGCCATTCAGCTTCTGGAACTCTAAGGCTCTGGGAACAGCTTTGAATCTTGAGCTAGCAGGAAAGGAGAAAAACTCTTTGGTAGTGTAGTTTCTGAAGATCTGAATATTGCACGTAAATGCTAAGTATGTACAAGATGCTAGCCTATGTGCTAAGAGATTAGTAAAGTAAGGTTTTTAACTTCAAGGAGCTCAATCTAGTGCGGGAAGAGAAACCAAAAATAAGTATAATATAGTAGCAGGTGTCATTTCAGCTGAACCTTAAATGGTGAGTTGCTCTGGAGTTATTGGAGAGGTAGAAGAATGACAATTAAAATACAGAGAACAACATGAAGAAAAGCACAAGAGCTTGAAAATTTGGAGCATACCTGGTGACCTACAAGTGGGCTAGAGTGGCTAGTGAATAGGGTTTAGAGAAGTTTGTGTAGTGGGAGATAGGGGTACAGATGCATTCTGGGTACCTGGGACAAGACCATGGATGGCACTGAATGCCTGTTTGGGAAAAAAGTATCCTTTAGAAGGTGTTTGAGGAGAGTAGTGATATGAGATCTGCATTTAGGAAGAACACTAACAGCTAGGCATAAAATGGAGTGGGGAGAGAGTAGATACTGGGAAGATGTGCTATGATTTGGCCATCTGGCTGCATGGAAGAAAAACTGCACTCTGGTTGCAGAGAGAGAGAAGCAACAGAATATGAAAGAGATTTTTTTTAAGCTGAAAATCTGAAAAAAGAGCATGAGTAGTGGCAGTGTTTAGAAGCTGTTGGGAATGCAATGATCCATCATGACTCTGGCAATAGAAAGTACCAGCAATGAGGGTCAGAAAGAAAGTAGAATTCTCAGCAGTCTGGTGAGCAGACAGCTCTACACCATCTATGTTTTCTGAAGATATGGACAATGGGGTATCTTCTATGGGTGGCACACAAGTGGGCAAACAGCTTCTTCAGCCCTTAAAGACATACAACATACTGCATAGTAATTAAGGGCTTAGGCCCTGGAGACAGGCTTCCTGGAATAGAATCTTGATTCTGCTACTTAGTAATTGTGTGATCTGTAGGCAGGTTACTTATTGATAAATTCTGTCCTGTTTATTCTACCCTTAAAATGAAAATAATATCACCTACCTCACAGGAATGCTGTGAAGGTTGATGAGTTCATACATAAAAGGTATTTGTAACATGGCCTGGCACATAGTAAGCACTCAATAAATGTTAGCTATTATTATTATGTGTATGTATGAGTGAAAGACACACACTTAATTGTGCTAAGTTCAATGTTCAATAACCCTTGAAGGTATAAGTGCTATATCTAAGGAATGGTGATCAGTATAGTTTAGCAGCCCAAGGGACATCTGCAGTACACTGTCCTGCATAGGCAGCATGCCTTAATATTACTCAAAATGAGTATCTTAAGTCCATTTTGAAAAAAGACAGATATGAGTAAGTTTTCCAGCTTGTAAATATTCTTAGTGATTCCCCTTAAGTAAGCTAGTGCAAGTTGGCTCCAGCATACCACTGGCTGGTGTAAACTAGCCCTTATACTCACATCCATAAGACCTGACTTTCACTTCCCTAAAACACACTCAAAGGTATACTGAACGGAAAAACAGCCGGAACCTAGAAATCTACTCCTTTTCTAATTTCTCTTGGCCTCAAACAGCAGGGGGAAAAATGATTATTTTGCAGATGAAAGACTTTTTCACCAATCAAAAAATAACAATTCCTTTAAAAACCATAATAAGCTCTTTTTCGTTTATATTTAAAGTGCTCGCTTCCAGAAAGAGGAATGGAGTGAGGGGTGTTAGCCAGAGCTTCTGACTGCACAGGAAATTTGCCACCTGAAACCAAGTTTAACATGGAGCTTCCAATCACATGCCTAGTTTTCCCTCTAACCCTGACCCATTCCCTCAAGTTCCCTCCTGCATTTTTTTAAGTGTCGAATTCCATTTAAGTTAAATAATGATAAAAGAGCTTTATATCATCCTCCTTTCCATTTTGCTAGGAGGGGAAAAATATAAGAATAGCTTTACTTTAAAATATGTTAAAATACAAAGATATCTTAAATAAGGATAAATTCTAAGTTACATGGTATCTGAGACAATATTTCTATTACCATCTTTCTAAAAGTCTCATAAACAGGTCATAACAATACTTGCCCTATGTCCGACTCATGTTCTTGATAGCATTCTCAAATATTCATTGTCAAATGCTAAAGAAGAGTTGTCTATGGTGTGAGCATCCAGTCATTTCCCCAGTAAATGGCATAGTCTCTAATAAATTCAGATCTAAGAATGACTGCTTCAAGAATGTTTCCTGAAGAGGTTTTAAAGAACGTTTTACCAGAGAACTAGCATGAGCTACTCAAGCACCTGGGTTCATCTTTCTCCTTTAAAGGAATGAATTTAAAATTGAGAAAACATTTGAGAATTTTAAAAGATGAGAAAGTTCATCTATTTTAGATAGATAGATAGAAACAGAAAAGTGTGAAACTGAGTTAGCTGTATATTTTTTCTGTTGATCTGGATAAAATACTCAAATTTTAAAACATAGCCCTTCATATTTGGCTAGTATATTTTAAAGTATACACATAACTTTTACCAAAACCATCGTATATGTTGAGCAGAATATTAAAAATGAACTAGCTTGTTTTAGAAGGAAAATATTCCAAACTAACCTTTTCAATCGGACATTTTACTTCCCAATAACTTTACAAGGCTCTACCTTCATTCATATTGATGTATAAATTAATCAAAACACTAATGTTTCTCCACATAATCTATAAACTTAATCTGGAAAGCACTCACATATTAAAATAAATGTTATGTTAAAAATAGCTCAGAAAAAATCTCTACAGTTCTATCAACACATTTTTTTTTTTTTTTTTTTTTAGTAAATGACTGAACTTAGTCTTCTTGACTAGTAGCTTAAGTCAAATTTACCCTGGATCCATCAACTGAGAGGCACCCTGGTATAAGGGTGAGAAAAAGCACAGATTCTTGAATCAGATCAATTAACCTATGAGTTTGGGCTCTGCCTCTTGTTAGATGCGAGACCTCAGGCCAGTTACTCATTCTCTAAGTCTCAGTTTTCTTACCTCTGAAATGGAGATCATAACGCCACTGATTTCACACAGGGTGGTTATGAGAAAAAATTGATCAAGTATATGTTAAACCATTGTGTAAATGTTTTACATCATATCCACTATGAGTCAATTACCAACAACTATACTGTAATTTTAAGTTGTTTTTTAATAGAGTAAAACCATGACGGAATTAAGCATGTATTTACTATTAGGATACAAATACAAGTCAGTCATAAAAGCCACCTAGTTAGCTTTGACATTATTCATTAGGTCACCCTGGAATTGAGAGATGGCAAGGAGATAATGTCACTATTTTTTTTAACATAAACACTTTTATTAGCATAGAGAAGTTCTTTCCAGATATAGTAATTCCAGTTGCATAACATTTTCCACATTTTTCACTGCCAGAAATTTAAACCAGTAACACAGGCCCATGAGAAACCTCTACTTATTGAATAAAGCAATATTTTCCATGAAAGTATATCTATTTAGTTTTACAGTGGAGAAAACGAGATATTCTCTGGTTTTAATCCAAAGAGAAAAACCTCAACAACTTTGCATATTAAAAATGTACAGAGATGGCTCTTCTGGAGTCAAGCATGAATTAGAGTATAGAGAAAACATCCAACAAGCACAACTCTCCAACACTTAGTGAAACAAACCAACCGCTACCCAAAGAAGAAACTGAAGCTATAAATTCAAATAAATGGGCTGCAGGGAGACTACACAAACCTGCTGTTGCTTTAATTGCAGACAATTCAATTCAGCAGCTGTTGGTCCAGGCACTAAGGTTCACTGTATGCTCTTCAGCGTAACCTTGAAATATTCTCACTCACTCACTTCTCCACATCATCTGCATGCTGTCCAATTAATGAGGAGCGAAATCAACTGTCAAACCACGTATCAAAACAGAACATGATCTTTTAGCTCTTAAGCACAGGAGCACAATATTTTAAGGACAATAAAACAAGAATGGAGGTGTAAGTCCTTGACAATAAATGATATTCAAACTTATCAAAACATGTGGTTGTAGAAACTAAGCTTCTGTTCAGCGAGAAAGTGAAACTTTTTTAAGGTTTTTTTTATTTGGAAGGATCCTTTCTATCAAACTGCTGTATAAGAAGCCTTTCAAACAACATTCACCAATACTTAATCAGTCTCCAAGTTCTTCATTATTATGGACCAATATTGTTTCTGAAAGCTTAAGAGAATACTTAAGGAACACTTCTGGTCCAACGATATTTTACAATACAGACGGTTTGGAGCTGGCATGTTTAGCCTTGCTGTTTTCAGCACTTTTTTTCTACCAGGAGAACAAACAACAATAATAATATGTAATGTTCATCAATATGAGTTAAATAATGAAATAAAAATAAATTTACCAAACAAATGTGTTCTGGAATGCTTCCTATTTGAAATTTACTTACTCTTAACTGTATATCTCAAATCTAGACAACCAATTAACAAACACAGGAGTTAATAAACTCAAGAGGAACACAACATACTAAGTGTTTTAAAAATTGCTTTTTTCCTTCCAAAGCACTGTCTTCTGTGCGAACACTCTAGGCTATATCACGTACTACCAGTTGCAGACATAAGACTTGAGAAATTCAATACAAGAATACAGCAGAGAAGCATGCACAATTAAGGGATCGGGACTACCAATTTAACAGAGAACCCAGATTTTACATAGCAATCTGCCACAAACATTATAGCTAGGGGCAGGCATATTTTATGCAGCTATTTTGTTTAGCTCATTAGAACCTTATTTGTCCTTCAGTACAGTTGAACTGGAGGCAAAATAAGAGAGGAATGCACTTTGAAACAAAAGGAAAATTTCAGGTAAAATAAAACATACTATACCTGAATATTGTACTAGGAACATCGTGACACTCTTCAGGGAACTGTTTCACGTTGTATCCTACCGTGAGTTATTCTCCCCTAACCTCTTCTCTCCACAAAAAGAAAAGCCAAAGCACCCCAAACCCCCACTACACACTACCCCTAACCCACCCCCGCACTGAGGGAAAAAAAACCAAAAAACAGATACAATTCAGCTCAGCTCCGATGATGCTTCTGTTTAGCTCAGCTCCAGCCGACAACTGAGCTCTAGCAACGGAGCATAGGGAGGTGGATTCTGATGCCAGGAGCACTTCCATCCACTTCACTTACACAAAAGCAGGCAGTGGAAAATCCAGGAGCCTTGAAGACAAGGGCTGGAACTGGCTTTTATGAATTGCTATTACTGCATGTGTCACCATCCATCTCCAATGACGGACACTTACAGGCTGAATTGGGAGTGGAGGGGGTGGGGTGGAGGAGGTTGGAGAGCAGGTGGAGAAGCAATTAGCAGTATGTTCATCGGAGAATTCGTTTGGGATTTCATACATCAGTGCCTAAAGAAACAACATGCAGTTGACAAATCAGAACTTTACGATTTGCATGCCTTAGAAGAAATCTTAGCTCACAGCCTCGAACAAAATAATGCTTGCCCACTCGTATAGTGCATGGAAAGTCACCCCTTTGCTTTCTTTTTCCTCCAGCTACCCTTGTTCCTGAGAAATCAACATTCAGAATGAATATTTGCTAATTTTCCCTAAAGAATTGTATTTAAAAGTCTGGAAGCAAAGGAAGTATAAAGAAATTAAATTATATTGAACATGACATCTCTTAACAAAAAGGCAAGAAGCTAATTATTTTAAGCCAACTTTTCATCCCTAGTCCCATTCCCCAGGTGCAGCTTTCATACCTATAATCAACAGATCACACAACTTTTGTGCATATATTTAACACTGAAAAACAATCTATGTATACCTAAAAATAGTTCCATTAAAGTCAAGGTGA
This sequence comes from Orcinus orca, assembly GCF_937001465.1. Taxonomy (NCBI): domain Eukaryota; kingdom Metazoa; phylum Chordata; class Mammalia; order Artiodactyla; family Delphinidae; genus Orcinus; species Orcinus orca. The sequence continues at coordinate 113,162,003 of NC_064580.1, forward strand.
GAAGCTAGGTGACCTTTAAGAAGGCACTTTACCTGTAAGTGCTTTAGTTTTACTCATCTGCTAAACTGAAGCACACTTTTTTAGACTTCAAAATGAATCATGAGTAGGAACAAAAAGGAGACAGTCTCTTAGGAAGGAAACATGACACAATTGGAGGAGTACTGGGGCTGGGTATCAGGAAACCTGGGTTCAGGTTCCAGTTCTACAACTTTCTATCTGTGTTACTCTGGACAAGTCACTTAACTTCTTGGAGCATAAGTTCCCTTATTTTATAAATTGTACATAATTGCACCCATTCTGACTGCGTCATAGGATTGCTGTGAAGAGCTAATGAGATAATAGATATAAAAACACTTTGGTAAATTGTAAAGAGCGATAAAATTGTATGGGATTATTATTATTATACCCTGAGACAAATCTTGCCTAAATGACTGAAATGAGGCACCTGTATCATATAAGAAAAATAAGAAAGGACCAATATAATTTCATGAAACATTATCCAATTCTTCCAATTTTAAAATTAGAAGGAAGTACTGTTTCCTCTTAAAATTCCACAGGAGGAAAATCTTTTGAAAAGAAAAAAATTAAATCTGATATACAATACATCAAAAGTTTATTAAAGAGACAAAAGTCCTGTAACTCCTTCTTTCCTTTCCAAAAAGTCAGTCAATTTTTCTATAAGGTCTAGTATTATGTCCCATCTGGAATGCAAGCTACTAGACAATGAGCATCTCCTTTTGTTAAATCTTTCTATTAACCTGGTACATCCTCACTGCCCAGTGTGTAGAAAAAGTTTCAGGTTGATTATCTAAATCTAAATCCACAAGGTAAAAATCCAAAGTCATGCTTTATGAGGCTCCAAGCTGCCTTGATACTATATATACAGTGGCCAGCTGGTTTCAGCTGGGACACAGTTTTAGCGCATGAAGTCCTGGGGTGGCCACACCTGGGGCACTAAATGATCCAGACAATGTTTGGGGACCTTTGGTTCAGCCAAATCCCACATGTCCTGATTTTCATCTGTATGGTGGTTTCCCAAGTATGTGTCTGTCCACGTGGGCCAAATCTGAAGCAGCCAAAAGAAAGGTGGGAGCTGTAGCAGAAATATCAGATATCAGCTCCCCTTGGCCCCCTCCAATGCCATCCGTGTCCTCAAACAAGTGCCCAGACCACTTCCTGCGAGAAGAAAGAAAACTTTTTTTCTAATTGTCCCCTTGAATGTCATTGCCAATACTGAAAATTCCAGTAAAATATGTATCCAAAATCTATATTAAATCAATGGGTAAAATGGATAATATGAATCACAAAGAGTTAGGTGAGGTAGCTAATAGCAAGTGAGCCATTAAAGGGGGAAGGGGAGGAAAGAGTGGGGAAAGGAGTAGAGGAGAAGAGAGGGGAGGGAAGGAGAGTGAAAGAATCTGAAGTGAGAGCTTCTTTTTTTTTTTCTAAGCAGAAAAATACTTGCTGGAATCATCCAAAACCTCACCTCCTAGAAAGTGCTTGCCTTTTGAGGTACTGGGAATGGCCCATTTACTACCACAGCTGCAATCCTAGCCTTCCGACTGCTTAGGTAAACAGTCAAGAGCTTGAAAAAGCACTGATAGACCTAGCACCAGAACTCACTTTCCTTCGGCATGTGGAAAGCCAGGCAGGTGGGACACAGTTCTCTAGGGGCCTCATCACTGCAACCCTCCACCACAGCCTCACCGGTGGCATGGCTGGCCACTAATAAAGGTGTCAGCCCAATTTCAGGTTCGGCAAAGGAAACTGGCCTGAGACTTCTAAAAACACACTGGTAAGAAAGGAACAAAGGCTGTATTTCAGAATCAGGCTGTTCTGCCTTTGGGCATTGCAACTGAACTCCTCCACACATTTAAGCTGAAATTCATATTCCCCAAGTGCCTCAGAAAGGCCATTCAAAGTAAAGGGAAAAGGACAGGAAAGACGATTTTTTGTTAGCTTCTTTCCCCACCGTCAAAAGATGAGGATCATATCCAGAACATGACTGACAGCATGTACCAAAAGGCAATAAAGTGGAGTGGAAAGCATCAGTTTCAAGCCAGATTAGCAAGAATGGAAATTAAAGCATCAGAGAATCCTGATAAAAGCAAACACACAAACATATACACCAAAAACCACTGCAATGTTTCCATCATTTCAATCTCCAGAATGTAAGCACTAGTGGTTCCCTAATCCACCTGAACTTCTCAGCAGCTGTCACCAAGCCTGACGGATCTTTTCAAATGAATTCCTATTGTTAACCTCCTTGGATTCTGAGTATTTTTGTCAAAAACAAAAATCCCAGTGGAAGATTTCAGATAACCATGAACTTGAACCAAACCATGGACCTAAACTGAGAGAAACAACACTAATTTTCTAAACCCCAAACAAAACAGAATTGTTAATAGTTTGAAAGCAACAACTAGTGAATCAATTTGAACTGGACCAAAGCTTCATGTTTTCTGAATCAATCAAACTTGTACCAAACCCTGAGAGTCCAATCAGTTCAAAGAACACACATCAAGACTTGGTTTCACCTGACTGACAGCCCACAATGAACCACAGAATGGCAATAAATAAGGAGTTGGGAAAACTGAATTCTCCTATTTTTTTCACTGTTTGACCTTGGTCAAGTCATTTATACTCTTTTAGACTCGGCTTGCTTACTTTGAAATGACTGGGCTGGGATTACCAATATTCCAGGTCTAATACTTTATGCCAATTGTGAAATTTAGAATAATGACAAAATAGAGGATGTCACAATTTGGCCCTAATCTTCAGAAGGAGAGAGATGTACCACCCCAATTCTCCTAAGGGTTCATGTTTCTAGCTTTTTTGAAATATGCTTCACATAAGAGTTGGGCAACTGTCTTTGCTCATTGGGCAAATGTGCCTTGGGAATAGTCAGGCTAATATTCCTTTTCAGAATGTTTCTCTTCAAAAAATGTTTCAGGAGCAGTTTGTTTTCCTCAAATGAAAGCTACAGGTGAGTGGTCTGGTCCCAAAAAGGAAGAAGGAAGAAAGTGATCTAAATTATGCTGAGCACCTATTGCATGCCAAACATAGCATGATACTTTATATTATTTTTTAAATTAGTCCTCACAACACAGCTATAGGGTAGGTATTATCATCCTAATTTTATAGGCAAGGAAACTGAGGCTTACTGATGTTAAGTGACATGCTTGCAGTCACCCTACTGGTAAGTGATAGATCTGGGATGTGAACTCAAGCAATTTGAATCCATTACTATACCAACATTCTAATGATTAAAGTCTGAATGACTGAATTCCTTCTTAATTCAGTGATTCAATTGCACTTGCTTAGTGAATAATCATCTGCTGAGTTAATACAGTGAAAGTAAATCTCCTTGCATTTATGCTAGATAGACGACTTTCTAAAAAATTTCATCCAACAATGTGGTTAAGACCACTGGGCTCTGGAGTCAGACAGACCTGAGTTTCTTGAATTCTGGCTTATGGACAAGGTACTTAACCATGCTGAGTCTCAAGTTTTCTTACCTGGCAAATGGAGAAAGAAGTAGTACTTACTCATTGGGTTGTTGGAAAGTGTTAATGATGTGATAGCAACTAGCACAGTGCTTGGCACAAAATAATTATTCAATAAATGCATGTTAGAGCTATACTTGTATTCATAAGCAACAGAGCAAGAAAGAAAAGGTTATAAAGAGAAAGGAAACTAGGATTCATTTAACTCAAGTGCTCTTTGGCCTGTAGCACAGATTTAGTTTGAAAGAGGTTTTCAGTGGCCCATCCATACCCTCTAAAACTAAGCTGCATCTTGCAGTAGATTAGCATATTCATGAAGCAACATGATTATACTAATTGGTGGTGCCTAAGTAGTAGCAAGGAGACTTGTCATGTGCTCTGCTGAGCAGCAATTGTCCCTAGTTTCCTGGAATCTATCCTTCTAAAGAGAGGGTTGGAAAGTGGCAGATAGAAGTACTGCTGGAAGTACCAGGTGGTCTAAGGCCCCCATCTTTCCCCCATTCTTCAAGTTCCAGCTTCTATTTCATTCACTCATGGCCCTCTTCGCATATGCTCCTCTCCTCCCTCAGTTTATTCTAGTTTTATTGTGATTCTCCCCCTGGCTCTAGCTCTGTCTCTGCTCATCAGCATCAAATGGTATTTATGGAATGTGTGTCTGGCACTGCACTAGGTGAAGTGGAGGGACATCCAAAAGTTAATCAAAGAGACATGTCCCATGGCCAAACAGATCTAAGATCCACAGGTAGACCAGAGTTTTGGCAACACAGTAAATGCAAGTATAATTGGATTATTTGGTTGATTTCAGAGCACAAAATAGTTTGTTCATCTAGTTAATGATACACATACTGAAGAATTTAGAAAGAATTATACAGTTGTCGGCAACTTGATTTGAAATGCAGAAAAAGATGGATAGGTGATAAAGCAAATAAAGTGTTAACTATAGACTCTAAATGATGGGTATATGGGTGTTCACTGTACAATTCTTTCAACTTTTCTGTATATTTAATTTTTTTCATCATAAAAGGTCGAGGGAAAAAGGAGAGGGGTAGGTAAGAGGTACAGCTTTTTCAACTTCAAATGTTTCAGAACAAAATAACCATATTTATATGGAGAAGCATAAATCAAATAGGGCAAAATGTTAAAAAGTGGTGAATCTGAGTGAATGGTATATGAGAGTCCTTATATGATTCTTTTAACTTTTCTATATTTACAATTATTTCAAAATAAAAATTTAAAAGTTAGTTTATTGAAAACTGACCCCTTGCACCTAGTGTCTCAGTTGCCATTTTTAGTAGAGAGGATATTAGGTCCATAGTAGTAGAGAAATTGGAACGAATGGGGTGGGGGACAATAATCAACCCGTACATATACCTGGGTGCCTACTGTATGCAAGACACTGTGCTAGGCACTGTGGCAGATTCAAAGAGGTTAAAAACACAGTCACTGCCCTGAGAGGGCTCACAGTGTAGATGAGTGAATGCCAAAGCAGTGTCTGAAAGGGTAACTGGCTGGCCAGATAAGTTCTGTAAGACAGAAGTATGAAGATTGGAAAGGTAGGCTGGAGCCAGACTGCAGAAAGTATTGAATGCCAGGCTAAAGAGTTTGGACTGCATCCTATGGCTAATGGGAAGCCATTTATAGTATCTGAGTCGGAGAAAGAATATGCTCCAAAACCGATTGGCTACATAGAACAATTTGGGCACAGTTACCTTCAACATACATTTTTTATATTCATGTACTTCTGGCCCTTGTATCTATTTCCCTTGTCTGGATGTGGCCATTAGGGGGTTCCAACATTCTGGATGCTGACCATTTTTTAAACAGCCATCTCTTCAGCCTCTGTCCCTTTCCCTCCCTCAGTCCCCAAGGGAGCTGACCATCACTCACCTCAGCCCCACTGACTCCGTAGGCAATAAATAAGCCTCATACAGTTTTTCAAACTAGCAGCTATGCTTTGAAACTCTGATTTCCTTCATGATAATCAAACCCCAATTACTACTGGGATCACTGATTTGAGTTGGAAAAAATGAATATTCAGCTAACCAACATGTGAAGGAGTGCAGGAAGCTATGTCCTGTGTGTAGAAGGAAACAATTATTCAAAGTGATCTTTGTATGTTGAACAAAAACTTAGTGGAGATGGCATTCCTGAATAGCGGCAAGTGATTAGGGAAGGCCTCTCAGACTGCCAAATCAAAAGGTGGACTTTCTCTGTCTCCAGTTTTTTCCCCATAAAGCCCATCCTCCAATCCAATCATGTTACTCCCAGTTTAAACCCTGTGCTGGCTCATCCCCCGCCTATAGGATAAAGGCCAAGCTCCTTAACAAGCAGACTTCCTTCCACAAGATACCTTTCCAGATCCTTATCCTGTCCCCTCTTCTATACTCCCAGTGGTTCATACACAGTATCTCACCTTTTTCTGAACTATCCATTTTTATATGTAACTGTTTCGCATGTGTTCGTGTTCCCTCTTTCTGGAATTCTTTCCCACACCTCTTTGTCCACCGAGATTCCAGGCAATGCCCACTCATCCTTTGTGATTCAGCAGAGTTAGACTCTGGTCTGTAAGGAGCCCACCCCTAGCAATAATTTCCTCCATCATGTTCCCAGGGCACCTTATAACATAGCTCTTTCTCTGAGCACCTTTGCCATTGTAATATAATTATTGGTTTGGGTGTCTATCTTCCCAACTTGACTGTGAGCTCCTTAAGGGCAGGCAGGGACTACTTCTAATTCATCACTTTATTCCTAGCACTTGGCATAAGGTCTGGTCCTGTATATGTGCTTAAATGTGTATTGAATAAATGAGCTTGAATATCAAGTGCTCCTTGAATTCAAACTGAGCATCTCTTGAAAGGTGAAAATTAGAATATTATGTGACCAAAGTAATCCTAATGAAGTGTGTCCGAGGACTTGATTGAAGAAGAAATGGTAGGAGGACATATTACGGGGCCTTACTGTGGGACAGTTTCTGCCCCAGGAAGCTCTTACTGGCAGTTGTTGCTGGCTAAAAAGAAGCGCAGCTGGAGTGGATGAGAAGGGCCCTTACTGCGGATTTCCCCCAAGTTATAATTCACCTTTCACCACTGAAGCAATGTTGTTTATGTAACATTCTCTACAAGGTGTTTCAACTCTTCTGAATTACAGCCAGACTTGTATTTGTATTCTGCCTGCAGATATATTTGGACAAGCCTTGTTAATGAGTAGTCATGGAAAGCTCTCCAGTTCCTATTCTCACCTATCATTATTGTGCTTAAGGGACCATTGAAAAGCTGAGAGCCAAAAAAGGGGGCAGGGAGGAGCTAATAAAAACCATCTTTTATTTTTCTCCTAGATTGCCAATATCTTTCACAGCACCTCTCATCCTACACTGTTTTATAACTATGTATCAGTAAAGGCAAAAAAGAACAATGAAGACTTTAGCAAAACTTTACACTTTGCAGGCAAGAAAAAGAGGAAGCAACACTTAGGCCTGGCATATAAATCTTTAGACATATGATCAGTCGCCACTTCTAGAAAGTAAACATTTCAGCTGTTTTAAACAAATAGCAAAAGCAATTAGCCCTCTCTGTAGACTAAACTGAGGTGTATGTTGAATTCTTTTTTAAATCGGAGTCTGTTTTGATCTTCAAAAATGTCGAACTGGTAAACACTTTGCTTTTTTTGTACATATAAATCTAAAAGCCAAGCCTAGCTTGAGGAAGATTTAAGAGACATAAAATTTGTCTGGGGTGTCTGCCAAATCTCCGCAGCAGAGACAGAAACCCTGGAAAAGCTGACATAGTCATTAACTCTCACAACATCACCAGCAGGTTTGTGCAGGGCTGGATGTACAGAAAGTCACTGTTCCTTCCCTCAAACTGTTTGTAAACAGAGAAGTAGATTATTTGCTTATCAGGTATCTGGTAGCTCGTTTTTGCCTATGTATCCTACTGGCAGGTATCCCAATTTTCAGTGGAGTAAATTTTCATTTATATGATGGACCTGCTTGTTGAAATCTTCTTTCTTTCATTTGCTCTTTCACACTCATTCTTGTATGTACACTAGATATCTCTGTCTGTCTGTCTGTCTGTCTGGAACGCATAAAAAGGGGGTATTTATAAGTATCTAGTGCAGTGCCTAGCAGAGTGCTTTGCACATAGTAAGCCCACAATAATTCATCAGATGAACTGAAACTCTACCTGTAATTTCTATGTTCAACTTATTTGATCATGGAACAGAACTATGCATTCTTTTTCCTGGAGTATTTAACAGTGAGAATTCCTTACAAGGTGATATAATTTTATTCTGACAATTCATGCTTAGGACTTCTATCCTTTGAAGAGCATCCATTTTTGCACAATGGGTATTATCTGTAAGGAAAATGAAGGAAAGACCACACAGCAGGATCTTGAATGACAATATGAACATCGATACGTTTTTGTAGAGAAAATCAGATATCTCATATTCACCTGATTGTACGTCATCATGGTAATCCACTACATATGTCTAAGATCACTTAACAATGCAAGAATACAGTGCATGCATAGGCTGCATTCTGTAAATAGGATTAACAGTTGAATTCAACCAAGGTCTTCCCTGGGGACAGATTGCTGGAAAATACATCTACGTGACATTTAAAAAAATAAATTAACCAATGACACTGGCTCCCATGAGACACATTGTTTCTTGTACATTCAATTCTATCACAGTTTTCCGTAGGTCTCTGCTGACATCCCCATCCCCAAAGACACAGAATTTCAAAACAGAAAGAAAAACAGAGAAATTGGAGCTCTTCTGTCTCTCCTGCATGAAGTGTTATATACACAAAGGAAAGATGTCTGTATATTAACACAATGTGAACTGTGACGTGGTGAGGTCATGTCGGTCTGGACTGTTTTTGTTATGCTGTGGTCACATATAACTTGCCCAAGGGAATGAACAAAGTCTGTATGCACACTGACAAAGACTGGCAGGGGGCCTCAGGAAAATGAAAGCTGTGTTATAGCAGGGGGGTTTGATTTTTTCTTTAAAAAAATGTTATTATGATTACTTTTCTTCCCATTTTTATTTAATTAATTTTCCTCATCTGTAAAATAGGGATAACTATTGTATGTATTTAACATTTTTACTCTGAGGATGAAATGAAACCCTGGTGGATTGCCTGGCACACAACAGTTAACCCATACAATCCACACCGATATTTGGTTAGCATTAGCTAAACACCTATTATGTGCCAGGCACTGGCCTAAGACTCCAAGAAAAAAGTAAATTGTGGGAGGAAAAGTGACAATGGAAAGAAAAGCAGAGAGCTGATTTTCAAAGGTTTTATAAAGCAGTCTAAGAAATTTGGATTTTATCTTGAGGACAATAGGCTGCCTTTGAACTATTTTATGTAGAGCTGGATAGCTTTAGACTTGTGATTTAGAAACATCATTCATTCTGTCAGCATTGGTGGAGAAAGGATTGGAAGGGAGGCAGGCTGGAGGCAGTAGTAATCCCGGGTACAAGTCATATGTGTGTTGCGGGGTAGAAGGGGGCAGTGTGTCCCAAACTAAGGCGATGGCAATAGGGGTGGACATGGGGAAAGCATTTTTAAATAACTTTTTGAAAATGTACAAAAATGTCATTATAGAGGATTAGCAAAAAATATGGAAAAGACTAAATAAAAAGAGAACTCGTATGTAATCCTTCTATTTATAGGAAAACTCTATTAACATTTTTTGTGTGTGTTTACCATTATGGGACTTTTCCTATGTATGTGCACACAGATGAGGGGGGCTGTGCATGTGTGATATGTGTGTATGTGTGTATGCAGACTGAGATCTGTCAGCTTTATAACCTGAATTTTCTCTTAATATATCACAAACAACTTTCCACATCATTAAATATTCTTTGGTAATATCAATTTATATGGTTACTTAGTAATCCATACATGTACCATAAATGATTTAATTCAAACCTCTAGTATTAGACATTTATCAATAAAATGTTATTTTTTCCTTTTTCTTTCCTTTTTTCTTTTGCTATTATAAACAGATTCTGGGCTAGACATCCTGGGAGCTAAATTTTTAGAAACTTCACATTTATTTTCTCAGCATAGAGCCCTAGAAGTTGAAGTGGAAGGTTGAAAGCTATGTTCGATTTTAAGATTTTTGATACATATTGACAAATTCTTTCCAGAAGGGTTGTATCAGATTACAGTCCCACTAGCAGTGTCTATAAATAGGAAGAGACCCATTTCAGAGTGATTTCAAGGATGGTGTCAACTGGATTTGGTGCGTGGAGAGGAGCAATGGATCCTTGGCAGAATATAGGGGCAGAAGCAATGTGAACTCTGTCAAGAGGAGCAAAGCAATGGGCAGGCCTAAGGAACAGGAGGCTGGGTGGGTAAATGATGAGGAAAAAAAAAGAAAGGCAACCACAGGAGAGTGGGAGAAAATGAAAAAGAAAGAAAACTCTAGTGAAGTTATACACCCAGGTCACTTTAATTTACTGCTTTATTCTGCAAAAGTAGCAAATGTAGCAAACAGCTAATCTTTTTTTAGTGTTTGGCACTCTGCGGTACCAAGGTCCAGAGTTACATTCATGTGAATATGTTGATCCATTCTTTTCATCCAGTCACCATTTATTAGGTGTCTACCATGTACCAAGTACTATTCTGGATGCTTTGGGTATGGAGATGAGACCAGGTCCCTGCTCTCAAGGAGCTCACAGTCTAGGGGACAGGCAGACACATCCACAGACCAACACACTGTGGTTGGTCTAGCCTGTGGTACCGGCTAGAACAGAGGAAGTACAGGGTCCTGTGGGAGCCAGGAGCCTACTATTGCTTCCTGTGTGCATATGCATGTGTGTGTGTGGTAGAAGGAGGGGGAGGTGTAGCAAAGGCTTCACAGAGGTGTTGATATTTGAGCTGAGTCTTGAAGGAGTTTCTCAGATGGCTAAGGATCACAGATCATACTCATACTCCTTGTATATCTGTGCCACTGCTCTCCAGGACACTCAGTAAGGCAGTGAGGATGCTCGTGTGTAATCTAAACCCATTCGTGACAACAGCCTCCACTGTTACCTTAATGGATATATGTACATAGCCTGATTTAGGCAATAATATGCTCATTTTAGCATATAAAGGATAACAGGCACGTGGCATATAGGCTTTTAAAATAGTTCAGATGACACTAATAAAATAATAATAATATTCAAGTCTACCAAGTCCAAAGACACAGACATAGAGAATGGACTTGAGGACACGGGGAGGGGGAAGGGTAAGCTGGGACGAAGTGAGAGAGTGGCATGGACATATATACACTACCAAATGTAAAATAGATAGCTAGTGGGAAGCAGCCCCATAGCACAGGGAGATCAGCTCGGTACTTTGTGTCCACCTAAAGGGGTGGGATAGGGAGGGTGGGAGGGAGACGCAAGAGAGAGGAGATACGGGGATATATGTATACATATAGCTGATTCACTTTGTTATAAAGCAGAAACTAACACACCATTGTAAAGCAATTATACTCCAATAAAGATGTTAAAAAAAAAGTCTACCAAGTCCTACAAATTCTACCCCCTAAATGTCTCTCGACTCTGTTCCCTCCTCTCATATGTTGCTCCCTCAGGTCCTCACCAACTCTCTCTGGAGCAGAGTACCAGCCTCCTAACTGGTATCATCCCCTTCCAGTGCATCCTAAAGTGAAAATCTGATCATGGCGCTCCTCATCTAAAACATTTTAATGTTTTTTTTGTTGCCAACAACCAGTATTTTCCAAATTTCAGTCATTTGAGTATTACTTGCTGATTTTCCCATATTCACACACCATGTGTACTATTATTTACTTAATATTCCTATTTAAATCAACTTAAAACTGGTTACTTTGTATGTTCAGTAAACCTTTTCCTAAGTAACCTTAGATTTGATGATGTAATTCAGTTTAATTTTTATAAGCTACATTAGAATATATAATTTATAAAATTTTAAATGTTTGTGGGAATAAAGCATAACTACTATGGTAGATGCCCTATACATTTTGAGAAACACTGGCCTATGTGAGCACATCCAAACTTATCATCATTGTGTTCAAAGTTCTTCACAAATCAGCCCTGACCTCTTCTACAATTATGCCTTCATTTCCCCAAACAATCTGCACCCCAACCATGCTGAATTCCTCAACATTGAATGGACACGCCTTGCTCTTGTAAAAATCCCATGTCTTTCACAGTCTGCTCCCTCTATCTTAAATAGAGGGAGCAGACTATCTCCCCTCTACTCTTCTCTGCCTGGCAAACTCATTATCCTTCAAGACCTATCTGTCATGTCACCTCCTTACAGAAGCCTTCTTCCTGACTCTCCCTTACATTTAGTCACTCCTTCCTTCATCCTCCCATAGCATTTTGAACCTGTCTCTGTTATACTACATACTACATTATCTCAGCCTGATGGGCATCTATCTCCCCAACTAGACCTAGAGAAAGCTCACACCTCGTGCTCTGTTGCATCCCCAACACTTCACGTGGGGCAAAGGTCATGAAGGAGACCAAGTGCCCCAGAAGGTCACTTAAAGTCTAAGATAAAATAAAACCTAAAGTACTGTCAAGGTCCAAATAGCTTAGAGGCATGACATGTTTTTATAAAGAGAATCATCTAATTCAAAGATAGTAATACTGACTACAGTTTTGGCAGACACAATTTGCTACGGCTGCAGTAACAGTTAAGCTAATTTGCTTTTGGCAGCTACTTCACAGCAGACACATACTGACATAGAAACTAAAAGCGAATCATTTGTGTTTTTGCCAAGATGGTCAAATATATCTCACAATAATCTCTCCTTACCACAAATAGAAAGTTAAGAACAAAAGTGAACAGCAGGACCAGCAAACCATGGTGGACAGAGCATGGGCTCTGGAGTCAGAAATCTGCACACCCAAATCCCACCTCAACTCTCCTTACAATCTATGTGACTTTAGGTAGGTTGTTTAACTTCTTGACGTTTTAGTTCCCTCTTCTAGAAAAATGGGAAGACTAGTACCTGCTTCATAAGACTCTTAAGATAATGTGACAAAGTGCTTATGATAGCACCAAAACATTTATGGGCTCAATAAATAGCAATCATTATTGTTGCCCAATGAAATGACTACAATTCAGGTAATAGGATGCACAAGGACAGCAAATGCATTTCTTAAGAAAATCAATTTATATCACTAGGCTTTAAAAGTAACAACTATAGAGTGTAGCTAAGAACAGCCACAAACAAAACAGTCTATAAGACAAAGCCCTTCTTGGGTTTAAATTAAACTCACACCTGGAACATACCACCACACTTCTTTGTGTTCTCCAAGAATTGATCTCAAATCAGGTTCCCCTAGGATGAAAAAACAAAAATCACCCAATCTTAATTTGTTGTTCTTAATTTTATGATACAGAATAAAATCCAAACTATGTGGATGCTTTAAAGTGTCCTATTACTATGATCCCAAGCTTTTCAACACTATTTCTTCCGCAATCTATCCCTGCTGACACGTTTTACTCCAGTCAGGGAAGCCCACCTGTTATACAAGTGCTCCCTCTTCTATCTACCCTTCTCCAATTCCAACCCCAGTATGAAGAAGCAGTTTCTCCCTCCTCTTTGCCCATTTCAAGTCTACTTTACTCTTTCGAAACCCAAATTAAAATTCATCTCCCTCCCAAAGCCGACCAGGATTGATCTGGAAGGTAGATGAGAGTTTCAAGCCTTCAGCACTTCCAGGGTTAGGCTTGACTTTCCATAGATCAACCCCCCCAACCTCATCGGTATCCCCTTCCACTAACTCCTAAGCACTTTTCGCACGCGTTTGTAATAATAAAATAATACAGTCTCGTTTTGCGCAGTCTACTTTATTCCGTAGTTGGTGTGCCCCTTAAATATTTGTCAACATCAATCTTGCTGGTTTTTACAATAGGTCTAACTCGGTTTTACAATAGGTCTAACTTGCCTTTTATTTTCATCAGAACACTGCAGTGAACCTTAAACACGTATTTCTCAAAAACGAGATTCCTTCCCTCTTCTGCTCCCCACCTCTTCTGGAAATTGAGGGGAAACCCTTTTTGCTCCAAAGACCTGGTCAGGGAAGGGGCAAGCGGTTGGAGGGGCCAATAAAGAGATGGCGACGATCCGGATCTCACCATCAAAGGGGCGGAAAATGAAAAGTTGACAAAAAGTCACGCCCGGGGCGTGGCAAGGAATTCCCATGGCCCCAGAGGAAAAGGGGTGTGTGTGCATTGGGAGGGGTGTGTGCCCAAACCTGAACTGCAAATTGAAAGAAGAGAGGAAAAAGAGATCGCCCAACTCCTGCAAGCAGCAAGGAGAGTCCAGACGCCGCCCAGGGAAGACCCTGGTGGAGAACCCTAACTTCAGATGTCTGAGGAGGCACAAGGCCGGGGTGGGGGATACGGGATGCCGTTGTGGAGGAAAAAGACAGCGGGCAGATTTGAGGGAAAAGAGAAAAAAGGCCACGCTCCCGAGTCTCCAGGGAAACGGGCGCGGTGAGCTCAGAAGCCCACCCCGACTCGCGGGCCCGACACCCGCCCCCCCGCGGAGGCGGAGCTGGGCGGAGTCAGGGCTGAGGCCCGCGGCTCTGGAAGCACCCTCCTCCCTAGACCCCCTCAGTCCCACAGTCCCCAGCCTCAGCCGCTCAGGCTTTCTGTCTCTCTGACCTCCAGCTCCCCGGCTACCGAAGCTCAACTCCTTATAGAACCGCGGAAAATCGGGCGGGGGCGGCAGCTTCCGGGTGGGCGATACCCTCGCGGCGCCCCATGCCGGGCGACAGTCTTCTGAACTCCCCTCCTGGCGCTGCTGGCTTAGGCCCGGCGCCCAGGCCCAGGCCCAGGCCAGACTCTCACCCACCCCCACGGCCGCAGCTGCGTCTCCTATTGGCTACTGGTCACCAAGGAAGCCGGAGGCCCGAGCCCTTACCCTCATGGGAAATGTAGTTTGAAGTCTCTGGAGGTTGTTCTTCCTGGTGGGGGGAGGGAGGAGGGTGGAATCCAATATTGACATTGGCGGAGAGACTCAAGTGAAGACAGGGGATTGGGGGAGATGGAGTCAAGACACTTCTTTTTATATACCCACAATTCCTTCCCCGCCAGCCCCCTCCCGCATTTCCTATTGTCCCCAGTTTCGGCTCGAGGAGGGTATTCTGGATGTTGTAGTTTGGAGTGTGCTGTCTTAGAGAATCTCCCTTCTTGGGGTATGGGGTTGTGCTTGTGGGGACAGATGAAGGTTGTAGATTGATTTTACTGTTGGTTAAGCTACTTGCATTTGGGGGGCAAACACTTTATTTTTATTTATTTATTTATTTTTTTGCGGTACGCGGGCCTCTCACTGTTGTGGCCTCTCCCGTCGCGGAGCACAGGCTCCGGACGCGCAGGCTCAGCGGCCATGGCTCACGGGCCCAGCCGCTCCGTGGCATGTGGGATCTTCCCGGACCGGGGCACGAACCCGTGTCCCCTGCATCGGCAGGCGGACTCTCAACCACTGCGCCACCAGGGAAGCCCTGGGGTGCAAACACTTTATATCGTGATTTGAAATTCTCATTGAGTTTTGATTCAGTGGCTTTTAAAAAGTGTTATTTATGCTCTGATAAGCTTAGAATTTTGACTGGACCTTTAAAGTTGTCAGAGTGTGTTCTGTGTGAACCATGTGCATTAGAATCACTCTAAAGTTTCTGGAAAATGTATACTTTGTTTTTAATTGGGAATCATATTTTTTATTTTGAAATGGTGTCACAGTAGGCATAGAAATGTGATTGAAGCCAGCCAGAAGAAACCTGTTTAACCTATAATGAAGCCATGCTATGAAGAACAGTGGCCACAATCATTGGTGTAATATAGCAGCTTAGAACAGATATACAACTTGAATAATAAGAAATAACTGTATATTTCTTTAAGAAACTATCTTTTTAGTAAAACGTATGTTTAAAGATGTGGATAAAGGAATATGTGGGACACCAAAACACTTTGAAGTGACTAAAAAGTTGAAGAAAATGGTTGTTTATTAAGACTAATTTCACTCCTGACTGTTGACTTTTCTTTTCTTTATTAGAGATGAATCCTTATAGCTGAATGGATCGTTACAATTGGGTTACTACAATTTTACTCTTAAGGACAACTTTTTGACCTCCAAGTGGAATGAAGGGAAAGAAAGAGGAATTGCATTTTGCCAAGGTAATTGCCTAAAATTTTAACAAGTGACATGAAGGAAGAAGATGATTTAATAGTTTCAATAATTTATTCAGCCAATTGCTTTGTGCAAGGCCCTGGACTAGTCACAATTGATACAGAATTGGAAAATAGTCCTTCCTCTGAAGAGCTCATAATCTAAGAAGGGAGATAGACTATACAATGTGCAAAGTGTTCTAAAAAGTTCTATACAGGGTTCTGTAGGACCACAGAAGAGGAAGAACTCATTCCACTTCTGGAGAAAGAAATGCTTGAATGATGAGCCTTGGTGAACCAGTAAGATATTTGTCATCTTTGGGGCAGGGAGGTTAATCATATTCCATACAGAGAAATAAGGATGTGAGAGAGTGCAGGAAACAAACAAACAAAAAAACTTCCATACTGCAGGAACTAGATGGGGCAGGAATAGGGGCCCATTCCAATGAGTTCAAAATATAACCTGAAAGCAGTAAAGAACCATCAAAGGATTTTAAGCAAGGAAATGATATGATCAGTTGGATTTGATGACAATTTGGGTATGAAAAGGGAGGGAAAGGAAGGCGTCCATTGTGACTCCCAAGTTCTGATGTGGAAGAGTGAATGGTAGTACCATTCATTGAGATAGGGAACCCAGAAAGAGTAGCAAGTTTTGTGAGGGATAGGAGGGATTCAGTTTGGGACATTTAAAAATTTGAGGAATCTGTGTAACGTTTGTGTGGAGATGCCTCGTAGGCTGTAAGGAAATGTAGGTCTGAAGCTCAGGAGAGAGGTCTGGGTTAGAACTAAACATTTGGGAGACATCAATAATAAATAGTAATTAAATAAGTAAATATGAACTAAATTTCATGTAGAGAGTGTTTAGAATAGTAAATTTGAGAAGGGCAAAGATTCAGTATAGAACCCTAGAAAATAACCGTATTCAAGTAGTAGGTAGAGGAAAACATGCCTTCAAAGGAAGCTTAGAAGGAATGGTCTGATAGATGAAGCAACAGAAAACAAAGTAGAATCACTGGAATATTGTGCAGAGAGGTCAAATAAGAGGACAGAAGAATAACAAGGAACTACTCATTCATCCATTCAACAAATATTTGTTGAGTACTTACAACATTCGAGGCACAATTTTAGATGTTGGGAATAGAGGAGTGGGGAAAAAAAAAACAAAGCCCAGACCATATCTCTTTCCTTTGGAGCTTATATTCTAATGGGGGAAACTATCAATAAATAATTAATAATTAAAATACATAGCAGTGGAATTCCCTGGCAGTCCAGTAGTTAGGACTCTGCACTTCTGTGCTTTTGCTGCTGGGACCCCAGGTTCGATCCCTGGTTGGGGAACTAAGATCCCACAAGCTGTGCAGTGTGGCCAAAAGAAAAAAAAAGAAAGAAAATACATAGCAGTGACACTTAATATTTCTACAAGGCTTATTGGAATGTGTGTGTATGTGTATTTACACATACAAAGGTGAGACGCTTGATGTATTGTTGGTAGAAAGTATGCTTGAAAATACATCCAGGAAAAAATGCTTGAGTATAAGACGAATTTGTGAAATAGAGACCCAGGGTAAATCAGTCTGGCTGTATTTATAGATCAATTGGTAGGCCAAGGTTAAAGCTGAAGAGCCAGTGTACAGCTGAAGTCATGGGCAGAGTTCAGGTTTATAATGTGGAAAGTGTTTGGCTTCAGTCTTCGACTTAGATGAAGGCTTAGTCGATCTGTTGCTATCTTTACAAGTCAGTGTGGATCCATGGTTAGAGGACCATGGAACCAAGTTTAGGGCCAGCCTGTTATTAGTGTTAGGCCCCAGTGTTATAGCCATGGTTCTCTCTGTGACAAAGATCAGAGCATATTTCTGACCAGCGTGAAAGCTCATTCTGAGGCTGCCTTTAGTCCAGTGTGGCCTGAGTTATACTCATTGTGAAGTCAGTGTACAAGATTTGGGTTCAAATTTTAGCCAATATTAGGATTTAGTTTATATAAGAGAGGATGTGTTCTAACATCAGTGTTGGGGCTCAGTCTGTGGACCACCCTTAGACAGATCACATCCAGGGTTAGGGCTCAGCTTAAGGTTTGACTTTAGTTTTTGGTCCGTGTTGGAATCACTTTCATTTCTAGGTTTGGGAATCAGTAAAGGCCAGTATCATAGCTCAGTCGGGGCTTACAGTTCATGCTGATTGTGTTGCCTGGGGAAAGGCTAAATAAGAATTTGAACAGGATTTATGTTCAGTCTTTCATCAGGTAAAGTTACAATTATTGTTCATGGTTAGAGTTTATTTTTGGTCCAGTGTTAGGCCTCAGGCTGTGGCCATTGTTAATGCACAGTCAGTGTCTAAGTTTAATATTCAGTTTGTTGCCATGTTAGGATATTACCTATCATGTGCCCTAGTTTTGTCTCAGACCAAAGTTAGCATTTCATCTATGGACAATGTTAGAGTATAGTTTGTGGCCAGGATTTTAACGATGAATATGAACAGAATTTGGGATGCATATTTGCCCAAAGTACTTCCAAGCTGTGGTTTCTGACTTTAGCCAGTGTCAGGGTTCTGTCTTTGCCCATATTGGAATGGTCTGTGGAGCTAAGTCACAGTGGCCAGTGTTGTACCTCATTCTGCAGCCAGAGCCTGGTTCAGTCAGCGACCTGTATTAACATTTCATCTTGGCCTGTGTCAGAGTTGATTCTGCTGGTAGCTGTCCTATTTTGACTTTGTGTAGAGTTTCTGTTCAGTGAGTGCTGGTGTTGGTGCTATCTGATTAAGCTTTTGATTTTCTATTAACATTCTGGCTTATATAATTCCAGTATTGTTCCATACACAATACACTTATTTTTGTTTATTTAGATACTTGAAAGAAGCTTATCATTATTAGTAGCTGGATTGTGTGTTAGGAGATTAATTTGTCAAACATTCTTAGATAAGTTCTTTAATAATGATATTAATTTTATTGAGCTCCTGCTGTGGCAAGTTCTGTTGATTGGTTAACCCAAAACCTTTAAAGTACCCCTTTTCCTTACCTTCCTCAAAATATAGACTCTAAAAGCTAATACACACACACAAAAAAAATTAACACTACTTTTCTCAGGTGCTTTTTCATCAATGAGGCACAAAAAGAAATATGCTTTGACTTATGGAAAAATTTATTTTCCTGATTAAAGGGACAAAAATCATGGCCAATCTTCCTTCTATTTCTTTTGAAAAAGCTTTATTTATGCATAATTGATATACAAAAAAAATTCCACATATTTAATATATACATTTTGGTGAGTTTGGACATATGCATATACCCATGACACTATCACCATAATCAAGGCACTGAACATATACATCACCTCCAAAAATTTCCTTCTGTTCTTTTGTGGATTTTCTGTGTGTGTGTGTGTGTGTGTGTGTGTGTGTGTGGTAAGAACATTTAACATGAAATCTATCCTCTTAACATATTTTAAAGTGCACAATACTGTATTTTTAACGATAGGCACTATGTTGTAAGTCTAGAACTTATTCATCTTGTAAAACTAAAACTTTATACTCACTGAGCAATAACTCCCCATTTCCTCCTCTTCCCAGCCCCTGGCAACCACCATTCTTTTCTCTGCTTGTATGAGTTTGACTATTTTAGTTACCTCGTATAAGTGGAATTATGAATATTTGTCCACCTGTGTTTGGTTTTTTCGCTTAGCATAATGTCTTCTATGTTTATCTATGTTGTCACAAATGGTAGGATTTCATTCTTTTTAAGGTTGAATAATAGTTTATGTATATAAATATATCACATATATATATATATGTCAATGATATGCCTATTTTTAATTTTTGGTGGAACCTCCATACTTTTTTCCATAGTGACTGCACCATTCTCTATTTCCACCAACAGTGTATAAGAGCTCCAATTTCTCCACATCCTCAGTGACACTTTTTTTTAACTGATTTTTTTTCTTTCCAGTTTTATTGAGATATAATTGACATACAGCACTGTATAAGCTTAAGGTGTATAACATCATGATTTGACTCAAATACATCAAGAACTGGTGACCACAATAAGTTTAGTGAACATCCATCATCTCATACAGACGCAAAATTAAAGAAATAGAAAACAAATTTTTTTCCTTGTGAGAAGAATTATTAGGATGTACTCTCTTTTTCTTCCTCTCTCTCTCTTGCTTAAAGCAAACAAGTAATTTTCTTTTTCTTTCTTCCTTCCTTCCTTTCTTTCTTGGAGTATACTTGATTTACAATATTGTGTTAGTTTCAGGTATAGAGCAAAATGATTCAGTTATTTTTTTCAGATTATACTGCATTATAGGTTATTACAAGTTATCAAATATAATTCCTTGTGCTATACAGTAAATCCTCATTGCTTATCTTTTATATATAGCGGTTTGTATCTGTTAATCCAGTACCCCTAATTTGTTCCTCCCTCCCTCCCTCTCACTTTGATATCACTTATATGTGGAATCTAAAAATAATACAAATAAAACTATATACAAAAACAGACTTACAGATGTAGAAAACAAACTTATGGTTACCAAAGAGGAGAGGATTTACTGTCTTAACACCTTTCATATATAGCATACAGCAGTGTCAATTATATTGATCATGATGTACATTACATCACTAGTACTTATTTATCTTATAACTAATAGCTTGTACCTTTTGACCACCTTCATCCAATTCCTTCTGCCACCCCCCACCCCTTGCATCTGGTAACCACAAATCAGATCTGTTTTTCTATGAGTTTGTTTTTGAACTATAATTGATCTACAATGCTATGTTAGTTCCTGGTGCACATACAGCACAAATTCTATATTTCTATACATTTCAAAATGATCACCATGAGAAGTCTAGTTACCACCTGTCCTCATACGAAGATATTATATAGTTATTGACTATATTCCCCACACTGTGCATTTCAAATCTGTGACTCATTTATTTTGTAACTGGAAGTTTGTACCTCTTAATCTCCCTCACCTGTTTCTCTCCTCCTCCCATCTCTTTCCCCTCTGACAACTACCTGTTTGTTGTCTGTATCTATAACTCTGTTTCTGTTTTGTTATGTTCATTCATTTGTTTTGTGTTTTTAGATTCCACATGTATGTTAAATCATACAGTATTTGTCTCTCTCTACCTGACTTATTTCACTTAGCATAATACCCTCTAGGTCCATCCATGTTGTGACAAATGGCAAAATTTCGTTCCTTTTTATGGCTGAGTAATATTCCATTGTATAAATATATACCACATCTTCTTTATACATTCACCTATTTTTTTTTTAGATTCCATTGGTCTTTTGCTTTTTATTTTTCTCAGTAGGACATATACATTCACCTATCGATGGACACTTAGGTTGCTTCCATATCTTGGCTATTGCAAATAATGCTGCAGTGAACATAGGGACACATATATATTTTTGAATTAGTCTTTTCATTTTCTTTGGATAAATACCCAGGAGTGGAATTGCTGGATAGTATGATAGTTCCATTTTTAATTTTTTGAGGAATGTTCAGACTGTTTTCCATAGTGGCTGCACTAATTTACATTCCCACCAATGGTGCACAAAGGTTTCCTTTTCACCACATCCTTCTTAGCACTTGTTATTTGTGTTCTTTTTGATAATAGCAATTCTGACAGGTGTGAGGCGATATCTCATGGTTTTGATTTGCATTTTCCTGATGATTAATGACCTTGAGCATCTTTTCATATACCTGTTGACCATTTGTATGTCTTCTTTGGAAAACGGTCTATTCAGTTCCAACTGAATTTTATGATTGTTTTTTCTTTAAAATGCCATTTCATTTAAAATGCCATTGGGGGACTTCCCTGGTAGCACAGTGGTTAAGAATCCACCTGCCAATGCAGGGGACACGGGTTTGATCCCTGATCCAGGAAGATCCCACATTCCACAGAGCAACTAAGCCGGTGCACCACATCTACTGAAGCCCATGCACCCTAGAGCCCACGTGCCGCAACTGCTGAGCCCATGCAGCACATCTACTGAAGCCCATGCACCCTAGAGCCCACGTGCCGCAACTGCTGAGCCCACGCAGCACAACTACTGAAGCCCGCATGCTCTAGAGCCCACGTGCCGCAACTACTGAGCCTGCATGCTGCAACTGCTGAAGCCTGCGTGCCTAGAGCCTGTGCTCCGCCACAAGAGAAGCCACCACAATGAAAAGCCCATGCATCGCAATGAAGAGTAGCCCCCACTCGCTGCAACTAGAGGAAGCCCACACACAGCAACGAAGACCCAATGCAGCCAAAAGTAAAAATAAAATGCCATTGGGATTTTGATAGGTATTGCATTGGCTCTGTAGACCACTTTGGGTAGTATGGACATTTTGACAATATTAAGTCTACAATCCATGAATGAGGGATGCCTTTCCATTTATATTCATCTGCTTTAATTTCTTTCATCAGTATTTTATAGTTTCCAGTGTATAAGTCTTTCACCTCCTTGGTTAAGTTTATTCCTACGTATTTTGTTGCTTTGATACTATTGTAAATGAGATGTTTTCTTAATTTAATTTTCAGATAGTTTGTTGTTAATATATAGAAATGCAACTGATTTTTGTATCTGATTAACCTTTTACCAGAGTTTGAGGATTACCAATGTCCAGGTTAAAACTTACTATGAAGAAGGTTTTAGGGCTAAGACTGTAAACATGTTTCTCAGGTTGGCTGCCAATGTTATATGTCAGTCTACAAATAAAGTTAGTGTGAGAATGGGCAACACATAGGATCCAGCTTGTGTTTAGATTTAGAGACTCAGGCAGCAATCAGGGTTTGGGGCTAAGGCTGTTGCCAGGGTTTGAGTTTAGAGTGTTCATGTCCTATTGTCAATTTGGGACTTGGACTCTGGCTAGTGTGCTTAGCAGGCATTCTGGTATCAGTAGTAGAGTTCAGTCTGTGCTAATTTTTAGCGTCCCTACCCTGCCCAGTGTCATGGGTACATCTCTCCCCAGTTGAGGGCTAGGATTGTGGCCAGACTGATTGCTCAATCTCAAGCTAGTGCTAGGACTCAGTTTGTGGCCACTAATATGGTGAAATTTGTTTACGGGGTTAAGAATCAGTGTGTGACAAAGTTTAGTACTCAATCTTAGCCTGTTGTTAGTTCTAATAATATGAGGAGGGTTTTGATTTAACCTTGTAGAGTTAGGAATCATTCTTCAGCCAGGCTTAGGGTTTAGTCTTTGGGTCTCAGATTATGGGCAGGATTTACAGTCTTTGTCCCAGGGCAGTGCTCAGAATGTACCCAGCAATAGAGCTCCCATGGTGCGCCCTTTACCATGGTGAGTTGTATCTGTGCTCAGGGTTAAAATTAATCTCTTGTTAGGTTTTCGGCAAAGACTAAGAAAAATATTTGGGTTTTTTGGTCCTTAATTCCTATTCAAAGTTTGGGTT
Source organism: Orcinus orca (assembly GCF_937001465.1). Taxonomy (NCBI): domain Eukaryota; kingdom Metazoa; phylum Chordata; class Mammalia; order Artiodactyla; family Delphinidae; genus Orcinus; species Orcinus orca. Next base: position 113,185,070 of record NC_064580.1, read on the forward strand.
CAGTCTTTGCTAAGTTTTGGTGAACCGTTCAGTTTCTGGTGTTGGCTGTGTCTGTGGCTAGGATTAAGGTTAAAGCTGTGGTCGGAGTTGGGATTCAGTCTGGGGCTCGCATTTCGCCAGAGATAGGTTCAGTCTACCCCAAAGATTCAGGATCAGTCATTAGCCATTTTGGGAGCGTAAGTTTTATTTTCAGGGTGAAAACTCAGGCTAGAGGTTAAGTCTTATGGGCTCAGTCTGTGATGAGAGTTAAGAATTCAGTCTGTGACCGGAAACTGAGTTGCTAAGCAGTTAGAGGCTATAAGATTTAGGGGCAAAATCAGTGGCCATTGATGGGGCTCAGGTTCAGTGGATTATTCCATAGTCAGATTTATGAACTCAGTATCTGGCCAGGTTTAGAACTTGATCTATGAACAGAGTTAAGTCTCAGGCTGTGGCTGTGTTCAGGGTTCTATCTGTGAACAGGATTAGGACATAAGATGTGGTTGGACTATATCCTCAAGCTTTGAAGAAGATTTGGTTTCACTTCTTGGCCAGGATTAAGGCACAGTCTTTGGCCAAGTTTAGAGTTCAGTCTCTGTACATGTTTTTGTTTCTGTATGAGGCCAAGTTTAGTAGTCATTCTGTTGCCAATATTGGGGTCATTTTCTGGTTAGTGCTAAGTCGGTGGAAATTGTAGCTGGGTAGGTTTCCAAGATCAGATCTCAGGCTGTGACCGAGTTAGAGCCTCAGTTTGTGGTCAGGGTTAGAGCTCGGTCAGTACGTATGCTGAGCACTCATTTTGTGGTCAGTGGAGGATATTAAGTATATCCCAGAGTTAGGTCACAGTTTGTAGCTCAAGCTTGAGACTCAGCCTGGGACAGGTTTAGAGGCTATGTCTGATCATAGGTTGGATCTCTGTATCACCAATTAAGGGCTTATCAGTAGCCACAGTTAAGGTTCAATAGGAGATCAAGGTTAGAGACTCATTCTGGGACTGGTCATAACTACACTACTTAGTCTTGGACCAGACATAGCCAGTGAGTATGTGACTAGGGACTCAATTTAATCAGAGTTAAGGCCTTGGAGTATGGCCAGAAAGAGGCTCAGTTTATGGATAGAATTGAGGTCCCTATGTGGGACCGTGGTTAAGGTTTCAGTCTGAAATTAGGGTTAAGTCTCCAAGTCCAGAGTTAGGGATTCAGGCTATGTCTTAGGTTAGGTATGTGGTTGGAGCCCAGGGTTAAACACAGGAATTGTATTCAGTGTTAGCAGCTTGGTCTCTGACCAGAATTAAGAGACCTGCTCTTCAGCCTGTGGTCAGTGATAGTGGTTTGTTAATTATATCTGAATAAAGTTATCATAAAAAGAAGTTTTAAAAAAAGAAGAGGACTCCTACAAACAAAATAGGCATGATTCAAGGAAGGAAACATGGAAAGAGGCTGATTACTGAATCAGGACCAGCAGTGTCCTTGCTGTCTCAGAGTTTTATGCTTTGGAGGGGCAAGACATGAGACTGAGGTGAAAGGAAGAAACTGGTCAATAGGAAGCTGTACCCCAGGGAAGTGGATATGTGCTTTTTGAAGGAGAGAACCTTTTAAAAGTTGTCTGGGTGGAAGTAGTGCAAGTTTTAAAAATTTGCAAAGGATGGAAACTCCCATTTGCTAAGTTCTTCCATCACCTTCTTAGTGCCAGTAATGGGCTTTCCTGAGCACTCTTTCTAAAGTATTCCCCTACCTTTCCCCACACTACACTGATCTCCATCATACTCCCATATGCTCAAAAATTATCTGTGGAAAGCATTCACACATTTTTTTTCACTCACATTCTCCCATTAAATCTTAATGACTGTCCTTTATGATAAGTGTTCTTATCACCATTATACAGATGAGGAAACCAGTTAAGCTAATTAAGAGACTAACAGGGTCACACAGCTGGTAAATGCAGAGCCAGCTTTCAGATCCAGTTTTACCTTACTCCATGCTATGCTCTTTGCATGCCACTACTTGGCCTGTATTAAGTTTGTAAGATTTGCATCTCACCTTCACCCCTTGACTTGATAAACTTCATTTCATTTAATTCCCACAACAACTCTGCAGAGTTGTTCATATTACTATTTTCCCCCTTTTACAGTTGAGGAAATACGTTCAGAGAGGTTAAGTGATTTTTCTCAAAGTCACACAGCTAATACCTGGCAGAGGTGAGATTAGAACCTAAATATGTCCAACCCTCAGCTGAAGTTTTTCCTGGTTTATCATGCTGCCTCAGAATACCTCAGCCTCCAGGAATGACTTTTGATGGACATTGTGGACTTTGCTGCAGGCTGATGTCGGGAAGGATTTAGTGGTAGAAATATGTGAGGCTTCCACTATGCCATTCATTACAGTGATTTAAACCTGTGAGGGACTGAGAGTGCACAGAAGGGGGCATACCATAAGCTCCATGGGGTAGATGCGCTGTAGGGCACCCCGTCCGTGAGAATCACTAAATATAAAATGAGAATTACTGATGGTGTATTATGCATGTGACGAATGTAGGAGTGGAAAAAAGGTTGATGGTCGCTGAAGTAGGCTTCCATATTTTTGTCTGTATCTAAGGACCAGCCCTGCCAACTGTATTTCTATGAAGCTTACCGCCAACTTTCCATCATTTCCACTGTCTGCTTATGACTTGGCTTATCTACATTATATCAGACATCCACATATTCCCCTAGGAAGTTTATATGCTGAGGTCAAGAGGAATTAATTATATTTCTGCCTTCGATATGGCTGAGTAAGCTCCTACTGGACCTATGGGACAGCATCAAGACCAACACAATCACAATGGGAGTCCTAGGAGAGAAGAGAGGAAGGGGTAGAAAGAATATTAGAGGCAATAATGGCCAAAAACTTCCCTAATTTGATGAAATGCATGAATCTACACGTCTACAAACTCCAATAGAATAAAATTAAGCCACTTTTCTTTCTTTTTCTATTTTCCAGCTTTATTGAGGTATAATTGACAGATAAAATTGTAAGATATTTAAAGTGTACAACATGATGGTTAGATATATGAGTTAACATATCAGTCACCTCACGTATTTCCTTCCTTCCTTCCTTCCTTCCTTCCTTCCTTCCTTCTTCCCTCCCTCCCTCCCTCCCTCCCTCCCTCCCTCCCTCTCTCTCTCTCTCCCCCTCTCTTTCTTTCTTTACTGAGAATATTTAAGTTCTACTCTCTTAGCAAATTTCAATGGAACAATCCAATGTACTTTTCAATGCTATGGTTGACACATATTTTTTGGCTATAGTTCAGTACCCTTTCTCCAGATAAAATCTTGTGCATGAATTCAGTATATTAAAAGAGCACATCAGAGCTGTTCTGTTCTAGTCGTTCCTGATGCCAGCCATGGTCAGCACTTGGCCATAATGTACACAGTGCTTCTATCCTAAGGTCATGTTCTCTGCATGTACAGTGGGCATAACTTTGCCTTAAGTGATCCACAACCCTACACTCAAAGTACTGTGCACTTCGGGGGCTTCAGGCTGGAGGACAAGTGCTGTCTCTGGCTGGAAAAAGTGAAGAATGGACCTGTATCCCAAAACCAAGGAGGCTTCAGCATGGCTTCATTTGTGGGTCTCACTTTTCTTTTGCTCCTCCTTGACTGACCTGAATATGGACCATGATCCATTATCTATAATTCCAAAATTCAGTAATCTCTAAAAACCATAAGTTTTCATAAGTTTGCCACCAAAACTCATAGGCAGCAAAACTTGACCTGAATTGATATGAGGCTATGTATAGTCTTTATTTAACCTGTTTATGTGACTATCCATTTCACTATGAAATACTAATGTGTTTGTAACAGCCCCCGGGGGTATTATATAATATACCATATATTCACCATATTGCCTGTCCAAAATACCCCAAATTCTGAATTTCAGAAAATGTCAAACTCTAAGGGTTTTGTATGAGGAATTTTAGACATGTATATTCTTTTCTCCTTGCTGTCTTGTTCTGATGTCACCTTCCTCACTTTATCCAACACCGAGCAACATCTGCCAAGGCCAGGGAATGAAAACACTGATTTTTTTTCCTTTACTTTTACCCTATATGGGTCTTTTAATTTAAAAGTAGGTTTCTTGTAGAGGACATAGTTGTGTCTTGCTTTTTTATTCTATGTGAAAAATCTGTGTCTTTTAAGCGGTATATTTAGACAACTTGCACTTATTGTAATTATTGATATAGTTTGCTTGAAATGTACCATCATGCTAGCTGTTTTCTATTTATTCCATTTCTTCTTTGACTTCAAAATTTTTACACTTTTTAAAAATTGAGCATTTTATTCCATTCTACCTCTACTATTGGCTTTTAATTTGTACCTCTTTTTAAAAATTCAGTGGTTTCCTAGAGTTTACAATATACATCTTTAATTAACTGGGATCTATAATAGAAATAAGATGAATTTTTTCTTAGAAACAAATTCAATAGAAAATATGAAACACCTTTACAAAGTATTTGCCTAGACCAGAGAAACTGAATGTAATAACTGGGAACAGTGTCCTTACTTAGACCTAATATAGTATGTGCCACTCTCATAATCTATAAGCGGGTAAAGTTGAAAATTAGGTAGACCTGACCCAAACGAGGGTGCCTTGTTCCTTTCCTGACTACTCTATATGCCACCCTGGCTTGTATATATGAGGCTTGACTTGAAAGTGAGAAATTGAGCTGTCAGGACACTGAATTTTTTTTTGGCAGCAAATCTACATATCATAAAATAAATAATAATAACTTATTATGACAGGAGAGGAAGTGGTAAGCAAAATAATATCTTTATTTTTAAAATTTAATTTAATTTTTTTAACATCTTTATTGGAGTATAATAGTTTTACAACGGTGTGTTACTTTCTGCTTTATAACAAAGTGAATCAGTTATACATATGTCCCCATATCTCTTCCCTCTTGCATCTCCCTGCCTCCCACACTCCCTATCCCACCCCTCTAGGTGGTCACAAAACACTGAGCTGATCTCCATGTGCTATGCAGCTGCTTCCCACTAGCTATCTATTTAACGTTTGGTAGTGTATATATGTCCATGCCACTCTCTAACTTTGTTCCAGCTTACCCTTCCCCCTCCCCATATCCTCAAGTCCATTCTCTAGTAGGTCTGCATCGTTATTCCCGGCTTGCCCCTAGGTTCTTCTGACATTTATTTTCTTTTTTTTTTAAATTCCATATATATGTGTTAGCATATGGTATTTGTTTTTCTCTTTCTGACTTACTTCACTCTGTATGACAGACTCTAGGTCCATCCACCTCACTACAAATAACTCAGTTTCATTCCTTTTTATGGCTGAGTAATATTCCATTGTATATATGTGCCACATCTTCTTTATCCATTTATCTGTTGATGGACACTTAGGTTGCTCCCATGTCCTGGCTATTGTAAATAGAGCTGCAATGAATATTTTGGAACATGACTCTTTTTGAATTCTGGTTTTCTCAGGGTACATGCCCAGAAGTGGGATTGCTGGGTCGTATGGTAGTTCTATTTTTAGTTTTTAAAGGAACCTCCATACCGTTCTTCATAGTGGCTGTATCAATTTACATTCCCACCAACAGTGCAAGAGGGTTCCCTTTTCTCCACACCCTCTCCAGCATTTATTGTTTCTAGATTTTTTGATGATGGCCATTCTGATTGGTGTGAGATGATATCTCATTGTAGTTTTGATTTCCATTTCTCTAATGATTAATGACATTGAGCATTCTTTCATGTGTTTGTTGGCAATATCTTCTTTGGAGAAATGTCTATTTAAGTCTTCTGCGCATTTTTGGATTGGGTTGTTTGTTTGTTTGACATTGAGCTGCATGAGTTGCTTGTATGTTTTGGAGATTAATCCTTTGTCAGTTGCTTCATTTGCAAATATTTTCTCCCATTCTGAGGGTTGTCTTTTCGTCTTGTTTATGGTTTCCTTTGCTGTGCAAAAGCTTTTAAGTTTCATCAGGTTCCATTTGTTTATTTTTGTTTGTAATTCCATTTCTCTAGGAGGTGGGTCAAAAAGAATCTTGCTGTGATTTATGTCATAGAGTGTTCTGCCTATGTTTTCCTCTAAGAGTTTGATAGTTTCTGGCCTTACATTTAGGTCTTTAATCCATTTTGAGCTTATTGTTGTGTATGGTGTTAGGGAGTGATCTAATCTCATACTTTTACATGTACCTGTCCAGTTTTCCCAGCACCACTTATCGAATAGGCTGTTCTTTCTCCACTCTACATTCCTGCCTCCTTTATCAAAGATAAGGTGACCATATGTGCGTGGGTTTATCTCTGGGCTTTCTATCCTGTTCCATTGATCTATATTTCTGTTTTTGTGCCTGTACCATACTGTTTTGATTACTGTAGTTTTGTAGTATAGTCTGAAGTCAGGGAGCCTGATTCCTCCAGCTCTGTTTTTCGTTCTCAAGATTGCTTTGGCTATTCGGGGCCTTTTGTATTTCCATACAAAGAGTGAAAATTTTTGTTCTAATTCTGTGAAAAATGCCAGTGGTAGTTTGATAGGGATTGCATTGAATCGGTAGATTGCTATGGGCAGTAGAGTAATTTTCACAATGTTGATTCTTCCAATCCAAGAACATGGTATATCTCTCCATATATTTGTATCATCTTTAATTTCTTTCATCAGTGTCTTATAATTTTCTGCATACAGATCTTTTGTCTCCTTAGGTAGGTTTATTCCTAGATATTTTATTCTTTTTGTTGCGAAGGTAAACGGGAGTGTTTTCTTAATTTCACTTTCAGATTTTTCATCATTAGTGTATAGGAATTCAAGAGATTTCTGTGCATTAATTTTGTATCTTGCTACTTTACCAAATTCATTGATTAGCTCTAGTAGTTTTCCAGTAGCATCTTTAGGATTCTCTTTATATAGTATAATGTCATCTGCAAACAGTGACAGCTTTACTTCTTCTTTTCCGATTTGGATTCCTTTTATTTATTTTTCTTCTCTGATTGCTGTGGCTAAAACTTCCAAAACTATGTCAAATAATAGTGGTGAGAGTAGGCAACCTTGTCTTGTTCCTGATCTTAGTGGAAATGGTTTCAGTTTTTCACCATTGAGGACAATGTTTGCTGTGGGTTTGTCATATATGGCCTGTATTATGTTGAGGTAAGTTCCCTCTGTGCCTACATTCTGGAGGGTTTTTTTTTTTTTATCATAAATGGGTGTTGAATTTTGTCGAAAGCTTTCTCTGCATCTATTGAGATGATCATATGATTTTTCTCCTTCAATTTGTTAATATGGTGTATCTTGTTGGTTGATTTGCGTATATTGAAGAATCCTTGCATTCCTGGGTTAAACCACAGTTGATCATGGTGTATGATCCTTTTAACGTGCTGTTGAATTCTGTTTGCTAGTATTTTGTTGAGGATTTTTGCATATATGTTGATCAGTGATAGTGGCCTGTAGTTTACTTTCTCTGTGACATCTTTGTCTGGTTTTGGTATCAGAGTGATGGCAGCCCCATAGAATGAGTTTGGGAGTGTTCCTCCCTCTGCTATATTTTGGAAGAGTTTGTGAAGGATAGTTGTTATCTCTTCTCTAAATGTTTGATAGAATTCGCCTGTGAAGCCATCTGGTCCTGGGCTTTTGTTTGTTGGAAGATTTTTAATCACAGTTTCAATTTCAGTGCTTGTTATTGATCTGTTCATATTTTCTATTTCTTCCTGGTTCAGTCTCCAAAGGTTGTGCTTTTCTAAGAATTTGTCCGTTTCTTCCAGGTTGTCCATTTTATTGGCATAGAGTTGCTTGTAGTAATCTCTCATGATCCTTTGTACTTCTGCAGTGTCAGTTGTTACTTCTCCTTTTTCATTTCTAATTCTATTGATTGGAGTCTTCTCCCTTTTTTTCGTGATAAGTCTGGCTAATGGTTTATCAATTTTGTTTATCTTCTCAAAGAAGCAGCTTTTAGTTTTGTTGATCTTTGCTATCGTTTCCTTCATTTCTTTTTAATTTATTTCTGATCTGATCTTTATGATTTCTTTGCTTTTGCTAACTTTGGGGTTTTTTGGTTCTTCTTTCTCTAATTGCTTTAGGTGTAAGGTTAGGTTGTTTTTTGAGATTTTTCTCGTTTCTTAAGGTAGGATTTTCTTGCTATAGACTTCCCTCTTAGAATTGCTTTTGCTGCGTCCCATAGGTTTTGGGTCGTTGTGTTTTCATTGTTATTTGTTTCTAGGTATTTTTTTAATTTCTTCTTTGATTTCTTCAGTGATCTCTTGGTTATTAAGTAGTGTGTTGTTTAGCCTCCATGTATGTGTATTTCTTACAGATTTTTTCCTGTAATTGATATCTAGTGTCATAGTGTTCTGGTCGGAAAAGATACTTGATACGATTTCAATTTTCTTAAATTTACCAAGGCTTGATTTGTGACCCAAGATATGATGTATCCTGGAGAATGTTCCATGAGCACTTGTGAAGAATGTGTATTCTGTTCTTTTTGGATGGTATGTCCTATAAATATCAATTAAGTCCATCTTGTTTAATGTATCATTTAAAGCTTGTGTTTCCTTGTTTATTTTCATTTTGGATGATCTGTACATTGGTGAAAGTGGGGTGTGAAAGTCCCCTACTATGATTGTGTTCCTGTCGATTTCCCCTTTTATGGCTGTTAGTATTTGCCGTATGTATTGAGTTGTTTCTATGTTCAGTGCATAAATATTTAAAATTGTTATATATTCTTGGATTGATCCCTTGATCATTATGTAGTGTCCTTCTTTGTCTCTTGTAATAGTCTTTGTTTTAAAGTCTATTTTGTCTGACATGAGAATTGCTACTCTAGCTTTCTTTTGATTTCCATTTGCATGGAATATCTTTTTCCATTCCCTCACTTTCAGTCTGTATGTGTCCCAAGGTCTGAAGTGGGTCTCTTGTAGACAGCATATATATGGGTCTTGTTTTTAGATCCATTCAGCCAGTCTATGTCTTTTGGTTGGAGCATTTAATCCATTTTCATTTAAGGTAATTATCGATATGTATGTTCCTATTACCAATTTCTTTATTGTTTTGGGTTTATTATTGTAGGTCTTTTCCTTCTCTTGTGTTTCCTGCCTTTCCTGCGTAGGGAAGTTCCAAGCATTTGTTGTAAACTGGGTTGGTGGTGCTGAATTCTCTTAGCTTTTGCTTGTCTGTAAAGCTTTTAATTTCTCTGTCAAATCTGAATGAGATCCTTGCTGGGTAGAGGAATCTTGGTTGTAGGTTTTTCTCCTTCATCACTTTAAATATGTCCTGCCAGTCCCTTCTGGCTTGCAGAGTTTCTGCTAAAAGATCAGCTGTTAACCTTATGGAGATTGCCTTATGCGTTATTTGTTGTTTTTCCCTTGCTGCTTTTAATATTTGTTCTTTCTATTTAATTTTTGATAGTTTGATTAATATGTGTCTTGGCGTGTTTCTCCTTGGATTTCTCCTGTATGGGACTCTCTGTGCTTCCTGGACTTGATTAACTATTTCCTTTCCCATATTAGGGAAGTTTTCAACTATAGTCTCTTCAAATATTTTCTCAGTCCTTCTCTTTTTCTCCTATTCTTCTGGGACCCCTATAATTCAAATGTTGGTGCATTTAATGTTGTCCCAGAGGTCTCTGAGACTGTCTTCAATTCTTTTCATGCTTTTTTCTTTATTTTGCTCTGCAGTAGTTATTTCCACTATTTTATCTTCCAGGTCACTTATCTGTTCTTCTGCCTCAGTTATTCTGCTATTGATTCCTTCTAGAGAATTTTTTATTTCATTTATTGTGTTGTTCATCACTGTTTGTTTGCTCTTTAGTTCTTCTAAGTCCTTGTTAAAAGTTTGCTGCATTTTTCCCATTCTATTTCTAAGATTTTGGATCATCTTTACTATCAGTATTCTGAATTCTTTTTCAGGGAGACTGCCTATTTCCTCTTCACTTGTTAGGTCTGGTGGTTTTTTGCCTTGCTCCTTCATGTGCTGTGTGTTTCTCTGTCTTCTTATTTGCTTATCTTACTGTGTTTGGGATTGCCTATTCGCAGGCTGAAGCTTCGTAGTTTCCATTGTTTTTGGTGTTTCTCCCCAGTGGCTACGTTTGGTTCAGTGGGTTGTGTAGGTTTCCTAGTGGAGGGGAGTAGTGCCTGTGTTCTGCTGGATGAGGCTCGATTTTGTCTTTCTGGTGGGCAGGTCTACGTCTGGTGCTGTGTTTTGGGGTGTCTTTGGCCTTATTATGATTTTAGGCAGTTTCTATGCTAATGGATGGGGTTGTGTTCCTGTCTTGCTAGTTGTTTGGCATAGGGTGTCCTGCACTGTAGGTTGCTGGTCGTTGAGTGGAGCTGGGTCTTGGTGTTGAGATCAAGATCTCTGGGAGATTTTTGCTGTTTGATACTACGTGGAGCTGGGAGGTCTCTTGTGGACCAGTGTCCTGAAGTTGGCTCTCCCACCTCAGAGGCACAGCACTGACTCCTGGCTGCAGCACCAAGAGCCTGTCTTTCACACGGCTCATAATAAAAGGGAGAAAAGAAAGAAAGAAAGAAGAAGATAAAATAAAATAAAGTAAAATAAAATTTAAAAAGTTATTAATGTAAAAACTAAATAATAATCATTAAGAACAAAATTTTTTTAAGTAATTAAAGAAAAAAAAAGCGGACAGACAAAACCCTAGGACAAATGGTAAAAGCAAGCTATACAGATAAAATCACACACAGAAGCATACACATACACACTCACGAAAAGAGAAAAATATATATATATATTTGCTCCCAGAGTCCACCTCCTCAATTTGCGATGATTCGTTGTCTATTCAGGTATTCCACAGATGCAGGGTATATCAAGTTGATTGTGGAGATTTAATCCGCTGCTCCTGAGGCTGCTGGGAGAGATTTCCCTTTCTCTTCTTTGTTCGCACAGCTCCCGGGGTTCAACTTTGGATTTGGCCCCGCCTCTGCGTGTAGGTCACCTGCGGGGTGTCTCTTCTTCCCTCGGGCAGGACGGGGTTAAAGGAGCTGCTGATTCGGGGGCTCTGGCTCACTCAGGCCGGGGGGAGGGAGGGGTACGGATGCGGGGCGAGCCTGCGGCGGCAGAGGCCGGCATGACGTTGCACCAGCCTGAGGTGCTGTGTAGAACTCTCCCGGGAAAGTTGTCCCTGGCAGTGACGGGCTGCACAGGCTCCCAGGAGGGGCGCTTGCACACAGGCTTCTTGGTGGCGGCAGCAGCAGCCTTAGCGTCTCATGCCCATCTCTGAGGTCCACGCTAATAGCCGTGGCTCGTTCCCGTCTCTGGAACTCCTTTAAGCGGCACTCTTAATCCCTTCTGCTTGCGCACCAGGGAACAAAGAGGCAAGAAAAAGTCTCGTCTCTTCGGCAGCTCTAGACTTTTTCCCGGACTCCCTCCCGGCTAGCCGTGGTGCACTAACCCCCTGCAGGCTGTGTTCACGCCACCAACCCCAGTCCTCTCCCTGCGCTCCGACTGATGGAAGCCCAAGCCTCAGCTCCCAGCCCCGCCCGTCGTGGCGGGTGAGCAGACAAGCTTCTTGGGCTGGTGAGTGCCGGTCGGCACAGATCTTCTGTGTGGGAATCTCTCCTCTTTGCCCTCCGCACCCCTGTTGCTGTGCTCTTCTCCGTGGCTCCGAAGCTCCCCCCTCCGCCACCCACAGTCTCCACCTGAGAAGGGGCTTCTAGTGTGTGGAAACCTTTCCTCCTTCACAGCTCCCTCCCACTGGTGCAGGTCCCGTCTGTATTCTTTTGTGTCCGTTTTTTCTTTTTTCTTTTGCCCTACCCAGCTACGTGGGGAGTTTCTTGCCTTTTGAGAGGTCTGAGGTCTTCTGCCAGCATTCAGTAGGTGTTCTGTAGGAGTTGTTCTACATGTAGATGTATTTCTGATGTATTTGTGGGGAGGAAGGTGATCTCCACGTCTTACTCTTCCGCCATCTTGAAGCTCCTCCTAATATCTTTATTTTTTCTTCCATCCCAGTTTCATATCCAAAAACATATTCTTCCACGCCATATTGACAAACTCTCCAGGGTCCTCCATCTAAAGACCCACTTGTAATCCAGCTGGAAACAGGGTCTGGATGCTAAGCTCAAAACCTGGCAATACTACTATACTAATATCGAGTACAACTTGTCAATCTCTTCTTCTAACACTTAGACTCCAAGCTCTTTAAATGTACTAGGTTATTTAACCTTCATAACTATATTATGAAATGGCTACTGTTGTTATTATCATCTCAATTTTACAGATGACAAAGCTGAAGTGAGAGAGATTAAATAACTTATTCAAGTCCACACAGCTAAGAATTAGCCACACAAAAATTTTGATATACCTGTGTCTCTTTTGCACCTTCCCTTTCTTTTGAAACTGGCTTATGGCATAACCTAACGAACAGATTCTTAGACATTGTGTGTGTGTCGGGGGGGGGGTGTGGGTAGGATGGGCTGTGGGTCTGGGTAGCCAGCCAGCCAGCCAGCCACCCTCCACTGCCAAGATCCAGCAAGGCCAAGATATTTTTATACCCATTTTTCCTACGGAGGCAGGAATGTAAAATTCATTATGTGGTTTTGTAATCTGATGGTTAGGCTGGAAAAGCAGGCTCAAAGGATACTTTCCCTCACTGATCCCTCAGGACCACTCTGATATAAAATATTATGTGTTGTTGGGTATGTTGTTATTTACATGTGTGCATGAGTATGCATTTACATGCACGATTCTGTGTCAATTAGCTTGTACGTGTTAAGTATAGTACATTGGTTCTCAAACTTAATCTAATACCAGCTACCTAGATAAAATCTCAAATATTTCTGGAGCCTATCCTCAGAGATTCTGATTCAGCTCAGCTGACATGGGGTGCAACGGTTTGCTATATGCACCTGAAGTGATTCTAATGCAGGTGATTTATGCAGACCACATTTTGGGAAACAATAAGATAATGGTTTAGAGTGAGCTCTGGAGCCAGGCTGCTACTGAGTGGTTGTAGGTGTGGGCAAGTCAACTTGCCTCTCTTAACCTCAATTTTCTCGTCTGTGAAAAATGAATAATAGTACCTGCCTTGCAAGGTTGCTATGAGGATTGAATGACATATATTGATTTAAAACGTGTGTCATTTGATGTGCCTGATGCACCATAAGTGCTCAATAAATAGTAGCTCTTATTATTCCTGTAATGCTATTTATATTAATCTCTACACTAGGAGGACTCTAAGACATGGTCTCTGCCCTATAATACTTACAATTAAGAAGACTAAAGCACATGAAGAAACTAGAGGACATTTAAACATGTTAAATTGTGGGATGCTAACTTTAAGGGTGGGTAGTAAATAAGAATCTTAAGACTGAAGTGACTGAGAGCCAGGAAGGGTTTAGCATTTTGTCTGGAGGACTTCACTGTGACTGCTAATAGTAAGATAAGTGTAGTACTACAATTGCAGGCATACCTAGTTTTATTGCGCTTCACTTTATTGTGCTTCACAGCTATTGCATTGAGCAACTCTGTTGGCACCAGTTTTCCAACAGCATTTGCTCATTTCATATCTCTGTGTCACATTTTGGTAATTCTTGCAATATTTCAAATATTTTCATTATTATTATATTTGTTACGGTGATCTGTGATCTTTGATGTTACTATTGTAATTGTTTTGGAATTTTTTAGCAGTAAAAATTTTTAAATTAAGGTATGTAGTTTTTTAGACAAATATGCATATTGCAAACTTAATAGACTACAATCTAGTGTAAACATAACTTTAATATGTACTGGAAAACAAAAAAAATCATGTGACCTCCTTTATTGCGATATTTGCTTTATTGCGGTGGTCTGGAACTGAACCTGCAATATCTCCTAGGTCTATCTGTATATAAATTAGGATAGCACTTTCCACATGTCAGGTGTTCATGGAAGGAAGGTGTCAACTTGAGCTAGAGAAAGCTCCATGGAGCAGTTAGAAGTCGAACAGGTCCTCAGTGGATGGGGATGGTTTGAATGAGTGGAGAGGAGAGGAATAGGACATTCGAAGCAAAGGAAGTAGCCTGTGTTGGGCATAGAGATGGGAATGGAGAGTACGTGCAGCTGGCACCAGTCACATTGTATTCCTAGAGTTGTGCACCAGAGGGCACTAGTCACCTAGACCACAAGGATAATGGCAACCATCATCGTTCTCACCGCCCTTCAGCCCAGAATTGTGCAGTGCAGTTGTCCTTAGTGCATGCTAGTAAATAGTGAAGAGGTAGGGAGGGGCCAGTTCCTGAGGGGCTACTATGAACAGGAATTTTGGTCGTAGTGTATAACCTCACTCCCTGAGAAGGATTTAAAGAACCTGGAAAGCTGAAAAGGTGAAAGCGGTTGCAGACAATGAGAGTGCAAGTCAGGGTAGGTTTGGGACAATAGGTCCTGTGTCTCAGGAAAACTAGGGGTGGGGTGCTGCTCTTGTATAGCTTTCTCAAGGTAGGAAAGGGAGATGCAGTTATCCAAGACTCTGGACACGTTGCCTTCTGAAGTCCTGGCTACTCTGCTGGTGGCTCTATGGCAGAAGGTTTCCACTCATTTAGAGAGCATATATTTGGTATTTTCTTTATGCCTAGCTCAGACCTATTAAGTGCCTCAGTTTGGCTGACACTTCATAGATTATAAGTAACTTCTATGCCCATTCTCTTTGTTCTTACCACGTTCTGTGAAGAAGAGTCAGAGACAATTAATTCCATTTCACAGAGGTAAAAACAAAGTCTAAGGAGTGTGTTGACTCAACTTAGATTATGCAGTTAGTAAGTGATGTCTTCTCACAGCCCAAGTCTTCTGACTTTGACAAGTTGATATTTACAATATCATTAGCTTTCCACCATGTAAGATGCTATGTAGAGAGAAATAGAAATCAATTAGAAATCATGGTCCCTGCCCTCAAGGGGCCTAGAATTTTTGGAAGAAATAAACATGCTAGCATTGTGACTTTAAGCAAGTCCACTCCCATCTCTGGGTTGAAGCCTTTTCTATAAAATAATGGTTTGCACTATATGACCTCAAACATTTTGTTTCCCATCCTCCTAGAAATAAATATCCATCAAATCACAGAAAACAGCGTATGATGACATAGTGTGGTTGGGTGAGGAAATAATCACTCAGGCCAGCTTGGAAAGCTACTGCAGAGTCCAATGGCTAGAGCTACTGTGAGGAAAGAAGAGGGGAAATCGAATTGGGGAGAAAGCCCTAGCTCTCTTGTTGGTGCTAAAAATTGTTCACTCTGATATCCACCAGTGTACTGGTCCCACAAATATGCTGTATGTTGGCTCTTTGAGATACCTCTTTACTGATTCATCACCAACCCCCTTGGTGCTCACTGATTTTAGCTAAAAGTGGGGGTTAATCAACAAGGACATCTTAGAGGAGGATGTCACAGATCCTGTGGTGTGTCAGAAAGAATTCAGGGTGGTAGGAATCTGGAGTCACTGAAGTGACTGAGAACCAGGAAAGGGTTAGTCTCCTAAAGCACCCGCTCTGGAGGGCTGCAGTGTGACGAAGGACTGGTAATAATAAGACAATTGTAGTCCTACAATTATATAAATTAAAGATAGCGCTTTCTACATGCCAGGTGCTTTCACAAGTGTTTTTACAGGAATAACTCTTTTATTCATTAGGATAACCTTATGTGATAGCAACTGTTATTTTCCCCATTTTACAATTGTGGAAACTGATGTATATTATGCACTGTCTATCCACCTCTTTTCCTCAGAGCTCTTTTCTCTTCTTAATCCTCTCCCTCCACTTTGAACCTCACTCATTATCTGCCTTATCTTTGGATAACATTTTATTCCAATAATGTTCTACTGTATAAGATAAAATGCCCAAAGTCTAGAATTTTGAGGATTCCAGAGTCAAGGCGCCTTGTAAATCTAGCCAAACATAGCTAACCAATACTCCCTTCTGCCCTCCCAACCTCATAGAAATGTCTTCAATGGGACATCTTCCAGGAAGTACCAGCTAGTGACTGAGAAAACAGGGAGAGGTTGGAAATGCAGGCAGAGAGGCTGTCTCGAAGCCAAAGGGATTTAGAAGATTTAGAGAACCTTTTGAAAGTGTGTCAGGGGGACACTTTGTCTTAAAAGAAAGGCCTCCTGGCCCAAATGCTTGAAAGGAAGGGTGAGGCAAGGTAGAAATACATGAATGAAAAGAATGTGCAGGGCTGTAACCTGACTTATGGGCTAAGATGGTCCATGTAGTGTACTTTGGGGCAGGCTTTAAACAAACAAAAACCAAAATCTCTCCTCCCATAAAAGTCTTGTTTGGTTCTCCAGGAAACCCCCATAGAACTCAAATGTAAAATAGATAGCTAGTGGGAAGCAGCTGCATCGCTCCAGGAGATCAGATCGGTGCTTTGTGACCACCTCAGTGGGGTGGGATAGGGAGGGTGGGAGGGAGAAGCAAGATGGAGGGGATATGGGGATATATGTATACACATAGCTGATTCACCTTGTTATACAGCAGAAACTAACACAATACTATAAAGCAATTATACTCCAATAAACATGTTAAAAAAATAAAAAGTCTTTAGGAAGTTTTGCTCAGAGATTATGGGCTTCTCACATTCTCTGCTGCCACCTGGTGGACATCAAGACGTAATGAATAGGGTGTGGGGGCCGGCCAAGCTGACCACGCACAGATCCGGTGCTGCAGCACTGCGGCGGCCCCGGGGCAGCCAGCTCCAGGGACATGCGCTGATTCGATCCCTCCAGAGAAGCCGTGTGGCTGACAGGGTCTTGATGCTCCGGCCGGGTGTCAGGCCTGTGCCTCTGAGGGGGGTGAGCTGAGTTCAGGACACTGATCCACCAGAGACCTCCCAGCTCCACTCCACGTAATATCAAACGGCGAAAGCTCTCCCAGAGATTTCCATCTCAACGCTAAGACACAGCTCCACTCACCGACCAGCAAGCTACACTGCTGGACACCAAACAACTAGCAAGACAGGAACACAACCCCACCCATTAGCAGAGAGGCTGCCTAAAATCATAATAAGGTCACAGACACCCCAAAACACACCACCAGATGCGGTCCTGCCCACCAGCAAGACAAGATTCAAGCCTCATCCAGCAGAACACAGGCACTACGAGTCCCCTCCACCAGGAAGCCTACACGACCCACTGAACCAACCTTAGCCACTGGGGACAGACACCAAAAACAAAGGGAGCTACGAACCTGCAGTCTGTGAAAAGGAGACCCCCAAACACAGTAAGTTTAGCAAAATGAAAAGACAGAGAAACACACAGCAGATGAAGGAGCAAGGTAAAAACCCACCAGACCAAACAAATGAAGAGGAAATAGGCAGTCTCCCTGAAAAAGAATTCACAGTAATGAGAATAAAGATGATCCAAAATCTTGGAAATAGGATGGAGAAAATACAAGAAACGTTTAACAAGGACCTAGAAGAACTAAAGAGCAAACAAACACTGAGGAACAACACAATAGATGAAATTAAAAATTCTCTAGAAGGAATCAACAGCAGAATAACTGAGGCAGAAGAACGGATAAGTGACCTGGAAGATGAAATAGTGGAAATAACGACTGCAGAGCAGAAAAAAGAATGAAGAGAACTGAGGACAGTCTCAGAAACCTCTGGGACAATATTAAATGCACCAACATTCGAATTATAGGGGTCCCAGAAGAAGAAGAGAAAAAGAAAGGGACTGAGATAATATTTGAAGAGATTATAGTTGAAAACTTCCCTAATATAGGTAAGGAAATAGTCAATCAAGTCCAGGAAGTGCAGAGAGTTCCATACAGGATAAATCCAAGGAGAAACACACCAAGACACATATTAATTTATCAAAAATTAAATAGAACCAATATTAAAAGCAGCAAGGGAAAAACAACAAATAACATACAAGGGAACCCCCATAAGGTTAACAGATGATCTCACAGCAGAAACTCTGCAAGCCAGAAGGGACTGGCAGCACATATTTAAAGTGATGAAAGGGAAAAACCTACAACCAAGATGACTCTACCCAGCAAGGATCTCTTTCAGATTCGATGGAGAAATTAAAACAAATTAAAACAAAAAACGTAGACAGTAGAAACTGTATCTGAGTTGCCCCAGGTGTTGGCCTTAGCAGACAAAGGCTTTAAAGTAACTTTTATAACTATGTTCAAGAAAGCAAAGGACACTACATGGAAAGAATTAAGGAAGGTATGGTGATAATTTCTCATTATGTGGAAAATATCGATAAGGAGATAGACATTATAAAAACAACACAATGGAAATGAAATGTATAATCACTTAAGTGAAAAGTTCAGTAGAAGCGCTCAGTAGCAGATTTGAGCTGGTAAAAGAAAGAATTAGCAAATGTGAAAATAGATCAATCAAGATTATACGGTCTGAGGAACAGAAAGAAAAAAGAATGATAAAACAGAACAGAACTTCAGAGACTTGTGGGACATTATCAAATGTATCACCATACGCATAATGGGAATCCCAGAAGGAAAGGAGAGAGAGAAAGGGGCAGAAAGAATACTCAAAGAGCTAATGACTGAACCTTCCCAATTTTGACAAAAAATGTTAATCTACACATCCAAGAAATCAGTAGGCTCTTTTCTGATTCTCTTCTCCAATGTCTCCCTCAGTGAGGAGCTCCCTCCTTTCTCACCTCCCTGAGATTAGGCAACCTTTGGAAGTATTGGGCAGGGTGGCCACAAGGTCTGCTGTGTAGATTTGATCAGATTGGACCCTGTAAAAAGGTATAAGGCCAAGGGAGTTCAAGGAGGCTGTAATCCAGCCCGTTCTCCACTTCCTAAGCTATACAACTGATGCAGAGGTACATCCACTCAGAGAGATAGAGTGCCTCCTTTTCTAATTTGTCTGAAGTCTCAAACTGCTCTCCAAGCCCTGTGCCCACTGGGCAACATGTATTAGAAGGGACACCTTTTTCTAATTTTCACAAAGGCACTTTGTAGATTAGTGTGGGTCCTGGTGTGGGGGCAGGAAAGTGGTGGGACTCAGGGCAGACAGAAAAGCCACTTCACAGAGGTATGCAATCACCCATACAATCAAGCAGGTAGGACTTGAAGGTTAATAAAACCCAAGACATCCCCAAACCTTCCCTTCAATTCTGCCTGGGACTTGAGAGTACAATCATGAGTGTGGTTCTTTTAGTTTTAATGAATCCAAAAGGCCTTTGCCACAGTGCTCCTTTATTACTCAAGTGAGGCAACCCAGGCCTAGCATGGTGGTTAAGAGCCATGTGGTCTGGGGCAAGTTTATTTCTTTTTTTTGAGTCTTAGCTTTTTCTTCTATAACATAGGGCAATAATAATATCTCTCTCAGAGGGTTATTATAAGGAAGGAAAAGGAATGTAAAGTGCTAAGCAAAGTGTTTGGCACATAATAGACTCTCAGTATATGTGAGCATGTGAGCTATTATTAATGCTTAAAATGTAGTCACCAAAGGCAGGAGTGGTGTGTGACTCCTGACACTCCTGTACCTTCCCTTACCAGGAGAGCTGGAGCCTCTTGAAAGTCTTTTCCTTGGAGACATTTGTCTCCTTTTCCTTGGCTCTGCAAAGCAACTCCTTCCTAGACCCACTCTCTCTAGGCTACATTGGCTGGCACTGGGGCTAAAGACTATAGTCCTGGCTTCTTGGAGTTGGAAAGGGTCTTAAAGGGCCACTGGCTCAGGGATTTTCAAAAACTACTGTGTGGATAGGCTTCAGATCAGCATCATCTGGGGGAGCTTATTAAAATACAGATATCCAGAGCCCTCCTACAGAGAATCTTTTTCAGGAGGTCTGGAGTGGGACTTGAGAATCTGTGCTTTTGACCAGTGTCCCAGATTATTCTGGTCCTCTGCACCTCCCCCCTCATGTCTGCAATCATGGAATTCCCTAGAAGGCACCAACCACCTATACCAGGGATGGAGAGGCAGGTTGATAGGCAAGAAGGCTCTGGCTGTAGAAAGGTTTGTCTCCAACTAAGCCTATTTCCTCTGCCTCCCATACCCTGCTGACATTACTAGGTCTGAGGTTTGAAGCCACAATGCAGAAAACCAGTTTTCTACCTCATTCCCAGGTCTCCAGCAGTGACAGCCATGTTCCTCAAAACTGAAAATAGCTCCTGTCTCCTCCCTAACTCTTTCCATGCTTCGCTTCTCCAGACTGAGCAACCTTACCACCCTCTATGTAACTAACTGGCTTAGAGATATTGCGGCCTCACCAGGGGCCGAGCAAACTGAGCAATTGCCTTCAGCTTTCATTGCTTTTCTAGGCATGGCAGAGCAGCAGTAGGTGGCAGCTGTGTCCCAAAGTGTCCCCATTCTCTCTCCCTTCCTCCCTTATTTCTACTCCCCCTATGGTTCTGTCCCGGAGTGACAGGCGTTATGGGAACACTGTTTGCTGCTTCAAGTCCCATCAAACCAACATGTTGAACACTGCTGTATGTACTTCCTACAGAGGGCACATTAGTTTTGCTTGGTGAGCACGCCCTAATTGGGTTCCCAGAGGGAACTTCTAATACTAGTACAGAGAATTAAGAACCAGCCAACAGATGGGGTGAGAAGCATGATGGGGAGGGTGGCAGCCAGGATTGCACATCTCCTGGAGTCTGTATCAACCATAAGACTGACAGGCTGGATCTGGGGGAAACAGCCAAGCTCCCAGTGGAAAGATCAGGTGGCAGAATGAAGTCGTTCTTCACAATATTTACACAGCGAATCTCTGCCCACTCAAGGATTTCTTTACAGATTTTGAAATCAGCCACTTTGGACATGCTGGTTTTTGTTTTGTGTCGTTTGAGGGATTTTTGGGAGAAGTGGGTGTAGGGGAAGGAGGGTACTTTTCTCCTGGGTTTCTTGGGTGGCACATAAACTCAAATCATGAGGCCCATGCCCCAACTCAAGATATCCTAGCCCAATAATCTTCAGCTTGTGTGCTGCAGACTCCTAATTGTAACTAGTCTGTGAACCCACACACTTGGATATTCCATACTTTCATAGTTGGATAACCTAAACTTTTTGAGATACCTTTTTTGAGTCCCTGCTTTAAGAACCTTCTTTGAAGTCTCAGTTCTTAGTTTTTTCCTTTTCTCTATCTACAATTATTCCCTTGATGATATGTAGTCCCCTAGCTTTACTATCTCAATCCCCTCCCCCAACTCTACTGCCAAACCTTCTCCACCTACAGCCTTCTCCACCTTAAAACCTTGAAGTCATCCTTGACACTCCTCTTTCTCTCACTTCCTACATGCATCTGTCAGCAAATTCTGTTCTACCTTCAAAATACTATATATCCAGAATCCAACTACATCTCCATACTGCTTCAACCCTACTGCTATACTCCTCGTTGAAGCCAACATCCATTTCTCTCTTGGATTTCTGCAAAAGTTTCCTAACTTTCTCCCTTCTGTCACTCTTTCTATTTAAAATCTGTTCTTAACAACCAAGAGATATTTTCTTTTAACTGAAAAATTTTATTGAGGTAATTGTAGGTCACATGCAGTTGTAAGAAACAATTCAGCGAGACCCACTGACACTTTGCTCAATTCTCCAGATGGTAACATTTTGTAAATCTACCGTGTAAAATCACAACCAGGATATTGGCATGTAGTTCACTGATTTTATTCTGATTTCACCAGTTTTGGTTGTACTTATTTGTGTGTGTGTGTATTAAGTTCTATACAATTTTATCACATATGTAAGTTCATGTCTCCACCACCACAGTCAAGATACAGAACATTTCCACAAAGATTCTTTGTGTTGCCCTTTTATAGACATACCCACGTCCTTCCCACACTACTTCTCTGCCCTGTCCTTAAACCCTGGCCACCATTAATCAGCCCTTAATTTCTAAAATGTTGTCCATTCAAAAATGATATATAAAGGGAATTACACAGCATGTAACGTTTTGGAATTGGCTTTTTTGTTGTTTTTTTTACTCAGCATAATTCTCCAAGTTGTTGTGTTTATCAGTAGTTCTTTCCTTTTATTGCTGAGTGATATTCCATGGATTATTAGTTTGCTAGGGCTGCCATAGCAAAGTATCACAAACTGTGTGGCTTAAAACAACAGGAATCTATTGTCTTACAGTTCTGGAAGCTAGAAGTTCAAAATCAAGGTGTTGGCAGAGCCATGCTCCCTATGGGACTCTTTCTTGGTAAGAACCTTTTATTGTCTCCTCCTAGCTCCTGGTGGTGGCCATTAATCCTTGGCTTGTAGCTATATCAGTCCCATCTACCTACGTCATCACATGGCCATATTTACATCATCTTCCTCCTGTGAACATCCGTTTCTGGGTCCAAATTTCCCCCTTTTTATTTTATTAAGTGGTGGATGGCAAGGGGACTTCAAGGGGAGATGAGGATTAGAGATGGAGCTTACATGTCTAGGTAATGTTGCTCAACAGTATGGTGCAGACTCTCTGGGTCAGAGGACTCTGAAGGACAACAGTGGCTTGGGGGCTTTAATCTGTAGCTAACAGATGTTTGGTGTAGTCTTGTGGGATATGCAAAGCAGGCTAAAAATGGCTAAAAATCTGGTTGTATAAAAATTAGCGCTTGGCACTGATGTGCTTTTGACAGAGTGGGTGCTGGCCTGCTTTGAAGAAATAAACAACATAGGGCCAATACACTGAGGCCATCTTTGACTCATTTATATAACACGGGGTCTTTTGGGAACTCTATATTTAACATGTTGAGGAACTACTAAACGGGTTTCCGGAGTATACCATTTTACATCCCTACCAGTAGTATATGAGTGACCCAATTTCCCTGTATCCTTGGCAGCATTTGGTGTTGTCAACTATTTTTAATTTTAGTCATTCTGATAGGTAGGTAGTGATATTTCATTGCAATTTATTTTGCATTTCCCTAATGGCTAATGATGTTGACCATCTATTGATGTACTTATTTACCATCTATGTATCCTCCTCAGTGAAATCTCTGTTCATGTATTTTGCCTGTCTTCTAATTTGATTGTTTTAACTGTTGAGTTTCGAGAGTTATTTATGTACTCACAATACTTGTCCTTTGACAGATATATGGTTTGCAAATATTTTCCCCCACCTAGCAGCTTGTTGATTCATCCTCTTACAGAGTCCTGTGCAGAGCAAAACTTTTCTATTTCGATGAAGTTTAATCTATCAATTTTTCCTTTTATGGATCGCATTTTTGGTGTCAGGCCTAATAAATCTTTGCTTAGCTCTAGACCCTGAAGATTCTCTCTTAATGTTTAGGGAAAGTTTTATAGTTTTACATTTCAGTCCATTGTTGGGAGAGCAGTCACTGCTGACCTGTCGCCCCTCCCCAGGCTTGCCCACTCAGAGCCTTGGACCTAGAACACTTCCTAACCGAAAGATAAGAAACCCTCACAGCCTGTGCCATTCTTATTGCCTTGCGTGGGAATATGTTTCCCTGTTTCAGACTCAATATGACTCCTTTTTTCTGCCTAAGTGTGTGTGTCTATGGCACCTGGTCAACCCCATTGCTATATCTGTCCCCTGCGGGGACATGAGGGGTGTGTGTAGGCCAATTTCCCTGCCGTGGTTGCTGAGAGGGACCAACACCCACTATTGGAGCTAGTCTTGCTCTTACTTGTCTAGGTAAGTAAAGTGTTGTTCCAACCACTGCTTGACTGTATTGTGTTTTCTTTGAAGACTCCGATACCAAGATCCTTGTGGTTGACGTAGTTATGAACTTCGCTATCTTCTATGAAGCTGTAGTTCTCTCCTGGCATTGGTAACTGGTGTTTGATCATGAACCATTTTGAGTGTTTTTGGTGGGGTTTTATTTTGGGGGGGGATAAGGTGTGAGGTTTATTTTTTTATTTATTTTTAAAAATTATTTATTTAGCTGCACTGCATGTTAGTTGCGGCACATGGGCTCTTCAGTTGCAGCGGGCGGGATCTTTTAGTTGCGGCATGCGGGATCTTTATCTTTAGTTGTGGCATGCAGGATCTACTTCCCTGAGCAGGGATTGACCCCAGGTCTCCTGTACTGGAAACGTGCAGTCTTAACCACTAGACCATCAGGGAAGTCCCAAGGTGTGAGGTTTATTGAAGGGTTTTTTTGTTGTTGTTGATATTGGTTTTTTTTTTTTTTTTGGCCTATGAATGTTCAATGGCTCCAGCATCATTTGTTGATAAGTTTATCCTTCCTCCATTAAAACATTTTGGAAATTTTGTCAAAAATCAGTTGGGTGGGTCTATTTCTGAGTTCTCTGTTCAGTTCTATTGATCTATGTGTCTATTCCCCTGCCAATGCACACAGTCTTGATCGCTGTAGCTATAATGTTGAGTAGAGTTATTCCTCCCACTTTGTTTTTTTTTTGTCAAGATTGTTTTAGCTATTCTAGGGCTTGCACCTTTCCATATAAATTTTAGAATAAGCTTTGTTAAGTCTACATAAAACTTTGCATGGATTTTTATAAGAATTATATTAAACCTATAAATCATTTTGGGTAGAACTGACTTTAGTGTAGTGAGTCTTCTAATCCATGAGCACAGTATATCCCTCCATTTATTTCGCTCTTTTAAAAATTTGTTTCATTATCATTTTGTTATTTTCAACATACATATCCTGTACAATTTTCGTTAAGTGCATTTCCTTGGAGTGACTGCCAGCGGTATTGTATTTCTATTTTCAGTTTCTGCATGTTCATTGCTAGTATACAGAAGTGCGATTGATTTTTGTGTGTTGATCTTGTATCCTGTGACTTTGCTGAGCTACCTATTAGTTTTAGCAGTTTTAAAAATGGATTCCCTTGGATTTCCTACTTAGGCCACCATGTCATCTGCAAATAGGGACAGTTTTATTTCTTCCTTCCTGATCTGTAGGCCTTTTATTCCTTTTGCTTGCCTTAATGGTAGTGGCTACGACTTCCAGTACTATGTTGGATAAGAATGGTGAGAGTACATATCCTTGTCTTGTTTTTGAGCTTAGAGGGAAGCATTCAGTCTTTCATCATTAAGTGTAGTTAGCTGTAGGTTTTCTGTAAATGCTCTTTAGCACATGCTCATATCACATTGAGAGACATACTGTGTTCATAGATTAAAAGACTACAATTAGAAGAGTAAACATAGTAAACACATCAGTTGTCCTGCAAATGATCTGTAGGTTATTTGCTCTCTATTCCTATTTTTCGAAGAGTTTTTTAGCATGAATGGGTGTAGGATTTTGTCAAATGTCTTTTATGCATTAACTTATATAATCATATGCTTTTTCTTCTTTAGCCTATTGACATGGTGAGTTATATTATTTGGTTTTCAAATATTGAACTAGCCTCGCATGCCTGGAATAACTCTCACTTGTTATTGGTGTATAATCCTTTTATTCATTTTTAGATTCAGTTTGCTAATATTCTGTTCAGGATTTTTATATCAAGGTTCATCAGAGATATTGTTCTTTGGTTTTCTTTTCTTTTTTTCTTTCTTTCTTTTTCTTTCTTTCTTTTTTTTTTGTACTGTCTTTGCCTGGTTTTTGGTATCAGGGTAATATTGGCTTCATAAAATGAATTGGGAAGGATTCCTCCTTCTATTTTTTGAAGGAGATTGTGTAAAATCAGTGTTAATTCTTCTTTAAATGTTTAGTAGGAGAATTTTTCTGGGAGGGGAGGTTTCAAATTATGAATTCAGTTTCTTTGATAATTATAGGTATATTCGGATTGCCTATTTCAACTTGGTTTTGATAGTTTGTGTTTTTTGAGTAGTTGATCCATTTCATCTAAGTTGTAAAATTTATATGTATAGAGGTATTTATAGTATTCCCTTATTCTCTTTTGATGTTTGCAGGGAGTGTAATGATGTCCCCTGTTTTATTCTGGATATTGGTAATTTGCACCTTCTCTTTTTTTCTTTCTCAGTCTTGTTAATGGTTGTCGATTTTATTGGTCTTTTCAGAGAAAGAGCTTTTTGTTTCATTGATTTTCTCTATTGCTTTCTTATTTTCAATTTCATTGATTTCTCTTTTTGTATTTATTATTTACTTTCTTCTCCTTGCTTTGGATATATTTTATTTTTCTAGTTTCTTGAGGTAGGAAATTAGACTATTGATTTAAGACATTTCCTTATTTCTAATGTAAGCAGTTAGTTTTAGACATTTCTTTCTCGGCACTTCAGCTGCTTACCACAATTTTTTATATGAAGTATTTTCATTTCCATTCAGTTCAAGGTATTTTTTGATTTGTCTTTAGATCTCCTCTTTGACCCATGGATTATTAAGAAGAGTGTTGTTTAGTTTCCAAGTGTTTGGGTATTTTTTTGTTATCTTTTGGTTATTGATTTCTGGATTGATTCTCTTGTGGTTAGTGAACACTGTTCTATATGATTTCAATTCTCTTAAATTTGTTGAGGCTTGTTTTATATACCAAGATATGCTATATCTTGGCCAATGTTCTACAGGCTCTTGAAAAGAATGTGTATGTATTCTGCAGTTGCTGGGTGAAGTGTTCTATACATGTCAATTAGAACCTGCTGGTTGATTTTGTTTTCCAGATATTTTATATACTTGATGATTTTTTATCTAATAATTGTACCAGTTGTTGGTAGGAGAAGGTTGAAGTCCTCAACTCTAATTAAGGATTTGTCTATTTCTTCTTTCAGCTCTGTCCATTTTTGTTTCATTTATTTTGAGTTTCTGTATTTTGGTGCAAACAGGATGATGCATTTATGTCCTAAGTTAGATCATGCTTCTTTTCTGTTGCAAAAACCTCACTATGATTCCCTATTTCATTCAGAAATATAGATAAGTGTCCTTAAAATAGTCTATAGGGTTCTATAAAATCCAGCTCCTGGTTACCTCTTTAACTTCATTTCCCTGTATTCTCCCTCTTACTCTGCTGCAGCCATACTGGCCTCCTTGATGTTCCATGAGCACAACAGGCACACTGCTTCTTTAGGGCCTTTACTCTAACTCTTCACTCTGCTAGGAGTGCTCCTCCAATTTGAAATGGGGCCTTGGAGTACAGTTATTGTGAGAATTGTTAGCTTTACATATCAGCGAAGCCAAGGCCTTAAGAGAGTAAATGCCAATAAAAAAAGTAGCATATTATTGGTAGAGCAGGGGTGTTATAGAGAAAATGAGCCTGAAGAAGAGCAGTGAGAGAAGGTGAGAAAAAAGCAGCAGCTCTGGTATTACATATAGGAAGAACTGACACCCCAAATTCCCTCATTTAAAAATTTTCCCCCAGCAGCCTGGCACTGGGTCTGAAATTCAAACAGTGTACTTCTTTGGGATAAGCATGTAAAGGCTCTGAGGAATCCGGCAGTATAAAATCTTGTATAACTTAGATTTAATCCAGAGCTTTAAGAAATTTATTTGTCAACAACACATTTCCCTCCCTTAATGCCTATCTTACAAAATCCATTTTGGGAAACATTGGGTTAAAGCTTTGTGTTTCCAAGAAAACTGCTAAAAGGCTAAAGTTACTGGAAAGGCCTACCTAGTTATCAGTCTTTAATACTCCTTGGTCACTGTTTTATCCAGTTAGCCCAAAGGTTGCAAACTATGGCAAAGGCCTCAGCCCTCCCCCCCAATTTTGTAAATAACATTTTATCGGAACATATCCACATCCATTTGTCTGTGACTGCTTTCTCATTACAGTGATAGAATTGAGTAGTTGTGACAGAGATGTATGGTCAGCAAAGCCAAAAATATTGGGTTGGCCAAAATGTTCGAAAAACCTGAATGAACTTTTTGGTTAATCCAATATTTACTATCTGATCCTTTACAGAAAACGTTTACTGAGCCCTGGATTTACCCAATAGCAAGGCACTGAGAGTTATGCTGCCTAACAAATGATACCATAGTGGTTGACCACAACAATTTATTATTATCTCTAATGGTTCTGGGATTTTAGTGGGCTCAGATGGGAAGTTATCATTTGGTGTCTCTCATGCAGTTACAATCAGATGGTAACTGGGCCTACAGTCACCTGAGTGCTTAACTGGGCTGAACATCCAAGATGGCTCATTCGCATGGCTGGCAGTTAATGCTGGATTTCAGCTGGGAGCTTAGCAGTGACTGTTGACTAGAGCACCTACATGTGGCCTTTCCCTTTAGGTTGGATTTCTCACAGCATGGCAGCGAGGTTACCAGAAGGATCATTCCAAGCATAGGAAGTAGATACTGCCAGTTCCCTTAAAGGCTAAGCTTGTCATAATGACACTTTCACCTTATTCAGTTGGTCAAAGCAGTCATTAGGCCAGCCCAGATTTAAGGGGACTTGAGGAATAAACTCTACCTCTGTATAGGGGAAGAGCAACAGCGTACACGGAAGGACAAAATTAATGCTGATTATGTTAACACACTGCCACCATAGGGAGGCAATATGAAGTGCTTGGAGAGCAGGGTGTAGAAGGTGTTCTCTGGAAAGAACTTTCAGGGTGACTGCAACAAACTCTGCTCTTACCTGTGCTTATTTTATAGATATACATATTGAAGCTCAGAGCATTAGGAGAAGCTACTGAAGGTCAGTGTCTGCCTCACAGTGTTTACAAGGGCCCTAGCTGGCTTGCTGGGGGTATGTTACTAGCCCTAAGAAGACAGGGGTCTAGGGCCAAGAGGCTGGTGTGAGGGAGCTGAAGGAGCCTGAGTTTCTGAGTAAGGCTCCCTCCTTTCCCTAAGTCTTTCCTTTCTCCCTAGGGCTCACTCAGGTGCCTCCACCTACTATGTAGATGTCTAGGCCTTACGGACACACCAAATCCCTGCCACTATGCCTCGTAGACTTCTGAAGTTTTTTTCACATCTGGACTCTGTACTCTAAATGAACTCTGAACACCTGGAGGACAGGAACAGCATCTTCAATTTCTTTCACTTCTTATGGCCCTGAGATACCTCATACTAATGCTATACACACAGTAGAAAACAGAAATTGTAGAGCTATTCAAATCCCAGCTCATTTCCCAGCACAGCCTATGCAGGTGAAATTCTGTGGTCTCATCTCCGCACACTATGCTAGCCTCGTCTTTGACCTTCAGCCATATTCAGTGATGTTGTACCAGGCATATTCCTCCACCTCTCTCTCTCCCTCCTTCTCTCTCTCTATCTCCTGTCTGAATGCACATGTTATTCTCAATGTTTGGAACATTCTTCTTTCCCACTCACCTTCACTCACTGGTCTACCTCTTTGATATTCTTCAGAGTTCAGCTTAGGTATTACTTCTTCAAAGAGATCCTCCCTGAACTCCTAGGTAGCCCTCTTCTGTCTTTCCACAGCACCCAGCATTTCCCTCTTAATAGTTAAGTCTCCACTGTCTTCTAATGTATAATCACTCACTTGTCTGTCTCCTTGACTTGACTACAGTGCTTGAGGGCACAGACTGGTCTGTCTCCAACTGTGTCTCACCATAGACTTGCAAGAAGTCTGACACAACAAATGGATGCACTTTCCCTTCAGTGATCTTCACTTTCTTCCTGTTTTCCCATGTAAGTCTGCTGGAACAAGAGTTGGGACAACGAATAAGGAATATGTGTCCAAAATGTCATGTGAGCTGCTTGCAGCCCTTCTGAACAGTTCTTTAGATCTCTTGCTGGTCTTGTCCCAGAACCCTGTTTGCAAGAACCAAAAGGCTCCTTTGTAAGGCTCCGTGTATATGCTGCTCTATCTTCCAGCCCCCCACCACCAACTCAATGAGCACTGCATGTCGAGCACCTCCTTTCTTCAACTCCCCCAAACACACCAGAAGCATGATATAGCACCGGGGAAGGTTGAATAACTCCTGAGCTTGGAAATTTTGATCTAGGCTTTTTGACAAAAGGGGGGATGGTTTGGTAGCTCAGGGGTGCTACTCAATTGTAAAAGGACAGCTAATGTGCTTGGGAGATGACCCGCCCCCTAAAACCATTTGTCAAACAGGATGATGATGATTAAATATAACTTGCCAGACTACAAGTGGCCTTCAGACAGCAGAAATGATCCAGTGGAACATTGCACTTCATGAAGCAGCCCCAGGGTGGTGAACGTCAACAGTCCTGCTTGATTAATCCTTGGAACACAGTCAGAATTGATGGGGAACTTGTTGAAAGTGATCGACAACTTTTGAAAGGTGAAATCCTTTTCTGTTCCCATGAAGTGTTGTTAAGGCCATTAGCAGAAATTGAAATGGAGAAATATGACCCTTTCATGTGGTAGATTCAGAGGCTCAGAAGATGGACAAGTTGGAAATGTACAGGCAGTTTATATTAGGTGCCTGGGTGGGGAGTGATAACTAAAGATTGAAAACTGACAAATGGGTCAGACTGGCAAAGACCAAGACAGAGAGGGATAGAGTGCAGTTTGTCTGCAGAGGAATAGCATCAATAATCCGGCAGGCTCGCCCACACTGAGGGCCACATATGGGTTACTTGGAAAGGGGCTAGAATTTGCTTAGTGGAAAAATGGGCAGATTTTGTTACAAGATGAAGAGATAACTTTCCAGCTTTTGAGAGGAGTAAATTATTTAGTCTTCCCCGGGGAGTTAGGGTACCAAAGAGAAAATCTCCAGACTAGAAGTCAGGTCTGTTGTATCTCTTTATTCAGTTTCAAAGTGGCTGAATGACTCCAACTCTCCTCATTCTGCAGTTGGTTGTATTCTTCCAAGTGACAAATGTGAAATTTCTTTGAAAGCTATGAAGCTATACAAATGTGAGGTATTAGCTTCATGATCATCCAACTGAATCAAGTGCAAAAGAGTATTGCTCTAAGAAACTATGTGAGATTTTAATTATTTCCTCTGATGGAGGTGAACATGTTTGCAGATAATCTTGAATAGGAACAGTGTCCAAATGATTTATCTTGGGCTTTAGAGACACATACACAATGATATTTGATTGAGGAAGTTTCAGGGATGTGGGGTGTGCATCAGAATGGAGAATGTGACTTTCAGTTTCCCTTGATCTTTTGGCTTGGCTTAAAGTAGTTGTAGGGGGTATTATGAGATATGGATGTATTTGAGGGGTATCTAGTAGGTAGAATCAATTGCTTTAGTTTGATGAGGAGATGTCAGGAGTGAACAAGGCTTCAAGGATGATTTTTAGGTGTCTAGCTTGGTTAACTGGGTGCATAATGGTGCCATTAACTTCTGTAAAGCACACAGGGGAATAGACAGGTTTGGGAGGTGTGTGGAAGTGAGTTTTCTCATTGACATAGTGACATGGAGGTACATGTCGGCATTTTGAGTGGAAAGGTTCGGCAAGAATCTGTTGACATCTGTGGAGCTCAGGAAAGACGTCTGAACTGGAGCTATAGATTTGAGAGCTGTTAGATGTAAGTAATCATTGAAGCCATGGAACTAGCTTGTTCATCTTTACAGCCTCCGCAGCACCTGGAGTGGGGTTTGTCACAAAGTATCTGTTGAATGTTAAAAGTAAGAAGATGCCAATCATAGACCCTCCAAAAGGGGGTCGGTGAGACCAATATCCTCAGGTTCTTCCTTCTTTCAAAGCAACGTACACATAGGGTTCTAGGTGCTGTTTACAGTAGGTACACATTAAAAGCTAACACTTATTAAGTGCATCAGCACTGTTCTAAGCCCTTTACATGTCTTGATTTTCTTAATAACTCTAAGAGGTAAGTATTATCATCCTCTCCAGTGTACAAAAGGGGAAACTGAGGCACAAAGAGGTTACACAGTACATGGTGGAGGTAGGAGTTGAACCTAAACCTTCTGAGTGCAGAGCCTCCTCACTTAACCACTGTAACTAGTATTTGAAGCCTAAGTGGCTGGCTTTTTAATTGATCAGAACAGGCTGGTGTAAATTGTTGAAAATTCCTTTTCATAGGTTTCCCCTTCTCTCTGGGCAGTACCTTCATCCCCATTCTCCTGACATTTCTCTGCCTGCCTCCCAATCCAGCCTTCAGTCACCTCCTTATCCTGTGGCCCAGCCCTCAGTGCCTTACTCTTTGCTTTTGCTCACCACTCCCTAGTTGAATACCTGCTCCAGCATGATGGCATTGTGCTGGATGAAGTACTGCTGTGGTGCTCCACTCAAGAAATAGATGTGCATGTTTTCAGGAGTTTCTTGGAGTCTCAGGGCCTTAACCAAAGGATTACTCTAATGAGCCTTTGAATGTGATTGGTTGTAAAAACAGAAGTTTTATTTGGTTGGGGAGGGAGGAAGCAGCAAGAAGAGGGATTAAATCTCCATATATCGAGCTGTACAATAATAGGCAATGTGAGCCAGCCCTCTTAAACAATAAACTACACGACTCCCTGCAGAGGCATGTTCTGTTCTGCCAGCCAACTGAGCTAACCTCACACTCACCTCATGATGCTGGGCAACACCTACATTACCCTGTCCAATTCAGTGACATACTTCTATATTGTTTGAGTGCATTGTGGGGATGAGGACACAGCTGTATTCTGCAGGATCCCTGCAGGCATTCTTAGTCCTTTTTGGATAATGGACTTCCTTGAGAATCTGAAAGTTATGCACCGCCACACAGGCATGAATCAACATTGCACTTGTGCGCACACACATTTTTGCTTATGATTTCAGCTTTGGATCAGTGATTCCAAAGCTTCTCAATGAGAAGATATCATAACCTAAGTATTACTTCAGAGTTAGTGGGGGCTCTTACTGATATGTAGCAGGTAGAATCCAGGAATACAATTGTAGGACAGTCCTCATAATGAAAAATGCTCCTGTGTGTCACTAGACTTTCAAATGTCCTGCTGGACATTTATGTAGGTGAAAAACTTGCTTATAAATTATCGGAGCCTAGAATCAAAATCTGTTTTACATGACATAAGGTGTTTTGGTAGACATTGAATTTCTCAGGAACCAAACTACAGTGTAAATTGAGAGGGAATTGTACTTCTTTTCTTAGGGACTATATAAGTTTTTCTCCATTTTGAAAAATCATGTTAGCAACATCAATAACATTCGGAGTATTAGTCACTGATACAGCATTTCTGTATCAGTCTGCATTTGTAATTGGTGTTTCCTTGGTGATCTCATACTGACCACTTCATCTTAGGTGTTCTACTATTGTCAATGTCTGAGATTTACATATTGATTTACATGTTACATAAATATGTGAATAATTATAACTTATTTTCGTTTCATTTTTTCACATCATAGAGCATTATACTGATATTTTTGAAGTCATGTGTGTAGGTGGGTTTCATTATCTGTGAATTTCATTTCAGGATAATAATGGAGATGTCATAAAGTGTATTTATTAAAAAAAGAGAACAGTTTTCATGAGATTGAGAACTGCTTACCTAGAATAAGAATTACAGTCTGAAGGAAATTTAATCTAGTAGGAGAGGTAATAATGGCTTCCATTTATTAGGTACCTACTGTGCGCCAGTTATAGGCTAAAGGGATTTTCCATGAGCTCATTTATTCCTCACAGTCCATGCCCCATTTCTTAAACTAATAAGGAAGAAAATAAGGAGCACCAGAAGAGACATACGAAAAAGGTAATCAAGCATGTAGAACCCCAGGCTGGAGATGTGTGGTCCCACTTTAGGTCTGCCACCCCTTCACTGCTCTCTAGGGTGGTAGCACTTTGACCTGTGACTGAGCCCACAGAGGACTCTCACTCCCAAAGGATGGGCTGTTCTTGGACCTTCTGTGTGTGTGTCAATGGAGGTGGGATTCAGTGAGCTGTGAGATAATGAGGCCTGATTACTGCTTATATATCTTTCTTCTTCTAGCACTATGACTCTGGTAGTGTATTAAAATGTGTTTTCCAAGAATCAGTCACTCCTTCATAATTTTTGCCCCTGCCACTGGGCAAAAATCTCTGAGCCACAGCTCCAGAGCTGGTGTGGGACAATGGACCACTTTTCTTGGAATGACACCCATGCTTTATGATGAAGCTGCTTGGTGGGAGCAGTAGTCTCTGTTCTTCTTTGCTTGCCTCTCCCAGTGTGGGATCGCTGCCCTGTGAGGAAGTGGGGTCAAGGGCAATTGGGGCCCCTGTATTCTTATCCAGTGATGCTTGGGGTAGAGCCTCTGCCCTATGTCTGGGGATTGGGTGAAGGAAAGGATCCTTCACCATTCCTCTTGGCCATGCTTACCAGGAATTTAGCCTCTGCAACTCATAGCTGGGGAGGGGGGATGATAAATGCTGGAGTCCTGCTCCTCCTGGTGAGAAACTGAGTCCCTTGACTGGGAGCTGAAAGGAGAAGGAGCCCTGTCAGGCTCAGCTGGAGAGGGGATAGGGAGGGAGTGGGTTATGGCTCAAGTGCCACAGACTCTCAATGTTCTTACCAAGATTTAGTAGATTTTCTTAAATAAATATTTCTTCACTTGTTATATTGCCTTAGGACAATTTTGAGAACATTTTAAATGGTTACTTTTTAAAAACTTTACCAGTTATGCTTGTTTTACTGGGAAGTGAATGCCCTTATTATCATATACCTTTTTGATACCTGCTTTTCTCTATAACGTGAGGGAATTCTGAATTCTAAGCAAACACCTTCCACAGTTGTCAATGCTACATTTTGTCTATATGATATCATCCCTGGACCACGTGTCCAAATAGATATTAAGGTCTTAGAGGAGAAGGACTGGATTTAATACATTTAATCCATGACATGCTGAACAATATATGGACCCAAAAAATCATTCAAAGAATGAATGCACAAATAAATAACTCTATCTTCTATTTGAAAATGGCCTCCAAAGTGGAGCATAGCTCCCACTCCTTAAGTCTGGGCTCTGTGCAGTGACTTCCTTCCAAAGAGTACAGTATAAGAAGGGAGAAAAGAGTAATTTTACAGTGGAGAAACTTGACAAACAGTATCTGAAGCCCGTTGATCAAGGTTAACATCAGTAGTGATAAGTTATATTAATATTGTGTATACTCTTGATATGATGTGATAAGAATGGCACTTGACTTCTGACTTGACCTCTGACACATTACCACAGTCTAATGATGGGAAAAACATCAGACAAATCCCAAATGAGAGTTCTACATTCTACAAAATACCTACAAAATTCTACAAAATACCTAACTTTCAAGGCCATCAAAAACAAGGAAGATCTGATAAATGTAATATGGTATGCTGGATGGGATCCTGGCATAGAAAAAGGACGTTAGGTAAAAACTAAGGAAATATGAACAAAGCATGGACTTTAGTTAATTGTAATATATCAGTACTGGTTCACTAATTGTAACAAATGTGCCATATAATATAAGATGCTAATTATAGGGGAAAGTAGATGTTGGGTATATGGGAACTTTCTGCACTATCTTCCAGGTTTTTACCTAAAACCTAAAATCATTCTAAAATAAAAAAATCATGGACATATATACACTACCAAACGTAAAATAGATAGCTAGTGGGAAGCAGCTGCATAGCACAGGGAGATCAGCTCGGTGCTTTGTGACCACCTAGAGGGGTGGGATAGGGAGGGAGACGCAAGAGGGAAGAGATATGGGAACATATGTATATGTATAACTTGATTCACTTTGTTATAAAGCAGAAACTAACACACCATTGTAGGCAATTATACTCCAATAAAGATGTTAAAAAATTATTAAAAGAAAACCAGACAGACCTCTACTACAGAGAGGCAGTCCTTGAGATGTTCAGAAAGAAACTCATACCAAGACTTTTTCTTGGGGTCCCTTGTGAGGTGGGGTCCATCGAGACCCAGCAAAAAAGCTAGACAGGGCAGAATCAGAACTCTGTTTTTTTTCCCCAATAGTTTCTGTCCAATGAACCTCTCCTAGAGAGAAAGCCAGATGAGTACACAAAGCTGTCTATACAAGTATGGTTATGGCAAAATGATTTGTAAAACACTGCAACATCCTAAACGTCTACACTGTGGTGGTATCTCACTATGTTCTATAGAGCATGGATCCAGGGAAATGCTCCACATATAAAGAGATAAATGAACAAACAGGAAATGCTGCATACCACATTCCCTTGGAGAGTCCAATACATATTGATGTAATAAGGCTCTGAGATTAGTCTTGCTGAAAAGAAACTTATAAATTTCTGTTTGAACCAGAGTTTGAAAACTTATTTGATGATGGAACACTTTTTGTTAAATATTATTTTATTTTTTTAAGCAAGTGGTACAGTATCTTCACACTTTGGGGACTGCTACAGTAGGGGTGGACTATATAAATTGCAGCATGTATTTTTATTGGAATACTATACAGGAATTAGTGAAATCATGTTTTTTTGAGAATATCTAAAGATTTGGTAAAATAGTCACAATTTTAGAGTGAAAACAAGATATACATTTGTATATATAATATAATCTTAATTGTTTAACTTTTTTCTATGTATGGGAAAGGACAGTAGAAAAACTATAAAGTTAATAGTTGGTTGTGTGGGACTTCCCTGGTGACACAGTGGTTAAGAATCTGCCTGCCAATGCAGGGGACACAGGTTTGAGCCCTGGTCCAGGAAGATCCCACATGCCGCGGAGCAGCTGGGCCCATGCGCCACAACTACTGAGCCCGTGGGCCTATTTTGTAAGCCAAATTGTTTGTCCTTCTTATGCATTCTAAACTTATTTACCTTTTGTTATAAATAAGTATCATAATATTTTTTTAAAATACCAGATTACTTAAGCTCTGGGAAGGGAATTACAGGATGTCCCAGGTGGGCTTGATTGAATTAGTGGAGCATTATAGAAGTAGAGTCTGAACAAACCAGCACAAGGCTGGTGTTTTCTCTTTGGCTAATACTGGACTCTGCAATGTGAGATGGCATTCCCTTACAAATAAGTGCTGTTCCTTTAGTTCCCTTGAGAAGGCAATGAACATATAATTCATTCCCTATGTCAAATTGACGTCCAGAGGATAGATATTTCATCTGCCTGCTTGTGTACGAGACCAAGTTCCAGTTTCCTCCTGCCAGACTCCCACATCCTACCTACCAATGCAAAAATTCCTTGTCCTTTACCAGGAGACCTGAAAAAGAGGGGCTGGGCTGGCAGCTTTCAGTGCCTCTCTGTGCAGAAACTCTGTGCTGCTTACCCATCATCAGTATCTGGCATGGGGCTGAGCACTATTATGTGCTCAGTAGGACTTGATGGATAAATGACCTGAAACCCATTCTCAGGTCATCAATTTCATTCATGAAAACTGTATTCAATGAATCTGCAATGTTATGCTATGATATAATTTGTACAGAATATGATGTGACCAGGAATCAAATGCATGATGCTGGGGAATGAGGGAAGATTGGTCTTAATCCCAGGTTTGCTGCTAATTCTTTGTGTGATCTTGGACAATTGCTTCCCATCACTGGGCCTTGGTTTCCCCTATGTAAAATGAGCAGTGGACTATGAAATTGGTCCCCATTGTGTTTATAATAAAACTTAAACTCCTTTACTTGGCCCCGGGGTCCTACATGATCATGCCTCTGTCTCCCTCTTTGCCCTCATCTCCTGCTACTTTTTCTTCCCCTTATTCTATTCCAACCATACCTCAGGACCTTTGCACTATCTCTTCCCTTCACCTGTCTCCCAAGATCTGGCTCTCTGTTTTTATACTCAGGTCCCAGCTTAAGTGTCTTCTCATAAAGGCCTTCTCTGACCACCTTATGAAACACTGCCCCACACCTTCTCCCCATCACTCTCTTTCCTATTACCTTGCTTCATTTCTCCCTGGAAATTATTTTATATTTGCCTTGTG
This sequence comes from Orcinus orca, assembly GCF_937001465.1. Lineage (NCBI taxonomy): Eukaryota > Metazoa > Chordata > Mammalia > Artiodactyla > Delphinidae > Orcinus > Orcinus orca. Next base: position 113,222,564 of record NC_064580.1, read on the forward strand.
TATTTTATTGTTAGCTTATTTATTGTTTGTCTTACCTCACTGGACTCTGAGCTCCACAAAAGTAAGAAATCTTGTTCATTTCTGCATCCCTAGGGACAAGAACAATGTCTGGCATATAACAGGTAATTGATAGATATTTGCAGAGTGAATGAAGAACAATCTGACATTGATTTATTTAACAAACACCTATATAGCACTTCTGTAACTATCCCTGCTTCAAGTGCTTTACACATTTTAACTCACTTAATTTTCATAACATCCTTATGAGATAGATACTATTATTCATTCTATTTTAAAGACGAGGAAACTGAGGAAGAGAGAAGCTAAGTAACTTGCCCAAGGTTATGCTGTAGTTTACATGGATTATCTCTTTTAATCCTATCAACAACTCCACAAAGTAGATGCTATTATTACCCCCATTTTATAGACAAGGAAATAAAGTCTTAGAGAAGTTAAGCAACTTGCCCAGGGTCATACAGCTGGGTAAGTGGCAAAGAAGCACCTCAAATCCACAGTATCTGACTCTAGAACTCTGCTCCCTTGTGACTGGGTGGCTGTGACTATCATAGAGCTGCCCTAACCTGTCCTTTCTGTACAAAGGTGGAAAGGTTGCAGAAGGCAGGTCTTGGGTCCATAGAGGTCGTGGAGCAGGCAAGGCTGCATTGGGGTGAAAGGCTGGTTTGGGGAGAAGCTGTGGTTGAGAGAGAGGGAGCCCTTTTGCCCAAGTCACCTGGAGTACACGCTGGAGTGGGTTGGGTCTCCCTCTGAAGCTGGCTTATGTATATCCCTGCCTCACAGTGGAGACCGTTCCTTTAAGGGGCCAGGCTAATGGGACACTGCTAGGGCCAAAGGACCCTGAGTCCCAGAAGGAATTGTTGAACCACCCCAAGTCTTTCCCTGCTCCAAGCTTAACCATGATACCCTCAGTTTGTATGTCCAGCTGGAGAAACATCATACAGGCCTAGGAAAGGTACAGGAGATATCCAGAGGTATGACCAATGGTTGAGATTGCCAGACAGAAAGAACACTCTGGACATACTGATAAACTAGAAACACTGACCACTCTGGAGGGACTGATAACTCCAGACATACCAAGCAGATAACTCCACCCACCAAGCAGAGCCATGGACTGGCCTGGATAGTTAGGCTAGACTCTGGCCAACCCAGACAAGCCACACAGTCTAGACAATGTATTGTCTACCTGTTTACCTAGGATATCTTCCCCTTTCCTCTCTTGTTCTGCATAGGACCACCACACTGCACAACTCCACCAGGAGTCGTCATTCATTCCATGGTATCTGTAAATAGTGCCCCCTGAAGTTGTTACTAATGTCTCTGGTGGCTGTGGTACTGCAGTTTCAATCGTATGTCTTGCTGTGGGTTCATCCAACCCAGGAGTTCCCTGCCCACGTCATCCTCAAAGCCCATAGGCCCAGCTGTGATCATTGGAAGCCTCCAGAGTGCCATCTGCTATCTTCTTCTAGCAAGATAAAACACTCAAGTGTGGTCTCTAATATTCAGCTAGATGAGGTTTTCACAGATCTCTTCAGCTAATATGTGTGCCAAGCATCCAGTGATCATGAGAAAACCAAGCCTGTCAATTTATAAATCTTGATACTGACATATTTCAGGGATGAGACTGTAGACCTTTCTGACCATTTATTTTCTTTCTATTTTAAAAGTGAATCACAGTTTCCCTATCATGTGTAATGTTTAATGTATTTCATCTATTTGAAAATTAATGTGTATGAAAGCCTTTATTAGAACTGCATGCTCTTCTGAGTCTAAGAACAGACCTTTGACAGAAAGTGCTTATACCTTTCCAACCCATCTTTTGTCCCAGTTAGACTGACTGCTCCCTCAGGAGTTTGATTACTCAGAAGTTTAGTCATTGGGTTCCTTAGGGATTGTATCTTAAAAGATAGAATAAGATTGTTAATTGTGTTTATAGTGAAATGTATGAATGAAAAAGAAATGGAGTCCTTTAACATTTTATTGATAACTATTAAGATCTGCTAGAACAGGATATATTACGCTGGATGTGGCTGGTCATTGATAATAGCATTGCATGTGCCATTTCTATGCTAGACTATTGTGTATACATGCTCCCTTAATTTTCCCAATGCCCCTGAAGGAATGGCTATCTCCATTTACAGATTAGGAACCCAAGAATCAGAGAAAGGAATTGACTTCCCTAAGACCCCACAGTTGGTAAGTGGTAGAGCCAGGAGCTAAATATTTCAGACACATGTCTATTTCGTAACCTTAAAGACCACAAGACCAGACTAGAATAGACACTCAATATTTTTAATTTAATTTAACTTAATTTAATCCAAATTCCTAAGATTTTTGGATTTCCTAAACTTTCTTATTTTTCTTGCCTAGAGATGCCAGGGCAGAAAAGGATCCAAGAGAGTAGCCATTAACATTTTGAGACACTAAGTCATTAAGAACTTGCTGCAAATAGGAAGCAGAGTGAGGGGGATGGCATAGGGATAGGGTACTGGGCTAGTGTGGTAGGCCCTCAGGACATGACAGCTCATCTTAACATTATTGCCAGCTGTTTATCAGCAGCTTGAGAGGGAGCCTGGGAGCATCAGAGCCCAGAGGCCTGTGGCTTAGTGTTTTCTTGAGCAGAACTGACCTGAGATTTAACTTCTGTTCTTCCTTAAAATTTCCTTCCTATGCTCATCCTCATGGTTTCATCATACAACGTATGGCATAGTAGAAAGAAGGTGGGCTCCAGAGAGGCAGACCTGGGTCCAAGTCCTAGCTCTGTCACCCCTTAGCTGTGTGATCTCAAGCAAGTCACTTAACCACTCTGGTCTTTGGTTCCTGATCTGGGTTGGTGTGAGGATTAAACTAGCATCTAGTACCATAAGGTCACAATAATGAATATAATTCTACTCTGACTCTGCTCCTGCATTTTCAGCCCAGACTCTCCAACACTTTCCTCATCACTCATTTTTTACTTGAAATCAGCCTGGAGTCCACCAGGTGGTGCTAACTCCCCATCCCTAAGGCCTTCAGGCTTCAGGGAGCCTCTGTATTGATCCATATCTTGCTCCATTTTACCAGGTCTTGGCCTGTCTCTTTTCCTTGATCCTTACACACACACACACACACACACACACACACACACACACACACACACACACACACACACACACACTATGCCCACATCACTGTGGCATGGACATAGAAAAGGGTGAAGACCCCATCTTGACCAGATTAGAATCTTGATCCAGACTTACACTGATGCAGACCCTAACCAGGAAAGGGAAAGAGTTCAAGTCCAGTCCCCAAGCAAAAATATACAAAAGGTTACTTTAGAGCCCTCCTGCCCTACCTCATACCTGTACCACGTCCCACCCTGTTGCTATAGGGGTCTCACCACTGCTAACACTATGGTTAAGAGCACCAACTTCAGAATCGGACAGATCTTAGTTCAGATCCTGGCTTGGCTGCTTGCTGTGTGATTGGGCAAGTTGCTTAACTTTTCTGAATCTCAAATGGCTTACCTCTACCTCATTCATTTATTCAACAATGTCTATTAAGCACCTAACTGGCATTGTGCCAGGCACTGGGAATACAGTAATGAGAAAAGAGATGAGCATGAATGATCACAGCCATTTATGTAAAACTGCAACTTTTCAAAGCCGTGCCAGAGGTGCATGGCATTATGGGACAGTATCTGACCTAGACTGGGAGGTAAAATTGACAGGATTTGGTTGGTGATGGATTGAAGGTGGAAGACAAGGTATAGGAATGAGTCAGAAATGATTCCTTGCTTTCTGGCTGGCAGCAGGTGCCATTCACTGAGGCTGGCAGCAGAGGAATAGGGTCAGGTTTGGGGAATAGCTATGGCTAGTGGGGGCTATGCACGCATGTGTACACACACACATGCATGTTGATTGAAAGCCCCTACTAGGTGTTGGGACCATTTCCACATTTTATCTCAGTTAAATCATGATGGCAGCTTTATTAGGAGAATTACTAGCCCCATTTCCCAGGAGTGGAAACAGACTCAGGACTGAATCGACTTGCCCTGGATCTCACAGCTAGTGAGTGGCAGATCCGGGATTAACTTTCATTCTGTAGCCCAAACACCTGCTTTTTCCACTACTTCACCCTGTGGGGCTCAGCGAAGCCTGCAGGGGAAGGGAAGGCAGGCTGGCCAAGGGCAAGGACTCCAGGAAGGCAGAAAGGGTGGTGGGAGTGGAAGGGGGTCAAAGGGAGCAGAGAGAGAAAGAGTTGTGGTGAGGGCAGGAGGAATTCTCTCCAGTGACTTGATTAAGATTTATTTTTTGAAGACAGGATAAGCAGGCCAAACTGAGGTTCATATTTCATAGCCGCCCCTCTTCTACCAAATTCTGGCCCTGAACTCTGAGGTGGTGGTGGGGAGGGGAACAAATGAGGAGGCAGTTTATGAAGTGGCCCAAGGTCCAGGGCTAAATTTGAAATTAGCATGGGGATTTCAGTCACAGGAGTCAAGTTTCCAGGGCCATGGCTAAGTCCAGCAGCTGGGGCCCCATGGAGGGATAGAAAGCTGACCCTTCCTGGCTAGCACTTTGGCTCCAACCTTCCTGTCACCTGTTTGATGCCCCTGGCGTTCTAGGAAGCAATGACAGTCACCCTCTTGGCTTATGGTTTCTCATTCCGTCAGGAGCGGTCTTCTGTGAAGCTATGTGGGGCAAAGACAAAGGGAGCTGGGTCTGACAGAAGGCTGGGGAGTAGGTTTCAGTAGGATGGGACTTCTGTTTGCCTTCTTCCCCTACACTTGTCCCCTTTTCTTCTAAGTTTCCCACTTAGCCCTTTGCTAGCCTGAGACACAAACTCAAGGTCAGGTGATCCTCAATAGAAGTTCAAAGGTCTGTACCTCATCACCTGAGTATTAGGTTCCTAGATCCTTTCTGGGTCATAACTACTAAGCCAAAGTTTCTTCTGGCAATCTCTTGGGGTATGGAATATTCTTAGGGTTTAAAGTGTTTTCTGTGATAATTTTAAAGTTGTGTTTTTATTACAATGAAAATCTAAAATGAATGATATAAGCCTATTCTGAGCCATCCATCTGGATGGCTACCTTACAAAATTAAGGGTAGCCATAAAATTTTTGGATCCTCATTTATATCTGCCTTGGTATATTAGGATCAGATTAGGATACATGTAACATAAAAAGCCATCTAAAATAGTGGTTTAAACAAGATAGAAGGTTAATTCTCTATCATGTCAAAGAAGTCCAGGGATCGGATATGTGGGTATGGTAGCTCCCTGAAGTTGTTAGGGACTGTAATTCCCAGCTGTCTTCTGTGCCATCCTTCATCCTCATGATCCAACTTGCTTGCTATAGCTCCAGCTAATACTTGCTCATTTCAAGCAGTAATAGGAAGGAAAGGGCAAAGAAAGGCCATCCCCCATACCTTTTAGGAGATCTCCAAAAAATCCCAAATAACACTTCCACTTATATCTCATTGGCCAGAGCTTTGTGATATGGCCACACCTACCTACAAGGGAGGCCAGGGAATATAGCGTTTTAGTTGGGCACATTATGGGAGGAAGGGGGTGGTTTGTGGGGTAGATAACTAGCAGTCTCTGCGACATTTTGTATAAAAGATCTCATTAACTTCATATTGTCCTACTTGCATTGTCAAGGACTAATGAGAAAAGAACATAGGAAGACTTAATACATAAATGATGGCTTAGTTCCAGTGAAGGCCAAATGATGTCCCTGAGGGCTGTAGGAATGACAGTTTAGCAGTAGATCTAATAGGAAAAAAGTGATGCGGGAGCTGAGTCATCGCCTGGCACGCAGCAATACAGCACGACGAACTCAAAAGAACCTGTATCCCAGTCAGGACTGCAGTCACGATCTGAACAGCAATTTAATTTTAGGAAAACAACATCATCCACCTTGTTAAAATCATTGTTGCTCATTTGATTTTTATTGGTTTTCTAGTTTTGTTTTACACTTCATTTGGAACTTTGTTTCAGCGTTATAATTGGGTATCAGCTATAAGCATCAGGAGTTTGCAGCCTGTCTTCTTTTTGTACATAGTTCATAGTTTAACCCTGTAATGAAAATGAGTCAATAATTGGGACACACACACACACACACACACACACAACATATATACCTTTTTTTAAAAAAAAAATCTTTATTGGAGTATAATTGCTTTACAATGGTGTGTTAGTTTCTGCTTTATAACAAAGTGAATCAGTTATACATATACATATGTTCCCATATCTCTTCCCTCTTGTGTCTCCCTCCCTCCCACCGTCCCTATCCCACCCCTCTAGGTGGTCACCAAGCACCGAGCTGATCTCCCTGTGCTATGCGGCTGCTTCCCACTAGCTATCTATTTTATGTTGGGTAGTGTATATATGTCCATGCCACTCTCTCACTTGGTCCCAGCTTACCCTTCCCCCTCCCCGTATCCTCAAGTCCTATATATACCTTTTGAAAGGGTTATTCAGCTGGGAGATGCTTCCTAAAACCACTGGGGACCACTGTAGCAAAAGAGGAGGGCTGTGGGAGTTGGAACCCCAAATTAAGGCTTCTGGCTTCAATTTCAGGGTTCTTTTCACACTACCACCCCGGGGTTGATGAGGGGGAAGCAGAACTGTGTGCAAAACAGGGTTTGAACCTAAACATAGCATATGATCAGAGGAGTCCAACATTGGAGGAGCTCATAAAGGTCACAGGCATGCCTCCTGCCTGAAGCTTGAGCCTCTCTATAAGCCAAATGCCTGGGTCAGGGGGTGAGGATGAGAATGGCAGTTTAGGGTGACATAAGGAGGCATTTGGGGGAAGGCTTGATTCAGATATTATGTCTCTTACATCAGGAGTCCTTGGGATATTTTCTGAGTATGTTCATGGGAACACTGGACAAGTGGAAATGGTCCTGGGGCCAAATGTATGGAAATATATCCTCTCCCGTGTCCTTAGTAATGCCCCCTAGACCAGCTCCCACAGCCCCCCTTGGTCTGTTATGACATCCACCTTCCAGGCTTCTTTCACTGTACTGCAACCTGGAGGGCAGCCTATTTCTCATGGGGCAGAGGGGCTGCTACAGATGGCAGGGCCTCTTTTGAAGCTGGGTAGTTGAGGGGAAGGGGCCTGATTCCAAAGGACTTGTTTCAGGCCATTTGTAGATGGAGGGAAGAAAAGCCCCTTCTTTCTCCTTCTCTGGCAGCAATAAATCTTCCTCAGCCCTAGCCACTGCCACCTCCTTCGAGCACTTTCTCACATTCTCCATCTGTTGTGAGGGAATTCCACAGGGTTCAAGGAATCCTGAGAAACACTCTATCAGGGTGAAAGAGTTAGCATCAGTGAGGAAAGAGAGAGGGAGAGAGAGAGAGGTGGAGAAAGAGAAAGGGGGAGGGAGACAGAGAGAGAGGGAGATAGAGACAGAGAGAGAGAGGCTGATAGAGCAAGAAAGACTGAAATATAAAGATTTATATAAAAGACTGCATATCTATATCTATATATATAGAGAGAGATACACATACAAGGCAGAGAGGTAGATGGAAAGAGATATTTATTGAGATTTTTATTTAAAGAGGGAAAGAGGTGGAGAAACAGAAAAAGACAGAACCAGAGAGATAGAAGAGGGGGAAGTGGAGGAGGAGAAAAGAGGAGAGAGAAGAAAGGGAGACAGAAAAATTTAATAGACACATTTCAACATGTGGAAAAGATGAGGACAAGCCAAAGAGGGGTTTATGGGCCTCTGTGTTGCCCCCAAGTTGTAGAAAAGAGGATGACAGGAGGCAGTGCTGTCAAGGAGTCTCTGTGCTTCTGCCTTCTCCATGGAGAGAACTACACCAGCGTGATCCTACCTTCAGGAAGCTTCCAGTCCAAACAGACCTGCTCATTGTTCACTGCATTCATAGACATTAGGACAGTGGAAGAGAAAACTTCATGATAAGCCACAGCATACAAGGTGTCTGGAAGAGCTCTGGGTGGGGCCAAGTTAATCTTTGGGACAAGGCAATTGGGAAGAGTAGCGGCTACATGTGCCATGTTTGTCATGGAGTATCCATGCTGTGCCTAGTCCAAGCAGGTTTTCTGGAGCAGAAGGAAATGTCTAGAGCCGTGGGCAGTGAGGCCACTGGAGTGAGGGGCCAACAGCTATATCAATCAACATGTGAAAATAGCACTAACGATTGATCCCGAGTTTCCTCCAGCCTCCTGCCCACCCCCACCTTCTTGCCCTCAGTGGCTTCTCTTCTTTCACAGGGGACATGGAAACTATCAGGTGGTTCACTCCCCCTATCACTCCTCTATTCACACCTGCACCTCTTTTTATTATTCCCCTTTTCCCTCCAGGCTCTGCTCACTGCCCCCTATCCATTATTCATCCCCCATTACATGCTAAATGATTCCAGAACCTAGAAGGGGCAGTCTCTGAGAAGGGCATATTTACACATGCCATACTGTTTCATCCTCACAGCAATCATCTGCAGTGGGTATCATGATACCTACTGTAAAGATGAAGAAACTGAGATTCAGAGAGATTGGGCAACTTTGCCAAGATCACAGCAACACTGAGGTTCAAACTTAGAAATCCCTAGCTAGTCAGCCCCTTTTCCTTCCACTGTCAGAAAGGATCCCAGGAACATCTAAAAACTGCTAGTTGAACAAAATTCTGCTTACTTGGGACCTACCAGAGTTAGGGGTGAGTACAATGCAAGTTTTTGGAAATAGTCTTTGTAGGAATAAGATTGGAAATGCCAGGCTGATGTGCCCATTGGCAGAGCTACTGGGGGTGTGGAGAGAACAAGCAATAAAAATTAATGGTGCAAAGACAAGCTGATTAAGAAAACTCTGCACATGTAGAGGGAAATATTGCACATTATCACTCCATCTCATAATTTTACAAGCGATGAATTTGGCAAGTGGGTACCTGGACCTTCACCTAGCACAGGGACCCTTCCAATTGTCTCATAGCACCCAGGGCATCTGCACGTACTGTTGAGAGGTTGGTGAAGTTCTTTTCTGATACCAGCTTACCTCTTTTCAGGGTCCCTCTCTCCTTGGTGACCACCCCAGCTCTGTGCCTGACCATTAGCTGCCATTCACCCAATCTCTACTCAGTTTGGTTCCAGTTGAGGTGTGGCTTCTTCCAGGTGTATTTGCCTTCGATAGAAAACATCTGAAGAAATTAACTGAAGGTATGAGGCTGTACTCATAGAATTTTAAGCACTATTGAGGACAGGCTTTAGGGTGAAGACGATTTGTCAGCCTTCCCCCTCCTCAGTACCTCATCTGCATGGTAGAGCTGTCAGCTAATTCAGTGCCAGACATGGGACTAGATGATTTTTATATATGGGATCTTGTTTCATCCTCAGTGCAATCCTGTGAGGTATATTATTATTACTATTAGGTAAATGGTGAAACTGAGGCTCAGAAAAGCTAAGTAACTTGCCCAAGGTCACAGAGCAAGTAAGTGGCAGAGTTGGAATCTGAACCTAGGTAGTCTGGCTCCAGAGACCATACTCATAGCAATTACCCTACACTGCCTTCTTGCAAACAAACAAAACAATAACCATAACAAAACTGAGTGAAAAACCATGCTATTCCTGTCCCACCACCAAAGAAGTCTGAAAATCCTGGTTATATTCGCCACGAGACCCCCAACCCAGGGCCACTTTCTCCCTAATGACAGCATATCTGAACTGTAAACTAGTGTGGAAAAAATCTGTCACCTCTAGAAAGCTGCCCTTGGAATACAAAGTAGGGTTCAAAGCCAGGACTTTCTGACCTCTAATCTCATTATTTTAAGCCCCTATGTTAGCTCCACTTTTCACACTGGGAGCCCTGTTATGACCAGCTGGGTACTGTGTAATAAACCTGGGCTGTGATCAGAGCTTTTGCACATTAGACAATATTTTCTCTTGTGAACATTTTTCCCTGTTTTCAAGATATGAACATTCTTATGGCCTTTTCCATTCCTTCTCAGAGTATTTGTGTATACTTGTAGTTAAGGATAATGGCCAATAGCAATGAAGATCTTAATCTTTGTACTGTTTTCACTGCTTTGTATGGATGAGCTCTTTTACTCCTCCACAGTTCTGTGAGGTGGGTACTATTATTAACTCTATTGTACAAATGAAGCAATGAGGCTTAAGGAGGTTTAATGACTACCTCCAAGTTACTCAGCTACTAAGTGGCAAAGCTGGGACTTGACCCTTGGCCTGTGTGACTCAAGATTTGGGATTGTGATCTGTTTCTCAGGGCAGGGGTTCTGAAGCAGATAAGTGAGGTTTTTAATAGAGATATTTGTCCAGCAATTGTCCAATTGCAGAGATGAGGGAATTGGTGCTGAGCAATCTTCAGTGACTCACTTAGGTCATGGCCTGTCGGGGGCCGGGGGGAGTGGCGCTGTGCCTTGAAACCTCCACAGTTCTTGTCGAGTCTTCAGATCCTGTGATGTCTTTGAGGACAGGCCTGGGTTTGATTCACTTATCCCCCCAGTGTCTATCACATAGTAGGTATTCATTTAATAAATTAAATTAAATTCACTTTGAATTAAAGTTTCAAGTCATTTTACTCTGCGCTGGCTTCTGTCTCCTCTAAGTGACAGGTTTCACCATGTACCAGGTCGGGACCAATCTCCCTCTAACAAATATGGAATATAGATGAGGGTCTGTGCCATCTGTGCTGTTCTGTTTGATTTAAGGTCACCTGTGGCTTTACCATACAGATTTCACCACTAGCATTTCACACATTCATTTCCTGCAGTTCTACTTCTACAGAAGAAAGAAACACATGGAGGGATGGTCACAAGGCTACAGCTACCAAAAAAAACCCACATTAATTTTTAAAAAGCAAATAGCAGTTATTGAGTGCTTTCCATATCCTAGGCACTGTTCTAAGACATTGATAATCATTTAAGCCTCACAACAATCCAATGAGATATATACCATTATTGTCCCTATTGTGCAGGTGAAGAAACTGAGACTCAGGGAGGGCTGGCTACACAGCTAATAAGTGGTAGAACTAGGATTTTAACCATGTTTGGCTTCAAAGTCTCTGTTCTTAGCCATGATGCTAAACTCCTTACACTCGTTGGTACAGGACTAACTGATGGATTAGCTATGGGGACTGAGTGAGAGGAAGGGACAAGGATAGGACTTGTGTAACTGTGTGGTTGATGGTGTTATTCATGAAGGCAACAGCTAGAGAAGAGGACTAGTTTGGGATGTGTGAAGGGGTCATGAGCTTGACTTTTGGATATATCGAGTTTGAGGTGTCTTCAAGATGTCCAATTGGAGATGCCAAGAAAACAGATGGATATGTGGTTTGGAACTCAGAGGAGAGATTTGGGACTGTAACATATAGATAAAAATAGCTAACGTTTATTAGGTACTCACTATGTGTCAGTGCTGTCCTAAGAGATTTATGTGGATTAACAACTCTAACTTAATCCTCATGGTAACCTTATGAAGTTGATGTTTTATTATCTTCATTTTAAAGATGAAGAAACTGAGGTACAGAGAAGGTAAATGAGTTATCCAGGATCATGCAGCTGGTAAATTTCAGAGACAAGATTCAAGCAGAGGCAGTCTGAAGCCAGGGCCAGGCTGCTCTGCTCTGAACACCATAGATGGATGGGATCACTGGTGGTGGGTGTGTGAGAGAGAGAGACAGAGAGACAGAGAGACAGAAAGAGAGAGAGAGAGAAAGAGAGAGGGTGTTGCAAAAGGCAGAGAGAGAGAAAGAAAGAAGGAATGAATAGAAGGGGTAGAGAAAAGGATTGTCTAGGAATTTCAACATTTAATGGCTAGATAGAAGCGAAGGAGGCAGCGAAGTTATGGATTTCTTTGTTTATTTTCTATCTCTCCTACTAGATGGTAAGCTTCGAGGGCAGACTGTTTATCTATTTTGGTCACTGTTATATACCCCATAGCTGCTATGACTTTATTTTAATTAACAAATACATACATCGTATATTCTAAGAGCTTTAAAAATATTAGCTCATTTAATTGTCACCAACAACTGAATGTGATGAATACTCTTATTATCTTCATTTTGATAGATGAGGACATGAAAGTATAGAGAGGTTAAGTATGTTGCTCAGAGTCATACAACTAACCAGTGACAGAGCGGAGACTCAAGCTCAGGCAGTCTGGCTTCAGTCTGTGCACTTAACCACTAGGTGATGCTCAAGAAATATTTGTTGAATGAATAATGGGGAAGTCAACTGGGCCAAATGCTACTGAGAGGTCCAATAATTGGGGGATTAAAATATATTCTGGCTATGGTGACATGTAGGTCACTGGTGGCCTTCAGAAAAATCTGTCCAGTTCAGTTTCAACCTAAAAGAGAGGTCGTCAGAGAAGTCCAGGAGAAGAACCTGTGGGCTCAGATTCAGCCTGTCCACATTTCTGAACACCTGCCATGTTCCAGACACCATCCTATGGGCTGAGTGTAGAGCAAGCCAACCAAAGTCCCTGTCTTCAAGGAGCTCACAGTCTGGTGGGAGAGACCGACAAAGAACAAAAGTGTAGAAGTCATAATATCAGCAAGTGATACGTGCTGTGAAGACAAGTGAAGTCGGGTAAGGAAATACAGAGAGAAGGGGTAGGAGAGGGCACTATATTAGATATCGCAGATCTGGTCACTCAGTTCCTCAAGCTGACTCTGAGGACATCTACAGAATGAAATGTGCTTTGAGGCCTTTGGGGAGTCTGCTGTATCTCTGGAGAGGCAGTATATGAGTGTGCTAAGAACATGGCTCCTCAAGTCAGACAGACATATATTAGAATATATTGATACTGCCATTTGCCAGCTGTGTGACCTTTGGCAAATTACATACCTTCTCTGTGCTTCAGGTTCCTAATCTGTAGAAAGAAAATAATGATAGTGCCTGCCTCATAGGGTTGTTGTGAGAATTAAATAAGTCTAGATTAGTGCCAGGCACCTGGAAGACATGTAATAAATACCATTTGAACCTTAAAAGAGTGACAGAATTAGCAGATGCTAATGACAATTTAAGGGGAAATATTGTACAATAGAAAAAGCCTGGGCTCTGAAGCCAGACAGATCTGGGTCTAGATCCAGGTACTGCTATTTCCTAGCTGTGTGGCTTTCTCAAATCACTTATCCTTTGAGGTTCAGCTTCCTCACTTATAAAATGGAAAGAATAATTTGTACTGTGCAGGATTTTTACTAGGATTGCATATTTTAAAACCCATCACATAGTAGGAATTCCGTAAATTAGAACTATTACCATTAGTAACACAATATTATAAACACTTATTGATTGATAAGAGTATAGGGTTATTATCTTAACAGGTGTGACCTACGGGTTTCCCGACCAGGTTTTCTTTCACTTCTGTTTTCTCAGTTTCCCTGAGAAACTGAGGCTGATCTCTTGGTTTCTTCTCTCAATTCCCTTTTAACATCTTTGGTTTTAAGCACATTAGATGCCTCAGACCCTTGTCTTCAGTTCGGCTCATTTTAAGGCCTTTCTCTCAGCAGTTTTGTGACAACTATGTTCTTTTCATCGGTCAGCCCTCCTGGGACTGCAAACAGCCTAGGCCCAACCACACACCCAGGAAAGAAAACATCCATAAAGAAAAAATCTTCAAAAATACCTTATTTACTTGCTACCACCACTCTACCCACAAGGGGGCGCCATCTCACATATAATTCTTACATTTTTGATGCAGCGATTAATCAAAAACTGAGACACTGGCAGAATACTAATCACGAATAAGCAGAGCTCCAAATTTGTCTGAACACCAAACCCCCAGCATTGGTCACAGCCTCAGAATGGGCCATATTCTGAGGACAATACAGCTTAATGGTTAAGATCATGGGTTTTGGAGACAACCTGCTTAGGGTCTGATTCTGGCTCTAACACTTCCTAGCTGTGTGCCCTCTAAGCCTCAGATATTTTACTGAAAAAGTGGGATACCATTGATAACTATCTCAGGAAGATTCTGAGGAACAAATGGAGTGTTTGTAAAGAGTTTAACATAGTGCTTGGCACTTGGTACATACTCAATAAATGTTAGCTATTTCTGAGTCCTTACCCTGGCCACCAACTGAATTCCCAATCAGGTCAGGCACTGAGCTCCAAACCTTAGCTACTGTCTCTCAACTGACTGTCTCGCAGTGCATCCTGTCCTGGGAAAGACGGTGGGGGGATGGATTTGTGGACCTGCATTCCTACTAAGGGTGACCCAATTCCAGGTTCCCTGTTGCCTCTCCCCCGTGCCCACCCTGGCCAGTCCCTGTCATGTATACCCTTATATATTCAAGCTAAGGCTTCAGGACAGTGTGCTAATTTTGGATCTCAGTTTTCCTGCTAGCTTTGTACTTGGAAACTGGCTTAGATTACACATTTCTGCCCTGGAGAGCAACACCTCTCCCCCCAACAAACAGGTACATGAACACCACACACACACACACCCACACCCACACACACACACACACACACACACAGGCATCTTCCACTTAAACTCCAGGAACAAATTCCTGCCCAGGGGGGAGGGAGTGAAAGGTAGCTGAGCCCTGTGGGACAGCTGGGCAGCTGGCTCAGCCCCTGCCAGGCACTTTTCCTAGTAAGGGCATCCTTTGGGTGAGAATATCCAACTGAAGACACAGCTCTTAGGGATCTCCATGACTGTTTCTCTTAGCCCCGCTAGCAATGTCCCCAGAACCCTTTTGGGGAATTGTATTTAGAGACCTGCTGGCACTCACTGACCCGGTCATCCAGCAGCTGGTGCCTGCCTGCCTCCCCTCTCCGTCTCTCCTTCCACCCCAATAGCTGTAGCTGTACCCACAGAGATAAGTGATTCAAACATCCCTAATCTGTGGCCTCCCCTAGTGCTGTGTGTGGCCCAGGGGTACCCTTCATCAGTTTTTGTAAACCTGCACACACCCCCAAACAAGCCCCATGCCATTTCAGTTGTTTCCCCAAGGGACTGGATAAATTCTGGCTTTTCCAGCTGGAGAAATGTGTGGGCAAATCCTCCAGGGTTCCATCAGCTTGTGGAGATGGGCTTCCCTTGGGTGTGATTTGAAAACACCCATGTATTCATTTCACAAATATTTAATGAACCCATATTATATGCCAAACACTGTTCTCAGACTAGGAGATATAAAGTTTACCAAGAAAAGAAGAAGAAGAAAAAGAAGGAGGAGAAGGAGAAGGAGAAGAAAAAGAAGAAGAAGGAAAGAAAGAAAAAGAAAGGAAAGGAAAAGAAAGAAAAATACCAGAATTTTCCACAAACCTTAGGATTCAATGGGGCTGGAATGCCAGTATGGTGTTTACTACGTGTCAGGCACTGTTCTGAGTGCTTTACCACCTATTAACTTAGTTTATCTTCAAAACCTCAAATAAGGAATATGAGGGGTATTATTATTACCATTTTATAGAGGAGGAAGCTGAGGCTCAGAGATGTTTCATGATTGTAGTGAGTTAATAGTGTCCCTCAAAACTCATGTCCACCTGGAACTTTAGAATGTGACATTATTTGCAGATATAATTAGTTAAAGATCTTAAGATGAAATCATACTGGATTTAGGGTGGGTCCTAACTTCAATGACTGATGTCCTTATAGAAGAGGAGGGGACACAAAGAAACACAGAGAAGGCCATATGAAGATGGAAGCAGATATTGGAGTTACGTGTCCATAAACCAACGAACACCATGGATAATAGGCAACCACCAGAAGCTGGGAGAGAGGCATAGGACAGTTTCTTCCTCACAGCCTCCAAAAGGAACCAACCCTGCCAACATCAGGATTTCAGACTTCTTGCCTCCTGAACTGGGAGAGAATACATTTCTGTTGTTTTAAGCCATTCAGCTTGTGGTAATTTGTTACATCAGCCCCAGGAAACTGATGCAATGACTTACAGAGCTAAGATTTGTACCCAAACAGCAGGCTCCTAAGTCTGTTCTCCTAACCCCAGAGCAGGGATTTGCTCTTGGAGTCTGGATGGAAGATGGCTCTGTGTGTGTGTGTGTGTGTGTGTGTGTGTGTGTGTGTGTGTGTGTGTGTGTGTGTGTGTGTGTGTGTGTGTGTTTTCTGGTGTCAACAGCCAACAGCCTGTCTAATACCTCTCACACTCAACTGGGGAAGGTGGTTGAGGGCCTCCAGGGTAACCTCCAGTGAATAATAGCCTGGCCCCCTACGAGCCCCAATTTTCTCATCTGAACAATTAGGAATTTTTGCTAGCTGGTATTTAAGGCCCCTTCCATTTATGACGTTTTATGAGGCTGTGATTCATGGTTTGTGGGGGGTGGCACAGTGACACTACTGAGAACAGGTTGAGGATGAGGGTATAAAGGATATGCATTATATGTAATTGACTGATTTTCAAAAAGCCTGTGGATAAAAACCCTGTTATGGAAAATTTTTCATTATCTTTCCCTGTTGTTCTCTTTATGTCTGTTTCTCTCAGACTCCCTCTACCCAACCTCTCTCTCTCTAGCACATGCATATGCATCTCTACACCCACACACATGCCCAGAGACTCCTCTCCAACACTGGAGAGTAAGTTCATATTTATGAATTTCAAACTGGTACCGAAGGAAAGGGCAAAGGTATGAATGTCCAGAAGTTCCTGGCAAGGAGAAAGGCATTGTGGGGGGCGGGGGGAGGAGGGCTCCAGAGACTTTGGGCTGGAAACAGTGTTATTAAGTATGTTCATTAATGAGCCCAAGAAGGAAATGACTAATAAATTGATGGAAGGAGGCTGATGGCACCAAACCACTTGGTTAATTAAAACCACAGAGGTTTTGGAGTGACTCCGAAAAGCCCCTGAGGATGGAAGTGGTCGATAGGAGGCAAATAAAGAACAAAGCCAAGAAAGGCCATTCATGGGGTAATCACTGAAGGGATGTCTCTTGCAAGGAAAGGTGTCTAAAACTGGGAAAAAGGCAAATGGGCAAAATACCACAATTCCAGAAGTCTTCCCTTGATATACCTCCCCTGGGTTCTAAAAGCTCCCAACACGTCCACGCTTCTTTATAAATGGTGCCATGCCTGTGTGTTTTCTGTGACTATGATTGTCTTCCTAGCAGCCACTGGGAATGGGTCTGGGCCCAGGTCCAGAGTGAATGGGAGAAGCTACGGTACTCCATGAAAGCCTCTAGATATTGGTCAGGTGGAAGGGCATCTGAGGGTCTTTTCTGTGGTCAACTGTCAAGTGACATAGAGCCTCCCAGGCTAGAATGTATCTTTACCCAGATTAGCCCCCAGAAGTTGTTTCAAATTGAATGATAGGAAATGACTTTGGAAATTGGCACAGCGCCAGTTTAGGTTCTGGGTGGCCATTTACAGAACAGTGATAGGGACCTCAGAGATTTGTATGCTGGGACCTGTCCTTAGGATTTGTCCGTCTCTCTTGGCAGAATGATCAAGTACAAATACTTGAAGTATTTGTCACACTAGACTTGGCAAGTCACTCAACCTTTCTGGGCCTCAGTTTCTTCATCCATTAAATGGGAGTAATTATAGTGTCTACCTCATAGGGTTGTTTCTGATGTACAGCATGGTGACTATGGTTAACAATGTTATATTATATACTTGAAAGTTGTTAAGAGAGTAGATCTTAAATGTTATCACCACAACAAATAAGATAATTATGTGAGAGGATGAAGGAGTTAACTAACCTTATCGTGGTAATCATTTAGCAATATATACAAAATATCAAATAATCATGCTGTACACCTTAAACTTACATATATTATGTGTCAATAATATCTCAAGAAAAGAGCCATAGATAATATACCATGCTGGACAAATAGAAAATAAATAGTATCCTTTGTTTTTTTCACCTAGATATCTTTTGTATACCTTAAACTCGACATAACTCTTTACCCCCCCACCGTACATTACTATCTCAATCACTGTTAATGCCTCACTTTCTTAAACTATAAACTTCAGAGTCATCCTCACCCTGCTTTCCTTCAACCCTCACATTCAACCGATCACCAAGGTCTACTTCCTCTTCTTTATCCTTGTTGCCTCACATTGCCTCTTCCCTAGAACAGACCTTCATTGTTTCTCACCTAGATATTATAATGGCCTCCTAACTGGTTGCCATGCCTCTGTCTCTCCTTCCTACAGCCCATTCTCCACAGTGTAGCCAGATAAGCTTTCGAAAACATGAGTCTGATCATGTCACTGTGCCCCAGCTGAAAACTTCATACTCACTATTTCTTTAAAGATCAAATGCACACTCCTTGTTTTGTCCTCTAAGGAAATCCATAATCCTCTTCCTGTCCAGCCCTCTGTCCACTCCTCCCAGTCTTCACTTGAGCCTCATTGAATCCCTTATCCAAATACGCCATGCTATTTCACTTCTCCCTGCTTTTGTATACAGTTTCTTTTCCCTAGTCTTACTTGTTGAACTCCTACTCATCCTTCAAAGCCAGGCTCAAGTGTGCCCTTCTTTGGGAAGTCCTTCCTGTCCCTCCCAAGCAGACATTTTGGTGCCCTCCTTATGCTCCCAAAGCGGTTTTTCAGGCCCCCTGTCCAGCACTTCTCTTGCTGTCTAAAGGTGGTCTATTTATTCCACTTGCCCGAATGTTCCCCATCCCTCTGCAGGAGTCAGTCTAAGCTGCCATAGTCCAAGGAATAGAATCAAGGCATCCAGTTGTGGCCAGTGTGTGTCCTGGACTCTGTTCTTCCTGTCTTTCCAAAACAAACTCAGTCACAGTCCCCCAGGGAACTTGAGAAACAGAGAAAAATCCAGGTGACAGGAACTGATGTTGAACAAGCTGGTGCTGCTGGATAAAATCTTCTCATAACAAGCCCTGATCAGCTTCCTGTCTTCAAGATAAATGACCCAGCACTGATGGCTCTGCAATTACCAGCTCTTCTAATTGAATGTTGAGACCCTTGCTTTTGGGAAACCAGTGGCTTAGGCCCTCCCTGCCCAACCCCTACCTAGGTATATGTTTTCTCTGGTCTCTATTCGAATTCAGTGGACAGGGGTTGAGTGCCTGCCATGCACCAGGTATCTTGCAAGGCGTTTTTAGAAACATGACCTCATTTGATTGTCATAACAACCCTACCTGGTAGATACTGTCATCTCCATTTGAAATATTATATGGAACCTGATGGCTCCAGATGTGGAAGGACTTGCTTAAGATTACTTAGCTAATAAAAAAAACATATCATTTATCGAGTTTTTACTTATTGCCTAGCCCCATGTGAAGTACTCTATGGACATTGTTTTATCTATACAACAACTCCGGAAAGTAGATAACATGATCTCCATCTTAGAGGTGGAGAATTTGGGACTGAGGGAGATGATATGATTTAACCAATATCTCATGATTAATCAATGATAGAGCTGGGACTGTAAATCCCTGTCTCTCTGCTTTTAGGTCTGATAATCTTTCTACCACACCATGCAATCTCTTTGTCCCTCATCAGATCAGAGTTCTCCAAGTAGAGAACTCTGTGTTTCTCACGGCAAGAAGAGCCATTGTTCACAGTGCAGCATGAGGCACAGACGAACTAAAGAATGAGCATCAGCCTGCTCCAATCCAAACTTTAGGGCCCAGTACTGGTGTGAATAAGGTCCTTGGGAGAGTCAGCCCATTTTGCAGCATGTGGTCCTGCCTCTTCTGGTCCCTGAGGTAAGCATCTTCAACTCTTAGGCCTCTAGAGGGAAACTCCTTCTCTAGGAATAAAGCACGTTTTCAATAAGGAAACATATTCCAATCACAAATCCATTGCTCTGAAGGACAACCTTTGCTAAGAAAAAGACAAGCTTTCAGATAGGAGCTGAAACTGCAGTCACTTTTCCAAATGGTCTTCATTTGGGAGACACATGGATGATGTACCTGGAACATTTATTAAGCATCCTTCCTGGGAGCCACTAGCTTGCTGTACGTTCCTGGACCTCAGTTTCCCATGAACCCAATGAGAGGGTAGACCAGAAACCCTCTAAGGTCCTTGTAGTTTGAATCATCCACAGTTCTAGGTCCCCAGCGTCGACCAGCTCCTAACCTGTTGAGTGCTGTGAATTTCCTGGACCAGCTCCCAGGTCAGTGTCAGCGTGGATATGCACCTTAGCAGTCCACCTTGGACACAGCACCCCAGTTAGATACTTCATCTTCTTCCTGACAGTCTTTTAAAGTAAGTGGACTGATAAAATGGACAGGAAAATAATGACTCTGGCAGACTCAGAGAGATGTCTTACTCCTCCCACCATCGCCACCCAGAGCCACAGCCAAATGAAATGGCTCTTGGAACAGAACTGGCTCATCCCATTAAGGAGATGAGAGTTCTATGAATTGGGAAGAAACTTTCAAAGGTAGAGAGGTCAGCAACTAGGGCCCATGGTCAAGTACTACTCTGTGGGTAGAACAAATTGAGTGGAGGGGCTTCTGCAGGCTTGATGGTGGGGGTTGGAGAACAAGGAGGCAGCTGAGCTCAAATGGAGAGCACCAGCCTGGCAAATGCAACTAGCACTAGTTGGAGCTACTGTCTTCCACTCCTGACCCCGGCCACTTCTAATTCCCTCAGCTGCTCCATGTCCGATTTCCACACCCCAGCCCCCCCAATTCCTTTCTGAATTTGTCCTCTCTTTTTATATAATCGTACCTATTGTCTTGGGTACTGTGGAATATTTCAAGCACCATAGAAGGCTCTCTCACGCCCCTTCCCCAGTCAATACTCCCCCAGGAGGTAACCACTAGTCCAGAATCATCTGGAGGACTTGTTAAAGCACAGATGCCTGGGCCCTATATTCAGAGATTCTGATTCAGTAGATATGGGTGGGACCCATAAATTTGCATTTATAACAAGTTCTCAGGTGCTTCTGGTGCTTTAAGAACCCCTGTACTAGTCTGACTTCTCTCAGCATCAATCAGTTTTGCTTATTCTTCAATGTCCTCTTTTGTGTCTGCCTTCTTTCTCTCATCCTTATGTCTATAAAGTTCACCCACATTGTTGAGTGTACCAGTAGTTCTTCTTTCTTTTCTTTCTTTGTCATATTTGTAGCATTTCATTGTATGAATATAGCACATTTTACTTATTCATTGTACTGTTGATGGATATCTGAGTTATTTACTGTTAGGAGCTATTATGAATAATGTTGCTGCTATGAATATTCTTGTACATGTTTTTGGTGGACATATGCACTCATTTCTCTATATACCTATGTATAGAATAGCTGGATCATAGGGTATGTATTTTTTCACTTTCTTAGGTACTGCCAAACAATTTTCCAAAGTGGTTATATGAATTTTTACTCCCACTAGCAGAGTATGAGAGTTCCAGTTGCTCCTTATCCTTGCCAACATTTGCTATTGATTTTCTTGTTTTAAATGTTAGCCATTTTGATGTGTGTGTGTGTGTGTGTATGTGTGTGTGTGTGTGTGTGTGTGTGTGTGTGTGTGTGTAGTATCTCACTGTGGTTTTAATTTGCATTTTGGATGGCCATTTAAACTAAGTTGCATAGTGTAAAACTATTAGGAGAGATGGGAATGCCCAGCACAGGGCCCTCAAACCAGTGACAGATGGTATGGTAAACACTGTACAAATCAGCTCAGATGATATGGTGGAGCACTGGATGGAGAAGGGGTGGAGAAAAGTTCAAGGGAAAATCCAAGCTTCTTCACTGTTTTTGGACTTACCTTCCTCCCTTGTACAGATAAGATAGTTCTCTCTTTGAAGTGGATCAGGGACCTCAAGGTTGGTCTTTGAGCTTGGGAATATTGAGGCAGTTAGTGCCAGTACCTGAGATGGGAATGAATTTTGTGTATAGGAGGTACAGAAAGAAAGCCAATATGGTTGAAGTGTAAGAAAAAATAGGGGAGGATACAGATACTGTTAGAGAGATCAACAGGAACCATCTTTCAAAGGGTCTTGTAGGCCATAGGAAAGAGCTTGAAGTTTATTCCAAGTGCAATGCAATCCAATAAAGGGTTTTCAGCAGGAGAGTGACAGGGTATGATTTATATTTTTGAAAATATCACTCTAGATAATGTGTAGAGCAGTGGTTCTTTATTTTTTAACATCTTTATTAGAGTACAATTGCTTTACAATGGTGTGTCAGTTTCTGCTTTATAACAAAGTGAATCAGTTATACATATACTTTGTCCCCATATCTCTTCCCTCTTGCGTCTCCCTCCCACCCTCCCTATCCCACCCCTCTAGGTGGTCACAAAGCACCGAGCTGATCTCCCTGGGCTATGTGGCTGCTTCCCACTAACTATCTATTTTAGAGCAATGGTTCTTGTCCTTGGCTACATGTTGGACTCATATGGGGAGTTTTAAAAAATACTGACTTCTGAGTCTTACCTCCCAAGATTCCGATTCAACTGACCTGGAGTACAGCTGGGGCATTGGGAATGAATGCAGAAAGAAGTGGGCAGATCGGAGACATATTTTGGATGTGGAATATATTGGGTTTGGAGATTGACCATGAACTATAGGGAGAGGAATTAGTGAAAGACACGGCCAAGTGTCTTACGTGCAACTTACAGTAGATGGTGGTGCCATTGGAGCACTGAGGGAGGAGCAGCAGGTTGGGTGTGAGACTGAGTTCAGTTTTGGACATACTGAGTTTAAGATAAATGAGCTATTCAAAGAGGTAGATAGGACTCCATAATGGATTAGATACAGTGAGGGGAAAGGAAGAAGGAAAACCAAAGAGGACTTCCTCCTTTATTGTCTTCTTTCAGCCTTTCCATGACTCTTGTCTTAGTTATTTGCACTTCTCTAGTTTAGATCCCATCACTGTGTTCTGGGTACTAAAAGACTAATAAGATAAACTTCCTACAAACGTGTTAGCTCACTCCATTCCATTTTCCTCTCTGATAAAATTTAGCTTTACACAGCTAAAATACACATGTACCATAGTTCCTCAAAGAATGACCCTTCTGGGGGGTATTTCAAGCCTCTGTGGCTGACTAGTGGGGAAAAGTTGAGAAAAACTGTGCTAAAATTTTGCCCCTTCAATTTCAGTGAGAAGGAGGTGGCTTGATCAAGATAAACTGGGGCGAGTTCTGACTCCCTTTGGGAAAATGCAGACTTTGAACTAGGAGTTTTATATCCCTTGTCTCATTTGAATATTCTAGACCACTCTGGTTGTTATTATTGCCATTTTACAGTTAAAGAAACTAAGGCCCAGAAAGGTTAAGCAACTAATCATATACAGAACCTGGAGGCATATTTCTGCCATGAGTACTTGGAGAATTGGTTGATTTGTTTATTTGTTTGTTTACAACTGTCCTCCAAACCCTGTCCTGCCACATGCTCAGCTTCCCCAAACCAGTCACTACTTTCCATAGTAATCCTGACCACCAGCTTTTTGCACTCACTTCCTTATAGTCTCATCATGTGTTATGCCTCTGGGAGCACAGGTGATCCTGCCTAGAAACCTTCTAAGGAGCATCAAGGGAGTAAAAAGTCCCCTTAGATAAAAACTAGATAGGCTGGTGGACTGGAGTGGGATCGCCATTTGCGAGTTTCATCTCTTGAGTCCTGTCTTATAGTAACATGCCATCACCCCTGCCTCTGAAATGGAGGTCCCAAGAGCTGGAAGAGCCCTTCAAGAGCAGAGTCTCATTTCCAAAGGTAGGGAAGCAGGGCAAGAGAGGCAAGGTAGTCTGCCTGAAGTCACAGAGCTAATTAGAGGCAGAATTAGGGTAAGCCTCAAGTGTCCTGAGTCTCTATTTTTTTAATTTTTAATTTTATATTGGAGTGTAGTTGATTAACAATGTTGTGTTAGTTTCAGGTTTACAGCAAAGTGATTCAGTTATGCATATACATGTATCTATTCTTTTTTGAGGCTCTATTATCTACATCCTGGAGTTCTGAGGGTCCTTCAAGCAGCCCTTCAGTCCCAAATCTATCCTCACACTCTGGTGAGATATAGGGGTGCAAGAAAGATGATATATTATTGGTGGGGGTTTCCCGAGTATATCTCTGGGAGGAGGCTTTCTGAAGGAATGGGTAAGGGGGAAAAAGAGCAGACAGAATCCTTGAGGCTGTAGCATAGAACTCTCCAGAACCACTGCAGTCACGTCCCACCCTGCCAGCCAGCCCCTCAGCCCTCAGCTTGGGGCTGGAAAAAGACATAGGACAGGGCTCCTTAATGAGAACATTTGGGAACCCGGGAAAGGTTAATGATCTGCAGCCTCAACCATCCGTCAGCTGCCCAGCCAGAGACAGTAAACACCGTTACTCATCTAATTAGCCAGGAAAGGCTGGGCAGGGGCTGAAGAAAGGGCCTTGGGGATTACAGTCCCCCAAGTGTCCACCTGCTTAGGGCTGTTGAAAGAGACCACCAGAAGGCACAAGCCCCCATTCCCAGAAGGAGTTGGGAGGGGGCTCACTCCCAGTCGGCCACCCTGCAGCTCTGGCTGCAGGCTGTGGCAAAGATGTGGAAGAGCATGGACATTTATTGAGGGCCTCCTCTATCCAGGCACTGTGCTGGCCATTCTTCTATGTGTCATCTTATTTTGTCCTCCCAGCAGCACTGCAAGGTCCTTACATTTATTAAGCACCTGTTGTATGCCCGTCACTTTACATATATCATTGGCTTTCACTTTTCTAAGAGTCCTAGGAAGTACTGGTTGGTATTTCACCCATTGCACAGGAGAGAAAATCAAGATTTACAGAGCATAATTGGTTTATTTGCTGATTTATTCAGAAAATGTATATTGCATGCCCACTGTGCCAGGCATCGTGCTAGGTGCTGAAGATATAATGATAAAATGACAGACACCGACTTTGCCTTCATGATGCCCACTGTCTAATGGGGGAGACAGACAGTAAAACAAGCTCACACAACTTGTAAGCAGCAAGACTGAGATTAGGATCTGAGAGTAGAGGAAAGCTGTAAGCAGGATGGTGAGGGGACTGAGGTGACAGGTATTGTGGGAATCAGACCAGAATACCCTTGCTCATGATGAGCTACTCTGTCTCCAGGAGGCCAGGCCCTGGGACCGATGATGTACCGCTGCTGGGGGTGGAGGGAGAGTTGAAGACCTCTCAAAGCATACGTGCCCATTGCACTCTGGGAGGCTCTTCTCCTTTCCAGCCGCCATGAATTATTTCATCTCCAAAGAGGAGGTATTGGGGTTAAGAATAGCCTTGTGATTGCTGAACAGTCGATGGGGTGGGCCATGGCAGGGGAATGGGTATTCTCTGAGCACCTGGTATGTTCTCAACCCTATGCCAAGTTCTGGGAGGCGGTGCCCAGGAGCAAAGACCCAGTTTTTTTTTTCCCAGAAGGCCTTTAATCTAAGTTGGAAACATGATTTATTTTTATGGAAAGATTAAGGAAGATAGCCAGTTAAGAGCTGAACAGGGCAGTTCTGGCTAGTCAGCTTAGAAGCCTGAGATTCTTTGAGGGCTTTTTGGAAAAGACAGAGTAAGGGAAGGGGAGAGAGAGAGAAAGAGGGAGTGCACAAGTAAGAGAAAAAATGTAATCGAAAGAGAAAAAGAGAAAGACACAGAGCCATGGAGAGATACAGACAGAGATGGCAAACAGAGAAAGGTAGAGGTAGAGAGGAAAGAGGAGAGGGCAAGAGATAGAGGAGAGAAACAGGGACAAATTGTGGCAGAGACCAGAGCAACAGAGTGTGACAGACAAAATGACACAGTAGAGGGAGTGGGAGGGAGAAAGAGAGAGGCTGGGGCCTGCAGTTGGACAGGAAGGGGCTCAAATGATGAGGTCACCTCTCACTCACTTTGAGGCCCTACAGATCACTGTGGAATCAGGCTTCAAATAGTTATCATATCCCAAAAAAGGAGCCTTTTACACTAGTAATGGGCCCAGTTGTCTGGGTGGCTGAAGAGTGGGGAAGTGAGTGTGTGTGTATATGTATGTGTGTGTGTGAAACTGACAGAAGTCACTGCATAGGCATGTGTGCACCTCTTTCCCACACTCTCACACTTATAAGCCTAGCTACTTGCAAAGCTGGAGGCAACCCAACTTGTGAAGTGAATCCTCTTTGTCCACGAAATGACATTCCTCCATTTAGGAAAGCTCTCCACTGGGAAGTGAGTTCCTGTCATTGGAACCGTAAGAAAATGTCTCCAAACCAGGAATATCAGAAGACCTAGGCTCACATTTAGGCAAAATCAGGATTTAGCCATTTACTGGCTGTGTGTCCTCACACTGTTTTGTCAACTTCTCTGGGTCTCGGTTTTCTCCCCAACGACTAAGTGGTTGTATTTAGTTCTTGGCCATTTTCCCACTTGAGCACGTGCAAGAAACAGGTGTAGCCTGGGCCCCCAAGGAAACCTATCCTGGTGACCTTTAATTTGAAAGGGTGAGGGGAGGGGAGGGGATCAACAGATCAGATCAGAAGGCAGTGTGGAATGAGGCAGGGGTATAAATAAAGTAATGCCTAAATGAGTCGTCTGAAATGGAATGGGCCCCTGGAAACTCGGCCCTTGGTCAGGCTCTCTTGTCCCCATTGGCTGGCTCAAGGGAGGGGCCTTCCTCCTCTCACACCCCTCTTGGCTCCGGTCTGCCTCCCGCCTGCCTTCAACCTCCCTTCCACTTCACTGCTCAGTAGGGCTAAATAAATGTCAGAAATGACTAATGGGGACACTCCCAATTGAGAAACCAGCATGCACAATGGTGGGAGGGGAGACAGAATAAAAAGGCCCGATATGGGGTTTTTCAGGCCATGTTAAGGGCGTCTTGGGGAAAATGGCCATATCTTACTTGACTGGTCATGGGCAAGGTTGGGTCCATCCCAAAACCGTCTGACTCAAACCAGTTCTTCATTCTTTTTGACTGGATTATTGCAACAGCCTCTTCCCAGGCCTCTCTGCCTCCAGCTTCTTGCCTCCTTTCTCTTCACCACCCTTCACATTAATCTTTCTATATCCCAACAGTGAGCATACATCTCCTCTACTTGACTGTGAGCTATGTAATTCCCTTTGACAAGCACCATGTTTTTCACAGAGGAGGTACTCAACAAATGTTTGAGAGATGAATAAATGAAAGAATGAAATACCATGCGCCAGTCACTATACTACTCATTGTAGCGAGGGCCTCCCATGTGCTCCTGCAGTCCACAGTGTTCATCCCTATCAAAGAATTTATTCCTCAGTTTGTAATTGCTTGTTTACTAGACTGGAAATTCTGTGAGGACAGAGACCACATTT
This sequence comes from Orcinus orca, assembly GCF_937001465.1. NCBI lineage: Eukaryota > Metazoa > Chordata > Mammalia > Artiodactyla > Delphinidae > Orcinus > Orcinus orca. Next base: position 113,249,672 of record NC_064580.1, read on the forward strand.
ATCAGGTTCACCTTCTCTGACATACCTTATTCTCGGCAACTTACACTGTTTTGAAGGAATGAATGGATGAATTTTCCACTGGGAATGTATTTTTCTTCCATCTCTAACTTCACATTCAGCAGTTATACATTGGGCACCTACTTATGTACAAGGCAGTGATCTGGGCATTAGAAATTTAACAGTGAGCAAAACAGACAAAAACTCCTGCTTTAATGGAGCTTATATTCTAGTGGGGAAGACAGTTGATAAATACATGGACATACATTTATATAAGCAAATGACAAATAGCGATAAGTGCCATGAAGAAAAATGAAGCAGGACAAAGGCGTAGAGAACGGTGGAGGGGACTCCTGTTTTAGCTGGAGACTTCAGGGACGACCTCTCTGAAGAGGTGACACATGAACAGACACCTGGATAAGGTGAGGGATGAGGCATTTCAAACAAACGGAACTAAGAGTGCAACGGCCCTGATGCAGAAACGTGCTTAACAAGTTTCAGAAAATGTAAAGAGGCCAGTGTGGCTGAAGCATACTGAGCCAGGAGATGAGGAGGAGACAAGGTCAGAGAACTAGGCAAGGGCCAGATCAGGTAGGGTCATGGAGGCCATAGTAGAGAGTTGAGATCTTACTCTAAATAAAATCATAACTCAACAAAAGATTTCTAAGTAGGCAAATGACAGTTGATTGATGTTTTTAATAGATATGTGAACACTGGTGAAGAAAATCATAGAGGCAAAAGTGGGAGGAGAGAACCCAGTTAGAAAGTTAGTGTGATAGGCTAGGTCATAAACGATTACAGCTTGGTCCACAGCGTTACTAGTAGAAGTGAGGAGAGAGTGGTTGGACAAGATATGTTTGTTTGTTTGTTTCTTTTTTTGACTTTCAGTTTCCATCTCCCTCTTTTTTTTTAACATCTTTATTAGAGTATAGTTGATTTACAATGTTGTGTTAGTTGCTGTTGTATAACAAAGTGAATCAGCTATACGTATACATATATCCCCATATCTCCTCCCTCTTGCGTCTCCCTCCCTCCCACCCTCCCTACCCCACCCTTCTAGGTGGTCACAAAGCATCGAGCTGATCTCCCTGTGCTATGAGGCTGCTTCCCACTAGCTATCTATTTTACATTTGGTAGTATATATACGTCAATGCCACTCTCTCACTTCGTCCCAGCTTACCCTTCCCCCTCCCTGTGTCCTCAAGTCCATTCTCTAGTAGGTCTGCGTCTTTATTCCCATCTTGCCCCTAAGTTCTTCATGACCTTTTTTTTTTTTACATTCCATATATATGCATTAGCATACGGTATTTGTTTTTCTCTTTCTGACTTACTTCACTCTGTATGACAGACTCTAGGTCCATCCACCTCACTACAAATAACTCAATTTCATTTCTTTTTATGGCTGAGCAATATTCCATTGTATGTATGTGCCACATCTTCTTTATGCATTCATCTGTCAGTGGACACTTAGGTTGCTTCCATGTCCTGGCTATTGTAAATAGAGCTGCAATGAACATTGTGGTACATGACTCTTCTTTTTGAATTATGGTTTTCTCAGGGTATATGCCCAGTAGTGGGATTGCTGAGTCATATGGTAGTTCTATTTTTCGTTTTTTAAGGAACCTCCATACTGTTCTCCATAGTGGCTGTATCAATTTACATTCCCACCAACAGTGTAAGAGGGTTCCCTTTTCTCCACACCCTCTCCAGCATTTATTGTTTGTAGATTTTTTGATGATGGCCATTCTGACTGGTGTGAGATGATATCTCATTGTGGTTTTGATTTGCATTTCTCTAATGATTAGTGATGTTGAGCATCCTTTCATGTGTTTGTTGGCAATCTGTATATCTTCTTTGGAGAAATGTCTATTTAGGTCTTCTGCCCATTTTTGGACTGGGTTGGTTTTTTTTATATGGAGTTGCATGAGCTGCTTGTATATTTTGTAGATTAAACAAGATATGTTTTGAATGCACAGCCAACAGACCTGTGGATAGTTTGGATGTAGGGTATGAGAGAAAGAAAAAGAGAAATCAGGGATGAGGCTGAGGATTTTATCCAGTTCAATTTCCATTCTTCATGGCTCAGTTGAAAGCCACCTCTTCTTAGAAGCCGTCCATGATGCACCCTACCTTACCACCATTAAAGCCAACTCTCCTCCTCAATTCCCATAGCATTTTGCAGCTGTGTAATGCTAACAAGAACATTCTACCTTCTGGCAGAGCAGAGGTACCTGTGCACATCTACCTCCCCCACTTGATTTAGAGCTCCCCAGGGACTTTGTTATTGTCATCTGTTTAGTCTTCACTGGACCCAGCACAGTGGCTTGTGCAGAATATTTTGACCAATAAATACTGTTGAAATTGAATAGATAACTAAATTGAAGCTGTTTATTATTGCTTCCAGTGTATGGTTGCAAAACTCTCCAATCATTAGAAGGTAAACTGAAGAATTATTTCAATATCACCAGTTTTTAATTACTAAAGTCCACTTGATAGATGCCTCTGCTTGAATTATTGGTATCATGAGGATTAAAATGTGCTCTCTTAATTAAAAGGAAGCTCATGTGTTGAGTGAGGGGCATGGAGGGTGCTGGAGGGTGAGATATTGAGTGGATTCTGTTCTCGCAGCTCATGTTCACCTAGTGAAGCTGTGAGGAGAAGTGAAAACTATCTAGAGGAGGACCAAGCTGATACTTATAAAAATGGCAGAAGTGAGAGGAGGCAGGGATTTTGGAAGCATGAGAGTTGAAGTATTTGATTGGCCAAAAAGTTCCTTCGTGTCTTTCCATAGTATCTTTTCCATAATATATGGAACTGGGTTCAAATTTCAGCTCTGCCATTTACTAATCATGGTACTCTAAGGAAGTCACTTTAAAGTTTTTAATTGAAGTACAACTTATATACAAAAATGTGCATCAATCTTAACTGTGTCACCTGATGAATTTTTACATATGCATACACCCATGTCAGCATCTCCCAGATCAAAATGTAGAATATTTCCAGCATCTCAGGAGACTCCCTCATACCCCTTCACAGTCAGTACCCCTTGGAAAGGTAGCTACTATTATAACACCTATCACCATATAGCGGTTTTTCCTGTTTTAATCTTCATGTAAATGGAATTATACAGAATGTACTCTTTTGTGTCTGACTTCTTTCTGAGCAAGTCATTTAAACTCTTTAAGCCTCAGTTTCTTCAGCTATGTAACAGGAATACTAATAGCACTTACATCATAGGGGTGTGAAGATTTAATGAGATAAAGCATATAAAATGCTCAGGATAGTGCCTTGGGCATAGTGTGTACTGAATAAATATTAGTCCTTTCCTTCCTTACTTCCCTTCTAAGTTCTTAGAGCCGTATTAGGCACTCTTGATGTATAAGAATAAAAGGCAGTTCACATTCTTAAGGAGCTTATAATCTACTTAGGGAGACAAGGATACAAAGTGCTTGGTAAGCAGTAAATGACAATATTAATAAAAGATACTATTAATATAATGAATATAATAATATCAATTACTAATCCCATGGCTGATTGGAGAGGAGGCACGCAATATCATGAAATGGTTAAAAGCATAGGTTTTGGAGTTTTTGGACTTCAGTTCTAGCTTCAGTTTCCCCACTTACCAGTTGTGTGACCTTGGGGATGTCACATAAGTCTCTAAGCCTCAGTTTCTACATCTATAAAATAAGGTTAATACTATTACCTACCTCATGGGATTGCTGAGAACATTGAATACAACATATGTCAAGTGCCTGTCACAGGGCCTGGAATATAGTATACACTTGAACAGTGGTATTTTCTGAGGTGTTTTTTCCTGCTTTGGGTTTCCTGCTAGGATTCATAAAGATCCAGAAGTACCAGCCAACCAGCGTTGGTTAAGTGGCTTGCAAAACCTCACCCATTCCAGTTGAACAAGTAGCAGAAGCCCCAAGATGACTGTAGAAGCCCGAGGGGCCACGTCTTTCTTTACCCCTCTACCTTTCTCTAGTAGACATTCAAGATACTACCAGTGACCATTGGTCTAGGGACTGTGCCTCTGAGCCTCCCAACCATGCTTTTTTTTTATTGTTCATAAGCCTTAACTCCTAGTGATCCAGGTCCCCAAATGGGACTCTCCCTTGAAAAGCTGACTCCGTGCAGCCTTTTGCCAGGAGCCACGGCAAGCTGGCCCCAGTCCAGCAGTGGAAGACTCATTTGTCACTGAGGAGTGCAATTTTTATGGCCATTGGAAGTCAACATTTGCAAATCAAAATTCTTTAAACACTGCTTAGCATCACAGTGTTTTGAGAAAACATTTTCAAAACGTTTTAATGCATTCTACTTCCCACTGTTCAAAACAAATTTAAGAAAAACTTAAAAATCAACATGTCTTGAAAATATTTTTCATAGCAAAACAAATGTTTCAAAAGCTTTTTGCAGATATGATGATTAGTGAGATGATTCAGCCCCAAAGAATATTTTCTCTAGTGTTGTTCTGATGATTGTATTTTTCAGGCTTGATTTAGTCAGATTATTGTCTCAAAACTATATTTATTTTCTATCCTCAGACTCAGCCAAGAGACCAAGGGAATTTAAAATCTTAAAGCTTCAACATAAAACATGTGTTGAATAAATGAATAATTTCTTCTTTTTGTCTTGGCTGCCAGAAGACTCAGAGTTATGTTAGGTAGAGGTAAGTATTTTACCCTTGGTTAGGTACAGATAACTATTTCACCCTTGGTTTTGCCTTGCTCTACATTTTACAAAAGCAGCTTTATTGAGGTATAATTGATATACAAAAAAACAGCACATATTTAAAGTATAAAATTCAGTGTTTGGACACCTGAATACACCTGTGAATCTATCACCACAATCAAGGTAATAGATATATCCATCACATCCAAAAGTTTCCTGGTGTCCCTTTGGGATTTTTTTGGTTTGTTTGGGGTTTTTTTCTGGCAAGAACACTTAATATGAGATTTACCCTCTTAATAAATATTTCAGTGCCTATCTGTGAAAGTCCTAGAAGAAGACATAGGAAAAAACTCCTTGACAGTGGTCTTGGCAATGATTTCTTGGCTATGACACCAAAAGCAACAAAAACAACAATAGGTAAGTGGGGACTACATCAGACTAAAAAGCTTCTGCTTTTTACCTGCACAGCAAAGGAAACAATCAACAAAATGAAAAGGTAACTGATGGAATGGGAGAAACTACTTGCAAACCATCTATCAGACAAGGGGTTAGTATCCAAAATACATAAGGAACTCTTAAAACTCAATAGCAAAAAATCAACCCAATTTAAAAAAATAAAGAACTGGGATAGACATTTCCATATGGTTTTTCTATCACTCTTTTGATCTTCATTTATCTGCCCTATTTCTCTGAATTTTTATGTTACTCTTCCTCAAATCCATTTTGGAAGTAGATGAAGTTATTAATGACATATAAAACATAAATTGTTCAAAATCTAGGAACAAGAAAAAAATGTGTTCAATAGAAAATTAGCAAAATATTTGAATTGGCATTTCACAGAATAGGAAATCTGAAATTATGGGGAAATGCCCAATTGCAGTAGTACTCAGAAAAATGTAAAGTTGAAAAACCATGAGATATCACTAAATGCATATTTAAATGGCAAAATTAGAAAGTCAGATAATATTGTGAGCCTGTGACAATATGGGGAATCATATATTCTCATGTATTGCTGGCAGGAATGTGAACTGGCAAAGCTACTCTGGAGAGTAATCTAGAGGTGCTTAAGGAAATGAAATACACATAACCCTATGACCAAGTTTATAGTTCTGGAACCGATCCATTAAGGGACATGTGCAAGTATTTATTTTAATTAATTAATTAATTTATTTTTGTCAGTGTTGGGTCTTTGTTGCTGTGCCAGGGCTTCTCATTGCGGTGGCTTCTCTTGTTGCAGAGCACGGGCTGTAGGTGCGAGGGCTTCAGTAGCTGTGGTGCGTGGGCTTAGTTGCTCCGCAGCATGTGGGATCTTCTCGGACCAGGGATCGAACCCATGTACCCCGCACTGGCAGGTGGATCCTTAATCACTGCGCCACCAGGGAAGTCCCAAGTATGTTTATGGAATCATCTTTTGTGTGATAGCACTGAAGGGAACCTAGATATCTATAACTAGTGGACTGGCAAATAAAATGTGATATATGCACATGATGAGAATACCATGGCTAATCAGAACTAATAGTCTAGATATAAGTCTTGGTCAGCTCAGGCTGCCATAATGAAATACCATAGGCTGGGTGGCTTAAACAACAGACATTTATTTTCTCACAGTTCTGGAGGCTGGGAGTCCAATTAAGGTGACAGCATGGTCAGTTTCTGGGGGGTGAGGGCTCTTTCTTGACTTGCAGATGGTGTCTTCTCCCTGCATCCTCATGTGGCAGAGAGAGAGAGAGAAAGCAAGCTCTCTGGTATCTCTTCTTATAAAAGCATTAATTCCATCATGAGGTCCCCACCCTCATGACCTCATCTAACTCTAATTACTTTCCAAAGGCCCTGGTCTCCAACTACCATCACATTGGAGTATAGGGCTTCAGTATATGAATTGGTGCTGGGGGGCCGGGCATAAACATTTAGTTTGTAACAATACACCTAAAGCAACATCATTAAACAAAAATGTTGCTAAGTGAAAAAGTAATAAAGGGAATTTCGTAGTGCAGTACAATTTATGCAAAAACACTATAAAATTTCAAGATTACACATGTAGCTAAATTAATATATAGATGATGGATTGAAAGGGTGCTTATTAAGTATATTAGGGTGGATGTCTATGGGGGCAGAAGAGAAATGGGATTGGAAATGGGAAAAGAGGAAAAGAATAAAATTAATTAAAACAAAAAAGAGAGACCTTGTAATAAAGACTGTGTCATTAACCAAGGAAAATGAATGACTCGAGTCTATGAATCTTAAGGTCAAAATAACCAGAAAAATATTTATAAATTTAAGGGATATATTGCTGTGTTTCAATACTAGTTCCTATAAATAGACCAGAAAGCTTTCCTGGCCTTTAAGATATGGACTTTTTAATTCTACAGATGAAGAAGACCTCTGTGCCTACCTCAGGATCATATATGTGATGTGCAAGTAGTCAAGATGATTTCTATGGAAATGAGGGATTAGATTCTAAGATTAGATTCTAAAATCAAGACTTACCATATTGTCCGAATGAGAACGAGGTCTGAAGTTGGGGTATGGTGTTTTCCAAAGACACTGCAATGGTGGAAGGTTGTGTATAGGCAGGAGAGTGATCTCTGAAGAAGAGCATCTCAAAATTAAATTCAAGAGCATTCAGCCCCCAAAAAGGTAGATAAATGATGCCTAGTGTGTATGCTACCGTCTGGCTTGGGGAGTGGGAGTAGAGGTGGGAAGAAGGAGACACAGTTGAAAAGAAGTTGTTTGGGTAGGGAGAAAGTTCTTCCAAAAGGAGAGCAAGATGGGGAAAAATAGTCACAGATGGGAAGAGAGAGTAGAGGTTGTGCTGATCAGAGAGACCTGGAGATTAGAGATTGTGTTAGATTTAGGGGATGGGGGTTAGGAGAAGAGAGAGACTTTTCTAAATAAGAATCAAGAGTCTAACATCTAAATCTCAGTCTCTTATGCCTAGGTGCCAATCAGCCTGAGAGGAATCACCCTAATGATCCCACACACACACACACTCCATTGTGCAGTGTTACTGTTCTCCCTTGTGACAATAGGATGTGGTTTGAAACTGGTGGGGACAGGGCATACAGTCACTATCAAAGTCGGCTTGGCTTGCCTAGCTCACTGGGTTCCATTTTGGTGGGGAAGAAATAGTGAGAGACTGAGACTTCCCTGGTGGTCCAGTGGGTAAGACTCCACGCTCCCAATGCAGGGGGCCCGGGTTTGATCCCTGGCCAGGGAACTAGATCCCGCATGCATGCTGCAACTAAGAAGTCTGCATGCCACAACTAAGACCCAGCGCAGCCAAAATAAACTATAAATAAATAAATAAATGAAAATAAATTTTTAAAAAAGAACTAACGAGAGACGAACAAAATACACTAGGTGTGCCACGAAAGTTCCAGAATCATAATTGTGAGTGGGTATGCCAGTTAATTGACTTTAAGTATAAAACACATTTTTTGCCTATTAGATTTTACTAATGAAATAAGAGGCATATTTGTCTTGAGGGCACGACATAGAGTGGGGATTTATTTCATTTTATGGAACATTATTGAGTATCCTCTGTAAGCCTAGAACTAAGTTTAAAAGATTTTTAAAAATCCCATGATCCTCAATTCTCAAAGAGTTCATTGTCAACCAATTTTTTAGATTCTCAAAATTAAACCTAGCATTGACATTTTGAAGTCAATCAATCAACATATAGCCACACCTGAGCCATCCTTTTAGGGACTGGGGCTATGAACTGTTGCCAGTGCAGTGGGAAAGGGAAAGAAGAATGCTGAGAACTTACTATGTATCAGGCTCCACAACTGAGCTTGTTATGTATTCTTTCATCAGGATTCTAAAAAGGAGGTTCTTGGAGAAACAGAAGAAATTGGGGTTATTTTGCCTAGCAATGAGGGATGTCTTGGCTGTCTCTAGATGTCTGAGGATTTGTCATTTGCAGAGACATAACTGTGCCTTGTAGCTCCAGAGTGAAAACACTAGCCCATAGAAGGAACTTTTCAAAGGGATAACATTACTTCATGGGTCAAATAAATCAAAAGTATAATAATAATAATAGTCACAGCTCCCATTTACTGATCACTTACTAAGTGCCAGGCTCTGTGCTGAGCATTTTAAATCCATTATTTTAATTTGCATCTCTCTCTCTCAGAGATGCAATGAGCTAAGTGTTCAAACCAACTCTTCCAAAAACTGGCATAAGAGAAAAACAAAGTTAGCTGCATTGAAAAACTTTGCCCCTACAATTTAATCAAATTAAGATGCATCTTTTCAGCAGTAGTATTACTTTTTCACTAGATACGAGGGCACAATTCTCCTTCAGGGCATAGGGCACACTGCTATACCAACATCTACCTCCCTTTGTGATTATCAGTTCTGAACTCTGGTCACTCTTCCCCATTTTCTGAGGACTGGATCTCTGGCTTCCTTGACACCCCAGGTCCTGCCATCATCCTAAGTAACCTCAACAATATCTGTGTGGAAGACCCATCCCACACAACCTGGCCTCATAACTCCTCCTAACTCCTTTAACCTCTTACTACCTCAACTATCACCAGCCATTTGACATCACTGGACATGGCTTCACCCGCTAGGAGACTCAACTCCAATATTCCATTGTGACCAAAATCTCATAGCAATGGCTGAGTTCCATGTCACCTGCTCTGTTTTTTTAAATTATTTTTATTGGAGTATAATTGCTTTACAATGTTGTGTTAGTTTCTGCTGTACAGTGAAGTGAGTCAGTTATATGTATACATATATTCCCTTCCTCTTGGACCTCCCTCCCACCCACCCCCATCCCACCCATCTAGGTCGTCTCAGAGCACTGAGCTGAGCTTCCTGTGCTTTACAGCAGGTTCCCATTAACTATCTGTTTTATGCATGGTAGTGTATATATGTCAATTCTAAAAATCCTAATCTTAATCTCCCAATTCGTCCCACCTTCTCCTTCCCCTGTGTCCACATGTCTGTTCTCTACGTCTGCGTCTCCATTCCTGCCCTGCAAATAGGTTCATCTGTACCGTTTTTCTAGATTCCACATATATGCATTAATATACGATATTTGTTTTTCTCTTTCTGGCTTACTTCACTCTGTATGACAGACTCTAGGTCCATCCACATCTCTACAAATGACCCAATTTCATTCCTTTTTATGGCTGAGTAATATTCCATTGTATATATGTACCACATCTTCTTTATCCATTCATCTGCCATTGGACATTTAGGTTGTTTCCATGTCCTGGCTATTGTAAACAGTGTTGCAATGAACATTGGGGTACATGTGTCCTTTTGAATTATGGTTTTCTCAGGGTATACGCCCAGTAGTGGGATTGCTGGGTCATATGGTAGTTCTAGTTTTAGTTTTTTAAGGAACCTCCATACTGTTTTCCACAGCAGTTGTATCAATTTACATTCCCACCAACAGTGCAAGAGGGTTCCCTTTTCTCCACACCCTCTCCAGCGTTTATTGTTTGTAGATTTTTTTGATGATGGCCATTCTGACTGGTGTGAGGTGATAGCTCATTGTATTAGTTTTGATTTGCATGTCTCTAATAATTAGTGATATGGAGCATCTTTTCATGTGCTCTTTGGCCTTACGAGACCTCCAGTGCCTGAAATCCTTCATTTTCTGCTCATTTCCTTCCTTGTCTAGCCCAGATCTTGGGGCACATTTATTTAGCACTGACTGCATCTTCATCCCTTTGCCCTCCAAATACCATGTGTGCACTATGTAGTCTCAGCTTTGTGTCCCTCCGAACATCTGATTTCTCTAATCCCATAATGCCCACTGTGGGAGAAAGGAGAGCACTCCAAACATTGGTGCCTATAATACTTTCCAATTTCAGTGCTTGATTTTCAAGCACTAACCCAAATTTGCAATCCTTTGATAATTCTACTTGGCCATAACATAATATCTTTTAAATATATTATTGGGTGTGATTTGCTAAAATTTGTTAAGAATTTTTGTGTATATGTTTTTGAAGGATATTGGTCTATACTTATGTTGTGATGACTGACTGGTTTTGGTATCAAGGTAATGCTGGCACGTAGATGAAGTTTTTTTTTGTTTTTTTTTTTTTTTTTTTTTTTTGCGGCCCGCGGGCCACTCACTGTTGTGGCCTCTCTCGCTGCGGAGCACAGGCTCCGGATGCTCAGGCTCAGTGGCCATGACTCACGGCCCAGCCGCTCCGTGGCATGTGGGATCTTCCCAGACCGGGGCACGAACCCATGTCCCCTGCATTGGCAGGTGGACTCTCAACCACTGCGCCACCAGGGAAGCCCTAGATGAAGTTTTAAAGTGTTCCCTCATTTTAATTTTTCTGGAAATGTTTGTGTAGAACTGGTATTATTTCTTGCTTCAATATTTGGTAGAATTTACCAGAAAAGCCATTGAGGGCTAGAATTTTCTTTGTGGGAAGGTTTTAAACTACAAATTCTTTAATATCTTTAATACATTTTGGACACTTCAAGTTATCCTTTTCTTCTGAGTGAGCTTTGGTAGTTTCTGTCTTTTAAAGATTTGTCCATTTCTTCTACATTGTTGAAATTATTGGCTTAAAATTGTTTATAATATTATTCTTTATCCCTTATTACTTGTAGAATCTGTAGTGGTGTCACCTCATTCCCGATATTGGTAAATTGTGTCTTCTTTCTTTTTTTTCCTGGTCAGTTTGGCTAGAGGTTATTAATTTAATTAATCTTCTCAAAGAACTAGATTTGGTCACATTGATTTTCCCTAATGTGTTACTGTTTTATATTTCATTGATTTCTTGTAACTTAATGTAAGACTTTTCTTTTTTTCTAATATAACCTTTCATGGTATAAATTTCCCTGCAACCACTGCTTTAGCTGAAACCCACAAATTTTGATATCTTCCATTATCATGATCATTCTGTTCAAAATATTTTAAATTTTTTTGTGTGATTTCTTATTTGACCCATGGGTTATTTAGAAGTATATTGTTTAGTTTTTAAATATTTGGAGATTCTTCATACATCCTTATGTTACTGATTTCTAATTTCAATTCTAATTTGGTCAAAGATCATATTTGTATAATTTTAATCTTTGAAAAATATATTTAGGCTTGTTTCATGGGCCAGAATATGGTCTGTCATGAGAAAAGTATACATACTTGGAAATGTATTTATTCTGATACTTTTTGGTGGTGTATTCTATAAATGTCATGTAGGTCAATTTTATTGATGGTACTATTCCAGTTTTCTTTAACCTTACTGACTTTCTGTCTACTTGTTCTATCAGTTATTGAGAAAGGTGTATTGAAATCTCCAACTTTAACTGTAAATATGCCTATTTTTCCTTTCAGCTCTATCAGTGTTTATATCATGTATTTTTGAATCTCTGTTATTAGGTGCATAATATCTAAGATCGTTATATATTTTTGATGAATTGACTCCTTGACATTATGAAATGACCCTCTTTGTTTTTTGTTTTGTTTTGTTTTTCTTTAAATTTATTTTATTGAAGGATAGTTGATTTACAATGTCGTGTTAATTTCTACTGTACAGCGAAGTGATTCAGTTATACATATACATACATTCTTTTTCATATTCTTTTCCATTATGGTTTATCACAGGATATTGAATCTAGTTCCCTTTGCTATACAGTAGGACCTTGTTGTTTATCCATTCTATATATACTAGTTTGCATCTGCTAATCCCAAACTCCCAATCCATCTCTCCCCAATCCCCCCTCCCCCTTGGCAACCATAAGACTATTCTCTATGTCTGTGAGTCTGTTTCTGTTTTTTAGATAAATTCATTTGTATCAGTTTTAGTTTCCACATACAAGTGCTATCATATGGCATTTGCCTTTCTCTTTTTGACTTAATTCACTTAGTATGATAATCTCTAGGTCTATCCATGTTGCTACAAATGACATAATTTCATTCTTTTTTATGGCTGAGTAGTATTCCATTGTATATATATACCACATCTTCTAAATGTTCTTCTGTCGATGGACATTTAGGATGTTTCTACATCTTGGCTATTGTAAGTAGTGCTGCAGTGAACATTGGGGTGTGTGTATCTTTTCAAATTATAATTTTCTCTGGATATATGCCCAGGAGTGGAACTGCAGGATCATATTTTCATTATTTCTTATTCTTGGCATATAGCAGATTTTTATTTGTCTTTTAAAACAGGAAAAAATAGACAAACACTGTCTTATTATTATTATTATCATCATCAGTAGTAAAGATGAGACTAGAAGCCCTTTGGAGGACTAAAACCTGTTATCGGGAAGAGTTAGAGTTAGTATACAGAAGCACAGATAGAGGGAGCACTTAGAAAGCTGCCTGGGATGTACATTTAAATCTAGGCTCGGGAGCAAACATGTCAGTTCTCTTTGACAGAAAAACCTTTGCCACAGATCCTAGGCAGTTACGTTGGTGGAACCTTCCCAAGATGTTAGAATTTGTAGGAATGAAATGACCCTCTTTGGTCTGAAATCTATGTTGCAGGTATTGATATGGTCACTCTAGCTTTCTTTTGTCTATTGTTGGCATGATTAACCTTTTTTTTCCCCTCGTTTTTAAAAGATATTTTCTTCTGATGTCTTCTGACTTGCGTTGTTTCCAATAAGAAGTCTGCTGACTTTCTGGGGCTTCCCTGGTGGCGCAGTGGTTGAGAGTCCACCTGCCGATGCAGGGGACACGGGTTCGTGCCCTGGTCTGGGAAGATCCCACATGCTGTGGAGTGGCTGGGCCCGTGAGCCATGGCCGCTGAGCCTGTGCGTCTGGAGCCTGTGCTCCGCGCTGGGAGAGGCCACAACAGTGAGAGGCCCGCATACTGCAAAAAAAAAAAAAAGAAGTCTGCTGACTTTCTTATATTTGTCCCTCAGTATGTAATATGTGCTTTTTCCCCATTGGATTCTTTTAAGATTTTTCTTTATCACTAATTTTAATTAATTAGAATATGATATGCCTCAGTGTAGTTTTTTCATGCTTCTGTGCTTGGGATATTGAGATTCTTGAATTTGTAGGTTTATAATTCTCATCTAATTTTGAAAATGTTCAGCCACTTTTTCTTCCAATATTTTTTCTGTCCCCCCTCCTCCTTTTCTTTCCTTCTAATGAACATCACATGTTCAGGCTGATAAAAATTGTCCCACTACTCACTGTGTTAACTTTTTCTTTTTTTCTCTGTTTAATTTTTGATAGTTTCTAATGCTCTGTCTTCAAATCTTGTAATCCTTTCACTGCAGGTTCCTCTTCCTCTATTTATCCCTTACACACTGATGTTCCTCTAGGGTTTTTTCCTGTGCTACTTTTTCTTCTCACTCTGCACACTGATCCGCTTCCAGGGCTTCAGTTACCATTTCTATTTTGATCACTGCTAAAACTTTATCTTTAGCCCAGATCATTCAGTATTTTAGTATTTCTGACTGCCTATTTGACATCTTCCCTGGCTTGACCCAAATGTACTTCAGCTCACACAGAAACTATTATCTCCTCCTGTATGTTTTATTAGCAACACAAAACAACTGGTTACCAACACCAGAAATATGGGTCTTATCAAAGATCCCCCTATTCTCCAGCCCCGACATCTATTTGATGATGACATTTTGTCAGTTGTATTCTTTAGCATGACTCAGGTGGTTCTGCTTTTCTCTATTAAAACTGCATTGAGGGGCTTCCCTGGTGGCGCAGTGGTTGAGAGTCCGCCTGCCGATGCAGGGGACACGGGTTCGTGCCCCGGTCCGGGAAGATCCCACGTGCCACGGAGCGGCTGGGCCCGTGAGCCATGGCCGCTGAGCCTGCGCGTCCGGAGCCTGTGCTCCGCAACGGGAGAGGCCACAACAGTGAGAGGCCCGCGTACCACAAAAACAAAACAAAACAGAACAAAACAAACTGCATTGGCTTAAGTTCTAGGTCTTTCTCATCTATATAATTACAAGTCTCCCTGCCTTTATAAGCCTCTTTCAATCTTTCTTACACTTTGCCTACTACAGAATGACTTTCTATTATGCAAATCTGATCACGTCATTATCTAAGTTCCTATGGACAACGAAATACAGTTCAAATTTCTTCCCATAGGTTACGAAAACTCCCATGATCATTTGCCTACTTCATTAACATAAGTTTTTATAGATCTTCTATGTAAGTAATCCATGATGACTATTTGCAGTTCCTTGAAGAAGCTACGTTGTTTCATACCTCTACGTCTTTGCTTAGGCTGTTCCCTCCTCCTGAAATATCCTTTTTACCTTTCTGTATGGCAAACTCTTACTTATAATTTCAGACCCAGCTGAAGAGTTTTTCTGTGAAGCATTTGCTGAACCACCCAGGCTAATAACTCCTTTTTTGAGCCACCAAAGTACTTGGTACCTCTATTATATCATTTTTTACATTCTATTACAAATATTTGTTCATGTCAGTCTTCCTTACTATACTGTGAGCTTCTTTAAGACTTGAACCTTATTGCATTTCTGTATCTCTAGCACAATGCTTAACATATGAAAAGTGCTCAATGAATGTTTTTTGATGTGTAGAGTTGTTTTACCTTGTATATAAAATTGGTAAGAGGTGTGGCAGGATTTGAACCCAGATTTTTGTGAAGTCAAATCCTTGTTTTATCCACTACTTGATCCTATCTTCCAGTTAAATATACCAATTCACTGAATTTTCCTTCCTGAAGTTTCTCTATATGGAAACTGATCTTATTTGAACATTTTGATCTCTCTCTCTCTCTTTCTCTCTCTGTCTCATTGTCCACTTTTTCTACACGTATCTTAAAGTATAAGACTTTTAAGTCTGGAAAGCTACACAAGGTATGAAAGTTTGCATTTTCCAAAGATAGCTACAATAATATCTCATATTCCACATGCTGTTCTGCAACATCACTCTCCCATCAAGAGGCAGAGTCCATTTCTCCATTTCTTTGAGTCTTCAGGCGATCTATGACTGCTTTGGCCAGTAAAGTAAAATAAGACGATGTCATGACCACTCTTGGAATATCTCTTAACCGGTCTGGCAGTTTCCACTTCCTACCTCTTGAAAGCCAGCTAACATGTGAAAACCCTGAGGCTACCAATGCTATGAGAAATTCAAGTCATGTGGAGAGGCCCTAGAGAATGAGGTGTCATGTTGAAAGAGAGAGAGAGACCAAGGTGTCAGACCTTGAGGTGCCAGACATTTAGGTGCAGAAGTTATACTGAAAGTGGAGTATCCAGACCTAGCTTTTCAGCAGACTCCATATGAATCAGAGACAAATCACCAGCCAATAACTTCCCAAATTCCTGATCCATGAAATTGTGAATAAGATAAAACTGTTGCTTTAGGCCACTAAATTGTAGGTGATTTTTTACACAGCAATAGATAATCAAAACGGAGGAAAGGGGAATATGACTAACATATCTATCATCATGGAAAGCTCAAAATAAAACCTTTTTCCCTAAGCCCCAAAATACCAAGAGGAGGAAGTCAAACTAGAGATTAGAAAGAAAGGTACGGACAAATAGGAAGCCTTCTTAATAGCTTTAGCAGGAAATAAATAGTATTTAGAGCTCGGTACCCCTTGAAGTGGTGGAGGCAAACTATAAATGACTTCCAAACAGGCAGGAAATAAAGGATTCATTTTCAATAGTACAGATGGCAAGGATCAAGGAAAGGTAGCAGCTATTCAGGACTGCAGAAAGAGTATTCCCCAAAGTCATGATAGGTTGAAATAATGGGTTAAATATAAAAAAAATTAAGTATTAATTAATAGTGATGCAATCGAGTTCAACCTGCATGTGTATAAAAATAAATAATTAGCACAACTTGTGAGATAATAATTTAGGTGCCAGTAACTGCTCAGAGAGGTAATAACTTCTTAAACCACATTATTAAAAGTGGAAAATTCCAAATGAAGGCATCTGACCGCTTTTTTTTTTTTTTTT
This sequence comes from Orcinus orca, assembly GCF_937001465.1. NCBI lineage: Eukaryota > Metazoa > Chordata > Mammalia > Artiodactyla > Delphinidae > Orcinus > Orcinus orca. The sequence continues at coordinate 113,266,229 of NC_064580.1, forward strand.
TACTCAGAAAATACCTGGAAGATGTCCTTAGTTCTGTGAGCAATCAAGAGAGTGAGAGGACTCAAAGCCATATAACTTAAAGGAACTGTTCGCCTTTTAGGTCCCTATCAATCTGGAGAGTCTCTGAATCTAGATTTAGATGCATTTTTGAAATTCTAAAGGTCTCACACAATTCCTCAATACCTTGGCCCAGCCTGGATCCACTGTAGTGGTGTTCTTTAAATCCAACTGCATAATACTCTAACAAGATCTAGAAAGGCAGAGTCCAGAGGGAGAATTGCTTCTGGGCTTTCTCATGGTAAGATTTGATTAAGGCAGGCTTTCCCATAAAACCTCTGAGGTAAACTGGGCTAGGTCTTGTTTGGATGGCCTTGCTATCTTACAAACAGGAAGGATTTCCAATTTCCCACTTAGAAAAGGCTAGCCTACATGAGGTCAAGGTCATTTGGACATGACTTCACCAGAATTTTGCCCCTGTGTACTTTGCTTTGTGATGTATGACTCATCATAATTAAATTTTGAGCTAGATTAACTATAATTCCTGCACTTATTAGGTGATCAGGGTTTAAAGCCCTTGTAAAATAGGATGAGCTGCTCATTCTGATAATACAATTAAATACCCAACAGAGCTGATATTTTATTTTAAGGAAGAGTAATTTTTGATTAATGATGCATTTTATTTCCCAAATCCCTGCAGCAGTGGGTCACATCTTCAGTGAGAAAACCAAAGAAAAAGTGTAAAGTTAGAAAATTTGGAGGTAGATTAGTGTTTGGAGGCAGATTAGTATGGCCTCTCCAGAGTTGGCTTCTGCCTTGGAACCCCCTTCCAAGACTCTCTTCCCTTGGGCACATATGTACCTCAGGATTCTCCACAGCAGTGTATGCCTGGAAATATTTTTCTGGAAGCACCGATCTCCATTTCCCTCATTTCCTTTTACAGAACAAGGGCATAGTATCAGCATTTATGAGGTTCTTTGGCAATATATCCTTAGCAAGATCTATGTGAAGGAAGGACTGTTTGGGAGGGATCAGGAAATGCTTCCTGAAAGAGATGATATTTGGGAAGAGTATTGATTCAAGGCTTACATGAGAACTGTGGCACATAATTTGGGGTCAAGGAAATCAGTAACAAGGTTATTTTAGTAATCCAAATGAGAGATCAGCAGTTGGGATGAAGAGAAGACATAGTCAGCCAATATTAAAGAAGTAGAAGCTTAAAGAATTGCTGATTGATTGGATGTTTGTGGGACAGTGAGTGGGGAGGGTCAAGAAAAATTTCCAGGTGCTTAATTTGGGTGATAGAGCATATGGTGGTAGATTAGGTAGTAAAGTATGTTTTGTGTGGGAGGATTATTTCCTCTGGAATGGTGGAAGAAATTTTGAGTTGAGGTTAACTGTGGCACATCAATGTACAGATGTCTAATAGGCATCTGGATGTGTGGACCTAAGATTCAGAAAAGAGAAGAAGTAGATTTAGAATTCATTGACATAGTACTTGCATCCATGGACGTGGACCAGAAATAGGGTGTTTAAGTTACACTATGAGAAAAGGACCAAGGATTTAACTCTGGTGAAGATTAACTAGAAAGGTATGAGCCAAGGAGGAGCCAGGAAAGAGACTGAGCAGAAACAGATATCAGTGGCTTTAACTATGGAGAACTGAGGACCATTGAGGCAAAGGGCAGGGAGGACACCTTGAAAAATGCATCAGCTTTCTCAACAAGCAGTATTGGTGGGAGAGGGGCTGAGGAAGATGCTACAAGTTTAGAGTTTAGCACAAGTAAAGGCACAGAAGGTGAACTGGGAAAGGTGCCAAGACAAGCATTTCAGTGAACTAAATTAAGCTTTTTCCCTGGAAGCAATTTGCCATCATTACCTACCCTGCCAAGGAGCCTCAGTGTGATTTCTCCCCTTCTGGAGTCCAGGTAGGCATTTCTTTTTTCCTTGTCATCTGGCTCCCAGGGAGCAACATCCATCTTTTGCTGTCTTCCCCAAACCCTTCACTGTTGCTGGTCTCTGAGAAGGATGGAAGCTGAGATATTCAAAGTCTACCAAAATCTGGCCCAAACAAACCTTCCCATTATATCTTTCCTTTCTTTTGTCCAATCCCAACTCCTTTGAAATGCAATCACCCACTGATTCCATCTAACCCATCTGATTTCTTACCTCTGTGCCTACATCATGCTGTTCTCTTTCCCTGGCAGCCCCTCATTCCCACCCATTTACCATTTCTTCAAATTCCACTTATCCTTCATAAGTCAAGCATACACCATGAAGTCATTCCCGCTCCACCAAAGAGATCTGAGTGTTCTCTGTAGACTATCAGAGAATGTTGCTCACTTATGGCATGAATCCTACTTTGCTATGCATTTGGAGTTATCCTTGTCTGCTTCCAATTTCTCTCTCTAGACTATGGTAAATTCCTTTGAGGGCCTAGACCATGTCTTGTTCTTCCTTGTGTCTTATCCACTAGTACGAAGCACAGTGCCTGGTATGTACAAAGTGTTCAGTAAATGTTTATAGAATGAATGAGTGAATAAATGAAGGAAAGAATAAATGACTTGTGGGAGAGCTCAGTGCTGATCTCAGAAAGAGAATTTTCTCATTCCTGGCCCCCAGATCACAAACGAGGTCATATTACAAGTCATGGGTCTTGTTTTACCCCAATAAGAAAAAGGCTTTGCTATATATCGTGCCAAATCTCTCATTGATCAGGTGCATAGTAATTTATTTTCTGTGTGTTCCTTTCTCCACATCCAACTATGAACTAATGCCATGATGTAGGGCAAAGAGCCTGGCCTAGATATGGCTTGGGTTTGAATTCTGATATTGTCTGTTACCTACTCTTTGTGAATTTAGGACAGGTCGCTTGCCCTCTTTGCTCTGTAAACAGGGGTGTCCATCTCCAGTGCTGCTGTGAGGCCCCAGAAAGCTATGGAGTATACAGTTTATACAGTCTTTTGCAAAAATAGACTGGACTCAGGTGAGGCATTGTCATTAATGAGGCAATTAATCTGGTTTGGAATAAGGAGATCTGGATCCTGTCCTGGTTGGATCAGGCTGCTTTTTAATCACTATGCTGGCTGCTGCAGAGCTCTAGGACATGACTTTGAGTTATGTAGATGACACTTGTTAATGACAGAACAGTCTATAGGGGGATGAGCTCGGATATGGTGGAGAGTCCAAGGTAACTAGATTAGCTAGTAACAAGCCTCTACCAGGAGTTGGTAATGAGATCATCAGGGCAATATTGCAGGGAAATGGAACAGAAAATTGAGCCAAAGTGTGGATTTTCAGGCAGTTTGGGGAAGGGGTGTTGTGTGTGTGTGTGTGTGTGTGTGTGTGTGTGTGTGTGTGTGTGTGTGTGTGTGTGTGTGTGTGTCTGAGGGGGGATCAGGAGTCATTAATAGCAATAACTCTTTTTTAAAGAAATAATTGGTTTATTTAATTATTTGAAATAAGTTAATAGTAAACACCATTTGTGCATTTCAGAGATGTGTTCATATTATGATTTAACCATATGCTTTCCCTTATTTTATTTTATTTATTGAAGTATAGTTGATTTACAATCTATTAGTTTCAGATGTACAACATAGTGATCCAATATTTTTATAGATTATACTTCATTTAAAGTTATTACAAATAATGGTTATATTTCCCTGTGCTGTACAATATATCCTTGTTGCTTATCTATTTTATACACAGTAGTTTGTACCTCCTAATCCCATACCATTATCTTGTCCCTCCCCGCTTAAATAAACTCTTGTCACTTGCATAACAGCCTTTGACAACTTGCAAAGCATTCTCACAGCCACTACCTCTGAAGTCAGAAAACAGTACTTCCACTTCCCAAGATAACTAAAGTAGCATCTTTCTTAACCTTTCCTTTCTTCTCCTCTCCTAACCTTTTCTCTCAACTAATGTCTTCACCCAACTTTTGGGCCCTGAGGAAGCTTGTAAAAACTGAGTCTTAGAGAGTGAAGAAACTTGTACATGGGGCAGAGCTGGAACTTGAACTTTAGTCTGATGCCCTATTTTAATTTAATATTTACCTTTTTTCTCTATGCGTAAAGGCAATTGCTCATTGTAGAACATTTGAGGAGAAAGGAGACTCCGACAAGTGTAAAGAAAACGTAATTCCCTCATAATCCAACCTCTCAGAGATAACTGTGAATATTGGATCCCTATGTCCTTACAGATTTTTTTCTGTGCAATTTGACATGTTTGAGATTCTGCTAAATGTAAAATTGTGTATTCCTGTGTACTTTCTTCTGCATCATGATCTGTGTAGTTCTCTTTTCTACTATTAACTCCCATGCATACACTCTTCCAAACCCCTGTAGTCTTCAAAACCCCCATCTGTCAAATGAGGTTTGTAGCAATATCCCATCAGCATCTTACAGCTGAAGTGAGGATCCTTTGAAATTCTAAAGATAAGGGTATTTTGAGAAATCTCAGCATGTGGTATGTGGAGAGGGTGTCAAGTGCGGGGCTTGGGGTTAAACCAACGATAAGCTACTCTGAACCCTTCTCTAGTAAGCCCCCTGTCCACTCACTGGAGATGAATCTTTCCAGGAACATCCCTGCTAAACACTCCTTCAGCTGTGTTCTCCCCATCTGATGCTTTCCCCTTAAGGCCTCCCTCTGCTGTCTCCAGTTCAACCTCAGGTGACCCTTAAGCAATAACCTGCAAGGCTGAATGGGATGTCATAATATTAAATATAACTTGAGAGCATGAATAGGTCATCTTGTACTTCTCCAAGGTCACGGTTTAAAAAAACACAAACTTTTATTCTCTCATATTGTTTTTTTTCCATATTGGGTTGTAGAGGTTTGTTCTTAATGTTTCTATAGATGACAGAAACTTGAAGGGAGAGGTCCCAGTATTGAGTTCAAATCTATATGGAATGAACTCCCTAGAAATATTCACCTATTGTTAGCTTATACTTTCAGTGGTGGCAGAGTTCTTCATTTAGAGGGATGAGGTGACATGTGGCCACTAGTGGCTTAGTCCTCGGGGAACCTAGATCACTGAGAATCTTAGATTAATGCTTCATTGGGCTGTGGTTTTCTGGCATTTGAGTGGATAAAGTTTAGAGGATTACATAGCCTGAGCAGGGAAGGGGAAAGAGTTCTCTCCCCCAGGTACTCATGCCCTTGGTCTGTCTAAAACTGCAGTTATGTAGCCATTCATATTTATTTTCCACATCAAAGATTAATCCTATAGCACACAGCAGCATTTCTCAATGTGTGGTCCATGAACTACGTATATCAGAAGCACTTTAGTTGAAGCCTGGGAATCTGCATTGGAAAAGCATCCCAGGCGATGCAGATGCACACCAAAATTTGGTCCCCAAAACCCCAGTCCCTGCAATGCTCTGTGAAAAAAGTGGATGTCATGGTTAAGGAATTTTTGGACACAGTGCCTACTGTGCTCCCCTCTTAGGAAAGTCATAATGCACATTGGCATATTAAAAGCTCTAAGAAGTCTTTCATTAAGGAAACAATCTTATGTCCACTAATATAAGATTAAATAAATTATGATACAGATACAATAAACTCTTATGCTGTTTTTTTTCTAATAAAGTAGCCCACAAAGTACTGAGAGGCAGCATGGTGTAGATGTTAAGAACACAGGCTCCAGTATTAGAGAGGCTTGAACTCAAATCCAACCTATGTCATTTAATTATTGTGTGATGTTCACCAGTCAGAACGGCCATCATCAAAAAATCTACAAACAATAAATGCTGGAGAGGGTGTGGAGAAAAGGGAACCCTCTTGCACTGTTGGTGGGAATGTAAATTGATACAGCCACTATGGAGAAAAGTATGGAGGTTCCTTAAAAAACTAAAAATAGAATTACCATATGATCCAGCAATCCCACTACTGGGCATATACCCAGAGAAAACCATAATTCAAAAAGAGTCATGTACCCCAATGTTCACTGAAGCTCTACTTACAATAGCCAGGACATGGAAGCAACTTGAGTGTCCATCGACAGATGAATGGATAAAGAAGTTGTGGCACATATATACAGTGGAATATTACTCAACCATAAAAAGAAACGAAAATGAGTTATTTGTAGTGAGGTGGATGGGCCTAGAGTCTGTCATACGGAGTGAAGTAAGTCAGAAAGAGAAAAACAAATACCGTATGCTAACACATATATATGGAATCTAAAAAAAAAAAAGGTTCTGAAGAACCTAGGGGCAGGATAGGAATAAAGACGCAGACGTAGGGAATGGACTTGAGGACACGGGCGGGGGAAGGGTAAGCTGGGACGAAGTGAGAGAGTGGCATGGACATATATACTCTACCAAATGTAAAGTAGATAGCTAGTGGGAAGCAGCCACATAGCACAGGGAGATCAGTTGTGTGCTTTGTGTCCACCTAGAGGGGTGGGATAGGGAGGGTGGGGGGGAGGGAGACGCAAGAGGGAGGAGATATGGGGATATATGTATATGTATAGCTGATTCACTTTGTTATAAAGCAGAAACTAACACACCATTGTAAAGCAATTATACTCCAGTAAAGATGTTAAAAAAATAATTATTGTGTGATCTTGAGAAAGTTCTTTAAATGTGATTTCTTTTCTCTACAATGGGGATAGTAAAAATAGTACCCGTCTTATGGGGTTACTGTGAGTTTTAAATAAAGGAAAACATGAAATGTTTTTAGAATTTACTTGGCACATGGAAAATGCTCAATAATTATCAGCTGTTATGATCACTGACATGGGAAGGTGCCCATGACATATTGTGAAATAAAAAGCAAGGCTAGGAACAATATGTATAACATGCTTTCAATTGTGTGTATACTTTATATAATAAATAATGTCACTTACATCAATAATCATTTAAAAGTTAAAAATTTCATAGGAAAACAAGTGTGGAAGGATATTTACTAATCTGTTAACAGATTACCTTTGGGGTTAAAGGTTGGAAGGGAGTCAAACTGAACCCCAGTATAGCCTGGACAATGGGGAATATTCAAGTGGGAGCAGAGCTCTCTCCTGTTTCTGGAAAGGCAACTCTCGCTACATTTCGCTTTTTTTTTTTTTTCTGCTAGCGTCACCATTATTCTGACTCATCGAGCTGTCTGCCTGCTGACCCCCTCTGCCTTTTGCACCCTGATGGCTGTTCTGTATATAAACCTGTCTTTGTACATGTGAATTTTGGACTTTTAGTGCTGGACATTGCATTTCACAGGGGTCAGCCTGTTCCAGGCTACTGATACTGTTTCGTGTCCTGCTTCTCACATCCAGTCTATCAATTGGACCCTTGAGCTTCCCAGCATCCTTACTCTCAGAGAGAATGCAATCTTGATCTTTGTGTGAGCCATGGATAATAATGGTGACTTGACTGCGACTGATGTAGAGACCTGTGACCTGTCACTTAAGACCCTGACCTACATATCAGCAGTCTCCTGCTAGCAGTGGAGTCTCACCTGCTGCCTGTATTTCTTCACTTGATCTACAATGTGCTTATGAGAGCCTAAGTCAAAAAGCCTTGTTAAAATCCACATGCATCCTGTCTACAACATTCTCCTGATCCACAAGCCTTGTAACCTTATCAGAAGAGTAAATTAAGTTAGTTCTGCCATGACTTGTTTTCCTAGAGGCCCTACTTAGTGTTATTACTAAAAGAGATTTGATTTGAGCCCAATTGTGGTTTCAATTTAGGCATATTTACTGTATTTCCCTACCTGCTCACTGTCCCTCCCTGTCCCCCCAAGGCCTGCCTGGTGGCTGGAGGTAATTGGATATATAAATTCATGCAAAAGTACTAATGGAAAACAAGGGCTTATATGTACTGTTTGCAATGTAGCAGCAAGAAAGACTTACTCCAAAAGTAGAAATGTTGACACGTACATGTGAATTTTGGATTCCTAGTGATGGCCATTGCATTGTGATAGATGGAGGGCATATTTTGGCTAGAGGAAGATTTTGATACTACAACAGGATGATTCTTTGTCATTCTACCTGTGACCTGACAATATTAGTTTCCTATGGATGCTGTAACAAATTACCACAAACTTTGTGGTTCAACACAACAGAAATTTATTATCTCACAATCTAGAGACCAGAAGCCTGATATCAGTTTCACTGGGCCAAGATCAAAGTGTTGGCAGGGCCATGCTCCCTCCACAGGCTCTAGGAGAGGTTATATTCTTTTCTTCTTCCGGTTTATGGTAGTTGCCAGCATTCCCTGGGTTGTGGCCACATCACCTCTAATCTCTGCATCCCTGATCATATTGTCTTCTCCTCTTCTATCTATAATCTCCCTCTGACTCACTTTTATAAAGACAGGGCCCAGCCAGATAATCCAAGATAATTCCTCCATCTCAAGATCCTTAACTTAATCACATCTGCAGAGTCCCATTTAAGGTAATATTCAAAGGTTCTGGGGATTAGAACATGGATTTGGGGGGGGGCATTATTCAGCCTGCCACAAAGACTAATACCAAATAACTAATGCTCTCCCCTGTCATACTTTTCTCAGCTCCTTGGTTTATCTAAGTATGAAGCAGATAATTGGAATAGAGAAAAGCAAAATATTGCAGAAGATGTCACTAGCCTTTTTTCCCTCTTTTGGCCCCTTGTGGTATGTCCAGTTGTGGATCTGTTCACGTACCTGCTCGGGTCCCAAGCATACCCTGCTGGGAAGCAGTGCAGTATAATCCACTCCTGAAATTCATCTTTGCCAGTTTTCACTCATTTGGGTGGCTTTTGACCTCCACAGTGTAATTGCTGATGCAGGTTGAAACTTGAACGGGGAGAGGGGGAAGATTGATTGGCACACCAATAACATTTGTCTCTTGGGCTGGCAGTGAGTGTAGAGGAGCCATTTATGCAATCTAATTATTACGTCAATTGGGGGATGGAGTAATGTTTCCCAGATGCCATTTGGTACCTGGAGAGCTGCAAATCAGCACTACCATATAAGAAACGTTAATATAGACCATTGATTGCATTCATTGATCCCACCCCCTCTCCCTCCTTCCTTTGGCTTCTTATTTTGGTTAGGAGTGAAATGCAAAAGCTTTGCTTTGCCTCTTCTAGTTGCCATGTTTGGACAGGGGACTGCATTGATTATTTGTCCTTTACAATTAAATGTACTTAAGGAGTGATGTGCATTTCTGAATTGCTGTCCCTTTTCCTGACCTTGTGTCATTCAAAATATTCGTGGTCAGTGGGAGTGAGATCTTGACTCCAAAGGAACCTGAAATAGGCAGAGGGAAGAGTAATGCGCAAAGATCTGTTGTGATCCCTGAATCCTGAGCCTGTGGAATTAGTACTCAGAGCTTTTCACCAAGCCCTTTGGGCTCATGGTTACAAGAGCTCCTTGGTGTTAAAGCATTGTAAGCCCCAAAGAGGGCTTTATTTTTTAATTATTCTTTTTTTTTATCAGTAACTATGGTTTGGGATTAGCCTCAACAGAATACAGGGTCCTACAGCCTAAGGAAAGAAGATGTTAGGATATTGGGGAGGTTTATTATATCCCTTTTCATCCTCATTCCCCTTCCTCAAATACTTCTCTGTCTTGTCAGCAGATCCCTGATATTTATTTCTTCACCAGTTGACAAAACCTTTCATTACACATTGGTGGGGTGGGGGGAGCTTAAAAATTAGCTTAAAATGTAGCTAAGCCCAGGAAGAAGCAGCATAGATACTTAAATTTATACTAAGGAGTAAATGGCTGGTACTTCAGACTCCTGGATGGTCCTTCAGATTTGAAAAGTCCCTATTCCAAACTCCTTTATTTTGAGGAGGGACTTGAGAATTGACTTGCCCAAGATCTTATAGCAATTTTACAGCAAATTCTTTTCTTAAAGAAAAAGTTTTAATAGGGAAGTACCTTAAGGACACTGAAGACAGACATTTCTGATTGGTTTTACCAAGGGCCAGTTCTGGAGCATTTCAAAGCCAACTATAACATAAGACTAATCACTAAAGGACATAAAATAATCTATCACCAATGCTCAAAATACACTGTTCCCTTGGCCCTGCTCTGGTGGTCTTCACCAAAAGCTCATGTGTCTTATTTCTCTTTGTCCCCTTAGCATGTAGCAGAGTACTTGCCACATAAAAGGCACTCAGCAAGTGTTTGATGAATGACCGAATATCTCCAGAAATAGGGAAGGCTTTGCACTGAGCCCTCTATACTCTCTCACTCTGTCTCCTGTGTACACATTGCTTAAATGGCTGCCCAGGTTTGGGGTTTGGCCTTCGGTGGCACTAATAATAGTGTCAGGAAGCGAAACAAAAGCTACCCAGTCTACTGAGGGTTGAACCTACAATCTTAGCCTTCCTTGAAGTACATAAGGTCAGACTGCAGTCTGAGATGTAAGAAGCAAAGATCATGGGATCCATGTGTCCTTGGAATCCAGAGCCACTAAGTCTACCTCTGGACATTGTGGGAGTCCTAAGGCAGGAAATACAGACTCTTATTGGGAGCCAGCACACTTTCTCCAACAAACTTCTCTTACGGTCTTGGGAGGAACTTTTCCCTGGCTGTGGTTTGGGCTACAGGCAAAGAATAGATAAGGGACCATAGGGTTTTGGATGAACCACTTGGATACTCATTGCTTGTGGGAAGGAAGTGAGAAGAGTTTCACCTGTCAGGATTTGCCCTTCGTTTCAGTCCTACAGTGCCCACTCCCCACCAGTTCTACCTGCTTGTTCTTTCCCTTTGCCGGTTCACCTGCACTCACCTGCAGGGGATGGGCCTGGGCATGGATCCTGGCCCCCAGCATGCCTACCTCTCATTGGGCTGCCTTGATTATGTCCCACTGCTCATGCCTTCTGTGCTTCATGGCAAAAGTTTTCAATCAAGGATGACAATGGGGAGACAGGACAGCCCCTGAGGCAGGGCTACCCATCAGCCTCAGAGGAAAACAGGATCCAGCAGCCGAGCACACTCCTGTTGGCTGATGGCTCAGCATTGGCTGAGAGTCCAGAGAGCCTTCAGTTGGCCTGAACCAATGAAAAGGAGCCAAAGATGCAGTCTCGCTGGCCATTAAAGAGATACTTCTGCCTATGATTGGCCCCAAGGTACTTCACCTCAGGGTTCTCCCATTGGCTTGGAACAGCATGCTGGCAGCCAGGGCATCCCGTGGTAAGCAGGCACCTACGTAGGCATGCAGTCAAGCACAGCCTGCTTCTGGACACTCAGGGGAGAGGCAGATAGAGGAGGAGTTATCAAGATCCTCCCCTCTGTTTAACTGGTGACATCTTGGGGGCCCACGCATTTCTCCTTTCTGTGCCTCTCCCCTTGGGCTGGGCTTGCTCGCTCTCCTCCTGGTCCCATTCCCTAAAGGACTTGGATTCCCAGGTATGGTGACTGGCAATACAAGGGTAAGAAGTAGCCTTTTCTCAGGGTTATTTGCATTGTCATAGAGGATTCCTAAAATATGAAAGGCTGTGAGAGTCTAAAGAAATCATAGGTTCATAGAGTTTTTGTGCCAAAAAGGGAACTTTGGAATACTTCCCATTTGACAGATGAAGAAGAAAACTGAGGTGAACTCAGAGAGGTAATGGAATTTGGTCAAAGTCGTATAGCTAATTAGTGGCAAGTCTCCTGACCATAGACGAAGGCACTTTCTGATGCATCACAAATGAATCTAGACTGTGGTATTTCATGTAACAGTACCCTTCTATTGTTCTTCAAAGCACAGGTTTTCTGCCCCTGAGAAACTCCTAGTCTCACCGGGGCGCTCTTTAGACCACAGATGTGGCTTAATTAACTTTCTCAATGAGTTTTCAGCTGTGTCTTCAGTGGATGGAGAAAGAGGCTTGTGCGATAAGCATTCTCTCATTTTTTCTCTTCTTGTGATTATCAACCCACAGTAGTGAATTGGCCATTACCAGGGCTCTGGAATCATGTAATTAGCTATCTACAAAGAAGTTGTTCAACCGGGGACTCGAACCACTAGCACCATGATGTTTGAACCATCACTGTTTGAGATGCAGCAAAGAAGCAAGTCAATTACTAAACTGAAAAAGGTCTGAGCCTAAGCCACTGCCACGTTAATATGAGTGCTTCATTTTTCATGTATTTATCCTCCAAGTTCCCTTCAAGTTGGAGACCTGGGTTTATTTGTTCATAAGTAAGATGAGCCCCTAGAGAGTCCTGAAACCCTGGCCATGGGTAGCTCTGTATCATCAACAACAACAAAGCATAAAGGGATTTTGAGTGTTCAGTCCAGCTTCCCTCAGTTGCTTCTGTTTCACTGATGCCTCTGCTTTCATCATTCTCCTTTTCTTATCCTTTATAGGGCAACTTAAGTCCTGCCTTCTCTGGGAACCTTCCCTCACTAGCGTTGTCCACATCAATCTCTCCTTCCTTTAGATTCTCACTGTCCTTCCAGCCTGTCCCAAGAAATGACATTTAATTATATTCCATTTTTTATTTTTCACTATTGGTTTCATGTACATTAGTCTCAACTTCTCAACCAGATTGTAAGTTCCGTAAGGGCAAGGTACACATTTTATACTTTTTAGTGTGTTCCACAATGTCTAGAGACATTCAAATTAGACTAGAATCATAGCTTTCTAATGATATGGAAATGCTCACAATATATTGGGTTGGCCAAAAAGATCATTTGGGTTTTTCCATAACATCGTATGGAAACGAACGAACTTTTTTGCCAACCCAATACTTAAGTGTGTAACTCAAAATACAAAACTCTATGAGCACAGTTTTATAAAGAGATGGAAAATAAAGCAAGCAAGCAAAAAGGACATACATTCAAGTGGACGAGAGGTAGGATGATAGGTGAGTGTAAACTTTCATATATTTATCTCATTTTCCAAAAATTCAATAGGAGTGTGCATTACTTTTATGAGAAACAATAAGCATTAAAAAAAAAAGAAAATCATAGATTCATGGGTGCTGAAAACTAGAGCAGGAAGAGAACCTAGAGGTAAGTCCCATCTCCTTGTTTTAAGGTTGAAAAGCCTGGGGCATTGCTATGGAAGATAGCAAGTTAGTAACTCCTAGTCTCTACTTTCTAGGAGCAAACAGCCCAGTGCCCCGGAGTTCTGAGACCTAGTCTTCTAACGTCTACTTGAATTCCCTTCGCTTGGGTTTCCCCTCTAGGTATTGGTCCTGGAAGTAGTTGCGTGGTTTTATCCTGCTGAATTGTCCCATGATTCCTTGGAGTCTCCTGGTTGGTGGAGCCTGAAGGTTTGGCTTTGACTCATGCTCTAGTCCCTTGCTAACTCTCTGCATTTCCTCTGGAGCATCTCAGTACAACAGGATATACTACCCCCAAGTGACTAGAAGTAAAAACATCCAGCTCTACCCTTAACTAGCAATATAAACTCACTGCACCCTGAGTACTTGCTGGGGAAGGCAATTTCAAGCTCACTGCCTCAATACCTTTGCAAAACATGGTTGAGAGAAATACTATTTAAGGAGGATCATCTGAAGATGCATGCAGTCCACCTGTTCCTTTCACATTGGACTCAACAGAACAGCCCCAGGTACTTGCCATGCCCACCTTTCCCTTCTAGTCAGGCCTACTTCAACTACAGCCCCATTGTTAGGAAAAAGGCTGGTTGATGTATTAGCAGGAGCAGCCACTGATTGGCCCAGGGTGGCCACCTGACCCAGGTCAGGCCATCCATGATGTGGTATCAGACCTATGTGATGTATTTTTCTAATTGTGTTCTCCTTACCAGCAATAGATTCTAATGTGCCCATAATTGGGTACTCTTGGCTAAAGAAAGTTATGAAGACTCTTGTTAAATGCACATTTGTCACTTATTTGAGAAGATAAACATATGTAATGTATTGCATCCATTCATGCTTCTATCCATCCACCAAACAAGCATTGCGTTCCTACTACAGATCATCAATCCTTATTTGCACTTCCAAACCCACAAAATTCTGAAAAAAATTTTTTTTCTCACAAGTTTGATGTTAAAACTCATTTTAACTCATGTTAAAATATTGATAGTCTTTATTTGTCTCAGTATGAGTATTCATGTCGTTCATGACAGAAATATTAATGTATTTGATTATGGGGAGCTATGCCACAACCTGCTAGAGGTATTGTGTAATATAGGCAAATACACAGGATTATCTTGGTAAAATCTCCCAAATTCTGAATTCTGAAACATATCTGGCCCCAGGGGTTTTGGATAAGGCACTTTAGCCTTGTAAGATCTGGGGGCAAGGTGGGGGTAGATACCCTACCTGAGTTGGGCAGGAGCAAAGGAGGCTGCACAGTGAAGGTAGTAGATATTCAAGTCTGTGGAGAGGGAGGGCTTGCTGAGGGTCTAGCTAAGGAAACCCAGTTGGGTCACTCAATCATTGGTCCAAAGGGCATGAACAAGTCTGAAAATAGAAGACTAAATAAAGACTCAGGAGAAAGAACTGAAATGGAACAAGAATAGTTTGAAAATGGGAGGAATGAGAAGGGGCCTAGGTAGCAGCAGGGGTAATACCTTTGACTATTGGTTTTGGCTGACAAATTTGACTATTTGACTTTGTCAATTAACTGAAAGCTGTTTAGGTACAAGTCTGGGTCAGTCTGGCTTTAAAGATGGAGAATTGTGGCAGATGGATACAGAGAGGAATGGGGCACAATGTTGGCCTTCTCTTTGTCTAAAGTATGGAATCCCATTAGCCGGAAGCAGGGTCCTGAGAGGATGGATAGAACTTGCAGTGACATTAGTCTGAGAAAAGGATTTGTCTTTGGCTTTTTCCTATCTTTGTATTTATTTATTTATATTTTTTGTGGTACGCGGGCCTCTCACTGTTGTGGCCTCTCCCGTTGCGGGGCACAGGCTCCGGACGTGCAGGCTCAGCGGCCATGGCTCACGGGCCCAGCCATGAGATCCATGTGGGATCTTCCCGGACCGGGGCACGAACCCATGTCCCCTGCATCGGCAGGCGGACTCTCAACCACTGCGCCACCAGGGAAGCCCCTCTATCTTTGTATTTTTAATGCTTTTTCTTGTGTTTGTGTAATATATGAAACATAAAGGCATAAATCATAAATGCACAGGTTAGTCAATGAAACACCTGTGTTATAACTATTACTCGATCAAAAAATAGAATATTATCACACCCCTGATGCCCAACATGTGCCCCTTCCCTAATCACAACTCCTTTCCCACCTCCTAAAGGTTACTATTCTGACTATTACATAAATCACTTCCGTGCTTTTATTTATGCTTGTGCTCCTCAGCATGCATCACTAAACTCTATAGTTCTCCCAGTTATTGATTTTTATATAATCATTCAGTATGTACTGTTTTGTGTATGGCTTCTTTCATTCAACATTATGTTTGTGACATTCATCCATGCTGTTGCATGAAGCTTATTTTGTTCCTTCTCACTGCTGTATAATATTCCCCTTGTAAATATGCCACAATTTATTTACCCATTCTACTGTAATGGGCATATGGACCATTTCCTGTTAGGAGCTATTAGGCCTAACATTTCTGCAGATATTTTTGTTTGGTACACATGTGCATGCATTTCTGTTAGTTGTGGGATCACTGAGTCATAGGGGCTGCACATGTTCCACTTTGGTAGACGCTGCTAAACAGTTTTCCAAAGTGTTACACCAATTTACACTCTTCCATTGCTCCAAATTATTATCAACGCTTAGTATTGTCAGGTTTTTAAATTGTAATCATTCTGGTGAGTGTGCTGTGGTATCTCACTGAGGTTTAATTTGCATTTCTCTGGTGCCTAATAAGGTTGAGGACATGTTCATATGTTTATTGGTCTTTTGGATATACTCTTTTGTACAATTCCTTTTTAAGTATTTTGTCCATTTTTTTTCCCTGCTAGATTGCCCTTTTTTATTCATTTGTAGGGTTTTTTATGCATTCTAGATGCAAGCACTTTATCTATTATATGTGTTACAAATAAATTCTCCAGTACTATGGATTCCCACTTAATACTTTTTTTAAAAAATTATTTATTTATTTATTTACTTATTTGGCTGTGCCAGGTCTTCATTGCAGCATGCGGGATCTTTAGTTGTGGCATGTGGGCTCTTTTAGTTGAGGCATGCGGGCTCTTAGTTGCAGCACGTGGGATCTAGTTACCAGACCAGGGATCTAACCCGGGCCCCCTGTATTGGGAGCATGAAGTCTTAACCACTGGACCACCAGGGAAGTCCCTCCCACTTAATACTTTTTGAGTCTCATTTTTTTTGGCGGTACACGGGCCTTTCACTGTTGTGGCCTCTCCCGTTGCAGAGCACAGGCTCCGGATGCGCAGGCTCAGTGGCCATGGCTCACGGGCCCAGCCGCTCCACGGCATGTGGGATCTTCCCAGACCGGGGCACGAACCCGTGTCCCCTGCATTGGCAGGCGGACTCTCAACCACTGCGCCACCAGGGAAGCCCTGAGTCTCATTTTTTTCCTCTAATTTCTATCAGGCTCCTAGGGCCCAAATGACCCGCATTTTGCTAAGGTCTTAACAAGCTCACCCAGGCCCTGGGGGACACCTCACTAACGCTGCAGGGCTGTTTCCTTCACCTTCCCTTCCCTTCCCTTTCCCTCTCTCTCTCTCCGCCCCCCACCCCGCTACTGATCTTCCCTGTCTCTTTCTTCCTTCCTTCTGACATTGCCCATTCTTGGGGGGCTCATTACTCAGGATGGATAGAAACAACCTCATTTCAGCAATGGTGCCAAGGCTGTCAGATTTGCCATGTGCTATTCATAGGCCAGAAAATCTTCACTCTGGAAAGCACTTAGAGATCATGTAATTCTCTCTTTAATGATGAGAAATTGAATGCCCAGAGAAATTAAGGGACTTGCCCAAGGTGGATATTATGGGGCTTGTCCAAAGTCATACTGCATTTTTGCGGCCAAGCTAGGACTAGAACCCAGGCCTTTTGCATGCATGTCCCAGCTTTTTCCACTCCACTATGCTAAGAAAGACCAGGATACAAGCTGCACATTGACAAGAGTGTTTTTTTTTTCTTTTGAAAATAAGCGGTGTCTGTGTCTGTGTAACAACGTAATCGGTAGAGACTTTGGCTCATGTCTGTCTGGACCCAGGTTGAGAGATCACATCACCTCTGCTACTTCCCCCTCTCCTGGCTGTCAAATCCTGAAGGACAACAAATGGCTTGAGTAATGAGATGAGTTAAGATAGTGTCTCCCACGCTGAATTATGTGCCAGTTCCAGGACTACAGGATTCTGCCACAATCCATTTACACAAGAAATTAAATTGAAGATCTCAATGTAATATTCATATATTAAATCCTGGCGGACAATCAAAGTAATTAAGGCCAAATGCTCTGAATCATCCAGTGGCATCACGAACATTCTATTGCTGAATTTTTAGAAGGACTTATTTCTACAACCAATTATCTTAGAAATCATTAAGGCTCTTTTGGAATGTGAATAATTTGAAAGCCACCACGGTACCCAGTACTACTCAAACCCATTTGTCCCCTTGAGAGAAGAATTCTGCTAGAAAGGGGTATAGGGTGGGCAAGGAAAATCTGATTGCAAGAAGCTGGAGTTAGGGGGTAGAAACCAGTCTCTGACCAACTCCTTCACTGTGTGTTTTTTTTAAAGGAGTGGATATATTTCATCTTAAATTGAAATAGTGAAACTGATACAGGTTACTGAGCTAACCCCAGCCACGGACTGATCTGCTTGATGTGTAGCTTTGTTGCTCTTACAAATAAATGCTGATTAAAAAAAAACTTGTGGGGGCTTCCCTGGTGACGCAGTGGTTGAGAGTTCCCCTGCCGATGCAGGGGATGTGGGTTCGTGTCCCGGTCCGGGAAGACCCCACATGCCGCGGAGCGGCTAGGCCCGTGAGCCATGGCCGCTGAGCCTGCGCGTCCGGAGCCTGTGCTCCGGCAACGGGAGAGGCCACAGCAGTGAGAGGCCCGCGTGCCGCAAAAAACAAAAACTTGCGGAATGGGGATGGCTCTGTGTAATCGTGATGAATAGGATGGACCTTTAGACCTACCCCCACCAATGGGTCACCTTGTCTCTTAAAGTTCTCCAACTACCCTCATCTCTTAGTCCTTGTTCTTCACAGCTTTCCTTTGTGCACACCCTTGCTACAGCATCCCTGATAAAGTCCTACAGCATTCCAAATAAAGTTATTTGTTGGTTCCCCTCTTGAAGTGTATGCCCCTCGAGGGCAAGGGCTATGTCTAAATCTCTCCAGTATCCCTATACCTGACCCAGTACATGCTTCAGACAAGGTGCTGGGTGTACAGTTGGTGAATGGATGGAAGACTAAATAAGCAAAAGAATGAATGACCAAGAGAACAAACTTACACAAATGTATCTCTAGAAAAGACAGGGTTAGTGTCATGACAGCATCAAAGAGAGGAATGAATCTTCCCTTCTCTTCCAGTAAATGCCTTAATTCTCTCCAAAAAAACAATGCTCTCTAACTATCACCAACAAATGAAACCCTGTCACCAAAAATGTGTAACTAAAAGATAAATAAAAGTATTAAGTTGTACTTTTTAGAGTTGTACTTAGAAAACAATCAGGTTATTTTACCTGAACTAATTCCGAGACTTTTATGCATCTTGAATACTGCATACAAAAAAAGGTCTCTGATTCATCAGTTTTGCCAGTGGGAATAATTAAAAGTATGCATATAGTGTAATATTCCTACCAAATTATTTCTTCTCATAAATATTTATCTATAGCCTAAGTTTGTTGACGCTGAGCAGCATCAATATCTCTCGGCTTTAGCTCATGTACTGCTCCCTGACTGTACCATAATTCTGGTTCATAAATAAGATATTTGAGAGATAGCTGACTGTATCTTGTTCATGTCTGTATCCCTAGCTGTAGCACAGAGCTTGGCGCAGAGAAAGCACTCATTGTAGAATGAATAAATAAATGAAGAGTGAGACAGGCGCCAAGGGATGTTTCCCATCATCAAGGTAGAGCTGCATATAGCATGCCCCATTCATTTAGGTTCTCTTTGTAATCAGTCGGCTACACTATCTCTGAGCTTCTAAACCAACTTAGTCTACCCACCCAAGCATTATGCCCCTTTTAAAAGGCAGTAGTCGCACCCCTCCATGTGCCCAGCACAATCCAGAGGGAGTGGTGCAGTCTGTGTGTCAGCCCGAGCCAGTTGAACACACCAGCAACCATCTGTGGTTTTCCCGGGAGGGCATCTTGAGCCTGCATGTTTCACGTCATCATGGGTCTACTAGTCAGTGTTGGAAACTGCACCAAGAAATATTGATACTGCACAAAATCAATAAGCTGGGGCCATGGCTAAATATTTATTGGGGCAGACAGTGATGCCATATTTGCTCAGAAAATTCAATCAAGTTTTGTCCAATTACTGCGGGTTTAGATTTGAACGAATTAGCTCTTAGTCATAAAATCCTAGAATGTCACAGCTGGAAGGACCCTTAGAACTCATCTGGCCCTGTGTAACCCTGAGATTTTCAAACTTTTCTTTTGCAAGAAACACTTTTTATCCAGTGAAATTTTATGGTGTTCCTCTCATTCAAGTGGGGGTGCAGGTATTAGATCCTGCTACTTGACCTCCTCCTCCCATCTGCTTCGAAATGCACAGAAAAGGAAAGTCCAATGAAGTTAAAAAGGATCATGGAATACCAGGGGGAAAAAGTCCTAGTCTTGGAGTGAGAGTCAAGACAGACTCCAAATCTGTCTTAGCCATAGGACCTGATATTCCACTATTTAAACTCATGCCTGAAGGGGCCTTTTGGATATGGTTATTTAAACTGGTTAGGGACATCTGTTCCCTGGGAAGGATGACACAGTAACTAACAGATTCATTAGCAGGAGTGAGTTTATTTAAATAAAACACACTGCTACCAATAGTCACAATGCCCAGAGGAAAATCCTGAGGGCAGGAGACACAAGGGGGTAAATGTCTTTTATCAGGTACTTGAGGAAGGCAAAGAGAGGAGAGGAAGAGAAGAGCTAAGGCGGCACCTCCTTCTCCCACCCTGCCTGCTGTCTGCTTCCACACCTGTCTGGTTGCATGTTGATCTTTTTTCTGTGCCTCTGTGTCATCTTTCACAGCAGTGTATCTAGTTCCTTGTCAGTTTCTGCCGGTGCCCATCCTTGTGTTCAGGTTGACTCTGCTGATACCTGTCTGCTTGGGTCCGTCCATGCCTATGTCTCAAGTCTTTCAGCACCTGTGCACCTGTTTGCCTCAGAATGTCTCTGTGTCTGCCTAGTTTTGCACACGTGTGTGTGTTTGTGTATGCATGTGCTCTTCTGGGTGTTCAGCACTCCGTATCTGTGACTTTTATTTCAGTAGTTTAATTGTCTCTACCTTTCTGTTTCTGCTTTCAATGCTTTACCCCTCAAGAATGACTAATGGTAGAAGTGGAAGGGAGCTTTCTGAGCTAGGAGGGAAACCTGGTGACTCTGACCGTTCTTAAGACCAGCCCCGAGGCATTACATTGAAATCATGTGTGCCACAGAGCAAAAGGGAAAAGATGCAAATAGGAAAAACAAAAACAGAAAACATTTCTGGTGCCTCTTAAGACCTCAATCTCTTCTTCCATGTTTCTCTACTTCCTTCATCTGTTTTACCCCCACCCATCCTTCCTCTCCCATCCCTTTTTCTTTCACTGTCTCTTTATCTCTTTTTGTTTTATTTTTCTATTTCTCTATATCCCTTTCTTATTTTTTTCTATTGTATTTCTCCCCCTTTCTCCTGTTTCTGCTTATTTTCTTACTATATTTCGCTTTCTTCATATATTTTCCGTAGAAAACACTTTTCTTTCATTCTCTGTTTATCTTTTTTCTCTTTGGGGGGGCTGCTTTCTTGCTGTTTTTCTTTCTTTCTCCCTTTCCTCTTAGCTCTTCTTTCTGAATTTCTTTTTATTCTATTCCTCTTATTTCCTGTGTTTCTTTTCTGTTTTTTATTTTTCTTCATTTTCTCTTCCTCTCCCTCTTTTTATCCCTCTTTCTTCATTTCTTTCTGTTTTTCTTTCTGTTGCCCATTCTTCTCTCTGCCAATAGGTTCCTATGTACGAATCTGTCCGTCTCTTTCGTGCTTTGTCTTCCCCAAACATGCTTTAAACATCAGGAGAGAGAATAAGTTATCTTTTTCTGCTCTGGGCTGGACTGTGGGTGGGTGGGGTTCATTACGTCTTCTCACTCACCGGTGGGTGGGGTCATTGCTGCTCCCTGGAACCTAACCCTGTTCCCCGCCCCCAGGACCCGTCTGCAGAGTCACACTGCACTCCTGCTGCTGCTTGCATTCCCTGCACGTCCCATGCAGAGCGATGAGCCCCCAGGTGTGATGGGAGAATTCATCAGCTGCCCGACAGGGCTAACGATTTACTCCTGAGAAATAATCCATATCCGGATAATGGATCACCCTGACTCCCTAACACCATTTGTCTTGGCACTTAAATGGCACCAGAATCCAGGGGCAGAGCCAGGACTCTATCCCAGGTTCATTGGTAGATGAATAGGCTGGAATAATAATGTTAAGGATTATGATAAGGAACGCTTTGCATTTGCATGGTGCTTTTAAACTCTATAAATTTGGAGGTGATTAACCTTCCTTGGCTCATCACTTTTGAATCTGACACACTGTGGACCCTGCTTGTGAATTCAGAAGCAGGGGCTTTTAAGTGACTCACCCAGAGTCATCTAGCTTGTTACTGGCAGAAATGGGAAGAAAACTCTATTTTTCTGACTTCCTGAGATTCTTTCCTCTGAATGCTACATGGCCTTCCTATCTCTGGATCTCATCTATCTGGGAAATGGAAGCCTATACTGAGAGACAGAATACTGTTAGACCTGGGTTTGAATCCTGGCTCTGCATTAGCTAGCTGTGTGACCTTGGGCCAGCTGCTTACTTACTCAGAACCTCAGTGTTCTCTTCTATAAAATGGGGATCCTAATAAACCTTCCGTATAGTACTGTTATGAAGATGAAGAGAGATTATGCATGTAAAGTGCTTAATCTAGTCCTGGCTCATAGTAAAAGCTCCCTGAGTGGTAGCTATGATTGTTACTACTGCCTCTCTTTTTTGCAGGATGCCAAGTGAACTCATACAAATGCATGAGAAACTTGGTCTGGGGGAGGGGAAGAGATAATTGATGAGCCAGCTTCCACAGAGGTGTCCCTGAGGCCACTGATGGGGGAAGGGACCTGGAAGGATGAATTCTGATGGCGGGAGGAGCTAAGGATTCTACTTAGGCTGGAAGGACTGGCTGGTTCTGAGAACAGGCAAAGAGAAGGAAGGAAGTTGGGGATTGGCCCTAAACATGTCTCAGCAGCGTGTTGCTCACCAGGATCAATTGCTGGCCTTCAATTCCAGCCGGCTAATGTTCCCCTTCTCAGGGTCTCAGCTGTCAGTTTCCTGGGGAGATTCCCTTCCTCAAAAGCTAGACAGAGGACTTTTTTCTTTGGAGAATACTGAAGCCATAAAGGTATTGTGGAAGGCCAGTACAAACTAAAACTAATGAAATCTTGTGTAGGACCATTTTGCATAAATGGAAGTTCATTGTACAAATGTAAAAATGATTATTAATACTCCCAATAATAACAGTAACAATCAATCTTCAGAGCTTGTTCTGTGGAGTGTGGCTGCTAGAGGTTGACACATCATCTCAGATGGCGAGAAACATCCCTAGGGTCCACCTGCATGCAAAATCAGCCCGCATTCCTCTCCTCCTTTCCTGAGACCTCATCCTCCCAGAGTCACACACATAATTCAGCCTTCAGTGAAATGATTCTGACGCTATTGAGACTCCCTGGAGAATGGATGCCATGCGGAGGCGAGTGTGGGCTCCTGACTTCAAGCTGCAGGACGGCGAGGAATTGATACATCTCCTAAGCACCAAGGGCTCAACTCCTTTGGAGATGAGAAGGACTTTGTCAAAGCCTGATGGTTTATTAATAATTCTCTCAACCGAAGAGAGCTCCGTGCTTATCAATTGACAAGTATTTAGTGAGAACCCTCTGTGGGGGATCTAAAGAGGTTTGACAGAGCTGACAATGTGGTCGAGGAGACAGACCACAGACATATAGAGATTATTGACAATACAAGGCAGTCCCTTCAACAAAGGGATGCAAGCAGCTGAAGCAAAGTGGAAAAATATAAGATAGTTAGGAGACTTGACGTCACTTAATCTCTCTGAGCCTTGGTTTCCCTGTCCTCTTGGAAAGGTAGCCTAGTGGTATTGAGAAAACATTAATTTTGGAGTCAGACCAACCTGACTTAAATTTTCAATTACCTCAAAAACTAACTAGGGGTCCTTGAACAAGTTACTTAACTCCTATGGGGTGCAATTACCTTGTGTATAAATTGGGGTATAATAGTAGCCCATACCACATAGGGTGATGGTGAGGATTAAATGAAAGCACACATGTAAAGCACTGAACATAATGCCTGGCACCCGGTAGGCACTCAATAATCAATTCCTATTATGATAATATGCAGGGGGAAAGGCAGGGAATGTTTGGAAATACAAGGGTTTTATTTTCCTCTTCAGCTCTTTATATGCCTGACATTACATTTCAGAGGAATGCAAACTCAAAAAGAAAACTTATATGTAAACAATAATTATAATACTCTGTGATACCTTTTATATGCCTCCCCGGTATTGCTCACTAAATTTGGTATGATCAAATTTACAGAACAATGAAATAGCAGAGGAGGTAAATTATGTATTCCTTGTGGTCTTGAGTGCCTCTCTGAGTTTCAGTTTTCCCATCTGTAAAATGTGGCTAAGAACACCTACTTCACAGGGCTGTTGTAAAGATTAAATTAAAATGTGTATAAAGCACTTGGCACAGAATAGACAGAACACAAATGTTGGCTCCATTCCCCTTCTCTCTTTTATAAAAATGAGAATAATAAAGAATCAACCTCCCTGGGTTATTATAAGGGTGAAGTCAGGTAAATATGCAGGAAATGTTTGTAAACTGTAAGACCCTAATAACAGGCTTTACGGAACATTTGTTATATACGAGACCTGTGCAATTAACAAATGTTAATCAATTAGGTAAACACTAATTAAGTGTCTCATATACACAGGACACTGTTTTAGGTGCTGTGGGTGATACAGAGATATCAGAGGAATTAAGGTGGGTGAGCCCCTCCACACAAGAACAGAGCAGTAAGGACATGAACTTGAGAGATGCTCCCATTTAGGGTACCAGAGGAGAATGCAGAGCCAGAAGGAGAAATCATTGATAAGAACACTAGTATAGCACAGTATCCTCAGAGCCAAGGGAAGGGAGAGTTTCAATAAATAAGGAGGGATTCACAATGTAGCATTCCACAGAGAAGGCAAATAAAATTATGACACAGATGTGTCTCCTTGGATTAGGACTCCAAAAAGACATTGGTGGCTGCAGTGATAGGGGTCTCAGTAGAGTGTGTGTGTGTGTGTGTGTGTGTGGAGATGGGGCAGGCACCACCTTGCTGTGGACCAAGGAATGAGCATATGGTGAGAAGTGAGGAGAACAAGTCTACACTGCTCTTTGAAGGTGTTAAGGAATAAGGCTGAGAAAAGGAAGATTGGATGATAGCTGAAAGGGGACTCAGGGTCAGAGAAGGGTTGTTTTCATATAGGAGAGTTTGAATGTCTTTGTGGGCTGTGGGGAGGAAGTCCATAGGGAAAGAGGAGATGAATAAGAAGGTTATTATGAGAGAGGGCTATTGAGCAGGCAGAAGTCTGAGACATGAGATCTGGCAGGTACAGCTAACGGAAGAGGGACTTTTTAAAAAAGTATAGTTGATTTACAACATTGTGTTAGTTTCAAGTATACAGCAAAGTGATTCAGTTTTATTTATATATGTTCTTTTTTCAATTCTTTCCCATTATAGTTTATTACTGAATATAGTTCCCTGTGCTTTATTTTATATATGGTAGTGTGCATCTGTTAATCCCATACTCCCAACTTATCCCTCCCCCCTTCCCCTTTGATAACCATAAATTAGCCTGGGTATGTATCTGGAAAAGATGAAAGCTCTAATTTGAAAAGATACCTGTACCCCAATGTTCACAGGAGCACTATTCACAAAACCAAGACATAGAAGCAACCTAAGTGTCCATCAACAGATGAATGGATAAAGAAGATGTGGCACATATATACAATGGAATATTACTCAGCCATAAAAAATGAATGAAATAATGCCATTTGCAGCAACATGGATGGACCTAGAGATTGTCATACTGAGTGAAGTAAGTCAGGCAGAGAAAGGCAAATATTAGGTGGTATCACTTATATGTGAAATCTAAAATATGATACAAATGAACTTATTTACAAAAGAGAAACAGACTCACAGACACAGAAAACAAACTTATGGTTACCTAAGAGGGACTTTCAATCAATAAGGAAAAAGGGATCATGGGGGAGCAAATGCTGCCAAGTTGTCAAGGGGACTGAGAACTGACAAGGGGCCACTGCATCTAGCCTTGGGAAGCTACGAGGGCCTTCAATAGTGGGCATGGAATGGGAAGAAGTAAAATAGTGAGTGGAGGCAGAGACCATCCATTTGAGAAGTTTTGCAGACCCAAGAGCAGGTAGAGAAAGGCTGACGGAAAGAATGTGTCTTATGGTGAAGGTTGGGATGTGTGTAGGCAGAGGGAAGGGGTCAGTGGAAAGGGAGCAGCTGAAGGGACAAGAGAGTGAGAGTCTCTGCTGGCTGAGGTGGCAGCAGCAGGAGGGGCTGAGCATCAGTGAGGAGGGCCCCCGAGAGGGCCCTTCCCACTTTTGAAGTGGGAGGGAAGAACAAAAAACCCAGAGAGGCCAAGGTTCTGCATTCAGTCCTTGAACCTGGCCTTGGACATTAATATCACCACTCCTGACCCCATACCTTTCAGGGCATCTCTCTATCATTGAGTAGATTTGAGGGACAGTCTCTGAGGATAGCAAGGTGTGTGTTGGTGGATATACTGGTAGCTCTCTCTCTAGGGAGGCAGAAGAGAGCCATAGCCCCAGAGCATGGCCCAGCCAGGAGAGCCAGCCATCTATGACCTATACCCATGCCACACAGTCTCTTCGTTCCCAATTTCCTCCCTGAAATCACCACCCCGGAGCCACTCTTGAAAACAAAGTCAAGGTCCACAGTCGCTCAGAGGCTCGAGTTTTCCTGTTATTCTCTAAGGCACTGGGGGACCAGAGCCTGTTGAATGCATCATATGGCTTTACTGCCACTTGATCTGGTCCCCGCTAGGACCCCTCCACTCCAGTGTGGCTGTTCTCTGGTCCTAGGCAGTTATAGCTCAGATAGCCCCTCTTTTCCTTGTCCCTTAACTTACAGTCTGACAAGTCTCCTGAGATTTGGAAGGTGGACTGGCAGGGCAGTTATAAGCCCTGGGTGCTTGAAAGTAGGAGAGGGTTCTTGGTCCCAGCAGGCAGGAGAGAGGGGCCTTGAGTATGTGGCAGACCCAAAACAGCTTGGAAGATAAGGTCAGCCTTTAGCATCTTTAGTTCTGAGGCCAGGTCTGGTGTTCACATATCAGCCCCTACAGTGCCTGGGATGTAGGAATGCAGGGGAGAAGGACAGACAACTCACTAGCTAGGGAAGACTGGGCTCTGGAGCTAGCCCTGAGTCCTTAAGACTTGAGTTGTCCCAGGATTGAGTTATAGCGGAGAAAGACTTACTTGCATTGACAAATGGCAATTAACAAAGGAGGTGATTAGAAGTGAGAGAAGCTACAGTCTCAAAAATGTCAGCGGTTAGTGTGCAAGAGAATTTCTTCATTGAATTTTCCTCTGCCTTTTCTTCCCTCCCCTTTTGCTCTTCTTCCTTCTCCTGTGCTCTCCTCCTGCTTCCTCCATCCACCCCCACCCGCAGCTACTGATGTGATTTCTCATGATCTACAGTCAAATGCCATTAATCCCGACAGGCTCACGAGGGTCTAGCTAAGCTGTCTGATGAACCAATCCTGTGAGCAGACAGACCAGGGGAAGTGGCAGGCAGACCACCCCCCACCCCGCCCCCTCAGGGTAATGGAAGCTAAACCAATGAACTAGAGTGGCTGCCCCGAGAATAATCAATAAATCACTCGGGGTCCGAGAGAGGTGGAAAACTCCCCAGCAAACAGTGCTCAGGACATATTCCATGGCCTCCTCTTCCGTGAATGTTCATGGCGCACCAGCCGCACAGGCCTGGCCTAACTCTGCTTTCAAGGTGCTGCTCCCAGATTCCGCCTGGCCCATCTTGGTTTCAGAGGGAGGTCATTCATTCCAATGGGATGTGGGCTCTGCTCCCAGTGGCAGGGACTGTTGTTGACTGAAAATCCCCCAAGTGCCATGCTGGTCTGAAGAGAGCAAGCCCTGGGATGGGCAGATGATCTTTCAAGAGCCCACGAATCCAAGGTGAGATGACAGTGTGATGTAATGGACCGAGCCCTCGACTAGGAGGCTGGACACTTGGCTTCTAGTTCCATTTCAGCCACTAACTTGCTCGGCGATGTTAGGTAAGTCACTTTCCCTCCCTGGATCTCAGTGTCCTCCCTGGGATGTGAGGAGGTTGGACCGGATTATCTTTAATGACATTTCCAACCCTGATAAGTGAACCCTGCAATTTAAAAAACAAGCAAGCTATTTTTGGAAAAATTCCAGCTCTGATTAGATTGTGGGGGGACTCTTTCTCTAGGGCTTCCATTTAGCTGTAATTGCCACAAAATCCCTCACCTCAAACTCCCACTCAGTACACGCAGCCATTTTCCCACCACTCAAGTTCCATCTAAGACATCAAAACCAGTCATGGGTCCAGCCTGTCCCTCCTGCTGAGCTAGTTCTGTGCTTGGGGCTGAACTAGACTGTGTGGCATTCTGAAGGAGTCCCTGTGGGAGGGGATGTGCCACTGACCCCCAGATTTTAGCATAGGCAGGTGGAGTGGCTAACTAGGTTGGAGAGATTTCCCCCAAGTTTATACTTTCAAACTTTTTAACGTACAGTAAAATTGAAAGAATGACACAAATATTTGTACATACCCTCATTAATAATTTGCCGTATTTGCACACTCTCCCTTCTCTCTTTCCTTCCCCACCCCCTCTCCTATATTGTAGACGTGATGGCACTTCACTTGCAGATATTTCAGCATATATCTCCTAAGAATAAGAATGTCCTTTGCCGGGAGGCATTTAAAGGACCCTACGATGCTCACCTAGGGGAAAGGCTCCAGTCTCTAGAGTCCAAAGGAGATCAAAAAGTATATGAGGTCTAAAGACCAGATTTAAATCTGCATATGGGTAGTGTGAGAAGGAGCTAAGCACAACAGAAGGAGGCACGAACAGTGGTCCAAGTGCAGAATGACCTTGGGCAAGTCACTTCCCTTTCTTTAGCTTCACTTTCTTCATCTATAAAATGGGGATTGTGCTAATCTCTCTCCTGCCAATCTCCCAAGCTGTATGAGGCTCAGATGTGAAAACAGCTATGAGAGCACATGGGGACCTGCCACACTTAAACATTTAAGGGCAAGTGATTTACAGAGATGACCTTCAGAGCTAGTAACGAGCAGGAGCAATAACTTCCCTGGCCCCAGTCCTGGATGCCTCTGGTAACACATGAAGTCGATAGTCCCCCAGCTCAACCCCCAAACTCTTGTTACTGAAAGCCACAAAATTTTCATTTATAATGGAAATTTCAGTGGCTCACATCTTTTGCAGTTTTTCAAAGGCATAAACACTCACCCCAGTTCTTTCTAGTTCTTTTTTCAGATAACTCCATTTTCTCTTACTGATTACGGCACAAAACTAAAAGATTACCTCTCTACTTTTTCTTCTTCCTGACATTTTCTTCTGTGCTCCCCCTTATTTCCTACTATTCTGCCCCACCCTGTCGAGACTTCTAAGACGTAAAGAATTCTATCATCCTAACTACCTTAGCTCAAAGAGCAAAATGCTTTACAAAATTAAGTGAGCATTGGGGATTTTTAACTTGATTTTATCTTTTCATTCAACCAGAGGGATATATGTGTAGGAGATGCACTTGTCAACTAAAAGCAATTTCTCTGCCTCCTTGGGGACCAAAGCGTAATTGTAGCTCTGTCTTCCTGGTGTCAGGATGAAACTTGCATTTTCCTGAGTGGTGTCAGCACGCTGACAGACAGCTCCTGGGATCTATTGAGGGGTACTGGAAAAGAACGGGCAGGGGGGTGAGAGATCTCGAGGCTGGTCTTGGCTCACCTCTCCTCCCCTGGGTGACTTTGGGCTAGTCACTTACTGTCTTTTGCCTCAGCTTTTCTAACTTAAAAAATGGGAATAATTTTCTCCCATTTCTACCTCACAAAGATGGTGCCAGGACCTTGTCAGGCTTTGGTGATACGAAAATGCTTGGAAGTAATAGAGCTGTGGGGAAAAAAATAAAGTGCTGCAGAAGCAGTGTATCCTAGGAAAGCTAAGTAGCTGCAAAGGAACTTCAAGTTTTCTTGGTACAACTCCACTTGAGAAATGAGGAAACCAAGGTCTTTCTGAGGTTCAGAGAGGTCCCAAATGGTCCCCCATGATTTTGCTATACGTTCACCATGAGCCTAGACAAATCCTCCCCAAACAGAAAAGCAGAGAGGCAAAGTCTTGGGGTTCTAAGGCTTATAGCCCCCTTTAGAGAACATATATGACCCTATACACACCATGTGGACCTTCTGATAGGACTCCTCAAAAGGGGGTGTTGGGAGGCAAGCTTGCTAATCTCCCAATTCCTTCCATGGGCCTGGGGGTAGTTACCTTTGTTATGTCACCCCTGAAATTGCAGAGACCTTCATAGCAACCTGCTGAGGAAGTTGGGCAGGCGGACAGGGACGCTCATTTCATAGAGGAGGAGTCAGGGGTTCAGGTTGGGAAGCAGACATACTTGCATCCATTCAGTCAACATGCCCAGCCTCACTCCTAATATTTTAGCTTTAAATGCCATACTCTTTCCACGGTGCTTCCACTGCCTCTTGCCTCATGTAAGGACCCCAAGCAGGGAATCCAAGTGAGATAACCTGACTGAAAAATGCTACAAAGACATACACAAGGATTCTTAGAAAATACAAATGAATGACCTTTATGGTGTATGCTCATTTTGAATGCCACTAGACCCTATCAGGAGTCAAGTTTTGAGGTTTGCTCAATTTCTCATGCTACATATTTACCCATACACCCAAAGGAAGTAGAGTGGGGTTAAAGGGATCAAGTTCTCCATAGGGCTGCCCCAGTGTTCCTTGTAGCTGGAGTGCAATGGGAAGAGACAGTGGTGGAGGGTTTTCAGGGAAAGACTTCTTTCCTCTATACTAGAGTTTCTCTAACTTTATTGGGTATAAGAGCCCCCATGGGGAGCTTGTTAAAAATGCTGTTTTCTGGCCCCCATGCCCAGAGATTCTTGTTCAGTGAATCTGGAGTGGGAGCAGGGGATTTGCATCATTGCAGCACATCCCAAGTGATTCTGATGCAGCTGGTCCAACCATACTTTGGAAAATCCTGGTCCATGACAAAGTTTACAGGCCTTTGATGCTTGGAATCCCATTTAAATAGCAACTGTCTGCCTGGGTGCCAACTACTTTTGAGCTTCAGGAAAAAAGGTAGAAGGTTTGAAACCTTTCTTCTCAAAGCCAGCAAGCCCCCAGCTTGACTTTATCATCGTGCCTTCTTCTTAGCTAGAATATGTTTTCTTCCTGCTAAAGACTTCATGGCAAACAATGACCTAAGTTAGGAGCAGTGTGCTTGGCTTTTAACTGGAATTGCAATGAGACACCCTTAAGAGGCAGCAAGCTGTCAAGCTCTAGGGTGAGGGCATATATACCCAGTGTGCCCCTTGTACACCTTGGTGTGAGGGGTTGCAGGTCCAGGCTAGCAGGTTCTTGGTTGCTCAGTTGGGGTGCTAAGGACCTCTGAATTCTTGGAAAGGAGATACCATAACGGGTTATGTGGCCCTGCACAGGACAGGAGTTCTGCATTTTACTCACAGACCAACTTTTAGCTTTTTCTGGGTCACCAAAGCGAGGCCCAGTGTCCTGTACCAAGAGAACAATCCCAGCATAAAGGCCCCAGTCTTTCCCTTACCTAACCTCATCCTTTATTCTGTGGACAAGGTTATAGTTTTTCTCCTATCAGTAGCATTTTCTAACTCCAGAAAAAGACATATAGAAAAGTTGGAAAATACTAAAATATGAAAATAATAAAACAGTTTAAAATTGCCCATAATTGCATTGCTTAAACAATCACTACTAAGATTCTGGTGTCTTTCATGTTAACACTTTTGTTCTATGTATAAGTTTATTATTTATTTGAACTGTTTATATAATAGTGTGCACACATTTTGCATTTTGATTATTTTTCACTTAAAATGATCATAAATGTTTTTTTCAGATTATCATATAGGCTTCCAATTTATACATTTAAAAATAATTCATTGAGTGAATCAACGTTATATACATAGCTCAATATCTTGCACACAGAGGACATTTCATAAATATTTGTTGAATGGATGGATTGATGGATAAATGCATTCCCCTATTATGTGACATTAGTTAAGGGTAAATATTTTCAAAGGAAACAACACTAAGTAATTAAGTGGCAGAGGAGGTAGGTCAAAGAAAAAGGAGTTGGGGAGAACTGCTAACTTGACTGCTAAATAAAATTTTTTGAGAATTCTGAACTCTATATTTCCCTTTTTCTTTTTTCGAAACGAGTAGGCTTTGGTTTGCCAGGTGCTTGTTCACAACTGTTAATATCCCCATTTTACAGATAAGGAAAACTAAGCCTCAGAGAGTTTAAATAATCTTCCTAAGATTACATAGCTAGTATGTAGCACAGTTGGGCTTCCAATCTAGGTCTGTGAGCATCCTTAGCTTTGTTCCTTTACTACATCACACCTCCTGCAGAAAAAAAAGTGACCAAGAGGGATAGTGGTCATGAGTTTGTACTTTAGGTAGAGCTATTTTGGAAGCAGAGAAACTTCAGTTACTGAGGGCCATTGGATTGGACTGGGCAGGCAGCCTTTATGCCATGAGGGAGCCCCCCGAAAAAATCTCATTCAGCTGGAAAAAAAAGAAACCCATTGAGACCATTACAAAAGCTGGTGGTGTATACGCTCATGGGAAGAGGTAAGGCCGAGATTTCAATATCCAGAGCCAGAAACTGGACATTTCTAGATGTCAGACTTGTTTGGCTTGAATGACTGGGTATTTGTACAGCAGAAATTGGTAAAAGAGTAGGTCTGGTGAATGTTTGTTGACTCTGATTGCTTTTAGAAAACAGAGAAAATTGGAAATGATTTAGAAATTGGTGTAAAGGCAGAGAAGTACCATGTTTCCCAGAAAGGAAGGAAAATGAATGGAAGCCCTTTAAACTCTAACTACAGCTCTGCTTTGCTAAGAATTGTATGGTGAAGTACGGGCGATTTTTTCATTTTACGCACCCCTTTTGCTGCATTAATGCTAATATCAGTGGTTAGCAAAGCAAATGTAATAACTGCTCTCCTCAAAGGACTTGTGATTGCAGCTTCCACTCCTCAAGCCTGCAATCGAGCTGTTGGAAGAGGATTTTGCATATTACTCTCTACCTCCTCACTAGCGTTTTGACCGACAGAGTCCCATTTTCCCAGCGGAGAAAAACAAGGCACAGAGTCATGTTTGTACAACTGCCAATGGAGAACTGGGGGAGAAATTAATTTGGGGCCCTGAACTTGAATAGAAAAGGAAATTTCGATTAGAAGCCCTTCTTGCTCAATATGGTCCATCTCTGGTGGCTGCTTCTACTGCAGGATTTGGAGGTAGGACTTGTTTACTACCACCAGATCCCCCAAACACTGAACCTATAATGGTATGTGCCTCCAACACAGTACCACCCCCCACATTGAAATATCAAATATCAAATTCTTTCTAAAAATAAAGGTTGGTGCCCCTCCTATGCCAGTGCCCTGAGCAAAAGCATAGGCGGTGGAATCCGTAAGTCAGTGGCAACTGGGGTGCACCCCATATTTATACACATTTGACACCGTGTTCTTTTATCTCAGTTAGGGATCAACCCCCTCAAAACAAAAGTTCCCAGGCAGGACAGCATCTCCCTCTTCCCCAAAGGATCTGCAGGGCAGGAACATTAAAATTACTTTCAACTTTGGGGCCCCTTGGGGAGCAAAACTCTTTTCTCCTACTCACATTTTTGATCCTCGAGAACAGAGCTGTGACATAAGACATCACATCTGGAGCTACTCACAGCTGAGGTGATGCCTCCCCTAAGACAGGGGGTCCCCAAGGGCTGAGAAAGTGCCTCCCCTTCCGGTTCAGAGCTCCTAAGGCAGACACCACTTCCCGCCTAGATTGGGCCTCCTGAAGGCTGAGATGATGTGTCCGCTAAACGTGGGGGTTTCAGGGCTGGAATACAATCTCACCCTCAGATCTGAGGCTCCCAGGGGCAGGTGCACTATCTCGCCCTCAAATACCAGCTTCTAGGGGACAGGCTTGCTTTTACGTGCCAGAGTAGGGCTCCTGGGGGCAGGGGCCTCCCTTCCCTCTCAGATTCGGGGCTCACCAGGGCAGAGATGGCGTCTCCCCTCAGACTCTGGGCTCCCCGGGGATAGGGGCACGGTCCCGCCCTCAGAGTCAGGGCTTCCCGGGGCAGGAGCTGTATCTCGGCCTCCCTTCGCGTGGGGGAAAGGGGCTGCAGGACCAGCGGCCTCTTCTCCGGCGGGAGGGGGGGGCTCCCCTGAGGCCCTGCCCCCTTCGTGACAAGCCCGAGGTGTCCGGTGACCGAAACACTCTTAGCTGGGTGCAGGGTGCGGCTCAGGGCGTGGTCACCGGGGGCTACTTAGGGTAGCTGGCGCGGGGGCCAGCGCGGAAGCCGGCTGCGAGGCTGCGGCGCCGAGCGCTGGCCATGGCGTGGATGCTGGACTGCCTTTTCGCCTCGACCTTCGAGCCCCGCCCCCGCCGTGGTGAGTGGGGCCCACCGAGTCCGGGGGCTGGGGTCCTTCGCTGAGGCTGCAGGCGGCTGCAGCCCCGGCCAGGCGCCCTGGGGCTTGGCTCGCCGTCCCTTCGCCTCCCTTCCCGCTGGCTTTTAGCTAACTGTTCCTGGCTTAAGGACTGCCCCGTCGAGGCCCCGCATAAATCACCGGCTTTGCCGGGAACAGCGAGCAATCGCGCTAATGGCTCGGCGGGATGCGGGTCGAGCGCGGGGGCGGAGTCGCTGGCTCAGCCGTCCTCGGGGACAGCTAGAGAGTCGGGGCCAGACGCGTAGGAGCACAGTCCTGAAACCCAAGGGCCCTAAAGGCCCAAGGATGAATGTCCCTGGCCGGGCAGCTAGGGCCCGCGAACCCTGAAGATGGAGGTGGGGGGATCCTTTTGCCTTGAAGCTTGTCCAATCTTGTCCCAATCTCAACTACCGAATATCGACATGGGTCCCTCAGAGTCATCGAATTCAACCCCTTTATTTAAGAGATGGTGACATTGAAGGCCAGAGATGGCAAAGGCCTGCCCAAGGTCATACAAGGAGTTGGCAGCAGATCTGACTCTGCTGAGGCCCTGCCAATTGCCCACTGCCCCAAAGCTCCCAATGGCAGAGGCCTGGGGTCTTTAGTCTGGGTCTTCCCTTGGGTACTTTGATATCAATGCTGTTTTCCCTATCCTTGCGGAGTTGAGGACATAGGTGTGTGAAGGATCACAGCACCACTGTGATACGTGGGTGGCATTTCACCCCCTTCTTGGAAGTGCTTCTATAAAGTACGTTTTGGAAACTGATTATTTATTTTTCCTCCTTAAAGTTTCAGGAGACTTATCTTTTCTGTTTGAGATTTCCCAGGACCCCCACCCACACTGTCCTTCACTCCCCCTTGGTAGGCCCCACCCCCTCGAGGCTGCCACCTGCCCCCACTGCCACCTGTTTTTCCATAGTCTCCACCTCCAAAATCTATATTGGTGAGACTGCGTCATTGGTCGCCAGCCATAGACCAAACCTGGGGTTGTCTCCTCTTTCCTCTGCCCCCTCACAGGCGGGGGAGAAGAGGCAGGGAGAGGAGGGGCCTCAGCAACTTAATTCTGCAGAAACCCATGTTTAGTCCTTGCCAGCCCCAGCACCCTGAGAACCATCCCAGGAGTCTGACCCACTACTAAGGGACTGCAGCACGCTTAGCAAATTCAAGAGCTGTCTCTGGCAGGCCGCAAGTTCTCTGAGAAAGCAAAAGATCTGCATACACACAGAGAGTTGTTTTGTTCTGTATATTTTTTCAAGTTTATGTGATCCCGGTGAATCGAAAAAAATTAAGGGTGTTTTCTAAGATGCCTTTTAAGGCCTTACAGCTCAAACACCCTACCCTTGTAAAGGGGATAGGGTGAACCATTCCATCCCTGCCTGGCCTGCAAGGCTGTCGTGTGACTCCAATGAGATCAAGGATATGAAGTCTCCTTTATGAATAACCCCACTGGGGAGGGGTCAGTATCACACAAGGAAGCCCATCCCCATCTAAAAACAGTCATTTCTATTAGAATTAGGAGGCTTTTCCCTAAACTGAACCCAAATCTCTGTTTTTCTGGCTCTGGCACTGACCTTCATGATCCTTCCAAGAGAACAGCGCCAGCCCTCTCCATTCCCCCACCCCCACTCACCCCTGTTTTTATCCAGGCCAAACCTCCCCAGTTCCTTCATCTGTTTAACATGTGATATGGCTACAAGGCTCCTACCCGCACCTAGCTGCTCTTCTTTGAGCATGCTCCAAGTTGTGAGTGCCCAATGACCTGGCCAAAAGAGGATTTCCAGCTGTGTCCCTGTAAATATAGTCCTGGATGGCTGACTTTCCCTCTTTTGGAAGCCCACGTTCACACTCATGGTACACAGACACATAGCCACAAATACACACATACATACACATTCCCACACCCGCACATGCCCACATACAAAGTCACCAACGCACAGACACATACTTCACATGCATCACGTACTTTTCACACACAATGCAACATAACCACATCACACATGCACGCACTACACACAAATCCTTTGTACATGCTGCGTAGTTCACACACAAATAGCTAATTTATATTGGAAGTACTTTCTTCACCTGAAACTACTCATTTTTTAAAAAGTAAACTCAAGTTCTTTTCAGAGTCTCCATTCTGTATTTTGTTGTTTGAATCCAAGTGCAAGACTTTACATTTACTACTGCATTTCCAGTCTGATGAGACCTGTCCCCCTACATATGCCAGTGGTACACCACTGCCTACCCCAGCTCTATTACTTGTACACAGCAGCTAATATATGTGAAGTAGTTCCCAGATGCTGGGCCCTAGTCTCAGCCCTTTACACGTATGATCTCACTTAAGTCACACAACATCACTTTGACATAAGTAATTAGTCTTTGGGTACAGTTTTTGACCAGGTAAGAACTCATTCACTGCAACCCTCCCCCCGCCCCACCAAGAAATGCTGTGCAATATGAAAGGTAACTTTGTGCATAACTATTGATATTCTGTAGGGCTACAATTGCCCTTGGTGCCTCACTTCAAATGCCTTCCAGAAATCCTCAGGAGTCAGAGGGAGGGAGTAGCTGGTCGATGATTGGGAAGAGTGGGGGAAGTATTCTAAATGTTCCTTCACCCACCCACCCACCTCTTGCTAAGGAGATTGTTGGTACATCAGAACAATCTTTTGAGGGTTGCAATGGGCAATCGACGACCATATGAAGACATTTTGGAGAGGCATCATTGAGATCTGGGAAGAAGGGGGACCCAGAAAGGTCTTCTTTCCTAGGGAGAGGGACAGCACGACTGACCCACTTGAAATTCTCTCCCCAGTTCACTCCTGGCATTGGATTTAGCCTCAGACAATTGGACTTCTGTAAAGCAGCCAAAACTCTAAAGCTGAAGGGACCCTAGGGCCCACTTTACATACAAATTTGATCTTTTCTTGGGGATGGGACCCAATCGATTCACTGAGGCCAGGCCTGGTTGAGCTCCACAGGATTATTTCCCAGAGCTGGGGCGAGTTTGCCAATGAGACACCCCACTTCCCTGGTCATGGCATCAGACGAGCACCCTCATCCACTAATGGCAGGACTTCCCAAAGTTCCTTTGAAAATCACTTGTTTCCACTTCAAAAGGCATCTCTCCATAGGAAAATAATGTGACACTCTATAGAGCTTAGGTTCCTAGGTTAGGCCACGCTTTACCCACCATAAGGATAGAATGCAGAATCTGTGTGATGAAAACTGGTAGAAAACAATACTCTTGCAAGTGTACCTCAGGCTCCAGCAGTAGAGCTGACATTCATCAAGCTTAAATATCAAATGACAGGAAGCATATTGGGCATTGATAGAGCAGGATACCAGGTCCCTGAGGGTGACGATGGCAACAGGAAAAGCAGTTTCATTCCCTTTCCCACACTTATCAGCCAAGACAACCTAAATGTCCAACTGTAGTGGAATGGTTAAATAAACTATATGACATATCCACTTGTTAGACTAGTCTACATCCATAAAAATGCTGTTCATGAAGAATATGTAGCGACATGGAAAATGGTATGATTTATGTGTCAAATATGCATTTTTAAAAGACTGGAAGAAAATTCAGCAACGAGGTAAACTAAGAGATCCTTTTAGGTTGGTGGAATAATAGTTATTTTCTTCTCTGTTTCCCAAAATCTCTATTAAGTTTGTTCTTAAATTACTCTTATAATTTAAAGAGGTGTTTAAAAGGCTAACTGAAGGCCTATAGTATACAAATAGACCATGCAATAATTACAATGATCTAAAATCCCACTATACATAGTTTAATCTAAGGGATTTTTTTCTTCAAATTTTAGTTTAAGTGTAATGACTAAATCAGGTCAGCCAAATGTAATCCTCCCAGTGATCATGAAATGTCCTCTAACACTGGGTGGGAAAAGGTAGAACTGAATTGAAACTGCTTTTATAGTTTTGCAATAAGCAAGTTTCTTAGCCTCTTTTAAAATAATATAATAATATCTATATTTCCAGGTTATAAATTATAATCGTTATGATTTTAATAACTATTTACTAATAGTTATATTATTGTTATTGGAGATATCATTATATTAAGTGCCCTCTATGGTTCATGTATCAAAAGATGTGTTTTAGTCCTTCTTCAAATATTTACTGTGTACCAGTCATCTTACACAAATGATCTCATTTAACTTTCATAACAACTCTTTGAGGTAAGTATTATCATCTTCATTGAAAAGACAAAAACTCAGAGAGGTTCAGTAACTTGCTCACGGCCACACAGTAGCTGAGCAAGGATTACAACCCCTTTTGGTCTGATTTCAAAGCTTAAGTGAGATTAAAAGAAATAACACATACAAAGCTTCTAGCACTATGCTGATATAGAGCAGACATTTACTAGGTGGTCAGTACAATGTTGCTGACGTTCCCTTGCCCAGAGTTCAAATTCTGGTCTTTGATCTGCTTGACTACTTATAGATTCCTTTCTATGAAAAGGTGCACATTTCAATTGAAAGATGCAATGCAAACACCACCTGTGTCCTTATTGCTGGGGCTCTGCATCACTAGGAAACGATTTCTGTTTCCTTCTGGCAGTATCATTTGTTCTCACATGTATCAGCACAAGTAGGTAGATGGCATGTTTGATGAGCCTTGGCAGCCACTGTCACGTCTCAGATACACTTCTCGAGAAGCCACGCGGCTTCCTCGGGATAGGCACCTACTACCCAGCAACTGGTAGGTCCCTGCACTCAGGGATGCTTATTAAATGGCTGGGGCCTATCTTGAACCCCTGTTCCAACAATTCTCTGTATAGTTTGGCTGACCCTTAATTGTTACCCCTCCCACTTTCCTCCACTAAGCAGGGGCTGCGGGACCTCCTCAGAAGCCGACCGGGGTAGGAACTAGAGAAAATTTTAAATTCCTAAATCCTCAGAGGGACTCACTAATAGATTATCTTGCATGGTGGAGTCTAGGGTCAGTGAGGAGTAGCATGCAGGATGAATAAGAGAGGTGAAGGAGAGGGAGGAATTGAAGGCGTCCTCCAGAGACTGGGAGCACCTGAGGCCCGGCCTCTCAGAGCTTTTTCTGCCATGACTCTCAATACTTCTCTCCTCTGTAGCCTCTTTATCCCTCCCTGATATTATATATCCACCCTCTACCCTCAACTTCTTAACCTTCGCCCAAATGCAGCTCCAGCTTGTAGTGACTTATTTTTGTCTCTAGAGGGAGGCAGTAGCATCAGGGAGGAAAGGGCACAGATTGGGGTCTTCTCTTACTTTACCAAAGGGTAGATTTTATTTTCCTTTAACTGCGAACAGGTAAATAACAACTAATTGGAACAGTATTTTAGGTGCTGCAAAATATATCTCAGAGAAACATCATCGCTCCCCTCATCTACCCCCCAACCTTGGTGGCTGCTAGAAGAAGGGTGGCCTTGGGAGCCCCTCCTAATTTCTAGGTTAAAGGTAGAAAACAAAAACAAAAACAAGAAAACAAAACAGAAGTCGTGGGGGCAGTTTAGCCAAGGAATATTTACGCTGTCTTTCTCTTGGGTACTACGGCACACATTTAAGAGACAGGGTCTGGACTGGGTGTGAAGTGAGGGTTGGGGAGCTCAGTCCATAGTTGGGGTGGGAGGAAGTCTAGATGCTGAGCAGGTAGTTTGAAACTTTCCTGTATGGAGCATTACGTCTGAAACGTTGGTTTCATTAACACTGCCAGGAGAAACTGCAGAGTGAGAATTGGACTTAGGATCCAGTTCTTCCGGGCTGCATTAGGCTGATAAAAACATCACCCTAAAAGAAGAGGGGCTATTTCAAGAGTGTCAGACACAATAGTAATGAGGAAAATTGGCTTAGTCAGTCAGCTTCAGTACCTGAACACCCCGGTTGAGACACTCTGGGCTATATGGGCAGGGCGTGAGTAAAGCAAGAGAGGGAATTAGCCTTTTCTTGAACATTTATTAGACATGTTAGACATTTGGCTGACACTTTCCATATTTTACCTCCTTGTCATCTGAACATGTCTAAGGCAGGTGTTAACAGCTCCAATCTACAGATGAGAAAACTGAGGTTCTGAGAGATGAAGTAACCTTCCCAAGATCACATAGCAAGTAAGTGATGGAGCTGGGATACAAACTCAAAGCTGTCTGAAGGTCCTCATCTTTAAAGGGTTTTATCCACATTTTTCTTGTGAAAACCAAGGTCTCCCTCTTCAATAAAATTCACATTTTGGTTCCTTGCCTGTAATGGGGGTTATTAAAGCATCTTGGAGCTTTTTAGCTTCTTCGAAGTTGAAGTTTGTTCCCCATTTCACAGGTAAGAGTACTGGACTGGAGCGAACCAGACAGTCTTCATGAATTCAGGTGGGACTTACACAAAGGAATTTAGATAGGTGGTCCAGTGGTTGAGTGTATGTGTGTAGGGGTGGGAGGCAGAGGCCTCACAGGATCGACTGTGAGGAAGCGGAAGTGGAGCTGGTATATTCAGAGGAGAGTGAGGAGGTGTCAGACTGGCCCGCAAAGCAGCAGGAAAGCCAAGTGCCTGAGACCAGATGCTGGGAGACACCAAAGTTTGCATGAACTTCTGGTACAGATTTACCAAGGGGCTTCAGCTACTCTGTGCCCTGTGTGACTTACACTAGCCTCTCTAGCAACCCCCACCCTGCACTTAAAAAAAAAAAGACTTTCTGGCTATGTAGTAATTTAGGCAATGCTTTTCCTGCCCACCCAGGATGAGGTGCTGACCCAGGCCCAGCTGGGGGTGAAGCTTTACTGATGTTACAGCTGCTTCTCGTCTGCACGCCAGGCTCATTTGTGCCAGTTGAAAGGGCACAATAATAACAGTAGCAATTTAAATCGTGCTCCTCGCTTTCTGCTTTCCCCCCTGAAAAGTGGCGAAGTGACTCACCACTGTCGAATTGTCTCTCTCTATCCACTCCCTGACCTCTTTGCAGCAGTCTAGGCTGGTTCCCTGGGGGCTGAGCTGGAAGCCTGTTCTTCCAGCGGCCCTTTAGCTGTGACAGAGCCACCCCCCCATAAATGTGTTCCCCCAAAATGCGATGTATTGTTTTAATTTGAAATTCTCAGATGAGGCTGCTTGGAAGGCATTAGAGCAGCATGAACCCATTAGGTAAGCACAGTTCTCCCCTCCAAACATGAATAATACAAAATGGGACCCATTCAGGAATCTTTTGAGGGGGCTCTGCTTGTTTTTCTATATGCAGTTTCATATGGAGATGACGGGTCTGCTTGAAATGTACTACATACCAACTTCTGGTGGTAATGCCGTAAAAATAGGTCCAGGGGAGCTGTGAAATCATTCCCTTACTCCATCCTGACCCCTCACCCCCATCCCCATCCACACCCAATTCCCCTGACCCTATGGCTAGAAAATGCTCATTCTCTGCTCTTTCTTTCAGCACCAGCCTAAGGAGAGCTCCCAGAACTGGAGGTGGTGAGGTGCTTATGAGCCTAGAGTAATTAAAGATTTTGAGGTGTCAACAAAGCAGGTAATTAGGTGGAGAAGGTATCAGCTGTCTGAGAGACAAAGAAAGTAATTATGCTGAGCACTCTTGGCGCTGTCAGTAAACTCCAAAGAAAGATTTGTTGGGAAGTGATACTGTTTGATAGAGACTTCAATGCCTAGCAGAAATGAGGGACTCTTGGTGAGGCTGCCTGGAACAGGAGAAAGGTTTAGGGAGCTTGGCAAACCTGGATTCAAATACCAGCTCTGCCTCCCACTGGCTGTGTGACCCTGGAGAAGTTACTTAACTCCTCTGAGTTCGATTTGTGATGTGCAAAATATTGATAAGTCATAGCTCTAATTACCTCATTAGGTCATTGTGAAGACTCAAGGAGATAATGCATGTAACAGCACTAGCACCATGCCTGGTATACAATAAGTGCTTAATAAATGGTAACATTATTATCATGATCACTATTATTATTCTTACTATATACCAGGCATTCTCTACAGGAGCCCAGAGTTTAAAAGGAGAGACAAATAATCGCAGTTATGTATGTTCGTGTCATGAGAAGTATGAAGAGGGTAACTATGATGGCTCAAAGGAGGGAGCCCTCAACTGGGAGGGAGGGGTACAGAAAAGCAGAGAAAGTTTTGTGACTCCTGAGTTAGGTCTTAAAAAAATAAGTAGGAGTTTGTCACGAGGCCCAGGGGGAAAGGGATTGCAGGCAAGTGTATCTGCCCACACAAAGCCAAAGAGGTGTGAAACAGCCGAGCCTTGAGCTAATAGTTGGGCTTTGCTGGGCACGAACTGGGATCTCCTGGGGGAGGGGGGGAATCAGTGACCAAGAATCTTTCCAGTTTATTCCCACCAGCCCCTGAACCGCGCCTTAGGCGCCCTACCTGGCCAATCACGTGCGACGCCCTCCTCTTCTTTCCTCTAAGCAGTCAGGTAAGCTCACACCCAGCCCCCAGCGGGCCTGGTGCGCACAGCGGGGGGTCGGCGGACCCAGACCCGGCAGATCAGGCCAAGGGGAGACTGTGCCCAGGTCGCGGGCCCCTATCTCCTTCCTCGTCCCAGTCCTGGTGCAAAGCCCCCCTCCACCCCCAATTTTAAAAAAAAACTACCAAGCACACAGCCACTTGGGTTCTTTAGACAACCCCGTGCTCTCTCACACACCACACCCGTAAACTCACGCCGCGACCCCCCTCCAAGAGACACACGGTCTTCAGCCCTCCATCCTAGCACATACATTGGCTGCATGCGTCCCCACCACACACATGAACACATCACACCCAAACACACACGGACATTGCACCCTCACACACACAAACCTTTGAGCACACACGCCTTAAGTAAGCTCACATATAAAGACACCTTGCTCACAAACACACACAGTACACACCACAACAAACACCACCCGTAACCCCACATTGACACAGCACAGCTAAGGGTAAACACACACCAAACAAATATATACACACAAGCTTCAACGGGCACACACACATACACACACTGCATACACATGCACACTACAGCACGACCACAAACCCCGGCAGAAACATACATCGAACACACCCATATCCAGACCGCACCCACAGAGTCACACTGTCATCGGGCAGAAACATACAACCTACAAACGTGCACACACAAACACCGCACAAACACACGCTCCACGTCCGAGCGCAAACCAAATACACTTCACACCCAGCACTCGGACTAAAACATGCAACACGCACACACACACCCACACCCAGCCACACACGTAACTCACAGGCGAACCGCACTTGCGCGCGCGCACACACGCGTACATGCATACATACATACACATACAGCCCGCCCCCTCCTTCCCTCAGGGCGGAAGAGAAGGGGGCGAGGATGGGAGGAGGGGGAAGAAAGGAGGGGGGATGGGCGGGCGAGGCGCTGCGAGCAGAGACGCTCTTTTCCCTTTGACCTGGGGTGTTGTTCCCATTAACCCGCCTGTTCCCCATTCCCGAGCAAAGGGAGTGAGTGAGTTGGGTCCAGACGGGAACCAGTCAGAACCAAGGAAAACTGGAAGGGCTGGGGAATCCGCCGGCGGGCGGAGGGCACGTGAGCTCCAGCCGGGACCCTGCCGGAGGCTCCTCCCCCCAGCAGCCTCCCTCTCAGACCCCTTCGCAGCTTTGACCTCTGCTCCCCACCGCGGGGGTAGGTGGTGGAGGGGGTGGGGTGCTTCTTCCTCTCCTACCCGAGAGAGTGAACAACTGTTAGGGGTGGAAAGCTTTACTGGTTTCAAGAAGTAAGGAGTTTAGATATGCAGAAAAGCTTTTTGCGAAACCTGTTCTAATCTAGTTTGAAGACGTCTCCTAATAGAGAGCGCACTATTTTGCAAAGCAACTAATTTTTACATAAAAGGCAAAGGCTATCAGAAATCACCGACACCGCGCTGGACACATAGTAGGGCGTTATAAATGTTCCTCCTTCCCGCTTTTGTCAACAAATCTTGCAGGGCTATCTGCAGCCCAGCACCAGCCCGCGACAGCTCTGGGGCAGTCGGTGAGCTTTTTCTAGCACACAAGCCCCTGGAGAACAGCCGCCTTGGCCAGGGAGCCACCGGCGGCAGGGGGCGGTAGTGTCGCTTAGGGTGCTTTGCACGTCTGGCGGCATAGCCCCCGCGGGACAGTCTGAGGTCCCCTTCCTCTGTGGCGGGCTACAGGGGTCACTCTAGAATACTCTGCGGTCAGATGAACATCTGGCTCCTGTCCTCCGCCTGCCCCCTTTCTGTAGAGATGGACAGCGGGTGAAGGAGAGGAGGAGGAAGAGGACTTCCGCCTGAGGCGGCGCATTGTGTAAAGCGCCTTGCGGTGCAAAGTGCACAAGCTTCGGAGTCGGTACAGGTTCGAATCCCAGCTCTACCACTTCGCAGCTGACTACCTTGTCAGGTCACTGTCTTAGGTTGCGGGGTGGGTGTGAAATTTAAAGGAGGAAATATACGTAAAGTGCTAATTCCAGTTAAAATCCAAAGGATGTACATTCCCTTCCATTCCCTCTCCCTAACCCTCACCAAGGATAAAGATTTGGGAGTTTGGGGAAGAGGGGGATCAGAGGCCAGAGATATGGCCACCAGGTAATGCCTCTAAGCCAGAAGATGGACAGAGGTTCAATTAGCGCTCAATTTCTTAAGCAATGTGCTGTATTTAAGGGAAATGCCTGCACCAGTGATTTTAGTGATGCCACTCACTAGCCACAAGACATTTCAGTTCACAGCCCCAGTCCTTGGGGCTGCAGTGAGGCCACTCTGCCCATCACCTCACCTCTCACAGGGACTTCCTAAATCATTCCTACCCCCACCCCGAATTCTTCTCCCCATTTCCAGGTTGCTGAGTTATTTTTCATTGTAATGAACACTCATTGGATGCCAGGGACATCTTCTCTTACCTTATGCTTTGCCAGTGCCTAGCACAGTGCCAGATACAGCACAGGCTGTATACATGCAACAAAGTGATGCCCTGGGTGAAATCCCTTGGAAACACTGAGACTTAAGGGCACATAAGGAGTTATCATAAGGAATTGAGAGAAAGGATTCCAATAGCAGCACCCCAGGCACTGTGGGGATGGAG
Source organism: Orcinus orca (assembly GCF_937001465.1). Classification (NCBI taxonomy): domain Eukaryota; kingdom Metazoa; phylum Chordata; class Mammalia; order Artiodactyla; family Delphinidae; genus Orcinus; species Orcinus orca. Next base: position 113,311,149 of record NC_064580.1, read on the forward strand.
GGCAGTGGCTTTTGAATAGGGAGCTATTCCATTCCACCTCAAAGCCCTCCAGCCCTAAGCTTCGCTGGAAGGGGGTTGTCTCACTGTGGCTGAGGCTTCTGCAGTCAATTAAGAAGAGAGCCTCTTTCCTGGAGGGCAGAGGCCCTGGCCAGCTAGAGGGTGAGTCACTATCTCAGAGTTGGGCAGCAGAGGTGGCACTAAGGTGACAATGAATTAGTCCAAGATGGCAAGGGGGTATTACCTGAGTGATGATCTGGAGGAGGATAAAGCGGAAGCCTGAGCCCTTGAGGCTGGGATTAAGTGGTAGAATGTCTATATGCTTAAACATAGCACCTAACCCACCTCCACACTTCTACCCCTCCAAGTCCCAAAGCGTAGCCAGGCAGCTTCTTAGAGGAGGAAGTGGCATGGAAATCATCCTTTGGGAGACCTGGGTTCCAATCCTGACTTGGATACTTGCTGTATAACCTTGGGCAAGCCCTTTTCCTTCCTGTTCTCAACACCAGAAGGAAGTTAAGTGGGCAAGGGGCTCTGTGCTGGGCCCTGTGCTAAGTATTTTACCAGTGTTATTTCACACACTGTTCCCCATTGTGCTATGTGGTGAGCATTTATTCCGCTATTTTGCAGTTGAGAAAACTGAGGCTGAGTGATATTCAATCATCTACTTTCTAATATATCGTGCAGTCTTTATGTATTTATGTTACCAAGGCAATCACTGTAACTCAAGCCAATAGCCTGCCAGTCCTCTGCCTAAATTGGCTCCTTATGCACTCAGGTTCATATCATGTCTCCTGGCTGCCCCCAACGCCAACCCATGTTGCTTTCAAGGCAGTTGGCTACCTGGGTGGGTTTCTCTTTTCATCTTCGGTGACACCCACCTACCCCCAATTCAGATCTTTCCCTGGCATATCAGCCTAAGATCCCACATTAGAAAGCAAGCATCACCAGAAAGATGCACCCCAGTATCAGTTCCTTATCACAAGGGTGGGGGATCTGGCTGCAAGATGTTGCAGTGAGGAAGGGGAGCAGAGCTGCCAGGGCCAGAAGGAGGGGCTGCATAAAAACCAAGAGGAGAGAGAGAGAGAACGCCAGGGACAAATTGGACCAGCCTCAAACTGCTGCTCCCTCCCTTTTCCCCCCTCTCCTGTTCTGGTGCTCTAGAATGTATAAAGGGGCAGCACCCAGCCCATTTTCAGCAGGTGGAGAGGGAGAGATCCTCTCCTTCAAAGGAAGGGAAAACCACCCTGAGCATTCAAATTACATTCCTGTGTCGGGTAAGATTTATTTAATTCCTGAGGGGTGGGGGTAGGAAAGAGGAGCAGGGGAAGAGGGCGCCTTCTTGGTAGTGCTGGTGCCCAGGTGGTACTTTTAGTGAAAAGAGCGCCACCCATGCTGCTGTCAGAGCCAGAAGCTCTCTCCCTTTGCTAGGAGTCAAGAGACACTTACCACTGGGCTTCTGGATCTCATTTCTAAGCCAGATCCCTATGAGCCACATCTCTGAGCCTTTGGGGAATAAGTCCATGTCTTCCTTGGCTACCTCAGTACCCGTGTATGCCTGGGGTCAGCAACTGCCCTCTGTCCTTCCCCCTCCCCTTCTTTCCTCCTCTCCTTTGCCTAGGCTCTGCTCCTTCTTCCTTCTTGTTGGGCTAAACTAGAGTCTCTGACATTCTTGATTCTTTTCTCCTCTTTCTTTTCCATCCAGTCAACAACACTCTCCGTTCATCCATTTACTTCATCCAGGAGAGGAGAAAATTCAACTGGGAGGGAGTGTAATTGTGTATTTGAAATTCTCCCCACTTGAGATCTTGCGCTTATAACCCCGTATTGCCCTTGTTGCGTCAGATGAGAATATTTTGTGCTTGTGAATAATACATTTTTGCTTGGCTGAATAGTGATTTGAATATATGATTGTTGAGCTGCAGATTAGAAGAAGGCATTTTTGGAAGCAGTATTAGAAGGTAAGATGGTTTGGGCAGGTGTGAATGGCCTTCTGACTTCTCCAGGTGCCAAGAAGATAGAAAAAGAAAGATGAAGACTATAGTAGTGTGTGTGTGTGTGTGTGTGTGTCTGTGTGTGTGTGTGTCTGTGTGTGTGTGTGTTGGGGGTGGGCTACTGAGACCGTTCTCATCCAGATAGGTAGAGGAATTCTGTTTGCTCTTGTTGTTCATTGAACTCTGAACCAAATGATCTTCCTTGTCTCTGAGTTTGGAAGATCAGAGGCCCTGGACAAGATGGCGAACAAGCAGCAGGAAGGGTGAGGCAAGGAGGGGCAGGCAGTTGTTCCTTGTGCAGTCCTTGTGTGCAAAGGGATGCCACCTGCCCTTCAATGCCATACTAGTCAGGGCAGAAGGGAAGTGATGAGGGGTAACAAAAAGTGTGCTGAGCAGGGTTCCAGGAGTTTTGGGCCTTCCTTTTGGCTCTGCCAGTAATTAGCTCAATGACCTTTGGTAAGTTTCTTATCCATCTGAACCTCCACCTCTGCCTTTCCTTCACCTGTAATGTGAGATTGTGCGGCATGGCCAACGGAAGAGAAAGGGAGCCCTCAAAGGAAGGGACCCTTGGGCTGAATCTTGAAAGAGAAATCAGCTTTGAATAAAGGGAGAGATGATTGTGGGGTATGATGAGAGACAGTGGGAGTAGCCCCGGGAATTTAGCAAACAGGTATGCGTAAGGCACTGAGTTGGCTGCTGCGTAGAAAATTGCTATGAATCAGCTCCTGCCCCACCGCGGGAGCTTCAGAGAGAGAGAGAGTGGGGGAATCTGCGTGGCAGAGCTAAGCGCTCGCAGTGCCTGCAGCTCGTCCCAGGACTGGTCGTAGTCGCGCCGCAGGACTGACCAGCGGGTCACGCAGCCATTTATTCCCTGGCCGGACCAAGAGAGACGCCAAGAGGTAGTGCAGGGGCAGGACTCCAGAGGCCTGAGTGCAGCCCCTCGAGGGGCTGAGTGGGAGGTGAGTGCACTCCAAGCGGAGCGCCCGACGTGCGGGAGGGAGAGGAAGCCTGCGGGTCCTGGACTAGGTGCCCAGCTTTTCGCGTTCAATGGCTCAAACGTGGAGCACGCAAGAAAGATTGCATTTTTCAAATTCTCGGCAGCGGCAAGCAGCAAGAGTGGTTTTGGCGTGCGGGCGGGGCTTTGCTTAACTTTGCAGGTTCTGCGCGCTCTTGAGCCACGTAGGGGCGAGACGCAAGGGGCGCAACCCCGCCTGACCACGCTCCGCAGCGGCAACCTGTGGCTTGGGACAACCCTTCGAGGGGAGGGCGCAAAGTCTTGGCTGGCCGGTTCCTGTCCCTTTCCCCCTCACCCTGCTCCCCCTGCCTTCACCTTCACCTAGCTCTGGGTAGAGGGCAGACTACCGGGCTAGGGCTCCATTAGGGAGGGACAGGGAGACCAGCTTAGACCCACTCTCCACTCTGGCGCCCAGAAACCTGCAGGGGGGGGGCAGGGATGCTCTCTCTTTCCAGCTGTGGACAGTGGCCACAGCGTGGCCCTGTGTCCTGGAGGTGGCTAAGTCCTGTAGAAGAATCAAGGACTAGGCAGAAGTGAGGACTGTGTCTCTACCGTGTTCTTAGGTAAACCGGATAATAATAAATGACACTGGCTGTGTTTTGGGGCTGGGAGATGCTCACAGACTTGCCCAAGGCCACTCAGCTGCTTAGTAACTAGGCAGACCTCCTGACTCCTGGTCTAGGGTTTTTGTTTGTTTGTTTTTTTCTTTTTTGCACTGCGTCATAGCCAAGACAGTGGTCTAATTTTGAAGGAGGATAGATACAGGTAGGTAGACATTGATTATTTTTAAAAAATACATTTATTTAAATGTAGTTTTAAAATACCATTCCTATCATAAAAACATCTCCCACAGCCCCAATTCCCTATGACAGCCATTCAGACAGGGTTTTGAAAAAGAAAACTGCAGAAAATTGAATGATTCTTGGGGGAGATACAATCAAAGGAGAAGGGAAGCAGGTGGGAGTGGGGGAACAAAGGTGAAAGAGAGGTAGCTCTCAGCACAGATTTGAAGAACAACTTTATTCTGAAGGTTTCCTTGACAGATCTCTGTCCAGATGGTTTGGGGAAGTGTCCCTACTGGTCTTTCCTCTCTCGTGCCCACTCTGTAGAAACCCCAGCTGTGGTCTAGAGGGGCAAATGTTTGATGGTTCTTTTTTTTTTTTTGCGGTGGCCTCTCCTGTTGCGGAGCACAGGCTCCGGACGCTCAGCCTCAGCGGCCATGGCTCAGGGGCCCAGCCGCTCCGCGGCATGTGGGATCTTCCCGGACCGGGGCACGAACCCATATCCCCTGTATCAGCAGGCGGACTCTCAACCACTGCGCCACCAGGGAAGCCCTGATGGTTCTTTCTTTAATTCAGAGTCTCCTCCTTCCCTCTGTTGTAGCAAATACATTGGGTAAGTCTATTCTGTGTGTGTGTGTGTGTGTGTAAATGCATATGTGAGAACGCATGAGGGTGTGTGTGTGTGTGTGTGTGTATGTTTGTGAGAGGAAATGTGTGTGTCTGAAAGGGAATATGTCTTAAAGAAGGGGGCTTGGGACCAGGGGAATTGAGAAGATGGGAAAAATGAATCAGAGTTTACCGAATGCATACTATAAACCTGCAGCTGAATAAGGGTCTGAGTAGTGCTGGTGGACCTGAAGAAAGAGTCAATTCTTAACATTCCTTAAAGGAACAAAGGAGAGGAAATGTATTTAAATGAGGGCAGGGAAGGATGATGTTAGACCCATGTCAGACTCTTGACATTTATGTGACCTCCAACTAGGCTGTAAGACCCCAAGGACAGGAACTGGGACTTTCCACTCCAGAGGGCTCCCCCCTTTCCTCCACCATCCCTAACATGGATGGCTTGCACATTGTGCTGAGGAAACCAAAGGTAGGGACTAAATCCCTTTTGTGGGCCAACTAACTTTTTTCTACATTTCAGAGCCTAGACTGATCCCCCCACAACCCCCACCGTTAGTTGTCTTGCATTCCTGATCATGAAAGACCCAGTGAAGAAACAGTTCAACTCATCCCCTCTGAAAGTGAGATACCTGCTGACAGGATGTGGTACCCACTTTTACCTTCTATGGATGGTACAAGGGCATTCTTCAATGGGGGCACTGTCTGCTTCATTCCAGATAGCAGCACTTCTGCTCAGTCTTCCTTTCAAATATGACTCTCAGGTATTTGGCGGGGGGGACAATTCCTCACCTTGGTACAGCACTGTACCCTTTGGAGGATTCTTTCATGTCACCCTGTCTTTTATTTAATCTTTACCATAGCCACACCTCAGAGCTATCATGGTTGTTACTTTGTAAGGTGATGGAACTGAGGCTCACAAAAGTGAGATAATTAGCTCTAAGTGACTTGGTTGGTGAGTGTGTGAACTTACAGGTGGTAAGGCTGGGATTTGAACCCAAGTCCTAGTCCATAACTCAGGACCTTTACAGGATGCCATGCTGTCAGCTTGGGGAGTGGGCTGAGGCAAGAGACGTGATGGGAGGAATACATAATGCTTTTGATGCTTTTCTCTTCTATTCACTCCTCTACCTTTCATAATAGTGTTTTTCAAAACCATATATATCTGTATCTTTCTATCTATCATTACCTACCTATCTTATTTACCTATCATATCTTTCTTCTTCTTCTTCTTCTTCTTCTTCTTCTTCTTCTTCTTCTTCTTCTTCTTCTTCTTCTTCTATCTATCTATCTATCTATCTGTCTGTCTATCTATCCTGTCTATCAATCATCTACCTTCATTCCCATTTCCCAAGAATAGTGTGTATAAAGAAAGACCTCAAAATCTAGCCATCTCCTTAGGAAAGAAAATAATCTTGACTCAGGCCATCCCAGTTCCAGGCAGCAGATGTTGGTGATGTATACCAAGAAATACTGTGGTTTGGTGGGAAGGGCAAGACCAGGCCTGGGGATAATCTAGTTCCCAGATTGTATTTCTTCATGGCATGTTAGTGCAACTTCAGTTAAGTTACAACCTCTCTGGAGTCCTATTTTGTTGTTATCTGTAAAATGGGAACATAACACCAAACCTACCTCCTTCCCAGGGGTTGTTGTGAGAATAAAGGAGCATGATTCATTTATCCATGAATCACAAATAGCTGTTTTAATTACAAGACCTTTATATTCTCTCAAAACTGTCAAGAGTTTATAATCCTATGATTACCCAACAAACACATTGAACACCTACTGTGTGCTAGGACCTGGAAATAATGGACATGTGGAAAGCTTTTGAGAACATGAAAAGCACAACAAAAATTAGACATTAAAAATTACCTTCTATTGATGCAACATCTTATTTTTTTTACTTTTTCTCCCACAACGTAATAGAAGCAGCAACCGAAAGGGAAAAAAGAGATAACGGGTGACACAGCTTGTGATGCCAGCACTATTATGCACTCTGACACATACTGCAGATAATACTGAGAATATCTATATCTTGTTGTACCTTCGGATGTGACCTCCCTTGGTTTATCGAATCAGGCTTTGATTATGTGTCCATTCTTTTGATTTCATTATTTAGCTATGCATTATTTTGTAGCTATTAAGGACAAAGGTGGATGAGGCAGTGGAAAGAGCCCTAGGTCTGAGAACTGGGTTCTTGTCTAGATTCTGTGTCAAATTGCTGTGTGGCCTTGGGCAATCTCCTGTCTCTTTTTGAGCCTCAGTTTTTTGAACTCTAGAATGGAAGCTTTGGGCTAGGTGATGGCTAAGGTCCCTTCTATCTCTGATCCATTCTAATCTAAGAAGTTCTGGAAACACTTTTTGATACCAGAACTTTTCTGAATGTATTTTAACAGTACTACCTTTGGTTTATGAGCTTCTGTTATGGCATGATGGGCTGACTCACGTATTGAAGAACGCTGCCCCCAAATTTAATTATTTTGGGGCATTACACCGCATAGGGTAAAATGAGCCATTTTGTTCATCACGACTGCAGCCTTTGCTGAAATGGAGGTTATGGGATAGCAACTTAAAGGCTAACTCATTAATGCTCAGGGACGAATGAGGTAATGTGACAGCAGACCAAATTTTCATGGAGAGACCTGTATCTCTTTCCCATGTTGTGATATATTAATGCGGATGTCTTTATCCATTGTCACTGCCTGTAGACATTTGAATACCGTAGATGCAATACCTTCTGGGCACTCAGCCTTGCACACTAACTACTTCTCAAACTCCAAATATCTCTCAATGGCTAGAAGAAAAATTGTGATGTGCCATAAAATGCCTAATTTATTAGGATTCTATCAATGGCATCAGTCCTGCTTTTCTCTCAGAGGTGTTTACTAGTGAGCACTGCACCACCCCTAACTATTTAATGGGGGCAATGGAGTAAATTAGTCCTCCAAATTGTGAAGGCTGTGGATTTATGCCTAGCTGAAACATTTCTGTCCTCACAATGTCGAAGAGGGTGACGTTTCTGATGTTAATTTGTTTCTCCATCTGTGCCATGCGTTTCAGGAGGACGTGAGGAACAAGCTTGATGCCACTCATGTGTGTTTTCCCTCTTCGTATTGCTGGAGAGTTGATCTGGTTGTGCCTCTACTCTTTGTTGAAATTCTCTCCCTTGGTAGCTGCTAATATCCTAGCCCCTTTACTGATCCAAATGAAATTATATGTTATTTTGCTAGTGACGATGTGAAATTGGATGGTTTAAAAGATAGATAAATTTTTGAGACTTGCAAGCATTTTACTAATCTGAATAATAGCATTTTAAAAATGGACCTATGTGGTTAGTTTTTCTAAATTTTATAAGATAATTTTTTGTACTTGACCCTGATGTCATTGGAGATTGAAGAAGAAAGATCTATTCACAACAGTCTCCCAAGATCTTTTTACCCATTTTAATTTAATTCAAATTTAGTAGAGATTGAACTAAGTCAGATGCATTGATACAAATTCTAATTTTACGTAATTACTTTTGAAACCTGATATTTTCTGGTAAAGTCAGGCCCTCTGCAAAGAACCTTCAATATCAATGTGTTTATTAAAAGCCAATGCTAAATATCACATGTACATTATTCATTTAATTCTTACACAGTTGGTGAAATGGATACTGGATCATTTCCCCATTTTATAGAGGAAGCCACTGAGGCTCAGGATTCAACAAACTTTCCTAAGCTCACACAGCTAAGAAATCACAAAGCTTGGCTTTGAACTCAGTTCTGTTTAGCTCTGACTCCAGGGACCATTACAGATATTTGTCTAAGGAGATTGTTTTTGCAAATGTGTTGAATTCTATGCTGAAATTGAGAGGGCTTACTTTCGTCTTCCTTCTTCCTTTTTGATGTCATGGTCACTTCAGGCCAATGCCAGGGCATGCTGAAGGGGAAGGGGAAGACACTTGGGAGCAAGAGAGGTCTCTTAGCACCTTGTTCTCTGTGAGGAGTCTCCTTTTGTGATCAGCTCATAGTGTTGAAGCCTAGTTATTGGTCCCCCCTCCCCAACCTGCTCATCTGCTTCTTATCTAGGCACACTGGACTTCCTAATTCTGCTTCTGTCTGGTATTCTACTGGTGCCTTGAGAGTATTGAAGGCAAGCAAGACAGTGTCAATTTTGCTGGCAGAATTTTGGCATATGATTGCTTTTAAGTTTAGCCCTGTATCTTTGAGCAGGAGGCAATGACAAACAGTTTATTCTAAGGCCTTTGATTTCCTTTGGAATTGTAAGCATCTAGGCTGACTCATCTCTCAAAGGCTTCTCTCTCTCTCTCTCTCTCTTTTGGCTGACGTTGTTTTGAGGTTCTCTTATTTGTTCTCACCTTATTTTGGGGGGAGAAGAGGGATTGATTTTCATCTTGATTTTTGAGTGAGCGAACCAGCTATATACTCTTTGGATGACCAGATTGTAACCCTTGGCAAGAAGAAATAGCTGCAACTCCAGAACAGGTACAAAAATGTCTAAATTGGGGTAAAGGGAAAGAGGGAGCCATGTAAAAAAAAATAATCCAGAGCTAGGCTGTGTGTGTCAGAATGAGACCCTTGGCTAATAGATTTTGGACCTGCCATTGTGAATGGGGGATTACTGGCTGCTTAGTTTGGGACTGTGGTTAGGTTCTCTGCATGTGCCTTTGGTTAAGATGGTCATTTTGTGGATGCAGTTTGGTGGTTGGGCTTAGGTGTTTACTCTGGGTCCAGGGGATATTGATTTTCCATTGAAGGGACTTTAAAAAATATGTATGCTAAGAATTTTCCTCTTAGCTCAGTTCAAAAGGCATAGAAATACTCCTCATTCTATCTCATACTGAACTTCAGTTATCCGGCAAGTGTTTATTTCTGACATGTGTGACTTTGGCCATTAAGGAAAGTGGGCAAAAGAGGATTTTGGAAACAAAAGAAGTGAGGGATTTTTTTTGACAGAGCTCATTTATATAGATTATTGGATGATAAACTTCTACCTACCTTTTCTCTGTCAAAGCCACATTACCTGATCTTTGGGGTTTAAGCACCCCCCCAATAATATATAGAATATTATCATAAAACTCCGTGGGCAAGGGGAGCTCAGAAAAATAGCATGTGACCACTTCCCATCTTGCCAAAAGGTTTAGTTCCCCACGTCCCGAATTATCTTCTCTTAGGAAGAAGCATCCACACACTCACCCAAACCATAAACTTTGGAGCTATCCTTTCCATTACAATAAAAAATTTTCTCTAAGTCCTGTCACTTATACCCATAAAATCCATCTCCTGCTCCAGCCCCATTGATACTGACTTGTGTCAGCATCTCTTGCCTCTCGGCTGATCTACCTACTTCAGGCTTTCTACCCAAACCAGGTTTTTCACTGCTCTGCGATTTTTCCAAGCTGCAGCTCTGACTCTGTCACTTCCCACTTAAAACCCTGAAGTAGTTCCCTATTGCCTTCAGGAGAAAGTCCAGCTCCTTAACATGGCTTATAGGGCCATTCATAACCTCATTCCTGCCTATCCAGATTTATCTCCTTCCATCCTCTTTATACAGCTTTAAGAATATAACAACCTCTCTGCCATCTCTTTGCCTTTGCACAAGCTGTTCTCTCTTTCTGGACACTCCCCCCTCCCTGTCTCCAGGCAGACTTAGATGTTTCCTCCTTTCTGTTTTCACAGTAGTTTGTTTATATCTTGGGCAATTGACTTATCACAAGGTTTTGTAAATTGTTGTTAACCTGTGTATCTCCTTCACTGCACTGTTAAATTCTCTATGAAAAGAGTATTTATTATTTTGCTCATATTTGAATCTTTAGTGCCTGGCACAAAGTAGACAATTAATGCAGGTTTCTTTTCTTTTCTTTTTTAAAAATGCATACATGAAAGAACAAATTAATAATAGAAGTGAGGATGTGCAGGATAGGATGCTGTGTGGGGTGCAGGGAGATCCCCACTGGGGTATCCTGTGCAACCTGGGAGCAGTTTGAGATAGTGGGCACCATGCAGAAGGGATATGTAAAAGAGGTTTGCCAATACACCAAGAAACTTCACTATACCAATCCTGTATAGAGAGTCTCATTAGAAATGGCCTGGAAATGATGTTTGTTTTGGTACAAACTGATGTTGTTGTTTTTTTCAGGAAAAAATAACATAATCAAGTTGCACAATTTTTGGTAAATAGATAAAAGGCAAAAGGCAAACCAAATCCCACTATTTGATACAGACACCATCAGTAATTGGGTGCATTTCTCGCAGTCTTTTATTTCTTTGCATGTTTTTCTTCACATAGTTGTAATCATAATTAATACAATTCTGTATTTTATATTTGTTGTTTAAAAGCTCCCATCCCTTTAATGATTGCATAATTTTCCATACTGTGGCTATTCCATAATTTATATAACTAGTCTTGTTGCTGGGCTAGCTTTTTTCCCTTAATTTTTTACTGTTATGGTTCATGTACATATGGTTTTTCCTGTCTGTAGGAAGATTTCATTAGGATGGATTCCTAGAAGGGGAATTACTGGGTCAAAGGGCCTGGGGATGATTTTTGGCTTCAGACTCACGTGTCCAGTTTGCTTTCTGGAAGAGTTGTACAAAATTTACAGAGCTCCTAACCTAGATGAATGTGCCCATTTCACCCAAACTGGACAGCATCAAGCATTATTATTAAAAAATAAACTCCATCAATGTTCCTAATAATTAATGGAAAAATATTACCTTATTCTTATCTTAATGTCCATTTTAAACTTGTAAGGTTGGTTTTTTTTAAATATATTTTTTTCTTTTTTCCTTTTTGCCTAATTAGGTTTTCTCTTTTCTGGACTGTCGGTTCAGGGCTGGCTTTTTGTAAGTTGGATTTTTTTTTTTTTAATAAGCAGCCAGAGGCAGCTCTGCTTGAGGGTGAAGCCACCTCCCAGTTTCCCCTCCCCCTTTACCACCCTTCCCCCCCCATAGTTCCCTCCACCAGGTCTAGTGACAATTGGATGATGCAGTTCTGATAATCATCCGATTCCAGAATGGGTGGCTGCATTCCCTTTCTGAAGGCAGAAAGGACACTGTGCCCCAGAATCATGCCCCCTTTGCTGTTGTTGTCCGCCTTCATTTTTTTAGTGAACGTCCTGGGAGGAGCCCCAGGACACAACCCGGACCGCAGGACCAAGATGATCTCAATACACAGCCTCTCCGAGCTGGAGCGTCTGAAGCTGCAAGAGACTGCTTACCACGAACTCGTGGCCAGGCATTTCCTCTCTGAATTCAAACCTGAAAGAGGTGAGCAGTACCCCGGGATGTGGCATCCTCGCCTTCGGGCCGAGTGGACCCCCTGGGCGGAACGGGACGAATTGGGGGTCCAGGAGGGTGGGAGGGACTCTCCTCTGGTCTTGGACCTGGCCGGTTCTCCTGGATCCTGAGGAACTGAGGGAGCGGGAGTTGAAGGGTGTTTGGTGAATTGGGAAGAGGTAAAGATTAGTTGAGTTGGGTTGAAGCCTGGGGGCTTGAGAGGCAGTGAGACAGGCAGATACCAGGGACAGACAGGTGGACAGAGGACAGGTGAAAAGACAGACGCACCAGGTGAGGTGCCAGAACAAGTCGGAATGAGATGGAAACGCAGAGGGACACTCAGAGAAGACTGGGACAGACAGAGACAGCGCGGTTGAGAGACGAAGAGTTAGAGGGAGATAGCGAGACAGTGAGAGAGAGACACGGGCCAATCCGGGCGAGTAGCGGGAGGGCGGGTGCGGGTGCGGGGGGCGGCGGCAGGAGGTGCGCTGGGAGCGAGCGGGACCCAGCGCAGGACGGGGGTCGAGCGCGCCAGTGGTCTCCGCGGTGCAGGCGCAGATTCTGCGACTGAGGGGAGGTGGGAGGGGGTCACGCGAGCCGAGGGTTGCCGCTGCAGTGATGAAAAGTGCAGGGGGCCGCAGGTTCGCCCGGCGCAGCCTAAAAGGAGCGCAGCAAAGGGCGAGGAGACCCCGCGGGCAGCCGCCACTGCGGGGGTCGGAGTGCGGAGATAGCGGGTGTCACCGCTTCTCCCCCAGCCGCAGCGCGGGGAGCCGACGGCATCCCGGGAGAAAGCGCGCCAGCAGTAACTTAGCGACCCTTAGTAGCCGAGGCGCCGCAGGCAGAGCCCCTCCCCTCGCCTGTTGCGCTGTCCCGCGGCCTCGGAGCCCCGGAATTTATGTTTTAAGCGTTGTGTTGAGCTACTGCTGGTGCGTAACAAGATGCGCGCTGCGCACGCGGCGCCTCAGATGATCTGGTTTGGTTAAATTCTTGGAGTCTCACATGTGGTAGTTACGATTGGTCTCGTTTTCAAATGGGGAAACTGAGGCTGAGTGAAAGCAAAACACTTTTGGGGGGCTGGACAGAGCTGTTTGCCCCTCTCCCCAGTCTCTGTGGATCAATGCATTACGATGTTTTAGTCACTTATAAAATCCTATTTGTATGAGAATGCGTGTGTTTTCTTTTTCTCTTCCCATAGCTCTACCTATTGACCGTCCAAACACCTTGGAGAAGTGGTTTCTGATTCTGAGAGGACAAGAGAGGGGTGAGGGTCTCTCATACTGTACTTTCCTTAGTAAAGAAATAGAATGCTGCACCCCTCCTGTACTGCGTCCCAGGCTATTGGAGACTGGGCGGTGCCCACTGCCCCTGGGGGGGACTCACCCCCGCCCCCCGCCCCGCTTCCAGAAACCCCGCAGGGGATGATTTCAGGAAATGGCGCACTAGCTGCAGGAGTGCTGGGCAGTCCCATCAGATATACCTAAGCTTTCTGTGTGAATCTACCCCAGACAGTTTGCCCAGAAGAAATTACCCTCATTGCTTCAAGGTGGTCACCACCTGGCAGGAATTAAGGTGGAGACCCCGTCGGGGTAGTTGAGTGGAGCTGAGTCGTTCAGCCAGACCATCGCAGGGTCCCTTTGGCTCCCTCCCCAGGGAGGGGCGCTGCGGGTCTGGTGGGGTGGGGTTGGCTGGGGGCGGTTGCTTACAGGAGTGCTACAGCCCCTGCAGTTCCTCCTGATTTAAGCCCTGCGGAGCGTTGACGTTTCTCATACTTTCTCTCCCTGGCTCCCCAGCGGTATCACTCAAGACGTTTGGCATTCGACTGGAAGAGGTGCTGGTGAACGAGCTTACCCGCCGCAAGCAACTTGAACTGAGAGCCACGATGCAGATTGAAGAAGCCACCCGTCAGGCTGCGGGCCGTCGTCGGGGAAACGTGGTGCAAAGGATGTTTGGCCGCATCAGGCGCTTTTTCAGTCGCAGGCGGGCTGAGCCCTCCTTGCCCCGGGAGTTTACTCGCCGTGGGCGTCGAGTGAGTTAAACCCTCCAGTTTTCAGGCAGGGACCCTTCTTGAAGTGTCCAGGGATGTGGGGCGGGAAGGTCAAGGCCTGTGTCCTCAGAGGGAAGGGGAGCTGAACAGAACGTGTTGGAGGGGTGTAATTGGCCTGCCACAGAGAGAATGTCTCCTGTTGTGAATGTGATGCAATCTTCAGGAAGGTCCGGAGTGACCCTCCTGCTCCCCCATTTTAACATAGTGAGGGTTTCTCCACAGGGTGCAGTCTCTGTGGATAGCCTGGCTGAACTGGAGGACGGGGCCCTGCTGCTGCAGACCCTGCAACTTTCCAAGACTTCCTTTCCAATTGGCCAGCGACTTCTGGGATCCAAAAGGAAAATGAGCCTCAATCCGATTGCCAAGCAAATCCCCCAGGTTGTTGAGGCTTGCTGCAGCTTCATTGAGAAACATGGTAAGGGGCCAAGAATGATGGTTAAATCAAGGTAGGAGGCAATTCAAGAGAAAGAACGGTGTTCTAGAGATGGGGAGAGGAAAGAGGTCAAGGGATGAAGGGCTTGAAACATTCCCCTGCCACCAGTTGGGGTTGGGATACAATGGGGGAGGAAAAGGGAAATGCTAGGGGTGGGGGCAGTGAGCACAGATACTTAGCATCCCCTGGTCTTTTCTTTCAGGCTTAAGCACAGTGGGGATTTTCACCCTGGAATATTCTGAGCAGAGAGTGCGTAAGGTAAATCAGCTATGTATATGCTTTTGTTCCTTCAGTGAGAAAAAACTGGTGGGGGTGGGGGCTCCCCCATAGACCTGAAGAGAATGTCATGCCTCGTGAAGGGAGCACAGTCTTCTTTCTAGCCCCCTAGGCACACCGTATAGCCAACTACCTCCACTGAAGCCTGAGACCTACTGAAGGAGTGGCCAGTAGGGTGCCTGTGATGGGCAGAGCAGCCACCGAATGTATTCTCTCTCTTTTTCTAGCTCCGTGAAGAATTTGATCAAGGTCTGGATGTAGTGCTGGATGACTCTCAGAACGTGCATGATGTGGCTGCACTCCTCAAGGAGTTTTTCCGTGACATGAAGGACTCTTTGCTGCCAGATGATCTGTACATGTCCTTCCTCCTGACAGCAAGTGAGTCTTCTGCTCTCCCTTGTTGGGCAAGGAAAGGAAATAGTACAGGGGATGTGGGGTTCTGGGGACAGAGCTCAGGCTGCAAGACCCCAAGGAACTAAGGCAAAATGAACACCAGAAGATGAAAACACCTCTCCAGATTCCGCTATAAGTCTGTTGTTTGGAAATCTCTCTAGAGCTTCTTGAAGCTGTGTGCACCCTCTCAGGGCAAAGAAGAACCTAGGTTCTGTAGGGAGGGGGTCTGATTTTTACTTTTTTTTTTTTTTTTTGCGGTACGCGGGCCTCTCACTGTTGTGGCCTCTCCCGTTGTGGAGCACAGGCTCTGGACGCACAGGCTCAGCGGCCATGGCTCACAGGCCCAGCCGCTCCGCGGCATGTGGGATCTTCTCGGACCGGGGCACGAACCCGCGTCCCCTGCATCGGCAGGCGGACTCTCAACCACTGCGCCACCAGGGAAGCCCAGGGGGTCTGATTTTGATGGGAGCACTTCTTGCTTTTAGGAATCCTGAGCTCAAATGCCATGAGAATGAGCAAAGAAAAGATGCTTGAGTACTTTATCCATAGCCTTTGGCATTTTTCAACCAGAATCACACCTTTCTTTGTATCAGGCTGCTGCCAAGGTTAGCCCCCTAAGCCAGTGCCTGTTTTCCTTCCTCTAGCTCTGAAGCCACAGGATCAGCTTTCTGCCTTGCAGTTGCTGGTTTACCTGATGCCACCTTGCCACAGTGACACCCTGGAGCGTCTCCTGAAGGTCCTGCATAAGATCACTGAGAACTGCGAGGACTCCATTGGCATTGATGGACAGTTGGTAAAAAGCTCTGGGAAAGGGTAGCGAGATTTACAGAAGGGGAGATGTGTGGGAGTATATGAGAAAGAGACAGAGACAGAGAGACAGAGGGAGAGGGAAACAAGAACAAAAAGAGACATTTTTGTTTGTGTAACTTCCATTATTACTTCAGAGTTGATCACTTTCTGCTTTCCTTTACTTAGGTTTCAGGCAATCGTATGACTTCCACCAATTTGGCTTTGGTGTTTGGATCTGCTCTCCTGAAGGGGGGGACATCTGCCAAGAGGGAGTCCAGGAAAACAAAACTGGGGATTGACCACTATGTTGCTTCTGTCAGTGTGGTCCGTGCCATGATTGATAACTGGGATATCCTCTTTCAGGTAGGTGGAAGCTTTGGACACACTTATTTCACAGCTCTTTCACCTGTTCACAAGGCAAGGAAGAGTTCCACATGCATCCCTGGGGGTATCCAAAGCAGGCAGCCACAAATCTCCCAGTCTAGAAATCCTTCCTACATTAGCTGGGCATGGTGCCTTCAGTTCTGGGTACCTGATAGAGATGAGTATAGATTTTAAAAATGTTGTGTAATAAAGGCTAACATTTCTAATTTTACCCTCAGGTGCCTCCCCATATTCAGAGGCAGGTTGCTAAGCGTGTATGGAAATCCAGTCCTGAAGCCCTTGATTTTATCAGACGCAGGAATTTGAGGAAGATCCAGTGAGTGTTTTCTTGGTTTGTTCATGCTTAGCCTGAAGGAGAATCACCTATGGGGGCTCCCAACCCCAGGCCACCTTTATGTTAGTCAACCCAAGTATACAAACTGACTTGCTTTTTCAAATTCATTCCCCATCAGGAGCGCACGGATAAAGATGGAAGAGGATGCTTTACTTTCTGATCCAGTGGAAAACTCTGCTGAAGCCCGGGCTGCTGTCCTTGGTCAAAGCAAGCCCTTTGATGAAGGTCAGTTCCCTGCTGGCGGTCAGACCCCTGGTGAAGGTCAGGCCCTTGCTGAAGGTCAGTCCCTTGGTGAAGGTCAGGCCCTTCCCGAAGGCCAGGTCCTTGCTGAAGATGAGCCCCTTGAGGAAGATGAGTCCTCTGAGGAAGATGTGCCAGTCAATGAAGAACTAGTATTTGAATATCTCAATCAAGGAGTAGTCTTTGGTGAAGTCCAAGGTCTCGAGATTCCAAATGACCTTGAGATTCCAGGCCCACATCTCGAAGGCATTCCAGAACTTGATGAAGATGACGATGATGATGACAACGACGATGATGACGATACCCTGAATTTTGATCTTCCTCCCCTTGAGGACATTCTAGACCCTGATGATGAAATTCTAGAACTCATTGAAATCCAAGACTTTGAAGAAATACCATATTTTGATATGGTTCCAGACCCTGAAGTAGCCCGAGATGTGCAAGAAATCCCCAACCCTGGAGAAAACCCAAACCACGACCTTGAAGAAGGACCAGATTTTGAAGACTACCAAAACCTTGACCTAGCAGAAGTTCCCTATCTTGATGTAATCCCGAACAATGAAGAAGCCTCAGATACTGATGAAATCCCAGACAATGAAGAAGCCCCTGACACTGACGGAATCCCAGACCATGCAGATGACTCAGATAATGATGAAAACCCAGATTCTGAAGAAGACCCCAATCTTGAAGAGGTCCCAGCCCTTGATGAAATCCAAAATGATGAAGCCTCAAATGCTGAAGAAATTCCAGACCATGAAGAAGCCCCAGAGGTCAATGGGATTTCAGACTCTGGTGAAGACCTTGATTTTGATGAAGTCCCAGCTCTTCATGTGGTCCCAAGCCCTGAAGAAGCCCCTGGTGGTCATGAACTCCCAAATCATGAAGAATCCCCAGAGGTTAATGGGCTCTCAGATTCTGAAGAAGACCCCAGTCTTGAAGAGGTTCCAGCTCTTGATGGAGTCCCAAATGATGAAGAAACCACAGATACTGAAGAAATTCCAGATTATGAAGAAACTCCAGAAGTCAATGGAATTGCAGGCTCTGAAGAAGACTCCAACCCTGAAGAGGTCCCAGCCCTCCATGTGGTAACGAGCCCTGAAGATGTCTCTGATTTTGATGAAATTCAGAACCAGGAAGAATCTTCAGATGTAAGTGGAGTCCCAAACGATGAAGAAGCCTCAGACGCTGAAGAAATCCCAGGACACAAAGAAGACTCTGATGTCAGTGCAATCCAAGACTCTGAAGAAAACCCCAATCTTGAAGAAGACACAGTTCTCAGTGTGGTTCCAGAGCCTGAGGGCACTCAAATTTGCAACAAAATTCCGGATTCTCAGAAAGACTTAGCCAACACTTTTGAAGAAGATGAAATTACAAATATGGCTCCAGAGCCTGAAGATGTCTCCATTCTTAATACAATTTCAGACCCTCAGCCAGACCTAGCTGTCAATCTTGAAGAAATCATGAATGTGGAAGCAGTCCCAATGCCTAGTAATCTTGACTCTAAAGAAGTTCAGAGTCCAAAGACCATCCAGTTCTGCAAAGAAGATGCAGCTGTTACATTTCCTGTAGATACCACCTTCCTTAAAAACAAGTCTCAGCCTGGCCAAGTCGTGGACTACAGGTCCTCCTCAGAGTCATTGAAGACCGACACCTGCTTTCTCCCCTCCATGAAGTTCTGTAAGCTTCCGGCTCCAGCTTTGTTACTCATTTGCTTAGTAAAATTAGTCAGGCTGGTTGTAGGGTGGTGGTGGTTGTTAGGAGGACGCCCACTTCCTCGCTTCCCTGGTGGTATTGCCCATTTGCTCTAAGCACGGGGTATCTGTCTCACTCTTTCTGTTCTCTAACATGGCCCTGCCCTCCTGCCCCCCACCCCCACACACCCAGCTTCCACAGTAGGCCTAGATTTAGAGATGTATGTTCTACTGTTAGGCTGCAGTTTTCTTACATGTCAAATGGGGGTAATCATTTCTGCCCTAACTTCTTGCCTCATACTGTATTTGAAGCTCAAAATTGGGTCTTAGTTCCTTGGGTGCTGTGCAAAGTGTGAAGTCTAGAAACATAAGGAGTTAACATTGTTACTATTTTCCAGGTTCCTCTGAGGAGCCAGCTGTGCCTCCCGGCACTGCCCGTTCCCATGACGATGATGAAGGAGCGGGTAACCCCCCCATTCTGGAGCAAGACCGCCCATTGCTCCGTGTGCCCCGGGAGAAGGAGGCCAAAACTGGCATCGGCTACTTCTTTCCTTAGATGTTTTTCCTTCTATATGGTGCCAGACAGGGGGAAAGGGTGGGGGTAGACCTGGGATGTCACAGGAAACATTAAGGAGAGTCTTGAAGGTAAAGATCTGAGGGTAAGAAGGAGTTCCACCTGATGCTCGGGTCAGGCTGTGAATTCCAAACACACTGCCAGCCCCTTTCCTGGGGATGCTCGGTCCCTTCAGCTGGTAAAAGTGGAGATGTTTCTGTGTCATGCTCAGGCGCCCTGGTGCTACCTTGCCTCTCTCTTTTACCCCTGATCCTGGCTTTCCCTTACTACAGCTGTTCCTTTAATTGATGTGACATTTGTGGTAAACACCTGTCGCAGAGAAGCTCACAAATCTCGAGGTGCTTTCCCTCCCCCAAAGAGGATTGCATGCTTTTCCTGACTTTCCTACCCTCCTCCTAAGAGCTCAATTGGAAAGGCCCTCAAGAGGCATGCTAGGATGTTAGGTCAGCCTACTGACAGCTGACAATTAATGCTAAACCATGTCACACCAACTCATAGCCGTGTCCCCGCAGCCACTCCACCGCCTCAGGATAATTTTGTCCAAATTATTTAGACCAATGGCTCGTCAAACAGCCACTCCCCAAATCCTGAGAAACCCAACTAGCTTTTCTGGGGTCAAAAGTTAGAGGAAAAAAATTGATTTTATTACCTAGATCTGTTTTACAGATAGCTGGCAGCCACATCCTGTTGTCAGCAAAACAGCTAGTTAGGTACAAACACATAGTTCCAAGCAGTAAAAGTCACCTGATTACAAATGTTCTTAAATATCGTCTCTGTAGTTCCTCTATGCAGGACGGTACAAATTTGCGGGACATGCTCTGGTAACACGCAGATATGGGTTATGTATGACATCCAAAATTATAGCTGTTATTGAGGGGTAACAACTGCTAAGGTCCATAGAATGAAGAATGTATTGTATTGAGGGTTAGAAATTGATCACACAATGGGTAACAACCGCAGAGCTCGAAGATTTGTGATTGTTAAAACTTCTCTGGCATTTAATCATTAATAAACATCGTATTGTGACAGCAGCATATTCATGGCTTACTGTGTGTGTGTTTTTTTTATTTGAAATTTTGTTGGTGAGTTGGGAAGCTCTAGCTGGAGCTGAAGGGGAAAGAGAGGTGGGGAAGAGGAACGAAATAGAAGAGGGTGATGTGGAATAAAGGGCAGGGGTGACATGGTGTAAAGGGATGGAGTGAGTGGAATAAAGGGGAAGGGGTGATTTGGAATAAGGGGATGGAGAGAGATGGAATAAAGATGTGAGGTGGAATAAAGGGTAGTGATGTGGGGTACAAGAGAAGGGGTGATGGAGAATAGAGGGGAGGGGTGATATGGGATAAAGGGATGGAGAGAAATGAAATAAAGGGAGGTGATGTGGGATAAGGGGGGTGAGGGGGATAAAGGAGAGGGTGTTGGGGAATAAAGGGGAAGGAGTAATGTGGAATAAGGAGATGGAGAGAAATGGAATAAAGGGGTGAGGTGGAAAAAAGGGGTGTGGTGTGTGATAAAGGAGAGTAAAGTGGAAGAAAGGGGAAAGAGCTGTAACTGAATCAAGAGAATGTAGAAGGGATGAAGGAGAAGTAGGGGAAAAGAATAAGGCTTAAGAGGAGGCCCTCTAAAAGGAGAAAAGAGGGGAATAAAGGGAGAGATCACTAGGTGCTCTCAACTGAGAAATTCCCCCTGGATTGGTCAAAAATTAAAACCTAGAAATATCCTGAGACATATGATTTCCAAGAGTAAGAGAAGAACATGCTCCTGTTTGATTGATGGGACCGCCAAACTTTCTTGAAAGCTTAAGACTTCATGACATGCTTGGAAATTTCACATGTCAGGGACAGAGTTCCAGAAAGTGGAATGATGTGTATTATTTATTTTTGCACACTTTACTTTAAGATATTTCCTTCTGTAGAGTTTTACAGACAGCAGAAAGGTAATGTTGGGTCCCTCCTATAATAATGATTATTTTACAATAATAATTATAATGATAGTTCACACATATCGAGTTCCTAAATGTGTTTAAAGCTTTACTTGCATCATTTTATTTAATATTCACAGCAACTCTATGAGATACATGTTACTGTCATCCTCATTTTCTTCTTGAGGAAAATGAGATACAGAGAGGTCAAATAACCTGCCCAAATTACACATCTGCTTAGTGGAAAACAGCCAGTCTTCAAAACTTTAACGACTAGATTATACTGGCTTATCCTAAAATTTTAGGATTCTTCCTTTGACACAAAGATGCACTATGATGTCAGCAGTCAGTTTTTTGGGTTTGGATTTGCACTTTTAACAAGCAAGCTTCAGGTTCCTTCCTTATAGGTCCTTTTATCAGACAAGCCATTAGACAACAACTGTGATATCTCAGACAGACCCTAGCAGTTGTATCTAGGACTCACAGATATTAAACCCAGCAGAAGATATAAAGCTCATCCCTTCCAACTCTCTGTTATATGTATGGTCACAGTAGGGCTCATATTTGGAAAGGACTTACTTGAGGTCAGAGATCTGGATTAAGATCCAGACAGGCCTCTGACTGCCATTCCAGGACTTTATGGAGCTAAAATAGTGTGATGTGTCCTTGGAAGGGTTCACCTGTGCTTTTCCCACTCAGCTTGAAAATCAACAAATAAACCAGATAACAAGTAGGTAAGTAGATTGATTCAAAACATTCCCTTCACTTCCTGGCCTTCCCTGAAACCAGGTTTTCTCCTGATCTTACTGCTTCCCCTACATTCCCCCCTAGTGCTGACTACCAACCAAGGAGTTGGGGCTGAGAGTGGTGAGTAGGCATTATCCTCACTCTTCCCCATACTCTAAGGGCCAGCTCAACGGGCTACCTTGACACTCCAAGTCCTGTCCTCATCCTAGGTGAGCTCAACAATATCTACGTGGAAGACCCATCCCACACCCTGGCCTTTCATCCTTTAACTTAGCATTTCAACCACCTGCAGCCACTTGGCATCACTAGGCATGACATCACTTCCAAAAGACTCAACTCCAGTATTCCACTGTGACTCAAATCTCCTAACAATGGCTGGATTCCACGTCTTCTGCTATTTGGTCTTGTTGAGATGTCCAGTGCCTCAAGGCTTTTCTTTTCTCTTCACTTCTTTCCTTGTCCAGGCAGGATCTCAGGGCGTATTAATTTAGAACTGACTGTATCTTCATTCCCTTGCTCTTGAAATACCATGTCTGCACTATTTACTCTCAGCCTTGGGTCCCTCCAAGCACCTGATTCCTCCAATCTCATAATGACCACTGTGAGAAAATGTAGTAGCCCTCCAAATATTGGTTCATCTAATAGAGTTTCCAACCTCAGCTGGGCCCTCAGGCCACTCAGCAATTCTCTTGCACTCCCCAGGTCATGTCCTTCTCTAATTCTCCTCCCATTCATATTCCATTTCAATATCATCCCCCTCAAACAACAGCCCCTTTCACTCTAACTCATTCCCAATACATCCTCTCTTCTGCTTTATGGTTGTTTATTTTCCTCTTCTTTTTCTAGTTTCTTTACGTAGGAACTTAGATTATTGATTTTCTCTTTTCTAATGTAAATGTTCAGTGCTTTAACAGTGTACCACAAGTTTTGATGTGTTGTATTTTCATTCAGTTCAATATATTTTTAAAATTTCCTTTGAGACTTTCTCATTGACCAATGGATTATATAGAAGGTTAGTTTACTTTTTAAGTGTTTTGAGATTTTTCTGCCATCTTTCTGTTATTGATTTGTAGTGCTGCCTGGCTCACCTGTGATAGGTGGGACTTTCATTTGATCCAGAAAAAGAATGAGCCTACCTGGGCCACCTTCTGTTTCTAAAAATAAGCTGGTGTTCAGGAAATGGCAGTCCTGGGTCACCTTTCTTTCTTGGGTTAAAGGTAATAAGACAACTTTGTACTGTGCTGTTTCCCTAGTCCTAGGGTCCTAACCTTCCTCTTATATCTTTTAGAATTCTACTTTGGTTTTCTCTGAAGTTATTTCCAGGGCTTATATTTGTACTTGATAGGGAGCATCTTGGGAGCAAAAGGGCTATGTGATCTTCTCCTGAGCAGAAGTCTCCTGGTTATTCTTAAAAAGCTTTATTCAGATATAGTTTCCATAAGTTCCAATCTATAGTTTAGAGTGTACAATATTGTTAGTGTATTCACAGAGTTGTACAACCATTGCCATAATATAATTTAATAATATTTTCATCACTCCAAAAAGTAGCCACATACCAGTTAGCAGTCAATCTCTATCTTTCCTGTCCCCCAAGTTTAGGCAACCACCAAACTACTTTCTATCTTCATAGACTTCCCTATTCTGGACATTTCATATAAATGGAATCACACAGTATGTAATCTTTTGTGACTGGCTTCTTTCATGTAGCATAATATTTTCAAGATTCAACCATGTCATAGCATGTATCAGAACTTTATTGTTTTTTAATGTCAAATAATATTTCATTATTATTTTGGATATGCCATACGGATATGCCATATTTAATTCATATTTACCTACAAATAATGATGTTGAACATTTTCATATTTTCCCCCATCCTTTGGTCATATATCTTCTGCCTATTTTCAAGTGAGATTTTTGATTGTGTTGAAAGTTGTTTTTATATATTCTGGATAATTTTTTTCCTGTCTGTGACTTGTTTTTCATTCTCTTAATGGAATCTTCTGAAGAGCAGAAGTTTTCAAATTTTTTTGAAATTTATTTATTTTTGGCTGCTTTGGGTCTTTGTTGCTGTGCATGGGCTTTCTCTAGTTGCAGCGAGCGTGGGCTACTCTTTGCTGCAGTGTGTGGGCTTATTGCAGTGGCTTCTCTTGTTGCAGAGCACAGGCTCTAGCTGTGCGGGCTTCAGTAGTTGTGGCATGTGGGCTCAGTAGTTGTGGCTCGCGGGCTCTAGAGTGCAGGCTCAGTAGTAGTGGCACACTGGCTTATTTGCTCCTCGGCATGTGGGATCTTCCTGGACCAGGGATCAAACCCGTGTCCCCTGCATTGGCAGGCGGATTCCCAAACACTGCACCACCAGGGAAGTCCCAGAAGTTTTTAATTTTAATGAAGCTCAGTTTACCATGTTAAAAATGTTTAGAATTTTACTTTTGGTGTCATTTCTAAGAAATCATTGCCTACCGCATGCTCACAAAGCATTCTCTCAAAGTCTGCACCAGACCAAGGAGATGATTGGTCTAAGGTGCAAAATTTAAGGACTATCTCTCAAGGTTGTGCAAATCCCCGAGAGTGAGGACGTTCTTAAATTTTGCACCCTAGGCCCCTCATTTGCCTGGTCCTGTTTTCTGCTATGTTTTATCCAATAAGTTTTATAGTTTTATTTATCCAATCATCAGTTGAGAGCCAAATGGGTTGTTTCCACTTTTCTTATTGTAAATAATGCTGCTATGAAATTCATGTACAAGTTTTTGTGCAGAGATACGTTTTCATTTTTCTTAGGTATGTACCTAGGAGTGGAATTGCTGGGTCATATGGTAACTCTATTTTTAAACACTTTTGGAAACTGTCAGTTTTTTAAAGTGATTCTATCATTTTACATTCCTACCAGCAATGCATGAGATTTCTAATTTCTTCACATTTTTGTCAACAATTTTTATTATCTTTTTTAAAAGTTATTATTGCAGTCCTTCTAGTGGTGTGAATGGTTTCTCATCGTGGTTTTGATTTGCATTTCTCTGAAGACTAGTGATGCTAATCAATGTAATATACCATATTAAGAAACTAAAACTTTAAAAAATTTTAGTTTTTCTATTTCTGCCTACAATTTATTTGGAGTTGAATTTATATACAGTGTGAGGTATGGATTGAAATTCATTTTTTGATTCTATACATATATTCACATTTTCTAATACCATTTAATGAAAAGACTATAATTTATCCATTTAATTGCCTTTATAACTTTGTCAAAAATTGGTTGATCATTCATTTTGTGTATATTTCTGCATTTTCTCTCTGTTTGATGGATCTATTTTTCTATTTTTATGTCAGTACCATCTTTCTTGATTACTGTAGACTTATAATAAATCTTTAAATAGGGGAGTGTCAGCTGCCTATTTTTGTCCCCAGCTTTATTGAGGTATAAATGACATATAACGTTGTGTAACCTTAAGGTATACAACATGACAATTTGATACATGTCTATTTCTCAAAATGTTTACCACAGCAAGGTTAGTTAACACAGCTTACCTCACATAATTACCATTTTGTTGTAACGGTGATGGTGGTGAGAACATTAGAGCTCTACTCTCCTAGCAACTTTCAAGTATACAATACAGTATTATCAACTACAGTCACCATGCTGTACATTATATCCCTGGAAATTATTCATCTTATTCAAAGTTTGTGCCCTTTGACCAATATCTCCCTATTTCCCACCCCTCAGCTACTGGCAACCCAGCCACCATTCTACTCTTTCTATGAGTTTGATGTTTTCAGAGTCTACATATAAAGTGAGATCATACGGTGTTTGTTTTTCTCTATATGACTTATTTCGCTTAGCATGATGCTTTCAAGGGGCATCTACGTTGTTGCAAATGGCAGAATTTCCTTCTTTTTTACAGCTGAATTATGTATCTAAATCTGTATCTACCTATCTACCTGTATAGATAGATATAGATTTAGATACAAATATAGATATAGATTGCACATTTTCTCTATTGATTTATCCATTGATGGACACTTAGATTGTATCCATGTCTTGGCTGTTGTGAATAATGCTGTAATAAACATGGGAGTATGGATACCTCTTTGATACCCTGTTTTCATTTCCTTTGGGTATGTACCCAAGTGGATTTCTGGGTCATGTGGTAGTTCTATTTTTAATTTTATGAGGAACCTCCATTCTGTCTTCCACAGTGGCTTTACAACTTACATTTCTAACAGCACTGCACAGGGTTCCTTATTCTCCACATCTTCGCCAGCATTTGTTATTGCTTATCTTTTTGATAACAGCCATTCTAAAAGGTATATGAGTAATACATCATTGTGGTTTTGATTTGCATTTCCCTGATGATTAGCGACATTGAGCACCTTTTAATGTATGTGTTAACCATTTATGTATTCTTTGGAAAATAAATGTCTTTTCAAGTCCTCAACCCATTTTTTTTTTACATCTTTATTGGAGTATAATTGCTTTACAATGGTGTGTTAGTTTCTGCTTTATAACAAAGTGAATCAGTTATACATATACATACGTCCCCATATCTCTTCCCTCTTGCATCACCCTCCCTCCCACCCTCCCTATCCCACCCCTCCAGGCGGTCACAAAGCACCGAGCTGATCTCCCTGTGCTATGCAGCTGCTTCCCACTAGCTCTCTACCTTACATTTGGTAGTGTATATATGTCCATGCCTCTCTCTCGCTTTGTCACAGCTTACCCTTCCCCCTCCCCATATCCTCAAGTCCATTCTCTAGTAGGTCTGTGTCTTATACCTGTCTTACCTCTAGGTTCTTCATGACATTTTTTTTCTTAAATTCCATATATATGTGTTAGCATACAGTATTTGTCTTTCTCTTTCTGACTTACTTCACTCTGTATGACAGACTCTAGGTCTATCCACCTCATTACAAATAGCTCAATTTCGTTTCTTTTTATGGCTGAGTAATATTCCATTGTATATATGTGCCACATCTTCTTTATCCATTCATCCGATGATGGACACTTAGGTTGTTTCCATCTCCGGGCTATTGTAAATAGAGCTGCAATGAACATTTTGGTACATGACTCTTTTTGAATTATGGTTTTCTCAGAGTATATGCCCAGTAGTGGGATTGCTGGGTCATAAGGTAGTTCTATTTGCAGTTTTTTAAGGAACTTCCATACTGTTCTCCACAGTGGCTGTATCAATTTACATTCCCACCAACAGTGCAAGAGGGTTCCCTTTTCTCCACACCCTCTCCAGCATTTATTGTTTCTAGATTTTTTGGTGATGGCCATTCTGACTGGTGTGAGATGATATCCCATTGTAGTTTTGATTTGCATTTCTCTAATGATTAATGATGTTGAGCATTCTTTCATGTGTTTGTTGGCAGACTGTATATCTTCTTTGGAAACATGTCTATTTAGATCTGCCCATTTTTGGATTGGGTTGTGGGTTTTTTTGTTTTTGAGCTGCATGAGCTACTTATAAATTTTGGAGATTAATCCTTTGTCAGTTGCTTCATTTGCAAATATTTTCTCCCATTCTGAGGGTTGTCTTTTGGTCTTGTTTATGGTTTCCTTTGCTGTGCAAAAGCTTTGAAGTTTTATTAGGTCCCATTTGTTTAATTTTGTTTTTATTTCCATTTCTCTAGGAGGTGGGTCAGAAAGGATCTTGCTGTGATTTATGTCATAGAGTGTTCTGCTGATGTTTTCCTCTAAGAGTTTGATAGTGTCTGGCCTTACATTTAGGTCTTTAATCCATTTTGAGCTTATTGTTGTGTATGGTGTTAGGGAGTGATCTAATCTCATACTTTTACATGTACCTGTCCAGTTTTCCCAGTACCACTTATTGAAGAGGCTGACCTTTCTCCACTGTACATTCCTGCCTCCTTTATCAAAGATAAGGTGACCATATGTGTGTGGGTTTATGTCTGGGCTTTCTATTCTGTTCCATTGATCTATCTTTCTGTTTTTGTGCAAGTACCATACTGCCTTGATTACTGTAGCTTTGTAGTATAGTCTGAAGTCAGGGAGCCTGATTCCTCCAGCTCCATTTTTCGTTCTCAAGATTGCTTTGGCTATTCGGGGCCTTTTGTGTTTCCATACAAATTGTGAAATTTTTTGTTCTAGTTCTGTAAAAAATGCCATTGGTAGTTTGATAGGGATTGCATTGAATCTGTAGATTGCTTTGGGGAGTAGAGTCATTTTCACAATGTTGATTCTTCCAATCCAAGAACATGGTATATCTCTCCATCTATTTGTATCATCTTTAATTTCTTTCATCAGTGTCTTATAATTTTCTGCATACAGGTCTTCTGTCTCCTTAGGTAGGTTTATTCCTAGATATTTTATTCTTTTTGTTGCAATCGTAAATGGGAGTGTTTTCTTGATTTCACTTTCAGATTTTTCATCATTAGTATATAGGAATGCCAGAGATTTCTGTGCATTAATTTTGTATCCTGCAACTTTACCAAATTCATTGACTAGCTCTAGGAGTTTTCTGGTAGCATCTTTAGGATTCTCTATGTTTAGTATCATGTCATCTGCAAACAGTGACAGCTTTACTTCTTATTTTCCGATTTGGAATCCTTTTATTTCCTTTTCTTATCTGATTGCTGTGGCTAAAACTTCCAAAACTATGTTGAATAAGAGTGGTGAGAGTGGGCAACCTTGTCTTGTTCCTGATCTTAGTGGAAATGGTTTCAGTTTTTCACCATTGAGGATGATGTTGGCTATGGGTTTGTCATATATGGCCTTTATTATGTTGAGGAAAGTTCCCTTTATGCCTACTTTCTGCAGGGCTTTTTTAAAATTATAAATGGGTGTTGAATTTTGTTGAAAGCTTTCTCTGCATCTATTGAGATGATCATATGGTTTTTCTCCTTCAATTTGTTAATATGGTGTATTACGTTGATTGATTTGCGTATATTGAAGAATCCTTGCATTCCTGGAATAAACCGCACTTGATCATGATGTATGAACCATTTAATGTGCTGTTGGACTCTGTTTGCTAGTATTTTGTTGAGGATTTTTGCATCTATGTTCATCAGTGATATTGGTCTGTAGTTTTCTTTCTTTGTGGCGTCCTTGTCTGGTTTTGGTATCAGGGTGATGGTGGCCTCGTAGGATGAGTTTGGGAGTGTTCCTCCCTCTGATATATTCTGGAAGAGTTTGAGAAGGATAGGTGTTAGCTCTTCTCTAAATGTTTGATAGGATTCACCTGTGAAGCCATCTGGTCCTGGGGTTTTGTTTGTTGGAAGATTTTTAATCACAGTTTCAATTTCAGTGCTTGTGATTGGTCTGTTCATATTTTCTATTTCTTTCTGATTCAGTCTTGGCAGGTTGTACATTTCTGAGAATTTGTCCATTTCTTCCAGGTTGTCCATTTTATTGGCATAGAGTTGCCTGTAGTAATCTCTCATGATCTTTTGTATTTCTGCAGTGTCAGTTGTTACTTCTCCTTTCTCATTTCTAATTCTATTGATTTGAGTCTTCTCCCTTTTTATCTTGATGAGTCTGGCTAATGGTTTATCAATTTGGTTTATCTTCTCAAAGAACCAGCTTTTAGTTTTATTGATCTTTGCTACCGTTTCCTTTATTTCTTTTTCATTTATTTCTGATCTGATTTTTATGATTTCTTTCCTTCTGCTAACTTTGGGTTTTTTTGTTCTTCTTTCTCTAACTGCTTTAGGTGTAAGGTTAGGTTGTTTATTCGAGATGTTTCCTGTTTCTTAAGGTAGGAATGTATTGCTATAAAGTTCCCTCTTAGAACTACTTTTGCTGCATCCCATAGGTTTTGGGTTGTTGTGTCTCCATTGTCATTTGTTTCTAGGTATTTTTTTATTTCCTCTTTGATTTCTTCAGTGATCACTTCGTTATTAAGTAGTTTATTGTTTAGCCTCCATGTGTTTGTATTTTTACAGACCTTTTCCTGTAATTGACATTTAGTCTCATAGCATTGTGGTCAGAAAAGATACTTGATACAATTTCAATTTTCTTAAATTTACCAAGGCTTGATTTGTGACACAAGATATGATCTATCTTGGAGAATGTTCGATGAGCACTTGAGAAGAATGTGTATTCTGTTGTTTTTGGAAGGAATGTCCTATAAATATCAATTAAGTCCATCTTGTTTAATGTATCATTTAAAGCTTGTATTTCCTTATTTATTTTCATTTTGGATGATCTGTCCATTGGTGAAAGTGGGGTGTTAAAGTCCCCTACTATGATTGTGTTACTGTCGATTTCCCCTTTTATGGCTGTTAGTATTTGCTTTATGTATTGAGGTGCTCCTATGTTGGGTGCATAAATATTTTCAATTGTTATATCTTCTTCTTGGATCGATCCCTTGATCATTATGTAGTGTCCTTCTTTGTCTCTTCTAATAGTCTTTATTTTAATGTCTATTTTGTCTGATATGAGTACTGCTACTCCAGCTTTCTTTTGGTTTCCATTTGCATGAAATATCTTTTTCCATCCCCTTACTTTCAGTCTGTATGTGTCTCTAGGTCTGAAGTGGGTCTCTTGTAGACAGCAAATATATGGGTCTTATTTTTGTATCCATTCAGCCAATCTGTGTCTTTTGGTGGGAGCATTTAGTCCATTTACATTTAAGGTAATTATTGATATGTATGGTCCTATTCCCATTTTCTTAATTGTTTTGGGTTCGTTATTGTAGGTCTTTTCCTTCTCTTGTGTTTCTTGCTTAGAGAAGTTCCTTTAGCATTTGTTGTAAAGCTGGTTTGGTGGTGCTGAACTCTGTCAGCTTTTGCTTGTCTGTAAAGTTTTTAATTTCTCCATCAAATCTGAATGAGATCCTTGCTGGGTAGAGTAATCTTGGTTGCAGGATTTTCTCCTTCATCACTTTAAATATGTCCTGCCAGTCCCTTCTGGCTTGCAGAGTCCTGCCAATCCTTTTTGGCTTGCAGAGTTTCTACTGAAAGATCAGCTGTAAACCTTATGGGGATTCCCTTGTGTGTTATTTGTTGTTTCTTCCTTGCTGCTTTTAATATGTTTTCTTTGTATTTAATTTTTGACAGTTTGATTAATATGTGTCTTGGTGTATTTGTCCTTGGGTTTATCCTGTATGGGACTCTCTGTGCTTCCTGGACTTGACTAACTATTTCCTTTCCCATATTAGGGAAGTTTTCAACTATAATCTCTTCAAATATTTTCTCAGTCCCTTTCTTTTTCTCTTCTTCTTCTGGAACCCCTATAATTCGAATGTTGGTGCGTTTAATGTTGTCCCAGAGGTCTCTGAGACTGTCCTCAGTTCTTTTCATTCTTTCTTCTTTATTCTGCTCTGCAGTAGTTATTTCCACTATTTTATCTTCCAGATCACTTATCCATTCTTCTGCCTCAGTTATTCTGCTATTGATCCCATCTAGAGAATTTTTAATGTCATTTATTGTGTTGTTCATCATTGTTTGTATCATCTTTAGTTCTTCTAGGTCCTTGTTAAATGTTTCTTGCAATTTGTCTATTCTATTTCCAAGATTCTGGATCATCTTTACTATCATTATTCTGAATTCTTTTTCAGGTACACTGCCTATTTCCTCTTCATTTTTTAGGTCTGGTGGGTTTTTATCTTGCTCCTTCATCTGCTGTGTGTTTTTCTGTCTTCTCATTTTGCTTATCTTACTGTGTTTGCAGTCTCCTTTTTGCAGGCTGCAGGTTCGTAGTTCCCGTTGTTTTTGATGTCTGTCCCCAGTGGCTAAAGTTGGTTCAGTGGGTTGTGTAGGCTTCCTGGTGGAGGGGACTAGTGCCTGTGTTCTGGTGGATGAGGCTGGATCTTGTCTTTCTGGTGGGCAGGTCCACGTCTGGTGGTGTGTTTTGGGGTGTCTGTGGACTTTTTATGATTTTAGGCAGCCTTTCTGCTAATGGGTGGGGTTGTGTTCCTGTCTTGCTAGTTGTTTGGCATAGGATGTCCATCACTGTAGCTTGCTGGTCATTGAGTGAAGCTGGGTGCTGGTGTTGAGATGGAGATCTCTGGGAGTTTTTTGCCATTTGATATTATGTGGAGCTGGGAGGTCTCTTGTGGACCAGTGTCCTGAAGTTGGCTCTCCCACCTCAGAGGCACAGCACTGACTCCTGGCTGCAGCACCAAGAGCGTCTCTTCCACTCGGCTCAGGAGAAAAGGGAGATAAAGTTGAAAGAAAGAAAGATAGATAGATAGAAGGAAAGAAAGAAAGAAAGAAAGGGAGGAAGGGAGGGAGGGAGGGAGGGAGGGAGGGAGGAAGGAAGGAGGGAAGGGAAAAAAGAAAGAAAGATAAAGTGAAATAAAATAAAGTAAGATAAAATATAATAAAGTTATTAAAATAAAAAAATAATTTTTAAGAGAAAAAAAAGAAAAAAATTTAAATAAAAGGACAAATAGAACCCTAGGACAAATGGTGGAAGCAAAGCTATACAGACAAAATTTCACACAGAAGCATACACATACACACTCAATAAAAGAGGAAAAGGGGAAAAAAATCATAAATCTTGCTCTCAAAGTCCACCTCCTCAATTTGGGATGATTCGTTGTCTAAAGGAGGGAAGGAGGGAAAGAAAGAAAGAAAGAAAAAAGATAAAATAAAATAAAGTTATTAAACTAAAAAATAATTATTAAGAAAAAAATTAAAATAAAAAAACAAGAACAAAAAAAAATGGACGGATAGAACCCTAGGACAAATGGTGGAAGCATAGCTATAGAGACAAAATCTCACACAGGAGCATAGACATACACACTCACAAAAGAGGAAATGGGGAAAAATCATAAATCTTCCTCTCAGAGTCCTACCCTTAATTTGGGATGATCGTTGTCTATTCAGGTATTCCACAGATGCAGGGTACATCACGTTGATTGTGGAGCTTTAATCCGCTGCTCCTGAGGCTGCTGAGAGAGATTTCCCTTTCTCTTCTTTGTTCTCACAGCTCCCAGGGGCTCAGCTTTGGATTTGGCCCCACCTCTGCGTGTAGGTGGCTGGAGGGCGTCTGTTCTTCGCTCAGAGAGGACGGGGTTAAAGGAGCCGCTGATTCGGGGGCTCTGGCTCACTCAGGCCGGGGGGAGGGAGGGGCACGGAGTGCGGGGCGGGCCTGCGGCGGCAGAGGCCGCCGTGACGTTGCACCAGCGTGAGGCGCGCCATGCGTTCTTCCGGGGAAGTTGTCCGTGGTTCCCGGGACCCTGGCAGTGGCGGGCTGCACAGGCTCCCCAGAAGTGGGGTGTGGATAGTGACCTGTGCTCGCACACAGGCTTCTTGGTGGCGGCAGCAGCAGCCTTAGCGTCCCATGCCCGTCTCGGGGGTCCGTGCTTTTAGCTGCGGCTCGCGCCCGTCTCTGGAGCGCCTTTAAGCAGCGCTCTTAATCCCCTCTCCTCGCGCACCAGGAAACAAAGAGGGAAGAAAAAGTCTCTTGCCTCTTCGGCAGGTCCAGACTTTTCCCCGGACTCCCTCCTGGCTAGACGTGGCGCACTAGCCCCTTCAGGCTCTGTTCACGCGCCAACCCCAGTCCTCTCCCTGCGCTCGGACCGAAGCCCGAGCCTCAGCTCCCAGCCCCGCCCGCCCTGGTGAGTGAGCAGACAAGCATCTCGGCCTGGTGAGTGCCTGCCGGTCGGCCCCAGTTCTCTGTGCGGGAATCTCTCCGCTTTGCCTTCTGCACCCCTGTTGCTGCGCTCTGCTCCGTGGCTCTGAAGCTTTCCCTCAACCCATTTTTAAATAAGACTATTTGTTTTTGCTATTCAGTTGTATGAGTCTCATATATTTTGGATATTAACCCCTTATCAGATATGTGGTTCGCAAGTATTTTCTCCTATTCAGTAAGTTACCTTTTCATTTTGCTGATTGTTTTGCTGATTGTACAAAAGCTTTTTGGTTTGATTTAGTCCAACTTGTTTACTTTTGCTGTCGTATCCAAAAAATTGTTGCCAAAACCAATGTTGAGGAGATTTCCCCCTATGCTGTTTTCTTCTAGTAGTTTCACAGTTTTGGGTTTTACATTTGTCTTTAATCTATTTTGAGTAAGTTTTTGTGAGTGCCATAAGATAGGCATCCAATTTCGTTCTTTTGCTTGTGTTTATCCAGTTTTCCCAATACAGTTTTTTGAAGAGACTATCCTTTCCCCACTGTGTACAGTTGACCCTTGAACAACATGTGTTTGAATTGCATGGGTCCACTTATGGGCAGAATTTTTCAATAAATTCATATTGCAGGACTACATGATCTGTGGTTAGTTTAATACTCAGATTTGGAAACATGGATAGAGAGGGCTGACTGTAAAATTATATACAGATTTTTGACTGTGTGGGGGTTGGTGCCCCAAACCCCCATGTTGTTCAAGAGTCAACTGTATTTTTGGCTTTCTCATCAAATATTAGTTGACCATATATGCAGGGGCTTGTTTTGGGCTTTCTACTCTGTTCCACTGGTCTACACCAGTAATATACTGTTTTGATTACTATAGCTTTGTAATATAGTGTGAAATCAAGAAGTATGATGCTTCCAGCTTTGTTCCTTTTCTTTCTTTCAGAATCGTTTTGGCTATTTGGGGTCTTTTGTGGTTCCATACAAATTTGGGGATTTTTTTTCTATTCCTGTGAAAAATGCCACTGGAATTTTGATAAGAATTGCTCTGAGTCTATAGATTGCTTTAGCTAGTATGGACATTTTAGCAATATTAATTCTTGCAATTCAAGAACACGGGATAACTTTCCATTTGTTTGTGTCTTCAATTACTTTCATTAAAGTCTTGTAGTTTTCGGTGTACAGATCTTTCACTTCCTTGGTTAAATTTTTGCCTAAATATTTTATTGTTTTTGATGCTGCTGTGAATGAGATAGTCTTAATTTCTTTTCAGTTATTTTACTGTTAGCATATAGAAACACAACTGATTTCCATATGTTGATTTCATATCCTGCAACTTTACTGAATTCGTTGATCAGTTCCAACAGTTTTTTTTGGTGGAGTCTTCAGGATTTTCTATATATAAGATAATATCCAATAAGTGGTGCTGGGAAAACTGGACAGCTACATGTTAAAGAATGAAATTAGAACACCCCCTAATACCATACACAAAAATAAACTCAAAATGGATTAGAGACTTAAATGTAAGACCGGACACTATAAAACTCTTAGAGGAAAACATAGGAAGAACACTCTATGACATAAATCACAGCAAGATCTTTTTTGACCCACCTCCTAAAGTAATGGAAATAAAAACAAAAATAAACAAATGGGACCTAATGAAACTTCAAAGCTTTTGCACAGCAAAGGAAACCATAAACAAGACGAAGAGACAACCCTCAGAATGGGAGAAAATATTTGCAAACGAAGAAACTGACAAAGGATTAATCTCCAAAATATATAAACAGCTCATGCAGCTCAATATTAAAAAAGCAAACAACCCAATCCAAAAATGGGCAGAAGACCTAAATAGACATTGCTCCAAAGAAGACATACAGATGGCCAAGAAGCACATGAAAAGCTGCTCAACATCACTAATCATTAGAGAAATGCAAATCAAAACTACAATGAGGTATCACCTCACACCAGTTAGAATGAGCATCATCAGAAAATCTACAAATAACAAATGCTGGAGAGGGTGTGGAGAAAAGGGAACCCTCTTGCACTGTTGGTGGGAATGTAAATTGATACAGCCCCTATGGAGAACAGTATGGAAGTTCCTTAAAAAAGTAAAAATAGAATTACCATATGACTCAGCAATCCCACCAGTGGGCATATACCCAGAGAAAACCATAATTCAAAAAGACACATGCACCGCAGTGTTCACTGCAGCACTATTTATAATAGCTAGGTCATGGAAGCAACCTAAATGCCCATTGAGAGACGAATGGATAAAGAAGATGTACATATATACAATGGAATATTACTCAGCCATAAAAAGGAACGAAATTGGGTCATTTGTTGAGACATGGATGGATCTAGAGACTGTCATACAGAGTGAAGTAAGTCAGAAAGAGAAAAACAAATATATATTAACGCATATATGTGGAACCTAGAAAAATGGTACAGATGAACCGGTTTTCAGAGCAGAAATTGAGACACAGAAGTAGAGAACAAACGTATGGATACTAAGGGGGAAAAGCAGCGGGGGTGGGGGTGGGGTTGTGATGAATTGGGTGATTGGGATTTACATGTATACAGTGATGTGTATAAAATTGATGACTAATAAGAACCTGCTCTATTTAAAAAAAATCAGCAATGAAAAAAAAAGATAAAATCATCTGCAAATAAAGATAATTTTACATCTTTTTTCCCAGTTTGGATGCCTTTTATTTCTTGATCTTGCCTGATTGCTTTAGCTGGGACTTCCAGTACTATGTTGAATAAGAATGATGAGAGTGGGCACCCTGGTCTTGTTCCTGATCTTAGAGGAAAAGATTTCAAACTTTTACCATTGAGTATAATATTAGCTGTGGGTTTGTCATATATGGTTTTTATTGTGTTGAGGTATTTTCCTTCTATACCCAATTTTTTGAGTATTTTTTTGTTGTTGAAATCTGATTTGTCTGTTTTATCTTTTGTCATTTGTGCTTTAGTTTCATATTAAAGAAACCATCTGCTAACACCAAAATCATGAAGATTTTCTTCTAAGAGTTATAGTTTTAACTCTTATGTTTATGTATATGATCCATTTTGAGTTAATGTTTGTGTATGATGTGAGGTAAGGGTCTAACTTCATTCTTTTGCATGTGGATATTTGGTTATCTGAACAGCATTTGTTGAAGAGAATATTCTATGCCCATTATCTTGTCTTGGTATCCTTGTCAAAATCAATTGACCATGGAGGTAGAGTTTATTTCTGGACTCAGTTTTGTCCTATTGATCAATATATCTATCTTTATATAAGAACCACACTCTTTTGGGTATTGTAGCTTTATAGTATGTTTTGAAAATGGGAATTGTGAGTTGTCCAACTTATTTCTACTTTGTCAAAATTGTTTTGGTATAAAATGGATAACTAAGAAGAACCTGCTGTGTAAAAAAATAAATTAAATTAAAATAAAGATTGTTTTGGCTTTCATTTCCATTTAAATTTTATGATGAGATGGTAAAATTCTGAAAATCAGACTGTTGGAATTTTGACAAGGATTGTGTTGAATCTGTGTATTGATATTAACATTATGTCTTCCTAGTCATGAATGTGGAACATATTTCCATTTATTTAGACCTTTAATTTCTTTTGGCAATATTTTCTAGTTTACAATGTACACATCTTGCACTTCTTTGTTAAAATTTATTCCTATATATTTTCTTCCTTTTGGCACTATTGTAAATGGAATTGAATTCTTAATTTAATTTTCAGATGGTTCTAGTGTATAGAAATACATGTGATATTTGTGTAGTCATCTTTTCTCTTATGAACAGGCTCAATTCATTTATTAGCTTTAATAGATTATTTTTGTGTAGATTACTTAAAACCTTCTATATATAATATAATATTATCTACATATAGAGATAACTTTACTTCTTACTTTCCTATCTGGATACATTTTATTTCATTTTCTTGTCTAGTTGCCCTAGCTTGTCCCTCCAGTTTGGTGTTGTGTAGATGTGGTGAGGATGAAAATCCTGTCTTGTTCCTGATCCTAGGGTGAAAATTTATAGTCTTTCACCATTAAGTATGGCATTAGCTGGGTTTTTTCATAGATGCCCTTTATCAGCTTGAAGAAGTTCCTTTCTCTTTGTATTTTTTTGAATGTTGTTATCATGAATGAGTGTGGTATTTTGTCACATGCTTTTTGTTCATCTGTTGAGATATCTGAGATTTTTTGTCTTTTATTCTGTAAATGTGCTATATTACATTGATTAACTTTTGGAATCTGAACTAAACTTGCATTTCTAGGATAAATTCAACTTAGTCATGTTGCATACTCATTTCTTTATATGTTTCTGGATTCACTCTGCTGGTATTTTGTTGAGAATCTGGTATTAGTGTATATATCATAAATGATATTGGGCTGTAGTCTAATGTTGTGTTTTTATGATTTTAATAATATCAGTGAAATATTGGTCTCTATTAATTGAAAAGAAGTGATTATCTTCTATTTTTTAGAAGATTTTGAGAAGGATTGGTGCTAATTCTTTAAAAAGATTTTTTTTCACTTTAAAGAAATTTTATGGCACTTACCAGTGAAGCCATTCAGTCTTGGGCTTTTATTTATGACAAGTTATTGATGACTGACTCAATCTCCCTACTTCTCTACACATATTTTCTATTTCTTCTTCAGTCATTTTCAATAGTTTGTGTCTTTTGAGGCATTTGTCTATTTTGTCTTATCTAATTTGTTGTTCATACTGTTCTTTTATAATCCTTTTTTATTTCTATAAGGTTGGTAGTAATAGTGCCTCTCTTATTCTTTGCTTTAGTAATTTGAGTCTTTTTTCTTGGTCATCCTAGCTAAATGTTTGTTGATTTTGTTGATCTTTACAAAGAACAAACTTTGGGTGGTTTTATTTTTCTCCATTTTTTTCTATTCATGATTAATTTCTGCTCTAATCCTTATTTATCCTTTCCTTCTATTTACTTTGAGTTTGATTTACCTTTCTTTTTCCAGTGTCTGAAGGTGGAAGGTAAGGCTGTTTATTTGAAATTTTTCATCTTTTTTATTGTGCATTATATAGCTCTCAATTTCCCACTACTGCTTTCACTGCATTTTTATGTTTTTGCTTAATTGATAGGCTTTATGTGGTTTTTTTTCAGTTTAAGTTTACAAGAAAAAGTGAGGAAAAGTACATAGATTCCATATACTCCTCAATACCCCCAACTTCCCCTATATTTAATATCTTGCATCACTGTGGTACACTTGTTACAAAAGATGAGACAATATTGATACATTATTATTAAATAAAATCCATGGTTTACTCTTAGTGTTGACATTATAAGTGTATTCGTCAATACAGTATCATACAGAGGATAGTTTTATTGCCCTAAAACTCCTGTTATAACGCTGTGCTTATTCATCCCTTCCTTCCTCCCCCAGAACTCCTGTCAAGCACTGATCTTCTTATTGCCTCCATAGTTTTGCCTTTCAGAATGTCATATACATAGTTGGAATCATACAGTATGTATGTAGCCTTTTAAGATTGGCTTCTTTCACTTAGCAATGTATACTTAAGATGCCCCTATATCAGAGTTTAGGATCTAAGCACAGAGGGGACTGTGAAGATTGCTTTGTGCTCTACAGCCTGCTGCTCACTTCAAGAACTGTGGAGGATTTCTCTCTGTTTCAGAGCTTGGATGTCAGCTATTTGGTCCTCTGATTAGTTCTCTTAGGTCTCCAATCCTGTCTCCCCTCTGGGTTTCTGTGCTTCAGGAGATACCACTTTATACTGATGTCTTATGCCCTCCCCCCGCCTCTCCCCATTTTCAAAGGACTACTTTAGCTGCTATCTTGTATTAGTTGAAGATTTGGATTGTTGCAGAGAGATGTCTTTCAACTACCCTGACCCACTGCTGGCTTTCATCAGCCTCTGACTTAGATTCATAGAAGACCTGCAGTGATTCATAACAGTTTTTCTGTTATGAATGTACAGAAAAACAGTTTTCATGCACAACACAACTTGATGTGGGATATCTCTGTCAGTTTTAGATTTTAGTGTGTTACTCCCATGCATTTAGTGAAGGCTTTGTGAAGTAGTTTGTAGGTGGGTAAAAATTAACTAATTGAATGAGATTCCTTGGGAATCTAAAATGTCACACCAGACAACATGGGACATTTA
Source organism: Orcinus orca (assembly GCF_937001465.1). NCBI lineage: Eukaryota > Metazoa > Chordata > Mammalia > Artiodactyla > Delphinidae > Orcinus > Orcinus orca. Next base: position 113,350,358 of record NC_064580.1, read on the forward strand.
ATGTTTCTTTAAGAAGTTTGGCTGGTCTCTCCTTACCACTATCCATGGCATTCTTCTAGGGATAAAAGGACCATGAATCTCTCAGGAATGGCTTATCATTTTCTGCAAAAATAGTTCTTTTTCTTCTAATCCTTTGCAGCCTCAAATCTCTGATGGGATTAGAAAAACACTATACTTTTGTATGTTATCCAGCTTGTTCTCATTTGTAGAGTGAGGGTTATGGTCTTTTGTGATTTTCTTTATTCTTTTTTTTTTAACATCTTTATTGGAGTATAATTGCTTTACAATGGTGTGTTAGTTTCTGCTTTATAACAAATTGAATCAGCTATACATATACATATATCCCCATTCTACATTCTAAATGTTTAAATGTTTTTAAAAATAGTTTTCTGTAGGTAAAAGCTTGTTTTGCTGAGGATAGTGTCCACTGTGTTCCTTAAACTACCATTCTGGAAGTCTCTCCAAAGGTGATTTTTTTCCATATGGATATTCACTTGACTCAGAACTATTTATTAAACATACCATCTTTTCTTCAAAGTACTACAGTTTCTTCTTGTCATAAATCAGATCATCATATACATATGTGTCTGATTCTGGACTTTAGATTTTGTTCCAATAATTAGTTTGTTTAACCTTTTGCCAATACTACAGCTCTTGGATTACTGTCTTTTTATAATAAGTATTCTTATCTGGTAGTTATTTCCTCCTCTTTCCTCATCTTCTTCAAAATCTCAATTATTTTTGACCCTCTGCATTTCCTTATGAATTTCAGGATTGCCTAGTATATTTTCCAAAAACATACTGGGATTTTCATTGGGATTGTGTTGAATCTATATATTATTATAATTAGGGGAGAATTTATATCCTAACAATAGTCTTCTGATCCATAATATATCCATTTACTTATGTCTTTAAATGTTTTCTCAAAATGTGATTTTAATATTCAGTATAAAAGTCTTTCACATTTTCATATCTGTATCTAGGCCTTTGATTTCTTATACAATTGTAAGAAAAGTCTGTATCAGTCAAGGTTTCATCAGAGGAATGGAACCAGTTTAAATGTGTTTAATCTGCCCAGTGGATTTCAGACTTGTCCCCATTTCACATAAGCTATTCTCTCTCTCTCTCTGCTCTTATGGCCTTTCAACAAACTCAATCAGGACCACCCATATTTAGGATAATCTCTTTTGGCTTCGAGTCAACTATATATCATATCTACAAAATACATTCACAGCAACATATAGATTAATATTTGAATAATTGGAGACTAGAACCTAGCTAAGTGGACACAGAACTGTATCACAATGTCATTAAATTTCCTTTTCAATTTTTTATATTATATTTTATATTTATTGATAATATATATTTATATTTTTACAATATAATATATATAATATATTTATATACTTATTTTATATTACATTTGTATATAATGGAGACTTTATTTTGATGGTGGGGACATTATAAACAAACAAGCAAATCAGATAGTAATAAATACCAAGAAGAAAATTAAAGCAGGAGGTGGGTATACACATCTGTCAAACGAACTTGAGGTGGGGGAAGTAAATTTAGAAGAAAGATTGTGGTGGGTGGCATGAAAATAGGATGAAATAGGATGGCCAAGGTGCACTCCTCTCAGGTAGCAGCTGTGTGTGATGGCGCCTGTGTGAAGTGAACAAATGGCACAGGAAGATTGCTGGGAAGGAGTATCCATGTTGTGCAGGATGATAAAATTTCCTTTTTAATTTAAATGTTTGTTGCTGAAATAAATAAAATTGATTTTTGTATCCTGACTTGCTAAATTCACTTAATTCTAAGAGTATGTTCATAAATTCCTTGGTTTCATTAAGTATCCAATCTCGTGTGTAAATAATGAAAATTTTATTTCAACCTTTCTCATCCTTATGACTTTAATTTCTTTTTCTTGTTTTATTGCACTAGTTTGGACCTGCAGTACAAACTTGATTAAAGGTGATAATAGAAGTCATCCCTGGTGTTTTTTTAAATAGTGATGGTAAAATATTTCATTTTTGCCATTGAATGTAATGTTTGCTGAAGTCTTTTTGAAATGTTTTTTCTTAGAATGAGCAAGTTGCCTGTCATTCCTATTTTGCTATAAACGTTTACCACGAGCATGTTTTAAATTTTGTCAAATACCATTTCTGCCTCTATTAATATGGTTCTGATTTTTCTCTTTTTACCTTTGGTAATGTGATGAACTACATTGAATTATTTTTGCATGATAAACCACCCTTGGATACCCAGAATGAAGATCACCTGATTGTGATATAGTCTATTAAAAAAAACCCTTACTAAACCTTTAACATTTCAAATCTAGCAATAAATAAAACAATAGTTTTATTTATTGCTAGATTTGAAATGTTAAAGGTTTAGTAAGGGTTTTTTTTTTTTAACATCTATATTCATGAGAGAGATTTGTAATTTTTCCTTCTTTCAATGTCCTGATCAGATTTTGGAATCAAAGTTTTGTTGGTTTCTTAAAAAATATCTGAGATGTCTTTCTTCTTATTTAGTTATGTGTATGAATTTTGCAAAATTAATGCTATTTCTTTCTTAACTGCTGGGTCTGGGGTTTTGTTATGGGAAAGTTTTAAGTAATAGAGTAAATTTCTTTACAGATATTGGATTATTCACATTTCCTGTGCATTATTTTTTCAGCTTCGGTAAATCATATTTTCAAGCAATTTGCTTTTTTTTCTCTAAATTTTAAATTTAATTGCATACATTTGTTCACAATAACCTCATTAGTTTTAAATATCTTTAGGATCTCTTGCAATATGCCTTTTTTCTGATATTAGTAATTTCTGTTTTCTCTTTTTCTTAACCAGTCTTACTAGACATTTTATCAATTTTATTCAGCTTTTCAAAGAACACAGTTTTGTCCCTTTCATTTTTCTCTATTTTATATTTTTAAAATTAAATTGATTTATAACCAGATATTTCTTATTTTCTTCCTTATAATAGTCTAACGTTAAACTTTACCATTATTTTTCTAACTTCTTATAATGTAGACTTAAAAATTGATTTTCAGTGTTTCCTCGATTGTAATATGAGAATATATATATACACACACACACATATTCTACTAATGTCTGTTAAAGCTGCTTACCACAAATTTTGACATATTCATTGTATTTATTCTATTTCACTTTGAAATATTTTTTACTTGTGATTTTATCTTTGATCCTTTGATTATTTAATAATGTAAAATATATTTTATTTATTGTTTTACTGTTGGTTTCTAGGTTACTTCCATTGAAGTCAAGAAGATGTTTTGAATGATTTCAGTCTTTATAAGCGTGTTGAGGCTTTCTGTGTTGTGAAACATATGATCAATTTTGTTAAATGCTCCCTATACCCATGAAAAGCAAATGAATCCTGCCATTTTTGGTTGGAGTTGTTCTATGCATGACAAAGAGGTCATGTTTCATTATGTTCATCATACTTTCTTTGTCTTTATTCATTTGTATGTGTGTGTTAGTGTTTTATCCATTTTTTAAAATGTAGTGTTTTTGACAAGGGTGCTTGTCCACCCTTCTAGGAAGCAGAAGTCCTTCCATTCCTCTTAATCAAATACCACATACACATTGCCAACTCTTAAATATATTTCCAGCTAGACCTTTCATCTGAATCCAGGCTCATATATCTAAATGTGTAACGAGTATCTTCACATCTCTCTGATACTTCACATTCATGTTAAAACTAAAATCATCATCTTCTACCCCAAACTTCCCCCTGCCAATCTTCCCATCTTACTGAAAGAAGTACTATCAATTAAGTTGTTCATGTAGAAAAAAATAAGAGAATTAAGTTTAGACTCCATTCTTGATGTCCATAGCACATGCAGAAAGTCAGTAAGTTCTACCTTTTTGACATCTCTTTGATCTATCTCCTCTCCATCCCCACAGATACTGCTCCATTATCTCCTATTTGAACTCTTTCAGAAGCTTTTAATTGCTTTCTTGCCCTCAGGGCCCTCAGGAAGAGCCTTGTTCTGTCTGATTTGCCCTCCATATAATTGCCAGAGTTATCGTTATAAATCATAAGTCTGACTTATTACTTCTTTGCTTAAAATCCTTAAATTGCTTCTTATTACCTGCAAGACATATTTTAAACATCTATGTCTTTGCAATAATGTTCTTTTTTTTCTGGAATGTCATTCTTGTGTTCCATCTCACTATTTTGTCCACTTGGAAAACATCTTTTCTATTGTGCAAGAATGAGTTTGTGTCAAGTTCTTTGCCCATCCTCAACTAGAATGGCATATTTCCACCATTGTTCCCTTACTAAGTCCATTATGGCCTTTTATCACAAAACCTCTAAAACTTTATTTCATTTAATTTTTCATGTCTGTGACACCCATCTACTCCAGGACTCTGAACAATTCAATAGAAAGAACTTTGACTGATTCATCTTTGTGTAATTCAGTATTGAACTTGGCAGTTACTGGACACACAGTAAATATTGGTTGATTGAGTAAATAGAAATTTTTAAAACACTACATACAATTTGCTGTATTTTCACCCATTTAATGTGAAACGTTTTATAAATGTTAATTTTAATCCATTAATCTGGTTATCTCCTATATTTGATCAGAAACAACGTTATTCTGTGAATAGCTCTGTTTTGTCTGTGAAGTCCTAACTGCTGTAGGCCATGTCTGGTATTTCAGTTAATCAATTAAGCTACCATAGAAATAAGTAAGAGGATAAATGACTTAGACAGAATCTTTAATGTGACATCTCTCATGAGAACTGGTTCATATTACCATGTAGCAGAGCAGAGAGAGTGATAACAGCCATGTAGGGTGATCCTGAAAATAACTGCCTTTAGAATTCCCACAGGTTAAACTCATTGTCTTCCCACAACCGTCTCCCCTTTCCACTCTCTGTCACAGTGATTGGCATCGTCACCCATGTGGTTACAAAATCAAACCCCTTAGGGTCATTTTTTCACTTTCACCTTTTCTTCACCCTACATTCTTCAGTCCATTACTAAGTTCTATTGATCTTACCTCTAAAATAGTTCCCAAATCTGTCAATTTCTTTCCTTTTTCACCACCACCACCCTCTTCCAAGACACCACCATCTTATAGCATATGTAATTCCTTACCATAATATTTATTGTGTATTTCATTCTTTCTTCTCTGTCACCAATAGACTGTGAGCTTCCTGAGAACAACGTATATTTCTGATACTCTATCCCTTCAGGAACATGGTGTCATCAAATATGAAAGTGGGTGCTAATAGTTAATGTATTACTTTCCCCTAAGTGTTCTATTTGCATTTTAACAATAGCCTTCCAGGAATGATGCTTTAGAACAATGTTTCCCAAATGATAGTCTGTAAAACCGTAGTCAGGTATTCTGGGTTAAATAACTGGGGAAACAGCAAACTTTATCTCCTTCTTGGATATAGTATCCATTTACTATGTTAAAGGTTTTGAAACATACTGCAATAAAGCATACAGATTAATTGTATATAGCCCAGTATTTTCCACACTGACTAGACCAGAGAATCTCTTTTTCATGGCATATCTATTAACGTCTTGCTGAGTGGTGTATTTTGGACACAGTCTATAAAATGACTCATAAATGATCAACTTTGGACTCCAACTGTCCAATGTAGGACAGTTATAAATGGCAAGAGGAGCTTGCCTTAGCCCTGAAATGCTCTTGAAAGGCTGAGGGTGTCTCCCAAATGACCTCAACACCCTCTTAACAGCTTGGTATGACTATGCCATCCAAAGACCATCTCCTTAGTCTAACTTTTGGTCTTTCCAGTGTTGTTTCATCCCAGAATATCTGAGTACCCTTGCAGACTTTACATAACAATGTATCTGTTGGGAATACCAGGTGAACCATCTTGTTTCTTCTTCCCATAAAAATGTTCTTTTTAAATTGTCAGTTCCATTGTACTTCGTTAGCTCTGTTCGATTATTTTTCCCTGGGTAGAATGAGAAACTTTTTGAGTTTCACTACTCAACTGCCTTTCTTCAAACTTGGCATAAATAATCCTCAGGGAAAAGCATTCCCGACCATTGTAAGTTGACTGTGGTTCTCGTGTGTGTGTGTGTGTGTGTGTGTGTGTGTGTGTGTGTGTGTGTGTGTGTGTGAAAGAGAGAGAGGGAGAGAGGATTGGATATATTGATTTTTATATACAGCTTCTTTAGAGTCTGTGAAAATCACAACAATTCAATAGCTTGGGAGCTTCCCTGGCCCATGGAAAACCCTTGGAGACTTTGTCACTCAAGTTACCCTACCACTGACCTAAGGCCATGCATATCTTGCTTCACTGTCTTCTAGTCCTCAGTCTTATTATTGCTACATCCCCTAAGAAGATCACTGGCATTACATTTGTCTTCACAGTGCAATCTCCTGGCAGAGAGTTATCACCTTTGTGTTAGCCTCTTCTCCCAAGAAAGGGGTGTCCCTCTCCTTTATAAGACAAATTCCTACCCTGAAAATCTCTTCTCTCCAAGATCCTGAGGGATCTTGCGCCTATATTTTCCATTTACTCATGTATTCATTCACAAATAGTTATTAAATTATTCCTATGCTCCAGGCACTGTCAAAGGTACTGGGGTCTACAACTGAGAATGAAATAGTATTGATAACTGTCCCTGCCCTCCTGGAGTTCACTCATTTCAGTTCTTGAATGCCTTCCTCTGCGCTGTCTCCTTCCTTCTCCTCAGCCCTCAAAAATAGCCATGAGTGTCACATACAGAGAAAAGCAGTTGTCTTTTCAATGGCCATCTGATTCCTGTCATATACTGACCCTACTCCTTTTCCCACAGATTGTAAAATGACCTTTCTAAAGCATAAATATGATTTCCCATTACCTAAAGCTGAAGCTCCAATTTCTTAGTAAAGCTTGCAAGACTTTTCGCAATATGGCCCCAGTCTGGTGTCTTGATCTAAATTCTTCCAGCTCCCCATTACAAACCCTGTGCTCAAAGCAGGGACTAGAGTGAGGTGCCTAAGGTATGAACCTAAGAGTGAGTGCTTCCTTAAATTTTTTGTGCCCTAGATGTTTCACTCAGTTTACCTGAGTCCCAACCCTGCTTATATTGGGGCCACACTTGATGGGCTCTGAGTCCCCAGACACATGATGTGCATTTACATCTCTGTGCCTTTGCAATGTTTCCCTTGTTTTCACCATCCCTTCCTCTCTCATAATTAAAGGCAATTAAAAAATTTTTAGTTATGCTTATTTGAGTCACACCTAACTGGAATATAAGCCCCAAGAGAGCAGTGGTTGTGTCTGTGTTGCTCACTGTTGTATCTCCAGCAGTTAGGAGAAGGAAGGGTAAAATGAATCCAGTTCAAAAGCCACTTCATCCATGGAATCCTCCATGACACTTCTGTCCCTCTGCAAATTCAAATGCTCCTCTTCTGTGCTCACACAAGGCTCCAAGGATATAACTCAGTTTTAGCTTTATCACATTGTAAGATATTTTCACTGTCTCCTTCTGACTATATGATATATATGATACAGTATTATTAGCTATAGTCACTACGTTGTTAATCTTATAACTGGGAGTCTGTACCCTTTGAGCAATATCTCCTTGTTTCCCCCACTTCCAACCCCTGGTAACCACCACTCTATTCTCAATTTCTCTGAATTTTTCCTTTTTAGGTTCCACATATAAGGAACTCTCATTCATTAAGTATGAGAATGAAAAATGATACAGCCTCTTTTGAAGACATTTGGCAGTTTCTTACAAAACTAAACAAAATCTCACCATATGACCCAGCAATCATGCTCCTAGGTATTTACTCAACTTATTTGAGAAGCTATGTCCACACAAAACCCTGCAGGAGCGGTAATCCATATTCTGATCCCATATAATTCACCCTGCAAAAATCATATGGATCTTGGCAGATGAGGATAAACTAACATAAACTTAACACAAAATAGCCCCTAGTAGTGCTTCTATACTAGATACGGTGTTCTTACTGTAATGGATCATTAATATATCCTCTGGTATTTGGTATGTGACTTTGATATAGCTAAAGGATTTGTTTGAATATTCATCAGAAAGAAGGATGAGAAGTTATTTACATTCACCTGGATAGACAGTGGCCTATATTAATGGTCTTCGTGCAGGTCTATTTTAACTCTCCTGCTCTTTGTCAGAATATTCCCAAAAGAATTTGATAGTCTGGAAATTCTGTAGGATCTCATGCTAGTCCACTATATTGATAATATCAATTTACTTGGCTCTGATAAAGAGGAAGTAGCAAATATTTTGGATTCATAAACTCCAGAGGGTGGTAGATAAATCTCATAAGGACCCAGGGACTTGTCATTTTGGTGAATTTTTAAAGGATCAAGTTATCTGGGCCATGCAGGCATGCCTCTTCCTTGAAAAGGACATGTTATTGTACCTTGCATCTCTTACTACTGAGAAGGTACCACAGTGCTTGGTAGGTCTGTTTGGATTTTGGAGACTACATATACTGTAATTGGGAATACTGGCCTGACCCATCTATGAGACGACTTTGACATGTTAAGTGGGACTAAAAGCAAGAAAAGGCATTGAGGAAGGTCTGGCTATAGTACAAGTGGCACTGTCTCTTGGGATAAACCCTCTGGCAGATTCCATGGTGCTAGAGATATTTGTGGTAGATGAAGATGCCATATAGAGTCTCTGGTGAACCTGAACAGTAAAGGTGAAGTACAAACCCCTAGGGTTCTGAAGTAAGTCCACACTGTCTACCACAGAGAAATATATACCATTTAGAAAGAAACTGCATATTTGCTATTTGGTTCTGGTAGAGAATGAATGAGTGTCTGTCCATGGGACATTAATCGACTATGCAACCAGAACTTCCCTCGTGAACCGGGTTCTGTCAGACCCATAAGATTGGGCCGTCACAGCAGCAATCCATGGTATGATAGAAGTAGTGTATTTGGAATTAGATCTGAGTATGTCCAGAGGGAATGAGTAAGTTACTTGAACCAGTGCCCCAGTCCCTGTTGTTGCAATAAGGCCTCTCTTTCAGCTCACATCTGTGGCCTCATAAGGCCTTCTCTATGACTGGTTGACAGAGGAGGAAAAAGCCTGAGTCTGGTTCCTGTGTTGATGTGAACAAATAATGAATGACAGCTGCACTACAGGCCCAGTCTGAGGCAACTCTGAAATACAGTAGTAAGGAAAAATGCTTCAAGTTGCAGAGCTGATCATGTCAGCTCATGATTTATGTCTCTTTGGGTGGAGACATAAATAAGCATATATATGGACTTCTGGGCAGTGGTGAATAGTTTGAATAGTTTGAATAGTTTGAATAGTGAATAGTTTGACTGGTTGGTCAAGTTGTTGGGAGAAGCAAGATTGGAAGGTCAAGGCAAAAGGAGAGGCATGTGGATGGACCTAAAGGCGTGCACACAGTGTGAGGATCTTTATGTCTCACAGTAAGGCTCATGAGAGAACATCTACTGAAAAAGAAGCATTAAACAAGTCAACAGAATGACTTTCTCAGTAGATGTCAGCCAGCCTCTGTTTTTGGAATACCAGCACTTGCACAATGCACCTATGAATGGAGTAATCATGATATCAGAGATAGAAACTACATATTGCACCAACAACATGGGCTCTCTCTTACCAAGACTTATTAGCTACTACCACTTGGTATCTTGAGTATCTTTCTGATCTTTCAGTACCAGAGGCCAATGCTAAAACCTCAATATGGTACTTTCCCTTGAAGAGACAAACCAGACATTTAGTGGCAAGTTGATTACATCCTGACCTGTAGATTTACTTTTATCCTGAGTAAGGACTTACCTTTCTTGCCTGCAGTGCATCAGACAACTCTACTGTTTGAGTTCTCAAAGAAAGTCTGATTTTCCAACATGAGGTCCTGCATATTACTACTTTGCATTAATGAATTCACTTCATGGCAAAGGAGGAATGACAATGGGTGTGTCACTATGCAATCCACTGGTTCTATCATATGTCACATTACCCAGAAGCTGCCAGCCTAAAAGAGTACTAGCATAGTCTCTTGAAGGCTCAGATAAGGCAACATCTTAGATATGATGCCTATGATTTGGAGATTCTGTCCTTTAATGAAGCAGTCTATGTCTTGAACGAATCGTCATTATATGGTGCTCCATCTCCAACAGGTAGACTACATAGATATGGGGGAAATGGGTGGAAGAAGGAGTGGCCCCACTCACCATCATTTCCAATGACCCACTTGAAAACTTTAAGTTCTGTGGTTCTAGGTGGCCTGGTTTCTAGAAGGTGGATACGTCTACCAGGGGACACTGTAAGATTCCTAATAAACTTAAAGCTATGGCTGCCACCTGGTGATTTGGGGTTTCTCATGTCAATAGAACAGCAGGTAAAGGAAGGGATTAACATAGTGGAAAAGCTAACTTGACCATCATGAGTAGGTAGAGTTGTTATCCCTATATCCATTTGTTAACTGTGAATGGACAATGGACCTGGAAAGAAGGGGCTGGAGACCAGGGAGGCCAGTCATGTTTCTTCCATGTCCAGCCTCCCAGAGATCTTGAGCTCCTCAGGACTGATTCTACCTCCACAGCAATGAGTTTAGAATATGGCAGGAAAGGAGGTCATCCTCAAGGTGACCTCCAGAAGCTATCTCCAGAAAGCACCACCGTGAAACATTCCCAACCATTACAAGGCCTGCAGAGTGGCTCCACTATCAGGGAAGGAAATGTGTTCATTAACTATGGGCCAAGAGGGAATATGGCAATTAGGCTCTGAATGTCACGAAATAGTGCTATAGGTAGAAGCAGAGAGCTTGCCCAAAAGCCAAACTGAAGAAATTGTTCAGTGCTGACTGAAATGGCCACTTCTGTGGCTTGTGAGAATTTGACTTCATCAGCCAGCAGAGGAATCAGCTTGATCCATCAGAGATTTTTCAAGGCTCTTTTGGGAAACTGGATTTTTTTTTTAACATCTTTATTGGAGTATAATTGCTTTACAATGGTGTGTTAGTTTTTCTTTATATAACAAAGTGAATCAGCTATACGTATACATATATCCCCATATCTCCTCTCTCTTGCATGTCCCTCCCACCCTCCCTACCCACCTGGACTTGAGGACACGGGGAGGGGGAAGGGTAAGCTGGGACGAAGTGAGAGAGTGGCATGGACTTATATACACTACCAAATGTAAAATAGATAGCTAGTGGGAGGCAGCCACATAGCACAGGGAGATCAGCTCGGTGCTTTGGGAAACTGGATTCTTATTTTGGAATTCTCCTTTTTGTATCCTATTACTTGACACCAAGTATTCCTCACATTGTTCCATATTTGTTCAACGTTCCTTAGATGCTGAGTGCCTACAGTGTGCCAGGCCCTGTGTGGTTCAAGTAGTGGTGAGATTGGGGGAGTGAGATTGGGGGGCCAGGATAAGATACAAGGTTGTGTTAGCCATGGCACCTTTCCTTGAGGAGCTTGAGATCCAGCAAGGCAGACAGAACTTTGATCAAAAACAGTGTAAAATTGCTAGAGTAGAAGTCTAAGCACAGCACCGTGGGACTCCAAAGGAATAAGAAGCTGTTTAGCTGCCTGGAGATCAGGGAAGTCTTCACAAAGGAGAGGATACTTGAGCAGAGGCTTGATTAATAAATAGAAGCTTAAGGTTGAGAAGAGGAGAAAGGTCATTCTTGGCAGAGAGAACTGAGTGTGCCAAGATACCAAAATAAGAAATATGGCTGTATTTTGTGGGTAAGCGAGCCTTTGTGGGAATCTGATCCATTACAAAGTTGTGCAGGCTTGTTCTCTGCCTAAGAGTGCCTGGCCCAAGAGGTCACATAGGTGCCGATCCCCAGCTTACATTCTGCTTGTCAACTCAGACATTCTAGAAAGAAGCGGCTTCTTCCTAGAGAAAGGGGTTTTATTCTATAAGTTTTTATTATCAGTGGACCCAGTCTCTCCATTATTTTCCTTCTGTCTTAAAGCTTCATCTCAGAGTACGATGGTGAATGACCGCCCCCCCCCAAGATATTCTCAGACTCAAATCAGATGTCAGTGGCAGGATTTTCTTGTGAATCCTTGCCAAGAAAGACCCAGGGTTGATTGCCCTTGCTTTTTTCTTGAAACCCTGACACATTCTGGGGAAGGACAATCTGGAGATGTTCTCTTTGGGAAGCCCCCTGTGGCTTTGGAGAGCAGGGTGCCCAGGAAGTGCAAAGTGACTCAAGGGAGCCAAGGAAAGGGCAGGGAGAGAGGCAGTTGGTAGCCAACACACATAAAAAATAGTGCCACCCATGGTCCATAAATACATTTCATACTCAGTTAAACTCAACCAGTTACACCTGCTTCCTCCTACCCCCAAGTACACACACACACACACACACACACACACACACACACACACACACCCTTTAAGGGAAAAAAAGGAAAAGGAGGCAAAACTAGAAGCTGATGACCTATCTCACAGTATCTAGAGCAGCGGCGTCCGGGGCCGGGGGCCGAGGCCACGGAGCTTGCGGAGGCAAGGCCGAGGACAAGGAGTGTCTCCCCGTCACCAAGCTGGGCCTCCTGGTCAAGGACATGATGAAGATCAAGTCCCTGGAGGAGATCTGTCTCTCTTCTCTGCCCATCAAGGAATCTGAGATCATTGACTTTTTCTCGGGGGCATCCCTCAAGGATGAAGTTTTGAAGACCATGCCTGTGCAAAAGCAGACCCGTGCTGGCCAGCGGACCAGGTTCAAGGCATTTGTTGCCATCAGGGATTACAACGGACATGTTGGTTGAAGTGCTCTAAAGAGGTAGCCACTGCCATCCGTGGGGCCATCATTCTGGCCAAGCTCTCTCTCCATTGCCCCCGTGCGACGAGGCTACTGGGGGAACAAGATCTGCAAGCCCCAAACCGTCCCTTGCAAGGTGACTGGCCTCTGTGGCTCTGTGCTGGTGCGCCTCTTCCCTGCCCCCAGGGTCCCTGGCATCGTGCCCAAGAAGCTACTGATGATGGCTGGCATTGACTGCTGCTACACCTCTGCGGGGGGCTGCACTGCCACGCTGGGTGACTTCACCAAGGCCAATTTGGATGCCATTTCCAAGACCTACAGTTATATCACTCCTGATCTCTGGCAAGAGACTGTGTTCACCAAGTCTCTGTATCAGGAATTCACTGACCATCTTGTAAAGACCCACACCAGAGTTTCCGTGCAGAGGACTCAGGCTCCAGCTGTAGCCACCACATAGTTTTCTATAAGAAAAATAAAGTGAATGAAGCTGGTTTAAAAAAACAAAACAAAACAAAAAAACTTTCCTTCTTTCCCTCACCCACTCTACCACTTTCCTTGGACTGTTACCAAGTTTGCTCTGGCAGTATTGGGGCTGGCTGCCAGCCTCTCATGCCTACTGGAGCCACTGTCCCCCTCTGCCCCAGAGGTCACAACTTGTTATTGGTCTCTCACCACCAGTGCCCTCGACTTGGAGGCCAGATGACTTTGTGTCTCCTTACTTCTTTGTAAAGAGTCCCCAGTACTCTATATCCCAACTTATGTGACTGTGATCAGTTCAGTTATCAACATGAAATCTGTTTCCTCATCTCTAAAACAGTAATAATGTAATAATAATAATATCTATCTCAGAGGGTTGTTTGTGAGAATTAATTGAGATTTTTCTGGGTAAAACACCCAACACAGTGCCTAGCACGTAGTAAAAGCTCACTAAATCTTATTGACTAGCATCTATTTCACACAGATGCACTTCAGTCACACAGGAAGTGGACTGAGTAGGGACTTGAACTAAATTTTTATGACTTGGTCCAATGTATAAGTTCATGGGTATTTCCACTTATCCTAGAAGGGAACTTTGAGTTTCTTTTCAACTTACTTTCTGAGTATCTACTGTGTGTAAGGTGCTTGGGCTTGGCACTGGAGATACCGAGATGAATAAGACATTATTCCTGTCATTGAGTTCATTGTCTCATAGGGGGAGAATGGTGGCTAAGTGAACAATTACAGTACAAGGAGCTAATGTTGTTATCAGTTGATGCAAAACTTTGTGGAAGCACAATTGAGAGACAATTGGTGTAAAGTGAGGATAAAGGGAAAAATTCCAGCATGAGATGTCACCTCAGGTGAGTCTTGTCAGATGAGTGAGAGTGGTCTTATGAAGGGGAGAGGTATGAGTGTGTAGCTGGTGGGAGTTGTGAACAGGACCCAAGTCCAGGCTAAGGGACTGGAGCAAGTAGGATCTTAGTGGGGGAGAGTATTTAAGGACTGAAGCATGAGGAATGAGGCAGGACATGAAGTTAGAGAGTTAAGTAGAGGCCAGGTCATGAGAATTCTTAGACAGCAGGTTATGGAACTTTTTCCTGAGAGTAATGGGGAGAAATAATTGGTTGCAAATAGGAGAATGACATAAATATTATATTTAGATATGACATTTAAAAAGACTCAGGTGGGTAAACCAGATAAGAGATTATTGTAGTAGTACAGGTTAGAGATGATGTTGGCTTACACTAAGGTAGTAGTAGTAGAAACAGAAAGTATATATCTGATAGGAGATATTTTTAGAAGATAGAATGGACAGGACAGGACTTACTGATGGATTGGATACAGGGGGTGAGGAAAAGAGAGAAATCCAGGGTTATAATAAGGATTTTGGCTTAAGCAATTGGGTAAATGTGGTGGCATTCAGTAAGATTGGGAACATAGAAATTTTCCCCTATCCTCTCCTTTTGCACCTGAGGAAGCAGAGTCCTTCAGAGAGGAAGTCGTGTGAGGTTGCACAAAAAGTTAGGGACAAATGGCGGAACCTGGACTCATTTTTTATTTAGTTTTTGCTCAGTACTTTTTCTGCTGCACCAAAAAGTTCCTGTGCTCAGCAGTCTTTGTACATTGGTAAGAGATAAATGAATCACATTAGCATCAAAAGCCCAACATCAAAGCAGGGAGGGTAAATGGTTGGGTCATAAATCTACAGTTTTGTTAACATGACACATTAAAGAGAATTTATTCACTAGGCATTGATTTTTTTCTTTTAGCATTGGACTTGAAATGAATGATTTCATATAAAGCAAAACACACTACCCTTGGTATTTAATGAGAGAAGAATCACAGCCTAGTCGAGAAGAGAAGTGGTTCCTGACCATGAAGAAAGAAAGGCCTGGGTGATGAGGGAGAGATAGTTTTTATTCTCTAAGGAGTTTCAGTCCTCAGGAACCTCTAAGTCTGGTAAAGGAAATATTCATTCATCCAATATATATCTATTGGGGACTTATATTCTAGGAATTATTCTAGGCACAGTGGAATATGGGTCCCCAATAAAAATATATTGGATGAATGAATATTTAGTTGGGGAAATAGACAACAAAGAATACATTTAATATGTGAATAAAATATATAGTATGTTTTACTATATATTAATAAGTGCTAAGGAAAAATATAAAACAGGTGTTATGAACAAAACTGTGTCCCCTCCAAATTCATATATTGAAGTCCCAACCGCCAGTGCCTCAGAATGTGACTGTATTTGTAGATAAGAACTTCAAAGAGTTTTAAATTAAACTGGGGTCTTTAGGGTGGGCCCTAATCCATTGTGACTGATGTCCTTATAAGAAGAGGAAATTTGGACAGAGACATGTACAAAGGGAAGACCTTGTAAAAAACACAGGGAGAAGACAGCCATATATAAGCCAAAGAGAGAGGCTTCAGAAGAAATAAACCCTGCTTACTCTCAGACTTGTAGGCTCCACAAGTGTGAGAAAATAAGTTTCTGTTCTTTAACCCACCCAGTCTGTGGTACTTTGTTATGGTACCTCTAGAAGACTGCAGGGATATATACATACAGCAGGGGAAGGGGATAGGGAGTGCTGGAGTGGGACTAGGTTTTCAATTTCACCTAGAGAAGTAGGTGACATTTGAACAAAAAATCTAGAGGAAGTGAAGGAGCATCACAGAGATATCTGGGGAAGAATGTTCCAGGCAGAGGAGACAGCTAGTGTAAAGACCTTGAAGCCTGGTGAGTTTGAGGAACAACAAGAGAAGCCAGGATGGCTAAAGTAGAGTGAGTAAAGTCAGAGAGTTAGTAGGTGGTGGATCAGATCATGTAGGGCCTTTTAGGTTATTGTATGGAATTTTATTCTGAGTGAAAATCAGATCTTGCCACTGTGGAAGACAGTTTGTTGGTTTCTTAAGAAGTTAAAGATAGAATTACCATATGACCCAGAACTTTTATGTACATACCCCAAAGAATTGAAAACAGAGATGCAAATAGATACTTGTATATGAATATTCATAGCAGCCTTATTCATAATAGCCATAAAAGGAAACAACCCAATGTCCAACAACAGATGACTGGATAAACAAAATATGGTATAGCCATACAATGGAATATTGCTCAGCCATAGAGAGGAATGAGGTATGGGTACGTGCTACAACATGGATGAACCTTGAAAACATCATGATAGGTGAAAGAAGCCATACACAAAAGGCCACATATTGTATGGTTCCATTTATATGAAATGTTTAAAATAGGCAAATCCACAGCCACAGAAGACAGATAAGTGGTTGCCAGAGGGCAGAATGGGGATTGACTATTTAATGGATATGGGGTTTCCTGTAGGGGTGATAAAATTCTACAACTAGATGGTGGTAATGATTGCATGACACTGAATGCACTAAAAATCACTAATGGTAAGTTGTATGTTATGTGTATTTCACCACAATAAAAAATACTTAGATCCAAAGTATTTTGAATAAAGTGGCATGATCTGACTTATATTTTTAAAAGATCATTCTGGCTTCTCTGTTGAGAAGGAAAGTATAGGTGGGTGGCAAGAATAGAAGCAAGGAGATCAATTAGAGGCTCTTTAGTAATCAAATCAGGAGATTAGACGGGTGGATAGGAGTCTGGAGCTTAGGGGAGAGGTCTTGGGAAGGAGATACTAATTTGGAAGTCTTCAGCATATAGATGATATTTAAAGCCATGAGACTGGTTGGGATCACCAAAAGATGGTTCTCCCATTTCATATAGACTTTAGTCCCTTACATGGTGGAACTTTAATTCCAATAGAGGAGACACAGTTTCTTTACAGTAAGAGGACTTCAACTTTTAACAGGAGATGATCTTCACCCTGGGGAAGCTTGTCTGTTGGGAGAAACTGTTGTTACCCTGATGTATCCCCAGCGTGATGGAGAAGCAATGGTCTCCTTACTCTAAAGATCTCCCAATATGACTAGGGAGACATTGTCCACTCACTCTAAGTAGCCCCCAGCCTTAGAAAAAAGCATTGTTCCACACCAGGGAGTTTCCCCCAGTCTAATGGGGAAGGCATGGACCCCACTCTGGACTCCCTAGTCCTTATGCCTGTAGCTCGGAGGAAGGGGCAAAGCAGCAGCAACAACTCACAGAACTAAAGTTAACAATGAAGAGATCCATGCATGTCACAGCCCAAAGCTGTATACCAGTTAATGTCCATGTCTGGGAAGAGCAATTAGAGCTCATTAATTGAGTTGCTGGTAACACTGCCATTCTCAAGGCTAATTATATTTAATTGGAGTTGTCTACTTTGATAATAAGCATTCAGCCTCCTTCCATTCAGTTTAACAATGTTCTAGGCACTATCCTAGACACTTCAGGGAATACACTTTAAGGAGCTCAATGTTTTGTCACGGGACCATCCTGGTACATAGATAACTCCAACCTAAGGCAGAAACTGATGAGTATGGTAGAGAGTCATATACTAGGGTTAGATCAGTACAAAGATACTTAAGGGGAAGATTAATTCTGCCTGAGGAGGGGAGCATTTGATGGAGCTTTACAGAGGAAGCAACGTTTGAACTGGAACTTAGGAGAATGAGTAAAATTTCACAGGCATTCCAGGCAGATACAACAGCATAAGCATGTGACTGGGGGTTGAAGAATACAGAGTATATATAGTTACTAATAAAAATATTAATTTATTTATCTCATTTATTCATTAATTTAGCAAATATTCACTGAGTACTTGTTATGTTCTAGGAACCCTCCTCAGTGCTTTGGATACTGCAGTGAGCAAAATAAATCCCCTGTCCTCATGGAGCTTTCATTCTAGACGGCTGGGATAGATCATAAACAAATAAGCAAATAAGTATGTAATTTGTTAGGTAATAATAAGTGTTTCGAAGAAAAAGGCAGAATAAAGGGGTAGAGAGTGATGGGGGAGAAGTTGTGCTATTTTATACAGGGTGGTCAGGGAAGTCATGTCTGCTAAGATGTCATCTGAGTAGAGACCTAGATGACATGAAGAATGAATTAAATATATATCTAGTGTAAGAACATTTCCAATGCAGAAAATAGCAAGACTCTGTGGCAAGAGTATGCTTGCTATATCCTGGGATCAGCAAGGCCTGAGCAACAGAAAGAACAAAGTTATCATTTACCTAGAAGAGGAAGCCTAGGATAAGGAATAGGCTTGGGATTTATGGAGGATCTGGAGTTTGGTTTAGGGCATTTTAAGTTTAAGATGTTTATTAGCTAGCCAAGTGTAGGTGTCCAACAGGAAGTTGGATATATTAATCTGTAGTTTAGGGGATACGTGCTTCTGAAGCTAAAAGTTGGGAAATTGATGGCACATACATGATATTAAACATGATGTGACTGGATGATATCACAAGGGAGGAACTGTAGATGGAGACATGGTCTATGGACTGAGCTCTGAGTTGCTCCAGTGTTAAGCATTTGGATTGATGAGGAAGAACCAATAAAAGAGACTTGAAAGAAATGGTGAGTGGTGGTTTTTGTAAAAGTGAAGGCAAGAAGTAATGAAGCTTTGAATTACAGTTCTGGCAGCGGGGATGTATAAATAGGTCAGAGTTTAGCAAAGCATCATAGGAGTAAAATCATCAGTATTGGGCATGGGTGTGAGGGTGGACACACAGAGAGAAGGGCACAGAAAGCTTCCTGGGCATGATTCTGGCTCAGACAACTTGGTAGATTGTGGTGTCCTTAACTAATACAGGGGCTATTGTCAGGGAAGGGGAGAACTGGTTTGAGCAGAGGGAAGTAGAAGGAAGAGTCAGGGAAATGTTAAGTTCAATTTGAGACATTTGAGTTTGAAATTCTTGTAAGGCATTCAAGAGGAAATGTCAGATTGGTAGTTGGAAATGCCAAGACCTAGAACCATATAAACGCTGACATTGTTTCTTCAATCACTAATCACTATGTGTCTATCACTCAGTCTCATAATGTGGTGTCCACTGATGGGTGAGGGTTGGAGGGAAAAGATACTTAGGAGGAGATACAAATTTCTGAATCTACTCTGTCAGTTAGTAACTCTGGGACCTTGGGCTAGTTATATCATCTCTCTAAGCCTAGGTTTCCTCATTCATAAATGGGAGACAGTGTTAATACTTCATTGGTTTTCTTTTTGAGGATTAAATGAATAATTGCATAGAAAAAATCTTGAGAGAAGTAAGTGCTTACAGAATTTTGATTGAGTGAGGCTACGGATGGATTAGTTTGAGCACTTCCCAGGAGCACAAAGGAACTCCAGATGGGGAGTTACAAACCAGGCAGGGCATGCCTGGGGCGCGAATGAGGAGTAGGAATAAAAAGGACCTTTCTGGAACTTCCTGGAAGCTCCCTAGAGATCCTAGAAATTTAGGTGGTGACCTTCATGCTTAGTCTGTCTTGCACATAGAGAGCATGAAACCAGCTGGGACCCCTCTCTTGTGGTATAGGGAATAAATCCTCTGTGCCAATTTCCCCAGAAAAGGAGCTGTCTCTGGAGACTAGATGGAGATTAGATGGGGAATAAGGGACCAGGAACTCAGGGTTTGTGGGCAGAGCAACACTGAAGTGGGTTAGTGGTGACTGGGCAGGGGCAGATAGAGATTAAGAGGGAAAAGGTAAAAAGTTTTATAAAATCACAGCAATACTACATGAAATCAAGAGAAAGAGAAAGACAAACAGACAGCCAGACTGACTGACAGAGACTGGAAATGGAATGAGAAGGTAATTTCCACTACAGTAGTGCCTGTCAAAACCTAGCAGAGGGCCTGACCCTCAGTAGGTAGGTAGGTAGTGAGTATTTGTTGAATGAATGAATGCATGAATGGGGCAGGGAGCAAGTTGGGAGGAGAGAAAGACAGAGACAGAGAATTGTATGAGTGGTAGATGAGTGATTTTGTAACTGAAATCAATTCAACATTTATTGATCTCCTATTGCCTGCCAAGTACTGAGAAAATTAGAGCCTGGAGGCATTGCGCTGAGTCACGGAATAGCTCTGAGCTCTAGTAGGCTGGCAGCTGTGTTAGAGAGCAGCATTGGAAAGTGGGCACTGTTATCAATTGTTGACATTCTGGATATTCCCCAGAATATCCTTACTCTGCCTCCTTCTGGTGTGCTTAGTGTCCCTGCCCTTCTATAGGTCAAACTTTAGGAAACCCAACAAGCATGTTTTAATATGTTATTACCATACAAAACTGGGAAGAAACCTCAATTGGAATGTCAGGCACTAGAACCCTGGAACAAAGGTATCATCATTCCTATTTTAGAGATGAAAAAACTGAGGCTCATAAGTTGAATGGCTTGCTCAAGATCACACGGTAGCAAAGCCAGCGTTCAAACAGAGTTCTCTTTGCTGTTCAGTGCTCTGTCCTCTCTCTCCCGGCTGCCTTCATAAATTCTGCATACACGTAACCCCCATACCACCTTCCAAAGACTGGATAAATGAAAATGCAGACATCTGAAGGCAGCACATGTTGAACAGAGGCATATGCTGCATGGAAGAGTCTTGACTTTACATCAGGGACTCACATAAGAAGACTCTCAGTGCAATTCAATTATTATCTCATTATTAACTCATTCACTGAATCCCTCATGTATTCAACTATGGTTCAAACATAGCTTGATCTCATACTATGTGCCCAAAAGAGTTGTGAGTGTAAATAGAAGCAAGTCGGAAATGATGAGTACCTGGAGAACATTTCACTCCACTGGGTGATGGGGAAACCAAGGATAACAATGATAATAGCTAACATTTAATGAGTACTTACATTGTTCCAACTACTTCCCATGGTTTAACTTCTTTTATCCCCAAAATAACCCTATGAGGTGTAGGTACCACTATTTCCCTCATTTCATGACTAATAAATGGAGGCCCAGAGAGATCACACAACTTGCTTAAGGTCACACAGCTGTGTGTGGCAGAACTGGGATTTGAATCCAGAAAATCTGACTCCAGAGTCCCCAGTGACAGTTCCTGGCTGGAATAAGTGCTAAATTCTCCATCCTCTTCTTTCACTCATTCTCACATTCCTTCCCCTCCTGTCAAAGAGAATCCCACTCCCCTTCCTGTATCATTCTCTTTACCATCCCCATGATTTTGTTTCTTCTGTTACCTTTGCCAGGGATGCTCTCCCCATTGCTTTATCTTGCCCCATAAAAACTCTCCTTTACTGAAAATGGCAGTTCAGATGTTGCCAACTCCACCATGAAGCTTAACGTGAACCCCCCTAAGAAATGTGAAGTGAGCTCTTCCTCATTCTCTTCAGGATGCCATGATTTTGATTTAGATGTTTTGTAGCACTTACTATGTCCTGCTTATATTTTTGTTCTTATATCGTTGTTACTGTAATTTATCTTTACTCCTCATTGCAGTTTCATGAAGAGCTAGGACCAAGTCTGGAACCCTCGAAATGTTTGGCATGGTGCTTAGGGGTTGTAGGTGTCTGTTTGCATGGAAGTAAGTTAACCGATGCTTGGTTCCGCAGACATACGTGAGCCTCATGCAGTCAGTCTCAGTTCGTGAATATAAGTTACTTCTACCTACCTACCTTATAAAGGCATTCTTCACATCCTTGCTTCAGGCTACAGATAATGGTGTGGAACATGGTTGTGATGATGCAATAAAAGATAGCGATGAACTTGTTTTCACCTTGGAATGCTGGTGAATGACATTTAGGTACATAGAGGTGACTGCACCATAGAAGATGGCCACCAGAGCCAAATGGGAACTATAGCTGGGAATGACTTTGGGATGGAAAGGTACATAGTGGAGGGCAAGTCAGGAAGGTCCATAGGAGATGAGGATGAACCTAAAGGGCCAAATCAGGCTCATGTACTGCCACCCAGCAGCAGCAGTTCACTGAGGCTAGTAGTGTAAGAGAATTTCAGATTTAGCACAGCCTGGATCTTACAGGTAAAGGAGGCACAGTAGAGTGGTGACATAGTGGACATGAGGATTCCACTGAAAGTGTTTACTCTTATCCAGTAGCTGGCCACCAGACCCATGGAGACCCTCTCTAAAGAAGTGGGTAACACAGAACGTTACAGATAGCCCAGATTTAGGCCATGGCAGCCAAGTGGAAGCAGGGAGGAGGTAGTTTGTTATCTGGAGAAAGTAGTGGGCCAGGAAGAGAGTCAGGGTAGAAGGCAGGCCATTGGCCGGTATGTGTGGGCTGCTGCTATTGCAGTAGCAGATGTCCAGGAAAGAGAGATTGCTGAGGGAAAGATACATAATACGGCATGGCGCAGTTGGTTAAGCCAGATGAGGAGGATGAGGAGGACATTGCCAACCAGACAGATAAGATAGACTGACAGGGACTTCCCTGGTGGCGCAGTGATTGAGAGTCCGCCTGCCGATGCAGGGGACGTGGGTTCATGCCCCGGTCCGGAAGGATCCCGTGTGCCGTGGAGCGGCTGGGCCCATGAGCCATGGCCGCTGAGCCTGCGCGTCCGTCCGGAGCCTGTGCTCTGCAGTGGGAGAGGCCACAGCAGTGAGAGGCCTGCGTATCACAAAAAAAAAAAAAAAAAAAAAGATAGACTGACAGTATGATGCTGAAGAAGAGTACTTGTACTTGTGGATAATTGGGTAGCGTCAGGAACAGTCATCACTGTAGAATTTTCTGTCCATTGTCTTCCCCAATGTTGGCTTTAGGGGGGAAATGATTATAGAATCATTTGGGTGCTGTCTGGACTGATGATCCCTTAGACCCTGACCATTTTACCGAGTCCATGAAAATGGTCACAGATTGAGTACCCTGAACACAAACTAAGTCCCTAACTGAGAGAGTTGTATCCAGTTAGGATTTGAAATACTTTTGCTCACATATTGCCAAGGTTTCTTCTCTAACCTTGTCCTCCCCTTGCAGATTTGGATACTACCGAAGGAATTCTGAGGGGGTGTGTTTCCTTCTACAACTTCTTTCTCCCAGGCCATCAAAGTGTGCAAGAAGGGAGCAGTTCCTTGGTGAAATGAATGCATGAATGAATTAATGCGGAGACCTCTGAAGTTTTTTAGGCCTTGTCTGGGGTCAGATGAATTTTGAGTACAGTCCATTATTATGAAAATTTTATTCCCCTTCCAAAGCCCACCTATCCTCATGTTGCTATTTTTTGTTTGACTGGTAAGTTCTGCCTTCTTTTAGGAAACTTAAGATTTCTAAGGAAGCCACTGTGGAGGTGGGGAAAATGAAAAGAGGAAGATGAAAATATCAACAAACCAAACTGGCCAGCTCAATCAATTTGATTCAGATAGTTGCATCAAGTAATTGACAGTTACATTTGATTATTTAGGGTTGTATGGCCATGGAGACAGAACATTTTATTTTCAGCTATTCATTGTTGTGTAACACGTAGTCAAGGACTCAAAAGGGAATGTTTCAAATTAAGTCATACTTAAGGCTAAGTTTGTAGTCACCCAAGTAACTACTTGATTCAATGATAAAAATGTCATTGAACCAGTTGTAGTGGTGGAGTATGGGCAGAACTGAAGACCTTGGCTTTCAACCTGTTCTTGAGTGGTGTGGCTGGAACAATTACAATTGACTTGTATCCTGCTTGAAGCCAGCAGGATAGGTGAAAAACTAGATTTATAAAACAAATGCATACCAAGTCTTTCTATTTTTTTCATTTTGAATCATTGTTCTCCTTTTATTTTGTTTTTTAAATTTATTTTCATTTATTGAAGTACAGTTGACTTACAATATTATATTTGTTTCAGGTTTACAGCATAGTGATTTGATATTTGTATAGATTACGCACCATACAAAGTTATTATAAAATATTGATTATATTTCCTGTGCCGCACATTACATTCCTGTGACTTATTTATTTTATAACTGGTAGTTTCTACCTCTTAATCCCCTTCATCTGTTTCACCCCTCCCCGCAATCCTCTTCTCTCTGGTAACCATTAGTTTGTTCTCTGTATCTGTAAGTCTGTTTCTGCTTTGTTATATTTGCTAAGTTGTTCTGGGTTTTTTCTTAATTTCACATATAAGTGAAAACAGAGTGTCTTTATCTGACATAATTCACTAAGGAGGGTATTTCACATAAATACAAGATTTCATTCTTTTTATGACTGGGTACATTTCCATTATATATAGGTAGCACATCTTTTTTACTCATTCATCTGTCGGTTATTTAGGTTGTTTCCATGTCTTGGCTATTGTGAATAGTGCTGCTATGAATATTGGGGTGTGTTTTTTTTTTTTTTTTTTTTTGCGGTACGCGGGCCTCTCACTGTTGTGGCCTCTCCCCTTGCAGAGCACAGGCTCCGGACGCGCAGGCTCAATGGCCATGGCTCACGGGCGCAGCCGCTCCAAGGCATGTGGGATCTTCCCGGACCGGGGCACGAACCCGTATCCCCTGTATCGGCAGGCGGACTCTCAACCACTGTGCCACCAGAGAAGCCCAGGGTGTGTGTATTTTTTTGAATTATAGTTTTGTCCAAATATATGCCCAGGAGTGGGATTGCTAAACCATATGACAACTCTATTTTTAGGTTGTTTTTTTTTTCTGCCACGCTGCTCAGTGGGATCTTAGTTCCCCGACCAGGGGTCCAACTCGGTTCCCCTGCAGTGGAAGCACAGAGTCCTAACTACTGGACCATCAGGGAACTCCCTATTTTTAGTTTTTTGGAGGAACTTCCACACTCTTTTCCATAGTGACTGTACTAATTTACATTCCCACCAACTGTGTTCTAGAGTTTCCTTTTCTCCACATCCTCGCCACTACTTCTTATTTCTTGTATTTTTAACCATAGCCATTCTGATAGGTGTGAGGTAATATCTCACTGTGGTTTCGATTTGCATTTACCTATTAGTGATGTTGAGCATCTTGTGTTGCTAGCATCTTGTGTTGTATGTCTTCTTTGGAAAAATGCCTATTCAGGTTCTCTGTCCATTTTTAATAGGATTTTTTTTTGATATTTAGTTATATGAGTTCTTTGCATATTTGGGGTATTAACCCCTTATCGAACATATAATTTGCAAATATCTTCTCCCATTCAGTAGGTTGCTTTTTAATTTTGTTGATGGTTTCCTTCAGTGTGCAAAAGCTTTTTAGTTTAGGTCCCATTTGTTTATTTTTGCTTTTGTTGCCCCTTGCCTGAGAAGACAGATGCAAAAGAAAATTGCCAAGAAAGATGTCAGGGAACGTACTGCCTATGTTTTCTTCCAGAACTTTTATGGTTTCAGGTCTTACATTTGTCTTTAATCCATTTTGAATATATTTTTCTATATGATGTGAGAAAATGTTCTAGTTTCATTATTTTACATGTAGTTATCCAGTTTTCCTAACACCATGTATTAAAGAGACTTTGCCCCATTGTATATTCTTGCTTCCTTTGTCATAGATTAATTGACCATATGTGCATGGGTTTATTTCTGGGCTCTCTACTCTGTACCATTGATCTATGTGTCTGTTTTTGTGCCAGTACCATACAGTCTTTTTTTTTTAACATCTTTATTGGAGTATAATTGCTTTACAGTGGTGTGTTAGTTTCTGCTTTATAACAAAGTGAACAGCTATACATATACATATATCCCCATATCTCCTCCCTCTTGCATCTCCCTCCCACCCTCCCTATCCCACCCCTCTAGGTGGTCACAAAGCACCGAGATGATCTCCCTGTGCTATGTGGCTGTTTCCCACTAGCTATCTATTTTACATTTGGTAGTATGTATAAGTCCATGCCACTCTCTCACTTCGTCCCAGCTTACCCTTCCCCCTCCCCATGTCCTTAAGTCCATTCTCTACGTCTGCGTCTGTGCTTTAGAAGTCCTGTGTAAGAAATCTTTGCCTAACCCAGGTCAATTTGAATTTCTCTAGAAGTGTTTTGGTTTTACATTTAGAATAGTGATACATTTGGAGTTAGTTTTAAAATATGGGTTAAAGTTCATTTTTATGCTTATGGTGATCCAATTGTTCCAGCATTATTTGTTGAAAATACTATCATTTCTCCATTGAATACCTTGTTACCTTTGTTGAAAATCAATTGATCATAAGTATTTTGGATCTTTTTCTATACTCTTTCCTATTTTGTTCCATTGATCTATATGTTTACCCTTTTGCCAATACCACACTTTCTTGATTACTGTGGCTTCACAGTAAGTTTTGAAAGCAAGTAGTGTATATGGTTATACTTAAAAAAGGGGCCCTTGTCTTTTATGAAATATTATAAAATATATGATGGCTGTGATCTGCTTCAAGATAGCTGGTGTGACAATTGGATAGAGGTGTAGAGGAAACAAAACAGCTGAGTTGGTCATTGTTGAAGCTAAGTGATGTGCAGATGGAGGCACATTCTCTCCACTTTGGTATGTGATTAAATTTTCCATAAAAAAAAAGAAAGCAACTAGTGTAAATCTTTCAATGCTGTCCTTTTTTGAAATAGTTTTGGCTATTCTAGTCAATTTGGCCCAACATAAAATAGGACCCTTAAGGATTAAAACTCATTATACAAGACCTATTTAGAGAAAGGGTGATTATTCCCACTGCTTTTCCATTTAGCAGCCAAATTTGGCGTGTTCTTAATTTGGAAAGAGTGAGCAGTACTTCTTGATGGATTACCTCAACCTTACAGGGGCCACCCATTAAGGCCCCTGTATTACTTTCATATTGCTGCCGTAACAAATTACCACGAACTTAGTGGCTTAAAACAACACAGCTTTGGAAATATGATGGCCAACAGGCACATGAAAAGATGCTCAACATCGCTAATCATCAGAAAAATACAAATCAAAACCACAATGAGATATCACCTTACATCTGTCAGAATAGCTATCATCAAAAAGTGTACAAAGAACAAACGTTGGCAAAGATGTGGAGAAAAGGGGACC
This sequence comes from Orcinus orca, assembly GCF_937001465.1. NCBI lineage: Eukaryota > Metazoa > Chordata > Mammalia > Artiodactyla > Delphinidae > Orcinus > Orcinus orca. The sequence goes on from NC_064580.1 coordinate 113,377,422, forward strand.
CTAGTGCACTGTTGGTAGGAATGTAAATTGGTGAAGCCATTATGGATAACATTATGGAGGTTCCTCAAAAAACTAAAAATAGAACTACCATATGATCCAGCAAATTCCACTCCTAGTTGTATACCTGAAGAAAATTAAAACACTAATTAAAAAAATACATGCACCTCAAGTCCATTTTCTACATCTGTGTCTTTACTCCAATAAAGATGTTAAAAAAATACATGCACCTCAATATTCATAGCAGCATTATTTACAAAAGCCAAGATATGAAAGCAACCTAAGTGTATACCAACAGAAGAATTGATGAAGAAGATGTGGTATGTATATATACACACACACACACACACACACACACATACATACTGGAATATTACTCAGCCATAGAAAAGAATGAAATTCTGCCATTTGCAGCAACATGGTTGATGGCCCTAGAGGGTATTATGCTTAGTGCAATATGTCATACAGAGAGAGACAAATACTCTATGTTATCATTAACATGTGGAATCTAAAATAATAAAACAAATATAACAAAACAGAAACAGGCTCACAGATACAGAGAACAAATTAGTGGTTGCCAACAGGGAGAGGGAAGGGGGAGGGAAAGATAAGGCTAGACAATTAAGAGATAAGAACTACTATGTATAAAGTAAATAAACAACAAGGATATATTGTACAGTATAGGGAAATATAGCCACTATTTCACAACTATAAATGGAGTATAACCTTTAAAACTTGTGAATCACTATGTTGTACACTTGAAACTTGTATTGTACAACTGTACTTCAATTAAAAAAAGTTTAATAAATAACTTTTAAAATGGACAAAGGACCTGAATAGACATTTTTTCAAAGAAGGCAAACGACCAACAGGTACATGAAAAGTTGCTCAACATCGCTAATTAATCATCAGGGAAAACGTAAATCAAAACCACCATGAAATATCACTTCATACCTTTTAGGATGGCGAATTTCAAAAAGACAGGAGATAAGTGCTGGTAAGGGAGTGGTGAAAAGGGAATGCTTTTACACTGTTGATGGGAATGTGAATTGGTACAATCATTACGGAAAAAAGCGCTGAGGTTTCTCAAAAAATTAAAAATAGAACAATCATATGATCCAGCAATCCTACTTCCAGGTATACATCCAAAGGAAACAGAATCAATATAATGAAGATATGTCTGCACTCTCATGTTTGTTGTGGCATGATTCATGATAGCCAAGATATGGAAACAACCTAAGTATCCACTGATGGATAAATGAATAAAGAAAATGTGATACACACACACACACACACACACACACACACACACACACGCATGCACACACACAATGGAATATCATTTAGCCATAAAAAGGAGAAATTATGCCATTTGCAACAACATGGATGAACCTAAAGAACATTATGCTAAGTGAAATAAACCAGAAAGACAAATATTGCATGATCTCACTTATATGTGGAATCTAAAATGTATAACTTATAGAACCAGAGAGTAGGATGGTGGTTGTCAGGCACCAGGAGGTGGGGGAAATGGGGAGATGTTAGTCAAAGGTTACAAACTTTCAGTTATATGATTAATAAGTTCTGGGGAACTAATGTATAGCATAGTTATTAACATTGTATTGTAAATTTGTAACTTGCCAAGAGAGTGACCTTAGATGTTCTGACCACAAAACAAAAACAAAAACAAATAACAACAGAAAAAACTGTGAGGTGATGGATGTGTTAACTAACTTGATTGTGGTAATAATTTCACAATGTATGTTTGTATTAAATCATAACATTGTACGTCTTTTAAAAAATCATGTTGTTCAATTGAAGTGCATAAAATTTTTATTTCTCAATCATACTTCAGTAAACCTGTGGGGAAATGAATTAATTTATGCCTACATTATTTGATGATTATAAAACATTATACACTTGCTTTGTAATCATCATCATCACTCTCTATCCTTGTTGACTTCCTCTGATCTCTCTAGTGTAGAATGTTCAGCTAAATATAACGTTTGTTAGTTCAATAGGAATTTATGAGCCAAACACTGCACTAGGCTCTGGGAAAATGAGGACTAACAAGATGGTCTCTGCCTCCAAGGTAATCAGAGGATTGTAACGCAATAGACTAAAGTCAGAATAGAGGCACCTGCAGAGAATACTCTAGGAATATAGGACTAAGGCTTCCAACTCAGACAGAAGTGGAGGAAGTGACAACTGGGCTGAGTCTTAGAGGTTGCATAAAAGTTACCCAAACAGAGAAAGGTAGGGGGCATTTGAAGCAAGGATGAAAACTTGCAAAGTCATGAAGTTTAGTTGGGATAAATGTAAGCTATTTTGAATTCAAAAAGCCACTGTTGCATCAAAGGACAAAATCAACAGAGTGAAATGTAACCCACGGAATGGAAGAAAATATTTGCAAATTGTGTATCTGATAAGGGGTCACTATCTAGAATATATAAACAATTCTTACAGCTAACAACTCTATTAAAAATGGACAAAGGGCTTGAATAGACATTTCTCCAAAGAAGATATATAAATGGCCAATAAGCACTTAAGAGGATGTGTGACATCGCTAATCATCAAGAAAAAGTAAATCAAAACCACAGTGAGATATCACCTCATACCTGTCAGGATGGCTACCATAAAAAAAACAGAAAATAACAAGCATTGGTGAGGATGTGGAGAAATTAGAACCCTTGTGCACTGTTGGTGAGAATGTAAGATGGTGCAGCTGCTGTGGAAAACAGTATGGAGGTCCCTCAAAAAATTTGAAAGAGAATTATCATATAATCCAGCAATCCTACTTCTGGGTAGATAACCAAAAGTATTCAAATCAGTATCTCAAAGAGATACACCCACGTTTGTACACCCATGCTCATAGCAGCATTATGCACAATATCCTAAAGGTAGAAGCAACTCAAATGTCCATCAACAAATGAATAGATAAACAAAATATGGTATATACATACAATGGAATATTATTCAGCCTTGAAAAAGAAGGAAATCCTACATTTCCCATGCTATAACATGAATGAAACTTGAGGACATTATGCTAAGTGAAATAAGCTAGTCATAAAAAGACAAATATTGTACGATTTCACTTCTGTGAGGTACCCAGAGTAGTCAGATTCATAGAGATAGACAATGGAATGATGGTTGCCAGGGGTTGGGGGAAGAAGAGAATGAGGAGTGGTTGTTTAATGGGTATATAGTTTCAGTTTTTCAAGATGAAAAGAGTTCTGGAGTTCGTTGCACAATAATGTGAATGTACTTAACACTAGTGAACTGTACACTTAAAAATTATTAAAATGATAAATCTAAAAAAGATAAAGCAAATTAGTGAATTTAACAAAGCAGAAACAGAGTCATAGATATAGAGAACAAACTAGTGGTTACCAGTGGGGAAGGGGAAGGGGAGAGGAGCAAGATAGGGGTATGGGATTAAGAGATACAAAGTATTATGTATAAAATACATAAGCAAAAATGTTATATTGTACAGCACAGGGAATAGAGTCATTATCTTATAATAACTTTATATGGAGTATAATCTATAAAAATATTGAATCACTGTGTTGCACACCTGAAACTAATATAATATTGTAAATCAACTATACTTCAATTAAATATAAGTAAACAAACAAACAAGTAAAACAACCCAACTTTATTATGTTATAGCTCTGTAGGTCAGAAATTTGACTCAGGTCTCTCTGGGCTGAAATGAAGGTGTTGGCAGGCTTATTTTACTTTCTGGAGGCTCAAGGGGGTGGAATTTGTTATTTTTGGTTTTTTGTTTTGGCCGCACCACGCAGCATGTGGGATTTTAGTTCCCTGACCACAGATTGAACCCGTGCCCCCTGCAGTGGAAGTATGGAGTCTTAACCACTGGACCACCAGGGAAGTCCTTGGAATTTGTTTTCTTGCCTTTTTCAGCTTTTAGAGGCTTCCCACATTACTTGGATTATGAGTCCTTTCCATCTTCAAAGATAACAATGGCCAGTTGAGTCTTTCTCCTGTCGAATCATTCTGACACTGACTCTTCTGCTTCCTTCTTCTATTTTTAAAGATCCTTGTGTTTCCATTTGGGCCTACTGGCTAATACAGAATAATCTCCCTATTTTAAGGTTACCTGATTAGGAACTTAAACTCCATCTGAAACTTCAGTTCTCCTTTGCCATATAACATAATATATTCACAGGTTCTGAGGCTTAGGACATGGACATCTTTTGAGGGCCATTATTCTGCCTGCAATCACGATGCATTTTCCTTTGTATATAGTGCTGGATTTAATTTACTGATATTTTGTTAAGACTTTCTGCATCTATGTACCTGAGGGATATTTGTCTGTACTTTTCTTTACTTGTGATGCCTTTGTTCAGCTTTGATATCAGAGTAATGATGCTGTAATAATACGTGTTAGACAGTGTTTCTTGTACTTTCTGGAAGAGTTTGTTTATAATTTATGTTGTTGTTTCTGCTTGTTTGATGATTCTATGAATTGAATTTCTATAGTAGATATAGGACTGTTTACGTTGTTTATTTTTCTTGAGTGAACAATGGTAGTATCTTTCAAAGTATTTGTCCATTTCATCTAACTGATCATATTTATTGGCAAAAAATTGTTCAGAATAGTGCTTTATTATGCTTTTAAGTTCTGTAAGATCAGTAGTAATGTCCCTCCTTCCTTTGTAACATTGGTAATTTATGTCTTTTTTTCTTCTTCTTGATCCATCTGTCTTGAGGTTTATTAATTTTATTGTTCTTGTCTCAGAGCCAGGCTTTGGTTTTTTTGTTGCTTTTTGTTGCTTTTTTTGTTGCTTTTTTGTTGCTTTTCTGCTGTTTACTTTGACATTGACTTGTGTTCTCTATATTTCCTTCTCCTTTTGGCTTTGGGATTAATTTGTTCTTTTTCCTAGTTTCTTAATTTGGAAGTTTAGATTATTGTTTCAAAAGCTTTTGTCTGTTCTGATATAATCCTTTACTGCTATAAATTGCCCTCTAAGGGGAAGAGATATGGGGATATATGTATATGTATACCTGATTCACTTTGTTATAAAGCAGGAAGTAACACACCATTGTAAAGCAATTATACTCCAATAAAGATGTTAAAAAAATTTTTAAAAATTCCCTCTAAGCATGTTTTATTTCTGTCTCACATATTTTGATATGCTGTATTTTCATTTTCATTAAATTCAAAATATTTCATGATTTCCTTTGGACTTCTTCTTTGACCTATGGAGTTCTTAGTGTGGTGTTGTTCAATTTCAAAATAATTCGATATTTTCCAGAATATTGATTTCTAGTTTAATTATGTTGGTCAGAAAATACTTTATATAACCAATTATTTTAATTATTGTGTTTCTTTTATGCACCAGAAAATAAAGCATTTTTGTGAATGCATCATGTGCACCTGAAACCAATGCATATTCTTCTGTTGTTGAGTGGAGTGCTCTATAACAGTCAGGTCAAGTTTGTTGATAATATTATAAAGACCTTCTATATCCTTATTTACTTACTGCCTACTTGTTCTATTGTTAAATGAGAGAGAAGTGTTGAAGTATCCAACTGTAATAGTGTATTTATCTTCTTCTCCTTTCAGTTCTGACAATTTTTGCTTCATGTATTTTGAAATTCCGTTGATAAGTATGCACACATTTAGGGTTATGTTGTTGTCTTGATGAACTGAATTCCTTATCATTATGTAATGTCCCCCTTTATCTTTGGTAGAAATATTACTTGTTCTGAAGAATTCTTGGTCTGATATTCATTTATATAGCCATTCCAGCTTTCTTTTGGTTAAGGCTTTCATGGTATATCTTATTTTCCTTTTCATCTACAAATTATTTTATAATTCTAGTGAGCTTCTTGTAAGAAGCATATAATTAGGTCTTGCTTTTGTAGCCAATATGATAATATCTACCTTTTCTGTGGGTGTTCAGACCATTTACATTTAATGGAATTGTTGATATGGTTACATTTGCATCTGTATCTTGCTAGTTGTTTTTTGTTCGTCTCATCTCTTTTTTTTGAATTTTTCCTCTTGTTTTAATAGGTTGAATAATATTTGTGATGCCATTTTATTTCCTCTCTTGACTTATTTACAATCTTTTCAAAATTTTATTATTGGTTTCACTATGATTTATAATATATATCTTTAATTAGAGTCCAACTTCAAGTAATATAATACAACTCACATGTAGTATAAGAACCTTATACTGAATGTTACCCATTACTCCGTCATATCTATTGTGCTACTGTTGCCGTGCATTTTACTTATACATATGTTATAAACTCAAAAATATGTTACTATTTTTTTCTTGAAATTGCCTATTTAATTTTAAAGAGACTAAAATACTCACAGAATGCCTTTTATATTTGCTTTTATTTTTATCATTCCTGTCACTCTTCATTTCTTTCTATCCAAGTTTCCATCTGGTGTCTTATTCTTTCTGCCTAAATAATTTCCCTTAACATTTCCTGTAGCACATGTTTATTAGAAGTAAATTCTCTCATCTTTTGTTTGTCCGAGAAAGTCTTTATTTTCTCTTCATTATTGAAAAATATTTTCAATAAGTATAGACTTCTAGTTTGACATATATTTCTGTCAGTACTTTAAATATGTCACCCAATTATCTTCTGGCTTGCATAGTTTCTTATGAAAAGTCTACCATGATTTTATTTGCTCTGAATATACTACATCTTTTTACCATCAGTATTTTTGTTTTGTAATTGGTTTTAAGAAGTTTGACTGTGATCTATATTGAAGTGTATACTTATATTTGTCCACATCTGAGTTTCTTGGATATGTGGTTTATAGTCTTTCATTATTTTTGGAAAATTCCCAGTCATTATGTTTTCAAATGATTCTTCTCTACCATTTTTTTTTCTGCCTTCTTTTCTGAAGTTCACTTTACTTGTATGTTAGTCAATTACATGTTGACCCACAACTTTTTTTTTCTTAAAAAGATTTTTTTGATGTGGATCACTTTTAAAGTGTTCATCGAACTTGCCACAATATTGCTTCTGTTTTATGTTTTGGCTTTTTGGCTGTGAGGCATGTGGGATCTCAGCTCCCCAACCAGGGATCGAACCCACACCCCATGCATTGGAAGGCAAAGTCTCAACCACTGGACCGCCAGGAAAGTCCCATTTTTTTTTCACTTTTTTCTCTCTTTGCCTTATAGTTTGGATAACTTATGCTGACCTATCCTCAAGTTCACTAATCTTTTCTTTGGCTGTATTCAACTGTTAATGAGCCCATCAAAGTCATTCTTCAGCTGTGTAAACTCATTACTGTATTATTTTGTTACTGTGCTTTTAAAAACAATTTATAGTATTTCCATTTTATTCATTCATATAGTTTCCATTACAGTGCCAAAATTCCCCATCTGTTCATACATATACATCCATCTTTTTTACTAGGTCATTTGTCATATTAATTATAGTTATTTTAAAGTCTCTTTCTAATCATTCCAATAGCTGCAACATCTCTGAATCAGGTTTAGTTTGTTACTTAATTTCTTGAAAACAGATTATTTTTTCTTGCTTTTGCATTTCTCTCAATTTTCCCCCCTATATTATAGCTTAATTTTTAAATGTTTATTGGAGTATAGTTGATTTACAATGTTGTATTATTTCAGGTGTACAGCAAAGTGAATCAGTTATACATATATATGTATCCACTTTATTTAATGCCAGACATTGTGTTTAGAAGAATAGTAAGAACTATGGTAAATAGTTATTCCTGGATATGACCCTGCCTCTTCTTGCATAAGGCCATTTAATAGTGAAACTGAGTCAATTCACTCTGTAATTGAGCAGGCTTTGTGACTTGTGCTATCATTATCATCAGTGCACTACTGGCTTTAAATTCCTGTAGTGGTAAACTGCTAATATCACATCCTTAGAGTGTGAATTTTGTTGCCAGAGGGTTTTTCTCAGTTTTTCTTCCCCCTCAGCTTTCAGTTGCCCTTGCATGCCTGGGCCACAGAGGGGAGTTCTGTCTATGTTCCTGCCCCTCCTTCAGTAGAAAAATGCTGTTACTTGTTACTTTGCTCTGGGATCCTCATGGGGGCATAGCATGTTCTCTGTTGACTTGGTCCAGTATCAGTCTCAGGCAGGCCCTGTACACGTGGGCTTTAGGAATGAAGGTTCCTAGTATTCTTGGCCATCCTTACAGTGGCAGTGAAACTCTGCTTTGTATCTGTCTTTGGTCTTGGGCAAGAGTTTCCTGTCCCTCTCCCAGTAGTAGCAGCTCCATGCTTGGTATGTTTTCAAGAGCCTAGGCCCAAGAAAATTTCCTTCCCCTGTTGCAGAGGTAGATGGATTTGCTTATATTCTTCCCCAAGGGGCAAAGTATTTTTCCTGAGTTCTGGGTAAAAGATTCTTTATCATTTCCTCAGCAACAGACAGGTTTGCTTCAATTCCCCTGCTTCACTCAAAGCAATAGATCTTTGCCTGTGCCATGGAAGTGAGAGAATTTTCTGCCCCACCCTTAGCATCTTAAGGCTTTTGCTTCATAGGAGAGAAGAGTCTGAGGAAGCTTGCAAGGAAGTCTTTCTCCCATCTTTTTCATGAATACCCAATGTAAGAGTATGAAAAATAGCATGTGTGTGAATGCAAATTTCTCTCGTGTTGGGAACAACCAGCTATTCCACACAAGACATTATTTTTTTATTGTCTTTATTGGAGTATAATTGCTTTACACTGGTGTGTTACTTTCTGCTTTATAACAAAGTGAATCAGCTATACGTATACATATATCCCCATATCTCCTCCCTCTTGCGTCTCCCTCCCACCCTCCCTATCCCAACCTCTAGATGGTCAGAAAGCACCAAGCTGATCTCCCAGTGCTATGTGGCTGCTTCCCACTAGCTAGCTATTTTACATTTGGTAGTGTATATATGTCCATGACACTCTCTCACTTTGTCCCAGCTTACCCTTCCCCCTCCCCGTATCCTCAAGTCCATTCTCTAGTAGGTCTGCATCTTTATTCCTGTCTTGCCCATAGGTTCTTCCTGACCTTTTTTTTTTTTTTAGATTCCATATATATGTGTTAGCATACGGTATTTGTTTTTCTCTTTCTGACTTACTTCACTCTGTATGACAGACTCTAGGTACATCCACCTCACTACAAATAACTCAGTTTCATTTCTTTTTATGGCTGAGTAATATTCCATTGTGCCACATCTTCTTTATCAATTCATCTGTTGATGGACACTTAGGTTGCTTCCATGTCCTGGCTATTGTAAATAGAGCTGCAATGAACCTTGTGGTACATGACTCTTTTTGAATTATGATTTTTTCAGGGTATATGCCCAGTAGTGGGATTGCTGGGTCTTATGGTAGTTCTATTTTTAGTTTTTTAAGGAACCTCCATACTGTTCTCCATAGTGGCTGTATCAATTTACATTCCCACCAACAGTGCAAGAGGGTTCCCTCTTCTCCACACCCTTTCCAGCATTTACTGTTTGTAGATTTTTTGATGATGGCCATTCTGACTGGTGATGACCAGTGTGAGGTGATACCTCATTGTAGTTTTGATTTGCATTTCTCTAATGATTAGTGATGTTGAGCATCCTTTCATATGTTTGTCGGCCATCTGTATATCCTCTTTGGAGAAATGTCTATTTAGGTCTTCTGCCCATTTTTGGATTGGGTTGTTTGTTTTTTTCTTACTGAGCTGCATGAGCTGCTTGTAAATTTTGGAGATTAATCCTTTGTCAGTTGCTTCGTTTGCAAATATTTTCTCCCATTCTGAGGGTTGTCTTTTCACCTTGTTTATGGTATTCTTTGGTGTGCAAAAGCTTTGAAGTTTTATTAGGTCCCATTTGTTTATTTTTGTTTTTATTTCCATTTCTCTAGGAGATGGGTCAAAAAGGATCTTGCTGTGATTTATGTCATAGAGTGTTCTGCTGATGTTTTCCTCTAAGAGTTTGATAGTGTCTAGCCTTACATTTAGGTCTTTAATCCATTTTGAGTCTGTTTTTGCATAACACACTATTTTGAACTCCTCCCCAAACTGTATCTTATATGGAAATGAAGCCAGTCTATTCATTGTTCATGTACATGGTATATTCAAACTTGCCTTTATGTGTTTGCTTATGCTGTTTCTCTTGTATGGAAAGCTGTCTTTTCTACAATTTCTCAAATCTTTCCTAGCCAAGCAAAACTTTTATTTCCTTCTTGATAATTCCAGCCACCTTTAATTGATTCTTTGTTGATCACCCTTATAACTTATTTTAATTTATTATTGCTTCCAATTTACAAGTGGACATTTAAACGTGTACCATTCAGTGCTTTAGTACACTGTTTTGTATTTTTCCCTAACTGTGTCACAGGGTCTAGCCAGGCATACAGTGGGTGTTCAATGTCCTGACGATAGAATTTAGTTAGGAAAAATGTATTAAACTGCTCTTGTGTCACATTGACTGCAATAACAAAAGAAATACAATTGTTCCAATTTCCTTTTGATTGGTGTTTGTACAGTATTAGCCCACTATCAGATTAGTTTAACACATTAGCTCTTAAAGTCAGTGTAATGTTATAGAAAAAAACATAAGCGTTGAAGCCCAATGGCTCTGAATTGCAATCTTGGCTCCACAATTTATTGACTGCGTGACTTTTGGCAAGTTACTTAACCCTTCCTAAAGATTAAGTGAAATAATATTATCTACTTAGGCATAGAGAAGATGGTCCAGGGTGAAAAGATGTAAAATAGGTTGTTTGCTGGGAGCAAGAGAAGGCAAAAGATCAGGGTGTTGCTCTGAAAGTGTGAAACTAGAATAGAGCCTTACTATGTGTGTCTGTGTTGTGGCGGGGGGAGTGTCACGGGGAATGCAGTTTTTAAAGTATTGGCATCAGAGTCATAAAAATCTAGTATCAAGACGTAGGTTTGACACTACTTAGCTTTGTGAATCTTAGGCCTGTCACCACACCCTCTTGGACTTCAGTTTCTTCATCATTAAAATGGATACTGTATTTAAATGTGCTTGAATAACTTCAGAGAGGTGTCTCAAGGACTAACAAAGGAACAATAGGAACAAAGGAATAAAAGAACAACAAAGGAACAACAGCACGTAGTAAACTGTAAAGAGCACCACAGAAAGGTGTGAGGTTTGTAATTATAGTGATCCAGAGGGTGAAGAAAACAAGTTCGCTGCCTTCCTACTCTTGGCAAAATCATAATTAGTCAAGTTGCTACCAACTCAATTCATGCCCAAAAAGGGACTTGGGACAGTGATCACAGACATATGATTTAGGATCTCAGTTTTCTGTTCTTTCCTTAATATCTGTCTCAAACATAGTGCTGCTTAAGAGAACCTGTGTGTGAAGTTGCCTCAGTAGGAGCAGGACTGGGACAAGAATCTGGAAAATGTCTATTCAAAAGTGAAATATGGTTCAGAAAAATTTGAATTGGCCAAGATATCATGTGGACAGGGAGGTATGGTTTAGGGAGGAAGATTTGCCATTTAATAATATAATGGAGGAGAAAAATCTGGTTTGTGGAAGTATTTTCCTATTTCCACCTCTGAGTTTTACTTTATTCAAGATAAAACTGTCTTTCAAGTAAACACTCTAGAAGTCCTCAAATACCAGCTGCCAAGGATACGTGATAAACTGTGTTGGGAGTTACTACAACTTTTAAAAAATCGAACAAGTTAGGAAAAACTTTAAAAGCTGGAGCAGGTAAAGGAAGAGTTTCGAGTAGTAGCAAGCTACCATTTGGGGAGCATTCAGTTTGTCCAGTTAGCCCAGAAGATGTTACTAGTCTGTCTGAAAGTGTGTGTATGTGTGTGTGCACACACGCACGTGTGTGTGGTGTCATTTGTATGTGTGCATATTTAAGTATTTGTATCTGTGTGATATTATGTGTTGGCTTGGTTTTTTTGTTACCTTTTACATGTGCTTGAATCTGCTTGTGTATCCTGTGATCATTTGAGTTTACGTATGTGTATATGTACACATCCAGGGTTCTAGGATTCTTTTCATGCTTTGTTAATCTATGGACTCTTTAGTTTAAGCTTGTGAGCAAAAAGGACTAGTTGTTCATTCTGAGAATGTTATAGACTGAAATTTTCTCTAATACTTCAAGACCGTTCCCTTGATCAATGCCTCTTCTCCATCCCCACACACACAACCCATGTAGCCCTCCGATTGCTCCCATTCCTACTCGCACTCAGGCCATTTCTCTACAAGGGGTAGATGAAGAATGACTGATGAATAATAGTTGGAATTATTTCACGCCTTTCCTTTAAGTGAGTGGCAAGTAAGGTATCACCAGAGAATGGGGCTTTGTTTTCCACATCTACTCCCCTTAGATCATTGAGGAATTGTAGTTCTGGCCTCAGTTCTTTTATGTTTGCCTGCCTGGAGGTCTGCTTACCATTCTTTCTGGAAAATTTCAGGCGGAGGCACAGGGACTGGACTTTTTTGCCTTTGGAGAATGGCTTTTCCTCCTCCAGAGAAGGCCAATTCTCCAGCTCTAGGTCAGGAGGTGAGAAACTAAACTAACCAAAAATGCCTATGGGCTGCTTTAGAAACTCAGCCCTACTCCCGTGTTCCAGTGAGACAGCAGAAGGATCTCTCTAAACAGGCCTTGATTCATTGATTGATTCATTCAGTAGATATTTCTGGAGTACTTTCTATGCATAGCTCCAGCTTTAGGAACAGAATTCTTGCCAGCATATTCCTTTTGACAAAGGTCTTTGGGAGGCAATAGCTGAGAGTGACTCATGGTGGGAATTGCAAACTAGTTCATGAGAGAGGGCAGTGGACTTCAAGATCCCACAGGGAAAATGGAACCCTGTGCAGTTCCCTAATCTCCAAAGATGGGGCTATCAAGAGATCAAGATTCTGCTTTTGTTTCTGCCTTTGTTTCTAAATTAGCTGCCACAAGATGGTAAATCCTGTGGATTCTAGCTTCTCTCCCCTCCCTCCCTTGTCCCAAAGCCATTTCCTGAAAGTCTTATGGAGCAGCAGCTCTTGAACCCCAAGCAGCTTCTATGTCCTGCAGCCAACCCGAGTCTGAATGACTTTTGCTAATGTAAGGTTAGGAGTGGCTTTTTCTGAGCCAGCCCTTAAGAGTCATAGGATCACACACACTTGGGAGGGAGGGCACCTTGGTTCTGGTGTAGTTCTTGCTGCAGAACAAGTAACAGGTAAATATCTCCCTGTTCTATTTTTTGAGGAGTCAGACATCAACAATCTCTAAAGTCTCTTCCAGTCTGACATTTTATGATTACTTCTAAAAACGATTTCTTCAAAGCCTCTTCAAACTGCAAACTGCAGACTTCAAAAGCACTAGGGAGAACACTGAATAGATGTATTTTCTGAGAACTGGAATTCTTGTCATTTCCCTATAGATTTGAAAAGGAAGGGATTTGACATTTATTAAGTGTACTATGAGCCAGGCACTCTCTTATATGGTACATTACTATTTCAATAATAATTCATAACTTGAAGAAATTTGGGGCCTATGAAGTGAGTGTATCCGTGAAATACTGAGTACAATGCCTGGATAAAGTATGCACTCAATAAATGTGATGCCATGCCTCATACTTCAGCCCCTCTCTACCGAGCTCATGACCTTTTAAAAGGAAGAAACAGAAACACAGAGAGATTAAGTAACTGCCCCAAGTCACCCAGATTTCTAGGTCCAAAGGCCTTGTGTATCCTGTTACATTACACTGCCTCTGGAGTGTGAAGTCTGCAGTTATTTCTCCTGTGGAAATGCTCCATTAGCATGTGAAGTTTGAAGAGTTTGCTTGGAGGCCTCCTCCTCTCTGGTCCCATTCCTCATTGTGATCCAGGGCCTGAATTTGGGAGGTGGCAGTACAGAGGTTGCAGGTGCAGCACAGATTTCCCTGTGTAGGATTTTAACTGGTTCCACAGAGCTTGAACCCTCCATCTAGGCCTCATTAACACCAGAATCTCATTCTGGGCCACCCATACCCTAGGGCAGTCCTTGGGTCACCTGGCAAGGATTTCCTGGAGCCTCTGAATTCCAGTTCTGTTCCCCTGATGCAGGTATGGGAAGATAGCCTTGTGGGGAATAGCCAAGGGAGCCATCTTTAAATAATTGGGAAGATAAGTTCGTTTGCTCAAGATTTATTTCAGAAAATCGTATCCTTGCTGGCAGAATATTGAGAACTGTTGCAAGAGTGGAGGTTATGGGAGTAGCTACAACCAGAGATGAGAATGACCACTGACCTTAGGGGAAGAAGAAGGTAGGCTGAGGCTTGCCTACCCAGAAGTATGGTCATCGGCCCATATATTAGTAGGGTTAAAAGGGATGTTGCTGAGGTGAATGACAGAAGACTGGTTTTGGAGGCAACTTTATGACTTAAAAACAGTCTTCTTCGTAGAGAATGGACTTGAGGACATGGTGAGGGGGAAGGATAAGCTGGGACGAAGTGAGAGAGTGGCATGGACATATATACACTACCAAATGTAAAATAGATAGCTAGTGGGAAGCAGCCGCATAGCACGGGGAGATCAGCTCAGTGCTTTGTGTCCACCTAGAGGGGTGAGATAGAGAGGGTGGGAGGGAGGGAGACGCAAGAGGGAAGAGATACGGGGATATATGTATATGTATAACTGATTCACTTTGTTATAAAGCAGAAACTAATGCACCATTGTAAAGCAATTGTACTCCAATAAAGATGTTAAAAAAAACAAAACAAAAAAATGAAACAAAACAACCCCACTCTTCTTATGAGATCCATCAAGTCCATTCCTTCTGTAGCAGTCTTTCCTGTGTTGCTCTTTATTTAGTAGAAAGGGCCATGACATTCTATGTCTGGTGGTGGAGATGGGTTTGCATGGTGCATGTCACACTCTGGTCTAGTACCCACCGTGTACACAGAAAAATCCTGGGTTTTGGATGGCATCAATACATCTTTAGTATGAGAATAGGCAGGTAGTTCAGAATGCTGTTTTACAAAGCAGATGGCTAGACCTGATGGTTTCTTGTGGTCCTTTCCATCTCCAGGGTGACCAGCATGGTTGAGTATTTCTCTCTCTCTCTCTGTTTCTCTCTTTCTGTGTCTTTTTTTCTGCCTCTGTGTCTCTCCCTCCTAGGCTTCAGAGGTCAGATCATGTAATAGAGCCCTAGGACTGGGGACCAGCAATCTGAGCTTCCTAATCGTATCTGAGATAATTTAAAATACCTTGCATACGGGGGGGGGGGCACATAATTTGCCTTCTAAAAGTAGCACAATATTCTGGAAAGAGTAAAGGCTTTGAAGACAAACTAATTTTGGATCCAGATTCTCCCATGTCCTAGCTCTATGATGCTGAGAAAGTCAACTTAACTTCCTTGAGCCCCATTTTCCTGAAATTAGGGTAATCCTGGTACCTGTCTCCTAGGTGTGTTGTGAAGATTTACTGGGATAATTTAGCTCAGTGCCTGGTTCAGAGTATATGCTGAAAGCATATTTGTTGAATGAATGAATGAATGAATGAATGGATATTGATACCTTTCTTTCCTCCCTCCCTATGACAAAGTGCTGTTAAACAGGCTTTTGCTATAGTCTGATATAGTGGCAAGATCGTGGATGTATAATTCAGTCAATTCAGGGTCTGCACTCTTAACTCAACCATCTACTATCTGTGTGACTTTAGTAGTTAAAAATTTGTCTGAGACTTAGTATCCCTATGCATAAAATCTGGGTAGCAAGGCCAAGTATGCAGGGCTGTTGAGAAGATTAAAGGAAATAATGTATGTGATAGCACACATCACAGGACTGGAACATGGGATGTGATCTATATTGTCAGGTCCCTTTCTCTGCCTCTCCTGGGCACTTTCATGTACGTGGACTCATTTAATCTTCAGAACAACCATGTGAGATATGTATTATCATCATAACAAGATAATGTATGTGGAGGCACCTAGTACAATATGATGCAGGTGGTCAATAAATGCTTGTTTCCTTCCCCTCCTTTTCCCTAATTAAGCCAATTATTATCCTGCTAACAATCATGCTTTTGCATAAACTATGTGAATATTTTAAAGAATGAGGTGCTAATCCTATATTGCTATCAATTTAGGAGGCAGTCTGGACACCTGGCCTATAATCAGAATTATGTTGATTTTAATAAGATGACAAAAGATCACAGAGTTGATAGATATAAAGTGCTTGTCTAATTCTTCCTTATTATAGTGAGTTATGAATAGATTAATTTTATATTTCTAAATGTAACAACCATTAGAAAACCATTTTCATATAAATTATAGTTTTACATGTTAATGCCATATTTTCCTTAGCATCTGAAAATGCTGGTCTTTACTCAACATGAGGAGAAAGTTTTTATCTATGTATACAGAAATGGGGATTGGTTGGGGTTGAGTTCCTCTGACTTTAACCTGGTTTCTTACCTGGTTTTAAACCTACCATCTAATCTCTACTAATTTGTATGTTAGAGTATGACTTGAAGAGGGCCAAAGAGTGGGGTATATTTGTGGTTGGGACAGAGAGCCTTATGCCAAAATAAAATCTGAATTGCCCTGTTAGTAACCATGGATGAGTTGCTTAACGTCTTTTTTCCTTTGCTTCATCATCTGCAACGTAAAGATAATATTAGTATTTACCTGATATGTTTCTTTTGGGGATTAAGAAAGATAATTTATGAATAAATAAGTTAATCCACCTGAAAGGTTTAGCCTAGAGTTCACCATGTAGTGAAGGGTCAATAAATGTTAACAGCTGCCACTGCGATGACCACTGTCACCACCACTTCTACCAGTACAACGATGATATGACAAAACCATTGCAGAATGGTTAAAGAATTGGGTGTTCTGTCCATAAACTATTCTAGATCTCTGAAGAGTCATGTCATACTTTTCTTAGCATCTAAAGAACTTTCTTAATTTCAAACCCCATTTTTGAAATCTTTCCAAGGTGCTGTGTCCACATGGCTTGAATTACTATGAAACATCTGAGATGATCAGTGAATCCTGATACACTGAAACTCTTTCAGGGCCATAGGAGGATCATTCATACCCTTTGTTACCATTGTCCAAAGCCTCAGCTATAGAACGTATAGGAAACTGGACTGAATGTGATTTGAATGCAGGAGAGCCCTTGAAAATTGTTGTAATTTTAATTGTGATGGCTTCTATTTTAATTTTTCTTTCTCCCCTAAAAGCAAAGTATATTAAACTTTCTTAGTTTTGTTGAATCTCAACTAATTATAATTTTACAAGAACCTTTTCCCTGTCTCTAAATAAACCAGAGTGCCTATTATATAGAGAGACTTATCTAGGTGCCATGCATATTCAAGGAAGTAGGGAAAAGGGGATACAGCTAGGTTGATTGAATTCTTTTTCTTTTGAAAATTGGCCAGTTGTTTGGCTGCTCTGGAGACTAAATTAATACAGGTAAATTTCCTAAGTGGCACATTGATAGCTCAAGTGGGAGTAGTGAACCTGGATGTGTAGCCTGGAAACTTTCATTAAGTTACAGACCAGAGTGTGAGCATGACTTTACTGGCAATAAAAATGGGAGGCAAAGAGAGCCATGGAGATTTTGTCCTATGAATTCTTCAAATAGAATGATAAATAATTCAGATAGCCTCCTGTGTGAGTGTGAAAGGCTGGACACCAGTGGTCCCTCATGGTCCCTTCTACCTCCAGGGCCTTAGAGTTATAGAATGCCTTATTCCAGAACCATTCCTTCTTTAGATATTTGCTTAGAAACTTCCTTCTTTTCCTTACATTCCTTATATTCTTCCTTCCTTAAATATTTACTGAGTGCATTTTAAAAGTCTAGGCACAGTGCTAGAGATTGGAGTACAGCATAAGCAAGACAGACTCTGCTCCTACTCACGGAATTGACAATTTATCATGTTCTGGGATGTACTCGACCTGATGATTGGAGAAAAATAGCTCCTCAGTCGTGTTTGGGCCTTGTGTTATATAAAATTCCTAATATGTGATTTTTCTCTCTTTTCTTTAACTTGTACTACTTAAGATCTTGAACAAAAAGATGATTTTTATTTTTTATGCTTTTTATTGAAATATAGTAGATGAACAATATTATGTTAGTTACAGATGTACTACATAATGATTTGACTTTTGTATACATTAAAAAATGATCATGAGGATAAGTCTAGTAATCTTCTGCCCAACTTATTTATTACATTACTGAAGGTTTGTACCTCTTAATCCCCTTCACCTATGGAGCTGAACAGGTTGAGGTGGCAGAGAACTAGGACTAGGGTGGGACGGGAGGTGCTGACTTTTTACCTCTGATGTAGCCTCATAACTTAGCTCAGGAAATCTAGAGAGGGGGTGAAGTGTGCATAATTTAAAAAATAAGCAAGCAAATACCAAACCAAACAAAACAAACAAAAACCATAAAGAAAATAAATAAACATACAAAACTCTTCTTTCCAGTTGGTCCCATGGAAGTTTTCTTTCTTTGGCTGTGAAGGGCTAAGTCTATTCTTTTTAAGTCATCTGATCTGAAGTTGAGGCTGCATCATTAATTCCTAATAAGCAAATAATATAGTACACCCACTTGCTTTATCTATAAGAGAACTTAGGACCAGGTTGCTGGGGCCCCATCTCCCCCTTACAAAACAAAAAATGGTTTATCTTGGCATCAGTTACTGACACCAGCATCAGATGGCCTCAGGGTGCCATCAGCCTTCCAAAAGTTTGTGAAATACCCTCTTGGAAGAATAGAGGGGCAAAGCCAGGTGTTCTGTGAATGTGGGCTGGAATCAAGGCTCAGGATCCTGGGGTTCATCATGCTGGGCTGTGCAGCAGGACTTGGGAGCTCCAGGCCATCCTGCTTAGGAAAAATAAAATCGACAACAGATTTTCATCCACTTATTCATGAGTACATCAAAAGGGTATTAAGCGCTAACTAGTACTGGGAATAAAAGAGCAAACTGAAGCATCTTCTTTCACTTTTCCAGACTCAAAAAACATCATTTCCATGTGTTAACAACCTCCAAAGGGGACAGTAGCCATCAGTCAAGTAAACAATAATGTTGAGAACAGAAGTGTGAGTACACTGATATTGTACTTTTTCTTTTCTTTAAAATCTTCTCAATCGATTAGTTTTCTTTTAGCCCAGAGCAAAGAAAATCTAGGTGTGGGAGTAGAATGGGACCACAATATCTCTCTTCAATTATCTGAAGATCAAGATATAGATCAAGATACTATCTATTACCTTAGAAAATGTTAGATCTATGTTATATAGAATCAGTGAGCAGACCAGGGATGAATTTAAAAGGATTCTGATTCTGATTTATTTCTAATAGCTAAAGCTTATCAACTGTGGAATATGTGGTCTTGGGAGCTACTAATAACAATTAATTATTGTAATATTTATAATTGTTATTTTAATGTATTTTATATATAGTACTTTAAATAATCGTTAAACACAGTATGTCTCATTTACTCTTCAGCACTCATTGTGTGTTTCAATCAAGGTGTATAGCATTATCCCTGTTTTGAAGATGAAGAAACTGAGACTTAGAGATGTTAAGAGTATTACTCAAGGTCACACAGCGAATATAGGATAAGCTGGAAATCAAATCCACACCTGTTGATTGGTCTTAAAGGAGTGTATGAGGAAGAACTTTTTTCCTTGGCTTATTTTAGAATGTAAAGAAGCTGTCTTCAGACAGGGAAGAATCAAATGGCAGCTCAGACTTCCAGGGAGGCAAGAGACATTTACCAGGCCAGAGTCCAGTAGAGAACTATGCTCTGCAAACCAATCCAGATGAAAATGAGCTATTTTGTTTATTGCCATTTCTATTTTAAGGTTGTGTTCTCTGATTTCAATGTGAAAATGTAGGTCTGGGCTGTTGGATGGCAAAAAACACACCCTTTCTTGCTCACCACAGCTACAATCACACATCCCCAGTGTGCGTAGATGTATGCTTGTGTGTGCATATGAAATTACTTTCCTGAGCCTGTGAACACACACCGGTTTCATAACTTGCCTGAAACAATAAAGGTTGCGATCCAAAAAAGAACCAGGTTTTGCCATTTCCTGCATAAAAACAAACAACTGAGTTATTCATTTGATTGACTTGTCCATTTTCCCAGTGGTTTTGGCATGGGGAAGAAAACTTTTCTGTGAGTGCAGCCTGTATGTGTGTGTGAGTGTGTGTTTGAGGACCACCTTATACCACTGTTTAAAACTTTTCCTTTTCTTTAATATATTTTTCAAAGTTCTGTCTGATAATTGTGGATTGTATCTGGAGGCCCACTTGCTAAAAGCATGTTGAGTCATAGGCAGGTTGTAAGAGTCCAGAGACCTGCAGTGATGACTAAGAGAGTAATTATTTCATAAAAAAGGAAAAAAATAGGTGTTAGTTTGAAAGGAAGGCTGGGGGAGCATGAAGAACTCCTTGAACAGGAGAAGAAAAACACTTGGAAGCTAGCTGGCAGGGTGAGTGGGGACCGGAGAAAACTGGTCTTGTGCAGTAGGATTTGCTGCTGCATTTTAATCACATCTCTATGTGACTGTTTTTTTTCCTCTTTCTGTTTTTTCATCAAGCAAGAAAGGACACAGAGGGGATTCAGCAGGAACATAGCTCTTTAAACTTTGTACTGTACTCTGGCCCCTTACACATTTTCAAATTGACATCTAGAAATTTTTCATTGTAAGTTCAAATAGATGCAAACACTGTATAATTTCTGTCACCTTGTAAATACTGGCAGTTTAAAATTAAACTCTTGCATCATTCTTTTAACTTTTTCAATGAATTCTAAATACTGTAGTATTTTGATGTCCACTATCACGCAGGAAAATATAAATGGACAAGTTCTCTAACAGTCAGACACTTAACATCATTACCTTTTCTTCTTGAACTCACACTTCCAATCACTTTCCCCACAGAATTTTATCCTAATTTCATACATCTTTTTATACTTGAAAGTCTTCTCTTGATCATCCTATTATACATTCAACAAATATATATGTACCATGAAATTTTAAACTAAAGAAAAAAACCCTGTTACCAGAAGTCTGCAAAGTGTTAAAATAAACAAGCAAATAAGTCACAGAGTTAGTGACAGAGAATTAATTAGAACCTGAGACTATGCTCTAACTAACTTCAAGATCTTATCCACTCCACTCTGCTGTACTCTCACAGAAGGAAGTGACTGCAACGATGGTAAGTTTCAAGATGCCTAATGAGTAGACCTTTCTCTTGAAAAGTGGGAGAAGAGTAATTGTGAAAAGGGAGGTGAGAAAAGAGGACCGGAATGATTCTTCAACCACAGGCACATTCACAGTAGATCAGTTTTAGAGAATAGTTCATATATAAAGTAGAAATTAATTTTCTTAAAACACTCTCTGTCTGCCTACCTCTTTGGGAAGTCATTGTGCATCTCTAGGGCAGGGTTTCTCAACAGCAACATCATTAACATTTGGGGTCAGATACTTCTCTTTTGTAAAGGGCTGTCCTGTGCATTATAAGGTGATTAGGAGCATCCCTGGCCTCTATCCGCTAGATGCCCCTCTCCAGTTGTGGCAACCAGAGATGTCTGAAGATATTGCCAAATACATGGGGGGGTGAATGTGTGCAAAATCTCCCCCATTTGAGTACCATTGATCTTGGGTTCTGCATACCCCAGTTTGAAGACTGATTATCTAGCTTGTTAGGAATATGAACCAGTCCCAAATCAGTCAAATATGTTATTTGTGGTTTGTTTAGGAAAAGGGCAAAATCTGGTTGTTTGTGTTTAAATTCCCTTCCTGAATGAGCGGGGAGTTTTTGAGCCCATGGGAGTAGGAAATTGTTAAATCCGTATCAAAGGTTGTTGGGCCTGACCAGGCACTGGGTCTTGAGAGAACCAAAATTTGGTTAGGATAAGGTATTTAAAGATGCCAGAGGGCTTCCCTGGTGGCGCAGTGGTTGAGAGTCTGCCTGCCGGTGCAGGGGACACAGGTTCGAGCCCTGGTCTGGGAAGATCCCACATGCCGCGGAGCAACTGGGCCCGTGAACCGCAACTGCTGAGCCTGCGCATCTGGAGCCTGTGCTCCGCAGCAAGAGAGGCCGCGGCGGTGAGAGGCCCGCGCACCGCGATGAAGAGTGGCCCTCGCTCGCCACAACTAGAGAAAGCCCTCGCACAGAAATGAAGACCCAACACAGCCAATCAATCAATCAATAGAAATGCTGTAGAATTATTAAAAAAAAAAAAAAGATGCCAGAGAAGGGGAAGAATGGAGATGAGGAATGAAGTCACTAACAACAGAAATCATGATAGCTGCCATTTACTATTTGCCAACCACTGTGCTAAGTATTTTATATGGATTATCTTGTTGAATAATCACAATAACCCAGGAGATAGTTATAATCATTTGTTAGTTAGGGTACAGGTTAAGTTGTTGTAACAAAACGACTAAAACCTTCAGTGACTTAGACAAAATAGAAATGTGTTTATCTCCACAGAAGAGCCAGGTAGGCTGTTTAGTGTTATTCTAGCTGAGGGTTCAGGCTGGCACTGTGCTGTTGCTATGTTATTTTCAATATCCAACTTCTATCTCAGTCCCAGGTGGCAGCTGCTGATTTTGTTCTCAGGTCTGTATTCCAGCCAATGGGAAGAGTAAAAAGGGGAGGGTGAGGATATGTACTTTTCTTTTAAGGGCACGAACTAAAAGTTATGCACATCATTCAATTCACACCCAGTTGGCCTGACCCAACTGCAAAGAAAATGTGGATTTTAGCCAGGCAGCTATGTATCCAACAACAGGGGTCGGCACTGTAGCCTGAGGCCCAAAGACCTGGTTAAGGATGGTCTTAATATTGGGGAAACCAGGGAGAATGAATCTGAGCCATAGCTCTTGAGGAAGAGGTGGGAGTCTGAGATGAGAATACCCAATAAAAACCCCTTATTCCTTCTCAAAGGAGGCAGAACCAAGGTCAGAAGCTGGGAAGGAACTGGAGAACAGTGTGGGTGCCCATGGCTTGCATGTGGTGGGTACCTGGTGCAAAGTAGATGTGTAGGAAGAAGGCTGGCTAAAAGGTATAAGATTGTAAGTCTGCCTTTATTTCTTTTAGACAGCTTTCTGAAAACTCTTTGCTTATACACATACGTGTAGATAATAACAGGCAGTGAGTCAGTTTGTGTGGTGGAAAGATTATGAATGTTGGAGTCACACAGAACTGTGTTTGAATCTCAGCTCATGTTCATTTGATGACTTCAGGCAAATTTTTGTTAGTACTATTATTAGCCATGATTTATTGAGCAGTTTCTATGTGGCAGGCACTTTATATTCATGATCTCATCTAATCCTTATATAACTCTATAGATAGACACTAGAGTTATCTTAAATTATCTTTAAGTTAAATTAAGTGGTGAAATTAAGTGGTGATAAGTAACAGTAAAGAAGTAATGAGAGATGTACAGTTTTCCTTGTGCATTTATATCGTATCATCTTATTTAAGTATAGTGATTAATGATGTTGGTTAATGCTTCTCTGGGGCTGTTCTTACAAAAAAATTATTTTGTAAAGAAAAATCTTTAATGTTTATTTAGTGCTAACTATGTTTTAATTACTTTACATGTATTTACTCCTCAAAACAACACTGTGAGAAGCCACTATGATAATTTTTTCAGCTGAGAAAGCTGAGGCCCAGAAAGTTTAAGTAACTTACCCAAGATCATATAGCTAGTAAATAGAGAGGCTGGGAGTTGATTCTGAGCAGTATGGCACTGGAGTTCATGTGTTTAATAATTTTACTACACTGCCTCACGAAAACTAGTAGAAAAATTAAATGAGAAAACATGCTATTTTCTCTTCCACTGCCTATGATGTATATGAAAAGCCTGGTTATTTGGGCCTTGTGATCTAATCCATGGCCACTACCTCCCTAATGTCAGTAGTTCTGATTTGCAGGCAAAGTCCCATGTCACAAATATTTCACTTCTAGAAGACTATTCTGGGATAGCCAAATTAAAAACTGATGGCAGGGCTTCCCTGGTGGTGCAGTGGTTGAGAATCTGCCTGCCAATGCAGGGGACACGGGTTCGAGCCCTGGTCCAGGAAGATCCCACATGCCATGGAGCACCTGGGCCTGTGCATCTGGAGCCTGTGCTCTGCAACAAGAGAGGCCACAACAGTGAGAGGCCCGGGCACCGCGATGAAGAGTGGCCCCGGATCGCCACAACTAGAGAAAGCCCTCGCACAGAAACGAAGACCCAACACAGCCAAAAATAAATAAATAAATAAATTTAAAGAAAACAAAAAACAAAAAAAACTGATGGCAAAGAAGATAGCACATGTGACTATCTATACCTGACTGTGTAGATCCAGATGTGTGTGTGTCTCTGTGTGTGTGTTTGTGTGTGTGTTCAGATGTGTGCACATGAGTCTAACCAGCAGTTTCAGATGTCAGCTGCTAGGCTTTGTACCCAGAAGCCTAAAATACAGCCTCTTATGGGGAAGGATTTAAAAATAAGAAATCTGTATTCATACATATTTAGTAAGTACACCTGGTTTTCCAGAATCTACTGTCTCTCCAGCAACTACTGTTCTACTGTCTCAGAGATGTCATCAGCAAACAAGCATGGATGGCCCAGTAACATCAGTGGAGTGATTCTCTGCTTCAGTCCTGGCATTTCACCTTCCATTACATGCTCTGATAAAGAAGATCGTGATTATGATTTGCTATCTGGCCTGCCATTTCTTTGAATTGTCAGGATTTAGTAAGAGTTTTCCTTGGGAATTTCTTCTACCCAAAATGGCACAAAGGATGCCGAGCATGGGCTAAACATGTCTCCTTTGGATGTGAATTTGGGGGTCTTATATAGTTGTACTCTGAATTGTTTCCTTAGGGATGGGGACAGATTTTCACTGAGCCATTCCTTCCACCATTTAGTCTCCTCATCCTTATTCCACACCCTGACTAGATGACAAGTTCAGCTAATTTCCATAAAAGTTTTTCTGAGGGCAAATTTAACTGGCTAAAATGAGAGCCTGTCCCCCCAAAATGCCCTAATCAGTGCAGAGCTCCAACCGCTGATTAGAATTGTACTGTGTAGGAAATCTAAGTGGTAATCTGACATAATAATATGAAGAAACTGACACATCTCCAGGAATTTCTGACTTCTGTGAGACCAGGAAATACCACTATAATGGTGACTGAGTTAATAATACTGGGGTTTGGAGACCTCGAGGAATTGGATCCCTTGCTCTTCTTGGTGTTTGGCGCTGTCTACCTGGCCACCATTTTTGGGAATCTCCTCCTTGTGATCCTGGTGAGCACTCAGCAGGGACTCCAGACACCAATGTACTTCTTTCTGGCAAACCTCTCATATCTGGAGGTCTGTTATACATTGAATATCATGCCCAGGTTGCTCGTGGACTTGCTGAGAGAGAACAGAGTGATCTCCATGGTAGTTTGTATTATTCAGCTCTACTTCTTTGGGGCCCTGGGTAGCACTGAATGTTGTCTTCTGGCAGTGATGTCATATGACCAATACCTGTCTGCCGGCCTTTACACTGTCCAACACTAATGCATGGAGCCATATGTTTGGGGCTAGTGATTGGCTCATGGGTTAGTGGTTTCACAGTGGCAGCTGCATTCCAGGCTGCTATCCAGCTTGACCTTCTGTGGCGGCAATGAGATTGACCACTTCTTCTGTGACTTGATGCCTCTGCAGAAGCTCTTCTGCTCAGATCCCCAGCTAGTCAACCTGGTCTGCATGAGTCTAACAGCACTGGTGACTCTGGCCCCCTTTGGACTAATCCTAGCCTCCTACTGGAAGATTCTTTTCACAGTCTTGCATATACCTTTCATGACTGGTAGGCAGAAGGCATTCTCCACTTGTTCTTCTCATCTAGTGGTTGTGACCTTGTTTTACGGGACCTTGGTGTTAGTCTTTGCTCTGCCCTTGGCTGGCCAGGTGCCAATTCTCAACCATACCTTCTCCTTGCTCTATACTGTTGTCTCTCCCACGTGTAACTGCCTTATCTACAGCCTCAAAAACAAAGATGTCGAGGAAGCACTGAGGAAGCTGAGGGTTGTGTCTATAATGATGAGCTTCATTCAATCAACCAAAATGATGGCAGTCTGAAGGTCAAGGCACTCTCCCCATGCTCAGGGAACTCCCAGTCTGATTAGCAAAACTTAGGATAGATTATAATCTTTATAACCTGAAATATTGGTTAATCTTCAAATCATCTATTTAGCTGATTTGGGGGAGAGGTTAGTAGATTTGTCTCTGTTTCCTTGAAGTGATCTAGCTCTCCTTGAGCATATTTATACTGTGAGAGGGGAGGAGTATTTCCTAGTTGGTGGGAGGGGAACCATTCTGGGATAGACAATAAATAATGCAGCATATAATCCCTTCAAAAGCTCAATCCTGGAGGTGAGGATTGGCAGGTGTGCTTTAGTTGTGTTCGGTTTCTTCTGTGTGTGTGTGTGTGTGCATGTGCGTGAGTGTGTTATAAATTAGACTGGGAGATCTTGGGGTTGGAGGAGCAATAACTGTGCTACCCCGATAAGAATAAGAGAGCTCCCTAAATGAAGGGACCGTATTTATTTGCTTAGCACTCAGGCAAGTATTCTGGTAGTGAGGCTGACTGTGTTAAATGACTAATAATACTGCACCTGCACTTGGCCTAGGACTAAGAAAGATAAAAGTGGAATCTAATAAAATATACAGAAGCTCACTAGAAGACTAGTCTTGGAGAAATGTGCATTAAGCACTTACAGCAATTTGTTAGACATGTAGATTGCCTCAAGGCACTCTTTTCTGAGTTGAATTTTCTCTGGCATTCATAGCTCCTCACTGTGTTTTCATTTCTTTCTTTATGCTCCCCTCCCAGATCCTCCTTCTGCTATGTACCTGATTTAGCCTTGATGGCCTCACTTGTGCTTTTGTTTTATTTTTGTATCTGCTACCAGCTATCTAACATTATCAACGGATATATTCAAGCTACATTTCAAGAGAGAAGGGAAGCAAAAAGACTCTGCTAAGGGAGACAATCAAAAATATGCATTGAAACTAATATTATCCAGGCATTGTGCTAGGTACTAGGAATAGAACAGTGAACAATGTAGATACAGCATCTGACCTCAAAGATATTACAGTCTGGTGGCCTTGGTATTCAAATTGCTCAGATTATATATTTTTACACTGTTTGTAGACTATGTAGTTCTTGAAAGCACTGTCTATAAAGAGAACCTCTGCACATAAAATCCCAATGTTGTTATTTACCTTAATTTTAAGAATAATTTTACAATTAATATGAAACAACATAATGTAAAAGACCTAACAAAGCTTTTAGTAGAACATATGAACAAACACAAAAGCTCAGAATGTCCCTTGCTTAGCTAAATACACCCCCTTTTT
Organism: Orcinus orca; assembly: GCF_937001465.1. NCBI lineage: Eukaryota > Metazoa > Chordata > Mammalia > Artiodactyla > Delphinidae > Orcinus > Orcinus orca. The sequence continues at coordinate 113,404,738 of NC_064580.1, forward strand.
TCCTTTAAGACCCAACTCAAGTACTATGTTCTCTCAGAATTCTCCCTGCTGTCTTCCTCATGTAATTTATTCCCCTCAGAAGTACTCTATTCCCCTTTATTTGACAAGTAAGCATGCACTGCTCTTCACATTTTGTGTGCATGCCCTATCTTTCCAGTGAGATTGTAAACCCTCCCAGGACAGAGATAGAAAGTCATTTCTAGCTGTACCCCCAAGTGCCCAGCATAGTACACTTCACACAGTCAACATTTGATACTTGTCTTCACATGATCAAATCCAAGCTCCTCAGCGTGGGATTCAAAGTCTTCCATGACCCTACTCCTGCTTCCGTTCGCAACCTCATCTCCCACCAAGCTCCATCTCACAATTTACCATATCATACATGTGCATCCTTACTCGTGTCCTTTGCCTGAAAATTCCTGCCTATATTTGTTTTTCACATGGTTAATGCCCCATCATATTTTAACACTTGGATTCATCATCATCTTTACCAGGAAATCTTACCTGATTGTTTTCTCCCATCCAACACATTGAGTAAAGTGATACTCTCCTGTATCTCTATGGGATTCATTGTGGACCTAGGTTTGAGCAGTAATCACATTATCTGGTGTTTTACCACTGAATTTTTAGTGCTTGGCATAGGAGATAGTCAATGACTACTTGTTGAGTGAATAGCTGAATGGTTATATGTCTTCCTCCCTTACTACATTACTATTATTTCCTTGACTTCAAGTACTACCTATATACTGATGATCCTCCATAATTTAATACTGTGATAAATGTTATAAAGGAAAAGCACAGGCTGCTAGGATGGCATATAACAAGGGTACTGTGGTGCTCCAAGGACAATAGTGCTTCAAGGACAAAGGACAATCGTGCCTGAAAAAGTTTCAGCGATACACACCCTATCAGACTCTTGTTGTCCTCCCCGCCATGTTGCGATGGTTATGAAATTCCTGAGCCCACCTGGGCGTTGGGACATGTTTCTCTCTTGTCCCAAATAAGGAAAGGCATCTGCTCTGTCCCACTCCCACCCTACAGAAGGATGTTATATGTGCTTTGACCAATCAGAAAACCATTCTTTTGTTCTCTGGCTATAAAAACTGACTAATAGCACATGTTCGGGGTCCGCTCTCTCAGACTACTAGGAAGTCAGCCCGCTGTTCTGGCAGTGACCATTCCATTTAATAAATTCCATCTTCTTTACATTCTTCCTTGTGTCTGGAAATTCTTTTCCAACCCACTTTCAGACCACAACAGGTACATAATTTGGATTGGGTTGGAAATATCAGAGAAGACTTCTCTGATAAGGTAGGGCAGGATTTCAACAGAGGGACTAGATAACAGCAGGGTCCTGCAGTAGTAAAGACCTTAGAATGTTTGGGGAACAGAGAAAGTGCTAATATGGTTACAATGTAGTGATCAGAGGGGAGAACATCACAGAAGGGTCTAGAAAAGTAGGCAGAAACCAGATAATACCATGCCTCACTGCATTTCGCTGTGAGATTAGAACTCTTTGAATGATTTTTTTGTAGAGTGACAGGATCCATTTTATGTTTTAAGATCATCTGGCTGCTATGTGGAAAATGACTTTTAATGGGACTGGAGAGCTAACAGACATTAGGAAACCAATTAGTACACTGTTACATTGTTACCAGTGAGAGACAATGGTGGTAAGGGCTAGAAGAGTAGTGGCAGAGATGGGGAGAAATGAATTGAACTCAATATAGTCAGAGGTAGGAATTATAGAGTTTGGTAATGGGTTATAGAGGGAGGAATCAAAAATAACTTTCAGGTTACTGGTTTTGAATTGAATATGTGCTTGTGCCACTAGCTGAGATGAAAGAACCCTGGAATAGGACAAGGTTTGGGGGAGAAGAGAAATGATGAGATTAATCTTGTATAAGAGTATACTGATATAGCAGTGGATGTTAAGTTGGTAGTTAAATATACTGGTTTGGAACTCCGAAGAGATATCTGGGCTAGAAATAAGAATTTAGAAGCCATCAGCATGTAGATGGCATTTAAAATCATGGAAATGGGGGAAATCATGTAGAGAAACTGTTTAGAGAGAGAAGAGGAGAGAGCCCAGAATGGGGCCCTGTGAATTCCATCATTTAGAGGTCACACAGAGGAAGAATAAGGATGAGGAAGGGATAGAGAGGTAGCAGGAAAACCATAAGTGTGTAGGCTCATTCAGGTAGAGAGAAGAGAGTGTTTTAAGGAAGAAAGCCTGGTAAACTATACTGAAGGCTGCTGAGAGGAGGTGTAATATGAGGACAGAGAAGAGTCCATTGTATCTGATAACATGGAGGACATTGATAACCTCACTAAAAGAACTTTTGGTAGAGTGATGAGTGCAGAAGTCATACTGGAGTGAGAGAAAGAAATAAATAAAAGGTGACGGAAAGAAGACACCATGTGTAGATAATGCTTTGGAGAAACCTGGTTCTGAAAGGAAATTGATTTGGTGAGAACTGGAACGAGGACCTTAAAGGAAGATGTTTGTTTTTACAATGTGAAGTAATAGAAAATATTTTAATACTACTAGGAAGAAGAATTTATTAGAAAGGGAGAAGTTGAAGATGCAGGAGACCAGAGGGATATAGTATTTTATGGTCCCTGAAAAGGCTGGAAGGTCCAAGGTCCAGTGCATATGTGAAGGGATTGGCCTCTGATCAAAGGAGTGACACTTATACTGTGACAAATATGTACTGAATACTTACTATGTGCTTGGTTTTGTTTTAAGTATTGAAATACTAGGGTTACAACAATGAATAAAGCATGCTCCCTGCTCTCATGCAGCTCACAGTTTGGTGAGAGACAAGTAAGTAAACAGAAAATTATAATTGGGTTGATTAATGCTATGATAAGTGTAGGGTCTTATGTCAGTGCTGGGGAGGGAGAGTCATTGTTATGGGTTGAATTTTGTCCCCCAAAGAAAGATATGTTGGAATCCTAATGCCCAGTATCTCAGAATGTGACCTTATTTGGAGATAGGGTCTTTACAGAGGTAATCAAGTTAAAATGAGGTCGTTCAGGTGGGCCCTAATTCAATATGACTGGTGGTCTTATAAAAAGGGGAAAGTTAGACAGAAATACACACACACAGGGAGAACACCACATGAAGATGAAGGCAGAGATGGGAATGATATGTCCATAAGCCAAGAAGCACCAAAGATTGCCAGCAAACAACCAGAAGCTAGGAGAGAGACATGGGACAGATTCTTCCTCACTGCCCTCAGAAGGAATCAATGCTGCCTTGATCTTGAATTTCTGGCTTCCAGAACTGTGAGAAAAAATTTCTGTTGTTTAGTACACTCAATTTATGGTACTTTGTTATGGCATCCCTAGCAAACTAATACAGGCACCCAAACCAATCTGAGGCAGGAGGTTGGCTAGGTTAAGGGAAGACTTCCCAGCGGAGGTGTTATCTGAGTTGAATCAAATAAGTAGATTGCGTGGGTGGGGCCTGGGGAAGCCATTCCATGTAAAGTGATCATCATCTGCAATGGTTTGGAAGTGAAAGAGAGTGTGCATGTCCAAACTACTGCAAGAAATCCAGCGTGACTGGATCTAGAGTGTGTGGGCAATGGTGGTGACAACTGAGAACTGAGAAGCTGGGGCCAATTCATGAAGGGCCTTCTATTCCAAGCCAAGGAATTTGGACTTTATCCTGAAGTCAAAACGTGGCCTTTAAATGTTCATTCCCCTCCCCACTATTCACCTGCCTAACTCCATTTTTCCAGGAAGTCTTTTCTTACATCTATTGTGGAACTTCTCACACAGAAATAGGGAAAACAACTTGCTTCTTGATCTCCTCAAATATGCAGCAAGCTCCTTGAGGGAAGGGACTATGTCTTATTTACCCAGTGCCTGGCAAGTGCTTGACATATAGTAATCTCTCAATAAATGGTTGTCTGTTGTGTTCCTAGAGACAGCATTGGGACTTCTTGGCTCTCTTTGGAATGGTATTCCAGGACACTCCATATTTTCTTTTACTCTTCTCTCCTCTTCCTTCCTCTCACTGATGACCCTCCATCAACCCTCCACACTTGGTTCTCATTTCACTTCTCCACTTGGTTTTCTCTTTGGATCAAGGATCCTGAGAGCTTCTGGTGTGCTTCCCCCACCCCAAATCAGTACTCCCCACATCAGACAGCCTCTCATGCATCCAGGTTCCTACTGTCCCCAAGGGAACCTGGTTCACACCATGCAGAGCCCTACAGTCCAACCTTGTCACCTTACTCTGCCCCTAGTTCTGCCAGGACTAGTGCTTAACTTAGCCTAAGCTGGGTCATTAGGTCAGTTTCAAGGAAGTAGCTCTGGCCAGAATGGACCAAAGAACAGGTGCAGCTTTGGCAAGAGGATGCAGTTGAGGCTACAGGATGGGGCAATGGGGTTACTGGGCAGGATCAGATAATCCGAGCAATCTCTAACTGAGCCAAATTTGATCCATGGGACCTCCATTGAAAAAGGCAAAATAGGGTACCAGAAAGGGAAACTAGGAACAATGATAGTCAAGGCAAGATTCTGAGCAGAAACCAAGTGTTCGCATCAGATTGAATTCATTTAAAAAGTGTACATCCCCTCACATCTGCCCATTTCTACATGCATAAACACACCCCAACTTGAGCAAGTGCACACAAACACACATGCACACACCACAGACACAAAATGTTGACACACAGACCCATACCCACAGTGACAGAACCTAGTGTGACCTGCTTTGGTTGGCATATACTGTAACACCTGATCTGTCTGCAACTGGCTGGGAAGGAAGCTCTTTATACATGCAGGTCCCAAATAATAGAAGCATAACTTGAAATAACAAAGTCTTTTTATTTTCTCTCAGACAGATAGCTTTCTGTCTTATTATACCAAAATGAACCTGATACAACATTTTCTGGATGATCCCAAACCATCTTTATGGGTACTCATTATTGGGGGCTGGGCTAAAACATAGGGTGTTGTTAGGAGCTCTGTTAAAGTGTATTGAACTCTTTATCCCTCCACTAAACGGCCCCAGTGTAAACATTCTGTTTACATAGACACTCATCATCCATACATGTGCACAGATATATATGGGTATGAATATATACACACACACTATCTTTCATATGTGTCTCCATACAAGATGAACATAAATCATACTGTGTAGATACACACACAGTGCATTTACTTATAAGCAACATATGCACTCCCTGTAGCTAGGTTTGTAAGTGGCTCCGTTTCGTATAGCACATAGCCTGCTTCTTTCGTCATTTCCCTTCCTTCCTTTGCACACTAATTTTTAGGATTAAGGAGTTAGTACAGCATTCACTGCAGAGTTGGTGGTTTTAATTGTTCGCACATGACTCAGTTAAAGAAGGCATTTTAACTACAAAGAACTTCACTGGGAGATGGGCTCACGGGGAGTTATTAGAAGCAAGTGCATAACAGCTCCTTGGGAGGCCATTATTTTGCACTTCTCTCCCCCCAGCAAGCATGTTTATTATTGGTAACAAGGTGAGAGGAAATTCCCTGATTTCATTAGAAACCTGGAAAAATAACTTTTCCTTACCAATATCTTCCTTTCTCGCTGGAACATATTTCTTCTGGAAGGTGGTATGGCAAAATGGCCAGCCCCAAGTATCCTTTTTGTCTAATAAACTCTCTGGAGCTCCAGGACTTATCCCTGGAGAATACCCCTCCACTCCCGACCACCACCACACACAGATGCAGCAAAACAGCCACCTCATTAACTCAAAGTTGTAAATAACTGGGACACCACCTACTCTGGTAATATTCACATGTGCGACACCTTAGGGAGGGGAGAGAAAAGGTTTCATGAACATTTCACCAGCATCTGCTTTATTTACATATAAATAATGGACTTATTACAAACCCTTATCTGTTCATTGAAGCCAGGCTGGCAGAACCTAGCGTGACATGCCTTGGTTGGCAGATACCTTAACACCTGATCTGTTTGGCATTGGTTGGCAAGGAAATGTTTGCAAGTGCATGTTTCACATAATAGAAGTGTACTTGCAGTGGCCATGTCCTTTTCATTATAATTGTTTCAAATGGATGTCTCTATATTTTTAAAATTGATTTACAATTAACATATAATATTATATTAGTTTCAGCTGTACAGCATAGTGATTTGATATTTTTATACATTATGAAATGATCACCTCAATGAGACCAGTTACCATCCATCACCATACTAAGTTGTTATAATATTACTGACTCTTCCCTACATGTACATTACATCCCCAAGACAAGCTGAAGTTTGTATCTCTTAATCCCCTTCACCTATTTTGCCCATCCCTGTTTTTTCATGCCAAGTGAACCTGACACAATTTGCCCTTTTCAGGTTGATTCCAGGTCATTTTATGGACACTAATCATTGAGTTGGGCTAGGATATAAGGTGTGTCCTTAGTGTGTCAGACTGTTTAATCATCCAATAAATGGCCCCAGGCTGTCTATTTTTTAAGAAGAATCCTGTCTTCTTTCTAAAGTTTTTGCTTGCTGATTAAATTGTTTATGCCTCCAGTAGCCCTTTGACATCTTCTGTTCTATCCTAGGCTCAGAAACCATGCTGAGTTACAAGTGTGTATAAAGTAAGACTGAAAGCTTTAGGAGTTTTTCTTTAAGTACTCTGCATGACTTTTTTTTTTTTCTGCATGACTTTTGATGTATAGATTTTATATTATCTCTTTTGGCTGTTCTAAAGTTTTTAAAGGTTAGTTTTTAGACTTTAGCTCTGAGAGTACTAGACAATTATGTTTTCTAGGAAGGGAACTTTCAGATAAATGATATATCATTGTAGTTAGGGTTAATATAGATAAAGTAAACCTCATTAATTTGGATGTCACTAATTCATAATATGGGACTGTCTTATTTATAAACTAGGTTTGGAGTTTACTATTTCACCAGCTACAAAAAGAAGGGAGAGGGTTGGTGGCAAATTAATACCTTAAACAGAACCACATGGGTAATGGAAGTTTCATTTTCACATGAAACCTGACTATATTTATCTGTTTATTAATATGGATCCCATTAAGCCATCTATTTGGTAATACAATTCACTGTGTATATTTGGAAGTAACAATAACAAACAACAAGACCTCAGTTAATCAATCCATTGAGAAGGAAGTTCATTTGAATAAAGTCAGCCTGGTATACAGAGACATAGAGAATTAATGGAAGCTCTCAGTCCTTAACTAGTGGTAGTGGCAGATGAAGAAAAGAGAGAGCCAAGACCATTTTAGTGGGGAAGTTAAAGGTCTGCAGTGCCTTTAGCTCAAGAATGACTGGTGTGGGGTCATGTCCCAAGGAAACAGAAATATATCCCACAAGCCTGAGAGAGTCACAGCCTCCCCTTGGAGCATGGCTGGAATGGAATATGTTTCTGACATTACTCGGTGAAGCAAGTTTCTGAAAGAAGAGTCAATATTAGTGGAGGCATTGCTTTATAGCCTTGAAAGATATTCTGACTTTTCACTAAGTCAGACTGGTCTTCCCACCAATTAATAGTAGAGAGATCAATATGTGCTAGGTATCAAGCTAAGTATTTTACATATATTATTTCATTTAAGCCTTGTGAACTTTGCAGGTAGACATTATTTTCATTGTATAAATGAGGAAACTGCAATTAGTTGAAAGGGATTCACTTAACCAAGGTAGAGAATGGTAAAATTAGGTTTCAAACCCAGTGCTAACTCCACGGCCTGCTATCTTAACCACTACCATATACTGTAGTTCCTCAAGAGATAGGATAAGACAAATATTCTAGGGTGCTGTAACAGGTACATGTCAGTAACTAAGCTGAGACTCAGGGACCCTAGTAAGCCTTACTTACCTACCTTCAAGTCCATGGAGCAATGACCTTCAGCTAGTTCTGGCTGGGATGATGATTACAAAATATATGAAAGAGAAAGGACAACATAAGTGTCCTAATTTCTAAAATAATCATCCTTGAGTCTACCTCTATACAATCCAAATGGAAGTTGTTACTCAATGTTTGAAACTGTGACCAAGGCCAAACGGGAACGATGTTTTAACTCTCAGGAACAAAATTGTCAACATCAGCCAATCAGTCTTGCACTAGCTAGCACTGGTGGTGAAATGCGTGCTATTTTCATGTCACTGAAAAAAATGAGTGGCTATTGTGTAGAGCAAAGGATCAATATTGATACTGTGTGAAATGAATTTGCAAGTAAGATACTTTATGTGTTAAGAGATACTCGTGAGGGGATGAATAGAATCAAGAGGAAGAATTGGTTCAGGAAAGATGTCCATGCTGATGTACGAATTGATCATCTAGTCATCGAAATGACCCCAATGGAAATATTGAAAAGGTCAAAGATTTGCTTTGTTAAATGTCTTAGTGCCTTGCAATTATAAGAATGATGGCTAGGAATCCAATTTGGATGAAGAAGCTAACTTGTTCTGGAAGAAACACTAAACACAAGGAAGTTTTTGAAAAGATATCAGTGCATTTTGAGTGATGAATGAAAACAGGAAGGACTTGACATTTGTTTTGAACTTTCAAGGGAAGTTGGACAAAGCAAGGTGTTCTCAAGCAGAATAGTAACCAGGGTGGAGGATGGCTTTTCTAGTATATCCAAGGAGTAAAAGTGCTAGAAACCTCAGAGGCAAATTCAGCATGCCAGAGACCCCAAAAGGGTACAGGATCCAACTAAACATGAGAATAAGTATTCTGCCAATGATGATGCTATTCTGCTAACAATGATTATATTGTCCATGTAGAATTCAATTCTCAAAGGCAGGCAGTCAGGCTAATAGGATAGTCATTCTAAAGTACTACTAGAATTATGTGACTGGCTTCTTCACTACAACAGTGCTGTGGTTGACAAGTTTTACAATTTTGGTTGTGCCTAAGAGCATTTGAAAATCCCTGTGAGTTTAGCTCTGTCCTAAGCTCTTGGAACAATTTTAGTTTTGCACAGAGGAAATATTAGAAATTCAGTCTTACTCTGACTTTTTCACCCCATAAATTTATTGGGGTCTTGCTTAATTTCCTATAACTTCCTCTAGAATCCAAATCTCTTATTTGATTCCACAATTGATAATACATTTCCCCTAAGAGTAGGGTACTGATTTGCCTCTCTTCAGGCCTTTCTAATTCTTACTTTAATACTACACTTCTATCTGCTCTTGGGACTCCTGGATTCCTTCTGCCTATTTCTTGTGTTGACCTCTACTATTGCCACTTCCATGTCTCCCTGATATTTTGGTCACCTCCTTAAATTTGTTTCATAATACTTAGGCCCTTTTTATAGCTAATGTAATCCCTGATGGCCTATCTGATCTTTAAGTCCTGGCCATCTCTGATTGGACCCATGAGACTGGACAACATTTAATGGCTCATAACTTTAAGAATAATAGTTAAAGAATTCAACTTATCTATTGAGATGATCATATGGTATTTTTATTCTTCAATTTGTTAATATGGTGTGTCACATTGATTAATTTGCATATATTGAAGAATCCTTGCATCCCTGGGATAAATCCCACTTGACCATGGTGTATGATCCTTTTCACGTGTTGTTGGATTCAATTTACTAGTATTTTGTTGAGGATTTTTGCATCTATGTTCATCAGTGATATTGGCCTGTAATTTTCTTTTTTGTGTGTGATATCTTTGTCTGGTTTTTGTATCATGGTGATGGTGGCCTCGTAGAATGAGCTTGGAAGTGTTCCTCCCTCTGCAATTTTTTGGAAGAGTTTGATTAAGATAGGAGTTAGCTCTTCTCTAAACGTTTGATAGAATTTGTCTGTGAAGCCATCTGGTCCTGGACTTCTGTTTGTTGGAAGACTTTTAATCACATTTTCAATTCCATTACTTGTGATTGGTCCGTTCATATTTTCAATTTCTTCCTGGTTCAGTCTTGGAAGGTTGTACTTTTCTAAGAATTTGTCCATTTTTTCCAGGTTGTCCATTTTATTGGCATAGAGTTGCTTGTGGTAGTCTCTTATGATCCTTCATATTTCTGCAGTGTCAGTTGTAACTTCTCCTTTTTTATTTCTAATTTTATTGATCTGAGTCCTCTCCCTATTTTTCTTGATGAGTCTGGCTAAAGTTTTATCAAATTTGTTTATCTTCTCAAAGAACCAGCTTTTAGTTTCCTTGATCTTTGCTATAGTTTTTTCGAGACTCATTTACGATAAAAACTCTCTAGAAAGTGAGCATAGGAGGAACCTGTGCTCATCATAATAAAGGCCATATATGACAAACCCACAGCCAACATCACTCTCAATGGTGAAAAACTGAAAGCATTTCCTGTAAGATCAGGAACAAGACAAAGGTGTGCACTCTCGCTACTATTATTCAACATAATTTTGGAAGTCCTAGCCATGGCAGTCATAGAAGAAAAAGAAATAAAAGGAATACAAATTGGAAAAGAAGTAAAACTGTCACTGTTTTCAGATGACATGATACTATACAAAGAAAACCCTAAAGATGCCACCAGAAAACTACGAGAGCTAATCAATGAATTTAGTAAAGTTGCAGGATACAAACTTAATACACAGAAATCTCTCACATTCCTATACACTAAAAATGAAAGATCAGAAAGAGAAATTAAGAAAACAATCCCATTTATCACTGCAACAAAAAAAATAACATACCTAAGGATAAACCTACCTAAGGAGGCAAAAGACCTGTATGCAGAAAACTATAAGACACTCTTGAAAGAAATCAAAGATGACACAAACAGATGGAGAGATATACCATATTCATGGATTAAAAGAATCAATATTGTGAAAATGACTATACTACCCAAAGCAATCTACAGATTCAGTTCAATCTATATCAAATTACCAGTGGCATTTTTCACAGAATTAGAGCAAAATTTTTACAATTGGTAGGGAAACACAAAAGACCCTGAATAGCCAAAATAATCTTGAGAAAGACAAATGGAGCTGGAGGAATTAGGCTCCCTGACTTCAGACTATATTACAAATCTACAGTAATGAAGACAGTATGGTACTTGCACAAAAACAGAAATAAAGATCAATGGAACAGGATAGAAAGCCCAGAGATATACTCATGCACCTATGGTCACCTAATCTGTGACAAAGGAAGCCAGAATATACAATGGAGAAAAGACAGCCTCTTCAATAAGTGGTGCTGAGAAAACTGGACAGCTACATGTAAAAGAATGAAATTAGAACACTCTCTAACACCATACACAAAAAACCCTCAAAATGGATTAAAGACCTAAATGTAAGGCCAGACACTATAAAACTCTTAGAGGAAAACCTAGGCAGAACACTCTTTGACATAAATTTCAACAAGATCTTCTTTGACCCACCTCTTAGAGTAATGAAAATAAAAATAAACAAATGGGACCTAATTCAACTTAAAATCTTTTGCACAGCAAAGGAAACCATAAACCATATGAAAAGACAACCCTCAGAATGGGAGAAAATATTTGCAAATGAAGCAACTGACAGGAGATTAATTTCCAAAATATACAAAGAGCCCATGCAGCTCAATATCAAAAAAAAAAACCCAACCCAATCCAAAAATTGGCAGAAGACCTAAATAGACATTTCTCCAAAGAAGACATACAGATGGCCAACAAACCCATGAAAAAATGTTCAACATCACTGATTATTAGAAAAATGCAAATCAAAACTACAATGAGGTATCACCTCACACCGGTCAGAATGACCATCATCAAAAAATCTACAAACAATAAATGCTGGAGAGGGTGTGGAGAAAAGGGAACCCTCTTGCACCATTGGTGGGAATGTAAATTGATACAGCCACTATGGAGAACAGTATGGAGGTTCCTTAAAAAACTAAAAATAGAATTACCATATGACACAGCAATCCCACTCCTGGGCATATACTCAGAGAAAACCATAATTCAAAAAGACACATGCACCCCAATGTTCCATGCAGCACTATTTACAATAGCCAGGTCATGGAAGCAACCTAAATGCCCATCAACAGAGGAATGGATAAAGAAGATGTGGTACATATGTACAATGGAATATTACTCAGCCATAAAAAGGAATGAAATTGGGTCATTTGCAGAGACGTTAATGGACCTAGAGACTGTCACACAGATTGAAGTAAGTCAGAAAGAGGAAAACAAATATCGTATATTAGCACATATATGTGGAATATAGAAAAATGGTATAAATGATTTGCAAAGCAGAAATAGAGACCCAGACTAGAGAAAAAACATATGGATACCATGGGGGAAGGGGGGAGTGATGAATTGGGAGACTGGGATTGACATATATACACTATTGATACTATGTATAAAATAGATAACTAATGAGAACCTACTGTATAGCACAGGGAGCTCTACTCAATGCTCTGTGGTGACCTAAGTGGGAAGGAAATCCAAAAAAGAGGGGATATATGTATATGTATAGCTGATTCACTTTTCTGTACAGCAGAAACTAACACAACATAGTAAAGCAGCTATACTCCAATAAAAATTAATAAAAACAAAACAAAACAAAAAAGAATTAAACTTATTTGTTTTTCTTCTTTTTTTTAAATTAATTTTTATTGTGAAGGGGATAACTCTCATTTGGATATAAAAATTCTGATGTGTTTTTCACATAATCCCTCCTATTACTTTACTAGTACTGTGAAACACTGTTTTATATCAGCTTTATTAAACCCTAATCTTGAGCAGCTAGAAGAGTAGTGATACCAGACACCATGTCCCCACATTTTGCTTGTGTCTTCATTCATATTTATGCTGCGAATGATCTTGCACTACAGGTGAAGTTGGACATAGAAGTTAAACTTGAAGAATCTATAGAGCTTGAGAAACTGAAGAAACAGATAATGGGTTAAAGTTTAGAAACAGTGGAATGCCCTAAATATTGTTTGCCTCTATTCTTAACCTTTCAATCCCACTCTGAACCCCAGTTCGTTTGCCTGGGTTCTTGATACTTGTCTATCTCTTGGCAGTCCTCTACTCTTAAGGTACTTAAATCCATCTCTAGGTCCTTTCTCTGGTGTTCTACTTCCAATTATAATGCTCTGGAGCACAATTATAACCTTTCACAATTAGTGTCATTGCCGTGAGAGTCATGCAGCCTTCCCCACATCCTAGCCTAACCCCCTTGTATAGAAAAGCTAATGTGGATGGGTTCCTAGTGTTGAGGCAGGTGCTGTTGGCAAGCTTCCTTTAGGGCAAGACTGAAGCTCATGTTGTTTTTTCTTGCCCCTGACTTGCCCATTCCAGATTTCTTCTCCCTCTTTCCTGAGCAGCCACTGAGGTACCAGCAAGCCATCTGGCCAAAACAGTGAGGGTTAAGGTATAAACTGAAGCTGGACCTCTTCTAATCTAGTATGACAGTTTGTACCGATCAGGTTAATGAGGATAATTACTCTTTGGCTTGTACAGAGACATGAAAATGTAATCTGATCTGCTATTAATTACTCTGTCCAATCATTAACATAATGTTTCACTGAATAGAGAAAGACTATTCACACTGTGGAAGCAGTGTATCAACCAAAGCACCATAATCAAAAAAAATGTTGCCTTTTGTGTTCAGTAGGGAAGCTGTACTACCACTGTGAGCAGGACATGCACTTTGACATATTTCTCACCAGTAGGGATGAGCTGTCCTGAGCCATACACCCTCCTCCAGTTCCCTCAGCGGAATTATACACATTTGTGTGATGATTGGCAGGGAATAGGGAGGTACACTGTGGTCTTGGGAACAGAGTGAAACTAACTGGGCCACAAAAAGATTAAATAACTGTATCTTGAGTGAAAGCAACATAATGCTTTATCAAATAAATGAAGTAACTTTAGATGGCTCTTTTGTATTCTTTTATTAGCAAGTATCTATTGAACAATTATTCCTTGTTAAGCTCTGTGGGTACTAGGGATGTAGTGTTCAAACAAAACAGACACAGATCCTGCCTTTGTGAAGTTTATAATCCAGGTAGAGGATATATATCTGTATCTGTATTATACCATGCAGAATATTCAAATGTAGTTGTGAGAAATTTATAATGAAAAAGTGAAAAAGCTAGGGTGCTCTAAGAGCATATGATAAAGAGACTGGGTGGAACCCAAAGAATGAGCCAGGTGAAAAGTGGAGTAAGGAAGGGGAGAAAGAACAGCATGTGTGAAAGTTATGAGGAGGCAAACAGGTTTGAAGAACTTAAAGACATCCAGGAAGGAAAGGAGTTCAGAGAGCAAACAAGCAACAAAAGATGAGACTGGAGATTGAGACAGGTGGTATATCGTTTTTTGGCCATGACCAGGCTCTAGATGGGCTACAGGAGTCCTTGGATGTTGGTTGATAATGTTGGTTACTTCCATGGGGCATTTGGACTTTATTAAGGGCAATGGGAAGTAGTTGAAGGTTTCTAAGCTCAGTTGACCTATAACCAGTAAATTAAAAACAAATTCCCAATGGCCAATGCACTAAACGAAACCCTCAACCTATATCAAAAACCTGGGTTCAAGAAAAAAAGAAAAACATGTATGCATAGAGCAGATGAAGCATTTCCACTCTGTGCATCTGCACAGAAGGCTAGGCAGAACCCCTGAGAGGCTGAAAAGTAATTACACTTCTGCACTGGATTCATGTCTTAACCACAAGGAGTGTGTTCTGCAGGCTCTATTTCCTAATTGAGGGTAATTACAAGAAGTTAAAGCTAGATTAGAGACAATTAGACCCTATACAAGAGGGAACTCTGTGGGTGATCAGGAAGGGAGTAGGAAGAACCAGCTGGGAAAGTGTTTCCCAAACTGCTTGGCATTCTTTGACTCATATTGTAGGAGGAGGTTTTTTTGGGGGAGGGAGTCTATCTGTGCTCCTGATGGTGCCCACCTGGAGGGTAGGCAGGTGAAATGAGGTAAACACACACACACACACACACACACACACACACACACACACACACACACACACACACACACACATCACTGACAGTCAGTCCAGATTACCTTTTCCTCAAGTCAAAGCTGCTTCATAGGCCAGAAGCCAATAAATGGAAACAAAGAGGAAAGGAAGGTGAGAGTCCCATTACAGTTCGATTGAAGACGTCTTATTTGAGCAACTACTTTTTGTCCCACTCTGGATCTAGATACTGTTGAAGAGACATGGTGAGCATATGATCTTCCCTTTAAGGAGTTTCCAACTCTATTTGAGAAGTTTGGTGTGGCTAGAGCACAAAGGGGGAGAAGGAGATTGGTGAGGGGTGAGGTCAAGAGGTGGCCACAAGTCAGGCTGAGGATCTCTGATTCCATCCCAGTGGCACTGGAGAACCACGGAGAGTGATAAACAGGGAAATAATAGGGTCAGTTTTGGGTTTTAGGAAGATACATCTGCCACTGTGGGGAGGGTGGGTGAGGGGACATGGCAAGGAGCAAGGCTGTGGTGCTCAGTGAGAGCTGCCTGTGGAGGGAGATGGGGGTGTCTATGACCACGAGGAGGAAATAGGAGGAGAGGCCAGTGTAGGCAGAAAGAAAGTGACTTATTTTACTCTCTTCATCCACCAAACCTCCATTGCTTTGGTAAGTCATTGAATCATTCAATCAACAAATAATTATTTTGCATCTGTGCAGAGCACCATGCTAGGGGACATTAAGAGTAATAAGGATGATGTTATTCCAGTCTTCAAGGGTCTTGATTAACTACCTTTTCAAGTGAGTAGAACAGTCAATAGCTTCTCTAGGATTTTAGAGATTGTTCTGATCAGTGGAGAGGCAGATGATCTAAGAAACCACAGAAGGTGAGGTGAATGTGCATGAACCCTGAGGAGAGGCACAGTGAAGGGCACCTAAGTTTGTATGGGAAGGGTATGGTGACTACGTGTGTATGTAGGTGTGTGTGTGTGTGTGTGTGTGTACACATGGGCACACTGGGCACGTGCACATGATGAAACCAAAAACCTTAACACCAGCAGGTATTTCTATACCACACATACAGAAAGAGAGAGACAGAGAAAGAGACAAAGACAGAGAGATAGACTTTTGTGTCAAACAAATTTGGGTCTTTAGAATTTTCCCCTAAAAGGCTTGGTAGAATAGCCTGAGGGAGTCACTTGTCTGGCAAACTTAATTTTACCATGCAAGGATTAACCTGGTATTCCCAAGGGCTTTAGGCTATAGGACCTCAGGGGTGGTCCCTGCTCTGTTGGCTATTTCTCTGGAAGGAGGGAGCAGCAGTGGTCTGAGCCCCCAAGTACAAAGCCTAGTGCCTGGCTTCCTTCACAGAAGCCCAGGCTGCTCTGAGAAAAGAGACTCCCTGTGGATGGTGAGGGCCATTAGGTCCTTTTAGCATATACCCACTGACTCATAAGCCTCCTCACTGCCTTTTTAACATCCTTGTTTCTCAAGCTATACACGGTGGGGTTGACCATGGGAGTGACCACAGTATAGAACAGGGAGAAGATCTTGTTCAGGGCAACAGCCTGGGTTGCTGTGGGAATGGCATACACTGTTTCCAGTGTTCCATAGTACAGAGTGACCAATATGAGGTGGGAAGAGCAGGTGGAGAAGGCCCATTGCTTTCCTGCAGCTGATGGAATCCTGAAGACAGCAGCAACAATGTGGATATAGGAGGCTACAGTGAGTAGGAAGGGCACCATAGTGACAAAGGAGGCCAGTAGGAAAGTGATTTCCTCCACTGTCTCAGTATCAGAACAGACCAGCTACAGCACAGGGGTCAGGTCACAGAATAAATGGTCAGACTTATAGGCTGGACAGAAGGGCAGCTGGAAAGTCATGGTAACAGTGACCACAGGGGTTAGGAACTCACCCAGCCAAGACCCACCTGCAAGCAGGATACATGTGTAGAGGTTCATGAGGGATGGGTACTGGAGGAGGCTGCAGATAGCAAATTAGCAGTCATAAGACATGGCTGCCAGAAGAAAGTGCTCAACTACTGCCATGGAACCGAAGAAGTAAAACTGGACCACACATCCTACAAAGGAAATCACCTGGGGACCTAAGAGAAGGGTCTGCAGCATTTTAGGGGCAGTGGAGGTAGTGTACCAGATCTTAAAGGAGAAATTGGACAGAAAGAAGTACATGGGAGTTTGGATGCTGCAATCAAGGGAAATGACTATAAGGATAAGAATGTTCCCCAGCAAGGTCACTACATAGATTCCCAGAAATATCCCCAAAAGGAAAAACTGTAACCCATGGAGACTCCCAAATCCCAGGAGGAGAAATTCATTGAGAATGGTCAGATTACCCATATCTGTGACATTCACGCATTATACCTGAGGAAAGGAGAGAAATATAGCCAGTTAGAAAAAGAGCCATGCTACTGGAGGGGGGCAACAGTACCAGATAAGCCATATATTATAAAACTCAAAGACCCTGTCTTTTCTCCTCTGGAATAAATTTTCTGTTTTGTTCTACTAGGTGTATTTACCTAATAGTTATAGTGAAATCAGAAGCTATGCCTTGGAGAGTTAACAGCGAGGGTGTCTCCTTTGCTGTTTTCCACTCTTTTTTTTGACATAACCTGTGATGAATCTACCTTTGGGATTCTCACAGTGGGAGGCAAACACCTCTTTTTTTTTTTTTTGCGGTACGCGGGCTTCTCACTGCTGTGGCCTCTCCCGTTGCGGAGCACAGGCTCCGGACGCGCAGGCTCAGCGGCCATGGCTCACGGGCCCAGCCGCTCCGCGGAACGTGGGGTTTTCCCGGACTGGGGCACGAACCCGCGTCCCCCGCATCGGCAGGCGGACTCTCAACCACTGCGCCACCAGGGAAGCCCGCTCACAGTGGGAGGCAAACACCTCTTAATGGGGACATGGTGCGGAAGCTTCTCTGAACTTCTGAAACTCAGCTTTTAAGACTCAATGGAAATGTGAGTCCAAAATGATAAAATAGAATTAGAATTCACACCACCCTATCTCCCCCCCGAACCCCTAAGTCAGGGTGGGTTTCACCAGGAACGTAATTGGAGGCAGGAGGGGAATTCAGAACTACTGATCTTAAAGTATGTGTAAGAAAAATAAGAGTTTCTGCCAGGCTCTGGGGACATGGAGCTGACTGCTTCCATGGCATCAAATTCCTATGGAAATTGGGGGGAAAATGTATGTAAAGTTATTCACTTGAAATGTTAGAGAAAAATTATGTTCCATCCTTCATAAATGAAAATGACATTCCTGACTCACAAGCAGTAGGATGTGCATTTAGAGTTATTTTTTTTTTCCGGCAGCGGGGATGGGTTAACAGTGAGTCATGGACGCAGTTCCTCCATCCCCACAAGCACACCCCCACCCCCCCAGCTCAAAGACCCAGAGTTGTTAAATGGTTGTCTGGTCTTAGCGCCTGAGCTGTGTGATAGGATTAACAATCAATCTGTGCTGTGGCCTAAATTAGGGGTAAGTGTGAGGCCACAGTTAGCGGCTTGGTTCAGTTGGTGTTCTAGGCTGAAGGCTCAATCTGAGGCCAGGGAATAAAAGCCATCTTTGCTGCTTTGCTTGGGGTAATGACAATGTGTCCCTAAAAGATTACAGTTAAGTCATATTTTTGTAAATGAAGTCCTATTTTAAATCCACTCGGAGAACTGGCTATTCAAAGGACTCTTGTTAAGAATGTTTTTGTGACATGAAAGAATTTCTCCATAATTTATCCTTTGTACCGATATGGGTTGTTAATACACAGGGCTTGTGTAAAGGAAGGTCCACCTGTAATGGGGGTATCCAGGACACTTAGGGAGCCTAAGGTGGTACTGAATGTAATTACAGTGTGTAAGGAAAATCAGTCAGTAACTAGAGTTGTCCCTGGGGGTGATAGCTGCTTCCTAATTGTGGGATTAAGCTGCAGTGTCCTATTACTTACCATTTTACCTTGTCTTCAGAGACTGGCAGCCAGCATTGAGAACCAAAATTAACATCATTAGATTTTTATCATTCAATCCCAAGTCTCATTGATTAACAATGAATAAACTTGATTTTCCCTTTTTGGTTTACAGGTGTGCTCCTTGGTGTCTCCAAATTCAAAGGCACACCAGCTTCCCTAAATCCTTGCCCATCCTCTCTTTTCTTGCAGTGAAGACAGAGTAATGATATCGTAAAAGAGAAGTTTCAACTCAGAATTCTATTCATTCTTTCGTTCAGTCATCTATTCACTCACCACGTAGTTTTGGACACCTACTATGTGTCATATATTGGGCTAGGTAGGCATTGGAGATAAAATTATGAACAGGAAAGTCATGGTCTCAATGTTTCCAGAGCTTACATCCTACTAGTGGAAGTGGTCTCAAAAATAACTGTAAAACTAGTATTGTGATCAAT
The DNA here is from genome assembly GCF_937001465.1 of Orcinus orca. Classification (NCBI taxonomy): domain Eukaryota; kingdom Metazoa; phylum Chordata; class Mammalia; order Artiodactyla; family Delphinidae; genus Orcinus; species Orcinus orca. The sequence goes on from NC_064580.1 coordinate 113,424,003, forward strand.
TCTATGTGGGTATTAATATAAAATACAGGGTCTTAATATAAAAAACAGTATGGGGAGAGGTGACCTTGTTTTGGCAAAATGGTCAGGGAAGATCTCTCTGAAGAAGAAGTCATATTTAAGCTGAGATCTGATGAATATGGAGTAGCCAGCTATGAGGACAGTCAGAGGGGAGGTATTACAGGTAGAGAGGCAACATGTGCAAAGGCCCTGCGTGAGATAAGCACTTGATTACTGGAAGAATAAAACATACAAGCAAACAGCAAAAAACAACTGTGGCTGGAGGGCAGCAGGTAAGGCAGGTGAGGGAAAGAGTGATAGGAGGTGAATTTGTAGAATGCATATCTGATTTACAATTTGAAAAGATCCCTCAAGCTTCTATGTGGAGAATGGACAGTAAAGGGCTAAAAGGGAACGTGAGAAAACTGGTGAGGAAGCTAATATATTAATACAGGTAAGAAATGGTAGGATCAAGTTGGGACGGATAAGGTGGATTAATTTTAAGGCTTTTTACATAGTAGAATTGATATATATTTTCATACTTTTCTGTATGCATATTATACATTTTATTTAAAAAGTTTACTTTAATGAAATGACATAGATTGCAGATGAATTGCATTAGAAGAGGGCATGAAGAACAGGAAGGAATTAAGGATGAATCCGAGGCTTTTGGCCTAAGCAACTGCATACATGATCATCTCTTTTCCTGAGATGGGAGGACCAAGTAGGTAATTTAGTTTGAGGGGAATTTTCTTTTGTTTTCCTTCCTTCCTTCCTTCCTTCCTTCCTTCCTTCCTTCCTTCCTCCCTCCCTCCCTCCCTCCCTCCCTCCCTCCCTTCCTTCCTTCCTTCCTTCCTTCCTTCCTTCCTTTTTGTTAGATCTAGTGGGTTATGATCCATTGCTAGGATGACAGTTTCAATCCTCATATGGGTCAGTAATCTGGTAACAGACTGAGCCCTGGCCCTGAGAGACAGGGCTCTCACTGTGGCCACACAACAAGCTTAAGTAAAAGTCTGACAAACTCTTGTCCTTGGTCTCAAAAGGGACAAGAGAAGAGAGTGAAAGTGTCTGTATAACCTTTACTCACTCTGTAGAAATTGCTCAAAGCACAGGGTTAGCAACTGCATATCGGGAGCATCCTGTGCATACGAAGCACAGGAAAGCACAGTTCCATGGACGACTGTTAGACTCTCTTCAGTGTGGGTCTCCAAGAAACCTTCATTAATGGCAACCCATCTACCCAGAGCTTTCAATTATCTGAGATTTAAAAAAAAATTCTTTTGTCTCATTTTGCCTTTGTGTGAAAGAGAGAGGTAATGAAACAAGCTTAGTCAAGAAAACAATTTTCAGATGTCCCGGGGTTGGAATACATTCAGTTCTACTCTTTCTCTCTTCATTTCATTTGTAGTTCTGGCCAATCAGAATTAATGCTCAGAATAATGGCTGGAGGCTCTGAAAGATCTTCAATCAGTAAAGAGTGATTCAAGTATATCATTATACTTCATTTACTAAGTTGTGACAGTGGACTCAGATATCTTAGTGGAATATTGTTTTTAGCAAATACAGTGGAAAACAGCTTTGCTCTTACCCTTCAGTTACCCAGAAAATCTAATTAAACACATACCCTTTCCCCCTTTCCCTTGACGTTCCCTTAATCAGGACTTGTCTTGGCATTAATTCTTCTATATCCTTATAATTACCAAAAGGTATTCATTAACATGAAAAATTGGTGCCCAGTGTAAAATAAAATCCCCCAAATTTACCTCCCCCCACCATCTCCAAGATGCTAATAGTTGCAAAAGCACAATAATAAAATTGAAAGTGTAGCAACATAACTAGGGAATGAGAGACTAGGGAATGAGCTCAAACTCATTACCTCTTCTAGAGTCAATCCAGGAAAATCTCTTGGAAAAGGGGGTAGTGAGGAGGAATCCAAAGAATGGCTGAAGATTAACTGCTGGAAGGGAGAAATATACAGCTTGATAAGGAGAGCAATGATCTGGCTATACCTATCATATACCATCTGATCCAGCAATCCCACTGCTGAGTATATACCTAAGGGAAATGAAACCAATATCTCAAAGAGATATCTGCATCCCCATGTTAATTGCAGCAATGTTCATTACAGCCAAGATATAGAAACAACCTAAATGTCCACTGGTGGATAAACAAATAAATAAAATGTGGTCTATACATACAATGGAATATTATTCAGCCTTAAAAAAGAAGGAAATTCCTGTCATTTGCAACAACATAGCTGAACCTAGAGGGCATTATGCTAAGTGAAATAAGTCAGACAGAGAAAGATAGATGCTGTATGATCTCACTTACGTGTGGAATCTAAAAAAGATGAGCTGATAGACCAGAGACTACAGACGTGGTTGCCAGGGGCTGGGTGTGTAGGGTGGGGAAGATGGGAAGATGTTGGTCAAAGGGTACAAACTTTCAGTTATAAGATGAATAATGTACAGCATGGTGACTATAGTTAATAATACTGCATTGTATACTTGAATTCTCTAAGAGCGTAGATTTTAGGTGCTCTCACCACAAAAAAAGAAGGTAACTACATGAGGTGATGGGTGTGTTAACTAACTTGATTGTGGTAATCATTTCATAATGTATACATATATTAAATCATCATGTCATACATTCTAAAACAGTTAGAAACCCAGTGCTCTCCCTTTCTTCAGACCCCCAACTCTATCCATTTTTTAAAAAGTAAGCAACAAACACATGACATGCAAATGTGTCCCTAGCTCTTTTTTCTCCCCAAAATTATACTATACTGATATCAGGGGCAGTTGTTTAATGATATCAGGGATAATTGGTAGGTACAGAAGGTCATCTTGGTAGCCCAGTCCTCACTCTTTAGGTCATCCTTTTGTCTAAATACATATAAACCTGTTGCTGAAAGTGATATCTGAGAGATACTAGGCTGGTGAGCAGGAAAACTACCCAGAGACAGTCTTTGAAAAAGCAGAGCAGAGAAGAAATCCTTAACTAGTACTATACTAGCTCTTTTACCAATAGATGAAGTTGGGGTTTTTATTTTGATCAACTCTGTCTATAAGTAGTGCCTTTCTTGAATAATTCAAATTTGTGCCATGCAGCAGGAAAATTTGATTATAAGTTTATTTTCCTTTGAGCACAACTTGTGGAACATTATAGACAGATCCTTTTTAAAGGAATTGTACATTAATGCAAGAAACCCCTTGGTGTCCAGGGGAATGATTTTGTTATTTGTGTTCTTGCACCTTGAGACCTAGACATAGGCGTTATTGAAACCAGGAGACAGGCATTGCTGAGATGGCTGAAACAAACATTACTGAGACCCAGAAACAGACTGGGAGATAGGCATTATTGAGACCTGGTGACAGATATTTCTAATTCAACTATATTCTTTGGTGCCAAATACTTGCCCCCTGTTCTGTTCCATTTGTCAACACGACAGACAATGAAATGGGCCAGGAAATCTCTTGGGCCAAATGATATGTGATGTGTCATTGTGTGACATACCTAGCCTAAATGTGAAGAATGGCAACGATTATCCTAGTAAGTTGTGCAAAGAATAACAGGCTCATACTTTTGGTCCCAAGCTGTCAAGATATTTCATATAAAAATTTGAGAGTCTAAATAATCTGTATAAACACCTAAGTTTCCCTTTACCTCAACATAGACTCTCATTATGGTTGTTACTTTATAGCAAAAATCCGAAATTGGTGGAATTCAGAAAACATTCTGTCAATAAACCATTCTAGAGAAAAAAAAATGGTCTCCACAATACCAAATACTCAGTTTGAATGAGGAGTTTACTTTTTAACCTGTTATATATATATATATATATATTTTTTTTTTTTTTTTTTGCGGTACGCGGGCCTCTCACTGTTGTGGCCTCTCCTGTTGCGGAGCACAGGCTCCGGACGCGCAGGCTCAGCGGCCATGGCTCACGGGCCCAGCCGCTCCGCAGCATGTGGGATCTTCCCGGACAGGGGCACGAACCCGTGTCCCCTGCATCGGCAGGCGGACTCTCAACCACTGCACCACCAGGGAAGCCCCCCTGTTATATTTTTTTAATTGACTTCTCATGTTCATCTTGTCCTCTGAGTCAAGAAATAGCATTTGCTGGACTTTCTATGCCTGCTCCATTTCCTTATATCCAGGAGAACTGAAACATCTAGATCCATCATTCTAATTCTTATCTGCTCATATGCTCATGGTGTTACGCATTTGAATAGTGGTAACATTTCTTTTCTTGCCTCTTTCACTCATAGTCCTGCTGTTTGACTCTAACAATGGAGAAAACCTCAGTACCCCTCCTACTCACTGCTTTCTAATCCCCATTTTGTAGCATTCAAGAGCACTATCTGTCACTACTCACATTTTCTTTTTCTTTTTGAAGCTTTCTGCTCCTAGACTCCTCTTCTTCACTGATCATGACAGATTTACAGTGGTTAGGAAGCTGCAATAGTCACAGTGACGAGGTATCTTTGGTCTGTACCAAAGGCTTTATCATGTCACAGGGAAGTAGTATATTGTAGTAGTTAAGAGCATGGTCTTTTGTGTCAGATAGACCTGAGTCTGTGTTCTGGCTCCACCACATACTCTCTGTGTGACTCTGGGCAAGTAACTTAACCTCGTGGTGCTTCAATTTTCTCAGCTGCAAAATAGAGAATAATTATAATAATAAAACTACCTTAAAGTGTTTTCATTAGAGTTGAATGAGAAAATCTATGTGAAGTTTTGGTGAGGTGCTCAGCGCTCTGTAAGTGCTCAGTCTCATGTTCATTTGACAATGTGTACCTGTGTGTACGATTACTCTTCAGATGTTTTATGTGTTGTCTCCCTCACAAAGTTGTAAGTGCCTCAAAAGTAGGTGCAATCTTGTAGTTTTTCTACTGTTCTCCTCTGATCTCCTTCACATATCTAACGTAAGAAATGAGCCCCCAGTAGGATCTTAATAAATATTTATTGGTATAGCTTTTTTCCCATCCCAGCCAAAATCTGCAAGCTTTAATATGGTCACTCTTGAGAGAAGTCCAGAGAGATTTTTCTTACTTCTCACTGTCCTTTTCCTCTACAGAGGGGCTTGCCCATGACCCCATGATCTGGTTGCTTCACTCACTTTGACAGAGAATCAGAATCTTCCATCAAGAACATTCTCAGTCTAGCTGCTTCTCTAACTGCCCAACTTAATATCCTGCCTTAACTTCCTTCCATTAGGGAGTCAGGTCCTGCCTGTTTGCTCAATACGTTGTTCTCATGAAAATCAATTTCCTTTAAGCCTGCTTCCCAAGGATAATGTTTTCTCCTTCCACTGGAAAAGTTAAAATTGTAGAGTATACAAAGAGTATCCAGAATATCTAGTGCCAACAAATTTCTTACCAAATCCTGAACTTTGAAGTTTGTGGGTTCAAAGGAGCCAATTACTACTCTGAAGCCAGATTTCCCTATTGTGATGAACAGGGCCAACCCTCAGCAACACTGGGATACTGGGAAAGGTTGATCTGAAGCTACATTTCCTCTTTCTTTCTCTAGCACATTCCATCCCAGTTTCATATTGTCTTTGAACCCTTTTCCTTTCTCTCCACCTCTAGTTCAGTACTTCTAAGAGTTCCTTTCAAAATATTTTCTCTTTAATTTGTAGTAAATGCATATCTATTTTTTAAATTAATTTTTATTGGAGTATAGTTGTTTTACAATGTTGTGTTAGTTTCTGCTGTACAGCAAAGTGAATCAGCCATACCTATACATATACCCCCTCTTTTATGGATTTCCTTCCCATTTAGGTCACCACAGAGCACTGAGTAGAGTTCCCTGTGCTATACAGTAGGTTCTCATTAGTTATCTATTTTATACACTGTAGTGTCAATCCCATTCTCCCAATTCATCCCACCCCCCCTTCCCCCCGGTATCCATACGTCAGTTCTCTACTTCTGTGTCTCTATTTCTGCTTTGCAGATAAGTTCATTTCTACCGTTTTTCTAGATTCCACATATAAGCAATATTATACAGTATTTGTTTTTCTCTTTCTGGCTTACATGGGAGCAACCTAAATGTCCATCAACAGAAGAATGGATAAAGAAGATGAGGTGCATATATACAATGGAATAATACTCAGGAATAAAAAGTAACAAAATTGTGCAATTTGCAGACACGTGGATAAACCTAGAAACTGTCACAGAGTGAACCACATCTATTTTTTTTAACATCCTGATTGGAGTATAATTGCTTTACAATGGTGTGTTAGTTTCTGCTTTATAACAAAGTGAATCAGTTATACATATACATATGTTCCCATATCTCTTCCCTCTTGCGTCTCCCTCCCTCCCACCCTCCCTATCCCACCCATCTAGGTGGTCACAAAGCACCGAGCTGATCTCCCTGTGCTATGTGGCTGCTTCCCACTAGCTATCTGTTTTACATTTGGTAGTGTATATATCTCAGTGCCACTCTCTCACTTCGTCCCAGCTTACCCTTCCCCCTCCCCATATCCTCAAGTCCGTTCTCCAGTAGGTCTGTGTCTTTATTCCTGTCTTACCCCTAGGTTCTTCATGACATTTTTTTTCTCAGATTCCATATATATGTGTTAGCATATGGTATTTGTCTTTCTCTTTCTGACTTACTTCACTCTATTTGATAGACTCTAAGACCATCCACCTCACTACAAATAACTCAATTTCGTTTCTTTTTATGGCTGAGTAATATTCCATTGTATATATGTGCCACATCTTCTTTATCCATTCATCCGATGATGGACACTTAGGTTTCTTCCATCTCCTGGGTATTGTAAATAGAGCTGCAATGAACATTTTGGTACATGACTGTTTTTGAACTATGGTTTTCTCAGGGTATATGCCCAGTAGGGGGATTGCTGGGTCATATGGTAGTTCTATTTTTAGTTCTTTAGGAAACCTCCATACTGTTCTCCATAGTGGCTGTACCAATTCACATTCCCACCAACAGTGCAAGAGGGGTCCCTTTTCTCCACACCCTCTCCAGCATTTATTGTTTCTAGATATTTTGATGATGGCCGTTCTGACTGGTGTGAGATGATACCTCATTGTAGTTTTGATTTGCATTTCTCTAATGATTAATGATGTTGAGCATTCTTTCGTGTGTTTGTTGGCAATCTGTATATCTTCTTTGGAGAAATGTCTATTTAGGTCTTCTGCCCATTTTTGGATTGGGTTGTTTGTTTTTTTGATATTGAGCTGCTTGTAAATTTTGGAGATTAATCCTTTGTCAGTTGCTTTGTTTGCAAACATTTTCTCCCATTCTGAGGGTTGTCTTTTGGTCTTGTTTATGGTTTCCTTTGCTGTGCAAAAGCTTTTAAGTTTCATTAGGTCCCATTTGTTTATTTTTGTTTTTATTTCCATTTCTCTAGGAGGTGGGTCAAAAAGGATCTTGCTGTGATTTATGTCATAGAGTGGTCTGCCTATGTTTTCCTCTAAGAGTTTGATAGTGTCTGGTCTTACGTTTAGGTCTTTAATCCATTTTGAGTTTATTTTTGTGTATAGTGTTAGGGAGTGTTCTAATTTCATACTTTTACATGTACCTGTCCAGTTTTCCCAGCACCACTTATTGAAGAGGCTGTCTTTTCTGCTCTTGCCTCCTTTATCAAATATAAGGTGACCATATGTGCGTGGGTTTATCTTTGGGTTTTATTTTTGAGGCGCTTATTTAATATAAAACTGAATATAGATCTGTGATGGAAATCTTTGCACATAGTAGGCACAAATTATTTGCTGAGTTAATAAAATAAAGATCCCAAAATACAACTATTTCCTCTTGAGTATTTTCAGTAATGAATCAACAGCTAATAAAAAGTGTTTTCAAACTTTCACCCTTCGTTTTGGTTCAATACTACTAGGAGACCCCCTTCAAAATATCAGTTCTTCTTTTCAGGCCTTGATTTGTGGTTAAATTTCTTGAATTCATTATGAATTTGGAATCCTCTGAATAATGATGTACAGAGCCTCACTACTGCACTAGCTACGAAGGAAAAATTTATTGAGAAAATTAATATTGTAAACAAGGTTGCAGGGGTCGTGCTTAACCTCCTCAGGAGAATCAAGCACACGTAGTATAAATCAATATTGCTGATTACAAATAATTTGTGTCTATTCATTAAAGCAAATGCCTCGGACATTTGACAACATTTAAAGCTGTTAATTCAAGTTATTGAATATATTCTAGAGGAAAATAGTTGCATTTTAGATTTCCATTCTATTATTCAGTCAGAAAACATTTACTGAATGCCTGCTACATTCCATAGTCCCACTATGGGTATATCTTGAATTATATAGTAAGTGTGCTCCTTTAAAAAGTATATATCTTTTAACTTTTCAAAAACTATTCTAATTTCAAATTCATTTAGGGGGCTTTCTAAGAAAAGAAGTCCTGTGGCAAATTTGGGAAGAGTGAGCAATATTTTGTAATATGACTACTTGTGTGATTGCTATATCTCTGTTTTATAAGTATAGAATTTTAAGTAGTAGATTTTCTTAAGTAGAGTTATTCCTGTAATTTAAAGTGGCCTTTATTCCCAATTATTATCATCTGTTAACATGCGACCCTAGATTTCTCTGGGTTTCCGATAGCAGCAGGGAAACATCTACCACTACATCCCTAAAAACTCTTTGGTAAGACAAATTCAAGAAGTCTTCCTCTTCTCCTCCCCCTCCCCCTCCCCCTTCTCCTCCTCCTTCTTCTTCTTCTTCTTCTTCTTCTTCTTCTTCCTCTTCCTCTTCCTCTTCTTCTCCTCCATCATTTTTTCTAGAACAGTGTTACCTCTTTCTCTAAAGAAGCCCATTAGGAGCAAAAGATGGCCTCATTTTTTCTAGAATGCAACCTTGGGAAATTAACTAGATGCATTTTTAGGGCCTTTATTTCTTAGGGTAAAAATGAGGGGATTCATTTTGGGGGGTGATCACATTATGGGGAAGATAGATTTGTCAGTTTCTCAAAGATGAAGTCCACACAGAGGACTCACTTGCAGAGTAGACAAGGAAGTTGGAGAAAGCATTCTGACTTCCATTGGTAGTGGAGGATCACAGAAAGGTGGTGGCAGTGAGGAAATGTGATACCAGAGCCTATAGAAAGGGACCCATATCCACTGTGCACGTGCCAAAAAAAAAAGGGATTTACTGTGGAGTACAGGTATTGATTTACGCAGGGGTAGTAGTGTAGTAAAGTGGAGAGAGTATGTGCTTTGAAGACAGAAATAACCCATCAAATCCCAACTTGGCCTTTTGCTAGTTGGGTGACCTTGGACAAATTGTTTAAGTTCAGTGCACTTCAGCTACCTCATCTGTAAAATGGGGACAACAACGTCATTAGGTTTTTGTGTGTTTTAAATGCAAATGCCTTTTATGAAAAACATCTGCTAAAGTAAGTGTTCAACAAATATTAGTTCCTTCTGTCCTCTCCCCTTTTGTTTCTTTGGTGAAAAAAAAAGAGAGAGAAAAAAAGACGAACAGCTTCATTTACTGCAAAGAAAAGCAGCCAGAATGCCATAGTGATGCTGATGCTGTGATTGGGAGTCAGGAGCTGGGAGAACCAATATTTCTCACCAAGTGGTGTGTAAAAATTAAAGTTCATAAAAGCTTTATTTAGAAGACTGTACATCTCTTGGGGGCAAAGGCCTGACCATATCTTATTTCTCTCTGTAATTACATGGCTTCGTGAATGGTTGAAAATTCAGAGGACACGAATCAAGCTTACAGGTGACTCAACATGGACATAATTTTGTACTTAAAATGACTTACATTGAAGATGCCAGGAAAAGAAAGTTTGAAAATTGGATGACTAGTTCTCAAAGTTTACTTATAGACTAAAAGCAAAATTTCCGCTAGTCAGTCTTCAAGAATGGAAGAATGTTATTGATATAGAGTGGTGATTGGTATTTGAGCAGGCTAGTAAGTGCCATTACATAAAGGAGTCTAATTTCCTGCTCTGTATTTTTATCACAGGTTCCAGATGGAGAATTGGATCATAAGTTTAATGAACCCCTCTTGTAAGAATTTGTAGTAGACAGGAGGATGGTTTTCATCAAAGCTTAAGTGGTAAGGACAAAGGGACAAGATCTGAGGTTGTCATAGGAACCTCTTTCCCTTCAAGGGCCATCAGCAGGATTAAATAATGGCCATGGTGCACACTAGCAAGACTAAAGACAGGAGATGAACAAGATGGGAAAGAAAATAACTGGGAGTAGGAGTTAGGGGAAGAAAGAAGGAAAAGAAAGACGGTGCTAATGCCACCACTAGCAACTTTAATCACTCCATAGTCATGGTTTACCAGTCTCTGAGCCCTCTCCATTTAATCATGTGATTTCCAGCCACAGTCAGGTAAGAGATGTTTATTAAGTCCCTGTTCTGTGCCACCTACTGTGGTAGGTGCAGTGGACAATATAGACATGATTAGAACACAGTTAGGGTAGAAAAGAGCTTTCAGTCTGACACAGAAGGCTGGCGACTTTTTTTCCAAGGTGGGATGAAAAATGCCAAGAGAGAGATTCAAGCCAAGTGCTTGAATTAGAGGAAGCGGAGAAGACTTCCTAAAAGATGTAGCATTTGAGGTGTTCCTTAAAGGGTGCAAAGGACTTCAGTATGTGAGATTAGAAGAGGGCATACAATGCAGAAGAAATGGATTGAGCCAAGAGACCGAGGAGGAGGGTCTAATATGGATAAAATGATAGCAAACTCTTGCCCCCACTTTTTGCTGTTTCCTATGCACCAGGCACTGTGCTAAGCAGTCTAGATGCATTACCTCTTTTAAGCCTTATAATAAGCTTATGAGGCAGGATTCCACTATTATCCCTATTCTATAGATGAGGAAACTGAGACCAGGGAGGCTATATAAATTGTCCAATGTTACACAAATATGAAGTGGCAGAGCCACATTTCGAACCTGAACCTATCTGAGTCCAGAGCCCATGCATGCAACTAACCAATAGACTATTTGCAAGTCAGGTCATGGAAAGGCATGACAGCATAGTGTGGCTTGAGCACAGAGCATATGGAAAGGAGGAATGACAGCTACAGCCAAACTGTGGAGCATCTTATTGGCAGCATAAGATGTGGGGTCTGGATCCTGTAAACAATGGGAAATTTTAAAGTAGTGGAGGGACAGTGATAGTGGTGCTTTAAGAAGATTAATCTGTCAGCAGTGCAGAGGATGGATGGGAAAGGAGAGAAACTGGGGGCAGTTAAGAGGCTATTGCAATACAGTAGTCCGGGTGTAAGGTAGTATATTAAGCACTTGAACTAAGAAAGCCAAAGAGGGCAATGGCCAGAGGAGAGACATTGTGAAGGGAAAAGAAAAAGCAGTTCATGACTAACTGGATGTGGGTGTTGAGGAAGAGGGAGGGCTAGAAAATAAATAAGGGACCCTGAGGTTTAGAAGCTTTCTAACTAGAAGAATGGTGATGCCAGTCACAAGAGTTGTTGGACAGCTACCCTGGAGAGAAGTTTGGACTTGAGACTGAAACAGGGAGAGATTTCTAAAAAGTGATCTTTGTAACTATGGAAATGAATGAGATGAACTTGGTGAGAGACAATAGCCAAAGGTAAAAGCTTAGGAGAATGCTGCCATTGAATTGATGTGGCAAGGAGGGACAGTTATAATGGAGGTAGATGAGGGATGTCACTGGGGAGGGGAGAGAAACAGGGAATTGTGAGAGAGGGATCTTGAGAAGGTTAAGTGATTGACATTGTCAATATGGTAGAGGAGTCAGAGGAAAAGAAAGATGGGAAAATACTATTAATTTGAGTGATCAGAAGATCTTTAGTGATTGACAAGCAACAGTTCCATAATAGAGCCAGATTTCAAGGGGATGAAGAAGAGAGAGAGTCGGGGTCACACACTGGACACAGTGGGTGTAGAAAATGCCCAGCAGAGTTTTTGTGGTGAAATTAAAGGAGCAAAATAGATACTTAAGTGGTGCTAGGACTATTGAAAGGGCTTCTTAGGGTATGCATGATCCTAGCATATTTGCTAGCTGAAGGAAAATGTTTATTAACTAACAATTGCTAGTGCAGATGTAAAGATTTGGTGTCAAGGGTTAATAGTGACTAGAACGAGATCCTGATGAATGTAAGAAAGGGTAGGTCTAAGAGCTAGGTGGAATGTTTGCTTTGGCAAATATGGGGGTGATATAATACACTTTACATGTATTGTTGGTAATCCTCACAATCTTGCAATATGTGTAATATTACCTACATTTTACAGATTAATAAATCGAGGGTCAGAATTTACTTGCACAAATTCACACAACTAGCAAATGATGGACATATTTTTCTCACCCAAGAGCTAAAGTGTGAACTCAGGTTTCCCTGGTTCCAAAATTCATGATCTTTCTCTTCCATCAAGGGGTGGAGTATTTTCTCAAGTTTTGAGAAGCTTTAAGAAGGAAGTACACATACACACACAAATACCCCCCAAAAAGGAAATACAGTGGACTGTAGGAAGGGTTCAGTGAAAGAATCCTTGCTAGCCTGGTCTGCATTGCCCAAAAGGCAAAGATTAAAGCCACAACCGAGAAATGTCCTTCCCCATCTTTCTATCTGTGACCTACTCACTTTATTGTAAGAGCCTGTGAGCTAAGGATGGCTCTAGGTGTACTGGTGAAGTGGACAACTATTGTTTTAGCAGTAACCACTCACCTCAGTTTTCAGTCCTCTCACCTATTGTAGACAACACTCTAACTCATATTTAACACACATACACACACATACACATGCACACACACACACACATACACATGTACACACACACGCATGCATGCATAGATCTCTAAAACTATTTCCTTAACAATCTAACTTTTCATTGCAGAGGACTTGTTAAATACTCAAAGAAGTGTTCATACCAAAGGTGACTTAGTGGCTTTAACCACCCAGTTCAGGGATACAGATTAAGAACTATCCCCACTCACCTGGTTCCAGTTCTAATTCCCTTCCTATAGGGGGTGTTCAGAGGTTTGTGAAAAGTGTCTCTGACTCTTCTTCCCCATGTTAAGAGTATTAGAACACCCCTAATATAACCCCAATCCCCTCTAATATCTTTTCCCCAAAGAGGCCCCTCCCCGACGTCAAGTCATTGCTTCAAGTGGAAGCAATTCTGGGAGGAGAGATTCTAACCAAGGTAGACTGAGCCACAGAGGGCAAGACAAGTTTTGAGGACACCAAGTTGAATGTAGAGGCTCTGACCTTTGCCAGGTTTTCCCTTACTCTCAAACCAGAACCTTGCAGCACAAGCCCTATTGCTCTGTCTGTCCTTTTCTCACCCTCCCTCTCCCGAGTCAGGTGTCTCAGACTCAGAAGATGTGAATTAGTTGCCATGGTTACCTATGAGTGTGCCTGATAGCCTCTTCTCTCAGCCAGTTCTAGGCCCTGGACATCTGTTCTCAGTTCACCTCTTCTAATGTTCCCAAATCTAAGCCCAGGACCATATGCCAAGTTACACAGTATCTGTGTGTAGGTGGTGCAGAGGCCCTCACCTGCATCCAAGGCAAAAGAAACAAGAAAGAGGAAATGGAGTAACAGGAAAGCAGAGTGCTTGAAAGGAGTTCTCTGGGACAAGGAGGCCAGGGCCACTAATTTAATTAAGAGCTTACTATCTGCCAGCCACAGTGATTTCCTGTCCCTTATTTCAGTTAATTCCTTCAAACAACATTATGAGATAAGTATAATTATTCTGATACGCTGTAGGGATGAGAGAAATGGAAACTCAGAGAGGCAAAGTGACTTGCCTAACATTGCAGAACTGCGATTTCAACTTAGTCTTTATCTGAGTTTTCAAAACACACCTCATTGGATTACACTGATTTATGGAAGGAAAGTGAGAACTGCAGAGAAATCTTTCCTCAATCCCCATGCCTATGAATCCCTCACAGCCTTTCCCCACAAATTGGCCCCCTCCTTCAAATGTAGCCCCTCCTCAGACATCACCTTCTCCTTCATAGACTCCTTTCTCCCTCTTCGATAACCTCTTTGCACCATTCTGAGGCTCTCCACAATTTCTCTTTGGCTAAGTCTTCACTTTTCCCATATTCTCAAGTAGATCGCTGACTTTTCCATCCTATGGGGTATCTCTCATGGGATGGGAAGGAGAGTGGGATAGGATAATTTTCCTGACATAAGCAGAACAGAGTACTCCTGTATTCGTTTCCTATTGCTATAATAAATTACCACCAAATTTAGTGGCTTAAAACAATACAGATTTATTCTCTTACAGTTCTGGAAGACAGAAGTCTGAAATCAGTTTCACTGAGTTAAAATCAAGGTGTCAGTAGAGCTGTGCTCCTTCCAGAGGCTCTAGAGGAGAATGTTTCCTTGCTTTCCCCAGCTTCAAGATGCATTCCTTGTATTCCTTGGCTCATGGCCACTCCTTCCATCTTCAAAGACGGCAGTGTTATCATCTTCAAATCTCTCTTTGTTTATGTCATAGTGTCTTCTCCTCTGTAGCCAAATTTCCCTCTGCCTCCCTCTTATAAGAACCCTTGTGATTACATTTATGGTCCACCCAAATTATCCAAGGTAACCTCATCTCAAGATTGTTAACTTAATCATATCTGAAAAATCTCTTTTTATATATAACATAACATTAGGAGTTTCCAGGGATTAGGACTTGGATACTTTTGGAGGCCATTACTCAACTGACCACAGCATACAAGACACTCAACTGTAGCCTTATAGCAGGAACTAGTTGTCCTTCATCTCTGGAGTAGATGAACCAGGACCTCAAGAGTTAGAGTGGAAGGCATAAGCATGGATGAAGTTAGAAGAGTTATGTAAACTTGAATTTTGTTGAAATGAAATCAAGTATGGAGCAGTTGATTTCTGCTTTCTGAGGAGATGTCTCTTTACTTGCATACTACCCTTACAGAGAGAGGTATAGAGGAAGGTAGGACTTAAGAGGTGAAGACTTCTCCCCTTCTCTTTTCCAAAATGGTTGCCTTACTGTTCTTCTGTCTTGCCTGGGTAGTTTCTCTGGCAGAGGAAAGTTGAGGAAAGGCTGAGACTTTGGCTCCAGAGACAAACAGAGGTGGCTAGAACCCCTCTCTGGGTAAACTCGTCTCTCCCTCTTCATCTCCATATTAAATCTCCTCTTCCCTATCCTTGTTGCCAAGCAGGCACCTCCTGCTTTTTGGGAAGTGAAGCTACAATAAAGTGAAGCTCAGGGTAATAAATAGAGAGTGGAGAAAAGGAGACACTTTCCTTAAGAGAATCCCCCATGTCAGCTCACTTCAGGACAGAGAAAAGCCTTCTCCATCAAGCAGTCTGAGGGACGTGAGGAATGGGGGATGGCTGCCAAGCACAGTGACCAAGAGTTACAGGGTCATTCCTTGATAACAATTATCTTTTTTTCCTTGGCACTGAATACTGCTGCCTATCTAGGAATTAGGGACCCCCATAAACATCTTACCACAAGGTTCTCTGCCTGATTCTCATCACAAGGAATAGCTTTAATCACATCTGGCAGGTCTGAGATAAAGCCCAGTGAAGAGAGTGGAGAATAAGAATTTTGGAAGCTCAGATTCTTAAAATCATGGAAATACTGGTTGGGATGGAAGCATGGGGGTGTGCCTGGCCCCAGACTAAATTGTCATGGTCTTGGAGTGTCAGCAACAGCATCATAAACTCAGTGAGGTTTTGATTTACGAGCACCAGATGCACAGTTGTGCACTGATGTTTTTTGTAGAGTTAGCAGCTGGTTTCCCATATTTTGTTCTTGTTCCAAGACATCATCTATTATATTGCTCAATGCTCCTCCTTATGTAAAACCTCATGACAAATTCTTCTCCAAAGTTGGGGCCAGGAAAAAGTTTGTTTCTCCTAGTGAACTTGTCTGCTTTCTTCTGCCAGACAATGAAATCAATGAAACCCATCATACAGAAGTACCCCCACTTCTACACTCTAGCCAGAGGGTTCACAACAATTCTCCATCTGAATGAGTTTTGAGTCTGCTGAGAGGAGGAGTGTCAGAGGTAAGGGGGAAGCCACAGGCAGCTCACAGAGCTCACTCAAGACTGAGGATGCAGGGCAAGCTTCAACTTCTGAAGAGAAGTACTGACCAGCTGTATACCAAAGATCTAATAGGGAATCCAGAGAATTTCCAGGCAACAATGATGGCACCATCAAATTCTAAGATGAACCATGTTAGGACCTTCTCTAGCAGAAAGGTTAGGAGCTGAGCCTGGTCCCCAGGGTTAGGAAGAGCTGGGAATATTTAGGAACAGGCCTCAGATGGGTCTTCTTCTCAAGTATCACTGATTTGTGAAGGACCAAGAAGCTCTGGGAACTGGTAGTACTCAGGCAGAAAAAAAGGCCTAATTGTCCATGGGAAGTCCAGGGAGATCTACTGATCTGAAAGCTTCATGTCCCGAGTCTGCTGTGATAGAGTATAGGAGATATTTGACTTTCTAAATCCCACTAAGTCCTTAGACCAGTTCAACTATACTTTCTTGCTAAACTTTTTAATTGACTATGAGACAAATGGGTCACATCTTGCAGAAATCCATGGATGGTACTATTATAATCCAGTATTAACATTATGTTTTGATTTTCACCCTGGTTGCCAGGAAACTTGGTTCTCAATTATGCTTGATTGTTTTAGAATACTAAAAATAAGGGGGGGTCACTATATTTTGTTTTTCCCATCTCCTTCCCTTTGCACTTATTTTATTCTTTGTTAACAGATTTTAGTCTAATTGTAGCAAGAATTTACCAATTGTAAGCCAATTCAATTATTTTCGAAAGTAAAAAGGGAATAAATAAGCATACAGATGTATGATATTTTATTTGTGGGCTTGTCAAATTCTTCATATGCCCTTGCTTGGATTTAATGTGGTAGGGCTATTGACCTTGACTCAAGCTATGCTCACCTTTGTTCTACAGATTTGTTGCCATTGACCATGAGGGGGCCTGGGCCAGTGGATGTCCTGCTAGTAGCCTGTAGAGTCATTGCTGCAAAGGAAAGAAAGTATCTCATTTTGTTAGATGCTTTTATTACCCATGGCATCACAATAACACTTTCCTCAAGTTTCTTGCCTTGGGAACACCTAATGGCAAGACACTTTTCTTTTTTTTTTTTTTTTTGTGGTACGCGGGCCTCTCACTGTTGTGGCCTCTCCCGTTGTGGAGCACAGGCTCCGGACGCGCAGGCTTAGCGGCCATGGCTCACGGGCCCAGCCGCTCCGCGGCATGTGGGATCTTCCCGGACCAGGGCACGAAGCCGTGTCCCCTGCATCGGCAGGCGGACTCTCAACCACTGCGCCACCAGGGAAGCCCTGGCAAGACACTTTTGATACTTCAGTAACTAAAGCTCCTTGAATGGGGTCCATGATGGACCTGCCTTGTTTTGTTCTATAGTGAAAAATGTTATAAAGAAGTTGCAGTATATATTTTGTTTGTAACGACACCTTAAGCTGTTTAAGCCATTTGTTATTTTCTGAAAGCAAGAGAGATAATGCTCACTAATAAAATTCACCACACTGTGGGTATTTCTAAGTTTCTTCCCTGCAAAGTGTTCCATTGCTCTTGTGGGTTTGCTACTCTTCTCTATCTTTCTTGTGTCCTTGTAAGATGGGGAGGGGGCACAGCTCTTTTAGTGCTGGGGCATTGGACTCTTTCTGAATCACAAATAAGTCACGAGCAAGAGCCAGCTTAATGCAAGCTGCACCCCCTTTTTATAGTTCCCTCTCCTGGTGCTGGCTTTCTTGTTTGCTTCTCCCTGTCTCCAGAGTCCAGCCTCCTTGGGCCACTGATTCTGGTGTTTCCCTGAAGACCCTGTCCTTTATTCATACTCCCCATCTAATATTCAGACATTGAAGTTTCCCTTAACCCAATCTCTCCCCGAATTGAAAATGCAAATGCGCCTGCTTTATTGTCTGTATGTATTAAGCTTCTACAAGGGACTTTGTGCTAAGCACAATGCTCTGTATGGGGCAGGACAGGAAGGTGGGGGTGGGGAAGCAGAATGGCCTTTGAACTGTCATGGGTCATCAGCTGGAGTGCTTTATGCTATTCAGGCCTGTGATAGGGGTGAGAAGAGCAGAGGGGGTAGGTGGGGGACAGAAGGAGGGAGAAATACTGTGGGCTCCATCATGAAGCCAGAGGGAATTGAGCTGGAGAATTGAGAGCCATCTCAGGGTGAGGAAGCTGCGATTTCAATCTCACACCAAGTCTCTGGGTAAAAAACTGTTCACAATTCTACTGTCATAAGGGTATCAGCTCCCAGTAATAAGAGAACAGTGCAGAAGAGGCTGGCAAGAGAGAAAGGTTGTGGGTTTCTCATCTTCCTTTCAGATCAAATCCGAGAATCCAGAAAATGTAGTTTTCCTCAGACACAATGCTGTGTGATGTTATACACAGGGACCTGAGGCCAGTTCCACATGAATGGGACTCTCGGACAACTTTGTGCACTAATAGTTCACCTGTAATCCTAATTGAAGGTGTTTATTTCTCTAGCTTCTATTTGAAAAAGCCACTGGAGGTTTGACAATATAAAAGTTTCAACTTTGAAATTTGATGGATTAAACCTAATGTAGAGGGGCTGAAATTTTATAGTCACTATCTGACTGGATTCAAGTGTGTGAAACAGAGAGGTTTTCACAGGGGCAGGCAAGGGTGGTGGCAGTGTGCAATACATGGATCAGCAACTGGCTTCTTTTAACAAAACATAAAAGCTATTTCCAGCTGAAATTCTCAGAAACACTGTAGGAAATTAGTATAACTGATTAATGTGATCTCATCTAATAGAAATGAGAGTTGAAGTTTTATCCCTCTAGAACAGGTGATTAGAGGCAAATGAGGGGCAGGTTCCCATGGCAACCATGTGGCTATCTGAGACCCGAAGGAGGCCTCTGAAGGGGAAGCTTTGAGAAGGAATATGCATTTTTAAAGGGAAGAGATAGTAGACCTTTGTCTTTTAGGAACGTGCTGGAATGCTTAGGGAATTAAGGTGATGTGGAAGTACCTCTAGAGTTGTTCTGTGCGTGCTGGGGAAAGACCTTGAATACTGTTCCAGTTTCTTGATGTGTGAGGATCATTCCTCCATTTGCTTACTCCTCTCACTCCAACCCCCTTTGAGGGGGGCCATAACTGAAAGGAAGCAGGGTATCTACGGACATTACTGCAAACCTGTTTGGGGTCATGGTGGGTGTGGGTGTCAGGTGAATCCACCATGCCCAGACCCTCCCTTTCTCCACATAGATCTGCCCTCTCCTTCTTGAACTCATAACCAACAATTCTAGCCCAGCATGGGATTGGGAGAATCTTTGGGGTGGCAGTCCTTGTGTTGAGGGAGGTGTGGCAGGGTATCACACCTCCTTTTGTGAAGCGGTATGGCTGACAGCTTCCTGTTGATTCCCTTTTAGTAGATTAAAGTCCTGTTTCATAGAAGCTACCATGGATAAAGGTACAAATCAGAGCCAAGTGGCACTGCTCTTCTTATTCTAAGGACTTTAAACTACAGCTTCTGCCATATCAACCTCTTTCTGCTGCCTTTCTCTTCCCTCCTTTTTCTACTCCTTTGGAGAGTATGGGGGATCGAGGACCATGTGTTCCCAGGAGAAGATGTTATTGCAGTTTCCGGAAGGCAGCTGGAGTGTGTGTGGGGGGTAGATCTTTAAAGACTTATTTTGTTTGACTGTTACAACTCGAGGAGCTTTGCAGCAGTTCTTGAACTTGAGGCCTCTAAACTGTTTTCACTCACGGTGATGGAAAGTAATTCATTCTCAGTCTCCCACAGGAGAATATCCTGTTCCCACCATAGGCCTTGGATGACCTGAGTCAGGAGTTTTCTCCATTCTGCTTTCTTGATTTCCATTCAGTCATTCTTTCACTTGCACATTCATTCCTTCACTCATTCATTCATTTGTTCAACTCTGTTGTGTATATCTCAGGTACCAGACACTAAGTAAGGAGTTGAGGATCCATTGATGATGAAGCCATAGTCTCTGCTTTTCTGTAGCTTATGGTTTTCTGGAGTATTCAGGGACCAGTAGATAATGGCAATGTGATAGGGGAAGAATAGTGATACCACTATGGATTGATTTACAGCATGGAAATTTTGACCTGAGTGGGAGGATGAGGCCAGTTGTGAAGGTTTATCTTTGTAGGAATCAACATTTTCTGGCTCCCAGGTATCCACCTCCCCCTTCTTTCCCCAGGTTCCTATGTGTAGCAAATACTCAAAGTCACTACTTTATTTTCTAAACAGGATTTTTTTTTGGTTGGGGGAGGTGGTTCATCATATGAACCATCAATCAGTGTCTTTAAAGAAAAATATAATGCCCAAATGCTCTTTCCCATTGAAATTCTGGGAACTATAGTAGGAAATTAGCCCACAACTGACTAATGCGATCCCCTCTAACAGAAATAGTCCCATACTAATATATCTGATCAATCTAGAGAGCTTAGATTGCCTGGGTACATAAAGGAGTAAGTGGGATGCATTTTTTTATTAACCTGCTTTGTAAATAAATGTCCCTGCATTAGAACATAATCTTTAAGTGCTGTCTTCCGTACAACAGTCTTCCTGTGTCTTTCTCCCTAGGGGTAGATGCCCATGTGCACAGCAGTTACCTTTTCTTCTCTCTAATCTACCTCATTGAAAGCTTGCTTTCTCTTGTTGTTTCTCTTGGAACAGACCTGATACAGAAATTCACACTGTGGGGTAAATGGATGAAAACAACTTAATGCTGTACCTTTCATAAGGTATTTGCATTTTAATGAAGACCAATCACTCAATTTGGAGACATAAGTCCTTCTTTTAAATTTTCATGCCCACAATCAATTTATTTTTTAGAAACTCATGCACAAGTCCCCTAATTCCAGATCTTTCAGACTTAGAATTCTCATGGGAAAATTTCAGGCACCAGTACATTTGACCCAGGGGAAATATTTGGGGGTAGAAGTGGATCTTTCTTTCTCCTATCAAGTCCTAACTCTGTAATGCTGCTTGGGGTGACAGCTGTAATTTCTCCTCACTTCTGGAAGTACTTTTGGCTCAGCCCATCTCTATTTCTTTGCAGTCAGCCATTGAATACTTCTAGTCCATGCAGAGTAGAGCTGAGAACTGAAGGTAGGCTTCCATCATCTCTGAGGTATGAATGGGGAAGATATTATTACAGTGCTATTGGACAATTGACCTGATTCTGGTTGGTTGGTTGGTTGAGAATCAGCCTTTCCTCACACATGAGTTCTGTGGATAGGTAAGCTCATATCTCAGCTCACATGTGCATGTGACCACACATGCTCTTGAACATATTTGAAGACAAAAGGGTTGTGGGGGGATTGCTGAAAGACAAGTAATGATAATAAATGCTTTAGACACTGTGCTAAGGGAGTTATATATCCTCAGAACCTCCATATGAGGTAGGTATTATTATTGCCATTTTAAAGACGAAGCTGAAATTCAGATGTGTTAAATAAATTTCTTCAGATCACACAGTAAGTGTAAGAGGTAGCATTTGAACTTCAGTCTTGATCCAGAGCCTGTACTTTTAAAACCACTATATAATACTGCTTTTCCATGGGAGTGAGTAGATGGATAAGTTTGAGTATTCCAAACTGGAAGGGGATACAAGTTTGAACAATGTCCTGGGGGTAATAATGGACAAGATGTGCCCCAGGGGCACAAAGTATCCCAGTCCAGTGTGACTTAGAGGCAAGAATTCTTGCAGGGTAGTAGGGAAAAGAATTCCTGCAACAGTTGTCTAGGGCTACATTGTGGAGGGTCCAGAATGTTGATCCAAAGAATGTATCCTTTATCCTTTATCTAGTACTTCAATTATTTTTTTATTATTATTATTTTTTTGTGGTACCCGGGCCTCTCACTGTTGGGGCCTCTCCCGTTGAGGAGCATAGGCTCCGGACGCGCAGGCTCAGCGGCCATGGCTCACGGGCCTAGCTGCTCCACGGCATGTGGGATCTTCCCGGACTGGGGAACAAACCCGTGTCCCCTGCATCGGCAGGCAGACTCTCAACCACTGCGCCACCAGGGAAGCCCAGTACTTCAATTATTGAAGACCAAGTTTCAGGAGCTAAGGAAGTTTTCGGAAAGTATAAATGAAAATATTTTTAGAATTGTACAGAGGACTTTAGAGATAAACACTAAAGCCAGAATAGAAACATATTTAATGAAAGTAATCATTCAGCACCACGAAGCATTAAACAAAGTCTATTGTGAATTGTTTTCCCTTTGCACATCACAGAGAAAACATCCAGTATTGTGATTACCAAGGTAATTTGTCTTCAGATTAATAGGTGATAAGAAAAAATAATGATGTTTTGTTGTGTTCCATTCTACAGGGGTCCAAAGGTTCTGTTTGACCTATGTAGCATTTACAAAGAAAGTACTAGTCTAATAATCCTAAAATGACAATCCTGGTAACTTCACAAAATGACTTCTATTGTTAGATGGAACAAGAGAGATTCTAGGTAATAATGGACATGACTACCTGTGTGATGCTCCCTGGCCTGGAAGACCAGGGGCCTGGATTCCAATTCCAGTTCTACCACTAACTACTTGTGTGACCTGAAGACAGTCACCCAGTTTCTCTCAAGCTCAGTTTTCTCACTTATAAAATATGGGAGTTGCAGTAAAGTTCCTGACTGCCTTCTTTGCCACTTTTTTGTATGTGTATTTATTTTTTAATGTATTTTTAAATTTCACTAGTAATATGCGGATCTTTTCTCATTGTAAAAATGTTAAACAATACCAAAGTCTCCCTTCAACCTTCTACTTCATATCTCTTCCAAGATAGAAATTACATTTGTAGTGTAATCTTCCAGATGATTATTATGTATCTATAGACATATAGATATATGTACATAGTTTTGTGGGGGTTATTTTTTAAAATAAATACTATCAAACTGTGTTGTTCTGCAACTGGATTTTTTTTTATTCAACAGCATGTCTTGGGGATATTTTCATGTCAGTACATATAAACCTACCTCATTTTTTATAACTGATGCATAGTATGCAGATACCATCATTTGTTTAGCTATTTTCCCACTAATGAATATATAGGTTGTTTACAAATGATCACAGTTACAATTCTGCAGTGGACAATCTTAGACATCTCCTTGTACAGATGTGCAAGTGTTTCCTTAGGATATATTTTCTGACATGGAATTGCTGGGTCTGAATATTTCAGTTGTATTAAATACTGTCAAATTGCTCTGTAAACTAAGTTACACACATGCTAGCAGTTTCATTGCAACTTTATCAACACTATTTCATTCGCCAGTCTTATGGGTGAAAATGGCATATCCAGTTACTTGTAAGTTTGAACAGTTTTTCTATGCTTATTGTGGATTTGAATTTCCTTTTCTTTTTTGGTAAGTTGCTCATTCATATCCCTTTCCCATTTATTCTAATGGATTGGTTACATTTTTTGTGGTATTGATATGGAGGATAACTTTATATTCATATAAATATGTATGTCTATAACTTTAAAATCATAACTAGATTGTAATTATGTAATTGTAGATTACGATCTCATTTCTTAACTTTGCTTATGGTGAACATCATTATTCAGAAGTTAAAAATTCTTGACCCTGTCAAATTTATCCAATTTTTTCTTTATGATTTCTGAATTTTAATTCTTGCTTAAAAAGGCTTTTTAAATTATTTCTACTATATTTTCTTCTAATATATTAATAGTGCTGTCTTTTTATATAGCTTTTTAATTCATCTGGAATTTATTGGTGTTTATATTGTGAGGTAGAAATTTCTGTCATTGTCTCTATCTCTAATGTCATTTTCTTTTTGTGCATCTGTGTCTACATATATTTTTTCCCAATCACCAAGTGTCCTAACAACATTTATCGAAGAGTTCCTCCTCTCCCCAGTGATTTGCTTCCTTATTAATCATATACTGAATTTCCATTTATTTACATGGATCTGGTTTAGAACCCTGTGTTATACTTCACTGATCTCTTTGATTGTTCCTGTATCAATATGACTCTATCTGAATAACTGTAGTTTTTATTAACATATTTTGATATCTGATATAATAAATCCTCTTTTTTTGATTTTCTTTTCCAAAATTGTCTTGGTTATTTTTGTGTAGTTTCCTTTCTGGGTGAGTTTTAGAATCAGCTTCAAATTCTATAAACATTCCTACATGGAATTTTATTGTACTTGCATTTAATTTATAGAACAATCTGAATAGAAATGACATTTCTATACTAGTGATTCATCCCACCCAGGAAAATAATAATTCTCTTCATTTATTCAGTTCTTCTTTTAAGACCTTTAGCATAGTGTTAGAATTTTCTATATAGAGGTTTTAGATATGTCTTATTAGATTTACTCAGTTTGAATATTTTAATAGACTTCTTCATAAGTACTCCTTTTTTTCCCTATTGCAAATGAGATTTGTTTTCCTATTACATTTTCTAATTGGTTGCTTCGTTGACTTTATTCACTTAACAAATATTACTTGAGTGCCTACAGTGTACTAAAAGGCACTAGGGATTAAAAAGGAACAAAACCCTTTTTTTTTAGTTTTAGTGAGCTTTCATTGATTTATTTGGCTTTTTCAAGGTAAACAGTTATATATTTTTCTCTCTCTTCCTCATATTTGTATTTCTTGCTTACTTTTCTTGCATTGTTGCATTGACTTGGACCTCCAGTGCAATGTTGAATAAAAGCAATGATAGGGGGCTTCCCTGGTGGCGCAGTGGTTGAGAGTCCGCCTGCCGGTGCAGGGGACACGGGTTCGTGCCCCAGTCCGGGAGGATCCCACATGCCGTGGAGCGGCTAGGCCCGTGAGCCATGGCCACTGGGCCTGTGCATCCGGAGCCTGTGCTCCGCAATGGGAGAGGCCACAACAGTGAGAGGCCCGCGTACCGCCAAAAAAAAAAAAGCAATGATAGTTTGCATCCTTTTTTGTTCCTTATTTTTATGAGATTTCTTCAATTTCATAATTAAATGTGATATTTGTTGTATGTTTATAGTAGATACTTTTCACATTAAGGATACTTCATTCTCTTCCAACTTTACCTAGAATTTTTGTTAGGAAAATGTTTGTTAAATAGGTCTATGTAAAATGCTAAGGTATATTGCCAAAAATTCAGCTGAACTTAAAGTTTCACGGGATCATTCCAATGAATGAATTTCTAATAATTCAGTTATTATATTGACAATGATAGAGACTATTTTAAAGAAGTTTTTTTTCCTTTGTTTTTTAAGCAATGACTCTACTTATTCATTAGTATATACACTTAGGTATTAATTTAATCAAAGATCTAAAAATATTTTAAAGAGTGTAAACATGGTTGAATCATATATAAGAGCTCCGAGGAACCACAGAAGAAATACCAATAAAATTTTAGTGGAGAGATAAAATAAATTATAAAGTAGACTTTAAACTCCAAGACAATAAAAGCAGAACCTTGGAGAAAGAGAAATGAAAAGAGTGAAAATCCTTGAGACTAATTAACCCGAAGGACCACATTCAAATAGTCAATGAGGTGTAATCAACATGTATAAGCATAGAGAAAAGTATGGAGGTTCCTTAAAAAACTAAAAATAGAACTACCATATGACCCAGCAATCCCACTACTGGGCATATACCCTGAGAAAACCATAATTCAAAAAGAGTCATGTACCTCAATGTTCATTGCAACTCTATTTACAATAGCCAGGACATGGAAGCAACCTAAGTGTCCATCAACAGATGAATGGATAAAGATGTGGCACATATATACAATGGAATATTACTCAGCCATAAAAGAAACGAAATTGAGTTATTTGTAGTGAGGTGGACGGACCTAGAGTCTGTCATACAGAGTGAAGTAAGTCAGAAAGAGAAAAACAAATACCATATGCTAACACATATATATGGAATATTAAAAAAAAAAAAAGGTTCTGAAGAACCTAGGGGCAGGGCAGGAATAAAGATGCAGATGTAGAGAATGGACTTGAGGACACAGGGAGGGGGAAGGGTAAGCTGGGACAAAGTGAGAAAGTGGCATGGACATATATACACTACCAAATGTAAAACCGATAGCTAGTGGGAAGCAGCTGCATAGCACGGGGAGATCAGCTTGGTGCTTTGTGACCACCTAGAGGGGTGGGATAGGGCGGGTGGGAGGGAGGGAGATGCAAGAGGGAAGAGATATGGGGATATATGTATATGTATAGCTGATTCACTTTGCTATGAAGCAGAAAATAACACACCATTGTAAAGCAATTATACTCCAATAAAGATGTTTAAAAAATTAATTAATTAATTAATTAAAAAACATGGATAAGCATAACTTGGAAATATGTATTACAACTGTAAGCTCAATGCAGTGAATAGAAACAATGTTTTATTAACACTAAACGAAGATATGCTTGAATGGTGTGTGTCATGTTAGGAATGGCTGGATTCATGAAATAATTTGGGGCATCTATGGAGGTTGATCATATAATTTTTATGTTTCAATCTGTCATTTGCATTAATAAATAACCTAATATTAAGCCATATTTGTTTCATAGGAAAAGCCTTATTTATCATGACTCATGCTGTATTTTTCTTTTAGTACACTGCTGGATTTGAAGTGTTAATATTCTATTTAGCATTCTGCATCTATGCTCATGAGCAAGGTTGGCCCCACAGTTTCCTTTTTTCTGCTGTATTTGTCCAATTTTGGGCATCAAAGTTATGCTAGACTTACAAAATGAATGAAAAATATTCCCTTTTTTCTCTGTGTTCCAGAATATTTTATAGTGCATGAGAGTGATTTGTTCCTTAAGGATTTGATATAACTTGTCTATTTAAAACTTCGGAGCCCTATGCCTTTTTTAAAGGGTAGATCTAAGATTCTCTTTCAGATTATTGGTCCATTCAGGTTTTCTATATCTTTTTTTTTAATAAATTTATTTATTTTTGGCTGCGCTGGATCTTCCTTGCTGCGCGCGGGCTTTCTCTAGTAGCGGGGAGTGGGGGTTACTCTTCGTTGTGGTGTGCAGGCTTCTCATTGCAGTGGCTTCTCTTGTTGTGGAGCACAGGCTCTAGGCACGCGGGCTTCAGTAGTTGTGGCCTGTGGGCTCAGTGGCTGTGGCTCACAGGCTCTAGAGCGCAGGCTCAGTAGTTGTGGCGCAGGGACTTTGTTGCTCCGTGGCATGTGGGATCTTCCTGGACCAGAGCTCAAACCCGTGTCCCCTGCATTGGCAGGAGGATTCTTAACCACTGTGCCACCAGGGAAGTCCTTCTCTATCTTCTTGAGTCAATTTCAGCAATACATCTTTTCCTGGAAAATAATTCATTAAGTATTGATTTTCAAAATTTTAGTGTCATAAAATTACATTTAATAAAACATTAAATATCCTCCATATATGTACTTATTTTGGCTGTTGTTTCAAACATTGCTTATTTATACCTTCTGTTTTCCTTCCTCAGATTTTTCCAAAAGTTTATCTATTTTAGTAGCCTTCTCAAATAAACTGTTTTAGGTTTTATGGATCAATATTACCTACTATTGTTTGTTTCGGTCTTATCAAAATTTCTTTGAATTATGTTTTATATTTGCTTTTACTTTCCCTGTTTAAACTTACTGTTTTTTAACTAACATCTTGAATTTTCTAATCAATTTATTTAGACTTCGATATTTACTTTGAGAGCCATTTTGGCCATGCTCCATAGGTTTTGCTATATGGTGCTTTCATTCTTGTTCATTTCTAAATAGTTTGCAATTTTAATTTTGATATTTTTCTTTAACCTGGAGTCATAGAGAAGGATTTTTAAAATTATGTAGAAATTCTTTAAAAATTCTTTTCGTTAACCATTATTACTAATTTCCAATTGTATTGATATGCTCAGAGTATGTAGCCTTAATGTTCTGTTTTTCCTAATTTGTTGAGTTTTTTGTAACTTTATATATAGTCAAATTGTGTGCAAGACCTATATGTGTTAAAGGAATGTCAATTCTCTACTTGTTGGATATGTTCATGTACATATCTATTGTATCAAACTCATTAATTGTGTTCTCCAAATTCTCATTTTTATTCATGTTTCCACTTGATTTGTTGCTGTGTTTCTGAGAGAGAGGTATGTAAAAGTTTCCCATTAATATTGTAGATTGCCAATTTCTTCTTGTTTTCCTATCCATATTTATTTCATTTGTTTCACAGTTATGTTTTTGTGAATAAACTAAAAATTAGTATATCCTCCTAGTGGATTATACCAATATGAAACATTCCTCTTGTCCTTTTTAATTTTTTGTCTATGCTTTAGTTTGCTTGATATTACTATTGTTACACCTACTTTATTTTTGTTAGCATTTTCTGCATGTGTGTCAATTTAGTTTCAAGTCTCATGTGTCATTTTATTTAAACTGTATCTCTTTTTAACAGGTTATGGTTAGATTTTATTTCTTTGTCCAGCCTGAGATTATCTGTCTTTCAATGAGAAGATTTAACTCATTCAGATTTAATGTGATTATTGATATCTGAGATTGTCTTTTCCATCTTGTTTTACCTTTTCTAATTAGAATAATTTCTTGTCTTTTCTTTTCCAGCAGCTTATTGGAAATAGCATTCTATTCTGTTCTGTGGGGGGTTTTTTGTTGTTGTTCTCTAGTAGTTTTTTGGAAGTTTTATATTTTATTTCATATTCTAGTTGTTACCCTTAATTTCTTTAAAAATATTTAAGCATTTATTTTCCTTACATTTCTAGAATTTATAATTATGTACTTATCCTGAAAAAGACAACCATAGCAATAATTTACCTTCCTTTTCTCTTTTCTCCTAAATCCCATAATTGTCTATGTAGAGATCATCTGGGATTTAGTTCCATATTGTTAATATTTTTTTCAATCAATAATTATTTAGGTTTTATTATAATTTTTACTGGCTTCTTTTATCACCATTGTTTCTTTTACTGCACATCATCCCCTTGGGTTCATGTTTCATTTTGCTAGAGTACATTCTCCAATAATTCATTCAAAGGTAAACTGCAGTTAGTAAAATATCTGAGTCTGTGCATACTCAGTGAAAAATACCTTCATTTTGCACAGCCCCCAACTCTCCAACATAAATGTTGTTTTTTCTGAGTATAATATCTTTACTTCTAAATTATTTTTTTTTTACTTCTAAATTATTTTTATCATCAGTTTGAAGCTAATCCATTACTATTTTCTAACATTAAGTATTGCTGATGAGCGATCTCATGCTAGCTTGATTCTCATTCCTGTGCAGGTGGCCTATTTATTGCTTTGGAGACTTTCACAGATTTTGTTTTCTTTGTCCTTGGAGTTCTGAAATTTCACCATGATGTGTCTTAGGTATGGATACTTGTTTTTTGCCACTTTTTATATAGTGTTTATTTAGATTTACCACCATATTCACAGCTTTCTTTGTCCTTAATTCCTTCTTACATCTATATCTTTAGCTAGAATCATTTTCCTTTCTTTCATTTATTCTTCAGTACTTTCCATTCATACTTTAATGCAGTTTTTTTAGTGGAATTTTTTCATTTTTGGTTTATCCAAAAAGTGTTTACATTTAAAAAAATAAATCTGCTATGAACATTTGTGTACAAATCTTTTAGTGGACATATATTTTCATTTCTTTTAGGTAGATTCTTAGGAGAAGGATTGCTGGGTTGTGTGATAAACACATTTGAATTTTTAAGAAACTGCCACACTTTTCCAAAGTGGCTGTACCATTTTACATTTCCACCAGTTTTGTATGAGCCTTATTAAGCTAGCTTTCCCAGCGATTGGTGTGTGCTATTTATTTGAAGATTTTTGTCTTTCTTCAACTCTGAGAAATTTTATACTGTTATTGTTTGCTAGATCATTTTTTTCTTCAATTTTCTTTGTTATTCTTTAACTCCTATTTACTCTGTTTCTTTTTTTTGAGGGGGGGCATTAGTCCTGATTCTTGAGTTTGGCGACTCTGTTTTGGGGTGCCTGTTTCCCCCAAATGTTTGTGGATATTTGCTTCGTGCTCACCTTGGGTTTTGAGAAACCCTGTTTGCCTCTGGATGACGTTTCCTTTTCTCACAGCCTGCACACTTGTCAAGAGATTGAGAAGGGACAGGGCATACTGCTGAAAGGAATGTGTAAGTCATTCACCTTTGGGGCATGGAGGCCTCCTGTTTCTCCTGGGTTTCTCCAACCACTTGGGTCCCAGCCTTGCTTCTCCAGCCCAAGCATCCATAATAATTGTTCTAGCCTGGGACAAACACCTATTCTACCCACTACCTGACACAATTGGGCAGAGGAGAATTAAGGGATCAAACCACTAAGCTGCTCAAAATGGGATATTATAACAAATAATGGTTTTCCCATGGCTTCCATATACTACCTGTATCTCTTACCTCTGGGCTTGGAGATCATCTGAAGTGATACCCACCTTATTCAGCTACATATGTTTTAGGCAATATGTATCTCCATTAATCTTATTCTCTCTGCCTTAAGCCTAAGAAAAATTCCTCAAAATTTCTTATGCAAAGTATACTTCTTATTTTAAATTTCTGTTGTAGAGATATTAATTTCAAATATATATTTCCTACTACTTATGGGGATTTGGAGAGAAAACCAGACATGTGAGCCCAGTCCTTCTTTAGTCAATTTCTACAGGAATAGGCTAGCTACAGGCATACTTTCCTTTCTCCCAACTATAATCCCACCTCCAATACAGAAACAACTTTCTAAGAAGTGCCTCATGCAAATTTTTAAACTGTGAGCAAAGTTGAATAATCCGTAAGATGATGGTTTGTGAGGGATGTTCTGGGCCCAAAGGGAGTGATTCTAATAGACTACAAAATATGACCTACAATCACTTTTAAAATTTGCTGAATCTAGATACAGTGCAGAATGTACCAAATTCTTAGATACTTTGCAGGCTGATTGTCATCATAGAACATTGATTTAAGGGGACTGTATTTAGAGCTTCTATTTAAAAAGAATAAAGTAAAATGTTGTTTTAAAATTCAAACTTGTAAACATCCAAGTCTTAAAAATTCTGCTTTTTACACAGATCAGAGATTTTCAATTCAAGACCAGATATGAATCCGATGTGTTAAGTGTGTTAGGGCAAGAGCTTTTAATGGAGTCACATCATACTGGAAATGGTATTTGGTCAGGCAGTTTGATGGAGGTGGGGAAAATGTGTTTTGCAGTGTCAGAGTGGCTTCATTAAAGACAAAAGGGGAAGTGATTTGCAGCTGAAAATTTCAGATTCACTACAAAATAGACATATACGCTTGATGGGTTCTCATCTAATAAAACTGAGAGTGGGTGCTTGGTTTCCTAAAGGCAAAACAACTTAATAAAATTAATCTATAGTGCTCCGAATGCTTAGGTACTGCAAGGCTTCAATGATGCATTTTTCATTAAGTGACTGGGGTAAATATAATTGTCTATGCTAGAAAGTCTGAGTTCTTATTCTAATTTATTTAAATTAGAATAAAAGAACTTATTTAATGACTCATCACTGTTGAGGAGATGGAAGAGGGGGCATCATTTTATTGTGGTTCCCATGACTGGGTGAAGACAGGTGGTTTGAGTTACATTTGAGCTTGAGATAACAGGACTCTTCCAGGACTCATTTATTCTTCCCAGATACCTTAGCCCCAATTTTAAGGGCTAGGCAACCCCCCCACTCCATCCATCCAAGTTTTCCAATGTATGTAGAACTCTACTTTTGTGTAAGGGCCAGACTGAGCCAGGAAAAATGGAGCTAGTCTAGAGCCTGGCCTTTGTATTACTGTCATGGTGTGCAGAGTAATCCTAGCAACAGAAAGAACAGACCAGGTGCAGGACCAGCCTAGCTAGTCCAGTGTTACGTGTGTGTGTGGGTGGGTGGGGGTTAAGGAGCAAGCACCTTGGGTTGGGTTGGGTTGACGTGCAGAGGACCCAGGGACAGAGGCTTCTTTTCCTGAAATCTATGCCTCATCTGCCTGTCCCTTATACCAGAGATTCCAATGTTAGTCATTCAGTCTTTATAAGAAGTCTCCTTTTAACCTGCAAATACTTCTGAGAGGTATAAATTATTCATATCTCACCAGTCCTCTCAAACTCTGGAATCGGACAGACCCATATCCAAATTGCACTTGTCTTAGATAATAGTCTTAACTTATCTTAGTCTTAGTTTTCACATCTGTCAAATGGGGATGATAATCTCTACCTCAAAGGTTAATATATTAAATGAGAAAAGCAAATGTGGAAGTACCTAGGAAAATGCCTGACATGCAAGAGATGTCCTCATTTCATTCATATCAGTCAGCTTATGAGGGAGGTGCCAAGACAGAATGTCCTCAAAGTATCTAAATGAGTGGGGCTCAGCCAGGGAAAGCAAGATACAGAAAGGCCAACACAGACTCAGAATTATGTCCAGAGAAGGGATTTCTGGACCTGGGGCCTGGAGATAACAAGCAGCAGCAGCAGCAGCAGCAGCATCTCCATTATTGTGATTATTACTTTTTAATATCTATGTGCATATGTTTATTTTACAGGATATTTTAAATTATTTATATTTTTCTCCATAAATGATATTTAAATTCAATTTAATTACTGGAGTATTCTGGTTAATCACTGTGAATATTACCTAATATTATTTCTTCTTATTATTATTATACTCCAGGGTTAATAAATTACTTGAAAGTTCCAGAGCACTCAGTCCTGGGACTAGATTTCAGGTGAATTTGGGGAAAACTGAGGATTCTTTCTGGTGTTATCCTACTTCTTATTTTAGAGTCTTTTTAGGTCTGGTGGTACTCTCACCCCAAAGGTCCAGTGCCCTGTTTGCCTTTTTATTCTTTGCTCTTTCATATACTGTTTCAGAGTTTCTTGTAAGGATGACTCCAACACTAATTCATGCTAAGATATGAATGGGTATTAACTCAAATGCTGCACCTTCCATTGAATTTACACTTTTAATAAGGGCTTAATTTCAGAGTTGATTAGTTATTTCATTCCCTTCAAACTCCAGGGGTGAATTAGCTATAAATAAGTAGCCCATATACAGACATTTATGGTCAATTTTTCATACAAACTAGGAAATGGAAAACAGCTTGTGATGGAAGAAGCTTAGACCAACGTGACCTAGGCTTGTGAGGAATGACCTGGGCCCAAAAAGAGAGATTCTAATAAATCAGGAAAATGACTTTCTTAACCCCCATTGCTCATTGACGTCAACCCCAAAAGCACAGGCCCGGGTGCTGAGCGGGCTTGCAAGTCATACCAATTTAAGATCCTTAAAGTTTGGGTTACTTTTCAGCCAGGTAAAATGGGGAAGAGGGAGTTTGACAATATGTATTTTAAAACCCCAAATTAGAAGAATAAAAAGGTTCACCTTGACCTTTTATTTTTGCCATTTCCTTCCCTGCAGTATTTTTAATCAGGTGGATGCTAAGTTTGGGGTCAACAGAGGATGAGAAGGCACTTTGGGTACCAGAATCAATTATTACAGTCTTTAAAAGAAATTATAATATCCATATGCTCTTTCAAGGTAAAATTCTCAAAAACACTCCAAAGAAATTAGCCCTTAAGTGACTGATGTAATCTTCTCTAATCTAAATAGTCCCTTACAAATATGTCCAAAGAGTCTAGAGAGTTTAGATTACTGAGGTTCAGGTGAGTGGGATGATGCATTTTGTGG
The DNA here is from genome assembly GCF_937001465.1 of Orcinus orca. Classification (NCBI taxonomy): domain Eukaryota; kingdom Metazoa; phylum Chordata; class Mammalia; order Artiodactyla; family Delphinidae; genus Orcinus; species Orcinus orca. The sequence continues at coordinate 113,457,606 of NC_064580.1, forward strand.
TTAAGCAGCTTGGTACATTAAAGTGCCATTGTTAGAACATAAGTTTTAACTGCTCTCCTCCATGCAGCCCTCTTGCACCCCCATCCCTCGGTGATCTCTGTCTTGCTCTCTGTTAGCCTTTACTTCTTCTTTTTTTTAAACATCTTTATTGGAGTATAATTGCTTTACACTGGTGTGTTAGTTTCTGCGTTATAACAAAGTGAATCAGCTATATGTATACATATATCCCATATCTCTTCCCTCTTGGGTCTCCCTCCCACCCTCCCTATCCCACCCCTCTAGGTGGTCACAAAGCCCCGAGCTGATCTCCCTGTGCCGTGTGGCTGCTTCCCACTAGCTATCTACTTTACGTTTGGTAGTGTATATATGTCCATGCCACTCTCTTACTTTGTCCCAGCTTACCCTTCCCCCTCCCCATATCCTCAAGTCCATTCTCTAGGAGGTCTGTCTCTTTATACCCGTCTAACCCCTAGGCTCTTCATGGCATTTTTTTCTTATATTCCATATATGTGTGTTAGCATATGGTATTTGTTTTTCTCTTTCTAACTTACTTCACTCTGTATGACAGACTCTAGGTCCATCCACCTCACTACAAATAACTCAATTTCGTTTCTTTTTATGGCTGAGTAATATTCCATTGTATATATGTGCCATGTCTTCTTTATCCATTCATCTGTCGATGGACATTTAGGTTGCTTCCATGTCCTGGCTATTGTAAATAGAGCTGCAATGAACATTTTGGTACATGACTCTTTTTCAATTATGGTTTTCTCAGGGTATATGCCCAGTAGTGGGATTGCTGGGTCGTATGGTAGTTCTAGTTTTAGTTTTTTAAAGAACCTCCATACTTTTTTCCACAGTGGCTGTATCAATTTACATTCCCACCAAGAGTGCAAGAGGGTTCCCTTTTCTCCACACCCTCTCCAGCATTTATTGTTTGTAGATTTTTTTTTTTTTTCGCTTCACGGGCCTCTCAGTGCTGTGGCCTCTCCCGTTGCGGAGCACAGGCTCCGGACATGCAGGCTCAGCAGCCATGGCTCACGGGCCCAGCCGCTCCGCGGCACGTGGGATCCTCCCGGACAGGGGCACGAACCTGTGTCCCCTGCATCGGCAGGCAGACTCTCAACCACTGCGCCACCAGGGAAGCCCGTTTGTAGATTTTTTGATGATGGTGATGGCCTTTACTTCTTTCTGGACTTCCTCTCAAAACTTTTCATAGACTTTTTTTTTTTTTGCATTGAATCAGGCAAGAAAAAAATCACACTGTGTTGTGAATGAATAAAGAAACGCAGCTCAACAAGATATTTGCATTGTAATAAAAGACATAAAGTCCTAAAGATAAAATTTCAAGCACTAGTAATTAGGGAGTAAGGGGCTTCTTGGACAGGTGGAGCTTTATTATGTTTCCTTTTACTATGCGTCTGCAATATTTAATTAGGCTCTAGTCACGTCTACCTGGCCTTTTTAATCATCTAGCTTGGATAAGAGGTTATAGGTACCAGACAGTAGCTGATGAGAAGAGGCTCCCACTGGGTTCGAGGTAGAGTTAGCAAAATGTGGCACATATAGGCTACTAATTGTCTTCAAGCAGGCTTTGTTCACCAACACAGGAAATTGAAATAGTATCCAGTATTCATTCAACGTGTATTCAGCAAATGCTATCATGTGCCAGGCACAGTGTTAGATGTTGGATTACAACAATTAATAAGGTAGAGTTCTTTTCTTGGAAGAGCTCAGATTCTAGTGGGAGAGGCAAGTAAGCATTAACAAATACATAGTGTTTGGGCAACTGGCTAGCCATTTGAATAAAATATCTGGATCCCTACCTGACCCCTTACACCAAAATAAATTCCAGATCGCTCAACAAGTTAAATATTTAAAAAAGGAAAAACCATAAGGTGCTAGACAAAAACATGGGTGATTGTTTTTATAATCTAGCGATGAAGGAGACCTTTCTAACTAAGCATGCTACAAAAGCCAGATGCTATTAAGGAAAAGATTGACACATTTAACTTCGTAATATCATTTTTATGGCAATAAATAAGCAAGCCAAAAGGCAAATGACCAACAAAGAAAAATATGTTACACATATAACAGAGGATTTTAAAAATCCTTCTTAAAATAAAAAAATTAAAAAAATATATATGAAAAGCTTTTACATTGCACAAAGGGCAAAGATCTCACAGAAAAAATGGATAAAAATTTTTAACAGAAAAATAAATATAAATATTCAATGAATATAAAAATTCTACTCAAACCTGCTGATGCTTATTTAAAGACAAATCAAAACAATGAGATATAATTTCCCTACCACACTTAAAACATGATAAAGTTTTATAAAACCTAATGTTTTTGAGAATGTAGGGATTCATAAACTCTCATTCACAATCAGTTGGACTATAACTTATGGGTACACTTTTGGAGGGCAATTTGATGTATTTATCAAGATTGTAAAAGGCCATATTCTTTAACCCAGTAATTCTACTTGTAAGAATTTATCCTCAAGGTATATGAATATAAACATGCAAATATACATTTGTAAGAAGATGTTCATTGGAGCATTGTTTCTTTTAGCAAACCAAACCATTGTGTAAAGCAAGGGCAACAAATGGAAATGACAACAGAAAAAAGAGATAGTCTCTTCAATAGGTAAAGATATCATGATATATCCATCCTTTGAATATTATATAACAGATTAGAATAAATATATATTCTGATATGGGAAGCTCTCTATGATATATAGAGTGAGAAAAGCCGGGAAGAGAACGGTATGATCCTGTCTGTGTGAAAACAAAGCATATACAGATATTCTTATATATGCAGCAAATATTTTTTGAAAAATACATAAGAAACTGTTAACAGAGATCCCCTCTGGAGTTTAAGACTGTGGTGGGAAGGATATGAAAATATTCTACTTTTTATTTTATAATCTTCTGTACTGTTTATGTATTTTAACCGTGTGCATTTATTACTACTATTATTCTTATTAGATAAATACTATTTTATATGTAACTGAAATACAATAATACATGCCAACAATAATTATAACATATATACTATACGTATAATTATAAAGATAGGTGAAAAGCCAGATAAAATCGCAAGCTGCTCTAATAGCACAAGCGCTGGTGACCTAAGCCAGGTCATAGAGCTGTGTGCATAGCGGTGGTGGTGGGTGAGTGGAGGATGAGGGTTACTGGGGGGAGGTGGCATCCGTACTGAATTTTGATTGACAATGAAGAATGAGGTGAAAGAGAGAGAGTAGGGGTTATTTTAGGTAGATGGAACGTTAACGTATCAGGAGTTGTTGGTTCAGGCTGGAGTGTGGTGGGAAGTGTTAGGATGCAGAGTGCCAGCAGTTGAAGCTGGAGATGGAGTTTGAGACTAGATATTATGAAGGACTTTGCCTATGAAGCTAACTACATTACTAAAGTCTCAGAGACTAGTTTTCATGGAAATGATGAACGAAAAGGTTCACACTGTGGTGTAAATGAATCAAAACAGGTATTTGCATTTTAATAAGGGACAGAATGTTCCAAAGGTCTAATTTCAAGCATTAGCAATTAGGGAGGAGGAATCTCCCTCATGTCCCTCAATTCACACAATTATGAGAAGATGACACACCTGGTTATCTGGGTATCAGATTGTTCTACTCAGTGAGGAGTCGGCCACCCTACTGGAGGTGAGGGAAGATTCTGTTTTTCAGAAGCCCCCTTGTCTCTGGGACTGGTAAAAAGAGGTTAGGGGAGAGAGGGTGGCTTCCATGGTAACGAGTCAGTTGTACTAAGAACCCTGCAGACATTTGTTGCTGAGAGGACGTGGAAAGGAAACAGGTGTCCTAAACAGCTAGGTCAGCTGGTTTCCCTCCGTTGACACTACATGGCACAGGGGAAAGTGCATAGGTTTTGGAGTCAGACAGACCAAGATTTTCATACCGGCTTTGCCACTTGCTAGCCCTGTGACTGTGGGCAAGTTACTTAACCTTTCTGAGGTGTAAGTCCCATGAAGTATTGTGTAAAATAATACATACAAAGCACTGAGCGCTGATGTGTAGGGAGTAATTGTTAAGCTTTTATAGTAATGATTATTCTCTCTTCTTCATGAGCCCACCAAGGATTACCATGATCTTTGTCATATTAAGTATAATTATCATGATCAGTTCTTACCCATGAATCTTCCCGGCAGCTTTGTCTTGTTCTCCCAAAAGTCCACCAAATATTACTATTATTGTTGTTTTTGCTATTATCATTCCTTCTTCCCTATGAACTTACCATGGGCTATTATTCTTCCTGCTGTCATTATTATTATGGCTGTCATAATGTTATTATGTTATTGTTATTGTTATTTGCTCTTCTCCATGAGTCTTCCCAGGATTACACTCCTTACCCTGTCTCCAGCTCACGACTTTTCCAGGCCCCACCACTGGAGGGAGCAGCAGAGCTGACACACTGACTCCTTGCGCTCCTTTCCAGAGCTACCTAGCCTGCTTTTAGCAGGTGTAGAGGAGGGGCCGAGAAGGCAGAAGTGAAAGCATTTTCTCTGTCTCCCACCCTGCCCCTCCCTCCCTGCTTGCCAGCGTCTCAGGGTCTCCTACAGTTTTATTCTGTATCCTCTGCCCCTTTCCTCCTTGATGGAGTGATTGAAATAAGTAAGCTCTACCGGTGGGTGGAAATAAGTCAGCTTGTTTTCCCAGAAAGCAAAAGAGGACCTAGGAGTAAAGAGAAGGTGAAAGAACTCCTCAGATGTAGATGGAATCTATCGGCACAGCCCCAGAAATTCACATATCCAGGAGGTATGAGCACAGGCTAATGAGAGCAACTTCTTTTTACTGAGCTCTTCTTACACTGTGACAAACACATTACACCTTTACTACGCTCATATGAATTGGGTACTCTTATTATTCTCCTCCTGCTGATGAGGGAACTGAGGCCAGGAGAAATTAAGGGACTTAAGGTCACAGAGCTAGTAAGGGACATCACTGGCATGTCATCCCAGGCTCGTCTGACTCCTGGGCCAGGCCTTCATCTCTACCCTAGACTGCAGTTTAAAGAAAAAGAAAAAAACAAACAAACAAACTTGAAGTTGAGCAAACCTGGGGCAGAGGCAGCTCAAGGTTATTTCTATTCGTATTTCAGTGATTACCTCAGGTTGCGATTTTTATAATTTTCTCTTGTATTTTCCTTTTAAATGGTTGTGACTTTGTAGCCTTCATCTTTTGTTTGCAATTGGTATCTTTCAAACCTTACTAGTTGTTTTCTCTATAGTTTCCAAGAGAAAAGTCCGTAGGAAAAAATAATTAAAGCTACTATTTATTGACCGTTCACCTACTGCATGCTAGGCACTTGACATACATCATAGCTAGTCGTCATAACCACCCTCAGAATTGGGTACTATTATTATTCACTTCCATTTGACATAAGGAGAGACTGAGGCTCATAGAGCTTTAGTGGGTGTGCAAGGGCATGCATCTGTTAAGTGGTGAAATGGGGGATTCAAACCCTGGGCTCACTCACTCCAAAGCTCGTGTTCTTCAGTACACCATAAAATGAACTGTGTGTGTTCCATGCCACCTCAGAAGGGTTTGTGGCTTGCTTTTGGCCAGACAAGGAGAAATAAAATATCGTTGCATGTTAACCTTGGGAGGAAGATTGGGGGCAGTCTAACAGCAAGCACAGAATAATGCCTAGGGCCCATGGAAGAAAGAAGGTGAGTGGCCAGCTGTCGGCAGACTAAGTATCCCAAGGAGTTTCTATTAACAAATTCCTCAGCCTGGAGTTGTCTTCTTCCAAAGGGTGACCCTTGACCCACGGATACCACACTGAACAGCATCTGGAACCGTGATGTGCTACAAGGAAGGATTTTTTTCTCTTTTAGACTACCAGGCTGATAGAAGGTTTAGAATGAAACGTTGGAAGAAGTGTGCGAGGTTTGAGGGTAATGAGGAGTAGGGACGAGCTCAATTCTGAAGGAAGGGAAAGTAAATGAAGTCTCTTCTCTGTCTTTTGGAGGTTCTTCAGGAGGACATGAGTCACTGGAAAATCATCTGACAGGGCCCTTGCTAAAAAGCACTCAGGAATCACAAATTTTCCCTACCAGGTCTCCCTTTTTAAGATTCTCTAATGTATGCCTAGTGGGTAAAAAGAAGGGATTTGCTAAATATTGACTCTTCTCATGTTGTAAAATGGTCAGTAGTGTAATAATGGTGATCATATCAGCAAACCTCAAAGTGGCCTTTTTCTACGTTGTCCCAAAGGATTGTCAGGTCTGGCGTCAGCAGGAATTGTTGCCGAGGGAAGATTCTTGCCTAGAACTTTTTCGAGACCTGCCACCATCCAGTCTGCTCTTTGTTCCCCTTTGAGCCTGGCCTCATTTTGCTGTTCTCCCTCTGGTATGCCCCTAGCTGGAGTGCCAGCTAAGCCGTTGCCCTTCACACACCCCACCGCAGACCGATATGCCTTCTCCCTTTACTTGGCTGGCAGAGAGAGGATTTATATCAGGATTGCACAACGAAGAAATGCCCAGTGATGTAAAATTCCAATGCTTGCTCTCTGCTATGTTTTTGTTCTTTCATACTGTTGATCCTAAACCTTTGTTGGAGAATCTTCATGGAAGAGTTTACCTTTGAAGGATTTGTCTTTGAGTCTTATGTTGAATATTCTGTGTGTCAAATTCTTTTAGTTGCTTGGGCTAGCCCGCCTCCACTGTCATTGACCCACCATCAATAAAGACAGGGTTTGCTTAAGAATAAGGCATATTCTGTTTTATGTGTGCACTCACGCTGATCAAAAGAGAGATGTTTACTATAACTGGAGTTCTCTATGGAGGTCCGGGCCAAACCACAACCTGGCTCTTTCTGTAGTACTTTCTAAATTGCTATACAAGTGGTAGTATTGTATAAAATAACCCACTGGGGGGGAAGTGAGTTTTTATTGCTACAAAACTATTTCTAACCTAACTTTCCTCCCACACATGCCACCCTTCTGGCCCCTCAATTATGGTAGTAGGCGGCAGTACAAAAGCAAAAGTAACCCTAAAATCACCCCCATTGAAATATAGTCTCTTAAGGCTTACAACACTTCCAATACACTTGGTTAACAATATTTTACTTAAAAAATGTTTTTATGCATGGGCCTATAATAGGCAGATGGGAACCTACACTGCAACAGTTGCATGAGTCAGGGGATACATTCTGAGTCCTCCTGAAAACTATTAGCCAAAAGATTAAAGATAATTAGTTTTAGAAGAAGGTTCTTAACCTTGGCTGTGCACTGGAATAACCTGGGGAGTTTTAGGAACACCCATTCCTGGGTCCCAGCCCCAGGGGTTTTGATTTGTTTAATGTAGAGAGCAGTCTGATGATAGGGATTAAAAAAAATTCTCTTCAGATGATTCTAGTGTGTAGCCAAGATCTAGAATGATTATTCTAGATCCTTGCTATACAAAGTATAGTCTGTGTACGCACAGCATGGACCTGGAGTTTGCCCCAGATCTACTGAGTCAGAATCTGCATTTTTTTTTTTTTTTTTGCCACACCACGTGGCATATGGGATCTTAGTTCCCTGAGCAGGGATCGAACATGCACCCCCTGCATTGGAAGTGCATTGTCTTAACCACTGGACCACCAGGGAAGTCCCAGAATCTGCATTTTAACAGGATCTGTTGGTAATTCATATGCACATTAAAGTTTGAGAAGCACTACTCCAGAAGGAGTGTGAGCTCTTGTAAAGCATCACCTGGAAGGAACACTTTTGCATCATCACCCAATCTGTCCATTGGCATTATGGGTTTTCTAAAATATGGCCTATAAACCCTATAACCTCAACTGCAGATGATGTGTCTACAACAGTCTAATAAAGGTGAATTCTCCCACTTCAGAAAAAAATGAGGAAAAGTGTAGACAGTTTTGGATCTAGCATCGTTTCTTCCTGGTCTGTCTTATAAACTTGGATACCTTTGCTGGTAGTCTTCCAAGACTTGTGGGTAAGGAGTGAGATGCCAAAAAACTAAATAAAACAATGATATTTTTTCCCCACAAAGCAAGGAGACACTACACATGCTAGCCTGGTGAGTTTGACCTCGGTCCCCCGCAAGCTTCTAGAATGGATTATTAAGAAGATGATTTCTGAGCTCTTGGAAAGGGACTCACTAATCACTAGGAATGAGCATGGGTTCATTAAGAGCAAGGCATGCCAGACTAAACTCCCTTCCTTTTGGATGGGCTTACAAGAGGAGGCTGCAAAAATCATTCACCTGGGTTTCGGCAAGGATCTTGACAAACGCTTCTGTGATGTACTTTCAGGCAGGATGAAGAAATGGGGTAAGCGGACAGTATGGACGGTTTAATGCTTAACTTGTTAAATGACCACATACAAAATGTATACATTTAATCAATTATTGTAAACCCAGGAAGACAAGTGCTTTCCAACACTTGGATAAAGGTGAGACATTGACTAAATTTGGGATTAAGATGAAGCTTGTAAGGATATCTGTGTACATTGTACAACAGAAAATAAAAATCCTCCTTGTTGTCACCATCAGGCCTTCTACTGACACAATACTTTTCTATATTATAGAGCACTTTCAAGTAAATTATTTCATTTGATCCTCAGCACAAACCTGCAAAATTAGAATAGTGATTGTCTCCATTTTACAGATACGAAAACTGAGGTTGAACGATTCAGTAATTTTCCAAGGGGACAAATAGTTGTGAAGCTGAACATAAGAAATAAACTCTTACTGTAATGTAGTTGTGACAAATATGAAGCTGTATATTTCAACTCTAAAATTAAATACATAAATTCAGAGTGAAGGCAAGGCTTAGAAGTACTTCTATAAAAGGGATAGGGGTTTCTGTTAGCTTAAACTTACTATAAGCCCATAGTGTTTTGTGATTGCTAAATATGCTATTGAGATCTGAAGGGTATATTAATGGAAATATGCAGTCCACCACATTGGAAGTGCTAGTTTCTTTCTATCTAAGGTTGGCCAGAGAATTTTTCTGTATTTGAAGAAAATGGGGATGTTTCACTTGTAAAAGCAAAGACTTAAGGAAGGATTTTACATTACACGTTTTCTGTGGGTCGATGTGTATGAAAATTGGAAGAAGGCAGTCCTCAGAAAATTAAAAAAAATTTTCCTCAGCATTACAGCTACCTGATAATTGAAGGGACAACCATTCGTTATAGGTGCTAAGTCTCCTCTGGGCCCCCAAACCCCCTGTACCCCTCCTCTAGAAGGGTTCAAGTAGAGGTTTGGTCAGCCTCTTGTTGGGTATGTTGTAGAAAGTGTGTGCATTGTATCATTTTGAATGGCCCCTCAAATTCTATGATTTTTGAAGTCTAGGATTCATTCTTTCACTGTGTCCAGATGTATATAATCAAGTCCAACTTTGGGGCATCAATTGATGAATTCGCAAAATTGACTGCTGGGGTTAAGATAGAACAACTGCTTGAGCAATGATCCTGCAAAATAAGGGAGCTTTGGCTAGTTTTGAAGTTTCTTATGATGTGCCACCCTTTATGGGATTTGTCTCAAGCTCAAAATTAATTCTAGCCCCTGTACATTCTGCCAGCCTATGATGTCATATAGGTCATCCTTGGGTCTTTAGCATGTGGTACCAAAGACGGCCTTCTGAAATAAGAAGGGACTTCCTCACAAAAGTCATCCTTTATAGGTTAATAACTCAGGTGAATGGCTGGAATTTCTCTGCACATCCTTACCACACCCAGTTTAAAACATGACTCTAACCAGGATCCTGTAGAGTTAATTTAACATACGATGGTCTGGCCTAGGGCCTATTCTTGGGGATGGGGAGTGGTCTGAGGGAACATCTTTCTTCTCCAGGCCTCTTTTGACCTGTGACCACCAACCATGTGGTTTCCTTTTCAGGTATTTCCCCAACATGGTGACCATTTCATCACATTGCCTGCCTCCTTAGGGAGGGAAGTTGAAAATGTTGGTCTATAGCAGAACAGAGTACAATGGAGCTCTGGGAGTGAAGGGGAGAGATCAAGACTAAATCTGGGGACCTGAACAAGTCTTCATTCTTAATAAGCCTAGAGTCCAGATTCCATTGGTAAGGAAAGGAAATGGAAAAGAAGGGGGAAGCTGAAGTAGATTTCAACAGGAGGGCCACAGGTTTAACACTGGGCAGTGGACAGCGAGTTAGTCCTAGGCACCTCTTTCCCTTGAGAGTGCAAGGTCAGGATCTCGGAATAGCCTGAGACAGCATAGCTTAGTGGTTATAAACACAAACTCTGGAGCCAGACTGCCTGGGTCCAAATCCTGTCTCTGACACTTGCTGGCTCTGTCACCTAGGCAATTTGCTTAATTTCTGTGGCTCTGTTTCTTTCTTTGTAGGAAATGTGAATAATGATAGTACCTACCTCATATATGTACTGTAAAGATTAAGATGCTTAATAAATGTAAAGCTTTTTAACATAGCCTAACAAATACTAAGTGAATATGAGTGTCTGTTCAACAAAAAAGAAAAAAGTAGGGTGCGAAGGTAGACAATTTAGTAAATATTTATTGTATACCTACTATGTTCCAGATACTGTGCTAACCAAAGTTTAGTATGGGGAAATCTGGCTTTGGAGTCAGGCAAAATTGGATTCTAATTACAGCTCTGACCTTGGCTATGAGCTGGATGGCCTTGGACATGTTCCCTAAATTCTCTGAGCCTCTGTTTCCTCATGTGTAAAGTGAGGATGATAATAGCACGGGGCCATACAGGATTGTTGTTAGGAGTAAATGAGTTAGTACCTATATGTGTGGTATATATGAATGGGCTCACTAAGTGGTAATACATGACTTCTGTAAGCTGGGGCTTATATGATGAAACCTAACGGGGATAAATGTCAAATCTTAAATCTGAGTTTAAAACTCAATTGCAAAATAACACATCACTTGTATAAGTGAAGGAAAAGAAAGGATTGAACTGGCAAGATCTTGTGTGAGAAAGAGCTGTGGGTTTTGGTTGACCACAGTTTCCTATGAGCCAACAGTGTGATCTCGCTGCCCAAGGACTAATGTAATTTTAGATGGCATTAAAAGAAATGGTGAGTTGAAATCCCAGAAAATGATCATTTCACTGTCCTGGTCACATACCCTGTGCTGGTCAGATCACTTTAGACATGTAGGACTTCATTTTGCTTACATTTCTGGATGAACAATGACAGACTCACTGACAAACTGCCCAGAAGTGGTGACCTGGATTGGGAGGCAATGGAAAACCCTTTCTTGAGGATGAGATTAAAATAACCCAGGGAAGGAAGCACTAAGGCAATATTTGAAACAGTTTTTTCTTCTAATGAGAATGTTTATACAACACACCCCACATGCAATCTGTCAGCAAATCCTGTTGGCTCTTTCCTCAGATTATGTCAATAATCCAACCATTTCTCATCACCTGTTTGCTACTGTGCTGACCTAACCTACCATCTCTTGCCTCATTATTGTAGTAGCCTCCTTGTAGATATCTCTGTTTCCACCCTGGCCCCTCAGCCTATTCTCTACACAGAAGACAGGATGGTTCTATTTAAATGTTAAGTCTAATCATGTCACTCCAGTGGCTTCCTAGTTCATTCAGGGTGTAAGTCAAAGTCCTTACAAAGATCTGCAAAGGTCTTGCTTGCCCTGGCTCCCATTGCTTCTTTGACCTTGTCTCCTACTTTCCTCCTTGCTTACACTGCTCCAGCCACTGTAGTCTAGTCACAGTTTCTCGAACCAGCCAGGCATTCTCTTGTCTCAGGGCTCTTGTACTCCCTGTTCCCTCTGACCAGAACCCACTTTGCCTAGATATCTGCATGGCTTACTCCTTCATATCCTTTAATCATAAGTCAAATGTTACATTCTCAGTGAGGTATTCTTAGTCACCCTTTTTAAATTGCAACAATCTCCCCACAAAACACACACTTCTGTATCTCCTTTCTCTGCTTTATTTTTCATCACATCTTTCTTCATTGTTTAATATTCTGTATAATTAACGGGTATATAAACTATATAAAAAAGCTGTTCTGGTTGAATCTGGCAGGAGTCGGGTAGGCATGAACTCTTCCCTCTCCAAAACCTGGATAATTGAGAGTTAACTACATAGAGATACATTTGCAAACGAGTGTTGACCAAACCCTGGAAGCAACACTGAGTGAGATATTCTGGACTCAAGGAAGACAACTCATGTCTTCCAAATGTTGTAAGATTATTATGTGTAAGAAGTAGATTTCATCTAGGTTGCAACTTGGGTCAGAACTAGAGCCAGTGAGTATGAAGGGAATATACACAGGCAGATATGAGATCAGTCAAGCAATCTGAAATTCTCAGGTTGTGTCATGGAGTGGTGAGCTCCCCATCGCTGGAGGTGTACAGAAAGAGGCTGTGTACTACCTGTCAGCTTTGCTATAAAGGAGATTCTGTACTGGGTTGGGGACTGGATCACACCACCTTGACAATCTTTGTAGCTCTAAGATGCTGAGGACAAAGATGTGACCCATGGACAGAGGGTAATTTACATTTGTTTTTTAGAACTGAGGAGAGGATTTTTGGCCTTTGTTTCTGGAGTCCCAGAGACAAATTCTCCTCTCAAAGGTCCATTCCACCCTAATTGAGAGTCCATTTCCCAGAAATTACTTGATGCTGAGCTGATTAGAGGCCAGCCAGGGGTAAAGGGACTGATTCCCATGGCAACCAGGTTAAAAAAAACGTACCATGTGGAGCATTGTCAGCAACAAGCTACGTTTGCATTATAAATAGATATTTAATTCATTGAAATAGCTCTGACAGTGAGTAGGAAAGTTAAAGCCCAAAGCCACTCTTTAAGTATTTCACAGTTAATTGACAACTATTTTTTTCTCTTCTAAATCATGTAGAACTTGGTTCTCTAAGTGTAAGAATAGTATATGTGAATGCTTTTAGAAAACCAACTAACAGTCCAGTGTCACAATATTTCTCACTACTTGTTTCTCATTTAAAGATTTATCAGAATTTTCTCTTATTGCACGGGTATCTCTGTTTGACTCTTTGATACTGGAGACCCCAGGTTCAATGTCTGGATTTCACAAGTCTTTTTCTATCATTTTTGCTTCATCTTCATCCTGCTTTTCTAACGCAGAGGTTTCTGTAAATTTCAGTCCTTGGCCCTCTGCTCTTTTCTTCCCATCTCTCTTTCCCTGAATAGCTAAAGCAATCAAGTGATCACTTGCTAACTTGCACAGCCCTACCACTAGGCTTGACAATACACGCTGGAATATCCAATGATTGGAAAACAAAATCAGACCTGATCAAAGGACTTCTATCCTAAAACCAACGACCAAAACCAGGCCTCCCTCCAGTGTTCAAAATGTACAGCTTGCTTGAGGGTTAGGGATGGAGAGTTTGAAGGCAGCTAGTGGTGTTTGGCAGAAAGCAACAATTAGGTTTTCCTAAATTCAAATGTAAAAGCATTTTTGAAATGAATTTTTAGAAACACTATAAGAAATTAGTATATGCGACTAATAGAATCTCATCAAATGGAAATCAGGGTGAGACTTTGTACTTCTACATTCCAAAGAGCTTAATACAAATTAGTCTATAGTACTCAAGAGTGTTTCATTCTGTAAGGATTAAGGGAAATGTGATGCATTTTTTTCATTAAGTTGCTGGGTAAATAAGCTTCCTGATATAAGAATATGGGAGTTGTTTTCTAAATTTTATCGTAACCAAGGATAAATAACTCACTGTGTACAGCACCCTTGTACATTGCTCTATTGAACAGTGATAGCTTAGAATTAAACAGTGTTGGGAGGTAAGGAACTTTAGGGTCAGATGTGAAGGGGTTGTGACCTCCTCTAGGACCCATAGGTCAGTTCTTCTGAGGTCTTGAACAGGTTTAAGGAATTAGGTAAGCCCCCTTCCCCAATACAACCCTCCTAACGTGTACTGGATTCCCACCCATGGGGCAAGTTGCATGCCGATCCAAGGAAAGAGATCAGGGGCTCGGAATGCGAGCCAGCCTCCGTTTGGAATACTGGGAAAGAACACTGGGACAGGACACTGGGAGGTCTCCTGCTCTAAACCAATCACCTCACTTGCTTACTCACTCTTTGAGATCCCACCACCAGAGAAAACAGGGCTTTCTTTAGGGAGGGGCAAAATATTCAGCTTTTATCAACCTTTCACACTTAAGAGTGAATTAATGTACACCTGTGGTTGTTAGGTAAGGGCCACAAAGCACACTTTGCCGATCTCCAAGTTCTGTAGTGGACTAATCCTAACACTGGAAAGCAGGTGTACTACAGACCTAGAAGTAGCACAGTAGAAAGTATGTAACTTCAGTGTTTGCCCTCCTCAGGCTCAACTTGGAGAGAACATTGCCATTCATTCATTCTTCCATTCATTCAAAAATGAAATGGAAGGATGATGGGACATTCTGTTCAGTTACCATGTCCCAAACCAAAATGGACATTTTGGAGCCTTCCCTCCTCCCCGACCCCATCCTTGAGCTCCTTTCTCTGTACTAGCAGCGCTGTGCTCTCTTATTCTGCCATGGAGATCAGCTCCAATACACCATTTTTGCTAAGTGTTAAGTGGACAACAAACCAATGGAAAACCACTGCCATAGTTTTTGCAGTTAAATAGTGAATACTCTCTTTATTCAGAAGAATACATTTTTAATAGAATTTCATGCACCAGTAAATCAGTACAGTGAGGAGTTACGAGGGCAGGGACTCTCTCTTCAGGAAACATCTCACCCTGGTAGGGCTCTCAACTCCTAAAATCCCCTTGACCTATCTCAGGTGATTAGTGGCCAAGGAACAGTAGATGGGGTGGACTCCCAGGGAAACCAGCCAGATTTGCAGGTCTCTGAGGATAAAAAAAGAGGAGAGGAAAGCTCTTGCCAAGGAGGTGATTATTATATTGGGACTGGCAGTTCCACTGAGGTTCCCTGAGAGATCGATGAGGGAGAGTTGGTATTGGTGCCCAGGTCTCCTTCTTGGTTACACTCTTCCAAGGCTATGGTCTGGTCTCTTCCATCTGTCTCTGAGCCTCTGTGTAGAGAAAAAGACATGACTAAGAGAGGCTCCAGAGCCATCAACCTGAAAACAGGTTGCATTGTGGGACTCAGATTCTAGAGGAGCATATGTAACATTGTTTTAACAGAAGCCCCTGGGTTCACAGAAGGAGGCTGACATAAGGCAATTACCTGGTTCGGAGTCGAGGCCACTTCTTCCACTCTATGGCTAGCACCACCCCTAAAGCTACAACCACCACCACGATCAGGGTACTTCGGACAATGTTCCCCACAGTGCATTCCTGAGCAGCAGGCCCTGTGGTGATAAAAGAGCAGAAACCAAGGCCATAGAGATCAGTGCATGTACGCTCCCCTGGATCTCTTGTTGCCCCCTCATCTGGCCTCCTCCGGGGTTCACTCGGGAACCATGTGTTGAGACTGCAGATGGGGTGGTCAGAGGCAGTGCTTATGCTGAGGCAGAAGCAGCCCTCCTTTTGGGGGGTGGAAGAGGCCTTGAAAGTATCCTTCTCACTATCTTTGAGTGAATCTGAGGTTCCACCTCCTTACCATCCCTAGGAGAAAGAAAAATGACCACACTTGAGGTCTCTGATTCCAAACCCCTCCCCCTCCATGTTTGGCCTGTCTCCATGGAGACTATCTCTGGGATCCCACGTATGTCATGCCAGAACCATGGAGGGATTATCATCTCACCTGCTGCCCCCACCAGCTCCAGGGGATCACTAGGCTCTGACCAGATATCAGGGTAGGCCTGCAGACGGTAGCTGCAGCTATAGTTTCCAATGCCCTTTCCTTCTACGTTGTTGATGACAAAGTCTCCATCCTCTGAAAACTGCTGAGGCGCTTCTTCTCCATCATGTTCCAGGACAAACTCCACACCTGGCAGGGGTCCTCTGCACTGAAGGGTGATATCCTTTCCTAGCTTGAACACAGTGCTGGGCGAGGCTGACAGGGAGGGTTTAGGGGGCTTATCTGCAGCCAACCAGGACACAGAGTTAGAAATGGCCTTGAACCCAGCCCTTTACCCCCTTAGGGCTAACTACTAAGAAACTACAAAATCTAGACTCTTGCTGAAATCTCTGAGACCTTACCAGTCACCCAGATCTCCAGGGAGTCACTGAGATTAGAAGCTGCAAAGGGAGCAGAATCCAAATAATAAACACAGCTATACATCCCAGAATCTTCACTGCTCACTGCTGGCATCCGGAAGTCAGCCCTGTACCCTCTTGGCCTCTGTTGCCTTAAGGGCTCTTGAGTACCCTTCTTCAACAGGACAAATGTTGAGTCTGGCAGTTCCCCTTGACATTGAAGAGTCATGTTTTCTCCAGGGGCCACCATGGGACCAGGCTGGGCTAATAGGCTGGGTTTGGGGAGCAAACCTAGAAGAAATTGACTCTTGGTCATAGAGAGGTGGCCACTTTCCAGGGCATCACTGGAGTCTCAATAAAGAGGAGAGACTACTGCTTGCCTCTCCTTGAGCTCTTGGAAAACCGTTTACCGTTTCCCATGAACCATCTGACAGCTTACTCACTCTTTACTCCCCTGCTCACGCCAGAGCATCTTCCCCTTACCTGTGACTATAAGTTCCAGGGTGTTGCTAGGCTGTATCTTGATAGGGCTGGTCCAGTCAGGATGGTAGCAGCAGCTGTAACGACCTATGTTAGCACCAGATATATTGGTGATGGGGAATGCCCCATCATTACTGATGGATCCCCAGAGCTGCACTGAAGTGGCTTCTATTTCTTTGTGCAGAATGTACCCTACTCCGTGGACTGGCCCTTGGCACCAGAGAGTAACATTCTGCCCCATGGGAACCACAGAACTGGGCTCAGCAAACAACCGTGGCTTGGGGAATGTGTCTAGGAAGAGACCAAAGATGGAAAGTGGTTAGTATGCAAACTTATCACTCGCTGAATTAATCCTTTATTTTTCTCCTTCCAGACACAACCGTTCCCCTCCATGGCCTAGCCTACCCTTCCAAGAGGGATCACCCTCCCTAACCCTTATTCCAGTTGTCTCTGTCCCAGTCCCATGTCTTGTCAGTCCTTACCAGTCACCCAGATCATAAGAGGCTTGCTGAGATATGATCCCCTGTTTGACATAGTGGTCTCATAGTAGACACAACTATAGTTCCCAGAGTCGTCTGCTCCAACAGCGTGGAGGGGAAAGTCAGCCACATTCCCTGAGGCACTCTGAAACTGTAAGGGAACCTGGGTTCCCTCCTGCAAGAGGGCAAACCTCATGCCCTGGAAAGTCCCTTGGCAGCGCAGGGTCACATTCTTCCCAGGAAGCACCACAGGACCTGGCTGTGCCAGGAGAGTGGGTTTGGGGTAGAATTCTGAAATTAAAGAGATCACAGCATGAGAGAATCCTGCCCCTGACATTCTGAACATTGTTTTTTTAGTGTTATTAGAAGAAACAATATATGCTTATTGTAGAAAATTAGAAAATACAGAAAAAAACCTATGAAGAAAATACAATTCTACTGCTCAAAGATAACCATTCTTGCTACATTTTTATGTATTTATTTCCCATTTATTTTTTTGTACATGGCCATGTCATTGTAGCTCTATTTGCATAATTGGGCCTACTATATGCACAATTGTGTAGTTTAATATTTTTCACTTTATGTTGTAAATATTTTCCTATGACGTTAAACAGCCTTTGAAAACTATCATTTGTAATGGCTGCATAATATGCAGTAGACATTTCAAGGTCTCCGCCATTTCTCTGAGGGCCATCCAGCCCACCAATCTCTGACAGCCCAGCTAAAGAAAAAGTGGACATTGGGCCTAAAGCTCAAGGCCAAGCCACAAAAAGATTTCAGAAATAGGGCAACATGTGAAATACCCCCATCTGCCTCATTTCTTTCCCCAGACGTGAATTATTTTCCTCCCTCTTCTCCTCTTTCTCACCTTCCTGTATTAGTGATCATATAAGGCAGCTGCCTTACATGGACTGTTTACCATGTGTTAGGCACGGTCCTAAGCACATTCTTGGTGACTTTTAGAAGGAGCACTTCTTCCTCTCCCACTGACAGCCCTCCCGCCCACTGTCCCAGAGTCAGTACCACCTCCACCTGCATTTCCCCACTCCTGACCTGTCACCACGAGCTCCACAGGGTCACTGGGCTCAGACCAGATAGCAAAGTCATAATAGCGGCAGCTGTAATTCCCTCCATCACCAATGCCCACCGAAATGATCAGAAAGTGGGCTGCACTGGCTCCCGGACTCGCCCAAGACCTGTCACTGGACGCTATTTCACTTCCATCTTTGTAAAGGATAAAGCTCATTTGCTGGTGGGGGGTGGAGCAATTGAAAGTCACTCGGGCACCAGGAGTGACCACAGGACTGGCCCATGTCTTGAATAAGGGCTTGGGGTACATTTCTAGAAGGCAAAAAACCAAACACAATACAAAACCAAATTAAGAGAGAAGAAAGATTGCTAATATAGCAAATATTGGTTCCAGAAAGCTGCTTTGTTTCCTATAGTATTTCATTCAGAAGAAGGTGCATTTAAAAGTCAAGGCAAAACCACTTTGCAGATGAACTTTTCACAGGGACCCCTCACCCCACCCCTCACCTCCTCCAGCCGAATCCTCCCTGTCAGCAGAACAAGCAATGGAAGCTAGCTAAAAGGGTGAATTGTCACTGGGGCTCTGCTGATTCCCTGAGCCTCAGTTTGCCCATTTGGACAAGAAGGGGAAATGGTACCTGATCCACCTCCTTTGAATATTTGCTCTATAGCTAAATGAGATAATTGATATGAAAATAATTAGAAAAATTAAATCACCCTCTACAAACCCCAGCTATTAATAACGATTATGGCTATTAATATCGTGCAGCCAGAGGCCCTGGCACTCCCAGCGCCACGCCTGCCTGGCTCTAAGATTGGACACAGGCTCCTAGGACCAGCAGCAAAGTTTGCTGTGAGGAGAGGAGTGTCTGACCCAGAGCTTTGCTTCCCCACTCCTCTCTCACACACCCCTTTCAGCTCTACCTTTTATGACAAGCTCCAGGGGCTCACTGGGCTCAGACCACTTGAAGGGGCGCTTTTCAGTGTGAGTGCGGCAGCTATAATTGCCTTCATCTTTATCCTCCATTCTTTGGATTGTAAAGAAGGTTTCTCTCCCAAGGGCACCAAGTTGCTGGACAGGTTCCTGCACTCCCTCCTTATACAGAGCAAACCCCATGCCTGCCAGCCATCCTTTGCACCGGATTTGCAGTTCCTGGCCCCGAACTGGGGGGGAAGCAGAAATGACAGGTTTGGGGAGGATGTCTGGAAAACAAAACAGGGACACTCGGAGTCACTTTGTCAGCAAAATAGAAATCCATCCTGGACTGGCCTTTGCCTCTTCCTGTCAGTCTTCTCATAACTCTGCTCCCCACCCCTCCCCCCATTTCAGTGCCCCTCCTCTCCTACAGGCAGCAGAAGCCCCTTGGGCTCTGGGTCTCTGAGCATTCCCCATCCCTAGGAACAGTGCTGGAGTCCCAGGGCCACTGGGGATCACTCCGTGAGGACCCTCTGCCTTTTCTTACCTGTCCCCACCAGCTCAAGTGCCTCACTGGGCTCTGACACAGCCATCTCCTCCCACGAATGGCAGTGGTAACTCCCGGTGTGGCTCTGGGTCAGGGCTCCAAGGGGGAAGGCAGCCCGGACCTGCTCTGAGGCCGGGCGAGTTGCAATCCACCCGGTCCCGTCCTTCAGCAATACAAATTCCTTAGTTGAGCCAGAAGGGCTTCTGCACCAGAGGGTTAAGTTCTTCCACGGGGCCAGAGGGAAGTTGGTCTCTGCCCACAGCTCAGGCTTTGGGGTTGGCATGATTATTTCTAGAAACAGCAGAGTTAGTGAAGCCATCCTCCCTCACCCTCACCCTCCCCTTTTCCTTGCCCTTGAACACCCTCCCCAGATCACATTGCCCACCTCCCCTTTCAACCTCAATCCAAACTCTTTCCTTCTCTCCGCAGGTGCTGGGGAAAGGGGAAGCTGATGTCTCAGCTGAGGGTCAGAAAAATGCAGAAGCTTGGGGGAAATTTTGCAGGCAGAAAAGCAGAGTTGGAGGCTGAGTTTTGCCAGCAGCTTTAGCAAGTGCCCCTTCCTGGCTGTCCTTCCCTCCCAACCAGTCACTCCCTGGCCACTGACACTGACACTCTGTAGTTATTTCGGATCTCCAGGGAGGAATGTCCCAGTCTGGAGCAGGAAAAACTCACCAGTCTCTTCTGTCAATACCCCATTGCACAGTCCTGCAAAAGAAATTGCTGCCAGGGCTTTGTCCCCTCCCCCACGGGACTTCACCCCGGCCTTCTGCCCAGGCCCCTTCCCCACCCCCTTCTACTCACCACAGCAGAGAAGAGCTGTGAGTATGAAGAGCATGGTGACCCCTTGAGCTGTTCCCAGCAACCAGGCTTCTCTAGCAAGACCAGAAAAGAGATGAGAGGAGTTGCTGGGATTAAGGGGAGGGCGGAGAGAAGGGGGCGGCAATTTATGTCATTGGCTTACTCACCACCCAATAGGGATTGGATATGGCCAGGATAATGGGATATAATCTTTTCTGACATGGATGACTTTTCTTTTTGAGGGCCTCACCACCTACAAACCTCTTGCTCTTTCATGACCCACGTGCCCCCCGCCCCCTCCCCCATCCCCAGACAATATCAAATGTCAGGTCCCCAAGGCCCCTGATTAGGCTGTTGCTGGAATTGAGATGTCAGATGTGAAAATGCCTTTGTAACTCCAGCTCTCAGAACCCCTGGAGCTCAGTGTAATCGGCAGCTCTGGGTGGTGGGTGTGGGGGTGGAGGGAGAAATCTTGGGGGTTTCTCAGTCATCAAGTTTAAGTTTGGAAGCAGTTTTTATTATGGCAGTATTGGTCCTCCGACCGACCTGCCTCACCTGCCTTTGTTATGGAAGGGTTGCCTAGGCAGCAACAGTGAATTACCAGAGGATTGTCAGTGCTGAGCTAAGCTTGTCAGAGAGTGGGATCTCTCTACCCCCACCCAGATTATGACTAGAAATGTGCAGCATTTTTAGGTTATGGGTCCTGTAGAATTAGATTATACTAAGCCAAAATTCATTTGACAATTTTTACTTAGAAAACACTGACCCTCCTTCCTGGCCAGGAAAACATGCTTTTCAAGCTGCATTCTCTGAAGTCTGGTTTCCAAATTCATTCTTTGATGCAGTGGACCTGGGCTGAGGTGGGGCACTTGAAGCTACATTTTTTCTAACCCCTGGCTTGAAGGTTACCCCAGTGTATGTGGAACTCAGGATAGGTTCTGTGGAGAAGTAGGACTTGACCCCCATTGAAAGTTTTTGAAAGCTCGAAGGGTAGTGGTTTTGCAGAAAGTTTAGCTGGCTCTCTCCTCATTACCCAAGCACTCTGTTCCTCAGATCCCAGCGGGAAACACAGACACACACAGTCATAGTCATCATCCATTGTATATTGAATACTCCCAGGCACACGAAGTCCTGTGATCATGGTGGGGGAGGGGTACAGCCAGGATCACAAGGTGGGGGAAAGTAAGCAAGGCGTTTGGGAACAGAGGCCCCACCAAGCTAGGAGCTGTCATTTCTCTTCTCATTTTCAGGCAGAATAGCCTGAGCACAAGGCCGTAAGGATCAGGGAGAGAAGGAGATGACCCAGGGGACACAAAAGGATAAAAGTAAATGGCAGGAGAACCTGTTTGGCTTGACATTTTATGGGTCAGAGGAAGCAGTCTGATTCCCTGGCCCAATCCATTCCCTCATCAGATGCCCACCCAGGCTAAGGCTATATTCTCAGAATGCTCTGCACAGTGGTTGGGGGCCAGAGTGGCAGAGAGACTGGCTTCCATAGCAGCTAGGATGGACTACAAGTCTTGCTAGCCCTTGAGAGCTAGGGGTAAGGGTGAAAGTTGGGATGGGAGTTAGATAACATCCTGGGAGACAGGACAGCATGGCTTCTTACAAAAAAAGTTCAGTTGAAGTTAATGTGTAAGACATCAATCATCTCTGAGAGGCAGGGTGGCTTGGGAGGGAGATTTGGGCACCCTCCTGGGGGAAATCAGTGAACAAGGTTCTGATTACTTCTCCAGGCTCTGAGAAATATGCATTTCTCCACCTTATGGCTTGGGTGCCGACCCCTCTGTGAGGTGAAAGAGAAACTGCTGGAATGAGAAAGTCTTATATCTTAAGCCCAGAAGGTAGAGGATACAAAGGGTCCCCCCCTGTGGCTTGTCTCAACTGGAGTATGACCCATTCCTGAGTCTCTGGGGAGCCTGAACTCAGCTAGATTGAGGAACAGGGGGTTGGGACAAGACAGTTACCTGATTCTGAGTCTCCGACACTTCCACCTTATCCACAGCTCTACCAACAGCAAGGCAAAAAGCTGCACGATTAGGGACAACCTGATAGCCTCATTCAGAACGTAATTCCAGGTGAGAAAGCCTGTGGCCAGAGAAGACCAAAAGCAGGGACCTTGATGGGGACAGGGACTGTTGAATACATTCATGGGGGGAGGGGGATCTGGTTACTGCAGGTGAAGGGAAGTTGAGACAAAAGTGGCCTTATTTTCATGAAGAATAGGACCCTTGAAAGTATCCTGCTCACTGCCTTTGAGTGACTGTGAGACCACTCCAGAGGAAAGATGCCCAAACCCAAGGGCCCTGACTTACAAGCCCCCAACTACCCTTTCCACATCCTTCTGGGCATTGTTCTGGGATCCCAGGGGTATGATGGCCAAAGCTGCGGAGGGGGCATCCCTGTGAAGAGTGTTCCTCTCACCTGCTGGCCCCATCAGTTTCAGAGGCTCACTGCGATATGACCAGATGTTAGGATGTGCCTCTATGCGATAGCTGCAACTGT
Organism: Orcinus orca; assembly: GCF_937001465.1. NCBI lineage: Eukaryota > Metazoa > Chordata > Mammalia > Artiodactyla > Delphinidae > Orcinus > Orcinus orca. The sequence continues at coordinate 113,480,452 of NC_064580.1, forward strand.
AGGTCCCCGTGCCTTTCCCTTCAACATTACTGATGATGAAGTCTCCATCCACTGAAAATTTTGGGGATGTTGCTCTTTCTTCCCATTCCAGACAAAATTCAAGTACTGGTTGAGGTACTCGGCACTGAAGGGTGATGGCCTTTCCTAGCTTGAACACGGTGCTGGGCCAGGCTGACAGGGAGGGTTTGGGGGGCTTATCTGCAACCAATCCAGAGACCAGAGTTAGAACAAATGACTTTGAACTCAGTGCCTCCTCCCTCAACAAATGTTTCTCAGGTCCTTATTTGGTCTTCTCTTTTTTTTCACTTCCACTAGATCACTGGCTTCAAAATTTGATTGTGCATCAGAACTCCTTGGCCCATTCCTTGATTCTCCTAGCTTCAATCAGAAAGACCCATACCTGTAAGTTTCCCCTGGTCTTAAGGAAAATAACTTTTCTAGGGGTCACAATGGAGCTTGTCCATGCTGAGAGACAGGGCTTGAGTATCAACCCTGGGAGAGAAGGTACCTAAAGTTTTTGGAGAAAATTCTACACCACCCTCCTAGTGTGTTTTTCTTTGGCCCATAAATCCAAGAGGGTACAGGGCCACCAGCTCCTTCTTATAACACTGTAATGATGATTAAAACAAACAATAGTTGTTAGCACTTGCCTACAACCACAAGCTCCACGGTGTTGTGTGATGACATCCTGATGGAGGTCTTCCAGGAGAGGAGATAGTGGCAGCTATAGATGCCAGCATCACTATAGGTCACATTGTTGAGGAGGAATGACTCATCATCACTGATGCTGGTGGTATCCAAGAGCTGAAGTGTTTTGTCTTCTCCTTTCTTATAGAGTGTAAGTTCCACTCCATCCACTGGCCCTCGACACCACAGGCTCACATTCTGACCCATTTGGACCACAGGACTGGGCTGAGCAAGTAGACAGGTCTTCGGGAAAGTGTCTAGGACAAGACCCAAAATATAAAAGGCTAACTGTCTGACTTACCCCTCCCACTACTTAGGGTTCTTTTTCTCTTCCTCCTGTCCACCCTTGGCAAATCCCATCCTAAGTCCACTTACACAAATTCTGCTCCTTCCCCCACCGTTATCCCTGGCTGCATGATTAGGTTCTCCAGCAGGCCCTGAGCAAGTTGTACACCCTTAGCCCCTACAATAGGTCCCATTGCATCCCCTTCTCTTACCGGTTACCCAGATTTTCAGGATATCACTAAGGAGTGAACCCCTGTGTGACCCATCATAGTAAAAACAGAGGTAATGTCCAGCATTGTGGATTTTCAAAGCCCCGAAGAAGAAATATGCCTCATTTTTTAATGGTCTCTTGTGGTAAAAGGACTTCTCCAAGTCTTCATGCCTTATTAAAGCAAAGGTCATTCCATAGATTGGCCCTTGGCACCTGAGATTCAGGCTTTCTCCCGGTGCCATGTTGGGCCCAGGATAGGCTGTCAGAGTTGGTTTGGGATAGAGTCCTAGAAAGGGAAGAGACCCTGAGTTAGATGTAGGATGATTCTTCCTTATTATATTCTGGTTTAATTTTCCTAGTTCCCTTAGATAGAAAGTGATAGCTGAAGTTTACCCTCTGCTCCCTCTTCCTTCCTTGAATCTCTGCCTCTTCTAGGAGGCAATCAAGGGTAAGTTCACTTATGCCCCTTCCCTCTCACCAGATTCTATCAGCTCCACTGAGCTCTAACTATGTGTAGGGTGTGTCTCAGCGGAATATCTACATTTGTAATTCCCTGTATCTTTAGGTCCCTGAAATGCCAAATGTAGTTCTTCAAACCACCCAAGAAACCAAACTTCTGAAAATGACTTTTATTCCATCTTCATAAAGCATGAATGCTACTGCAGTATTAAGGATGGCTTTTGAACTCATTAAGTTCACAGAGGACACTTCCCACAGGGGATTGAAAGAGGCCAATAAGGAGGGATTGGCCAGTAAGTCTGCAACCCAAAGAAACCTCTGTTAATGGGGGTCACACCCTCATTTCCATGTATTGTTCCTCCAAAGAGATTAAACTACAAAATAGAGGGCAAACCTCACTCCCAAACCACTCCTTCCTACCCATCCCAATCCCAGGTAGGCCCACCCACCCATTCTTGGAAGGATCAGCTCTATCATATGCTCATTAAGCATTTAGGATGTGTCAGGCATCGTGTAGGTCGAGGAATATACAAGTAAAGAAGATAGACACAGTCCCTGTTAGCCAAAAGCTCATGGCCTAGTGGGGGACACCAGCAAACAGGTAACTGCAGAAGTGTGTGTTAGTGGCATCTACACTGGAAAGGCATTCGTACAACAAACATCCATAACACGCAGTTCAAACAGACAGGCTTTTGTTCTTTGATCCTCAATAAAAAGCTATACTAATAAAATTAATATCTACCATTTATTGAGAACTTATATGCCAGGCACTGTACATATATTTAGGCAAATCCTCACAACAACCCTGTGAGGTAGGCATTATTATTATACCAATTTTGCAAATGAGAAAACTGAGTCACAGAGAGGCATCATACAGTAGATTGGATAGATACTGTTATTCCATTTTAGAGTGGGGGAAACCGAAGCACAGAGGTGAAGTTACTTGCTCAGTATCACACAGGGAGGCAGTGTCAGAGGTGGAACTAGAAACTAGGATTACTGCTTCTAAGTTCAGGTACTTTCTGTGGCACCACAGCTTTCCCCAAGCCTATTTGACTTGATGAGGGAACTAAAGCAAGTGTGGCCAATTCCGTCTAGAAGCATCCGGGCCATGGGGGGGGGTGGGGGGTGTGTCTAGTGTTTGGGCATTGTGGGGAGGCTTCTACTGTGTTTGAAGCTTGGTACTGCCTTACTGGATCTGTATATACAAGACTAAATTAATTTATAAAGTCATTTCTAAAATATGAACTATCACTTTCTTTGTCATTTTTTTGTTTATTTTTATCACCAGCACTAGCAACTCATTCTATTTTCCACACTTAAAAATAAAAATCAGAAATAGAATAAAAATACTTTAAATTAAAAAAGTCAGTTTACAAGACTGCAGTGGCAGTGCCTGGCACATATTAAGTGCTCAATAAAAGCCTAATGAATGAATGAATGCATGATTTTCGACAAATAGAGAACAACAAAGCTGTGATGAGCTGAAGCTGCTGGACATTTGGCTGGACTCACTCACTAGCCAAGTGATTGGCTCCCAAACATTTGCCTCATAGCATGTGTGATTCTAATTTGCATCTCAGTAAAATGTCAAATGACTTTAGCTCATGGGCCTTGCAGAGAACTGGGCAAGGAAAGTAATGTCAGAAACGCTGGCTCATCCAACCATGATCCCGGGGACAACGATCATCAGACCCCAGCAGCCATAGCCACACCCACCTGCCACAATCAGCTTCAGGGGATTGCTGGGCTCTGACCACAGGGTAGGGAGCATCTGGATGTGAGTGCGGCAGATGTAAACCCCTTCACTCTCAGGTGTCATGTTGGCAATGGAGAATATGGCCACTGTCCCCGTTGGGACTTGGTAATCCACGGGTTCTGCATATCCCTCTTTGAACAGCATGAATACCAAATCCTGCAGCCAGCCATGGCAGAGTATGTTAACATTACATCCAGGAAGAGGGGAGGTCTCAGCCTGGATCCAGAAAGTGGGCTTGGGCAGCTGGCCTGGAAGGAGAGAATGAACTGGTATTCAGGAAGAGCAAGGGGAGTGCTGCTCAGGGAGCGGCAGAGCGCTCTACTTAAATGAGTCTTCCCTGTATGACCCTTATTTGTCACCCCTTGTTCCCCCATCTAGGGTATCCCCTATGTTGAGAGCTTGCCCTCTAGATCTGTTCCAGAGTCTGTGTCCTCACTCTGCATCTATAGAGACTAGGCACTTATTTACTAACTGTGGAATGCATGCATTATACATGCATGCATTTGAGGCAAACGAATGAATTAAACCCTGCTCTGGGAAGGCAAGTTTCAGTCCCAGGAGCTGGAGTTTATTCTTGATTATCTATCTCTGTCTTCTTACCTGGTGCCTCCAACTCTAAAACTTTACTGGGCTCTGACCAGCCCGTCTCCTTCCAGTAGCAGCACCTGTAAAGACCTGTATTGGACTGAGTAAGGGCACCAATGGGGAATGAAACTTGGAAGGTCTTGTGGGAAGGGCGGATCCAGGTCATCTGTGTCTTATCTTTCAGCAACAGGAACTTGCTTGAAATCCGAGAGGGGCTTTTGCACCAAAGTGTGATGTTCTCCCAAGGGGCCTGGGGGTAGTTGGTCTCTATCCACAGCTCTGGTTGAGATTGCATCATTGCTGTCATTCCCAAAGATAACAAAGATGTCAGCAGTCCAACCCTCTCCCTCCCATAACATGCCCCTCCAATGTCCCTTAAAATTAGCCCCAACCCAGATTCCTCCTTTTTTCTTCCCTTGGGGACAGGATGCATACTTTTATGGGGGTGGGATAGGGACCCCAAGATATTTGTTTAAGGAATTCAAGTGAGTTGGGGAATGAAGTGCAAGTCTTGCTTCCTTTCCATCTGAGGCAAAGTTCTTTACTATTTTGTGGGAAACCAAGTCATGAAGTAAGAGGTCCTGATTCCCAGCCAGCTCAATCTGGAAATTGCCTTTGGGCTCTCAAGGCAGTTATGTCCAGGGCCATGGAAGCAGGTCAATGTCTTGTGGCCTTCAGGAAGGAAGGTACTTGAGGTAGCAGGACTCACTTACCTATTGGTGTCATACCCAGACTCAACCCTGAAAAGAGAGATTATGGTAAAGGAGAGCCCCTCATTGTTCCCACCCACCCTCAAACCTCAATATTCTCCATTCCCTTCCCATAGGGGTAACTATAACAGGTTCACTTGCCCTGCCACCACTTCCTTGTACTCACGAATGCAAAAGAGTAAGAGAGTGAATGTCCGCAGCATGGTGGCCCCTTCCCCTGGCCTGTCCAGGGTCATGGAGCCTCTGGAGTCCTGAAGGGCTGTGCCCCTCATCAGGTGGTGAGATCTAAAAGCAGAAGTGTTTTTACTCAGGGGACTGATCCTGCTTCGGAAAGTTTAGTTTGGATCAGTAAGTTGCACCTGACATCCCTCCCTTCCTTCCACTCCCTCACTGGCAGGCAGGGTTACTGGCTACTTCTTCTCTTTGTCCCTTTTCCTCACTTCCCCCTTCTCCCACCCAAGGTCTTTGCTGGTATCTACCATGTCAGATTTATTGAAATGTCTGTCTTTCCATGGGATCTCAGAGGCCCAGAGGCCTAATCCAGGCCAGCAGAAGCCACATGGTATGAGGGAGATGGGAGGTGTAGAGAGTCACCTTTTCAGATCCTTTACTCATACATATATATTTTTGTCTGAGTACTTCAACAACCTAGCAAAGGAAGCGTTTCTACCATCACCATTTTGCTGGCTAGGAAGCTGAGGCTTAGACAGGATATAATTTGCCCAAAGTCAAAAGATATTAAATTTCAGAGCCAAAATGCAAATCTATGTTTAACTCTAATGCTTATGCTCTAAAACCAGTATTTAAACTTTCAGAGGCAGCCCTTGACCCCTTTCTCACCCTACCTCACCTGTACCATCTCATCCCATCCAGGCCTGCCCTTATGCAGAATGTCAGAATGCTTCAAATCTAATATTACTTTTATTTCTTACACCCCAAAATCTCAAAGCCTCCATCTTGAGTAGGTGTTGGGGAATCAAGTTACTTGAGCTAATTGATATAAGATGCAAATGATTTATTGGCTGCCCATAATTTATAAGCATTCTTGTTCATTGCCCCTAAGGAAAAAAAAAGAATTGCTTGAATTTCAGGGAATATGGCAAAGATATGTGAGTTCAGCGAGGCCTTCTCATTTTCTTGAAAATCACTATTGACCACAGGCCCTACACGTCCATAAGTAGACCCCTTACACTCTTCTGCCTCTCCTACCCCACCCCTGGACCCAGAGTATCCTTTTGCCAAGGAAAGGCATATGCCCATCACACAAACTCAGGCTAACTCCCTTCTACCAACTCTCTACTCAGAGCCTGAGGTTCTGGCTGTTTAATTCTATTTCAACACAGTGGGATAAAGGCAGCTCTCAGAACAGAAAGCGGTGATTTTGCTTCCCCAAACTGATCCTGATCTTGAAGTCCCTAACTTGCTCCAGTGATAACACTAGGAGGGATGAAGGAGCAGGAAAAAAGAGGAAGATTCAAACACCTGGAAGCAGGTGGACCATCAGAGATCCAGGGAAGCACAGTTTCCCTTTGCATTTCTTACTTTGCCTTGAAGGATGCTCAAATTACCCTCTCTGAACTTTTCTTATCTATAAAGTTGGGGAGTAATATATACCTAGCCTTGCTATTGTGTTGAATCTGAGACAATACATGTACAGTGCCAGGCACATAGTGAACATTTCATTAAAACTTGGCTATTTTTCTTCCCAAAGGGGGTATTAATCTGGTATAGCACCCTAAAGATGCTCTTTCATCTCACCTCCTACTGACTCTTGCCCCCACTCCTCTTAGGGTCAGGCCCAGGCCCAGGCTTGGGTGCCACCCTGTTGCTTTGTTCCCCTGAGGCTTTAGGCCAGAATTTATTGGAGGAACTCAGGTTTTACTGCCAAGGGAAAGGTTCAACCTGGGATTCTGCCAGGGAATGCCATCTGAGATTCTAGCCTTGCCACTTAGACCCCTAAACCAGGGTTTCGCTTCCTGGGGGCTTGAGGGGAATAAGGGAAGCTGGATTTCTCAGCATGGCTGACCCCTCCGCAACCTACTAAGGAAACTCTACCATTTATATCCAGCCAAAATGATGAATCTTCTGTCCAGGGAACATTGGAAGGAGCTGCAGGCTTCAGGTTAATTGGCCACGCCCATTTTTGGCCTTTCACACTCCCCCCCCCCCACACCGCCAACTTCGGCAGTCTAGCCTTTTCACCCTTCCCTTCTACTCCACCCCAAGCACTTTACACACCCTTAGGCAGCGCCGCAGTGCTTTTGAGGGTGACAAACCTGAAATGTCTAATGGCTCGCCCCCTGCATAGCTTTGAGGGTTCCAGGAATCAAAGGGGTTGGGCTCAGCGTGGTGCCGGGTACATGCTCCGCTAAAGGTTTGGAGGGAAGACTGAGAAGGAAAAGGAAAGATATCTACAGCGCCCAGAGATTCTCAGCGAGGCACGGCTGGGATCGCGGAGGGAAGGAAAAAGGGAGGGATGAAGGGGGTGGGGGGGAAAGACTTGGGAGCATTTAGATTTACGGCAATTAATTACATCAGGGAGATTATTTCGGGGTTTTGTTTAGGATCTGATGGGCAGTATTTAATCTTCAGCCACTGGACTATGCGCTCATTTGCAGGTACTTACGGTAGTTGAAGGCCCACTCCGCTGTTGGAGATTCTCCAGTGAGCTCCTCCAGATGCAGCAAACTGCCCGGCAAGAGAAGAGCAGTCTAAGGACAGCCTCCCAGGCTCAGGGCCACGCCTCCCTCTCTCCCCCGCCGGCTCTGCCGCTCCAGCCTCCCCTCCTCCCTCTGCCAGGCTCTGGGAGCCCACCTACACTAACTCCCTGACACCTGCAGTCCTCTGACAACCGGGATTTCCACGCCCCTCCCAGCTCCCGCCCCTCTCACGATTCCCTGCAGAGGTTGCTGGAGCCAAATTCAGGCCCCTGCCCCCTCGCCTGTCGCTCAGAGTTTCATTGGGTCATTGTATTCTGGAGGGGAGAAGGCCAGCTCTCAAGCCTGCCAAAGCTGTAGATCCCTCCTCTTCAGCTCCCCAATGCCTTTAAAGGGATCTCAGATCTTCCTCTGCCCACTTAATACCCCACGCAAGCATAAACACCACCCCACCAGGGCTTATATGCCTACTATGTGCCTCTGAGCCCTGGGCATCTATTATTTCAAATCTTCATAGCAACACTGCAAGGTGTGTTACTTCCCTCAATTTTACAGATGAGGAAACTGAAGCTCAGAGAGGGTTAAGTAACTTGGACAGCCTTCAAAGTCTAGCTTGGACTAAAACCCCAGGCTTTAGAGACACACAAATTTGGATTTCAGTCTGGTTCCACTATTCAATAGCTGAGTGACCTCAAGAAAGTGAGTTAAACTCTGAGTCTCAGTTTCCCCATCTGTAAAATAAAACAACAGAAGCTATTGCACAGGCCTTCGATGGGATACTGTAAGTAAAACTTACAGCATAGTAGGCCTGGTACATGGTAGGTGCTCAGTAAATGGTAGCTGCTGCTGTTGCTACCACTACCAGCACTACTACTATCATTAATCTGTACAGCTTTCCACAAATGCCCTAGAGAAACATGATTTCAATGATGTAGATAACCTTTCATAAATTTAGTTAACCATGAATGACTGTTTCAAATGATTATGTATGGATAAGATACTAACCAAAGCTCCTGACATATACTATATGATGGGATTAAAGCATAGCATCCAGTGGACCCCCAGATCAATTGATTGTTGTAAGAAATAGCCACATTTTTCTTTATGTACAATTTTTACATTCATAGAAGATTAAAAATTATCTAAAGAACTGATTCACTTTGTTATAAAGCAGAAACTAACACACCATTGTAAAGCAATTATACCCCAATAAAGATGTTAAAAAAATTATCTAAAGAAAAAATACTGTGATTTGAGAACAAGCTACATAAAAATAAAGTAACTGTGCTTTTAATAGGAAAATTGAATATCATATCTTCATGCATCAGGGATATCAGCTGTGGCTTCCTGGCATCCTCTGTTCCTACACACCATTATAAAGTACAGATTATCACATAAGAATAGAATAACCATATGAATATAAATAGGTATTTTAGGGGCAAGTTATTTAACCTCTCCAGGTCTTAGTTTTCCTATTTGTAAACTGGGGATAATAATTGTACTTAATATCACACAGAGTTTTAGGTAGGATTGAATGAAAATCCCCCTGTAAACTACTACATAGTGCCTGGGACACAGCAACCAACCATCCACTAATTCAATACACGTTTGTTGAGTATTTTCTTTGTGCCACACATTGTTATAGATGCTGACAATCCAGGGAGAATGGCAGTTTCTGCTCTTAAGGAGTTTGTAGTCTGAGGATAAACAGTGATGGAGAACAAGTAGGAGAAAGCCAAAGAAGGGGGTGCCATGGGAATCAGAGAATTGCAATAGGAAAGACCAGCAAGTAAGGCATGGAGAACTGTAAGCAGTTTACTGTTACTGTGTGCCGAAACCAGGGCAGTGGAAGTAAAGAAGGAGGAGAGAGCAAGCATTCCCGAAATATTTAAGAGGTAAAATTGGCCAAACACAAATGGTTGTTTGGAACACTAAAGTGAAAATTATTATATGTCAGGGTGGAAATATCCATGCCTATTTTCAAAACATTTGTATAGAAATCACTATGATGGTATTAGGCACTAAGTGCTTTATAAATATTAACTCATTTTATCCCAATCACAACACTCGGGGATAGTATCAGTCCCATTTTACAGATGAAGAAGCTGAAACTCAGAGCCATTAAGAAATTGCCTAAGGCCAACACAGCCAGCAAGTGGAAGAGCTAGGATTCGCATCCAGGCAATCTGTATATACAGTTCCACGGTCCCATGTTTTTTTTTTTAAATTACTTAAACCACTTTATTGATTATAGTATACCTATAAAAAAGGGTCTTATTTAGAAAATAATTCAAAATTTTTTTATGCAAAGTAACTGAAAACTTCTCAGTTCCTTCCTTCTTTTTTTTTTTATTGAGGTATAATTGATCCACAACATTAGTTTCAGGTATACAACATAATGATTCAATATTTGTATATATTGCAAAATGAAGTCCCATGTTCTTAACCACTACAATGCTCCCTCTGCATTGGAAGTTTGTAATGATAAAAGTAAAAGAAACCTTTTAATTTAAAATAAAGTTAGCATATGCTCCTCCAATCCCACTCCTGGGCATATATCCGGAGAAAACTATAATTCGAAAAGATGCGTGCACCCCAGTGTTCATTGCAGCACTATTTACAATAACCAAGACATGGAAACAGCCTAAACATCCACCAACAGATGAATGGATAAATGAGATATGGTATATATAGACAATGGAATATTACTCAGCCGTAAAAAATAAGAAATTATGCCATTTGCAGCAACACGGATGGACCTAGAGATTATCATACTAAGTGAAATAAGTCAGACAGAGAAAGACAAATATCATGTGATATCGCTTATATATGGAATCGAAAAACAAGATCCAAACGTACTTATATGCAAAACAGAAATAGACCCACAGTGGTAGAAAACAAACTTATGGTTACCAAAGGGGAAAGGGGTGGGGCAGGGGTAAATTAGGAGGTTGGGATTGCCATCTACACACTACTGTATGTAAAATAGATAACCAACAAGGACTTACTGTATAGCACAGGGAACTCTACTCAATATTTTGTAATAACCTATAAGGGAAAAGAATCTGATACATATATATGAATATTATATATATATTTACATAAAACACTGAATCACTCTGCTGTACACATGAAACTAACACAACATTGTAAATCAAGTATACTTCAATAAAAATTTTTTAATTTAAAAAACAGTTATGAATGTACTTAGTAAAACAGAGAATCACCAATCAAATGGATTGTTAATAATGTAGAAAAGAAGGCAATGATAGCATCCTCCTACTCTCTGAAGTCCTTAGGCCGAAGCTTGTGCTCGCACCAGCAGGCAGAATCTAGAGCCCAGAGTCCCCATTAATGCCGTGGAAGCCTGAAGAAGGTCCTGGGACTGTGTGGGTGAGAATACCACTCACTCTTTTTTTTGCTCTGGGTCACTGTAGAATCTTGAAAGGACTTATTATTCAGACTTCATAGAAGCCCCTCATTCAAACTATGGCTGGCAATTGAGATATTAGAAGCTCCATCTCTAGGCTACCTCTGTTGGTCTTGGACCTTGTAGCCTGCCTGCAGAAGGAGAAATATTCTCTGGCCAAGCTCCCTAGAGGAAATTTTGCAGCCCAATATTTATAAAGCTGGTGATAGAGGCCAAGAGAGACTGGGGCTATGACTTAGCTGAGGTGGAGTTCTTGACATTGGCTCTGCTGGCCTTCCCCCCACCACATACACACACTTCAAGACAAAGGTTGGCAGCGGAAGCAGGGCAAGCCTTTCTCCTCTCCATAACCTCATTTTGGAGTACTTCTTCATGGTGAGGTCTCCAGACGCTGCAATTGTTGCAAAGTACTGGGTGATCCTTTTGGTGTTCACAGTCTTTCCTGCCCTGGATTCTCAGCTATTTGGAGCAATCGAAACAGAGAGACAAAGAGAAACAAGCCCCGTGTGTGTAAACGGGCCCCCTAAGATGTCACCTGAGCCACGGCAGACACACACCTCCCAACAAATGTGAGACCACTCGGAGAGGCAGGGGCCCCGGGGGAGACCGGCATCACTGAGCAGGCTGGATGGGGAGCTCCAGCTTCCTAAGGCCTCACAGGCCTTCCTGCCCATCTCTCCTCAGCGCCGCCCCCCCCCCCCACCCCGCCACATCTTTGCATCACAGACTTTGTTCTCGGTACTTTCTCATTAACAAAACAGAGCAAGTGGCATCTTCCTCTTCCGCATTGGGGACAAAGGGCCACAGATATGAAAACACACTCCACCTTGGATACTTACATGATCAGAATAGACTGGTTTTCATGATCTGCCAAAGGGAAAAATAAAATAGAGATGATGGCAATACAGAAAGAGCTTCCTCAACCTAAATGTCCATCGAAAGAAGAATAAATAAAGAAGGTGTGTGTGTGTGTATTTATATAAATACACACACACACACACACACACACACACACACACAATGGAATACTACTCAGCCATAAAAAAGAATGAAATAGTGTCATTTGCAGCAATATGGATAGACCTAGAGATTATCATACTAAGTGAAGTAAGTCAGAGAGAGAAAGACAAATGCCATATGATATCACTTAAGTGTGGTTATGTGATACAAATGAACTTATTTACAAAATAGAAACAGATTCACATAGGTAGAAAACAAACCTATGATTACAAAAGGGGAAAAGGGGGGGTGGGGGAGGGATAAATCAGGAGTTTGGGATTAGCAGATACAAACTACTGTTTATAAAATAAATAACAAGGCCCTAGTGTATAGCACAGGGAACTATATTCAATATCCTATAATAAACCATAGTGGAAAAGAATCTGAAAAAGAATATATATATATATATATATAAAACTGAATCACTTTGCTGTACACCAGAAACTAACACAACATTGTAAATCAACTATACTTCAATAAAAATATTTTTTAATAAAAATTTAAAAAAAAAGAAGTCTGGGTTTCTCTCCTGGTTTATTACTCTAGAGCTGGCTGATATTAAACAACTCCTCTTTCAGGAATGTTTTGAGAATGATCAGTCTTATTCTTAAAGGTTGGCCCTCCTCTGACTCTCCATCCCCTTAAACTGGTGAGATGTACAGGAGGTGGGGTGGTACGGGAGCTCTCACTGTTACTGTCCTGGGAGGTGGTGATACCAGAAGGGGTATGGTGAGCCATACCCCTTTGCACTTTGACACCTTGAGCCCTGGGGACTGGAAAAGGGATCCTCCTGCAAAAGCTTCAAAGTCGCCTGTTACAAATTATGAGACAACTGTTAAACACAAGGTTTTATTGAGTACATACTATGCACATTGAAGTAGGGAGTGTGGTTGAGTGTAGAGGCAGGATTAATGTGATTTGTAAGGTCTAAAGACTCTCGGCCTAGACAGAAGAAAAGAGCAACTGTCTTACAAAAGCTGTATTTGGGACCAGAGGAGTGCTAGAAAAGCTTCAAGAAGGTGGAGCTTAAAGGAAGTGAGACACCAAGGACCATGTACATGCACAGGTTTGTCTGGGGAGCCTTTCTCTGTAATTAAGTCCAGTCTAGGATGATGAGATTTTTTTAAGCTAAATTTGTGTTATAGTAGTCCAACCAGGAGATGCACAGGGCAAAGGTGGTCTCCTCCCAGTGATGTGCTGGAGGCAGCTATGGCTGGCTCAGGAGAGCTGAATGTATGCATCTTGCCTTAACCCAGCGTTTAGTATCATCATGTTGGTAGCTAAAAATTGGCCACGGCCATAGAACAAGCAAATGCTACAAATCAGGTTTTTTTCCTCAGAAAGCCGTTAAACATTCACTAACAAACCACTTTCTTTCTTTTTTTTTTAACATCTTTATTGGAGTATAATTGCTTTACAATGGTGTGTTAGTTTCTGCTTTATAACAAAGTGAATCAGCTATACATATACATATATCCCCATATCTCCTCCCTCTTGCCTCTCCCTCCCACCCTCTCCTATCCCACTGCCAACAAAGACATGAATGGATGCTCAACATCACTAATCATTAGAGAAACGCAAATCAAAACTACAATGAGGTATCATTTCACCCCAGTCAGAATGGCCATCATCCAAAAATCTACAAACAATAAATGCCGGAGAGGGTGTGGAGAAAAGGGAACCCTCTTGCACTGTTGATGGGAATGTAAATTGATACAGCCACTATGGAGAACAGTATGGAGGTTCCTTAAAAAACTAAAAATGGAACTACCATACGATCCAGCAATCCCACTACTGGGCATATACCCTGAGAAAACCATAATTCAAAAAGAGTCATGTACCACAATGTTCATTGCAGCCCTATTTACAATAGCCAGGACATGGGAGCAACCTAAGTGTCCATCGACAGATGCATGGATAAAGAAGATGTGGCACATATATACAATGGAATATTACTCAGCCATGAAAAGAAATGAAATTGAGTTGTTTGTAGTGAGGTGGATGGACCTAGAGTCTGTCATACAGAGTGAAGTAAGTCAGAACAAGAATAATAAATACCGTATGCTAACACAAACCACTTTCTTCCAGTTTTATGCTTTAGGACAGTGATTCTCAGTGGTAAACAGGAACTACCAAGAATCCTGATAATTTTCATACAATCTCAAGAGAATGATGAGCATTATAGCACATTCCTCCTCCCCCCCACTTTACTACTGTGGTAAGCCACCTAAAGGCTGAGTTAGATCTCTAGAGTATTTGGTGCACACGAGAGGTGCTAATATGTTTTAGCACTCCTCCCAACTCCCCATTACGTCTCAGCCATGGAGTAGACAAGAAAGGAACTAAGGTGGCACTAGACAAGTAGTGCTCTGGGACAGTGAGGAGGCCCAACCAGACAGATTAGGTTCTAACAGTAAGACCTGGGGTAGGGGTGTTGAGGTTTGGAGGTGGGAAGTACTTTCTTTTAGAGATGGAAAGGGAAGCTGGGGCCCATCCACAGAGTTTGGGTTTCAACTTATCCAGGATTTCAATTATTAAAGGCACAGTTTGGGGCATTAAGTCACTTCCAGAAGCTATAACTGAGGGTATTTTCAGGACTGTGAAGGAAGATTCCAAGAATAAATCAAATGCAAGTGATGAACCAGAACTGAAACTTATTTAATCAAAACATTCATTGTGAGCCATAAGCCATGGAGACCTGCATGATCAGGCTTCTGGATGCCTGTCGTAAAGCAAACCAACAGTGTGATTGCCTAGGTGAATTTAACTTAAGGTTAATGGGTGGATAGAGAAAATGATGTTTTGTGGTGTTCCAATCTAGCAGGGCCACAAGGTTCTGTTTGGCCTACATACCATTTACCAGGAAGGTAAACTATTGCCCCACTGTCCCCAAATAATAATTCTCCTAGCATCATAAGATGCCTTTTATTTATATAAGAAACAACAAGAAGAAAAGATGTGTGTGCTTGTATGTTGTGTGCATCTGAGTACATGGGGGTAAGAGTTCAGGGATAGACTTATAAAATGAAGGAAGCCTCTGAGGGTGGGCTGCAAAGTGTTTCATTGTCCCCTTTTCCTATGTTGGATGAAGTTGATGGCCCCAGAAGGAAAGAGGTGGGCTCAGCCCCACTGCCTTTGGTGGGCAGGCAGAGTGGCTTTGACGAGCAGTTTAGGTCTGACACAGGCAGGATGCTTTAAAGTGCCAGTGCCAGGAAAGCTTTTTTTTTCTGCTTCAGAGTCTGACTTGCCTCCAGTGTGTCTAAATTGTAGAAATTTTCGGGGGGCTGGGATATGAGGAAGAGAAGGGAGGTAATGTCATTCGGGAGCTTTTAATCAGTTGTCCAAAGGAAAGTAAAGAAGTCAACAATTGGGTTCTTTAAGCTCCATTTATTGTATGATTAACAAATTATATTAATTAAAGTTAAATGGAGACATATAAACTGCAGGAGCAATACAAATTAGCAATTTAAAAACACATCACTGCAACATCACCCACTGTTTACAATCTGTTTCTAAAAATATCAGTTTATAGGCAATCATTTCAATGTACATGCATCTCTTCCAGTTCTACTTGTTTTGTGCTCTAAGATATGGTCAAATTTTCTAAAAGATCCAAGTACCCTTGACAGAGGGTGGGGGAAAACTTTCTTTCTCTGAACAAGTCTGTTAATTTCCTATAGTTTATTGCTTTCACATTCACAATAAAATTATTTTTTATTATTTTATCTATCATATTCCAATGTTTCCCTATCCCACCCACTACTACTATCTTGCTGTATTCATATCCTCTTTTCCATTTATCCCTCCCTCATCCCTTCCCATTTTTTAAAACTTTTTCTTCTCCCCTTCTCATGTAGAATAGATAGATGATAGATAGATATATAGATAGGTATAGATATGGATATAGATGTAGATATACACACACTTAAGGGCAAATCGGTCAACATTACATTTGTACTTCATTTTCACTAATTACCCTGGCAAAAATGAAATTAATCATAAAACTAAGATCTACATTCTATTAAGAAACAGTTTTGTATATCAATTTAGTCACTTATCTCAAGGAGCACACTCTCCCTGGGCTGCAGCTGTTTGCAGAAAAGCCAGTAGTTTTGGAGTTTTGCTGACAAATCCCTTGAAGTCATCTTGATTGTCAAACATTCTTCTCTCATCTTCAAATAGGCAAGATAGCTTGGCAGGATGGTTCACTTGAGGCTTCAGACCCAGGAACTTCAGGTGGTAGTAGATCTTGCTCCAACTTTGTCTCTCTTGCACTGTAAGTAAGGCATAGTCAGGGGTCAGCCCTATCTTTACTTTGTTGAAAATCAGTCCTCCTTTTTTTTCTGAGCAGATTGCAAGATTATTTCTTTTTCTTTCAAATTCAGGAACTGTACAATTATGTGCCTTGGACTTTTACTTTAAGAGGTATATTTAAGTGGGGACCTGTAAATTCTCTCTGTAAGTTGAGATCTTTGTTTCGCTCTGGAAAATGTTTTTCAATAATTTCCTCAATAATAGTTTCAAGGTTACTCTCATTTTCTATACCTTCAGGGATGCCAGATACACAAATATTATACCTCCTTGATGTGTTTTCAAGATCCATCACCTCTTCTTGTTCTGTGAAGAACTGTTTGCTTAAAATTTTTATCTTTTGAGACTGAAGCTCAATTTGGTCCTCATTTGTACTGTTCTCTCTTCCATGATATTTATTCAATAATTTTCCTCTCTTAGGGTTTCTTTCAGTCCTGTGACCTCATTCATCAGTGTCCCGTAGTCTTTGATGAGCTTTTCCTGTGTGCTCTTTAAAACGTCCACATGGTCCTGTATCACCTTCAGGGTGGGAAACATCAGCTCCCTCATGTTGGCCCTTTCTCTGGGTTCTGCCTGCTGCTTCTCCAGGCCAGCTATACCTCTTGAACTCTCTGAGGTCCCTGTTCCTCTGTAGCATCACAGTACTTCTTGCTTGCTCCTGAGCTTCTCTTCATCATTTTCCTCATTCTCTTTTAAGCTTGGGTAGCTTTTGGTCTCTTTTTTTCCTGCTCTTGTAGCTGAAGTTTCCGTTGGCTTCGAGGTGTTTCCAAAGCTCAGCAATTTGGTTCTGCACAAAGCTGCTTTCTCTGTCCTCTCCCCCAGGAGCTCAAGAGCTGGGGTCTTTTCATTGAAATTCAACACCTATTTTAAGCTGAAATCCTCAGAAACACTATAGGAAATTACGGTACAATTAACCGATGTGCTCTCCTCTAATAGCATTGGGAGTAAGAGCTTCATAGCCCTACAGGTAAGATAAAGAAATACATAAAAGCATACATAAAAAATAAGCACACACATATAAATACATAAGTACACTAAATACCTGGATACATAAACATACAAACACAAAAAATATAATATAAATAAAGGCACAAATACATAAACATAGAAATAAGTATGTCATTAAAATGAGCTTCATGTGTTCAGAATATTTAGCTTCTTCCTGGCTGAGGGTACACAAAATAAGTTTCTGATTAAACAACTAGGTGCATTAGAATTATAAACTAGAGAGTGAGAGAAGTCCATCTAAACGTTTCAGCGTTTGTGGAAAGAGACTTTGACTTCGTGTCAGGGGGCTTGAATTTCAGTCCTGGCAGAGCCACTTACTAGCTGTGTAATTGTGTGACATTTGGCAAAGCTACTGAAAGTTATTTGGGTCTCCATCTCCTCATCAGTCAAATGAGTATTCAATAACTGTGAGTTAAACCTGTTATCCTCAGCCTAATCGTGTTTTAAAAAATATCTCTTTACAGTGGTATCTGGGATTTAGCTTGGTGATGATGGTTGGGGTAGAGACAGGACAGTGATGGGGAAGGGGAAACTTGAATAGGACTCAAATGGATACCCTCTCAGGTCCCATAGCATCATCTTTATTTTTGAACAATTAAAAATAAGTATTCAGCTTGATTATACCCAAAGTATTGTAGAAAATGATGAGAGACATGAGAAAATAGATAAACTCTGCCTTCAAGATTATGATCTAATGGGAGATATATCCACATTCACAGCTAAGAATAATATAACACAAAGCATGGTAAGTTTTGAAAGACAGAACATCAAACAAAACATTATGGGAGTGTAGAGGAGAAAACAGTTAATTCTGATTGGCAGCACTTAGGAAGTTCTCAATCCAAGTTCTCCAGACTGAAACATCCCCATAATTAGGTATGGTGAGAGCACCTATGAGGCTTCCTACTCTAAAACATCTGCCTCACACACCTGATGTGTCCCTCACATTCCACCATATGATTTACTTTTTTGGGAATGCAGGGCAAAGAAGTGCAAAATATGGCAGCACGAGGTGTGTCTGGAAGTGAGGTTAGGGACATGGACAGGAGCCAGATCATTAAGGGCCATGTGTGTCTCATATCACTTTTTAGTAAAATTTCTTCCTTGTGCCAAACTGAAAGGCCAGGTCATGATCTAGGTCCAAGGGGAGAGCTTCTGACCAAGTAGAAAATGACCTTCTCTACTCCTAATGCTCCCTGATGTTAGTTATGCTATCCTGGGCACAGATCCTCAGGGATAAGGCTCAGAGGACACTTTTTGAGATGACAGTCCACCTGTCCCTCTAATTCAGGCTCCTAGTAGTTCAGGTTTCTGTTTCAAAAGAAAACAAAAACTAGAGACAGGGTAGTTTACAATTAGAGTTATGCATATTAAATACCCATATATGAAAATGTTGGCATTTTTCAGAGGTCTGATGATTTAAAAATCAGTGTCTATCTCAGACTCCAATGTGTACAAGTAGATAACTTTGAATGGGTTTGGAGGAGGACAGTTTAGAGGGAGATGTCTTGTGTAGGAGAAAAAAAATCAAAATTAAGTGCAGTAAGTTCAAATGAAAAGGTGATTTCATCTGACTTTCGTCTCCATTCTCAGAAATAATGAAAATTGCTATAGGAAATTAGTAAAACACTTGATGGGATTCGCCTAATAAAAATCAGAACAGCTGTTT
This sequence comes from Orcinus orca, assembly GCF_937001465.1. Lineage (NCBI taxonomy): Eukaryota > Metazoa > Chordata > Mammalia > Artiodactyla > Delphinidae > Orcinus > Orcinus orca. The sequence continues at coordinate 113,499,222 of NC_064580.1, forward strand.
GGTAATTCTACATTCAAAACAACTTAAAAAAATAGTCTTTAGAGCTCACAGTGTTTAGGTACTGTGAGATCTCTTCCTTTGTGCATTTAATCAAAAATATTTATTGCACATCTACTTTGCTTTCTAGTTCTGAGAATACATGAGTGAACAAAACAGAAAAAGCTCCACATATTAATCAATGACTATATTTTACTAAGTATCTGGGTAAATACACTTTCTAATGCTTTAATATAACCGCTATTTTCATAACTTTACAGTTACTAAAGACACAGGACTGACTTTTGCTACAAACTATGGCAACTGAATTTTGGATGGCAGTAGTGTCTAGGATTGCTTGGTGTTTGGATAACTCCGAAGAGATTTTTGTATGGCCCTATCTAATCTCCTTTTCCTGTACCCCTTTATTCAGAATCAAGTGAACAAAAGGAAGAGGAAGGGTAGGAGTGTAGGAGAAAGATTATGGAAAGTCTCCTACATGTTTAAAAAGGAGTAGAGGAAAAGGTTTGACCAGTTGGCATTAAAAATATTTTTGATTAACTATGTGACCTTTACCTACAGAAGACATTTTCTTAGTATTTTTAACAAGATCTCCAGAAACATAGGATGGCATAATCCATTGGGGAAATTGCAGTGCCGGGGAAATTGCAGTGCCAGGGAAATCTACAATACAATTGTTGTAGGGCACTATGATGTTAAAAATATGTATTAACTAATGGAAATAGTGCTGGACACTAATTAAAGTATCCAAATGACTTGTCATTATTAATAACTCTGTACTTCAACAAGGAGCACTTGCTGTGGAAGTTCTGTGACTATCCTGGGCACAGCATGACAATATTTTAAAAATATGTACACCATGAAAGAATCCCACTTGAAATAGCTGTAAGATGGAGCCAAAAAGTTACCAAGTGGAACTTAGCACAAACTCAAAATGAAGTGGAAATCTGTTCTTATGGCCTCAAGTAGTTTAAATTTTATACTTTTTGAAAATATATGAGATAGACCTAATAACATGCACCTTCTTGAATTTCAGATGGTTAACCCCATTGCTTATTTATTTAACCAGCCTTTTTCAAATACCCACTATAAACAAGGAACACTCAAATATTTGGTGGAATAAGATGAGTGAAGATGGAAGGAAGGACAAAAGAATGCAAAACCCTTTGCATATACTCCGGCAGCTAAAAGATTAATAAAACACATTCACTGCCCTTCTAGTAACTAAAAGTCTAGAAATAGAGAAAAATGTGTAAACAAATAAAAATAAAAGTATAATGTGCTAAAATTTGATAAGGGAAGTGCAGGAAAAAAAACCGGTCATGGAAATTTTAGTAAAAGGCAATATTTTTAATATTCTTCCCAGCTGAGGGGATCAGTGAAAGCCTTGTGGATAAGGTCACATTTGAACTGAACTCTAAAGTACGGTTGGATTAATCTGGTAGCTGTAAATACTGGGCAGTTAGTTCTCCAAGAGTAGAGAGGATGACTTACTCATCTGTGTACCTCTTGTGCCTAACACAGAAATAATGCTAATAATAGCTATTGTTTATCATGTGCTACTATAGTGGGGCACCATGTTAAGCATTTTCTATACATTGTCACATTTACCTTGACAACACTCCTGTAGTAGCAATAGGGACAGTAGCAGCAATAACAGCAACATTTGTTTAATGCTGACTGTGAGCCAGGTACTGTTTTAAAAGCAGTACAGTAGTCCCCTTTTATCCATGGGGAATACCTTCCAAGATCCCCAGTGATGCCTAAAACCATGGAGAGTACCAAATCCTATATATATACAATACTGTGTTTTTTCCTATAATACATACCTACGATAAAATTTAATTTATAAATTAGACATAGTAAGAAATTAATGATAACTAATAATAAAGTAGAATAATTATAACAGTATATTGTAATAAAACGTGTGAATGTGCTCTTTCTCTCTCTCAAAAATACCTTATTGTACTTTAGTCGCCCTTCTTCTTGTGATAATGTGAGATGATAAAATGCCTATGTGATGAGATGGAGTGAGGTGACTGATGGAGGCATTATGTTGTAGCCTTAGGCTACTACTGACCTTCTGACGGTATCTCAGAAGGAGGATCATCTGCTTCGGGAGATCATGGATCGTCTAGCCATGGCAATGTCAATGATTGGCTGTCAGGAGCAGATGATGGTTGGTGATCCCAGGCGAGATGGGGCTGGACAGCATGAGATTCATCACATGAGATTCATCACATGAGATTCAGAATGGCATGTAATTTAAACCTTAAGAATTGTTTATTTCTGGAGTTATCCATTTAATATTTTCGGACCACAGTTGACGTTGGGTAACTGAAACCAGGGAAAGCAAAAAACTGTGGACAAGAGGGGCTATCGTTTACCACTATTAGTATCCCTTTGTAACACATGAGAAAACTGAGGTGCAGAGAGGTTAAGCAACTTGCCTAAGATCACAGAAGTTAGTCAGAGGGAGTGTTACAATTTGAAACTAGTTCATCTGATTCTAAAGCCCATGTTATCATAGTTCAGCACCTGTTACCTAGAAAGCAGTTAGAAATTTTGAATAAATAAGTGAATGAAAACTGAAAGAGAAAGAAGAGAGATATTGTCAAGATAAGAACCAATGGGAGGACCTTCAAGATGGCAGAGGAGTAAGACGTGGAGATCACCTTCCTCCCCACAAATACATCAAAAATACATCTACATGTGGAACAACTCCTACAGAACACCTACTGAACGCTGGTAGAAGACCTCAAACTTCCCAAAAGGCAAGAAAATCCCCACTTACTTAGGTAGGGCGAAAGAAAAAACAAACACAAAATAATAGGGACAGGACCTGCACTTCTGGGAGGGAGCTATGAAGGAGGAAAAGCTCCCCCACACTAGGAAGCCCCTTTACTGGCGGAGACGGGGTGGGCGGGGGGGAAGCTTTGGAGCCACAGAGGAGAGCACAGCAACAGGGGTGCAGAGGGCAAAGCAGAGAGATTCCCACTCAGAGGATCAGTGCCGACCAGCACTCACCAGCCTGAGATGCTTCTCTGCTCACCTGCGGGGGCGGGTGGGGGCTGGGAGCTGAGGCTCAGGCTTCAGAGGTCAGATCCCAGGGAGAGGACTGTGGTTGGCTGCGTGAACACAGCCTGAAAGGGGCTAGTGCACCACAGCTAGCTGGGAGGGAGTCCGGGAAAAAGTCTGGACCTGCCTAAGAGGCAAGAGACCATTGTTTTGCGGTGCGTGAAGAGAGGGGATTCCTTCCCTGTGTGCCCACAGAAGGCAGAGCACTGCCTAAGTGAGCTCCACAGATGGGCACGAGCCACTGCTATCAGCTCAGACCCAGAGACGGGCATGAAACGCTAATGCTGCTGCTGCCGCCACCAAGAATCCTATGTGCAAGCACAGGTAACTATCCACACACACACACACCCGGGAGCCTGTGCAGCCCGCCACTGCCAGGGTCCCATGATCCATGGACAACTTCCCCGGGAGAACACACACCACACCTCAGGCTGTTGTAACATCATGCCAGCCTCTGCCACTGCAGGCTCGACTTGCATTCCAATTATGACTACCCTCCCTCCCCCAAGCCTAAGTGAGCAAGAGCACCCTAATCAGCCAATGCTTTAACTCTGTCCTCTCTGGGTGGGTGACAGATGCCTGAGGGCGACCTACATGCAGAGGTGGGGCCAAAACCAAAGCTGAACCCCAGGAGGTGTGCGAACAAAGAAGAGAAAGAGAAATTTCTCTGTGCAGCCTCAGGAGGAGAGGATTAAATCCCCATAATCAACTTGATGTACCCTGCATCTGTGGAATAAATGAACAGAAAAGGAATTGTCCCAAAATTGAGGCGGTGGACTTTGGGAGCAACTGCAGACTTGGGGTTTGCTGTCTATGACTGATTTGTTTCTGACTTTTATGTTTATCTTAGTTTAGTTTTTAACGCTTGTTATCACTGGTGGATTTGTTTATTAGTTTGGTTGCTATCTTCTTTTTAAAATTAATTTTATTATTTAATTATTTTTATTTTCTTATTTTAATAATTTTTAAAAAATTTACGTTATTTTTAAATTTTTAATTAAAATTTTTTTTCTTTATTTTTTTCCTCCCTTTTATTCTGAACCACGTGGCTGACAGTGTCTTGGTGCTCTGACCTTGTGTCACACCTGAGCCTCTGAGGTGGGAAGGCAGAGTTCAGGACATTGGACCACCAGAGACCTCCCAGCCCTATGTAATATCAATCGGCAAAAGCTCTCCAGAGATCTCTGTTTCAACGCTAAGGCCCAGCCCCACCCAATGGCCAGCAAGCTCGAGTACTGGAAGCCCCATGCTAAACAACTAGGAAGGCAGGAACACGACCCCACCCATTAGCAGAGAGGCTGCCTAAAATCATACTAAGTTCACAGACACACAAAAACACACCACTGGGGGCTTCCCTGGTGGCGCATTGGTTGGGAGTCCGCCTGCCGATGCAGGGGACACGGGTTCGTGCCCCGGTCTGGGAAGATCCCATATGCCACAGAGCGGCTGGGGCCGTGAGCCATGGCCGCTGAGTCTGCGCATCCAGAGCCTGTGCTCTGCAACGGGAGAGACCACAACAGTGAGAGGCCCGCGTACGGCAAAAGAAAAATAAAACAAAACAAAACACACCACTGGCCACGGTCCTGGCCACAAGAAAGGCAAGTTCCATTCTCAACCATGAAAATAGACACCAGTCCTCTCCAACAGGAAGCCTGCACAACCCACTGAACCAACCTCACCCACTGGGGGCAGACACCAAAAACAATGGGAACTACGAACCTGCAGCCTGCAAAAAGGAGACCCGCAAACACAGTAAATTAAACAAAAGGAGAAGACAGAGAAATAGGCAGCAGATGAAGGAGCAAGGTAAAAACCCACCAGACCAAACAAATGAAGAGGAAAAAGGCAGTCTCCCTGAAAAAGAATTCAGAGCAACGATAGTAAAGATGATCCAAAATCTTGGAAATAGAATGGAGAAAATAAAAGAAATATTAACAAGGACCAAAAGAACTAAAGAGTAAACAAACAATGATGAACAACACAATAAATGAAATTAAAAATTCTGTAGAAGGAAACAATAACAGAATAACTGAGGCAGAAAAACAGATAAGTGACTTGGAAGATAATATAGTGGAAATAATTATCACAGAGCAGAATAAAGAAAAAAAAATGAAAAGAATTGAGGACAGCCTCAGAGACCTCTGGGACAACATTAAAAGCACCAACATTTGACTTATAGGGGTCCCAGAAGAAGAAGAGAAAAAGCAAGGGACTGAGAAAATATTTGAAGAGACTATAGTTGAAAACTCCCCTAATATGGGAAAGGAAATAATAAATCAAGTACAGGAAGTGCAGAGAGTCCCATACAGGATAAATCTAAGGAGAAACATGCCAAGACACATATTAATCACACTATCAAAAATTAAATACAAAGAAAAAATATTAAAAGCAGCAAGGGAAAAGCAACAAATAACATACAAGGGAATCCCTATAAGGATAACAGATGCTCTTGCACCTGAAACTCTGCAAGCCAGAAGGGAGTGGCAGGACATATTGAAAGTGTTGAAGGAGAAAAACCTACAACCAAGATTACTCTACCCAGCAAGGATCTCATTCAGATTCGATGGAGAAATTAAAATCTTTACAGACAAGCAAAAGCTAAGAGAATTCAGCACCACCAAACCAGCTTTACAGCAAATGCTAAAGGAACTTCTCTAGGCAAGAAACACAACAGAAGGAAAAGACCTACAATAACAAACCCAAAACAATTAAGAAAATTGTAATAGGAAAATACATATAGATAATTACCTTAAATGTAAATGGACTAAATGCTCCATCCAGAAGACATAGATTGGCTGAATGGATACAAAAACAAGATCTGTATATATGCTGTCTACAAGAGACCCACTTCACACCGAGGGACACATACAGACTGAAAGTGAGGGGATGGAAGAAGATATTCCATGCAAATGGAAATCAAAAGAAAGCTGGAGTAGCAATTCTCATATCAGACAAAGTAGACTTTAAAATAAAGACTATTACAAGAGACAAAGAAGGACACTACATAATAATCAAGGGATGAATCCAAGAAGAAGATATAACAATTGTAAATATTTATGCACCCAACATAGGAGAACCTCAATACATAAGGCAAATGCTAACAGCCATAAAAGGGGAAATCGACAGGAACACAATCATAGTAGGAGATTTTAACACCCCACTTTCACCAATGGACAGGTCATCCAAAATGAAAATAAATAAGGAAACACAAGCTTTAAATGACACATCAGACAAGATAGACTTAATTGATATTTTTAGGACTTTCCACCCAAAAACAACAGAATTCACTACTTTCTCAAGGGCTCATGGAACATTCTCCAGGATAGATCATATCTTGGGTCACAAATCAAGCCTTGATAAAATTAAGAAAACTGAAATCATATCAAGTGTCTTTTGTGACGACTATGCTATGAGAGTAGATATCAATTACAGGGAATGAAACTGTAGAAAATACAAACACAAGGAAGCTAAACAATACACTACAAAATAACCAAGAGGTCACTGATGAAATCAAATAGGAAATCAAAAAATACCTACAAACAACTGTAAATGAAAACGCAGAAACTAACACACCAATGCAAAGCAATTATACTCCAATAAAGATGTCAAAAACACGATCACCCAAAACTTATGGGATGCTGCAAAAGCAGTCCTAAGATGGAAGTTTAGAGCAATACAATCTTACCTCAAGAAACAAGAAAAATCTCAAATAAACAACCTAAACTTACACCTAAAGCAATTAGAGAAAATAGAAAAAAACTCCCAAAGTTGGCAGAAAGAAAGAAATCATACAAATCAGATCAGAAATAAATGAAAAAGAAATGAAGGAAACAATAGCAAAGATCAATAAAAATAAAGCTGGTTCTTTGAGAAGATAAACAAAATTGATAAACCATTAGCCAGACGCAGCAACAAAAAAGGGAGAAGACTCAAGTGAACAGAATTAGAAATGAAAAAGGAGAAGTAACAACTGACATTGCAGAAATACAAAGGATCGTAAGAGATTACTACAAGCAACTCTATGCCAATAAAATAGAAAACCTGGAAGAAATGGACAAATTCTTAGAAAAGCACAACTTTATGAGACTGAACCAGGAAGAAATAGAAAATATAAACAGACCAATCACAAACACTGAAATTGAAACTGTGATTAAAAATCTTTCAACCAACAAAAGCCCAGGAGCAGATGGATTCACAGGCGAATTCTATGAAACATTTAGAGAAGAGCTAACATTTATCCTTCTTAAACTCTTCCAAAATATAGCAGAGAGAGGAACACTCCCAAACTCATTCTACAAGGCCACCACCACCCTGATACCAAAACCAGACAAAGATGTCACAAAGAAAGAAAACTACAGGCCAATATTACTAATGAACATAGATGCAAAAATCTTCAACAGAATACTAGGAAACAGAATCCAACAGCACATTAAAAGGATCATACACCATGATCAAGTGGGGTTTATCCCAGGAATGCAAGGATTCTTCAAAATATGCAAATCAATCAATGTGATACACCATATTAACAAATTGAAGGAGAAAAACTATATGATCATCTCAATAGATGGAGAAAAATCTTTCGACAAAATTAAATACCGATTTAGGATAAAAAACCTTCCAGAAAATAGACATAGGGGGAGCTACCTCTACATAATAAAGGCCATATATGACAAACCCAGAGCCAACATCGTTCTCAATGGTGAAAAACTGAAACCATTTCCACTAAGATCAGGAACAGGACAAGGTTGCCGATTCTCACCACTATTATTCAACATAGTTTTGGAAGTTTTAGCCAGAGCCATCAAGAAGAAAAAGAAATAAAAGGAATCCAAATCAGAAAAGAAGTAACACTGTCACTGTTTGCAGATGACATGATACTATACATAGAGAATCTTAAAAATGCTACCAGAAAACTACTAGAGGTAATCAATGAAGTTAGTAAAGCAGCAGGATATAAAATTAATGCACAGAAATCTCTTGCATTCCTATACACTAATGATGAAATATCTGAAAGAGAAATTATGGAAACTTTCCCATTTATCATTGCAACAAAAAGAATAAAATACCTAGTAATAAACCTACCAAAGGAGACAAAATACCTGTATGCAGAAAACTATAAGACACTGATGAAAGAAATTAAAGATGATACAAAGAGATGGAGCGACATACCATGTTCTTTGATTGCAGGAATCAACAATGTGGAAATGACTATACTACCCAAAGCACTTTACAGATTCAATACAATCTCTATCAAACTACCAATAGCATTTTTCGCAGAACTAGAACAAAAAATTTCACAAATTGTATGGAAACACAAAAGATCCCGAATCTTGAGAAAGATTCGGGATCTTGAGATCTTGAGAAAGAAAAATGGAGCTAGAGGAATCAGGCTCCTGACTTCAGACTATACTACAAAGCTACAGTAATCAAGGCAGTATGGTACTGGCACAGGAACAGAAATATATATCAGTGGAACAGGATAGAAAACCCAGAGATAAACCAAGCACATATGGTCACCTTATCTTTGATAAAAGAGGCAAGAGTATACAATGGAGAAAAGACAGTGTCTTCAATAAGTGGTGCTAGGAAAACTGTCCAGCTACATATAAAAGAATGAAATTAGAACCCTCCCTAACACCATACACAAAAATAAACTCAAAATGGAGTAGAGAACTAAATGTAAGACCGGCCACTATAAAACTCCTAGAGGAAAACATAGGCAGAACACTCTATGACATAAATTACAGCAAGATCCTTTTTTACCCACCTCCTAGAGAAATGGAAAGAAAAACAAAAATAACAAATGGGACCTAATGAAACTTCAAAGCTTTTGCACAGCAAAGGAAACCATAAGCAAGGCAAAAATATAACCCTCAGAATGGGAGAAAATATTTGCAAATGAAGCAACTGACAAAGGATTAATCTCCAAAACTTACAAGCAGCTCCTGCAGCTCAATATCAAAAAAACGAACAACCCAATCCAAAAATGGGCAGAAGACCTAAAAAGACGTTTCTCCAAAGAAGATATGCACATTGTCAACAGTCACATGACAGGATGCTCAACATCACTAATCATTAGAGAAATGCAAATCAAAACTACAATGAGGTATCACCTCACAGCGGTTGGAATGGCCATCATCCAAAAATCTACAACCAATAAATACTGGAGAGTGTGTGGAGAAAAGGGAACCCGATTGCACTGTTGGTGGGAATGTAAATTGACACAGCTACTATGGACAACAGTACGGAGGTTCCTTAAAAAACTACAAATAGAACTACCATATAACCCAGCAATCTCAGTACTGGGCATATACCCTGAGAAAATCATAAATCAAAAAGAGCTATGCACCAAAATGTTCATTGCAGCACTATTTACAATAGCCAGGACATGGAAGCAACCTAAGTGTCCACTGACAGATGAATGGATAAAGAAGTTGTGGCACATATATAGAATGGAGTATTACTCAGCCATAAAAGGAAATGAAATTGAGTTATTTGTAGGGAGGTCGATGGACCTAGCATCTGTCATACAGAGCAAAGTATGTCAGAAAGAGAAAAACAAATACTGTATGCTATCACATATATATGGAATCTAAAAAAAGAAGAAAAAATGTTTCTGAAGAACCTAGCGGCAGGACAGGAATAAAGACGCAGACATAGATAATGGACTTGAGGACACGGGGAGATGAAGGGTGTGCTGGGATGAAGTGTAAGAGTGGCATTGATATATATACACTACCAAATATAAAATGGATGGCTAGTGGGAAGCTGCTGCATAGCACAGGGAGATCAGTTCAGTGCTTTGTGATCACCCAGAAGGGTGGGATAGGGAGGGTGGAAGGGAGACGCAAGAGGGAGGGGATATGGGGATATAGGTTTACATACAGCTGATTCACTTTGTTATATAGTGTAAACTAACACAACATTGTAAAGCAATTATACTCCAATAAAGATGTTAAAAAAAAGAAAAAGAACCAATGAATCTGCAAACTGGGAGAGAAAGTGTGAGAGACGTAAAATTGCCTTGGAATATTCGGCTTAAGCTAAGAAATATCAATATTTTTTCCCTGCAAAAGATGAGCTATTGTGTGTTGGATTTGAAAAAATTATTTTTATAAAGTATTTGAGAAATGTTATGTTTTATTACATATAGTACGAGTGATAGCCCATAAAAGTTCCATAGAAGACACTTCAAAGAATAGACAAAATATTCATGTTGGTCATTTCTTTATGTGGTGGAGAATTATTGGTGATGTTCTTTTTCCTTCATCCCTGTATTTTCTGCTGTGACAGCAAATAATTTGTGATTACAACAGGAACTTTAAAGTTGAGTAACATTTTAGGGTAGATTTAAAAAATAATCAGAATTCCCTGTTGTTAAGAAACACACACATACATATATGAGTGATGTGGATATTATATTTTCAACCTACTCTTAAATTGTTCAGGAAAAATTGGAGGGAAGGAGGGAGGGGGCCAGAGAGAGAGAGAGGAAACAAATATACCAAAATGTCAAAATTTAGAGAATCTGAGAAAACTTCAGAATTGGAATTTTTTATACTAATCTTGCAACATTTCTCTAAATCTAAATTTATGTTAAAATTAGGAAAAAAACCACTAGTTCAAATAGGTAAAGCAAAAAAGCCAGAGGAAATATATATTTATATATGTATATATACATGTATATATGAACTATAAACAATGCACATCTACTATATATTAGATATATAGTGTGCATCATTTATAGTTCATATAGTTTACAATTCATAAATATGCAATATTACAATTTTAAATATGATAAAGAAAAATAATCATCAGAAGCATCAAATTTCCACTTTTCCTACAACACTTATTTCTGTCAATTTTCCTTGTTTTGGCACTGCCAAACTATTCTTCCAAAAGTTGCCAACTGTACCGGAAGAAACCCATTCGTAGTTTGCACAATTGGCCATGTTACCTACAGTATCATTTCAAGGGCTATCTTCTGCTCAACTTCTTCAAAATCATCTTGAGATAGTCAAGTCTTAATGCTTATTTTGACCACTTTTCTGAACGAATTAGCTGTTTAGTTGCATTTATTTGGATATTTGGTTAAATGGAAAATTGGTAGGGAGCTTTTGTATAGTGAGGTGGAGTGAAATGTTGGACTAATGGGGGCAGTTAATCCAAATGGTGAGCCTTTTTTGCAAATACAGTTCACCATGGAAACCAAAGAAAACAACAAAAACAAAAAGAAGAAGATAGTTATATAAAGTTTGTGAAATTGCTTTTACTTCTGCTCTCCAATTTCCCTTAGGCCAGATCTGATGACTGTTATTATTTTTATTATAATTCTTTATCTATGTATTGCACTATTGTTCCTTTCCTCCAAAGTGCTCATAGATCCATTTTGTTCATTTACCTTCACGACAGTGCTGCTAAATAGAGCCTTGGTATATGGTGTCAAGTCTTATTTTCTTAGCTAGCTTAGTATACAGCACCTAATTGCAGAAAAAACAATCTGTTCAGAGGCAATGGTGTCTTTGGACTGAATGTTGATATGCCATATATAATATAGGTATTATAACTGATAATGGACATAACTTATGATACTTTTGAAAGATGTTCTTGAATAGTATTGTTAGCAGATATACAGGACTAGACAGAAACTGAGCAGAACTGGAAATGTACAAATTAGGCATCCCAGATTGAGAAAGTTTTCTCTGAATTTGTGTTCCCTCAGAGTTTAGGGAGAAAAATAAAAGGTAACAACAACCTGAATTTCATTTAAAGTGAGAATACCGTTCTGTGATTTTATAAATACATCACCTTATAACTTAATGTCATCTGCTGAAAATCATTCAAATGGAAAACTCAACAGACAGGCTTTTCTAAGGCTCATGTTTATCACAAGGTAATAAGGTTAGACTGAGTTCTTTTAATGTAATTTTAATTTTGGCTCTAAATAATGTGTATCTCTTCCAAGGTTAAAAACACAGAAAGTACACATAAACACGAAGTAAGATCTAAAAATTTCCTGAAATACATTAACAATCTCATTTATATAACAAGTACCTTGTTTGTGACCATCTCAACATTAAGCTAGATAAGTAGATGCAAAAATTAAGGGAGTTTGATTTGTGACGCTGTCCATTGCCCAGCAACGAGGGACTGTGGTTATTTTTGCAGTATTGTACCATTTTAGGAGGCTGGGAACAGACTAGGCATATGCCACTGCCACTTTTTTCCCACTTTAAGCTGAAACAGACAGCAAAATGAAGAATTTAAATCTGTTATTTGTCAACAGGTTAAATTTGAGAACACTTACATTTTATAGATGAATTTTGAAAAACTCAATGCCCTTGAATGCTTAATTATCTGTGCCTTCATTCTGAAAATTAATTTCCAGAATGAAAACAAAACAAAATAGGACATTTACTTGACTGCAGAATTGATGAGAGTTATTTTCAAAATAACTCTGAAATAAGCTTAATAATACATGCGTCAAAAATAATTTTTAAATGTTCACAAACATGAATGTGAAATCCTGCATTTGGGTCCGAAAACAATGAGATGTACAAGCAAAGGATGAGATGTGGCTAAGTAGCAACACAAATGAAAAAGATTTAGGGGTTTTCAGGGACTGTAAGCTCAATATTATTCAGTTGTGTGTTGTGGCTGCACCGAAAACTAAATCCATCTTCATCTGCATTAATAGAAAGATAGAGTCAGAAACAAGGGAGTGATAGCATAGCCCAGCTCTGTGCTTGGCAGACCTGTACTTGAAATGTTCAATGAAAATAGCAGGATGGGGGGCAACATTTGGGTAGCAGCCACAGACTAAAATGCATCTAAAAGGGAGAGAGGAAGATGCTGAAGAGTCTGGAAACCATGCAGGAAAGGGACTGCTGAGAGGCCTGGGCTACCTTAGCCTAGAAATGAGAATTCTTGAGGAGGAACAGAAGGTAGAAGCTGCTTTTGAATCTTCCTTCTACATTGTGTCCTCCTCCCACTCCTTTCCCCTCTCTTTTGTCCCTTCTCTGTTCCTCCCAATTTATTTCACCTATCCTTCCTCCCTAAAGCTATTTCCCAAGGTGGTGATGTTCTGATTTGGTTCAATGACACGTGTATTATTTACCTGCATACCTTAGAGACCACACTTCCTGCAGCCCCTTTTCACTTCCCCCTTACTCTCGTGCTTCCCCACTCATAGCTAACAGGACTGGACCACAGTAAACCCTCACTCCACATTTCATTTTTAGAAAGGGCTTCATGACCCTGGGAAAGGAAAGAGAATATGAGTTAACTAGCACAGACTCTTAAGCCAAAGTCTTGTGAAAAAAGGCCTAGGTACAAAAGGAGCAATTCTAATAAAACTATAAAATGAACTTCTTTATTCTCCCTAATGCTCATTGGAATTAGACATGAGAATCTGAGCACAGATCCTCATGGGTGGGCTGAAAATGCACCTGTAACACTAATCTAGGATGCTTAAATATCAGGTTCTTATTTAACAAGAAGAAGAAAAGGGGGAGTTTGTTAATACAAAAGTTTGAACATAGAACATCACCGCCTAAATGATTAAACCTATTTCAGAGGGATGAAATACTAATGACTCCAATTTGTCAAAACATAGGAGTTTTAATGGGGGCCAGGAAGGGTTGGCGTTGGTATGCGGCATAGGAATCAACACTTGCGTACTTTAAAGCAAAACATAAAAGCTCTATCCAGCTGAAATTCTCAGAATCACTACAGGAAATTAGGTGTAATTGACTGAAGTGATCTCATGTAATAGGAATTGGACTGAGTGCTTAGTATCCTCACAGTTAAAACAAGTAAATAAAATGAGTTGGCAGTGCACAAAATGCTTATGGTATGTAACAGCTCATGTAAATTGGCTACATCCTTGATTTAAACATTTTGTAAATATAAATTACTATGCTAGAATATGACAGGGAAGGAAAGAGGAAATGGAAGGGAAACAAAAAGAAGATAATAAGGAAAGGGAAAGATAGATGGAAAAGATAAGGAGAGGAGGAAAAGGAGAAAACAGGAAGGAGAGAAGAGGTAGAGAAATAGAGGGAAAATAAGTTTAGGAAAATGCAGAAAACAGAAGGGAGAGAGAGAAGATGCAAATATTTGAGTGGCTACAATATATCTGTATGCACAAAAATCTTCAGAAGAGAAGTGAGAAATCACTGCTTTTTTTCAACTTGTAGTCACCAATAACAATATCCTTATAATAGTACTGATGAATTAGACCAGGTGGAGGGGGAGAGAAGTATAAGCCCTGATGGGTTCTTGGTCCAACAGTTTCTTCCAGGACCCATTCATCTCTTGCCAGGAACCTTTGGTCTGAGTTGAGGGGCTCAGCAAGCATATCACCACTGCTAGTTGAATGTTCACAGCAACTTTATTCATAGTAGTGCCAAACTATAAACATTCCAAATGCACATCAACTGGTGAATGGATAAATAAATTGTGCTACACCTGAACTACAGAATACTACTCAGCAAGAAAGGGGAACAGACTACTGATAGATGTAACAAACATAGATGAATCTTAAAGATATTATGCTAAGTGAAAGAAGCCAGACCTAAAAGCCTGTATATTTTATGACTTCATTTATATGGCATTCTAGAAAAGGCAAACTACAGTAATGGAGAACAAATCAGTGGTTACCAGGACCATGGTTGGAAGTATAGGATGTCTTCACAGGCGACTGAGGGAACTTTGGGGGGTGAAAGAAATGTTATTTATCTTGACTGTAGTGGTGGTTACATGTCTATGTGCATTTGTCACAACTCATAGAACTGTATGCTTACAATTGGTGAATTCTAAATTGTACCTCAGAAATGGCTGATAAAAACAAACAATTCATCTAAGATTAACTTACTACTGAGTGGTGTTGCTCTTGCTTTTTCCCCCTAATCTTCATGAGGAGTAGTATGTAGAAAGCAGATATTTGGGGGCCTAAAGCAGAGATTTAAAGGTGTTTGTTCACAGAATTTCTTAGTGCCTTGTTCATTAAGTTGAAATTCTTCACTCTGGCATTCAAGGTCTTTCATAATCTGCTCCTACTCTGCTTCTCCAACTTTGATTACACACACACACACACACACACACACATACTCTTTTTTTTTTAAATCTCTGTCATTTTATTTTATTTTATTCTATTTTATTAACATCTTTATTGGGGTATAATTGCTTTACAATGGTGTGTTAGTTTCTGCTTTATAACAAAGTGAATCAGTTATACATATACATATATCCCCATATCTCTTCCCTCTTGCGTCTGCCTCCCTCCCACTCTCCCTATCCCACCCTTCTAACTCGGTGCTTTGTCACACACATACCTCTTGACTGCTATCAGGCAGTTCTTCTCACTTCATGCAACATGCCCTCCCTGCTTACTCTCCTAGCACACATGTACCATGCTTATTTCAATCTATTTGCCTTTGCTATTGCATGTTCTCCCTCTATACCTGGTATGCCTTACCCTCATTTGTTCAACTGTTTATTGACTGCCTACTATGTGTCAATTAGATACACATTAATAAGACTGCTAAAGTCTCTGTCTTCACAGAGCTGGCCGTTACACTGCAGTATGGAAAGGGTCATATGGTAGTGGAAAATACAGGGTATTAGTACAACAGAGGAAAGGAACAAAACCCAGATTTAGGAAGGGAGTGGTCAGGAATAGTTTCTCAAAAGAAATAACATCTAAGAGGAGACATGAAAAATACTTTGGTGTTCTCCAGGCACAAGGGAAAGAGTGCTCCATGTGGAAAGAGCTAGAATGCTAAAAGGCCTGAAGGCAAGCAAGAACATGGGAAGGAAGCTGAAGATTTTAAATGATTTAAGTACGGCAAGAACATAGAGGATAAAAGAGGCAAGATATGATGCTGGAGAAAGAGACTGGGTTCAGATTGTGAAGGGCTTTTAGCACCATATCAAGGAGGATGAAATCCTTTAGAGACAAAGGTACCAATGAAACTGTTTGAGTAGAAGAGAAACATCCTCATGCTGGAGTTGAGAAAGGTCATGAAATGAGAATGAATAGGATAAGGAGAGACAGGGAGATCACTTAGAAGAAGTTGCAGTTTTCCAAGCAGACTTGACTATGGTGGTGGCAGATATAACAGAGAAAAAATGTTTAAGAGATAAAGGTAAAATTGGTATTATCTACCAATAGATTTGATGATTTGGATAGAGGGATAGGGTGGCATCAAAGATGACTATCAAATCTCTGCTTGGAAAACTTGATGCAAAGTGATTCAATTCACTGAGATAGGGACATAAGAAAGGTATTCAAGGGGTGATAGATACAAGTTCAGTCTGGGACATGTTAGCTTATGTTTTGTACCCTTGACCACTCTCACCTATATCAACCTCCCCTCTGAGAAATCCTAGAGCCTGGTTCATTTACCTGGGCTTTTGTGCCCTACAGACTTCCTAAAGACAATGGAAATCCTTAGGAGCAGGGGCTCTGCCTGAAACTTCTATTACTTCACAGACCCTATCTAGTGCTAAGCATAGAATTAATTCTCAAAAATACTTGTTAATCAACTGAGTACTCTCATGGGGCAATAAAATGTGATATATAAGTGGACTTGCATCACATCCACTAGTGAAGATGATTAGTGATAAAGAATAGCTCCAGTACAAATAACAAATATAGCAGGAAAGGACTGCATTCATGGTTTAATTTTGTCTCAGTGTACCCAATGAGTAAATACAATTTCATGTGAAATCCATCAAAATTGCTTAATACTTAAATGAGAGCTCTTTATTATTTTATAGAGAAGAAAATTTTGGGGGGCTCTTAAGAATCACACTCCTGGAGAAGCGGAGAATGGAGGAGGGCTGGCTGCACCTCAAAGAAATCTATGTGGTCAACGTTTGTGTACATCTTTATGAAGATGTCCTTGCGGCACCTGTGAACATTTAGCAGGCACTATCATGAGTGTTTAAAACACTGTTGAAAATAGCAGTATTTGAAGAAACCGGATGTCACTTAAGATATGATCTGTGGATAACCATCACATGCTGCTGGCCTTCTTACAAAATGAATGGCAGCCGTTCTCCAGACCCGGTGCCAAGAAGCACGAGAGGAGCTGCAATCTACCTTCCACAGCAAGGCTGGCTGCAGATGCACAGCACAGCTGTGGGCGAGCAGGCTGCTGCCATAGGTGAAAGCACAGTTGATTTCCTCCCAATTTGGATGCAGCAGGATTTTCAGGGATAGCTTCAAGATGGTGGAGAAGTAAGACATGGAGATTACCTTCCTCCCCACAAATACATCAAAAAGACATCTACATGTGGGACAGCTCTTACAGAACACCTACTGAATGCGGGCAACCACCTCAGACTTCCCAAAAGGCAAGAAACTCCCCACGTACCTGGGTACGGCAAAAGAAAAAAGGAAAAACAGAGACAAAATAATAGGTAAAATAGATGGCTAGTGGGAAGCAGCTGCATAGCACAGGGAGATCGGCTCGGTGCTTTGTGACCACCTACAGGGGTGGGATAGGGAGGGTGGGAGGGAGGGAGATGCAAGAGGGAGGAGATATGAGGATATATGTATATGTATAACTGATTCACTTTGTTATAAAGCAGAAATTAACACACCATTGTAAAGCAATTATACTCCAATAAAGAGGTTAAAAAAAAAAAATAGGGACAGGCCCTGCACCTCTGGGAGGGAGCTGTGAAGGAGGAAAAGCTTCCACACACTAGGAAGCCCCTTCACTGGTGGTGATACGGGGTGGGCAGGGGGGAAGATTCGGAGCCACGGAAAAGAATGCAGCAACAGGGGTGCAGAGGGCAAAGCGGAGAGATTTCTGCACAGAGGATCGGTGCCAACCAGCTCTCACCAGCCTGAGAGGCTTGTTTGCTCACCCGCCAGGCAGGACGGGTGGGGCTGGGAGCTGAGGATTCGGCTTCGGTTGGATCCCAGGGAGAGGACTGGAGTTGGCTGTGTGAACACAGCCTGAAGGGGACTAATGCGCCACAGCTAGCCGGAAGGGAGTCCGGGAAAAAGTCTGGACCTGCCTAAGAGGCAAGAGACCATTGTTTTGGGGTGCGTGTGGAGAGGGGATACAGAGCACCACCTAAATAAGCTCCAGAGACAGGCGCAAGCTGCAGCTAACAGCGCGGACCCCAGAGACGGGCATGAGACGCTAAGGCTGCTGCTGCCGCCACCAAGAAGCCTGTGTGCAAGCACAGGTCACTATCCACACCTCCCCTCCCGGGAGCCTGTGCAGCCCGCCACTGCCAGGGTCCCATGATCCAGGGACAACATCCCCAGGAGAACACACATCATGCCTCAGGCTGTTGCAACATCACGCCAGCCTCTGCCACCGCGGACTCGCCCCGCATTCTGTATCCCTCCCTCCCCCTGGCCTGAGTGAGCCAGAGCCCCATAATCAGCTGCTACTTTAACCCCGTCCTGTCTGGGTGGGGAACATATGCCCTCAGGCGACCTACACGCAGAGGCGGGGCCAAATCAAAGCTGAACCCCAGAAGCTGTGCGAACAAAGAAGTGAAAGTGAAATCTCTCCATGCAACCTCAGGAGCAGCAGATTAAATCTCCACAATCAACTTGATGTACGCTGTGTCTGTGGGATACCTGAATAGACAATGAATCATCCCAAAATTGAGGCGGTGGATTTTGGGATCAACTGTAGACTTCGGGTTTGCTTTCTGCATCTACCTTGTTTCTGATTTTATGTTTATCGTGCTTTAGTATTTACAGCTTATTATCATTGGTAGATTTGTTTATTGATTTGGTTGCACTCCTACTTTTTTTAATATATATATATTTTTCCTTTTTCTCCTTTTGTGAGTATGTATGTGTATGCTTCTTTGTGTGATTCTGTCTGTACAGGTTTGCTTTTAATATTTGTCCTAGGGTTCTGTCTGTCCTTTTTTTTTTTAATAGTTTTTAGTGCTGTTTTCATTGGTGGATTTGTTTTTGGTTTGGCTGCTCTCTCTTTCTTTCTATTTTTTATTACTTTTTAATATTTTATAATATATTTTTTATTTTAATATTTTCTTTTTCTTTCTTTCTTTCTTTTTTTTCTCCCTTTTCTTCTGAGCCAGGTGGCTGACAGAGTCTTGGTGCTGCAGCTGGGTGTCAGGCCTGAGCCTCTAAGGTGGGAGAGCTGAGTTCACAACATTGGTCCACCAGCGACCTCCTGGCCCCACATAATATAAAATGGAAAAAGCTCTCCCAGATATCTCCATATCAATGTTAACACCAAGCTCCACTCAATGACCAGCAAGCTACAGTGCTGGACACTCCATGCCAAACAGCTAGCAAAACAGGAACATAATTCCAGCCATTAGCAGAGAGGCTGCTTAAAATTATAATCAGTTCACAGACACCGCAAAACACACCACCAGATGCACTCCTGCCCACGAGAAAGACAAGATACAGCCTCATCCACCAGAGCACAGGCAACTAGGCCCCTCCACCAGAAAGCCTACACAACCTACAGAACCAACCTTATCCACTGAGGGCAGACACAGAAAACAATGGTAACTACGAACCTGCAGCTTGCAGAAAGGAGACCCCAAACACAGTAAGTTAAGCAAAATGAGAAGAAAGAGAAATACACGGTAGATGAAGGAGCAAGGTAAAAACCCACCAGACCAAACAAATGAACAGGAAGTAGGCAGTCTACCTGAAAAAGAATTCAGAGTAATGATAGTAAAGATGATCCAAAACCTTGGAAATAGAATGGAGAAAATACAAGGAACGTTTAACAAGGACTTGGAGGAACTAAATATTTACAAATATTTTGTATTCACAAAAATAATTTACAATTATTTTGAATATTTAAATATTCAAATTCTCTAGAAGAAATCAATAGCAGAATAAGGTATAGGTGACCTGGAAGATAAAAAAGTGGAAATAACTACTGCAAAGCAGAATAAAGAAAAAGAATGAAAAGAATTGAGGAGAGACTCAGAGACTTCTGGGACAACATTAAACTCACAGACATTCAAAATATAGGGGTCCCAGAAGAAGAAGAGTAAAAGAGAGGGGCTGAGAAAATATTTGAAGAGATTAGAGTTGAAAACTTCCCTAATATGGGAAAGGAAATAGTCAATCAAGTACAGGAAGCAAAGAGCACCCCACCCAGAAAAAATCCAAGGAGAAACACGCCAAGACACATATTAATCAAACTGTCAACAATTAAATACAAAGAAAAAATATTAAAAGCAGCAAGGGAAAAGCAACAAATAACATACAAGGGAATCCCCATAAAGTTAACAGCTGATCTTTCAGCAGAAACTCTGCAAGCCAAAAGGGAGTGGCAGAACATATTTAAAGTGATGAAAGGGAAAAAGCTACAATCAAGACTACTTTACACAGCAAGGATCTCATTCAGATTCGACTGAGACATTTAAAAATTTACAGACAAGCAAAAGCTAAGAGAATTCAAACCACCAAACCAGCTTTACAACAAATCCTAAAGGAACTTCTCTAGGCAGAAAACACAAGAGAAGGAAAAGACCTACAAAAACAAACAAAAAACAATTAAGAAAATGGTAATAGGAACACATTATTGATAACTACCTTAAATGTAAATGAATTAAATGCTCCAACCAAAAGACAAAGACTGACTGAATGGATACAAAAACAAGACCCATATATATGCTGTCTACAAGAGACCCACTTCAGACCTAGGGACACATACAGACTGAAACTGAAGGGATGGAAAAAGATATGCCATGCAAGTGGAAATCAAAAGAAAGCTGGAGTAGCAATTCTCATATCAGAAAAAAATAGACTTTAAAATAAAGACTATTACAAGAGACAAAGAAGGACACTACATAATGATCAAGGGATCAATCCAAGAAAAAGATATAACAATTGTAAATATTTATGCACCCAACATAGGAGCACCTCAATACATAAGGCTAATGCTAACAGCCATAAAAGGGGAAATCAATAGTGACACAATCATAGTAGGGGACTTTAAAACCCCACTTTTACCAATGGACAGATCATCCAAAATGAAAATAAATAAGGAAACACAAGCTTTAAAAGATACATTAAACTAGATGGACTTAATTGATATTTATAGGACATTCCATCCAAAAACGACAGAATACACTTTCTTCTCAAGTACTTGGGTCAAAAAGCAAGGCTTGGTAAATTTAAGAAACTTGATATCGTATCAAGTATCTTTTCTGACCACATGCTATAAGACTAGATATCAATTACAGAAAAAATCTGTAAAAAATACAAACACATGGAGGCTAAACAATACACTACTTAATAACCAAGAGATCACTGAAGAAATCAAAGAGGAAATAAAAAAATACCTTGAAACAAATGACAATTAAAAACGATGACCCAAAACCTATGGGATGCAACAAAACCAGTTCTAAGAGGGAAGTTTATACAAATAAAATCCTACCTCAAGAAACAAGAAACATCTCAAATAAACAACTAACCTCACACCTAAGCCAATTTGAGAAAGAAGAACAAGAACCCCAAAGTTGGCAGAAAGAAAGAAATCATAAAGATCACATCAGAAATGAATAAAAAAGAAATGAAGGGGCTTCCCTGGTGGCGCAGTGGTTGAGAGTCTGCCTGCCGATGCAGGGGACATGGGTTCATGCCCCAGTCCGGGAAGATCCTACATGCCGCAGAGCGGCTAGGCCTGTAAGCCATGGCTGCTGAGCCTGCGCATCCAGAGCCTGTGCTCCGCAACAGGAGAGGCCACAAAAGTGAGAGGCCCGTGTACCACAAAAAAAAAAAAAAAGAAGAAGAAATGAAGGAAACAATAGCTAAGATCAATAAAACCAAAAGCTGGTTCTTTGAGATGATAAACAAAATTGATAAACCACTAGCCAGACTCATCAGGAAAAAAAGGGAAAGACTCAAATGAACAGAATTAGAAATGAAAAAGGAAAAGTACCAACAGACACTACAGAAATACCAAGGATCATGAAAGATTACTACAAGCAACTATATGCCAATAAAACGGACAACCTGGAAGAAATGGACAAATTCTTAGCAAAGCACAGCCTCCTGAGACTGACCCAGGAAGAAATAGAAAATATAAACAGACCAATCACAAGCACTGAAATTGAAACTGAGATTAAAACTCTTCCAACAAACAAAAGCCCAGGACCAGATGGATTCACAGGCGAATTCTACCAAACATTTAGAGAAGAGTAACACCTATCCTTCTCAAACTCTTCCAAAATATAGCAGAGGGAGGAACACTCCCAAACTCATTCTATGAGGCCAACATCACCTTAACACCAAAACCAGACAAGGATGTCACAAAAAAAAGCAAACTATAGGCCAATATCACTGATGAACATAGATGCAGAAATCCTCAACAAAATACTAGAAAACAGAATCTAGCAGCACATTAAAAGGATCATACACCATGATCAAGTGGGGTTTATCCCAGGAATGCGAGGATTCTTCAATATATGCAAATCAATCAATGTGATAAACCATATTAACAAACTGAAGGAGAAAAACTATATGATCATCTCAATAGATGCAGAAAAAGCTTTTGACAAATTTCAACAGCCATTTATGTTAAAAACACTCCAGAAAGTAGGCATAGAGGGAACTTACCTCAACATAATGCAGGCCATATATGACAGACCCACAGCCAACATTGTTCACAAAGGTGAAAAACTGAAACCATTTCCACTAAGATCAGGAAGAAGACGAGATTGTCCACTCTCACCACTATTATTCAACATAGTTTTGGAAGTTTTAGCCACAGCAATCAGAGAAGAAAAAGAAATAAAATGAATACAAACTGGAAAAGAAGAAGTAAAGCTGTCACTGTTTGCAGATGACACGACACTATATGTAGAGAATCCCAAAGATGTTACCAGAAAACTACTAGAGCTAATAAATGAATTTGGTAAAGTAGCAGGATATAAAATTAATGCACAGAAATCTCTTGCATTCCTATACACTAATGATGAAAATTCTGAAAGAGAAATTAAGGAAACACTCCCATTTACCATTGCAACAAAAAGAATAAAATACCTAGGAATAAACCTACCTAAAGAGACAAAAGTCCTTTATGCAGAAAACTATAAGACACTGATGAAAGAAATTAAAGATGATAGAAACAGATGGAAAGAGATACCATGCTCTTGGAATGGAAGAATCAACATTGTGAAAATGACTATACTACCCAAAGCAATCTACAAATTCAATGCAATCCCTATCAAAATACCAACAGCATTTTTCACAGAACTAGAACAATAATTTTCACAATTTGTATGGAAACACAAAAGACCCAGAATAGCCAAAGCAATCTTGTGAAAGAAAAATGGAGGAATCAGGCTCCCTTACTTCAGACTATAGTACAAAGCTACAGTAATCAAGACAGTATGATACTGGCACAGAAACAGAAATACAGGTCAATGGAACAAGATAGAAAGCCCAGAGATAAACCCACACACATATGGTCACCTTATCTTTGGTAAAGGAGACAAGAATATACAATGGAGAATAGAGAGCCCCTTCAATAAGTGGTTCTGGGAAAACTGGACAGCTACATGTAAAAGAATGAATTGATAACACTCCCTAACACCACACACAAAAATAAACTCAAAATTGATTAAAGATCTAAGTGTAAGGCCAGACACTATAAAACTCTTAGAGGAAAACATAGGAGGAACACTCTATGACATAAATCACAACAAGATCCTTTTTTACCCACCTCCTAGAGAAATGGAAAGAAAAACAAAAATAAACAAATGGGACCTAATGAAACTTAAAAGCTTTTGTACAGCAAAGGAAACCATAAACAAGACGAAAAGACAACCCTCAGAATGGGAGAAAATATCTGCAGATGAAGCAACTGACAAAGGATTAATCTCCAAAATTTACAAGCAGCACCTGAATCTCAATACCAAAATAAGAAACAGCTCAATCCAAAAATGGGCAGAAGATCTAAATAGATATTTCTCCAAAGAAGACATATAGATTGCCAACAAACACATGAAAGTATGTGCCATATCACTAATTATTAGAGATATGCAAATCAAAACTACAATGAGGTATTACCTCACAGCAGTCAAAATGGCCATCATCAAAAAAATCTACAAACAATAAAGTCTGGAGAGGTTGTGGAGAAAAGGGACCCCTCTTGCACTGTTGGTGGGAATGTGAATTGACACAGCCACTATGGAAACAGTATGGAGGTTCCTTAAAAAACTAAAAATAGCATTACCATATCACCCCACAATCCCAGAACTCACATGTACCCTGAGAAAACCATAATTCAAAATGACACATGCAACTCAATGTTCATTGAAGCACTATTTACAATAGCCAGGTCATGGAAGCAACCTAATTGTCCATCAACAGACGAATGGATAAAGAAGATGTGGTACATATATACAATGGAATATTACTCAGCCATAAAAGGGAGTGGAATTGGGTCATTTGTAGAGACGTGGATGGACCTAGAGACTGTCATATAGAGTGAAGTAAGTCAGAAAGAAAAATAAATATCATATGTTAATGCATATATGTGGAATCTAGAAAAATGGTACAGGTGAACCAGTTTGCAAGGCAGAAATAGAGACACAGGTGTAGAAGACAAACATATGGACACGAAGGGGGGAAAGTGGGTGTGGCAGGGCGATGGTGGTGGGATGAATTGGGAGATTAGGATTGAAATATATACACTAATATGTATAAAATTGATAACTAATAAGAACCTGCTGTATAAAAAATAAATAAAATTCAAAAAAATAAAAACTAAAAATAGAACTACCATACAACCCAGCAATGCCACTATTGGGCATATACCCTGAGAAAACCATAATTCAAAAAGAGTCATGTACCACAATGTTCATTACAGCTCTATTTACAACAGCCAGGACATGGAAGCAACCTAAGTGTCCATTGATAGATGAATGGATAAAGAAGATGTGGCACATATACAATGGAATATTACTCAGCCATAAAAAGAAATGAAATTGAGTTATTTGTAGTGAGGTAGATGGACCTAGAGACTGTCAAAC
Organism: Orcinus orca; assembly: GCF_937001465.1. Classification (NCBI taxonomy): domain Eukaryota; kingdom Metazoa; phylum Chordata; class Mammalia; order Artiodactyla; family Delphinidae; genus Orcinus; species Orcinus orca. The sequence goes on from NC_064580.1 coordinate 113,524,311, forward strand.
AGAGTGAAGTAAGTCAGTAAGAGAAAAACAAATACCATATGCTAACACATATATATGGAATATATATATAAAAGGTTCTGTAGAACCTAGGGGCAGGACAGGAATAAAGATGCAGACATAGAGAATGGACTTGAGGACACAGGGAGAGGGAAGGGTAAGCTGGGATGAAGTGAGAGAGTGGCATGGACATATATACACTACCAAACATAAAATAGCTAGTGGGAAGCAGCCGCATAACAGATGGAGATCAGCCTGGTGCTTTGTGACCACCTAGAGGGGTGGGATAGGGAGGGTGGGAGGGAGACGCAGGAGGGAGGAGATATGGGGATATATGTATATGTATAGGTGATTCACTTTGTTATAAAGCAGAAACTAACACAACATTGTAAAGCAATTATACTCCAACAAAGATGTTTAAAAAAAAAAAAGAATCACACTTTTTGGTGACCTAAATGGGAAGGAAATCCAAAAAATAGGGGATATAGGTATATGTATAGTTGATTCATTTTGCTGTACAGTAGAAACTAATACAACACTGTAAAGCACCTATACTCCAATAAAAATTAATTTAAAAAAAAGTATCACACTCTTTAAGAATCTTCAAGTTGGAAGGGCCATGAAATGTTTTCTGGTCCAATCCCCAGTTGATTCTAGAATTCCTTCTACAATATCCCTGCTGATAGTCATATAGTGGGTACTTACATACTATTAATGACAGGGAGCTCACTATGTCCCAACTCTACCTATTCCATCTTCAGAGAGCTGTGACTATTTGAGTGTTCTTCCTTATAATCAACCTAATTATGTCTCCAAAAAGTATAATGCTTAATTTATGTATTGTTCACTTACATGTTAAAAAGTGGAGATTATAGCCCTTTTAGTTTTCTATTCTCTAGGCCACTCTGATCACTTTCATCAACCACTCTTTATATGATATAGTTTTTCATTCCTCACCCATCATATTTGCTCATCTGAGTGTGTGCTGGTTTATTTATGTCTTCATGAATTCTGGCACCCAGAACCAAGTAAAATATTCCAGGTGTCATCTTGTAAGAACAGAGAACAGTAAGATTATCATCTCCTTCATTCTGGAAATTCTACTCCTGTAAATATAATCTAAACTGACAGCAGCTTTGTAATCTGTGGCTAATATGGATATACACTGAGGGTTGATTTCCAGCTCTACGTTTTTTACATGCACTGCTTCTAAGCTATGATCTGTGGGAACCAAGTGAAAACTTCAATGTGCAAGTCAACTTCCCTCTATTCCCATTTGTTGTATCAAATTTTAAAGTTAAGATTAGTATATTACATCTCTTGTCACTGTAGATCATTTGCCTATTTCTGATGGGTACATGAGAATTATACATAACAGAGCTCTTTGTGCCATATTCATCTTGAAGCCTGTTATGGACCGAATGTTTGCCTCCCACCAAAATTCAAATATTCATGCCCCAACTTCCAATGTGACTGTGTTTGGAGATAAGGCCTTTATGGAGTTAACTAAGGTTAAATGAGGTCATGAGGGTGGGGCCCTGATACAATAGGATTATTGTTTTTATAAGAAGAGACCTCAGAGGGCACACTCTTTCTCTTTCCCATGTTAGGACACAGAGAGAAGGTAGCCATCTGCAAGGCAGAAAGAGAACTCTTATCAGAAACTGACCATGGTGGCACCTTCATCTTGGACTTCCAGCCTCCAGAACTATAAGAAAATAAATTTCTGCTGCTTAAGCCAGCCAGTATGTGGTAATTTGTTATGGCAGCCCAAGCAGACTAATAGAGAACCCCAGCCTAGCATAGTGCTTGGAATATTATTGGAGCTTAGCAGAAGTCTGCTACTCGACTAAAAGATAGACATTTTCTAAAAAAGGCAAAAATGTTGAAAATATTTTTATAGTTTTCACCTTGACTATTCTGCAGTAATATGGGGGCTTCTTACTGGTAATATTGGAAGCCAGTTGCAATCCAAAATCACACTCAAAAGACCTCGCTGACTACCTTTCTCACAAACCTCTTCCACACGCTGGTTTCTCAATGTGAAAATGTTTGGGTTTATAATTGGGAAGACAATAGTACTGACCAGAAAAACAACATAATGATAAATTAATTTGGTTGATATACTGATGAAGTCCCACAGACAAATCACAGTGTAGCACAGTAAAGGATTGTGGCTGTCAGTTTAAAGGGGCAGGTAGAAATCCCATGCGGGATGAGATCATCAGATTGATAGAAAGGAAGTGGTTTCATATGAGTTTTATGCAATATTATAACACCAAAGGAAAACCAGATATGACCTAGAAAGTTCTTATCTTCACATAGATAACAACTATAAACTCTAGACAAAATACAAGAAACAATGACCTAAAACTTCTGTAGAGTGAACAAAAGCAAGCAGATTCTAGGAGTTAATTCTTAGGGAAAGAAGACAGCATAGTATGAGTTACCTATTTTCATGACTTTTAGCCTAGAGCCAGATGCGGTCAGTGCCATGTGGAAAGACCAGAATTCCAAAAGAGTTCTTCTGGCTTGAAGAATCATAGCACAAAGTTTGAGGCAAACACTGGCACTGCAAAATGAGAGGAAAATTCCATAAAGGAGAAAACCACAAAGGATAAGCCTCAAAATCTATATGTAATCTCTATTAGAATCTCTGACTGAACTCTTCCTTATGTCTGTGTGGAGAAGACCTCAAGAAGGACAGTTAAGGATAAGATAATTTAACTGAGATTTGATCTGTCATTAAGAAGACAGAGTTTGAAGTTTGAATCCAAATATGGGTTTTTTTGAATTTTATTTTATTTATTTTTTTATACAGCAGGTTCTTATTAGTTATCCATTTTACACATATTAGTGTATATATGTCAATCCTAATCTCCCAATTCAACACACCACCCCCCCGCCAAATATGTTAATACCTTCTAAAACAAAATATCAATCCTCTTTAGAGGAACATGAAATAATCCAGAATTTCCATAACATAATATGTGTCCAGAATACAATGTAAAATTACTTGACACAAAGTACCAGAAAAATGTGACACAGTAACAAGAGAAATAATAATAAAGGGGACCAAGTCCAAGATGATTCAGATGTTGAATTATCAAAAAAGGATTTTTTAAAGCAACTGTATCCGTGCTCAATGACAAAAAGGAACGTATGCTTATAAAAATGAAAATATCACATCAGTGAAATATAAATTATAAAAGAGAACCAAATGGAAATTCCAGAACTTAACACAATATTTGAAATATAAAAATTCACTAAAAGACGATAACATAGAAAGACATAAAACTTGTTGATAGATCAATAGACAGTATCCAATCTGCAGAAGAGAGAAAAATTCAAGAAAAATGATCAGAGTCTTAATTAACTGGAGTACCAGATGGAGAAGTGCAGAAAGTTTATTTGAGGAAATAATAATACCCCCAAAAATCCATAGTTTGATGAAAGGCATAAATTTATAGACTCAAAAAATTCAATGAATCCAAAGATGAATAAATACAAAGAAAATCACTCTTAGGCATATCACAGTTAAACTGCTGAAAACCAAAGATTTTGAGAAATATCTAGAAAGACACCAGAGAAAAATGACACATTACATAAAGATGAACAATATCTCAAAGGACCATGGACTTCTTTTTTGTTGTTGTTGTCCTTTATTTCTTAACATCTTTATTGGAGTATAATTGCTTTACAATGGTGTGTTAGTTTCTGCTTTATGACAAAGTGAATCAGCTATACATATACATATATCCCCATATCTCTTCCCTCTTGCATCTCTCTCCCTCTCACCCTCCCTATCCCACCCCTCTAGGTGGTCAAAAAGCACCGAGCTGATTTCCCTGTGCTACGCGGCTGCTTCCCTCTAGCTATCGGTTTTACATTTGGTAGTGTACTACTAGTGGACCATCGACTTCTAATCAAAAGCTATGGAGAGGGGCTTCCCTGGTGGCGCAGTGGTTGAGAGTCCGCCTGCCGATGCAGGGGACACGGGTTCGTGCCCCGGTCTGGGAGGATCCCACATGCCGCGGAGCAGCTAGGCCCGTGAGCCATGGCCGCTGAGCCTGCTTGTCCGGAGCCTGTGCTCCGCAACGGGAGAGGCCACAGCAGTGAGAGGCCCGCATACCGCAAAAAAAAAAAAAAAAAAGCTATGGACACCAGAAAATAGTGGAAGGACATCTTAAAGAACTAAAGTACAAAAGCAAATAATCAACCAAGAATCCTACATCAAGTAAAAATATTCCTCAAGAATGAAGGCAAAAATAAAAATGTTTCTATACATAAGGAAACTAAGGAAATTTAGTCGTCAGCAGACCTTCCCTACAAGAACTGCTAAAGGAATTTCTACAGATGAAATGGAAATAATACTGGTTGGAAACTAAGACACTCTGGAAGAAATAAAGATTATTAAAAGGGTTGAGATCTTAGTAAATATAAAATAAATTTTCTCTTAATTAAAAAAAAATACAGGGAACTCCTGGTTTCAGTCTTAACATATAAAAAACTTAGAAGTTGTCATTCCCATCCTTACAATAAGAAAATGCTGGACAAAAAAATTAATGACTTTTCTTAGACTCAGAGAATTGTGGTGGTAGGATAACCAAACACTTCAAAATCTGCAGTAACAAGTGTCAATCAGATCTGCTTACCTTGAGGAGACCTGCTGAAAGCCAGCAGCAGTAGGACTGCTAATTCACTAGTAATTATGAAAAATCGTTGGAGGCTGAGTGTGGACTTCTGTGGGTGTGAAAAATTCCTGGGGGCAAAATATAGGGGTCTCTCCACACTTTTGTGGAGTTTTCCTCCAGGAATCCCATAATATTCTCACAGTGAGGATGAGGAAAAAACCTCTAGTGGCTCTGACAGGGGAAGAAGAAATAAGAGAAAAATATGGAAAAATTATGGAACAATATCAAAAGGAGTGATATATATGCGACTAAAATACCAGAAAGAGAGAACAGCATAGAAGAAATATTGGAAGCATTAACGGCTAAGAACTTAAAAAAATTTACGGTTACCTAAACCACAGATCTGGGAAACTCTGAGAATACTAAGCAAGATAAACACCAAACACACACACACACACACACACACACACACACACACACACACACACACACACACACACACACACACACACACACACACACACACACACCCCTACACCTGGTTATATCATATTCAGACTGCAGAAACCAAATACAAAGAGGAATCTTGAATGAAGCCAGTAGGGGAAAACAAAATCTTACAGATTATAAACAAAGACTATGAAATGTGTATGCAAACAAATTAGATAACTGAGATGAAATGGACAAATTCCTAGAAACAAATTACCAAAGCTGACTTAAAAAGAAATAGAAAAATCTGAGCAGACATATAACAAGTAAAGAGATTGAATTAGTATTGAAAATCTCCAAGGAATGTAAAACCCAGAAAAAGATGGCTTTACTGGTGAATTCTACCAAACATTTAAAAAACATTAACATTAATCCTTCACAACTCTTCCAAAAAATAAAATGCTTCCCAACTCATTCTGTGAGGCCAATATTAACCTGATACTAAAATCAAGCAAATAGTTCATAAAGAAACAAAACTTCAGAAGAATATCCCTAATAAATCTAGATGCAAAAAATCCGCAACAAAATTGTAGCAAACTGATTCCAGCAGCACATAAAAAGGATTATATACCATGACCAAGGAGAAATTATCACAGAAATGAAAGGTTGGTTTAATATGCGAAAATCAATGTAGTAAACCATAGCTTAAAGAACAAAAGCTACATGACCATTTCAACAGAAACAGTAAAAGCATTTGACAAAATCAATCAACATTTCATGATAAAAGCACTCAGCAGTCTAGGAATAGAAAGGTTAGAGACTTACCTCACATCATACACAAAAATTAACTCAAAGGGACCCTAGACCTAAATTTAAAACCTAAACCTGCAACATTTATAGAAAAGAATGTACGAGAAAATCTTTATAGTCTTGGGTCAGGACAAGATTTCTTAGCTACAACACCAAAGACATGATCCATAATTGAGAAAACAATTTATAAATTGGATTTCATGAAACTTGACATTTGAGCTTCAAAATACATTAGAAAAATGAAAAGCCAAGCCTGGACTGGAGGAAAATATTTGCAAATCATACATCCACTATAGCATTTTTATCCAGAATATATGAAGAAAAATTAAAACTCAATAGTAAAAAGATAAAGAACCCAATTAAAGATATGGATAATGATTTAGATAGACATTTTCCTAAAGAAAATAAACAGATGGCTAGTAAGCACATGAGATGGTAAATATCATTAGTCATTATGGAAATACAGAATGAAACCATGGTAAAATACCAACACACCCTCTAGAATGTATACTATGCAGAAGAAAGACTACACCAAGTGTTGGTATGGATATGGATAAATTGGAATCTTTATACACTGCTGATGGGAATACAAAATGGCACACGCACACTTTGGAAAACAGTGTGGCAGTTTCTTTTATATTCAGCTTAAACTTATAGTGTGATTGAACATTTCCACTCATAAAAATCTACCCAAGAGAAACAAAAACATATGCTCAAAGACATATACAGCATAGCAACATTGTTCATAATAGCTCAAAACTTACAATATTACAAGTATCTGTTGACTGGTGAATAGGTAAAAATAATGTAGTTTATCCACACAGTGGAATGCCTTTTGGCAATTTAAACAATGAACTACTGATATGTGCTATAACATGGATGAACTTCAACAACATTATGCTAAATGAAACAAGCAATACACAAAAGCTATATACGTATGATTCCATTCAGGTGAAATACTTAGTGGAAAGGTAAATATTTAGAGACAGAAAACTGATCCGTTGTTGTCTAAGGTTAGGAATAAATATTATCCCAGGATTATATAGGAGAGCTAGGATTAACTGTAAGTGGACACAAGGGAACTTTTTAAGGGGATGAAAGTATTCTAAAACTGAATTGTCATGATGGGAGCACAGTTCTATAAATCTAATGAAATAATTGAATTGTTACATATACACTGGGTGAATTTTATGGTGTGTAAATTAAATCTCAATAAAACTGTGAAAATAAAGATAACAAGAGGATGTTATGAGTAACTTTATGCCAGTAAATTTGGCAGATTCCTTCAAGACAGCACTTATCAAAACTGACTGAAGTTTAAACTGATTGAAGAAAATTTGAATATCCTTAAATCTATTTCTAAAATTGAAATATCAAAAATCTTTCTACAGAGAAACTCCAGGGCCAGATGGTTTCATTGTGACTCCTATCAAAACATTAAGGAATGATATTTATACAAACACTTTCACATGATTGAGGAAGAAGGCACACATCCAAACTCATTTTATGTGGTTTTAACTCTAATATCAAAACCTGCAAAGACATTATAAATAAATGAGAAGTACAAATAAATATCCCCCATGAATATACATACAAAACTCTTTAACAAAATATTACCAGTCAAATCCAGCAATATATAAAGAGGACAATATAACATGACAAGTACGGTTTATCCCAAGAATGCAAGGTTCGCTTAACATTCCAAAATCATTCATTCATTCAGTATATTGAGATAACAAAGGAGAAAAGAAATTATAATTTTAATGGATGTAGACATTTGACAAAATTAAACACAAATTTATTATAAATAGGAGTAGAAAGGAATTCCTCAATTAGATAAAGTGTATCTATAAAGAATCTATAGCTAACGTCTTATTCATTGCTAAAGTATTGAATGCTTGGCCATGATATTAAATTGGGAACAAGATAAAGATGCCTACTTTTACAACTACTATTCAACACTGTTTTGGAAGTCCTAGTCATTGCAATAAGGCAAGGTAAAATAAAAGGCATAATGTTTGGAAAAGAAGATGCAAAACTGTCTCTATTTGAAGATGTCATGATTACTTACACAGAAAATCCTAAGGAATCTACACAATATCTAGTAGAACAGGTGAATTCAGCAATGTCACAGGACACAAGGTTACTCCACAAAAATAATTGCATTTATAAATTAAACTTTTTATCTTAAAATAATAAGTCTAAGAAATAATACAGCAAAATCCAATTTACCCTTTACCACTTTCCCTAACGGTAACATCTTGAAAAACTACAGAACAGTATAAAAACCAGGATATTGACATTGATACAAAGCAGTTCCATCTCCATAAGGATCCTTCCTGTTGCTCTTTTATAGCCATGCTCACTTCGGTATCCCTTTACCCATCCTTGACTTCTGGCAACTACAGCTCTGTCCTCCATTTCTATAATTCTGTCAATTCAAAAATGTTATATAAATAGAATTACACAGTATACGACCTTTTGTGTTTGGCTTATTTCATTCAGCATAATTCCCTGGATATTTGTCTAAGTTGTTGCATGTTTCTATAATTTTCTCTTTTTATTGGTGAGTAGTATTCCATGGTAAGGAGGTACCACAGTTTATCTGTTCATCCACGAACATCTTGATTGCTTCCAATTTTGGGCTATTATAAATAAAGCTACTATAAATACTCATGTTTATGTTTTTCTATGAACTTAACTTCTTGTTTCTTCGGGATAAATGTCCAAAAATGAAATTGCTGGCTTGTGTGGGAGTTGCACGTATAGTTTTATAAGAAACTGCTTATTTGCCAGAGTTGCTAGGCACTTTTACATTACTTTTGCCAGTGAATGAGTGATCAAGTTTCTCTGCATTCTCAACAGCAGTTGGTGTTATTACTATTTTGTATTTTGGCCATTCTGATAGGTGTGTTGTGGTATCTCATGGTTTGCTGGTCACTAATGGTTAATGATATTAAACATCTTTATATATGCTTATTTGCCATCTCTATATCCTCTTTGGTGAAATATCTGTTCATGTTTTTGCACATGTTATAATTAGATTGAGTTTTTTTTAAATTTATTTTTATTTATTTTTGGCTGCGTTGGGTCTTTGTTGCCACATGTGGGCTTTCTCTAGTTGTGGTGAGCCGGGGCTACTCTTCATTGCAGTGCGTGGGCTTCTCATTGTGGTGGCTTCTCTTGTTGTGGAGCACAGGCTCTAGGCTCATGGGCTTCAGTAGTTGTGGCACGTGGGCTCAGCAGTTGTGGCTCGTGGACTCTAGAGTGCAGGCTCAGTAGTTGTGGTGCATGGGCTTAGCTGCTCCGTGGCATGTAGGATCTTCCTGGACCAGGGCTCGAACCCATGTTCCCTGCACTGGCAGGCAGATTCTTAACCACTGCACCACCAGGGAAGTCCCTAGATTGAGTTTTTAGTCATTGTGTTTTGGGAGTTCTTTTTAAATTCTAGACACTAGTTCGTTAGTATGTGGTTTGCAAATGGTTGCTCCCAGTCTGTGCTTTGTTTTTCATCCTCTTAAGAGTAAATTTTGCAGAGCAAATTTTAAAAGTTTGATAGAGTCCAACTTATTAATTTTTCCTTTTATGTATCATGTTTTTGGTGTTAAGTCTAAGAACAATTTGCTTAGTCCTAGATCCTGAAGATTTTCTCCTATGGTTTTTTTCCTGAAAGTTTTTTAGTTTTATGTTTAATATTTACATCCATGGATGGAAACAAAAGGAAAAATATACAAATGGAACTATATCAAACTAAAAAGCTTCTGCACAGTGAAAGAAAACATCAACAAAATAAAAAGGCAACCTAGTTAATGGGAGAAGATATTTGCAAATCGTTTAACAAGTAAGGGGTTAATATCCAAAATATATAAAGAACCCACACAACTCAACATCAAAAAACAAACAAACAAACAAACCCAAACAACCTGATTAGAAAAGAGGCAGAGGATCTGAACAGACATTTTCCCAAAGAAGACATACAGATGGCCAACAGCACATTAAAAGGTGCTCAATATCACTCATCATCAGCGAAATGTAAATCAAAACCACAATGACATATCACCTCACACCTGTCAGAATGGCTATTATCAAAAGAAGAAGAAATAACAAGTGTTGGTGTAGATGTGCAGAAAAAGGAACCCTCGTACACTGTGGGTGGGAATGTAAACTGGTGCAGCCTCTATGGAAAACAGTATGGAGACTCCTCAAAAAAATAAAAATAGAACTACCATACGAGCCAACAATTCCACTTCTGGGTATTCAGCTGAAGAAAACAAAAACACTAATTAGAAAGATATAAGCACCCCGGTGTTCACAGCAGCACTATTTACAATAGCCAAGATATGGAAATGACCTAAGTGTTCATCAATGGGTGAATAGTTTTCTTTGTTGTGCAAAAGCTTTTTAGTGTGATGTGGTCCCATTTGTTTATTTCTGCTTTTGTTTCCCTTGCCTAAGGAGACGTATCCCCCCCAAAATTACTAAGACCAATACCAAAAAATTACAAAAGCTCTTAGGAAAAATCGAAGAAATACTAAGTAACTGGGGTAAATACATAATGTTCATGGTTTAGGAGACTTTGTTAAGAAGCCGTTTCTCTCCAAATTGATCTACAGGTTCAATATAACCACAATCAAGGCATCAGCAGATTTTCATATAAAAATTGACTAATTATAAAGTTAATGTGAAAATTCAAAAGACCTAGAAAAACCAAAGCGATGTTGAAAAAGCACACAGTTGAAAGACATATATCACTTGATTTAAGGACAATATTAAAATACAGTAATCAAGACAGTGTGATACTCATCTTAGGAATGACAAATAAATCTTTCAAATAGAACAGAGCATCTAGAAACAGACCCAAACTTATATGGTCATGTGATTTTTGACAAAAGTGCCCAAGCAATCCGGTGGGGAAAGGGAGTACTTTTGTTTTGCTTTGATTTGCCTTTTAACAAATGGTGCTAGAATAACTAGATATCCATGTGGGAAAAAAATGAAAAATTAATCTCAAACCTTTTGTGACAACATATACAAAAATTCCATCTGTAAAAACAATGAATCTCAACCTTTTTGTCATAACATACACAAAAGTTAATTCTAGATGGATCATAAGCCGAATTGTAAAAGTAAAACCATAAAGGTTTTAGAAGAAAATATGGGAAAATATTTTTGTTACAAAGTATGTAGGCAAGAGTTTCTTATACAGGTTGCAGAAAGCCATAACAATATAAAAGTGGTAACATAGATTCTATCAAAATTTTAAACTGCTGCTCATCAAAAGAAACTGTTAAGAGTGGAAAAGTCATGTACTGGGAGAAAATATTATATATGTTGTATATAAGCATATATATGTGCTTATATAGTATTTGTTCTATACGTGTATAAAACAAATACTACTTATCCAGGATATATAAAAAATTCTACAACTCAATAATGAGAGGAAAAGAAACATAAAAAATGGACAAAAGTTGTACTTTCTATCTGAAAATAGTTTTACAGTTTCTTATAAAGTTAAACATAAAGTCACCATATGACCCATAACCTCTCTTCAATATTTATCCAAGTAAATTGAAAACTTATATTCACATAAAAACATGTACATAAAGTTTTAAAGTGCCCTATTCATTATTTCCCCAAATTTGAAACAACCTAGATGTCTTTCAAAAAGTGAATGGATAAACTGGGGTACCATGGAATATCATTCAGCTGTCAAAAGGAACAACATAGGTGAATCTTAAATGCATTTTGCTAGGTGAAAGCAGCACGACTACAAGGGCTACATAGTGTGTGAATCCATTTATACGATATTCTGGAAAAGGTAAAATTATAGGGACAGAAAAGAGATCTATGGTCTCTAGGAGCTGGGAGAGGGTCCGGAGTTGACTACAAAAAGGCCACGCAAGGGAATTTTCAGGGTGATAGAAATATTCTGTGTGGTACTATAGTTCTGGGTGCATGATTATGCATTTGTTAAAACCCATATAACTGCACCCCATGGAGAGTGTCTTATTGTATGTAGATTTTAAAAAATCAACCAGGATGTCTGGGGAAATCAGGGTAGAATGAAGACTATGGCAAATTAATCTAATGCTATTACAAGTATGGTATAACTTAATTGAAGGAAGAGGAGAGAAAAGGAGCTGACTTAATTATTTTATAAAACTGGTTTGTCTAGATACTGTTTTAAAGATAATGAAAAAAGGACCTGTACATAAACACTGTACTCTTGTCGGTACATATATTTCTTACAAGGGTATGATTCTGCAATTCTGAAACTACATTTCGACTATACTAAGGGCAGAAAAAAAATAAGCAAGTGGATTATAGATAGTGACAGCCAGATTTCTCTATCAAAGAAAGAAGTTACAAATAAGCACTGAGGGTGTATTAGTTTTCTATCACTGCTACAGCTAATTACCACAAACTTAGTGGTTTATAATAATTCAATTTTTTTATATTACTCTTCCATAAGCTGGAATTCTGACATGGGTCTCAACGGGATAAAATGAAGGAGTCTGGTGACTGTGGGGTTTGGTCTATTTCCTAGCCTTTTCCTGCTTCTGGAGGCCACTCATGTTCCTTGGCTCATGGTGCCTTTCCTCAATCTTCAAATCCAGAAATGTTGCATCTCTCGTGTCTTTCTTGCATAGCCACATCTACCTGACTCCTGCTTTGGCCTCCCTCTTCCACCTTTAAGGACTCTTAATTCTATTGGGCCCACCCAGATAACCCCCCCAAAATCCGTATTTTAAGGTCAGTTGATTAGAAACCTTTATTCCATGTGCAAACTTAATTCTGTGTAAGGTAACATATTCACAGGCTTCAAGGATTAGAATGTGGACATTTTTGGAGGGGAGTGGCATTAGTCTGCCCACCACAGGAGGAATAATAAAATAAACCCTGTAATGCTGAATTAGAGTAAGAGGTATCAGTGTAAATCCATGTTTATTCATGTTTATTTTCATAGATACACAGATATAAAATAAAATATAGATATGTGTGTATATGCACAGATATCCTAGCTCTGTCCACTAGAAGCAATAATATCCCAGTAGCAACAAGCACTTTTAGGCACAGATTTTTTTTTCTAAATACTATTCTCCAATAAAAGCAACCAGGGCTCCTTGAAGAAATCAGTGATCCTAGGGCTGGAGCAAAGGAAAATACAAGATGAACCTGGAGTATCTTGTAGTGCTAAAAAAACACTTAAAAAAACCCCAGAATAGGCTTCCCTGGTGGCGCAGTGGTTGAGAGTCCGCCTGCCGAGGCAGGGGACACGGGTTCGTGCCCTGGTCCGGGAAGATCCCACATGCCGCGAAGCGAAAAAAAACAGAAGGATAGAACCATGTCAAAAGGATATAGGGCCCAACCTGAAAGAGTTCTCAATGACTGAAATTGGAGCAACAAACTAAATAATGGTATTATTGTATTTTAACTCAGAGAATAAGTGAGCCCATACTGATACAAATATATGATTGAATAATGGGGAAGAAAGGGCAACTCTTTCTTACAGAAGAATTCCAATTAATAAACCTAGAAGGAATGCAGGAAATAGAAAATCACCTTGGAGTAGCACAATAACTTCTAGGTAAAATGCACTGATGAGTGCCAAAATCAGTAAACAAAACTTTAAGGAGAAATGGGGTATTTACATCTCCCTCAAATATTATAACTTCCTGTGGTTAAGAAACATTCATAAGTTCTTTGGTACTCCTCCCCCTAGGAGATAGAGTTTAATTCTCCTCCACTTACATATGGGAGAGACTTAGTGACTTGCTTATATTAGAAATACTATGAATTGAAACTGAGTATGTATGTATGTAGTGAGTATTTATGTTACTGTGAAGAGTACCTTCACAGTCAAAAACCTAGAAGGCACCACCTTGACCAAGTGGCCAAGGTTAACATCACCAGTGGTAAATCTTGTGGATATATCATGTACCCTCTGATATGATGTGCTGGGAAGGGCACTTTGCCTCTGTGGTATTTTTCCCATTAACATATAACCCCAGTCTAATCTTGAGAAAACATCAGATAAAGCCAAATTGAGGGACATTGTACAAAATAATTGCCCAATACTCTTTAAAAGTGCCAAGGTTATGAAAAACAAGGAAAGATGAGAAACTGTCACCGATTGGAGGAGACTAAGGAGCTATGACAAGTAACTACAGTGTGGCATCCTGCATCTGATCCTAGGATGGGAATATATTTTCAACTTTGTTCTGAAAATTATGAAGATTTTTATAATAAAATTTTTGGTAAAAAACATAGTTATTAAATTAACAATTTCAATTGAACAGTATCCATGGAACATTAAAGAACTAATGCTCAGTACAACCACTTTAATAAAACAGAGTACATTTTAGACATATTAAAACAGATTAAAATTTGGCATCTAAAAATGGTCAAGATGGAATTAAGAAAACACATAAGCCATGAAATGTTTACTACCTGGATGTCAGAGGCTTGGTGTCAGACTGACTGGAGGTGAAGGGTTTTGAAAGTGGCAGAAACTTAAATGATAGCCGAAGACATTATGGCCCCTGGATAACGTTTAATTGTTAGCAACCTACTGCTATGTGTAGGCTAGTTGGCCTGTCTAAAGAAAAATATTACTTCATGGGACAAAAAATATGTGCAGAATCAATGAGACAGTGCTAAATTGATCACAGATATTCAAGAGGATGAAGTAGGACTAGAGTTGCACATAAGGGAGCAAAGGCTGTAGTTGGTTGATATCACTATCAGCTTCTCAACATTGTGTCTCAGAGTCCCAAGAAGGTCACCAGAAACATTGCAAAGACAAGGAACTCCAACCCATGGAGATTCCCACATCCTAGGAAAGCAAGTTCCATGACCCTTGCCAAATTTTCCTTTTCCTTACTGGGCATGCTCTAGAGTACTGGTTTTTAACTAAAGAATTCTGTCCGTTAGAATATGTTTGGGAAATTGTAGGGGCATTTTGGTTATTACAATGTTTGGGAGGTCTGACATTTAGTGGATAGAGGCCAGCGATGCTCGTTGTTCTGAAATGGATGGGATAATCCCATGTAATGAAGAGTTATCCTGTATCCTACACAGTTTTCAAATATTCCAGTGAGCCTAAATAGTATAGGTGAGAAAAACTGTTTATAATTATCTGAATCTTGTCTTATCTCAACAATAGTTTTTATCTTGCTATTTTCCTATATCTGTTTTTTTATGCTTTCTTTTCTTATATATAATGACTACCAGTTCTCTTACTTTTCTTTAATATAAACTTACTCATTTTAAGTTGATGCAATCATGTATTTCATTATGCTGATATAGTCATGCCCTTGCATTTTTCTATTGAAATAAATATCTTTTATTGTAAATTGCTCTCTGTGGATTTCTCATTTATATTTGTTAGGTCACTATATTGATTTTTTAAAAAATTATGTACGTAGGTAGGTTATATTACCTATGAACTTCATTTCATGATAGTGAAGGGGGAGTCACAAAATATTTATTATTAAAGGGAGTATTAGGTCTCACAGGAATGAGAACTACTGATCTAGTACTAAAAATAAAAGATGAATATGGATAAAAAGTAAGACTCGAGGTTCTTGAAATCCTGGCTTATTATTACCAAAGTAGGAGGAACAAATCATCGGTGAGCAGAAAGTTTCTGTTTGAGAAGAATCATTACTGGTGTGTGTCAGGCCTTTTTCATCAGCTTGCATTTTATCCTCACAACAACCCTATAAGATAGGTACTACTATTATTCCCATTTTTCAGATGAGGTAATTGTACCTCAGAAAGATGAAGGAAGTTACCTACGTTTTCTTAGTCACAGAGTGGCAGGACCTACAGTGGAACTCAAGTCTGTCTGATACCAAAGATACATGCTTTCTATTATCCTATTCAGGTTCCTCAAGATCAAGCTGGGTAAGAAAGTGCTAGACATCCCCATCTCTCTACAGAAGAAACAGCCTGTGAGGGTTCATCAGTGGGGATCTTTCAGCATTTTTTGAGTGCTGCGAGTTGTGCTAAGAATTAGGAAAAATAACACAGAAACCCCTTTCTTTCAATGAATTTCTAACTTAATTGGATACATAAGATGTACAGTAAGTACAAGTTTGAAGTAGAGGAAGGGGAGAAAATGGTGGTAGCTGCGGAATAGCAAGGACTGGTGTGTGTGTGTGTGTGTGTGTGTGTGTGTGTGTGTGTGTGTGTGTGTGTGTGTTCCATTGTGTTCCATGTGCTTCTGAAGGAAATTTCAACAAAGATTTACTGAATGCCTACTATGTGCATGGCAAAAAGCAAGGAAGGGGATTTAAGACATAATGAAATGCTGGGGTCAGGAACCAGTCTTTGAGGAGGTGGGAGGGGAAGGGGTCAGAGCACAGATGAAAGGACACACCCATTTGACAGAAGTCAGACACCCACAAGAGAAGGGGATTGAAACCTGAAAGAAATTTGGGAGGCAGAATAGGGGGGCATCAACCAGCCTTACTGTGCAAGGCCAGGATGAGGCCATCCTTACCACTGAGCAAGAGTGAGAGGAGGAGGTAAGTTGAGAGGCCAAGAAGACCAGAAAAGGTTTGAGACATGAAGTGGGCATGAATAAGCCGGAAGAATCAACAATAAATGAATAAAAGATTGTGGAGCTGCCTGCAAGGTTCTGGTAAAGTTAAGCTGCAGGGATTTATGCATTTGTTGATTACCCACTTTGTGCGCTACCCATAGTAAATATTCAACCCCAGGCAGCTGCCTCTGCAACCTCCCCACTCTTGGCCCCCCAGCCAATGTTCTGTCTCATTTTTTTCCTAAGTTGTGAGCAATCTGAGTGACAAATTATGAAGACAGAGCATACACATATAGGGTTTGCTGTTATAATCAAAATCTACAACAAAACTAATCTGACATATTTAATGATATGCATAATTGTTATTGTGCTGGGTGGCAATTAGGCATAAATTGTAAACAGTTCACATAAATGCCTGTAATTAGAATTACTTCCACGCAGTTAAACCAAATTCTTAGTTTCTTCTCTGAGTTTGTCAGCTCCTGTATGTCCATCATCTGCATCCACGTCAGCAGTGCAGATACCGAGTTGGCAGTAATCATCACCTTCATGCACTTGTTATCGTTACAGGATAAAATCTGGAATCTTCTGGTCCAACAGTTATCTTTGACTGCCACATGTAGGGCTCTTTCATCTGAAGTGCCCAGCAAGAGCCAGCTCTCTCGCATGTGGTCCTCTGTCAATCTCAGAGGGTATTCTTTGCCCCCTCTCGAGGGATTTCAGGGAGGGAGGGAGGAGAAAACCCTGGCTACTGATGGCAACATAGGAGAAGAAATGGATTCTGAATCTCATTATCTGGCACTCCAGGGGCAAGTGGATCACAAGGAAAGGGAAAATGGTTGAATTCAGGACACACACACACAACCTCCTCTCTGCCCCTGATCCTATGAAATGACTAACGTGGTCATCTTCACAGCTGTCCTTAAGGGGATAGATTCATACTAAAAAGAAAACCCTGCTCCAGCCTAACTCTCAAAACATCCCTCCTTCCATTCAATGAAGCTAAGGCCTGAAATGCCTTTGAATTCCAGGCACGTGCTGCTTTTCTTTTGCCATTAAAAAGAAATGGTTTAAAAAATCCAGAGGAAGCCAGCATATTGATGGGAATACTTGCCCATAGACTAAGATTTAGGGTCATATAGACCAGGATGCTACAACTTGCTAGCAGTGAAATTTTGGTATTTAACCTCTCTGAACCTCAAATTCCTCATCTGTAAAGTGATGATCATAATAGTATCTATCTCATATGGTTGTTGTGAAGATTTCATGGGATCATGTATGTAAAATATTAGTACACTGACAAGAGCATAGTAAAATTTCATTAACTACTAGTTGCATTTATTATTAAATGGTTATTTTTGCTTTCCCCATTACTGTGACTGCCCCTCCATGTGTTTACTTCTGTAGGAAGCAGGACTGCAGGAAATGAATGTATGAAATGCTAGTGGTGAAATCTGGATGTTAAAGCCACAGGTGACCTTACATCAAACAGAACATCACAGATGGCTCAGACCCTCATCTATATTCCAATTTTGTTAGAGAGAGGTTGGTGCCGACCTGGTACACAGTGAAACCTGGCATTTAGAGGAGACCAAAGCAAAACCAGATTAAGATGATCCTTAGAAACATTCATTTAATCACCAAAAATGTATTAACTGAACCCCCAGTGCAAGACACTGGGGAGACGAAAGTAATATATAGGAGGGGAGAGAGAACATGTGCAACAAGTATAACAAGGGCACTAATAGAGAAGTACCCTCAACACAATGGTAGCACCCAGGATAGACAAAGTACTCGTCTTTGCTTAGGAGGCTCAGGGAAGCTTTAGAGAAAAAGGTCTTCAAGTGAGTGTAACAATGTACTAAATGGTATAATACATGCTTAAAAAATTCACTGTTGGTCAAGAAGCATTTTCCCATACAGCTGAAATTTCTGAACCTACTTTTTGCTTCCTAAAGTAGCATGGATTCCATAGCCACTATTCTAGCCACCATTGCTTCATAACAAACTACTCCAAGAATTAGTGGAATAAAACAACAATTGAATTATGTTGATGAATTCCATGGGTCAGAAATTTGGACAGGTCACAGCAGGGATGGCTTGTCTGTGCCTCAAAATGTCTGGGCCCTCAACCTGAAATACGTTATGACTGGAGGGGGCCAGAGAGCTAGGAAGTGGGATCATCTATAGGTATCTTCTCTCACATATCTGACAACTGATGCTGGTTGTCACTGTCACCCTTTGTTAATGCTCCAGTCATGCTCTATTGATCAAAGCTGTCATGGCTTTTCCATATTCAATGGAATGTCAAAGAATTGAAGATATTAAATATACCCTATAGGCCTTGTATAGCTATCACTTCTGTCTCTACAGGGACTATCAACCAGAATACCTCTCCATGGCCTCTCCATGTGACCTGGTCTTCTTCTCAGCATGGTGACCCGAGGATAGTCAGACTTCTTACATGTTATGTCAGTGTGCCAAAAGCCAGTTTACAGTGAACAAGGCAAAAGTGGAATCACATTTTATGACCTACCTTGGA
The DNA here is from genome assembly GCF_937001465.1 of Orcinus orca. Lineage (NCBI taxonomy): Eukaryota > Metazoa > Chordata > Mammalia > Artiodactyla > Delphinidae > Orcinus > Orcinus orca. The sequence goes on from NC_064580.1 coordinate 113,543,272, forward strand.
AGTCACTCCCTATATTCTGGGTGGTACTATTGTGCCCAGGTGCCTTTGTTGTACACTATTGGTCCAAGCTGTCAGCAAGCCCTTTGAGATTAGGGAGAGAACATCACTCCTATCTTTTGATGTAAGGATTATCAAAGAATCTGTGGACATGTTTCAAAGCCTCCTTAGCTACTCATCTATCAAAACCACAACCATTGAATACCTACCCATTGACTAACCAAGGGATGAGGATTCCAAAAGCATTTGTTCATTTATTCCTCAGATATGCATTGAGCGCTTACTATGGGCATGGAAAACATAAATATACAAATGATTACGTAATGACAACTTTGCTAGGTGCTAAGAATGATGAGATATTGAAATGAAGCCTAACCAGGTGGAGGTGATGGTGTTGTCAGGGAAGTTAATTTAGATGGGATGGCCAGGCAATGTCTATCTGATGACAATTTAAGGAGAGTACAGAGGATAAGAAAGAGCCAACTAAGTCAAGTTTTGGGGAAGAGCATTCAAAGTAAAGGAAATAGCATACACAAGCATTCCGAGGCAGAAAAGTTTTTACAGATTCAAGAAACTGAAAGAGGATACCATATGTGGCCAGAGAACAGAGAGAATCATGGTATGTGATTAAGCTGGGATTCAACTCTTTGCAGTTTAATAGGCCCATTTTCCATTAGCCTATTCCTATTATGCACCCGCTTTGTGTCCCTTCATATTAGGTGTTGTCAGAAGGACAACATGGCAACTAAGTAATTAAGGACAACATGGCGATTAAGTAATATAAAAGGAAATATGGTTCTTGCAAAAATAATAAGGTAGATGCAGTCTGGTCTTATTGTTTGGACTTCCGTTAAAAGCCAGATGTTGAACAGCAGGATTCAAAGTTTCCAGAAGCTGTTTAATCAACTAATATATGAAATACGTTGGTGCCCAGCTTGTATTTTGCTTGCAACGATGATGGTAAGTTGAGGCCCTGGCAAAACTGAGAAGCCTCAGAAGCTTGGTCTCTAGCTTCTGCTTTCAGCTGTCAGACTACTGTATAATTATTTGGTACCTCCTTGGTCAATATTTCTTTACTATATCAAAGCAGGAAAGGTCCCAATGACATCCAATAATAGTGATCATCATCATAATGATAACTACTAAAATAATAATTAACACCTATTTAATATTTATGTGCAAAGGGTTTTATATATTTTATCTCTTTTAGTCCTCATAACAGTCTAGTGAGGTAAGTTAGATACTAGTATTTTCATTTTACACATGAGAGATTTAAAGATCAGGGAGTCTAATATACTACTCTAAGGTCAAAGAACCAGGACTCAGAAGCTAGCCTGTCTGAGTGGTGAGCCCATTCTTTTAAGCATGATTGAATACTGTAATTCTTCCAGAGAGTGAAAAATACAAACAGGCACCTGGGAATTTTGCACATGTAGTGCCCCTAAAGCTGAATATTTACCTGAATTTTTTACTTTTATCCAGACGCTTGGCTTCTTATAGGCTAAACTGAGCTGTGGCCTGTGAAAAAGTATCTACCCTTTCTTAAGGCAATGCCTTCACACTCTAATTCAGGTTTTTCTCAAAGTATTTCTTATTTGCATTCTGGTTTAAGAATCAAGTCCTTAAACTTACACAAACCACCATTTTGAGCTTCAGTTATCCTTGGAGAGCATGGCTTATAATCAGCCTCCTTAAGTACTTGGAATTAAGTGATATGCAGAGAACAGCTTGCCTTTAATAGATCTCCTTACCTGATCTCAATAGGGCCCTGTCTCAGGTATTAAAAAGAAGAAACCCAATTAGCTCTAATTGCTGCTCTCCATGGATGTATTGCCTTCTCATTGGCAGATGGTCGCTGGTGTTGTAGAGGAGGCAATGATGAATTTTCTAGGTGGAAATATCCCTCCCCCTTCTTCTCACCATATTTATTTTTCCCCCAATGCATCGCACAATTCACATATCTATGGTACCTGTGACTCCAGGTTTAAGAATACAGGTATTAGAAATTGATGATCTTCTCAACAGAGGACAGTTCCCTTCCCAGAAATTCAGGCCACTCGATCTTCCCTTGGCTTGGTTTAGTTGAACAAACATTTACTGGGTGTGAGCTGTATGTCTGGGACTGTGTAGATATTCTACTGATTAGACTAGAGAGTTTTCTTGGTAAATTCAGATGAACCTTACTCTTTTTGTGCCCAGAAATGTGCTATATGCATAGTAGATGTATATATTATTTCTTTTGAACAATTGTGTTAAAGATATTAATTAATTAATAATTTAGGCTGCCTTTCCAAGGACTCAAGGTAACGCTTGCCTCTGACCCTAAGAAGAAACGCTCAAGATTTCCCAGTCCTCACCCCAAATTCTACTGTTAAATTTGTGCCAAGGCAAATCTCAGACTTTTAGAACTGGAAAAATAGTGGCATTATATAATAGAAGAACAATTGACTAGATGTCAGAGGTCTGACCCATTCCCCAACTAATTGTGTGACTTTAGTCATTTAATAATTGTATTTATTTCAAAATGTTTATTTGAATGCCTATTCTTTGTCAGGCCCCATTCTAGGTGCTGGGAAGAGGTGGAGGTGAAAGTTGGTAGAGACAGAAATGAATAAGACACATTCTTTGTCTTAAGGAATTCATTATTAAGTGGCGAGATAGACATATATGCAAAGAATTGCTGTATAACCTGATCAATGCTAAAACAGAAATATATGCAAAGTGCTTTAGTAGCATAGGAAGAAAGAAGGCCTAATTTTAGATGGTGGTGACAAATCAAGGAATGCTTCACGGAATTTGTGACACTTGACATTTGATATTTGAGTTGGGCTTTGAAGTATGAAAACAAGTTAACCCAGGAGAGGTGAGGCAGAGGTTAAAGTGGAAACAGCGTATGCAAAGTCATGGAGTCATAAATTGTGTGAGATCTTTATTCTGATCTTCACTGGAGATCCTTGTGTCAGAGGTTGATTAAACACAGGAGGGACAAATTTCCATTATAAGGAAGATCACTCTGGTGATAGTGTAAGGAAGAGCCTAGGAAACCATTCTCAGTTCATGCCCAGCCCCTTGCCAGCCTTTAAGATTGCACTTCCATGGAGTACTAAGGAGAACATCAGATACACAGCTTGTACTTTTCCCCCTTGGGTTTTCCATTCTATAAGTGGGAATGCATCAAGTTGTTAGAAATTGTTATGCTCTCTGGATGTTGAGTTCCCCTATCTTGGATGATAATAACAATTGTTAAATTAAACATCTATGCTGTGCACATTTTTTTGGTATTTAAGGTGCTGTGGGGGAGATACAGAAGTAGTAATGACAAGGTCCCTGCCCTTAGAGAGATTATAACCTACCTGTGAGAGAAGAGAAGCCTCCTAAGTGTCTAGAAGTACTTCATACTGACATATGAAAGTGGGCTGCTTAACAATTTTATCTTTTGTATAATTTACAATGATTTGTTAAGTTTGATGAATTTTCAATAGGTAATTTATTTACATGATTCCCACCTCAAAAGGTATATTTCCCCTGCATTTAGTTTTTCTACCAATAAGCAATTGATATCACCAAATTCATATGCATCTTTCTAGAACAGTCTATGCATCTACAACTAAGTATAAATATGCTTTCTTTTACCTTCTATTACACAAATGATGCCATACTATAGACACTGTTTTTTGAACCTTGCTTTTTGTCCTTACAAAATATCACGGAGCTCTTTCCATAACAGCACATGTAGAGCTGACCCATTCTTTCATGTTGTTTTTGTTTGTTTATGGGTGTATTGTATTCCATTGTTTGGATGTGGTTTAATTTATTGAATCAGTAAGGTTGATTTTAATCTTTTGTTTTAATAAATGATCCTGAAAGGAAAACTAAAACCAATTTTAATCCTATGACTTTTTTTTTCCTTTTGTTTTGCAGTACGCGGGCCTCTCACTGCTGTGGCCTCTCCCGCCACGGAGCACAGGCTCCGGACGCGCAGGCCCAGCGGCCATGGCTCACGGGCCCAGCCGCTCCGCGGCATGTGGGACCCTCCCGGACCGGGGCACGAACCCGTGTCCCCTGCATCGGCAGGCGGACTCCCAACCACTGTGCCACCAGGGAAGCCCAATTCTATGACATTTTTATCTCATGCATTTTTATCAAGACTTCAGGTGGAGAAAGGAAACAGGCTGGGCTTTAGATTGCATTACATTACGTTTCTGCTGTTTCTCACCTCACATCTAACTCATACTCTCCCAAGAAAAGTCATCTGCAGTAATGTCTTCCATGTTTCAAGACAACTGTTTTGAACACCTCAGGATTCTGGGCTACCCTCAGTTAGTGGAAAGATCATGGATTTGGTGCTAAGCAAACCTTTGGCTCAAATTCATATCCTGGTTTCATTACTGTCTGGCTGGATAGTCTTGAGCAGGTGAATTAATCTCTAGGACTCAGTTGTGATATCTTTAAAGTAGGGATAATAACAGCAGCTACCTTACTGTGTTGCTATGAGGATTTAGCACAATAATCCATGCAAAGAAAAGCATAATGCCTAGTATCCACAAAATGTTTAATGAAAGAAAGTTTGATACCCTTCCTGTTCATTAATGTGGAGAAACTTGATGGGACAAAGGAAAACTAGCTATTCTTGACCCTTTAGAAAGATTTCCACTTTGTTAGGGTTTTCACAAAATACCAAGAGCTACTAGAAAAATCAAACTTTCTTTCACAAGGTGTACATTCCTCATTACACCAATTTTCTCAGGGCTACTTTTACATCCCTGTTCCTTAGAGTGTAAATAATAGGGTTGAGGGCAGGGGTAAGTACTGTATACAGAAGGGAAAGCAACTTCAATAAGTCTTCATTCTGAGGCCCTGATGGGAAGCCATAGACAATGCCGAGAGTCCCATAATACAGACTGACCACTGTAAGATGGGAGGAACAGGTAGAGAAGGCTCTGCTTTCCTGTGACAGAAGGAATCCTGAGAATGGTGGAGATGATGTCAGTATAAGAAGCCAGAGTTAGCAGAAAGGGACCTAGTGCAAATAAAGAGGTGCATATAAAAGAGGTCATCTCAGCTACCTGAGTATCAGTGCAGGCCAGTTTCATGATGGGCTTCAGATCACAGAAGAAGTGGTCAATCTCACTGGCAGCACAGAATGTTAACCGAAAAATGTGGACCACGAGAAGGATGGGTGCCAGAAATCCAGCTATCCAAGAGGCGCCAGCTAGCTAGCTAGCAACCCATGATGCTGGAATAATGCAATGGGTTACAGATGGCTATGAAAAGATCATAAGACATTACAACCAGTAAGAAGCATTCTGTAGCTACCAGAGCAGCAAAAATAAATAAATAAATAAATAAATAAATAAATAAATAAATAAATAAAACTGGCAAGTGCAGTCTGAGAAGGAAATAGGCCCATGAGGTGACAGCAATGCCCTTAGCATCATGGGCTCAATGGTAGTGGTGTAGCCAAACTCTAGGAAGGAAAAGTGGTCAAGAAAGAAATACATGGGAGAATGAAGGGAGCAATCAGCCAAAACCACAGTTAGGATTACAATGTTGCCCATGAGAGTCATCACATAGATGACCAAAAATACCCCAAAAAGAAGATACGGAAGGCCGTGAAGATCCCCCAAACCCAAAAGGCTAAGTTCTGAAATCTGAGTCATATTTTCTTCAGTGCTAGCCATGACTCGGATCTAAAAAATAACAAAAGAAAACAAGAAAAGAATGACCATTGATCAAATTCTATTTTTAGAAAAAAATGAAACTGCTTAGAGGCATCGTACATATCAAGCATAATTGGCTTCTTTCTGGATGTTCAAGATTTTTAATTAATAAATTTGATCACAGTCCCCCAGAGGCCATTTGGAAAGTTCACCTTTGACTTCAATTATCCCTTCATATATAGAATGTATAGGCCCTTGAAACTATGATTATGACATATGAAGATGCACATTTTTCCTGCTATTTATTTTTGAAAAAATAGAGAGAAAATATTCTATCTTTGGAGATCTTACTCTGGTTGTTTCTATTGCTGCTAGAGGTGTTATCATCATCAGCAATGAATATTCTGAATGACTTACCTGTAAATTGTAAAAAGTCTATGATCAAATTTGTTTCCTGTTTTAGAAATTCCATACCAATTAAATAATATGACTTGAATTTCAAATGTTGAAGGATGTTTAATTCTTACAACTTATTTAATAGTAAGTTCTCTATACATTAGTAGAGGAGGCATAATGACATGAGGGTGAACTAGTGATGGTAGGGATATGGTATGGTATAATAGAGACATACCTGAATTCAAATTCCAGCTCTGCCACTGAATGACGTGTGCCTGTGAGTAAGTCACATCACTTATCTGACAGTTTCCTCATCTTTAGAACAGCATATTAATTCCATGTAACACGATTTGCACAATCACTGGTCCATATTAGTCATTTAATACATTCATTCATCCATTAGACAACACTTATTGAGTGCCTACTCTGTGCCAAACTCTTTGAAAGGTGCTTAGAATAAAATGGTGAAAAAGTCAAGAATTCTTTAACAAGTCAGGAGTACTCTCTGCATCTCATGGAGTTAGCATTTTAGTAGGAAAAAAGACGAAACACAAGTAAAGAGACCCATCACATAATTTTGAGTTGTCCACTATGAATGTAAAAAATAAGGACCCAAAATAGGAATATGCTGTATGTATGTGTGTTTAGGAGAGGGCTACTTTGGTTGGTGTGGTCAAGAAAATCCTAAAACACTGAGACCTAAAAAAATGGGAAGGAGATAGTCATGCAAGATTTGGGAGTGAGGGGTGGGAGAAAGTATTCTAGGCAGAGGGAACAGGCCTTAAGCAAGGAATGATTTAGAGTGTTAGAAAAACTGAAATTGAAAAATACATATATATGGTTTGGGGGAGTTGGAGAGAGAGAGAGAGACAGAGAGAGAGAAACAGAGTCAGAGACACAGAGAGAGACACAGAGAGAGAGATAGAGACACAGAGAGACAGAGAGAAAGAGATGAAGAAGAGATGAGTAGAAAAACAGGAAAGGGCCAGGTCATCTATGTCCTTGTAGGCCATGCTATGCCATGTAGACGTTAAATATGGTAGGAATTCATTGGAGGAGGTTAAGCAGCATTGTGATCAAATTTACACCTTATAAAGGAAACCATAAACAAGACCAAAAGACAACCCTCAGAATGGGAGAAAATATTTGCAAATGAAGCAACCGACAAAGGATTAATCTTCAAAATTTACAAGCAGCTCATGCAGCTCAATAACAAAAAAACAAACAACCCAATCCAAAAATGGGCAGAAGACCTAAATAGACATTTCTCCAAAGAAGATATACAGACTGCCAACAAACACATGAAAGAATGCTCAACATCATTAATCATTAGAGAAATGCAAATCAAAACTACAATGAGATATCATCTCACACCAGTCAGAATGGCCATCATCAAAAAATCTAGAAACAATAAATGCTGGAGAGGGTGTGGAGAAAAGGGAACACTCTTGCACTGCTGGTGGGAATGTGAATTGGTTCAGCCACTATGGAGAACAGTATGGAGGTTCCTTAAAAAACTACAAATAGAACTACCATATGACCCAGCAATCCCACTACTGGGCATATACCCTGAGAAAACCAAAATTCAAAAAGAGTCATGTACCAAAATGTTCATTGCAGCTCTATTTACAATAGCCCGGAGATGGAAACAACCTAAGTGCCCGTCATCGGACGAATGGATAAAGAAGATGTGGCACATAGATACAATGGAATATTACTCAGCCATAAAAAGAAACGAAATTGAGCTATTTGTAATGAGGTGGATAGACCTAGAGTCTGTCATACAGAGTGAAGTAAGTCAGAAAGAAAAAGACAAATACCGTATGCTAACACATATATATGGAATTTAAGAAAAAAATGTCATGAAGAACCTAGGGGTAAAGCAGGAATAAAGACGCAGACCTCTTAGAGAACGGACTTGAGGTTATGGGGAGGGGGAAGGGTGAGCTGTGACAGGGCGAGAGAGAGTCATGGGCATATACACACTAACAAACGCAGTAAGGTAGATAGCTAGTGGGAAGCAGCCGCATGGCACAGGGATATTGGCTCGGTGCTTTGTGACAGCCTGGAGGGGTGGGATGGGGAGGGTGGGAGGGAGGGAGACGCAACAGGGAAGACATATGGGAACATATGTTTATGTATGACTGATTCACTTTGTTATAAAGCAGAAACTAACACACCATTGTAAAGCAATTATACCCCAATAAAGATGTTAAAAAAAAAAAAAAAAACTACAAATAGAACTACCATATGACCCAGCAATCCCACTACTGGGCATATACCCTGAGAAAACCAAAATTCAAAAAGAGTCATGTACCACAAGGTTCATTGCAGCTCTATTTACAATAGCCAGGACATGGAAGCAACCTAAGTGCCCATCATCAGATGAATGGATAAAGAAGATGTGGCACATAGATACAATGGAATATTACTCAGCCATAAAAAGAAACGAAATTGAGCTATTTGTAATGAGGTGGATAGACCTAGAGTCTGTCATCCAGAGTGAAGTAAGTCAGAAAGAGAAAGACAAATACCATATGCTAACACATATATATGGAATTTAAGGAAAAAAATGTCATGAAGAACCTAGGGGTAAGATAGGAATAAAGACACAGACCTCCTAGAGAACGGACTTGAGGTTATGGGGAGGGGGAAGGGTGAGCTGTGACAGGGCGAGAGAGAGTCATGGACATATACACACTAACAAACGTAGTAAGGTAGATAGCTAGTGGGAAGCAGCCGCATGGCACAGGGATATTGGCTCGGTGCTTTGTGACAGCCTGGAGGGGTGGGATAGGGAGGGTGGGAGGGAGGGAGACGCAAGAGGGAAGACATATGGGAACATATGTTTATGTATGACTGATTCACTTTGTTATAAAGCAGAAACTAACACACCATTGTAAAGCAATTATAGCCCAATAAAGATGTTAAAAAAAATTTACACCTTATAATCACTTTTTACACTGTGTAATTAATTAATTAGAGTGAGAACTTCATGGGTAGATTAAGACAGTTAAGAGATTATTTCAGTGGACCAAGTGAGAGATGATAGTAAACCTGAATAAAGTGGTTGCAAAAAAGTTGGAGGGAAGACAGGGTCAAGATACATTTTGGAGGTAGACATGCCAGGGCTACTAATAAATTAGATGTGAGGAGTGATAAAAAGTGAACTATCAAAGATAACTCCTGGGTTTCTGGTTCGAGCAACTGTTTCTGTTTACTTTAATGGTGATAATGTGGAGGGAAGTTTAGGGGAAAGTTCAATTTGGAGGTGTTAAGCTTAAGATGTTTGTTTATGAGAATTCTGAGTGGAGAGGAGAAGTGGACAGCTGGATTTGAGAGTATGTAGCCCACATGAGAATGCTGGAGTAGAATATAAATTTAGGAATCATCAGCATACGGATAATATTCAAAGCCACAATAATGGACAAGGTGACCTGCAGAGAAATTATGGATACACAAGAATGTACTACGCTGAGCTTTAAGACCCTCTTTCTCTTAGGCCTGACAGAAGGAAAAGTAAGAAAAAGAGATTGAAAAGGAGTCAGTGAGGTAGGATGTAAAGTGGGAGGAAATACAATAAGAGAAGCCATGTTTGAAGAAAGTTATTGATTGTGTTAAAAGCTGGTATAAGGTTAAGATGAAGACACAGAATAGTCTCTTATGTTTGGTTACATGGAAAATAGATTCAGTAAAGTAGTGGAGACTGAAGAGGAACAGAAAAATTGAGTGGTAACTAGAGAGATGAGCATTGACTTTCCCTTTTGCATGCTGGTCAGAATGATCCAGCACACAGGGGTTTTTGATGATATATTAGTAAATGAGGAGCTAATTTTAAGAGTGAAATCTTTTATAAAGTGAGAAAGGATGGGATACAGAGCACAAGTGGAGGGGTTCACCTTTGGTAAGGGCATGGACACTTCATCTTTTTAACAAGAGGAAGGCTAGAGAAAATAAATGCAGTTGTAGTAAGTTGATACATCTAATCTTAGGAAGATGGTGGAGTTTGCTTCTAATGGTTTCCATTTTCTCAACGAAGTAGGAGATGTTATCATGCAAAAGTGAGGGTAAAGGAAGACATATGGGAGGTTTGAGGGCAGAGGAAATATAATAAAATAGTCGTATCTGTAAATGAGAATGCTATCCTTCTAGAAGAAACACTAAAATTTCCAGGCAGTATTGAGTGGCAATTTGATTTTTGAGAGCATAAGTTTAAGGTGTAATCACACGGCTTTCTTGCATGGTCTTCACTAGCAATGTTTAGCTAGAGTGGGGTAGGCAAATAGTTGGTTTCAATCAGATTTGGAGTTTGACAAATGAAAACAATGGAAGAAAAGAGGGGCAAGAGAGTTAGGGAATATTTGTAAAAAAAGTTGTAATGAAGGACTATACATAAGTGTTAAGTCTCTCCCATTTCCTTCTGCTGTTTATTAAAGACAGAAAGGACATTAAAACTGTCATTTGACCAACCCTTTAATTTTTTGACTAAAAAAGAAAATTCAGGCAGGTAAATTGTCTTTCTTAGGATCTAGATCTAGTTAATAACAGAGCAGGAAATGACACCCAGGTCTTATTTTCTGGTTCTTGCTCCTTCCATTATAGCATGCTCTTATACCTTTTGCTTTCTTTTTGTCTCTCTTCAGTGTCCAGCCCTTAATGTGTAACATGTAAGTACCTGAAGAAAGACTTACCTTCAGTTTAGTAACATGTGTCCGGAGCTTAATGATTTTCAAAGAACTTTCAGATCCATCATTATTTTTAATCTTCCCAAAAATCTTGTGAGGTATGTGGGAGTGGGAGTAGGTCTTTGATTTGTCTCATCTGATTTTTCAGATACAAAAACTGAGTATGATGATTACTATACTACAACATTGTATTTCAATTATGGCTATTTTTTTGGAGGTAAAAAGTTAATCTTATGTATGTTGATATCAGTGTGAATTTACAAGATGCTAATCATATTATGAGCCAAGAGTTTTTGTTTAGTAACTGGATGATAGGAGTCATATGGAGATTGCCATCATCTGAGCTGAACAACAAATAACAGAAACTGAGGTAGCTTTCCATGATGGACATGTAACAAAAAACCTGCTTTAGGAAAAAGGGGTTTGGAAGGTAGGATGAAGTAAACTATTTCAGAGCTCTGGTGGGTGTCCAGCAAAAGTAGTACCTTCTTAGGAGAAGAGAGAGAAGGTATTTCAGGCAGAGGGAATAATGTGGAAAAACATCCAGTTACCTGAGGACCATGTTGGCCATTGATTTCAGAAAGATTGTTTGAGCAAAATGAGTAGGGGCCTGAGGACAAAAAAGCGGGGGAGCACATACATTTTTGGAGAAAGAAATACCAAAAAAAATTTTTTTAATGGGTTAAAGTGGGAGAAACAAAGAGAGTGATATCACAGAGTCCAAGGAAGGAAAGGAACCATCAGAATTGTTAGTAAAGGAGCCATGAATATTGGAGTGCTGTGACAAGAATCCTGACAGTACTGAGACAGGGATGTATAAAGTAAAAACAAGAAATGTAGGTTATTATTTCAAGACTGTTGGTGAAGTAAAGGAGAGGGAGAGAGAGCCAAAATAAAGTAGAGGTAGAAGAGAGAGAGAGGACTGAGAGAAGATATTCTTGTTCATTCTTGATTTTGCTTTTTAGTAAAGGAGAAACTTGATCAAGATTCTAGGTGAAGAGTCTAAGTCCAGAGAGAAGTAAATATGAAAGACATGCAAAGGGATGACTGATGGAGCAAGGAGGGTTAGAGGGGATAGGATGGGGAAATATACAAGTGGAGGCATTATCCTTAGACAAGAAAGAACAATCATCTTTTAGAAGAGGAGGAAGGGGTAAAGATGGGTGTGGATAGTGATTATCAAGATAATTACCTCATCTTTTTCCTTCCACTTGAGTTTGGAAACTTAAGCCATCCTTAGATGGCTACGATGAGCCCATGGTAGAGATGTTCACTTTGCTTCCTCAGAGCCTGTCTTCTTGTTCCATCTGCATATGTGGAGCCCAAAATACTTAGCAGAAACCAAAGTGGATTGCTAAGACATGTAGTTGGTTTGCTGTACCACTACTATGTCGTTTGACCAGGAATAGATCCAGCAACATCATGACAGACACGATATTATATGTCCTTTAAAAAGATCCGACAGGGCCTTAAGAATCATGGCTTTCCAACCTTTCCTTTTATATCTGCACAATTATACTTTACTCCCTAACTTCCCTGGAACCCACCAAGCTTCCAAAAAGAAGATCTAAGAGAACTTCACCCTAAAGGCTCTTTTGGTTTTCAGGCGGTTGTAACCAAAGCATTTTTAGCTCCTGCAGTGACCTCCTTTGGGTTTAGAAAGAGCACAATACTGGCCTATGTATCCATGTTTTAAACACTCCTACAACCTTCTGCAAGCAGGGATTGGTAGATACAGCTCAAATAAAAAAACCAATTATCTTTAAGTTTAGCTCCCAGGGGAGCTTTGCTTTTTAATTGAGAGATCAATGTTGGATTCTCATGACATCCTGAACTTCCCATTCAGTGACTGCTGACTAATAGTGTGAAATTGGAAATTGGAGTATCTGACATGTCACATGGGTTAGAGCCACGATCCATTTAGGCCAGCCACCAGAGGCTGCTGAAAGCACCAAGCAATAGCTTGGAGAGTGTACAATGTGAAAAAGTACTGAAACGAGTGACAGAAAATCTAGGTTCTAGACTTGGATCTCCTGCTGCATGTGCAATCTGGTGTGTCATTTATCTTTACTAAATCCCAGGTTTTCCTACTTTGAATGGGAGTGATAATCCCTGCCCTGCTGACCTCACAGAGTTGCTGTGGGACTCAAATGATGTACGGGAAACCCTTTATCAACTAGAAATCTATACGATCCATAGTAATATCATATTTGAGGAGTGTGTTAATGATGTCGCTGATCACAGAAGTTGAGGATAGTTTTGTCTTTAAGTTCAAAGATATCTGGACCCCTAAAACTAGAAGTAAAACTCTTACTTTTTTACATCATTAAATACCGCCTGAAAACATCTAAATCCCTTCCCCCAAAGCCTTCAGTCAACTTTAAATGAATTTTACATTCTAATTAAAAGCACAACTGTTAGAGTTTGGTTTTTATAATCGAATTAAAAGTCCTCTTACACAAGCTGCCAGAGGTAGTTTTTAAAACCAGTTACCTTGTCATTTTTCCACCCTTGGTAGACAGATTGCATCTGGCCTCCTGAGTAAGTTTTGTCAATGCAGGTTCATCTGCTCTCCAGGCTATAAAGAAAAGAGTTGTTTGGGGTAGTAAAACCTCTTTGTATAGCAGTTAGTGAGGCCTCTCCCATTTCTCTGATGACTTTGTGAAGCATCATACAAAACAGAGCACTTGTAGATACATAACAATTTCTTCTTATCCCAGGCCATCATCATTGTCACCATCTGGTTACAGAGTTCACAAACAATGCCTGGCCCCTCCTCTTGTCAGTCAGTACTCTAAATGCTGGGAATATAAAGGTGAAGAAAGGCTGCAAAGCTGAATCCATGACTTACGAACTCAATGACTAATGGAAATGACAGACACGTAAACAAAGCAGTGGAACTGCAACATGATAAATGCAACAAAAGGACTCTGTATAACATGTAGATGTAGCACAGAGAAAGGAGTTGTGGGATGGGGGAAATAGTAACAGTGAAGGTCCATTGAAGGAACTGCCGTTTGGGGATTTTTTGGTTTATTTTCTTCCAAAGCACTTTTTCATCTATCATTTCATTAATCTTTATAATGCATTGGGTTTTGAAGGATGAATAGAAGTCTTTTGAGCCAATGAGTGGGTGGAGTTTCAGTCAGAGGGAATAGCATGTGCCAGTAAAGAGTGACAGTAGAGAAGGCTGGAGAAGGAGGCAGACACAGAAGATGGCGGGCCCTGTACACCATCCTAAACAGTGTGGACTTTATCCTGAGGTCAGTGAGAAGGGTTTTTAAATAGGGAAGTGGCGTACTCATGTTTGTGTTTTAGAAAAGCTATATACTTTGAGTGGATATGCAAATAAACTAGAGGCAAAGGAGACTCAGACAGGAAGTCCAATGAAGAGGCTGTTACTTCAATTCAGGAAAGAATGATGGTTATTGGAAAAAGAGGGGAGCCAATGGCTTCAGGCAATAGTAACATCACTGTCTTTATCACTAAGACCATCTTGTCCCTTCATCATTATTCAACTTTATCAAAAGTAATTTGTGGAAGAAAATAATTTTCCTGAGTATTTGCAAACATATGAATGGATCATAACCCTGAAGTTCATGTGTGACTTAGTTATTTGGTGTCAACTCCCATTTCCCATAGAAACAACAGCAGTCCTAAATCTCTGGCCATCCCAGAGAAATCGATTTGAAGTACAAAGTACTTGGAAAGCTTTATGTTTGCAGTGAAACATAATTGTTCTCTAATAACATTTGTCACATTAATAAACAAAAGAATGAAGGAATAAATGTATTAATATAATTTACTAACACAGGCAAAAGTCTGTATTAGGTATTATCAGAGATGCAAAGATGTCTCAGATGTAGCTCTTGGCCTTGAGGGAAATGAAAAAAATGCTTCAGCTGGACAGCTCACCAAAGTGACACCTCCTCTCTAATGGCCAGCATGCTCGCCACTAAGGCTCAGCAGGAAGTTTCATTAAAAGAAAATTCAATAAATGTTACGTAATCTTCAATACACAAGAGTACTAACCTAAGAATCACACAAGGTGTCGGGTCTTTGATTTTAAGCTCATGAAATTTTCAAAAATGAAGTTTAATGAACAATACATAATTTGCACATGGTGAATAATTAAAACAGTATAACTAATCCTCCCTCCAATTCCAGACCAACAGTCCCTCTCTCCAGAGGCAACTACTATAAATTGTGGGTGCTTCAAGAAATTTTATGTGCTTATACCAGCATTTATATACATTTACATTTTTTCATATTTACACAAAAGTGATTGCACAATCCATAATAATTTCACAGAGCTTTTTAATTTAATGTATTTTGGAGATCTTTCTGTATCTGCATGCATAGATCAATCTCATTCATTTTAACATTTACATTCTGCCTTGGCATATGAATAAGCCATTATTTATTTATTTTTGTTACAGAGCTTGTTTTCTAAGAAATAAAAACATTATAGATACGATGAAAATTCTTTTTGTCCCCAATCCCATTTCTCGTGAGCCCCAGAGGCATCCACTATGCTGAAGTTGCTGTGTGTCCTCCATGTTCATGTTTTTATCCTACTATATATGAATGTATCTATAAATAATACATGATAATATTTTGTATATTTTAAATTTCACACAAATGGCATAACATTTTGCAACTTGCTTCCCCCCAACCCCCGCCACTTCACATTTGTTTCTTTAGACCTATCCTTGTTGATAGTTGTAGTTTTCATTCACCCATTGTTGATTTATCTTGCTCCTAGTTATACTGAATACTGTGGGTTTGTTGGCTTTTCCTTGTAGGCTAAATAAATAAAAGTCCCACAGTTGGAATTATTTTTCTCAAATCCTTGCTTTGACTTTGCACTGGATAGATTAATAAAAGGATGGAAGATTCTTATAAATTGAAAACCTGGAAACTTTTTGGTCTAGAAAAGGAAGGACATTTATGTTAATAAATTTTAGCCAGTACAAACAATGTTGCAATAAATATTCTTGAATATGTTTTTTGTATTTCTTTAAGGTACCTAGGAGTTGAATTGCAGGCTCGGAGTATATTCATATTTTCATATTTACTAGGTATGACCAAATTGCTCTCTAAAGTGGATGTGCAAATACTTATTCCCACAAGTAGCGTAAACAGTTGTTTCCTCACATTCTTGCCTGCATTTGGTATTAGCAGATATTTTTATTTGTGGTAATCTGATGTAATAGTATCTCTGTGCTAATTTAATTTGCATTTCCCTGATTATTAGTGAGGATAAAAGAATGTTTTCATCTTTTTACTGGCCATTCAGGTTTTCTCTTTTGTGCATTGTCCAATAATATTTTGTCCATTGTTAATTTGGATTGTTGTTTAATAAATGTAGTCCTTTATGGAATCCATATCTGTCTGTTATATATTTGTTGCAAATATCTTCTCCAAGTCTGTCACTTGCCTATTAACTTTGTTTATTGCAATGTCTTATAGCATAGAAAGATGGAAGGTTTTATTTTTTTTGATGTGGTTAAATTTATCAGTAATTTACAATTTGTACTTTTCAGGCCTTATTCAAAAAATCCTTTCCTACCCCAATAACATTAATATATTATTCTAAATTTCTTTTAAATTTTAAAAGTTTTTTAAAAAACATTGTTATTGAGTCCATCTTGAATTTATTTCTATATATGATGAAATATAGGAAATTAATTTTATTTGTTCCAATATGAATAAGCAATTGTTTCTACACCACTTATTGAATAGTCCCTCATTTCCTCTCATGATCTACAATGTCAGTTCTGTCACATACTAAGGTCCCTTATACAGCTGACCCTTGAACAACATGGGTTTGAATTGCACAGGTCTACTTATACGTGGAGTTTTTCCAACAGTAAATACTACAGTACTACATTATCCGTGGTTGAATCCACAGACGTGGAACCAGGGATACAAAGGAACTGTGTGTATATGAAGGGTCGACTGTAAATTATACATGGATTTTCGACTGCAAGGAGGGTTGATGTCCCTAACCCATGCATTGTTCAAAGGTCAACTGTATTCTCAGCTTTCTGTCTGGGTCTCTCTTTTCTCCAACTGATCTGTTTGCCTCTCTCTACGCAAATACTATGCTGTTTTAATTACCATAGTTTTCTAAGTCTTGATATCTGTAGGATAAGTACTTCCTATTTATTCTTCTTCATAATCGTCTTCGATATTCTTGGTTTCTTAATTTTTCATATGAATTTTAGAATCAGTTTGTTAAGTTTCATGAAAAATCCTCTTGGAACTTTGTTTGGAATTGCCTTGAACTGATAGATTAATTTTTGGAATTGTGGACATCTTTAAGTTAATGAATTTTTCTATATGGAAAAATGGTATATATCTCCTCTCATTAAAGTCTTCTTTTAAGTCCTTCAGTAGTGCTTACAATATTTTCCTAAAGATAATGGGCATTTTTGTTAGAGTTTTACTTAGGTTAATAGTGTTGCTTGTTATTATGAATGGTAGCTTTATTTTAACTAGTCTTATCTTTCTATTTTTTTAAAATTTTATTTATTTATTTTTAAACATCTTTATTGGAGTATAATTGCTTTAAAATGGTGTGTTAATTTCTGCCTTATAACAAAGTGAATCAGTTACACATATACGTATGTTCCCATATCTCTTCCCTCTTGCATCTCCCTCCCTCCCACCCTCCTTATCCCACCCCTCTAGGTGGTCACAAAGCCCTGAGCTGATCTCCCTGTGCTATGCGGCTGCTTCCCACTAGCTATCTATTTTACGTTTGGTAGTGTACATATGTCCATGCCACTCTCTCACTTTGTCACAGCTTACCCTTCCCCCTCCCTATATCCTCAAGTCCATTCTCTAGTAGGTCTCTGTCTTTATTCCCATCTTGCCCCTAGGTTCTCCATGACCTTTTTTTTTTTCTTAGATTCCATATATATGTGTTAGCATATGGTATTTGTTTTTCTCTTTCTGACTTACTTCACCCTGTATGACAGACTCTGGGTCCATCCACCTCACAACAAATAACTCAGTTTCGTTTCTTTTTATGGCTGAGTAATATTCCATTGTATATATGTGCCACATCTTCTTTATCCATTCATCTGTTGATGGACACTTAGGTTGCTTCCATGTCCTGGCTATTGTAAATAGAGCTGCAATGAACATTTTGGTACATGAATCTTTTTGAATTATGGTTTTCTCAGGGTATATGCCCAGTAGTGGGAGAGATTAGTACAAGCAACTCTATGCCAATAAAATGGACAAACTGGAAGAAATGGACAAATTCTTAGAAATGCACAAGCTTCCGGGACTGAACCAGGAAGAAATAGAAAATATAAACACACTAATCACAAGCACTGAAATTGAGACCGTGATTAAGAATCTTCCAACAAACAAAAGCCCAGGACCAGATGCCGTCACAGGCGAATTCTATCAAACATTTAGAGAAGAGCTAACACCTATCCTTCTCAAACTCTTCCAAAATATAGCAGACGGAGGAACACTCTCAAACTCATTCTATGAGGACACCATCACCCTGATACCAAAACCAGACAAAGATGTCACAAAGAAAGAAAACTACAGGCCCATATCACTGATGAACATAGATGCAAAAATCCTCAACAAACTACTAACAAACAGAATCCAACAGCACATTAAAAGGATCATACACCATGATCAAGTGGGGTTTATCCCAGGAATGCAAGGATTCTTCAATATACACAAATCAATCAATGTGCTACACTATATTAACAAATTGAAGGAGAAAAAGCATATGATCATCTCAATCGATGCACAGAAACCTTTTTTTTTTTTTTTTTGCAGTACCCGGGCCTCTCACTGCTGCGGCGTCTCCGTGGAGCACAGGCTCCAGACGTGCAGGCTCAGCGGCCATGGCCCACGGGCTCAGCCGCTCTGCGGCATGTGGGATCCTCGCGGACTGGGGCAGGAACCCACATCCCCCGCATTGGCAGGCGGACTCTCAACCACTGCGCCACCAGAGAAGCGACACAGAAAGCTTTTGACAAAATTCAACACCCATTTATGATAAAAACCCTGCAGAAAGTAGGCATAGAGGGAACTTTCCTTAACATAATAAAGGCTGTATATGACAAACCCACAGCCAACATCATCCTCAATGGTGAAAAACTGAAACCATTTCCACTAAGATCAGGAACAAGACAAGGTGGCCCACTCTCACTACTATTATTCAACATAGTTTTGGAAGTTTTAGCCACAGCAATCAGAGAAGAAAAAGAAATAAAAGGAATCCAGATCAGAAAAGAAGAAGTAAAGCTGTCACTGTTTGCAGATGACATGATACTATACATAGAGAATCCTAAAGATGCTACCAGAAAACTACTAGAGCTAATTGATGAATGTGGTAAAGTAGCAGGATACAAAATTAATGCACAGAAATCTCTGGCATTCCTATACACTAATGATGAAAAATCTGAAAGTGAAATTAAGAAAACACTCCCATTTACCACTGCAACAAAAAGAATAAAACATCTAGGAATAAACCTACCAAAGGAGACAAAAGACCTATATGCAGACAATTATAAGACACTGATGAAAGAAATTAAAGATGATACAAATAGATGGAGAGATATACCATGTTCTTGGATTGGAAGAATCAACATTGTGAAAATGACTCTACTACCCAAAGCAATCTACATATTCAGTGCAATCCCTATCAAACTACCACTGGCATTTTTCACAGAACTAGAACAAAAAATTTCACAATTTGTATGGAAACACAAAAGATCCCGAATAGCCAAAGCAATCTTGAAAATGAAAAACAGAGCTGGAGGAATCAGGCTCCCTGACTTCAGACTGTACTACAAAGCTACAGTAATCAAGACAGTATGATACTGGCACAAAAACAGAAAGATAGATCAATGGAACAGGATAGAAAGCCCAGAGATAAACCCATGCACATATGGTCATCTTATCTTTGATAAAGGCAGCAAGAATATACAGTGGAGAAAAGACAGCCTCTTCAATAAGTGGTGCTGGGAAAACTGGACAGGTACATGTAATAGTATGAAATTAGAACACTCCCTAACACCATACACAAAAATAAACTCAAAATGGATTAAAGACCTAAATGTAAGACCAGACACTATAAAACTCTTAGAGAAAAACAAAGGCAGAACACTCTATGACATAAATCACAGCAAGATCCTTTTTGACCCACCTCCTAGAGAAATGGAAATAAAAACAAAAATAAACAAATGGGACCTAATGAAACTTCAAAGCTTTTGCACAGCAAAGGAAACCATAGACAAGACCAAAAGACAACCCTCAGAGTGGGAGAAAATATTTGCAAATGAAGCAACTGACAAAGGATTAAACTCCAAAATTTACAAGCAGCTCATGCAGCTCAATAACAAAAAAGCAAACAACCTATTCTAAAAATGGGCAGAAGACCTAAATAGACATTTCTCCAAGAAGACATACAGATTGCCAACAAACACATGAAAAAATCATTAATCATTAGAGAAATGCAAATCAAAATTACAAGGAGATATCATCTCACACTGGTCAGAATGGCCATCATCAAAAAATCTAGAAACAATAAATGCTGGAGAGGGTGTAGAGAAAAGGGAACTCTCTTGCACTGTTGGTGGGAATGTAAATTGATACAGCCAGTATGGAGAACAGTATGGAGGTTCCTTAAAATACTAAAAATAGAACTACCATATGACTTAACTAGTTTTATTGAGGTATAATTTACAAACAATAAAATTCACCAATTATGTGATGAGTTTTGGCAAATGTATACAGTTGTGCAATGGTGACTACAATCAAGATGTGGAACATTTCCTTCACTCAAAAAAGTTTCCTCATGCCCCTTGAAATGAATCTCCTCCACTCACACTGGGTCCCTGGCTACTGGGGATATATTTCTTTTCACAATAGTTTGTTTTTTTCTAGAATTTTATATAAGTGGAATTATTATATATGGTATATAGGCCTTTGTGCCTGAATTCTTTTACCCAGGATAATGTTTTTCAGATTCACCCATGTTTTTGTTTATATCAGTAGTTTCCTTTTTATTGCTGAGTAGTATTCTATTGTATGGATGTACCACAGTATATCCATTCACCAGCTCATGGTTGTGTCCATCTTTTGGCTATAATGAATAAAGCTATTATAAACATTCACATGACAAGTCTTTGTGTGGACGTGTTCTCTTTTCTCTGGGATAAATTCCTAGGGTGAGGTTGCTGGGTCATATAATACGTGTATGTCTAACTTCATAAAAATTGCCAATCTGCGTTATAAAATGGCTATACCATTTTTGCATTTCCACCAACAATATATGCAAAGTTCTTAGAGTTGTCCCACATCATTAACAACACTTGATGTTATCAGTTTTCTTCATTTTAGCCAGTGAATGGTAACTATTAAAAAATTCTATTTTCTAATTGTTTTTGCTACTGTATAAGATTATTATTGAGTTTCTAAAAATATCTTCTTTGCAACAATATTTACGAATTCCCTTAATAGTTAAAATAATTTGTCTGAAAATTCTCTTTGGTTTTCTATGTAACCAATCAGGTAGTCTATGAATAATGATACTTTCTTCCATTCCAGTGCTTTAATCTATTTCTATTCTTTGTCTTATTGAATTGACAGTGATCTCTCCAATGCAATGTTAAATAGCAATTTGGAATGCAGTTATCCTTATCTTGTTCATGGCTCTGATGAAAATGTTTCTAAAGCTTCTACATTAATCATAATGTTTATTTTAGGTTTTTGGTAGCTATCACTGTCAGATTAAACTTTTCCCTCTATTTTGATTTGTTTCAAGGGTTTTTTTTTTTTCCATAGAGAAGAGTGGTTGAATTTCATTTAATTTTTTAAATCTATTGAGATGAATACATATTATTTTCTCTTTAATCAGCTTAAGTAATGTCTTGTAGTAATGGATTTTCTAAGGTTAGACTATAATTTAATGCCTGAAAACAAGCCCATTTGATTGTATAGTATTATTTTTATACATTTGTTGAGTTCAATTAATGAATATTTTAATTAGGACTTTTGAGATTTTTATCAAAAGTGAGATTGGCATATAATTTTTGGTCTTTTAAACAAGCTTGTCTGGTTTTGGTTTCAAGATTTTACTAACCTCATAAAATGGATTGGGTAGATTTTCCTGTTTTTTCTGTTCTCTGGAATATTTTATATAATGTAGAGATTTCCTGTTCTGTGATAGTTTGATGAACCTTACCTGTGAAAGAATGTGGGATTGATGCCTTTGTTGGCAGAGAGGTTGGCTACTGATTGAACTTCTTCAGTGTCTAATGGCCTATTCATGTTTTCAACTTATTCTTGAATAAAATTTTGTTAATTTGGATTTTTCTACAGAATTTCTCATCTCATCAACATTTTTATATTTATTGGCATAAAATATTTCATAACATACTCATTAAAAATCTAAAATGTTTAGTAATATTCCTATTATCATTGCTCATATTCATTATTCAGGTCTTGATTCTTTTTTACTTTTTCAATCTTATCAGAATACTGTCTATTTTATTAAGCTTTTAACAAATTAGGTTTTAGATTTATTAAGCATTTTTATTTTTGTTTCCTATTTCATTAATTTCTGTTTTGATATTTATTTCTTTTCTTTTTCTTTCTTCTGGTTCACTTCACAATTCTTTTCTAACTTTTTGAGTTGAATGCTTAACATATTAACATTCAGCTATTTTGTTTCATATTGCATACATCACATTTTCTTATATCACATCAGTTACACTCTACAATTTGATATATGTCATTCAATAATAATTGTGTGTAATTTTAATTAAAAATTTTCTTTATTCCATTTAGAAGGATTTTTGTCTAAATGTATGGGGGTTTGGGGGTATTTTTTATTAACTTCTATTTTATTGCATTTTTATGAGAATGTTATTAATATGATATTGCTTATTTAGAATTTGAGACTGGCTTTGATACTTGACTTGTGTTACAGTTTTGTAAATCTTTCAAATGTGACTGAAAATAATGTGTATCCTATATTTTGGGGGCCCAGGACTTGATATGTATGTGTGTTTGTGTATTAACTCAAACTTCATAATTGTGCTGTTTAATATCATATATTCTTCCATATCTGCTTTATCAGTTTCTGAGAATGGTGTGTTAAAATTTCCCTTCTAGTAATAAGGATCTGTTCATTTTTCTCTTGTTCTGTCCAATTGTTTCATCCCTCAGAGCCCCCGTTTCTCTGTCTGTAAAATGCAATGAGAAATTGTGTGTAAAACAATAAGTTCTGAGATTGTAGGCACTCAATCATCCAGAGGTGCTCTTGCTTGGTTGTTATTACTATTTTACATAATACTGATATTAGTAAATCCAAGCCCTGCCCTCTCAATAAGTTCTCAAGAGGACTTGGTTTTGGAGGGTGAGGCACACTGTTCAGAATGAAGCCCAAACAAGGAATACTAAATCATGTTCATCAAGTCGTATTATCTAGGCAAGGCCAGTGACAATTAGGAGTCACCTCATTCACAAGGAAAAGCAGTTGCTTCTAGAATGTGCATCTCCTGGGAACTTTCTTCAAGTCACCAAAGGGACAATGGTCTCAGGGTGGAGTGAGCAATTATAGAGCAATGTAGGGACCAGACCTCAGTATCCTTCCTTCAGCTAAGCAGGGCTCCTGTGCATTGGAACCTCATGAAGTTCTTGAAGGAACACATGGCTACTGGTAAAGTCTTTAAAGATTCTAGACACTCCCAAGGGTCCCTTTCTTAAAATATGTTTCTAAAGAAGTTTTGGCAGTTTTCCTATGAGAATTGGTGTTTTCTCAGGTATCTGAGCAAGAGGCTGAAGTGATTTTTGGGAAATCTCTCCTTTTCCTACCTGGGTCTGGTTTTAGGAGAAAGCCCTAAGAGCAGACCAGAGGGTGTGGTGACCCTCCACTCCCACCCTTACACTTTCTAAATGAATGGGATGGCAGGACATTTTCTTTCCTTCTTTATTCCCTTCTTCCCTCCCTCCCTCCCTCCCTTCCTTCCTTCTTTCTTTCCTCCCGTTCTTCCTTATCTTTATTTCTTTCTTCCCTCTGTGCCTCAGATGTGTTAAGCAAGGGCTCAATCTAAAGAAAATGTGTTGCTACTGACTCAGTCTCCAGTGTTCATCTCTCAGTGCCTTGATGCCACATGTATATAGCACAAACCTAGGATTTTTAAAAAGTGAAATGATCACTCTAATAAAGGTTGGAAAAGTAGTTTAACATGAAAATCATACAGACTTGAGTTCAAAATTCTGACTCTATCCCATACTGTCTGTGTATGTGTAACTGAGCAAGCCACAAATCCTCTGATACTCCTAATAAAGTCAGGATAAAATCACGTTGTTGAACCCATGGAATATACAACACCAAGATGAACCCTGATATAAACTATGAACTTTGGGTGATTATGATGTGTCAATGTAGGTTCCTCAATTGAAACAAATGTACCACTCTGGTGGGGAATGTTAATAATGGGGGAGGCTATGTATATGTAGGGGCAGAGGATATATGAAAACTGTCTGTACTTTTCTTTGAATTTTTCTGTGTACCTAAAACTTCTCTAAAAAATAAAGTCTTAATTTAAAAAAAATTTAAATCAGTTTGTTGTGAGGATTAAATGAGATAATCTGTGGATTTATCATAGTGTGTGGCATTTGCTAGGCTCACAATAAATGCTAGCTCCCTATTCCCTTCTTAAACTCATATCTAGTTAACTCTGACCTGCTTTGAGCTCCACATAAACCCTCTTCAGCTACAGGCACGTATTTGTTCACCCAATGGGCACTTGCTTTGCACAGCCCACTATTACTGGGAAAGTCAAATACAGATGTCATCCATTTTCCCATAGAACTGTAATCTAGATGGAATACAACACACACACATCAAATCAATAGAAAGCAATGTATTTGCAAATGCTGAGTTATAATGCTGGGGTGGGGGGCGCGGGCAGAGGCATAAGAAAAGGTCAAACGGGAAGTAAATACTGGAGGGGAGGTAGACTATTGAAAAAGGAAAGGAGGGGGTGAATTAGTAATACCCCTCTGGCTTTTCAGAGGGTTCAGAAGTAGACACAAATGGGCTTCCCTGGTAGCGCAGTGGTTGAGAGTCCGCCTGCCGATGCAGGGGACGCGGGTTCGTGCCCCGGTCTGGGAGCGTCCCGCATGCCGCAAAGCGGCTGGGCCCGTGGGCCATGGCCGCTGGGCCTGCACGTCCGGAGCCTGTGGTCTGCGGCGGGAAAAGCCACAGCAGTGAGAGGCCGCGTACCGAAAAAAAAAAAAAAAAGAAGTAGACACTAATGCCTATGGCAAAGCCCAGTGAAAAGTTCTTATTCTTCCCATGAACAACATTTCATTAATGCCAACTTGGTTCCAGGCACTGAGGTGGTTAGATAGGTATGAGACACCTTGGTCTTCCCCTACAAGGCATACAATCTAGTAGAGGAAGCAAGATATGGGTATAAGAAAAGTGGAATAGAATAAGGTAGCATAGGATGATTGCATGCTGTAATCATTGGTTCTAAAGTTCCAAGGAAGGGGTGAACACTTTTGGTCAGCTCAGCAGGAAGGTCTTGATTAAAAATATGGGGAGTATCTTTGCTGAAAAGTGAGGGTGTTTTGAATGAAGAAAATAGTAAGTGCAAAGGGGAGGATATGAAGTATGGGGAAGGGAAGAGGGGTTGTGAAAGATAAAGTTTGAGAGGTAAGATTCTGATTGTGGAGGATCTGTGAGTTAAAGGATTTGGACTTTATTCTGAACTTTATTCTGAGGACAATAAAAAGCCATTGAAGAGTTTAAAGTAGAACAGTGGATGTAGTCAGACTTCTGCTTAGAATAATCATAAGGCAGCAGTGAGGAGGATAAATTGGTCAGGGCAAGCCTGGAGGCAGTGAGACCAGTTAGGAGGCTACTGCAATAGTCCAGGCAAATGATAAAATAGAGAAAAGTCTGCTCTAGGGCAGAGGAATTCCCAATAAGGAAGGTGTCAGAAAACAAGATCCTCCTCTAGGTCTGGCTGCCTTTAGACTTGAAGCGACTACACTAGGTCACACTTGTTTAGACCTTGCCCAAACCTAACTTGATGACAAGTTTTGAGTCAGGAAGTAATTCCCTGATAGCTTCTTGTAATCAAGGCCTCACATTTTTTTTTTTTTTTTGCGGTACGCGGGCCTCTTACTGTTGTGGCCTCTCCCGTTGCGGAGCACAGGCTCTGGACACGCAGGCTCAGTGGCCATGGCTCACGGGCCCAGCCGCTCCGCGGCATGTGGGATCTTCCCGGACCGGGGCACGAACCCGCGTCCCCTGCATCGGCAGGTGGACTCTCAACCACTGTGCCACCAGGGAAGCCCAAAGCCTCACATTTGTTTGTTGTCTGGCCAATCTGAGTAGTGTGGACTGTAGACAGAGAACAGAGTAAAGCTAGAGTAAAGTTTTATGGAGGTCTTGGTCTCAATAAAATATGATTCTTACCACAACTGTAAGTATTCACCCACTCAAAGCCATCTTGGGTCAATTTAGGGAAATCAGATCTCTATTTAGAACTTCCTCACGTATGGTAGTTAAGGAATTGTTTAGGTGTTAGCAAGACCTACAAAGAAGGAATATCAGCCCTACCCAAACATCACCCCATTTTGTCAATAACCTTTGCTTCTAAATTTGCCTTCTACCCTGTTCCAGCCAAACCAGCCTTTTATGCATCTAGATTCTATTATCTCAGCCTTTGATTCCAAGATCCCCTCATTCCCTTCACTACTCATCCATTCTTACCACTCCTCACTCTTCATAGATTTTATTCAAACCACCCACCTCTTCCTAGAGGCTCTCTTATGAACCCAATCCATTCTGCTTCCTTTGCCTTGAGTCCCAGACTCACAGCTTATATCCCTTGGTGCTTATTGATAGGCACCCCAGTAATCCAGGAAGTGATATAACAGAATGGAAAGGAAATAAGCTCTTTGGACAAAGAGACCCGGATTCAACTCTGTATTAACCATTAATTAGCTGTGTTACCTTGAGTGAGTTACTTAATGCTTTTTAGCTATAGTATTCTCATCTGTAAAATGGGAGCAACAATAGTACCTATATCACAGAGTTCTTAGGAGGATTATGAGGTAAGTGATTTGGCATTTATCACATAGAAAGGACTCAATAAATGTCAATTTAAATGAAAAGTCATAGTTCAGTTGCCTTTTGGGTGGGATCTTCTGTCTTCCATAAATTAATTGAAAGATGCCAAAAGTTAGTGACCATAGATTTCTTCCTTGTCATCCCTCTCCACCCCTGCATCTGGTATAGGGCTCTGTAAACAACGTGTTCATTAATTTAATGACAAGATGAGGCATAATACAAAGCCACAGATAAATAATTGGCTATGGGAAAGGGAGTGTGTCTTAGGGGACAGAAGCTAATATAAATTTGAGAGACCAGATTTACCAGAAAGTGAAAAAATTCGGAAACCTTGGTCCCTGAAGGTTAATAGAGAGGGCGGCATCTTGCCTTATGCAGAAACAGTGTAATGTAGTAGAAAGGGAGTTTCAGAGTCAGGCAGTCCTGAATTGAAATCTAGTTTCCACTGCATTCAAGCTATATGACCTTGGACAAATCTCCAAATCACTCAGGGCCTCAGTTTCCTCATCTGTAAAATTAAAATAATAATATTTGACTTCCAGAGTTGTGGAGAGGATTCAAGGTCTAACCTATTTAAAATGCCTAGAATAATGCTTGAGACATGGTTGGTGGCCAAAAACACATCACCTACCTCTTCTTCCCTTCTCTGTCCTTCCTTTATTGCATTGAACATCATGGAAATCTGGGTATGGGGAGGGGGAAGAATTGTGAGGTCTTCCTGAGAACATTCCCAAATGTTTCCTTCACATCTTTGTTCCTCAGACTGTAGATCATGGGGTTGAGCATGGGGATGACCACTGTGTAAAATACAGAGAACAGCCTTTCCCTGCCTAGTAAGTACTCAGAGGTTGGGCACGAGTAAATGAATACCATGGTTCCATAGTACAAACTGACATCAGTCAGGTGGGATGCACAAGTGGAGAATGTCTTATGTTTGCCCTGGGCTGAGGGGATTCTGATGATAGCCATGAAGACACATGTGTAGGAGACCAGGACTACTGTAAGGGACACAGACACATTAAAACCACCACAAACAAACAGGAGGAGCCGAAGGACCTGTGTGTCAGAGCAGGAGAGTTTTAAAGGGGAGAAATATCACAGAAGTAATGAGTGATGACATGGGACTTACAGAAGGCCAGATGAAAGGTTGTGCTAGTGAGGAGCACTGTGTTCATTAGGCCCACTGCATAGCTGGCAGCCACTAGCTGCAAATAGAACCTTGGAAATATGATGATATGGTAGAGCAGAGGGCTGCAGATGGCCACGTAGTGGTCATAGGCCATGGAGGCCAAGAGGAAGAACTCAGTGACAGCAAAGATCACAAAGCAGCTTGTCTGGACCACACAACCAGAGAAGGAGATGTTTTGGCAACCAGAGAAAAACCCCATCAACATTTTGGGGACGGTAATGGAAGAATAACATAAATCAATAAAGGACAGGTTGCTGAAGAAGAAATACATGGGAGTGTGGAGTCGGGAGCTCACCACAATGAGAACAAGGAGGCCCAGGTTTCCAACTATTGTGACTGCATAGATGAGGAAGAAGAGGGCAAGGAGGACGGGCTGAAGCTGAAGCTCATTGGTGAAGCCCACAAGGAAGAATTCGCTCAACTCACTGGCATTGCCTGCTCCCATTGGGCCACTGCAGGTCTGCGGGAGGGATATGCATGACAATAGGGAGACGTGTACAGCTCAAGTCCTTAAACAGAGACCTGTAGGATCTGGTCCTGGCTACCTAGGGCATGACACACACAGTTGTGTGTGTCAACTGTGACAAATACTTGATCCTGGCTCACTTATTTCTTGCTACCCTCCAGCCTATTGTATACAAGGTTTAAAGGTATGAGAATGGAATTTGAAGTCAGAAGAATGGTTCTTAATCTCAAATTTTGCCACTTATTTTCTCTGTGACCTCGGGGGAGTGTCTTAACCTCTCCGAGTCTTCTTTGTAAACAGGGATAAAATACCAATCTTGTAAGACTGGTTGTAAGGACTAAAGGTGATAGTAGGTGTATGTAAAATATCTAGCAAGGCATGGGAAGAAAGCAGGTACTCAGTGAATCCTAATTTTCTTCCTCCTTCTCCATACTTTTTCTTCCCAGCACCAAACCTGTCCTCAGCCAAAGTTTAACCTGAATATAAAGTCAAGGACACAAATCTTAGACATGGGAGGGACTCTACAAACTTACTAGTTTTTTCATTATCAGTTGTGTGTTTGAGGGACAGCAGGGGATGAGTGGAGGGGGAATATAATATAAAACAATAAAATATAGAGGTAAGAGGGCAAGCTCCAGGATCAATTATAGGGGGGTTAGAATCCAATACTATGGCTTACTAGCTGTGTGACCTTAGACAAGCTAGTTAACCTATCTGAGCTTCAGTTTCCTCACCTTTAATATGACAGTACCAAAATTTTCCTACTTCATTAATTTACTGTGAAGATGAAATAATTCATGTAAAGCACTTAGCACAGTGTCTGGTGGACACTAGGCATGTGGTAGCTTTTATAATGATTGGGAATCTCCTAGTTTGTCTGTTCAAACCACACAGAGGGCCCTTTTAGATTCTCCCATTTGCCTCCTTAAGAATCCTTCCCTAACTTAGCTCCTGTTACTACTCATTGTGTTGTGATTCTCCAGTGTGTTGAGGCAGTAAAAAGGGTGAGAACTACTACTCTAATCTAATACTGTTTTCAAGATCTAATACTGTTTTCAAGAGGGAGAAATCCAGAAATCAGGACATCAAAAAGGGAGTAATTTGCCCAAAGTTGTCCCGGGATTTGATGGAAGTGCCAGAACTCGAACCCAGGTGTCCGGTCTACAGTATTCCTTCCACTTGGAGTAGGTAACAGCCTCTGACCTCTCTTCTTTCAGAAACATGGAATCCATATCCCTATCAGAACACAGGGAGCAGCTTAGAAATCACAATGTTGAATTCTGCTTAGGGCCATTTCTATCCTTTCTCTTAGTCAGGAAGATTGACAATGCCTAACCGTACTTTATTTTAATATTGTTTTTCCTGTTAAGAGCTGAGACAGTGAAGGACAAATTATAGCATTGCACAGAGAATTTATATCATTGGATTTAGAGTCAGAATATCTGGGTTTGAGTTCTGATTCCATACTATTTTTTGCTCTATAGAATTTGGTAAGTCCTTTCTGGGTCATAGTATCTTCACCTGTAAAATGGGCATAATAACACTCGCTCTTCTGTACTCACAAGATTACTGCAAAGATCCAAGGAGAGTCTCCAGGAAAATGCTTTGTAAAGATAAATATAGTCAGGGCAAATATTCAGAAAGCATGCACTGGGATAGCTGTCAACTTTTAAAAAGTTCTATGACGATTGCTAAATTGCTGCTTTTGAGCCTCCTCCTCCCTGGGTGTTTCCCTGACACCTGCCAGCACACCTTGGCTTTCACAACACTGGCCTCCCTGTTCTTGTGGGCTACAAGGGAGACCCTGGCAGAGAAAATTAGATTATCCTCCAGCAACCTGTAAGTTAATGCTTGTTGCCCTTCTGCCCCTCCAAAGTTGTGGCTGCCTGCTTTTGGCTGGTGTTCCGTTAAAGTCACCTTTATGGCCATCTTTGGGAACTGAAATTTCCACAGTACATAGTACTGGTTGTTAAAATTTTGAATATTATCCTGAATATATTAATAAATACCATTAATAAAGTACCTAGTAAGTGCCACACATTATGCTGGGTGATTGACATAAATCATTTTACTTAATCTTCTTAACCCCTTAGCAAGTAACTACTATTATTAGCATTTCCACCTTACAAACCAGGCAACTGAGGCTTGGAGAATTTCAGTGCCTTGCTCAAGATCTCATAGCTGTTAAGTGGCAGAATCTACATTCAAATATGGTTCTGCAATATTCTAATGCTATTGTTGTATCCATGTTGTCTTTTCTAAATATAGAGTCATACAATTAGAGATTGTTAGTTTTTCCTAAGGGATTTACAAATCTATCCTTTCTCTGTTATCATGCTAATCTTGGAAATAATCAAGATGGTTTCTCTTAATTTTATAGATGATGAATTGAAGCCACAAAAAGTTATGTACTTTGTTCTTGGACATGCATGCATTCATTCACTCAACTAATATTCATTGGCTGCTTGGTGTGTTCCAGGCAATGTGATAGGCACGACGGGTATTCTCATGGACTTTACAATCTAAAGGAAGAGATGGCCAACCAACCAACCAACAAACAAATACATAAATAATATCTGAATAATAAAATTATAAAGAAAACCAAACAAGCTAACGGAATAGAGAGAACTCAGAGTTTGGAAAGGCAACATTAGGTAGAGTGGAAGGTAAAACCTGCCTGAGGAGTTGATATTAGGAGCTAGAATCTGAATGGAGAGAAGCTAGCCATACAGAGTCCAGAGTACACCCAGATGCTTAGTGACATTGTCAGGAATAGAACCGAGGTCTCCTAGATTCTACCCAGAGCTGCCGTCTCCAGGTGGAAGAAAGTTGACTAGGAATGACTGAATATGTGGGACATTCAAAGTTTAATCTGCAAGCACCCCTGTCCTTTACCACCCACCTTTATTCTTTGAATGTCTCTAGAAGTCACAAATATCCACCAGCCACTTTTCTGTTTCTGTACTCATTGAAAATGCTTCAGCTCAGCATCAGTGGTTGGGCTTTTCTCCAGATGTTCCCTTGGCAAGCGCAGATAAGTTTGTGTGCCCACAACAGTAAGCCTCTGGAACTAAGCTCCAAGTTATACTTCCCTCCCCACTTCCCCCTCCAGGCTTGGCCTTTTCTGTGTAATTGGCAGAATCATTAATATAGCAAAGTTTCTGTCTTTGTGACTGGTCTCCTGAGATGCTGAGGAAAGTAAGCTCAAGGACTGAGCAGCTGTGATGTCCAAGATGGCTGAAGCAGTAAGCAGAGCCATCCCCAATTGGGTGTTTTCACTGACTCATACTGAGAGTTGGGGGACCTGTAGTCACCACTGAGATGTTTTGGGAAGAGTTGGAAGAATCAACTTGACTATGAGATATATCGTGTTATAAACTTTTTATCTAAAATACATTCTTAGTCATATTAAAAAGTCTTACCCATAATTAAAATACCAGTTGTTTCCCCAAACATATGAATTCTAGGAATTAAGGATAAATGACCAATACAGAAGATGGTAGTAAGAATATATTTCTCATTTTATGATCTGTCATATTACCTTGTTTACTCAACCTTTTACTCTGATTATAAACTATAAATTACTTTAAACAGTAAGGAATTATTTAATTAGTTTTTATGTGGTCAGTAAAGTCTCTAAGTGCCACTCAGTGTTCTAATAACATACACTTGTACCTGAGATATATGTGGCAGCCAGCTGCCTTGTACCATACTGTTTCATTTTTTATCAGACTGGATTTGGTTCTATGCATTTGTTTTATTTTTTCTATTCAATAAATGTTTATTAAATATCTGTCATATGCTTTTCATTGTGTTAGGACCTGGGAATACAAAATCAATAGTAAATTAATAATATCCCCTGCATACACTCCATTCCCACTCCCCAATACATGCACACGTGTGGATGTGCTCACACACATGCACACATAGTCTCTCATTTGGAAGGCAAAAGCAGCTTCAGTCTCCTTTGGTGCTGGCTCATTAGCAGCTTTTATAGAAAATACCAAGTTGTTATGCATTTTACGGGCTAAAGTTATTGATTTTAAAGCAAGAAAATTGTTTAAAAAGTAGACTTTATAGACATGTCTCTTGTGGGCAGATTCATTTAATTCTGTTGCTTGGCTGTGCAGATTTTGTAGCCATTTAAAGGAGAAACTATTTTTTTCTTCAAGTTAAATTGTGGTACATTAGGTGATATTTGAACCAGTTTATGAGCTTCTGTTATGGCATGATGGGCTGACTCACGTCATGTATTGAAGAACGCTGCCCCCAAATTTCGTTATCTTGGGGCATTACACCGCACAGGGTAAAATGAGCCATTTTGTTCATCACGACTGCAGCCTTTGCTGAAATGGAGGTTATGGGATAACAACTTAAAGGCTAACTCATTAATGCTCAGGGACGAATGAGGTAATGTGACAGCAGACCAAATTTTCATGTAGAGACCTGTATCTCTTTCCCATGTTGTGATATATTAATGGGGATGTCTTTATCCATTGTCACTGCCTGTAGACATTTGAATACCGTAGATGCAATACCTTCTGGGCACTCAGCCTTGCACACTAACTACTTCTCAAACTCCAAATATCTCTCAATGGCTAGAAGAAAAATTGTGATGTGCCATAAAATGCCTAATTTATAAGGATTTCTAACAATGGCATCAGTGTAGTCCCTGCTTTTTTCTCATAGGTGTTTATTAGTGAGCATTGCACCATCCCTAACTATTTGATAGGGGCAATGGAGTAAATTAGTTCTCCAAATTATGAAGGCTGTGGATTTATGCCTCACTGAAAGCATTTCCTTCCTTGCAATGCCAAAGTGAGTGACCTTTCTGACATTTCTCCATCTGTGCCATGCATTTCTGGAGGACATGAGGAATAGTCTTGATGATACCCAAATGTGTTTCCCCTCTTTGTATTTTTTAAATATTTTACACAATTTTTAAATGTTACTTGCCATTTACAGTTATTGCAAAATATTGGCTATATTCCCCGTGTTGTACAATACATCCTTGAGCCTGTCTTACACCCAACAGTTTGTGCCTCCCACTCCCCCACCCCTATGTTGCCCCTCTCCCCCCCTTCACTGGTAACCACTAGTTTGTTCTATATCTGTGAGTCTGATTCTTTTTTGTTATATTCACTAGCTTGTTGTAATTTTTAGATTCCACATATAAGAGAGATCACACAGTATTTGTCTTTCCCTGTCTGACTTATTTCACTTAGCGTAATGCCCTCCACCTCCATCCATGTTGCTGCAAATGGCAAAATTTCATTCTTTTTATGGCTGAGTAGTATTCCACTGCATATATATACCATGTCTTCTTTATCCATTCATCTGCTGATGGACACCTAGATTTCTTCCATATCTTGGCAATTGTAAATAATGCTGCTATGAACACTGGGGTGCATGTACCTTTTTGAATTAGTGTGTGTTTTTGGTTTTTTCGGATATATACCCAGGAGAGTGATTGCTGGGTCATATGGTAATTCTATTTTTAGCTTTCTGAGAAACATCCATACTGTTTTCCATGGTGGCTGCACCGATTTACATTCCCACCAACAGTGTATGAAGGTTCCCTTCTCTCTACATCCTTGCCAACATTTGTTATTTTTGGTCTTTTTGAAAATAGCCATTCTGACAGGTGTGAGGTGATATCTCATTGTGGTCTTGATTTGCATTTCCCTGATGATTAGGGACGTTGAGTATCTTTTCATGTTCCTGTTGGCCATCTGCATTTCCTCTGTGGAAAATTGTCTATTCAGTTCTTCTGCCCATTTGTTAATCAGGTTGTTTGTTTTTTTGATGTTGAGTTGTATGAGCAGTTTATATATGTTGGATATTAATCCCTTATCATTTGGAAGTATTTTATCCCATTCAGTAGGTTGTCTTTTTACTTTCTCAATGGTTTCCTTTGCTGTGCAGAAACTTTTAAGTTTAATTAGTTTATTTTTGCTTTTATTTCCTTTACTTCAGGAGATGGATCCAAAAAATATATTGCTGTGATTTATGTTAAAAAGTGTTCTGCTTATGTTTTCCTCTAGGAGTTTTATAGTATCTGGGCTTACATTTACGTCTTTAATCCATTTTGAGTTTATTTTTGTGTATGGTGTTAGAGAATGTTCTAATTTCATTCCTTTAAATGTACCTGTCCAGTTTTCCCAGCACCACTTATTGAAGAGGCTGTCTTTTCTCCATTGTATATTCTTGCCTCCTTTGTCATAGATTAATTGACCATAAGTGTGTGGGTTTATTTATGGGCTCTCTATCCTGTTCCATTGATCTATGTATCTATTTTTGTACCAGTACCATACTGTTTTGATTATCATAGCTTTGTAGTATAGTCTGAAATCAGGGAGCATGATTCCTCCAGCTCTGTTCTTCTTTCTCAAGATTGTTTTGGCTATGTAGGGTCTTTTGTGTTCCCATACAAATTTTAAAATTATTTGTTCTAGTTTTTGGCCATGCAGTGTGGCATGCAGGATATTAGTTCCCTGACCAGGGATTCAACTCATACCTCCTGCATTGGGAGTGCAGAGTCTTAACCACTGGACCACCAGGGAAGTCTTATTTGTGTCTGCCTTAATTTCTTTCATCAGTGTCTTATAGTTTTTGGAGTACATGTCTTTTGCCTCCTTAGGTAGGTTTATTCCTAGGTATTTTATTCTTTTTGATGTGATGGTAAATGGGATTGTTTCTTAATTTCTCTTCCTGATACATCATTATTAGTGTATAGAAATGTAACAGATTTCTGTACATTAATTTTATATCATGCAACTTTACTGAATTCATTGGTGCACTCTAGTAGTTTTCTGGTGGCATCTTTAGAATTTTCTGTGTGTAGTATCATGTCATCTGCAAACAGTTAACTGTATTTCTAAATTCAAGCAATGAACAATTAGAAGTAAAAATTTTGAAAATATATGTATATCATTTTAAATGGGTCCAAAAAAGAAATTGCCAAGTATTAATATAACAAACTTGTATAGGATTTGTATGCTGACAACTATAAAATTCTGATGAAAGATTTCAAGGAAGATATAAATGGTGAGACATACCATGAGCATGGATTGGAGGATTCAATGTAATAGAGATGCCAGTTCTCCCCAAAGTAATCTATAAATTTAATGCAATAGCAATGAAAATTCCAGCAGAATTTTGTGGTTATTGTTACTATAGACAATAGGAATTTCCATATTCTAAATTTTATATAAAAGGAAAAAGAAAATAAAATAGCTAAAACAATTTTGAGAAAAAGAACAAAGTTGAAGGACTCACACTAACAGGTTTTAAGACTTTGAATAAATCTACAGTAATGAATGCAGTATGCATTGGCAAAGGAATAGAACCTTGGATCAATGGACCAGAATAGATAGTTGAGAAATAGACCCATGCAAATGTGGCCATTTGGTCTTTGACAAAGGTATAAAAGCAATTCATTGGAGGAATTGTAGTCTTTTCATCAAATGGAACAAACGGCCATTCATATGGAAAAAATAAAAATGAACTCTGACCTCAACTTCACACCTGATACAAAAATTAATTCCAAATGGTGCATAGATATAAATATAAAATGTAAAGCTTTAAAGCTTATGGAAAACATAGGAGAAAACTTATATAATCTGAGTTTAAGCAAAAGTTCTTAGAAAGGAAATGAAAACCATGATATGTAAAAGAAAAAAATAAATAAGTTCTTTGTTAAAATTAAGAACTTTTTCTCTGTCAAAGGTGCTGCCATGAAGATGAAAAGACAAAGACTGGGAGAAAATATTTGCAATTCATACATCCGACAAGGGACTTGTATCCAGGATATATAAATAACTCTGAAAACTCAACACTAAAAAAACAATCCAATTAAAAAATAGGCAAAGGGCATAAGCAGACATTTCACTGAAGAGAATATACAGATAAAATAAGCACAGGGGAAGATATTTAACATCATTTGTTATTAGGCAGATGCAAATTAAAAACAAGATAACACTATACACCTATTAGAATGTCTTTTGGAATACTAGTCTGGTGAGAATGTGGAGCAACTGGAATTCTTATATGTTGTTCTTGGGAATGCAAAATGGTACAGCCACTCTAGAAAACTTATTGGAAGTTTCTTATCATGTTAAAAATGCACCTGCCATATGACCAAGCAATTGTACTCTTGGTAATTTTTCTTAGAGAAATGAAAACTTATACTCAGATAAAATTTTATATACAATTGTTTATAACAGTTTTGTTCATAATAGTGAAAAATTGGAAACAATCTAAACATCCTTCAATGGATGAGTGGTAAAACAAACTGTGGTACAGCCATACAATGGAATACTAACTACTCAGCAAAACAAACAAAAAACATTTCTGCCCTGGAAGCTCTCCCTGGAAGCTCTTACAGTTTCAGACAAATGCATTTGGATGTAAATGGTTTACAGCCAACAGAATAAAGTCATTTGACAACATTACTAACTAAAGGGAGGTCAAGATGTTTATGATTACCATGTTGTGGATTAGACCTGCTAGTGGTGGAATGAAAGGACTTGGGAAATAGAGAAACATGAGCCAGAGATAAAGTCATTGGATACTTATGAAGTGCCTTCTGAGCTCATGCAGTGCACTATCCTAGCAATGGGGACTGGTGAGCTTAAAATTTATTGTACAACAAGGAAATATGTAAGTGATTGCAGGAGGAAATTAGGTACCAGTCATTCAGGGGTTATAGATTAAATGCATTCATAACAAGTTGAATGTAAAGTGAACAGCCTACCATATAGAAAATCATATTTTCTCACTGACTTCCATTATGACTGGAGAGATGTAATATTTTTATTTTGCTTCAGCTAAAATAAACATCACATTTCAGTTCCAAATGGTTGATTCAAAGAGCATGCTGCCTTTGTTGCTATATGTGAGGTTTAAGTCTTTCACAATCTCTGAAGTCCAAATGGTCAATCAAGCCACTTAAAATTTCAAGATATTTTAAAGCACCCTATGAATGATATACCACCAAGAAAATCCCCATTTAATGGACATACTCCCTGATATCAGGTTAGAAATAAGTAGTGCAAGGAGCAGAAGCTTGGTAAACAAACAAAAAAGGTTACAATCCCAGCACCACCACACCATCTGTGTTGACCTTGGGATATAACCTATCTGAACCTCAATTTACTATATAAGGGACTTTGTTTCCATGGGATCATAATATGGGAACCAGCTATGCTATTGAAGCAGATAGTACAAGTTTGTACCTATGTGAGTCATGTAGAAATTTCTGAGACTCATCAGAGACAAGAAAACAAGCCCTTATTTGCACATTAACGCTTTAATCATAAAGATATAAACACACCTCTTACCTTCAAGCAAATATTTCATTAATGGTAGTGTATTAAAAGCAATGCCTTTGATATGAAATGTGTTACTTCATTGGACTTCATAAAATATATAGTCTACATTAAGGGACTATTGTAAAATGTTGTTTATTTTTAATGAACTAGACTAGTGATACCTCAAAACTTTTAATGAAAGTTTCATCTGAACAGGTGGAAAAGAATAATGGATGGAATTCTGAAAAAAATTCTATCAAAACTTTTTTCTACAGATCTTTTGTTTTGGCATGGAGATCACCTCACTGTAGAACCAGAAAACACCCTCTCTCTTCCCAGGAAGTAACCATGTCAGGATCGTGGGGTGGAGGTAGGTGATTCCATAGCACAGGCTGAGAAGAACTGTATTGCAGTTAGTGAAATCAGGGAGTTCAAAGCTGGAAATCATGTTTTGGAAATTAGCTTGAACTTGGGAGGAATGGCACTGAAGTGAGCAGAAGTGAGAGCTGAAGAAGGAGGGGTGGAATATAAGAGATGGGAGGACTCCTGAGTTGATGGTCAGTTGAATCTCTTGGACTAGCGACAAGGGAGAATAAAGAGCCACAGATAGTGACAAAGTCATCACAGGTCATTCATGTTAAGAGAAAGAACGCTGTGATACACAAGATGCTTAAGATTCTCATTGTGCTTTAGGACCTCAGAAAGAGAAGGGTAGCCCAGGCTTGGAAAACACCTTTGCTAGAAATTTGAGAATGGAGAAATTGAATGGCCAAAATCTAGGCAGAACTGAAAGATAAATTGAGACTAACCCCCATGAGAGTGACCATGTCCAGGTTCCCCATCATGATGACAGTATACAAGACGATGAACAGTCCAAAGAGAGGGGTTAAACCAAAGGTAATGATGCTGAGGAAGATCAGTCATCCCTTGGAGAAGGAATTTTGTCACTACACTGGGATTTCTCTCCCATGGTTTCCAAAAGGCATCTAGGACAGAACTCCCAAGACACAGACTCAGCAATCTGGACAGGAATTTACACTGAGAGATCTTC
This sequence comes from Orcinus orca, assembly GCF_937001465.1. Lineage (NCBI taxonomy): Eukaryota > Metazoa > Chordata > Mammalia > Artiodactyla > Delphinidae > Orcinus > Orcinus orca. Next base: position 113,582,165 of record NC_064580.1, read on the forward strand.
TGGCGCAGTACCTTGCCTTCAGGTTAGTGAGGGTCTCAACTTGTGATTGTCAATGTTAACTCTAATGTCTCTGTTCAACCTCAATGATCTTTTATGGCATAAAAAATGCTCTTTGCTCCACATTTATGGATTTTAAATTCCCTCTCTTAAGGGCTGGTTACCAAATTATGGGAAAGGACAGTGAAACTGAGTGAAGCTAGAAAAGGAAGGCTGCAAAACCCAGGAAGCTGTAAAGAGAACAGATATACTACATCTTCCACTCTTGCCTTTTTTCCTTGCTGTAACTTGCATCTTCGCATAGATAGTAAGAAAGGGGTCAGACCTAGGGCCCAATCTTGGTGTAGTTTTCACTTAATAATTGAAACCCAAAGGACAAGGACCCTGAGAATAAGTTTTGTTTCTGTTTCCCAATCGAGAAGCAAAGTTCTCACTGTGTCACTCCCTTCTCAATATACCCATGTGTCTTCCCAGTCTTACTGGATTAATTTCCCATTTCACAGTTTGGCATTTAAGGCTCTCTTTCTACAACACGTTTCCAATTATTTCCAGCCTTGGTTTTACTGTCCACATTTACAAAACTTACAGTGGGGATTTCAACCAGTAACAATTGTATTCTCTCTCTGGCTGAAGTGTAAAAATTAAGTCATGAAGGATGAGACAGCACCATCTTTTTTTTTTTAACATCGTTATTGGAGTATAATTGCTTTACAATGGTGTGTTAGTTTCTGCTTTATAACGAAGTGAATCAGCTATACATATACATATATCCCCATATTCCCTCCCTCTTGTGTCTCCCTCTCACTGTCCCTATCCCACCCCTCTAGGTGGTCAAAAAGCACCGAGCTGATCTCCCTGTGCTATGTGGCTGCTTCCCACTAGCTATCTATTTTACATTTGGTAGTATATATAAGTCCATGCCACTCTCTCACTTCGTCCCAGCTTACCCTTCCCCTCCCCGTGTCCTCAAGTCCATTCTCTACATCTGTGTCTTTATTCCTGTCCTGCCCCTAGGTTCTTCAGAATCACTTTTTTTTTAGATTTCATATGTATATGTTAGTGTACGGTATTTATTTTTCTCTTTCTGACCTATTTCACACTGCATGACAGTCTCTAGATCCATCCACCTCACTACAAATAACTCAATTTCGTTTCTTATTATGGCTGAGTAATATTCCATTGTATATATGTGCCACATCACCTTTATCCATTCATCTGTCGATGGACACTTAGGTTGCTTCCATGTCCTGGCTATTGTAAATAGAGCTGCAATGAACATTTTGGTACATGAATCTTTTTGAATTATGGTTTCCTCAGGGTATCTGCCCAGTAGTGGGATTGCTGGGTCGTATGGTAGTACTATTTTTAGTTTTTTAAGGAACCTCCATACTTTTCTCCATAGTGGCAGCACCAATTTACATTCCCACGAACAATGCAAAAGGGTTCCCTTTTCCCCACACCCTCTCCAGCATTTGTTGTTTGTAGATTTTTTGATGATGGCCATTCTGGTCGGTGTGAGGTGATACCTCATTGTAGTTTTGACTTGCATTTCTCTAATGATTAGTGATGTTGACTGTCCTTTCATGTGTTCGTTGGCAATCTGTGTATCTTCCTTGGAGAAATGTCCACCTAGGTCTTCTGCCCACTCTTGGATTGGGTTGCCTGCTTTTTTGATATTGAGCTGCATGGGCTGCTTGTAAATGTTGGAGATTAATCCATTGTCAGTTGCTTCATTGGCAAATATTTTCTCCCATTCTGAGGGCTGTCTTTTCATCTTGTTTATGTTTTCTTTTGCTGTGCAAAAGCTTTGAAGTTTCATTAGGTCCCATTTGTTTATTTTTATTTCCATTTCTCTAGGAGGTGGGTCAAAAAGGATCTTGCTGTGATTTATGTCATACAGTGTTCTCTATGTTTTCCTCTAATATTTTTATAGTGTTTGGCCTTACACTTAGGTCTTTAATTCATTTTCAGTTTATTTTTGTGTATGGTGTTAGGGAGTGTTCTAATTTCATTCTTTTACATGTAGCTGTCCAGTTTTCCCAGCACCTCTTATTGAAGAGGCTGTCTTTTCTCCATTGTATATTCTTGCCTCATTTATCAAAAATAAGGTTTGTCTCTGGGCTTTCTATCCTGTTCCATTGATCTATATTTCTGTTTTTGTGCCAGTACCATACTGTCTTGATTACTGTAGCTTTGTAGTTTAGTCTGAAGTCCAGGAGCCTGATTCCTCCAGCTCCGTTTTTCTTTCTCAAGATTGCTTTGGCTATTCGGGGTCTTTTGTGTTTCCATACAAACTGTGAAATTTTTTGTTCTAGTTCTGTGAAAAATGCCAGTGGTAATTTGATAGGGATTGCATTGAATCTGTAGATTGCTTTGGGTAGTAGAGTCATTTTCACAGTGCTGATTCTTCCAATCCAAGAACATGGTATATCTCTCCATCTGTTTGTATCTTCTTTAATTTCTTTCATCAGTTTCTTATACTTTTCTGCATACAGGTCTTTTGTCTCCTTAGGTAGGTTTATTCCTAGGTATTTTATTCTTTTTGTTGCAGTGGTAAATGGGAGTGTTTCCTTAATTTCTCTTTCAGATTTTTCATCATTAGTGTATAGGAATGCAAGAGATTTCAGTGCATTAATTTTGTATCCTGCTACTTTACCAAATTCATTGATTAGCTCTAATAGTTTTCTGGTAGCATCTTTAGGATTCTCTATGTATAGTAGCATGTCATCTGCAAACAGTGACAGCTTTACTTCTTCTTTTCCAATTTGGATTCCTTTTATTTCTTTTTCTTCTCTGATTGCTGTGGCTAAACCTTCCAAAACTATGTTGAATAATAGTGACACCACCATCTTGACACTGTTATGCAGTCCCTGGGATGTGTTGGGGAGCAGAGCCTGAGGGGAAAATAAAAGACCAGGATGCTGCCTGATAATGCAATCTCTTTGTGATCAGACTGAGACCCTGGGCCCATAATGGTGTCACAATGGGTATGCCTGGGTATATATGGATTTGCTTAACCCAACTATTTGGAATATTCCAACTTCTCACTCTCTTTGAGTCCATTCCAGCCTCTGTGCCCTTATGCTGACCAATATGCTTATGTGCATTTCTCTTCCTCTCAGTAGTCCAAGCTTCTTCTCTGTTAAGTTCCAGCTCCGAATACTCTCTTTCAGAGGAAGCTTCTCTGATTGTTTCTTTCTCTGTATACCTATTGTCCTTCCTACTCTCTCTGGAATCTTTTAACAATCACACATATGTTGCTACTATGAATAACTGAATTAAGGCCCTCAACTAGATCCCAAGTCCCCCAAGGTAATCTGCCATGGCCTTTTTAGTCCTCTCTCCATCCAATTCCAGTCTCAAAATTTTATTCTTTCTTGGCATGCATAACTCCACTCCCTCTAGGAGGTTCTAATTCTCTCACCATTCTTTTTCAATCTTTTGCTGGATACTCTTCTTCTACCCAAACTTTAATTGTTGGGATTCTTTCATTCACTCATTTGTATCTTAATTTGATTTACAGTTACACTATGACAGTCTGTGCAAATTGTTCATGAATCTCTTCCCTTCCTTTCCCTTCCCTCTCCCCTCCTCCTCTTTCTCCTTGCCTTCCTCTCCTCTTAAAACTTCAACTAACTTGAAAGTGCTGATGACCCCTATTCCATAACTTTAACCCAAATGTTTCTCTTCAGTTTCAGTCCTGTTTCTAGCTGCTTACTGGATGTTCTCTCCTAGATATCAGAGAATGTATCCCAAACTGAATATCTTCTACCTCTTTCAACTTGGCCTTCTCCTTGTATCTCTCATTTCCATTAATTGTCTAATGTTTTACCAATTCATCATCATCATTGGCTTTCTTATGACTACCTCCTATGTCTAATCAGTCACAAAACCTTACTAATTCAACTTCTCAGAAATCTCTCTCATCTGTTTATCCCCATCCTTGCATGTGTCTACTGTTATTGCCTTAGTTCTGGTCTTCATACTCTTTTATATGGGTTATTGTAATAGTAACTTTAGTCATCTTTCTTCCTAGCTCCCCCCAGTCCATCTTCCACCTGCTTCTAAAGTTATCTTGCTAAATGAATTTGACCATGTAATTCCTCTGCTTTGGAAATGTTTATAATTCTCCACTGTATACAGTAGAAAGTCCACCCAATTTGACATAGCAGTTTCAGGCCAACACAATCTGGCCCCAAATCAGTTTTCCAGATGTACTTCCCATCATTCCCTCCATGTGCTCTACACTTCAGCTCCACTTAAGCTACAGTTCTCCAGCACATGAATATATAACATAATGTAAAATCCTCTATTTTAATCCTGATTACATTGTTTTAAGGTGTTTATAAGTATCCTAAAGGTAAGGACTATGTATTATTCACCTTTGTAGTCTCAGTATTGGGCATAAGTAGATCTCAATAAATATTACATAAACTCATGAATGAATGATAACCTGGATTTGAATTCCATTTCTTTTTTTATTAGTTATCCATTTTATACATATTAGTGTATATATGTCAATCCCAATCTCCCAATTCATCACACCACCACCACCACCACCTGCCACTTTATGTGACTTTTGAGCAGTTATCTAAGATTTCAGAGCCTTAATTTCCACATCTGTAAACTGGGCATAGTAATAATTGCCATCCAGCCCTATAGATTTTGAAGGGAGTTTTATTTTATGTGTCCCTTTTATGTCTTTTAACCTCTAAATTCTCAAAACCCTACCCTGGCTTTGGCAGACAGTGGCAGAAGCAACAAGGGGAGTGCTTTGGGGCCAAACCCTGAGCAGCAGCTGCAGTGGGCCTGTCTCACAGCTGCTGCCTAGGCTCTTGGGAACTTTGCATTGTTAACCCTTTGGGTGTAGTTCTTGAGAACCCTACGGATTATTTAACCTTTAACATTTTGCTTTGTTTCTGGATAACCAACACAGATTATTCACCTACCCAATCTGCTTCATCTTTTCTGGGCAACCCTTCTCAAGCAGACCATGATTAGATAGATACAACACACTCACCAGTGTCTCAGATGAAATGACTTCTTAAGCTTTCCCCATCTTGGTGGCTCTCCTGTAGACATGTTTCCCTTTTTCAGTTACACAGTGCTCCAGGTATGGCTTGACCTGTATAAAGAACTGTTAGACTCAAACCTCTGTTCTTTTAGACATTCATATTGTATTATTGATAGGTCAACCTGCATGATTTTATTTAGCAACTGTGTCACACCCTTGCCTCACATCAGCCTGGGAGCAAGTGTAAAACCCCAGGGCATCTCTACACCAATTGCTGTCATGACAAATCATCCTGTATATGTGTACTTGATGTTCTGAATCTTTAAGGAGAACTGGGAAATTTTAATTAATTTCTATTCACCATTCCAATATCTTGATAATTGTTACTATCTTGATTCTATTATCCATCTTTTTCAGCTCTCATTCCTGTATTCCTCTCTTCTTATACCCAGCTTTGAGTCATCTGCCTGTTTGATCATTTGTCTGTGTCCTCATCCACATAATCTGTATATTTTTTTCTCCAATTCTTTACTGTGGGAAAATATACATAACTTAAAATTTACCATTTTAAGTTTAAATGGTTAAACCATTTCAATTAACTATTTATTTATTTATTACATATATATACTTATCAACTGAATGTGGCCCCCTAAAATCCATATGTTGAACTCCTAACCCCCAAAGTGATGGTATTAAGAGGTGGGGCTTTTGGGAGGTAATTAGGTCATGAGCGTGGAGTTGTTATGGATGGGTTAGTACCCTTATAAGAAGAGACAGGTAACCTTGCTCTCTTTCTGTCTGCCCTCTACCATGTGAGTACACAATGGGAAGATGGCCATCTACAAACAAGAAACAGGGCTCTTACCAGAACCTGAACATACTGGCACCCTAATTTTAAACTTCTCAGCCTCCAGAATTGTAATAAATTTCTTTTGTTTAAGCCACCCAGTGTGTGTGTGTGTGTGTGTGTGTGTGTGTGTGTGTGTGTGTGTGTGTATTTGCGTGTATGTATATATATTGAGTACTTACTATAGTTATACATGCCCAATACTGAAAAATTATGAAACATGATTCCAGTTTTTATGAAGCTAATAATTTCCTTGGAGAAGGTGACAGTTTATCTTTTTAACATATCACTATATTTCTAGGTTTTATTTCACCCATACTATAGCAATAGCTCTCTGCTCCTCGATGGTCTGCTCACTTATGGCCTTGGCCTTCCTGGATCCCCAGTGCATCCTCCAAATTATCATTAAAATGGTCTCTTAGAACTCTAAGCTCATTTTCTCAACCTGGATGCACCTTAAACACACCAAAGGACAATAAAAATGTCAAAATCTGGGTTTCAAAATAGATCAGTTAAGCAAGAGTTTCATGGGTAGGGCCTGAACATCCATATTTTTGAAGATCATCACATGATTCTGATGCACAATGAGGGTTGACAACCAGTGCTATAGGCTGATTATGCAGCTCTTCTATTTGAAACTCTACCCTCTTGTGGTCACCTCTACTCAAGCTCTTTTGCATGGCTACAGTGACTTCCATGATCTGGCCTGGGATTCATCTCTTAACACTCTTCATGTCACTCTTCATAATTCAGAAATTTATTCTCTAAATTAGCAGTGCTGCTTCATAACTTTATACCTTTTCATGCACTGTATCCTCTGCTTGAAATATCTTTCCCTTCCTTATCTGTCAAAATATAATTCATCCTTCAAAACTTAAATGACACCTCCTCCAGGAAGTTTTTCCTGAACGTGCTGTCTCTGTAGCTGGTAAAACTTTTTATTGTTACTTATTATAAAAAATGAATTGTAAGCAGTTGTTTACACACGTGTCCGCTATTCAACTGTAAAGTCATTGAGGGCTGGGAATGTGCGTTATTTACTTCTGTAGCCCCAAAACTTAGACACTAGATCTAGCACATAGTAGGTGCCCAATACATATCTGTGGACTGAGTTGATGAATGAATTAATTAATTTTAAAAAATGTTTCAACATCTCTAAGACCAGAAAATAAAGAAGAAATAATGACGTAGATTCAAAAGAAGGGGTTTGTCGTTGAAAACACTCAGTGAGAGGATCTCTGTCTTTGGGAAAAGGGATTTTGTCTGGAGAAAACTAGGCTGTACTAGGAAGGATAACTAATTCCATGTAGACAGGCAGCCAAGAACAGGCAGTGGCCAAAGTGTTGATGGATGACAGCTGGAAATATGGCTCGTGAACCAACTAAAAATGACACATCAATCTGAACTGCAAAATAAATCATTGACTCCAAAGATTCTTATTCACTTTAAAATCTCACCCTCCATGAACATTTAATAAGAACACTTCAGATTGTTGTAGCACTTTACCACTTTACACATTCACATACATAATCTCATTTAAACTTCCCAACAACCCTATAAGGACAGCATTATCAACCCTGGTTTAGGATGGAAAAAACTGAGGCTCTAATAAATTCAGTAAATAGTCCAAGGTCACACAGATGATGAGTAGTAGATTCAGAACACAAATAGGCCTTGAGATAATAAAGGGAGATAAAATAAGGAAACCAAAAATATATATAGGGAAAGTAAAGAAAGAAATTCACAGTATATACTTTAAATTTCATTCTGGGGTCTATTAACCTCAAGTTTATTAATCTTTTCTCAGTGATGGTAAAGGAATTGGTCAGAGAAAGAGATGCTCCTAGGCTAAGATCAACTGACTATCTATGATGTACTAGGTATGGTGCAAGTCACTTTACATTTAATACCAACGATATCCTTATATGGTAGATATTATTAGCCACAGTTTAAAAAATTAATTTGCCTGAAGTTCTGTAAAAATGTTGAACCCTGTTCTAATTGACTCTAAAACCAGTGCAACTTAAATAACATTATATAGTTAATTCCTATATGTTGGTTACATTTAAGAAAAATGTTTTATGAAAGAACTACTTGGAATATCTATTATCTTTTTAAGAAAGTAAGACACAAAGTCAGAGGAAGAAAAGAACGGTGATCTGAGCAGGGTTGAAATAATCATGAAAGTCAACCTGGAGGAAAAGTGGGACTTGAATCTTTTTTTTTTAACATCTTTATTGGAGTATAATTTCTTTACACTGGTGTGTTAGTTTCTGCTGTATAACAAAGTGACTCAGCTATACGTATACATATATCCCCATATCCTCTCCCTCTTGCGTCTCTCTTCAACCCTCCCTATCCCACCACTCTAGGTGGTCACAAAGCACAAAGCTGATCTCCCTGTGCTATGTGGCTGCTTCCCACTAGCTATCTATTTTACATTTGGTAGTGTATATATGTCCATGCCACTCTCTCACTTCGCCCCAGCTTACCTTCCCTCTCCCCGTGTCTGCAAGTCCATTCTCTATGTCTGCGTCTTTATTCCTGTCCTGTCCCTAGGTTCTTCAGAACCTTTTTTTTTTTTAGATTCCATATATATGTGTTAGCATATGGTATTGGTTTTTCTCTTTCTGACTTCACTCTGTATGACAGACTCTAGGTCCACCCACCTCACTAGAAATAACTCAATTTCATTTCTTTTTATGGCTGAGTAATATTCTTTAAAAATTTTTTTAACATCTTTATTAGAGTATAATTGCTTTACAATGGTGTGTTAGTTTCTGCTTTATAAAAAAGTGAATCAGCTATACATATACATATATCCCCATATCTCCTCCCTCTTGCGTCTCCCTCCCATCCTCCCTATCCCACCCCTCTAGGTGGTCACAGAGCACCGAGCTGATCTCCCTGTGCTAAGCAGCTGCTTCCCACTAGCTATCTATTTTACCTTTGGTAGTGTATATATGTCCATGCCACTCTCTCAGTTCGTCCCAGCTTACCCTTCCCATTCCCCATGTCCTCAAGTCCATTCTGTACATCTGCGTCTTTATTCCTATCCTGTCCCTAGGTTCTTCAGAAGCTTTTTTTTTTTTTAAGATTCCATATATATGTGTTAGAATACGGTATTTGTTTTTCTCTTTCTGACGTACTTCACTCTATATGACAGACTCTAGGTCCACCCACCTCACTACAAATAACTCAATTTCATTTCTTTTTATGGCTGAGTAATATTCCATTGTATATATGTGCCACATCTTCTTTATTCATTCATCTATCAATGGACACTTAGGTTGCTCCCATGTCCACCCTGATACCAAAGCCAGACAAAGATGTCACAAAGAAAGAAAACTACAGGCCAATATCACTGATGAGCAAAGATGCAAAAGTCCTCAACAAAATACTAGCAAACAGAATCTAACAGCACATTAAAAGGATCATACACCATGATCAAGTGGGGTTTATCCCAGGAATGCAAGGATTCTTCAATATATGCAAATCAATCAATGTGATAAACCATATTAACAAATTGAAGGGGACTTGAATCTTGAGGGATGGGTAAAGTTTGTAGCGCCAGCTAGGCAAGAAGGGCATTCCAGGAAGGGATAACGACATGGTTGAAGGTACTGAGGAGAGCGGCATCTGCTGGAGAGTCAGTAAAGAACCCAAGAGCGTTGGGTGTAATAGTTTGCTACCATCCAAGAAATGCAGTATGTCCTAACCTTCATGGTTTGAGAAATACATTCTGCCCCCTGAAATTTTGGGGTTTGGGAGAAGTTACTTTCCTGGATACTAACAACAACTGAGGGCCTTTCTGGTACAAGGAAATTGAATTGTTGATTGCTGGACTGTGTTATGAAAGGGAGCAAGCCACCGATTATCATCAGCTCCCTGCAGGGTCCTACTGGCACAACAGTGAAAACTGGTAAATAGACCCTGAGATAAGAACAAGAGAAGAAATGAGAGATGAGATAAGTAGGCTTTTAAAAAAGATACAAAATAGGTATCTTTCATAGATTAGGTATTTTTTATTGAAAAAGTAATACAGGCACTTCAAACAAAAAGTTTCAAAGAGTACAAAAGGGTATAACAATGAAAGCCAGTCTACTTCTGCACATACAAACATATGTATATATATCGTTTTTTAATCAAAAAAGGAAAGACACGGTATACTCCATTGTGATCCTTACTTTTTCTTTAATCTCAATAAGCTTTGAAAATCATTATATTTTAAACTGAATGAATATTGTTTCAATATATGAATGTACACTATCTGATCCTATAATAATGGACATTTAGCTTCATCCCAATTTTTCACTGGTACAAATAATGCTGCAATGAATTTGTATATGTATACCTTTTCATACTTGTACAAGTATTTTCATAAAATAAACTTCTAAAATGAGAATTTTTGAGTCAAGGATAAATGCATTTTTCATATTCATAGATATTGCAAAATTATGTGCACCCAAGAGGTTGCACCAATTTATAATTTCACCTACAAGGTATGAAATGCTCATGTCTCTACCCTTACCAACACTAGGCATTACTTAGCCTTTGATATTTTCCAATCTGATGGAGGGAAATGATGTTGCATTATCATTTTAACTTATGTTGCTCTAATTATTAGTAGGGTTACACATATTTTTCTGTGCTTATTGGCCATGTGTAGTTGTTTTTCAGTGAACTGTGTATTTATGGCCTTTATTCATTTTTCTATTTATGTGTTTTCTCTTTTACCTATTGATTTGTAAAAGATCTTTACATATTAAATAACAGTCTACTGTGGATCAGGTGTATTGAAGATGTTTCTTCAGAATTGTTTTTCGACTTTATTGTATTTTCATGCAAAAAATACATTTAAAATGTTGTATGTAGTTAGATTTATCAAACTTTTTGTTTTCTGGGTTTCGCATCTTCCTTAGAAAGGCCTTTCCACTTCAAGATTGCATATAATTTTTCCATGTCTTTTCCTGATACCTTTACACAATTGCCCCTTCCATTTGACTCCTTGATACTTCTGGAACTTATTTTTGGGTAAGAAGTTGAGAAATCTCTATTCTATGGCATTAGTTTATCGAGTAGTGTTGCCAGATTTAGCAAATAAAAATACAGGATGTCCTGTTAAATTTGATTTCAGATGAACAATGAATTTTTTAGTATAATCATATCCTAATTATTGCACAGGACATATTTATCTGATTATTTGTTGTTTATCAGAAATTAAAAATTACTGTGCGTCTTCCGTTTATAGGCAATCCTAACCAAGAAGAAAGTGAGGAGTAGCTTAAAAGTATAAAATAAAGTTGTGTAGATTGATGATTAACACTTTCTGGTCAGTGGGAAGCCCTTAATACAGGCACTTAGACATTGGCTCGAGCAGAGCAATTACAATTCTGGGGTGTGAATTAAATGAGCTTGTTTTGTCTTCTGGGCTTTGGCTTGAAAAATGAAACCTCTTAAATAAAATGCAAGGGGCTCAATGGATTTGAAGGGTTTTTTTGGCTTTCCGACTCTTCTTTAAAAGAAAAATCAGCTTAATAGAAATTGAAAAGATTCTGTTATATTTGTGTCATACTATGACAATTTTGATATATAGGCTTTCTCGTAAGATTAGTGTTTCAAGTTCAAATTATTGGTAAAGTTGCCAAATTGATTTTATCATTTGGAGTTGGTAGGGAAATGTCATTCTTATTAATCACTTTAGATAATGTTTAAGTGGAATTCTTTGTGATTGATTAAGTCTTTTATTTTTTAAGTGACCAAGTGAATTGTATCTGAAATTTGGAATGTCTGTAATTCATGAACATTTGCTTACCTAGTTCTTTACTAAAAATTAACTTTACTTTTAGAACAAGCTCCTTTACTTGCTCCTGTGTTATGTTAAGAAAAGCATTGGGTCTGGAGTTAGAAGACCGATTAAAGACCCAGATCTACATTTTGTTATCTCTGTGCTGTAAAAGTTAAATGGCTTAACATCTTTGATCCACCAATTTCCTCATCTATAAAGTGGGCATAGCAATCCCTATATCATAGCAATTAAGAATGAAATGAGATGCACAGGCAAAGTGCACTGTGCACAGTGCACAGGCATGGCACTTTATAGGTATTCAATAAATGTCCATTTATTTGTCGATACCTAGATATTAAAAATTATATATATTTGGAAAATCATTTCCATTGATGTTTCTCTAGAAAGTGGAATTTTGTTTAGCATGTGATTTCTCTTTAAAGACTGATGAGTTTTCTATTCTCACAAATATGGGGAAAACCAGATAAATACAAAGATCTAATTTTAGAATGCTCAGTATGAAACAAACAAAACCCACAAAATATACAACAACATGTACCAATGGGGTTCCTTCTGTAAATTTACTGAATTGCAATAATATTGTTTGCCTTTGTTTTATAAAAAATAAGATCCTCTTACCTAACTAAGGGGAAAAAACCACCAGCAAGACTTGGGGTGGCGGTGGAGTGAGCCCAGTGACTTTTCTGTTGTGCACTCTTTGAAATAAGCCTATGCTTGGCCACATCAAGTCACAGATGGAGGGCATTTGGTTTCTGCTACTTTTTTTCTCATTGTAAATTTGTCAAGGATTTGTTGTATGCTGTGGAATGGTTAGATGTGGGAAAAGAGTCCAAGCACTGTGGCTGGCCCCAGGATTTCTGGATGAGTATTGATGATATGTAGGAGTAGGAAGGCTGCTGGTGAGAATGTGTGATATCCGAGAGACACCCAGGGAAACGTAATGAAGAACAAGGCTTCCCAGAGACAGGATTTTGAATGATAATCCCATAAACTATCTGTTGTCACTTTCTCCAACATAGGCTGTACTCCCAACTATAGTCAGCAGCCCTGGATAGGAGTTAGAAGACCTGGGTTCTAGTCATTAATTCTCTATGTGTTCTGCAGCAAGTAATTTCAACTTTCTGGGCCTTAGATTCTTCATCTGTAGAACTGAGGTGATATGTGTGTGGGGTGTGGGTGTGGATAGCTTAACTATCTCCAGGTCTGGTGTAAGAAGAAAATGAGAGAACAGATTTGAGTGTTCTTTGAAAAGGCAAGAAGCGTTATGTAAATACAACTTCAGATATTATTTGTAATCATTTACAGTGATAGCAATGATAATTTGATAATCAAAAGCAACCAGACATTCTTCTTGATTTACATAAAGTGTGAAGATAGCCTTGGGTAGCATCAAAACCTGGGATTTCTTAGGAAACTTTGGGAGCAGCAAACTGTTCCTTCATCACCTCTTCTTTACCTCTTTTCTCCAGTCAGCTAGCTCATGGCCCAGTCTAGGTCAAGGAGTCTCTCTTTTTTAGTACCTCTCATAAGGATATAGTTATCCTCATATCAATAGCTAGATGTATACTAAAGCTCTACTGAGAGGGGACATTATAGAAGTTTAAAACCATTAACTTTTCAATTTAATTTGAAAATAAAACTCTACTTCAAAATGAAGAGTCATCTGACTTAGGACCAATGAAAGGAAAGTCATGTCATCAATCAAATGAAGAGCTTGGACCAACATATTTCCAAAGTTTTCTTCCAGCTTTGATATTTAAACTAAGAGTCCTTGTGACAAAATCTCAGCTACCTTTCCAATCTAATCTCCCCCTGCTCCCAGCCTCTCATTGTAAGCTAAGTAATTTCCTTTGCCTTCCCTTCCCAACCTTGTCCCAGTGCCCTCCCTCAGCATTTTGATGCACTTTCTTCCAAAAGTAATTTTCATCCCTTTCCTTTCCACCTAGCTAAGCCTATCGAGCCTGAGTTATCAATGATGAAAAAAGGGACTATTGACCTGGCAATGTATTAGGTGCTTTATCTATGTAATTTCTAATCCTTACATAAACATTTTGAGGTGCACTTTAGTCTTCCCCATTTACAGGAAAGGAAACTGAAGCTCAGAAAGTTCAAGTAACTTGCTCGAGATCACATAACTAGTGGCAAGGTTAGGGTTTGAGTTAAAATCTGTCAGGCTCCATAGTTGTCCCTTCAAGTTCAAGACCCACCTCCCCTAGGCCCAAAGACCTTCACCTTCCTCAGACACCCTCCAGGTCTTCAAATCAAGCCATACATTTAATACTATCTTGCAGTAGACTTATTTTAGTTCATATCTTCTGTTTCCAATTCCTTTTTGAGTTCCCCAAGAGAAAGGACCATAGCTGATTCAGATCTCTATACCCAGTGGCCAGTTCTGTGATTTGCACACAGAAGGAGCTTAATAAATATTTGTTGATGAGTGGACCTCAGAGTAATTTTCTGTTTAAAACTTGTTTAAGTATTGTTGAATATGTTTTTATCAGTGAAAGGAAACTGTAGCTAAGGTAATTTGTGAGCTAAAGCCATTGTTACCTCTGTTGCTAAGGGAAGTCAGTTACCCTGGGATACTAATTAACTGCAGCTATTGTGGAAATTAAGCCAGCAGCCCACAGCGGGTTCAGAGAGCTGATGGGAGGAGGGAAGCTAGAAGGTGTCAAGTAAGAAAGTATCTTTTCTGATTTCAGGAGAAGAGACTAAGGGAGGGGGTAGCTTGTACACTTTCAGCACCATCACAGCTCTGTGAAGCTTTTCTCTTCCTTAGTGGGCAGTTTGTTCCCTATAATTAGCTCAAACAGTGGAGGCAAGGTGAATAGACAGCCTATGGCTGAGATCAACAGTTTGGTTTTTGCTAACCATTGAGGGATAAGCATCCGGAGGTAGGGGGCTTTGATGTAAAAGCAACTCCAAGTCTGAATAAAAAGTACCTGTTGGAAGAGACTTTTGACTGTAAGTTATGATACCAGTTGAGCTGATGAAGGGAAAGCAAGAGATCTATAAGAAAAGGTAACAGACTCTACCTAGGGCATCTATTGCATTTAAGAGAATTATATACTCTGATGTCTAAATTGGAGTTCAACAGTTTTAATAAAGAGATTTATAATTCTAGAAAACGTCTGAACAACATACCCAGAGCTCAAATTTTTGGACTTGGCCTCAAGTTGCTCTAACAGACTAGTTCCATCTAGTGATAGTGTACCTAAATTGCAGTTTGTTTTTCTGAGAAAATGAAAACGTGGCCTTTCTAAGCGGCCACTACAGCACTGAAGTCATGAAATTATTCAACAGCTGAGCACTGGCTTCAGGAGAGGCCCAGGGCTAGGGATGGTGACGCATGTCTGGGGAAGGGAAAGTGAGTGCTTTGCATATTGGCTAAGTGAGACAATAATAAAATTTAGGATTAACAGCAGGAGGTGAGAGCAACAGGCCTCCAAGGAGCATATAAAATAATATTTAGAGACCAAAGCAGGTGGGATTAACTCCTTCCCTACTGACTCATGCTGTTAAAAGATCTGTACAAGAGCTCTGCTAAGTGAGAGAGCCACAAGAAGGTGAGAGGAAAAAAAATTCCAGGGCGGATTCTGACCAGAAGGACAAGAAAACACAATGAAATCCAGCAGCAACATGGTACCCCTCCTTTTAATGAAGTAAATTTGATAAGGTAATTGTCCAAGTTCACCAGAGTGACACAGAGTTTTTCTTAACTCCACACTCACACAGCCAAATGCATGCTGAGTTAAACACCTTCCACTCTGAGCATCCAAAGCATGGTGGACGAAGGTACAGGTCTGACAGTCCTCAACCTGGGCTATTCTGTACTAGGAATCAGTGGAGCAACCACACCCTTTAATGCCAGAGATGTGGAAATAGCCGGGATGGATCAGGCCTTCTGTATTTCAAATAAAGGTGAGTTTCAGACCTCATCCTGTGGGCAGAGTTCACCAAGCTCACCGGTCTGCAAGAGTAGGCTTTGGGCTGCTGCACTCATATCTGGGGACCTAGACCCTGAAAACATTCTCCAGACTTCACAAACATTTTCCTCTCCCATGGGTAGATATAGCTCCACCGGAGGCACAGATGTTTACCCACCTAGTATCCCCCACCTCCACATCATTCTCTTTACGGCTACAGCTTCCTGCTCATGCTCAGATTCCACCTCCAACCCATCTCTGGAACAGCCAGTGAGCACCTGTGGCCCTCCTGCTGTGTCCCAAGTATTTGATCATTCTATAAAACCCAAGCTTCTAGTGAATACACTGATTTCAAAGTGCACCTTCCAGGTTCCTCCTATGTTACAGAGGGTAGAGTGTGGAGGAGTAAGGTTCTGGAGTCTTAACAAAATTTCTCCATTTTGTTCTGATTCGGCAGATTAGCAGACAGACAAGACCCTGGACAGGATTTTGCCCCAGCACTTTCAGTTCCACCTCCTCTAAAAAATTTTCCCAGTTTTATCAGCTTTCTTTGATCTTCTACTCCTTTTGAATTCCTGTAATATAAAATCAAGGATTGTAGGCTTTTAAAAGATTTCAGAAACCAGTCAGTAAATGGTTACCTGGAGCAGAAATCCCTTTCATAGGACCCAACACACTTCATCTGACATTGGCCTGACTACCCCTTCTCACTTTTCATAAAACACAGAATCTACCATCTTACCAGGCAGTTATTACAACCTCCATCACTTCCATTAATAGCCCTAGTAGCCAAAAAGATCTCCTCCATCCCACTGATCTCAAATTTCCCATTGTTATAGCCTGAACCCACCGGAGGGAATTGGTAACATTTAAACAAGAACTGTTTTAAACTTTTTCAAAGATTTCTGTTTAAAAAGTATCTTGCTTTGAAAGTGATGCTGTCTCCTACAAAAAACAGTTGGTAGAAATTCTTTTGCTAAAGCAGTTTGTAGTCGTTCCCCTGGGTGTGTGTCTTCTATTAAGGCAATGATCTCAGAATCCTTGCTACAAAAGCCCGAACAAAATGCTAAATCCCTTCAAACATCCCTGGACAGGCAGATATATTGGTGGTCAGCTGCAGAGGGCAGCTTGGAAACTGAAGTCAATCTGCTTTAGCCTCTGTGCTTTAGCAGCATTTTCTTAAATTGCTCTTCCCTGTTGCTGGTTGTTATAAGGCGCCTTCTGTTGAAAGGGAAATTTGTGCATGTAAACCCCAAGAAACACCTAACACAGATCCCTGGAATCATAAATTCACATCAAAGGGGGGAACAGAAAGGAGAAAAATTTGTAGATGGAAAGAATTCCCCCTTTTACCTTGCAAAAGTCATCAGGTAGGACCTTGACTTAAGCTGGAACAAAATAATGATTCATTTATCAGGATTGAAGTGAAAACTCCTGAGAGCCAGAAGGGATTCCTTGGGGAGAGAAAAGGGATGGTGACTGCCATGTTGCATAACTCCAGGGGGCACCACTGAACAAGTGGAAGGATGTGGAGAAGGCTCCAAAGAATGGTCCCCTGGTAGCAAATGAAACAGGTGGCTTAGAGGAGGTCTAGGAAACAGGTTGAAACCAGAGTAGGATAGCAAGTGGCTCTGGATAATAAAATCAGATATCATTGAGAGTGTAGGTATCTGTATGGAGCTCTAGCTCTGCAGGAGTCTAGGAAAGTGAATCCAGCAGAGGACAGAAAAAGCCAGCCCAATTCCAGGTACTGATACATTGCTAGGGAAGGTAGAGGTGTTAATTAATAGAGGGTCAACATGGGAACTTGGGGCACCAGGCTATAAGTCTGACTTATAACAGGAGAGACAGGAGAGTAAAGCAAGACTGGAATGGAAGAACTGAAATTGCTGCTAGGATTTCTGCTAGAAGTAGCAACAGTTCAGAAAAGAGTGAAGGAGAGTTTGCAGTTGGGGAATTTAGTTGCCTGCACTGGAGGAGCTGTAAAAGGCCCAGGAGTTGGGAGCTTACTAGTCTAACCCTAAATGTATTCCTCGAAATCCTGTTCTGCTTCACACAAACAAATTTGAAAACCTGGACTTTTAAATTTTATTTTCTACAACAATAAAAATTACCAAAACTTACTCCCAGGACACATAGATAGAAAATATAACCAAACAAATTACCATATAAGAAACTGAGAAAATTGTCAAAGAGCAATTCTTCCCCAAAAGCACCAGGCCCAAAATTATTTCATGGGTAAATTCTACCAGATTTTTTAAAAATACATTAAAAAAAATTTTAGGACACTTAAATTTACCAAAAATTTGCAGAGACAGGACAGAGAGTTCCAAAATACCCCATACCATTCTTCCCTTATTTTTAGTATCTTACATTAGTATTGTATATTTGTTAACGAAACAATATTGATACATTACTAATTAAAGTCCATATTTTATTCAGATTTACTAGTTTTCACCTGATGTCCTTTTTCTGTCCCATGATATCCCAGCCAGGATACCACATTACATATAGTCACTATGTCTCCTTAAGTTCCTCTTGGCTGTGGTGGTTTCTCAGACTTTCCTTGTTTTTGATGGTCTTGGCTGTTTGGAGGAGTACATGTCAAGTATATTGTAGAATATCCCTGAATTGGGATTTCTCTGAAGTTTTCCTCATGATTAGACTGGGTTTATAGACTTTGGGGAAGAAGACCATAGAGGTAAAGTGCCATTCAAGTCATGTCATATTAAGTGAGCATGTTATCATCATGACTTATCACTGTAGATGTTAACCTTGATTACCTGGCCAAGGTAGTATTTGTCTGGTTTCTCTACTGCAAAGTTAGTCCTCTCACTCCCACCTTTTCATACTATACTCTTTGGAAGGAAGTCACTATGTGTAGCCCATGCTTAAGGAGTGAGGAATATCCTGAGGGTGAAGTGTCTATTGAAATTATTCGGAATTCTTCTGCACAGACGATCTATAATCTCTCCCTCATACAATGATTTAGTCAATCATTTATTTACATGATATTTATTTCATGGATATCTACTTCAAATTTTGGGTTATAATCCAATACTATTTTATTTTGCTGTTAAATTATTCCAGCTTTGGCCATTGGGAGCTCTTTTAGTTAGGTTCTTTGTCCATTTGACATACTTCCATTATTTTAGGGATTTTTTTTTCATGCTTTCCTACTTTCTGGCACTAGAAGCTTTAAGTTCATTTTGTAAATTCCTGCCCCAGTCCTAGAATCTGCAGTTTCTCCAAGGAACCCTGATTCCTTTTACTGGAGAACAGTATTAAAAACCAATGTCTGGGTGGTAGGTGTGCTTGTTGCTACAGGAGTGTCATTGCTTCTAGGCCCTCTCACCTGAAAGAGAAAGCAAATATATGTATGTATACTGACCTGTGTATGTACACATATCTATAAATATTTCTATATGTAACCATCTGTAACTAAACAAAACATGAGTGCATATCAATGTCTCCGACTCTAATTCATTAGTACATGGATCACTCCAGCCTCTTTTACTTGCTTTTCTGTAAATTTCCACTCCAGTGGTGAGAAACCTGTTTAGCACTATCCACCATCCATTTAATTAATTGTTGAATGCCGGCATACATGTATAACAATGATCAGAATTCATAACCTGTACTCCCATGAGACAAAACTTTACTAACTAAAATACAAGGCTTATGTACATTTCCTTTTGCCTTTAGTCTTACAGATTCCACTCATTTCCAAACTTACTTATGTCAGCCTCTTTTTCCCACACTCCTTTCAGTGAAGTTGTTTCATATATTGATAATAGGTTTAGACTCTCTTGTCATAGTCTGCATTCTTTTCTGTGAACCTCTGACCTCCTAAATGAGTTTTTCATTTGCATACATTAAGATTCACTCTGTGTCGTAAAGTTTTATAGGTTTTGACAAATGCACAGTGTCATGTATCCACCATTACAGTATCACACAAAATAGTTTCACCACCTTTATAAATCCCCTGTGCTTCACCTGTTAACACTCTCCATGGTCTTTCCCTATGTCCCCAGAAACCCTGCCAAATACTGATCTTTTAAACATTTATACTTTTGCCTTTTCCAGAATGTCATATAGCTGGAATCACACAATATGTAGACTTTCCAGATTGGCATTTTTTTACTTAGAAAATATGCATTTAAGATTCATCTATGTGTTTTTGTGGCTTGATATCTCATTTCTTTTTACAGCTGAATAATATTCCATTGTATGAATGTACCACTGTTTATCCATTCACTTATTGAAGGATATGTAAGTATCTTGCAATTTTTAGCAATTGTGAATAATCTGACTTCTTTCAAGGTTTTCTTTGTCTTTGGTTTTCTGAAGTTTTAATATGATATGTCTAGGTGTAGGTTTATTTGTTTGTTTTGACATTTCTTCTGCTTGGTATTCTCTGAATTCCTGGATCTGTCCTTTGTGTCTGTCATATATTTTGGAAAGGTCTCTGCTATCACTTCAAATTGCTTCTTCTTTTCCATTCTCTTTTCTCCTTCTGGTATTCCAATTGTGCCTATATTACACCCTTTGAAATTGTCCCACAGTTTTTGTATGCTCTGTTCTGTTTTTAAATCTTTTTTTCTCTCCTTTCATTTCAGTTTAGGAAGTTTCTACTGACCTGTCTTCAAGCTAACTGATTCTTTCCTCAGTTTTAGTCTATGAATGAGATTATCAAAGTAATTCTTTATCTCTGCTACAGTGTTTTTTCATTTCTAGCATTTCCTTTTGATTCTTTTTTAGAATTTCTTTCTGATTATATTACCTATCTATTTTTGCATGTTGTCTATTTTTTCCATTTAAGTCCTTAGCATATTAATTCATAGTTATTTTAAATTCGCTGTCTGGTAATTCCAACATTTGTACCATATCTGAGTCTGGCTCTGATGCTTGATTTGTCTCTTTGGACTGTGTATTTCCTTGACTTTCAGCATGTCATGCAATTTTTTGTTGAAAGCCAGACATGTTGTAGCAGGTAATAAGAACTGAGGTATATTAGTAAAATTATTTATGTTAATCTGCCTAGGAGTTGGACTGAATTTTATGGTTGCTGTAGGTATAGGTGCCAGAGGCCTCACATTCCTCCAGTGTCCTTGTTTTTGTCTCCTCCGTTGATTTGAGGTTTCCATAAGTACTCTTCCTCAGGGAGAGTCTGTGATTTGCAGCTCTTTCAGATGTAATCTACTGTTATTATACTGGCACCTTTTTGGTATGGTGGTAAGGTATAGGGAAAGGGGTTGTATAGTGTTGTATAATCTTACTATTAAATTTCAGTCTTCTAGTGGGTCTGTTCTCTAGGCTGTGACCTTCACAAGTGTTTCTTCATTGGTATAGTTTCCCTCTGTTTGGTGAGACAGGAAAGTTAGAAGGGACTGGAGTGATGGAAATGCCATTCTCCCAGCTGGTATAAGGCTCCAGTAAAGTATTATGCCTTGTACAGTAGGCATTTGTTATGGAGAATGCTCACAGCATATTCCATAAGGATTACTTTTCCCCTCCCCCAGTCACAACCACAAGGGGATCTTTCTCAGTTCTTCACCTTAAAAATCTATTGGGGTTCCTGTAAGTTAAATCCATAAAAGTGTGGCCCCCCCAGGAGTTTCTTACTTTCGAACTAGAACAT
Organism: Orcinus orca; assembly: GCF_937001465.1. Classification (NCBI taxonomy): domain Eukaryota; kingdom Metazoa; phylum Chordata; class Mammalia; order Artiodactyla; family Delphinidae; genus Orcinus; species Orcinus orca. Next base: position 113,603,399 of record NC_064580.1, read on the forward strand.
ACTGGTCCAAACTTACCCTCAATCAATTTGTCAAAATTACCATTTAAGTATTCCTACCAATGTATGGCTCTAGCAGCTTCTACTCTAGGTAAGTAGATCTGGACTTTGACTCTGAATTCACCTGTTTCTCCAGATTCTGGGGTGGCAGTTTGCCTTGAAACCTCAGTTTTCTGATGCGTCTCAGAAGAGTCAGTGGTTTTCAGTTTATTCAGCTATTTCTTGTTGTTAGGACAGAAGTGATGACTTCCAAGCTCTTTACATATTGGAGCTAAAACTGGAAGTCTCCAATTCTATCAGATTTTAAAGAAACAAAGTACGTTAATGCTGTTTAACGTGCTATAGAGCAAGAGAGAGAAGAAAAGTTTCCAAACAGATACAAAAAACCTGATAAAAGAAAACTATAATCAATTGCCAATTCTTAACACCAATGGAAAAAAAAACAAATTAAATGTCAACAATTAGAAGCCATCAGTCCATTAAAAGAAAAATACACCAAAACAGTGAGTTTAAACCAGAAATGCAAGGAAGATTCAATATTAGGAAATCTATTAATAAAGTTAAACATGCAAATTTGTCAAAGAAAAATCTTATAATCATTTCCAAATACAACATGTCTTTTTATAAAATTCAATGGCCATGCCTGATTAATAAAAGCAAACTATTAATAAAACAGGACAAAATGAACAGAAGAATAATAATAAAGAAATAAAGTGAGAATGAGAAAATAACTAGCATATTGCTAAATGGTATAGTGATACTAGAAGTGTTACTATTTGTCAGAAATAAGGCAGAGACATCTACTATTATCTCTATTACTTAACATTATTTGAGAACTTTCTAGAGCAAATAGCTAAGAGTGAGAAGAAAGAGACATCAACTTTGAAAAGGAGGAGTTAATTTTTTTTAATTTTCCACAGATGATATGACTGTATACCTTAAATCAACAACACAAATACATGTAAATTATTAAAAACCGTAAGAACATCCTTCTTCCTTTTCTTTTCCCTTCTCTTGGAGATGGTTTGGCTGAGATTTAGAAGGTGACAAGGCTGAGGAGCCAGTGGGCTGAGGAAATCACCAGCCAGGAAATTGATTACATATAAGAATATTGAACATATCAGTAAACATATAGAGAATAATGAGAGCTAGGTATCTCACTGTCGGAGAAGGGATTTACAAATATGGAAAGGGGAAGGCTAGAAAGAGTCCTGGGATGTTGGATTTGAATTGGAGATATTGATGTGTATTAATCACAGGCATACACAGAAAAATAAATATAGATGTATGTGGGGGGTGAGTGTATTGTGTACACACACGAACACATATGTACAAAAATATTTCCTAGCTCTGTATACTAGAGGGCACTGAATGCACAGATCTTGGTTTATAATTACCACCCTTATTTAAAAGGAACCAAGGCTCCTTGGAAAATGACCGATTATGGGACCAGAGCAGGAAAAGTACAAGATGATCCTGGAACATCTTATTGTATTTGACACATAAGGAGGCAATCAAAGAATTAAGGGGATGTGTCAAAAGGACACTGGATCAAGCCTGAAAGGATTCCCACTAGCCAAATATAGGATAATTTGAGTATCAAAATAAATAATGATACGACTACAACCAAATAAATATAGGAATCCATAAGTCCATATAAATACAAAAGATTAATGAGTTTTTAAAAAGGAGGAGAAATAAAAGTTCTTCATTAGAGTAGAATGTAAGCTAATAAATGCATAAGGAATAATGTAAAGAGAAAATCATCATTTGAGAATTACCATAGTAGCAGGTAAGTTAGGCAGGAATCATCAAGGCAAGTTAGTGGGTGTTTGATTGAAGAACGGGACAGTGGAATAGCCTCAGAGTATCTCCTCAAAAAAGGCAAAAATTATAAGGGAAAAAATGATGACTCTAAAATGCAGAAACTGGAAGACACCATCTTATGCAAGTAAAGAAGATTACCATCATCACTGGTGTAACAGAATTGCCATCATTGCCCCTTGACACACTGTTTAAAGCATATTATCATTTCTGTGTTCTTTCTGCCAGGGTTGCATGGCTTGAGTTTGAACAGGAGTAATTACCAAATAGACCCAGGTTGAGGGACGTCATACAAAATGGAAGACGTGTATTTACTAAACTGTCAAGGTCATGAAAACAAGAAAAGATTGAGAAAATGTTCTAGACTGCGGAGAATGTAAATAAATGAAGACTAAAAGTAACATGTGATCCTGGATTGCATCTTGGACCAGAAAATAAAAAGGCATAGCTGTACACTTGGCAAATTGAATAGGATCTGTAATTTGGATGGTAGTGCTGTATCAATGTTGATTTGTTGATTTTGATACTCTTATTTCCGACTATGAGAGATAACATCTTTGCTTTTGTGAAGTACAGACTGGAGTATTTTGGGATGATAGGGAATATATCTGAACATTGTTATCAAACCAATTGGTTTATAAAAAAGAGTAATGGGAGACGAGGGGAAGATGGTGGAAGAGTAAGACGTGGAGATCACCTTCCTCCCCATAGATAAACCAGGAATACATCTACACGTGGAAAAACTCCTACAGAACACCTACTGAAGGCTGGCAGAGGACCTCAAACCTCCCAAAACACAAGAAAGTCCCCACGTACCTGGGTAGGGCAAAAGAAAAAAGAATAAACAGAGACAAAAGAATAGGGATGGGACCTGCACCAGTGGGAGGGAGGAAAGGTTTCCACACACTAGGAAGCCTCTTCGCAGGTGGAGACTGCTGGTGGCAGAGGGGGAAGCTACGGAGCCGCGAAGGAGAGCACAGCAACAGGGGTGCGGAGGGCAAAGAGGTGAGATTCCTGCACAGAGGATCGGTGCCGACCAGCACTCACCAGCCCGAGAGGCTTGTCTGCTCACCTGCCGGGGTGGGCGGGGCTGGGAGCTGAGGCTCAGGGCTTTGGTAAAATCGCAGGGAGAGGACTGGGCTTGGCGCGTGAACACAGCCTGCAGGGGTTAGTGCACCATGGGTAGGCGGGAGGGAGTCCGGGAAAGAGTCTGGAGCTGCCGAGAGGCAAGAGACTTTGTCTTCCCTCTTTGTTTCCTGGTGCGCGAGGAGAGGGGATTAAGAGCGCTGCTTAAAGGAGCTCCAGAGAGGGGCACGAGCCGCGACTATCAGTGTGGACCCCAGAGACGGGCATGAGACGCTAAGGCTGCTGCTGCCGCCCCCAAGAAGCCTGTGTGCGAGCACAGGTTACTATCCACACACCTCGTCCGGGGAGCCTGTCCAGCCCGCCACTGCCAGGGTCCCGGGATCCAGGGACAACTTCCCCGGGAGAACACACAGCGCGCCTCAGGCTGGTGCAACGTCACGCCGGCCTCTGCCGCCGCAGGCTTGCCCCGCACTCCGTGCCCCTCCCTCCCCCCCCGCCTGAGTGAGCCAAAGCCCTCGAAGCAGCTGCTCCTTTAACCCCGTCCTGTCTGAGCAAAGAACAGGCGCCCTCCGGCGACCTACATGCAGAGGCGGGGCCAAATCCAAAGTTGAGCCTCTGGGAGCTGTGAGAACAAAGAAGAGAAAGGGAAATCTCTCCCAGCAGCCTCAGGAGCAGCAGATTAAATCTCCACAGTCAACTTGATGGACCCTGCATCTGTGGAATACCTGAATAGACAACGAATCATCCCAAATTGAGGAGATGGACATTGAGAGCAAGATTTATTATTGTTTCCCCTTTTCCTCTTTTTGTGAGTGTGTATGTGTATGCTTCTGTGGGAGGTTTTGTCTGTATAGCTTTGCCTTCACCATTTGTCCTAGGGTTCTATCCGTCCATTGGTTTTTTTACTCAAAAAAATTTTTTTCTTATTATTTTTTATTTTAATAACTTTATTTTATTTTATCTTACTTTATTTTCTTCTATCCCCTTCCTTCCTTCCTCCCGCCCTCTCTCCCTCCCTCCCTCTCTCTCTCCCTTCCTTCCTTCCTTCCTTCTTTCTTTTCTTTCTCCCTTTCTCCCTTTCTCCCTTTCTCTCTTTCTTTCTCTCTTTCTCTCTTTCTTTCTCTCTTTCTTTCTTTCTCCTTTACTCCCTTTCATTCTGAGCCGTGTGGATGAAAGGCGCTTGGTGCTCCAGCCAGGAGTCAGTGCTGTGCCTCTGAGGTGGGAGAGCCAACTTAAGGACACTGGTCCACAAGAGACCTCCCAGCTCCACGTAATATCAAACGGCGAAAATCTCCCAGAGATCTCCATCTCAACACCAGCACCCAGCTTCACTCAACGACCAGCAAGCTACAGTGCTGGACACCCTATGCCAAACAACTAGCAAGACAGGAACACAACCCCACCCATTAGCAGAGAGGCTGCCTAAAATCATAAGTCCACAGACACGCCAAACACACCACCAGACGTGCACCTGCCCACCAGAAAGACAAAATCCAGCCTCATCCACCAGAACACAGGCACTAGTCCCCTCCACCAGGAAGCCTACACAACCCACTGAACCAACTTTAGCCACTAGGGACAAACACCAAAAACAATGGGAACTATGAACCTGCAGCCTGCAAAAAGGAGACCCCAAACACAGTAAGATAAGCAAAATGTGAAGACAGAAAAACACACAGCAGATGAAGGAGCAAGATAAAAACCCACCAGACCTAACACATGAAGAGGAAATAGGCAGTCTACCTGAAAAACAATTCAGAATAATGATAGTAAAGATGATCCAAAATCTTGGAAATAGAATAGAGAAAATGCAAGAAACATTTAACAAGGACCTAGAAGAACTAAAGATGAAACAAGCAACGATGAACAACACAATAAGTGAAATTAACAATACTCTACATGGAATCAATAGCAGAATAACTGAGGCAGAAGAATGGATAAGTGACCTGGAAGACAAAATAGTGGAAATAACTACTGCAGAGAAAAATAAAGAAAAAAGAATGAAAAGAACTGAGGACAGTCTCAGAGACCTCTGGGACAACATTAAATGCACCAACATTCGAATTATAGGAGTCCCAGAAGAAGAAGAGAAAAAAGAAAGGGACTGAGAAAATATTTGAAGAGATTATAGTTGAAAACTCCCCTAATATGGGAAAGGAAATAGTTAATCAAGTCCAGGAAGCAAAAACAGACCCATACAGGATAAATCTAAGGAGAAATAGGCCAAGACACATATTATTCCAACTGTCAAAAATTAAATACAAAGAAAACATATTAAAAGCAGCAAGGAAGAAACAACGAATAACACACAAGGGAATACCCATAAGGTTAACAGCTGAACTTTCAGCAGAAACTCTGCAAGCCAGAAGGGACTGACAGGACATATTTAAAGTGATGAAGGAGAAGAACCTCCAACCAAGATTACTCTACCCAGCAAGGATCTCATTCAGATTTGATGGAGAAATTAAAAACTTTACAGACAAGCAAAAGCTGAGAGAGTTCAGCACCACCAAACCAGCTTCACAACAAATGCTAAAGGAACTTCGCTAGGCAAGAAACACAAGAGAAGGAAAAGACCTACAATAACAAACCCAAAACAATTAAGAAAATGGGAACAGGACCATACATATCAATAATTACCTTAAATGTAAATGGACTAAATGCTCCCACCAAAAGACACAGATTGGCTGAATGGATACAAAATCAAGACCCATATATGTGCTGTCTACAAGAGACCCACTTCAGACCTAGAGACACAAAGTGAGGTGATGGAAAAAGATATTCCATGCAAATGGAAATCAAAAGAAATCTGGAGTAGCAATACTTGTATCAGACAAAATAGACTTTAAAATAAAGACTATTAGAAGAGACAAAGAAGGACACTACATAATGATCAAGGGATCGATCCAAGAAGAAGATATAACAATTGTAAATATTTATGCACCCAACATAGGAGCACCTCAATACATAAGGCAAATACTAACAGCCATAAAAGGGGAAATCGACAGTAACACATTCATAGTATGGGACTTCAACACCCCACTTTCACCAATGGACAGATCATCCAAAATGAAAATATATAAGGAAACACAAGCTTTAAATGATACATTAAACAAGATGGACTTAATTGATATTTATAGGACATTCCATCCAAAAACAACAGAATACACATTTTTCTCAAGTGCTCATGCAACATTCTCCAGGATAGATCATATATTGGGTCACAAATCAAGCCTTGATAAATTTAAGAAAATTGAAATTGTATCAAGTATCTTTCCAGACCACAATGCTATGAGACTAGATATCAATTACAGGAAAAGATTTGTAAAAAAAACCACAAACACATGGAGGCTAAACAATACACTATTTAATAATGAAGTGGTCACTGAAGAAATCAAAGAGATCAAAAACTACCTAGAAAAAAATGACAATGTAGACACGACGACCCAAAACCTATGGGATGCAGCAAAAGCAGTTCTAAGAGGGAAGTTTATAGCAATACAATCCTACCTTAAGAAACAGGAAATATCTCGAATAAACAACCTAACCTTGCACCTAAAGCAATTAGAGAGGAAAAAGGAAAAAACCCCCAAAGTTAGCAGAAGTAAAGAAATCATAAAAATCAGATCAGAAATAAATGAATAAGAAATGAAAAATGATAGCAAAGATCAATAAAACTAAAAGCTGGTTCTTTGAGAAGATAAACAAAATTGATAAACCATTAGCCAGACTCATCAAGGAAAAAACGGAGAAGACTCAAATCAATAGAATTAGAAATGAAAAAGGAGAAGTAACAACTGACACTGCAGAAACACAAAAGATCATGAGAGATTACTACAAGCAACTCTATGCCAATAAAATGGACAACCTGGAAGAAATGGACAAATTCTCAGAAATGCACAACCTGCAAAGACAGAATCAGGAAGAAATATAAAATATAAACAGACCAATCACAAGCACTAAAATTGAAACTGTGATTAAAAATCTTCCAACAAACAAAAGCCCAGGATGAGACGGCTTCACAGGCGAATTCTATCAAACATTTAGAGAAGATCTAACACCTATCCTTCTCAAACTCTTCCAAAATATAGTAGAGGGAGGAACACACCCAGACTCATTCTATGAGGCTACCATCACCTTGATACCAAAACCAGACAAGGATGTCACAACGAAAGAAAACTACAGGGCAATATCACTGATGAACATAGATGTAAAAATCCTCAACAAAATACCAGCAAACAGAATCCAACAGCACATTAAAAGGATCATACACCATGATCAAGTGGGGTTTATCCCAGGATGCAAGGACTCTTCAATATATGCACATTAATCAATGTGATACACCATATTAACAAACTGAAGGAGAAAAACCATACGATCATCTCAATAGATGCAGAGAAAGCTTTTGACAAAATTCAACACCCATTATGATGAAAACCCTGCAGAAAGTAGGCATAGAGGGAACTTTCCTTAACCTAATAAAGGCTGTATATGACAAACCCAAAGCCAACATCCTCAATGGTGAAAAACTGAAACCATTTCCACTAAGATCAGGAACAAGACAAGGTTGCCAACTCTCACCACTCTTATTCAACATAGTTTTGGAAATTTTTAGCCACAGCAATCAGAGAAGAAATGGAAATAAAAGGAATCCAAATCGGAAAAGAAGAAGTAAAGCTGTCACTGTTTGCAGATGACATGACACAATACATAGAGAATCCTAAAGATGCTACCAGAAAACTACTAGAGCTAATCAATGAATTTTGTAAAGTAGCAGGATACAAAATTAATGCACAGAAATCTCTGGCATTCCTATACACTAATGATGAAAATCTGAAAGTGAAATCAAGAAAACACTCCCATTTACTATTGCAACAAAAAGAATAAAATATCTAAGAATAAACCTACCTAAGGAGACAAAAGACCTGTATGCAGAAAATTATAAGACACTGATGAAAGAAATTAAAGATGATACAAATAGATGGAGAGATATACCATGTTCTTGGATTGGAAGAATCAACATTGTGAAAATTACTCTACTACCCAAAGCAATCTACAGATTTAATGCAATCCCTATCAAACTACCACTGGCATTTTTCACAGAACTAGAACAAAAAATTTCACAATTTGTATGGAAACACAAAAGACCCCGAATAGCCAAAGCAATCCTGAGAACGAAAAATGGAGCTGGAGGAATCAGGCTCCCTGACTTCAGACTATACTCCAAGCTACAGTAATCAAGACCGTATGGTACTGGCACAAAAACAGAAAGATAGATCAATGGAACAGGATAGAAAGCCCAGAGATAAACCCACGCACATATGGTCACCTTATCTTTGATAAAGGAGGCAGGGATGTACAGTGGAGAAAGGACAGCCTCTTCACTAAGTGGTGCTGGGAAAACTGGACAGGTACATGTAAAAGTTTGAGATTAGATCACTCCCAAACACCATACACAACAATAAGCTCAAAATGGATTAAAGACCTAAATGTAAGGCCAGAAACTATCAAACTCTTAGAGGAAAACATAGGCAGAACACTGTATGAAAATCACAGCAATATCCTTTTTGACCCACCTCCTAGAGAAATGGAAATAAAAACATAAATAAACAAATGGGACCTAATGAAACTTCAAAGCTTTTGCACAGCAAAGGAAACCATAAACAAGACCAAAAGACAGCCCTCAGAATGGGAGAAAATATTTGCAAATGAAGCAACTGACAAAGGATTAATCTCCAAAATTTATAAGCAGCTCATGCAGCTCAATAACAAAAAACAAACAACCCAATCCAAAAATGGGCAGAAGACCTAAATAGACATTTCTATTTATGTCTATAGACATAAATGTATTTATATATTATGAAGATATACCGACTGCCAACAAACACATGAAAGAATGTTCAACATCATTAATCTTTAGAGAAATGCAAATCAAAACTACAATGAGATATCATCTCACACCAGTCAGAATGGCCATCATCAAAAAATCTAGAAACAATAAATGCTGGAGAGGGTGTGGAGAAAAGGGAACACTCTTGCAGTGCTGGTAGGAATGTGAATTGGTATAGCCACTATGGAGAACAGTATGCAGGTTCCTTAAAAAACTACAAATAGAACTACCATATGACCCAGAAATCCCACTACTGGGCATATACCCTGAGAAAAGCATAATTCAAAAAGAGTCATGTACCAACATGTTCATTGCAGCTCTATTTACAATAGCCCGGACATGGAAACAACCTAAGTGTCCATCATCGGATGAATGGATAAAAAGATCTGGCACATATATACAATGGAATATTACTCAGCCATAAAAAGAAACGAAATTGAGCTATCTGTAATGAGGTGGATGGACCCAGAGTCTGTCATACAGAGTGAAGTAAGTCAGAAAGAGAAAACCAAATATTGTATGCTAACACATATATATGGAATTTAAGAAAAAAAATGTCATGAAGAACCTAGGGGTAAGACAGGAATAAAGACACAGACCTACTAGAGAATGGACTTGAGGATATGGGGAGGGGGAAGGGTAAGCTGTGACAAAGCGAGAGAGTGGCATGGACATATATACACTACCAAATGTAAAATAGATAGCTAGTGGGAAGCAGCCGCATAGCACAGGGAGATCAGCTCGTTGCTTTGTGACCACCTAGAAGAGTGGGATAGGGAGGGTGGGAGGGCGGGAGACGCAAGAGGGTAGAGATATGGGAACATATATATAATTGATTCACTTTGTTATAAAGGAGAAACTAACACACCATTGTAAGGCAATTATACTCCAATAAAGTTTTAAAAAAAAGAGTAATAAAAAAAAGAGTAATGATTGTGTGTGTGTTCATGTGTGTGGGTGTGTTTGTCTACAGAGAAAGGGAGAAATGGAACCAGCATGCTAAAATGTTAGCCATTGAGTAATATGGGTGAAGGAGATACAGGAGTTCTTTGTCCTTTCAACTTATTAGTAAGGTTGAAATATTTCACAAAAATACTGAATCACCATGCTGTACTCCTGAAACTAACACAATATTATAAATCAACTATACTTCAATTTTTAAAAAAAGAAATGAAAAAATAAATCCACCATGCAACTTTGTAATTTAGACCTGAGGTCATTAAAAGAAATATTGTATAAGATAGAAAAAAATAAGAGCTATAAATATTGCTAAATCACCTTTTCTAAAGCAGAGAAAGTATTATCAAGCATTCTGTATTAAGATTTATATTGTTCAAAATTAATCCAAACTTATATTTACTTATTAATAAACATATTTTATTCTTTAAAAAATAGGAGAGATCAATAAGACCAATAACACAAAAATAAAATTAAAAATGCAAGTGTTCATATGTAAACACATTTTTAAATTTTTTAATTTTTTTAAACACATTTTTAAAATGCCATGAAAAAAACATAACATTTACAATTGCAACTATAAGAGCAAATAAACAAAAAAAAGAAAAACAAATGTCATATATTAATGCATATATGTGGAATCTGAAAAAATTGGTAGAGACAATCTTATTTACAGAACAAAAATAGAGACACAGACGTGGAGAACAAACGTATGGATACCAAGGGGGAAACGGGTGGAGTGGGATGAACTGGGAGATTGGGATTGACATATACACTACTGATACTATGTATAAAATAGGCAATTAATGAGAAGCTACTGTATAGCACAGGGAACTCAACTCAATGCTGTGGTGACCTAAATGAGAAGGAAATCCAAAAAGAGGAAATATATGTATACATATAGCCGATTCACTTTGCTGTACAGTATAAACTAACACAATATTGTAAAGCAGCTATAATCCAATAAAAAATAAAAAATAAATGCTATTGAATAAATAGAGCATAGCAATTTAAAAATGTAAACATATACTATATTTTGAAAAATTATATCCTTTGCAGCTATTTAAACATATAATGAAAAATTTTAGATGTCAAGTTAAAATTTTTAAAACCACTAACTTACAGTTTTTTCTATTCTCTCCTTTGTACTATAACTATTTGTTTTCAAACCTTATCCCCTTTATGAGTATGCAGGTGAGTGAGGATAGGGATCACGTTTTCTAAGCTTTGTATCTTTTACAAAACTTTAATAAAGTGTTTTGTTCATAAAAAAGAAGTAGACTCTAAGAATAGACATAACTAGAAATGTATAGGGAGCACATAAAGAAAATATAAAACATTGCATTGGGTCATAAAAGTTAAATGAATGGGATGACATACTTTGTTGTTTAAATTCACCTATAATGTTAGCATGATCCTATTATAACGCTAACAGGAATTTTTTTAACTTTATTTTTTAGAGCATTTTTAAGTTTATGACATTTACAACATTGGGAGGTAGTTATAGAAATTTCCCAGATACCCCTTGCCTCCACACATGCATACCTGACACCTTTATCAACATCACTCACCAGAATGATACTTTTTCTTAAACCAAGGATGAACCCACATTGACACATCATCATCAGCCAAAGCCCTAACGGTTTACCTTAGGGTTCACTCTTGGTGTTGTACATTCTCTGTGTTTGGACAAACGCATAGTGACACATATCCATCACTATAGGCATTTTTTAATTAATCAAGTTTATTTTAAAATTCCTCTGGGAAAAAATCATTGAGGAATAAACAAGGCCTTTCTGCAAAAGAATAATAATGAAATGGAACTGGCATACAACATCTTATGCATTATAAAGTAAAGAGACCCAAATCATACTGGAATTTGGTATATTGAAAAGATGGCATTTAAAATCAGTAGGAAGAAGAAGAGATGATTCAATTAATAAATGGTGCTGAGACAAATGTGTTTCCCACTAGAAAAAAAAAGAGTTGGCTCCTGATCTCATGCCATAAACCAAAATAAATTTCAGGTGGATCAAAGATGCAAATTAAAAAATTAAGACAAAGTACTAGAAGAAAATATAGGAGCTCTTGTCTTTCATTTCAGAGTAGAGAAGACCTTTCTAAGTATGACACAAACCGAGAAGCCATAAAAGAAAAGACAGGTAAATTAACTATTCAAATCTTTATGAATTTTTGCTTCTGGAAAAATAGAATCTATTCAATTTTTCTAACTTACCCGGCTAAGTACAGATAAAAACCTTGGCTATTATGTATAAAACAACCATTAAAATATTGAAAGTGGAGGGGAAAAGACAGATAGGCCTGGGACCTCAGGACCCAAGGAATGGCATGGTGGAGAGTTCCCTAAGTATTCATTTTTCTTCATATTCCCAGACTAGGTAATGGAGAACCTGGAAATCTGGAAGCACCAATGGGCACTGATAAAAAAAAAGAAAATAAAGAAATAAGAAAAGCCTGCTCTCTCTAGCTAAAGGGCCAGAAAAGGGGCAACCTAACAAAACAGAAATTTTTAGACAGTAAGTGTTCTACTCTGACTACACACCACAGAAAGTCTTTGGCTCCACCCACACTCTTGCCAGCAAATGTTAATGAAGAGTGTAGACTTGCACCTTCCTCAGGCTATAAAGTGTCTTGACACCCTTGTCAGGGTGGTGTCAGAGTGGGGATTTGGGACATTCACCCACACTTGGCAGTAATGAGACATCCTCTCATCCACAATATCCATGGAAACCACAAGGGGAGCAGGAAGGAGATGCCCCTCCCTCTTGCAGTCAGTGTGGTATCACTGGAGGCCTAGTAGAGAAATCAAACTCCCACACCTGACCAGTGACCATCAGTAATGAAAATGTCATCTGCACCCTGCCTTGTATCAATAGAGACCAAATGGGAACATGAGCAATATCAGAAAACTAGAGCAATATCAGAGGAAACTTACTAAAACCCAACATTTAAATAAACTCCAGAGTATCATAACATAACAAAAATATCTGAGTTTTAACCAAAAATCATACCAAGAACCAGAAAAAACTCAACTTCAATGAAAAAAGACAACTAACAGATACTAACCTTAAGATGACAGAGATTTGAGAATTAAAAGCACTCATCATAATAATGATTCAACAGAAAATTATAAACACACTTGAAACAAATGAAAAAATTAGGAAGTCTCAACCAAAAATAGAAAGTCTCAGCAAAGAAATTGAAGATATAAAGAAGAACTACATGGAAATATTAAAACTGAAAAATACAATAACTGAAATAAAAAACTAAATAGATAAGATCAGCAGAAGAATGAACAGGACATAGGAAATAATCAGTGAACTTGAAGATAGAAAAGTTAAAATTACCCAATTTGAACAACAGAGAGAAAATAGAGCTTTAAAAAATGAATAGACCCTCAGGAACATGTGGAACTATAATAAAATAACTATCATTCATGTCATTGTAGTCTCATAAGAATTGAGAAAGATGATGGGAATAAAAAAATTTGAAGCTTAAGGTAAAAAGTAAAAAACAAAGTTTAATGGTATAATGGCTAAGAATTTCCCAAATTTGGCAGAAGGCCAACAGATTCATGAAGCTGAGCAAATCCTAAACACCAAAAATATTCATGCCAAGACACATAATGATTAAATTCCTGAAAATTAAAAACAAAGAAAAAGTGTGTAAGCTGCCAGAGAAAAACACCTTATCAGTAGGGAGAAGGCTATTAAAATGATAAGGAATTCCTCATCAGAACTGATGGAGGACAGAAGAAAATGGCAAAATATTTTTCAAATTCTGAAAGAAAAGAACTGTCAGCTCAGAATCATACATCCAGTGAAAATATCCTTCAGGAAAGAAGGAGAAATCAAGATATTCTCAAATGAAGGAACACTAAGAATTTTTCATTAGTAGATCTACCCTAAGAACGGCTAAAGAGAGGTTCTCTGAACAGAATGGAAATGATAAATGAAGGAATCTTCGAATATTAGGGAAGAAGGAAGAACAACGGAAAGAGAAAATATATGAGCAAATATAATTTTAACACTGCCTGATATGGTTCTCAAAGTATGTAGAGAAAATATTTAAGAAAATTATATAGTAAGTGGAGGAGGGTAAAGAGATGGAAAAGGGAGTAAGTTTTCTTGTCTTCATTTAAATACGTAAAATGTTGATACCAGTAGACTTGCATAAGTTATACATATATATAATGCAATACTTACTGCAAATAGTAAGAAAAGCTATACAATGAGACACTCTCAAAAACACTATATAGGGACCTAACAGACATATGCAGAACATTCCATCCAACAGCAACACAATACACATTCTTCTCAAGCACCCATGAAGCATTACCCAGGATAAATCACATGTGAGGTCACAAAACAAGCCTTAACAAATTTAAGAAGACTGGAATCATACCAAGTATCTTTTCTGACCATAATGGAATGAAACTAGAAATCAATAGCAGAAGGAAAAATGGAAAATTTATAAACATGTGGAAACTAAACAACACATTCTTGAATAACCAATAGGTCATAAAAGAAATCAAAAGGGAAATTAGAAAATACGTTGAGACAAATAAAAGCAAAACACAAGATAGCATACCAAAACTTATATGATGCAGCAAAAACAAAACAAAGAGGGAAGTTTAATGCAATAAATGTATATATTAAAAAAGAAAGCTCCCAAATAAACCACCTAACTTTACAGCTCAAGGAACTGAAAAAAGAAGAACAAACTAAGCCCAAAGTTAGCAGAAGGTAGGAAATAATAAAGATTAGAGCAAAAATAAACAAACTAGAGAATAGGAAAACAATAGAAAAATCAACAAAATTAAGAATTGATTTTTTAAAAGCTCAAAGAAATTGACAAACCGTTAGTCACACTAAGAAGAAAAAATAGAGATGACTCAAATAATAACCAGAAATGAAAGAACCATTACAACTAATGCCACAGAAATAAAACGTATTATAAGAGACTATTACAAACAATTATGTGACAACTGGATAATCTAGAAGAGAAGAATAAATTCTGAGAAACATACAACCTACCAAAACCAAATCATGAAGAAACAGAAAATCTGAAGAGACCTATGACTAGTAAGGAGGTTGTATCAATAATCAAAAACTTCCTTAAAAAGAAAAATCAAGTACAAACAGCTTCACTGGTCAATTCTACCAAATATTTAAAGGATTAATGTCAATCCTTCTCAAACTCTTCCAAAATATTAAGGTGAAGGGAACACTTCCAAACTGATTTTATAAGTGTATCATAAGTATACACTTATACCAAAACCTGGAAAAAAGCTAGAAGAAAAGAAAATTACAGGCCAATAACCCTAATGAATATAGATGCAAATATCAGGAAAATACTAGCTAATCTAACTCAACAGCACATTAAAAGGATCATACACTATGACCTACTGGGATTTATCCCTGGGAAGCAAGGATGGTTCAACATATGAAAATCAATCAACAACATACACCATATCAACAAAACAAGAGATAAAAATCCACGATCACCTCAGGAGATGCAGAAAAATATTTGACAAAATTTAAAACTCATGAGAAAAACACTCAACAAACTAGGAATAGAAGAAATTACCTCGACTTAATAAAGGTCATATATAAAAAGCCCCTAGCTAACATCATTCTTAATGGTGAAAAACTGAAAGCTTTTCCTCTAAGACTGGAACAAGGCAAGACTTCCCACTCTCACTACTTCTATTCAACATAGTTTTGGAAGTCCTAGTCACAGCAATCAGAAAATAAATTATAAAAGGCATCCATACTGGAAAGGAAGAATTAAAGCTGTCACTATTTGCAGATGACATCATACTATGTATAGAAAATCCTAAAGACTCCACTAAAAAACGACTAGAACTACTAAATGAATTCAGTAAATTTGCAGGGTACAAAATAAATATACAGAAATTTGTTGTGTTCCTATATACTAATAATGAACTATCAGAAAGAGAAATTTTTAAAAACAATCTCATTTATAATTGCATCAAATAAAATACCTAGGAATAAATTTAACCAAGGAGGTAAAAGATCTGTATATTGAAAACTACAAGATAGTAACAAAAAAAAAAATTGAAGCGAACAGAAATAAATGGAAAGACATACTGTGCCCATGGATCCGAAAAATTAATATTGTTAAAACGGACATATTATCCAAAGCAATCTACAGATTCAATGCACCCTCTATCAAAATTCCAATAGTATTTTTCACAGAAATAGAACAAACAATCCTAAAATTTGTATAGAACAACAAACTACCCTGAATAGCCAAGGCAATCTTGAGAAAGAACAAACTTGTAAAAGAACAAAACACTTCCTGATTTCAAACCATAAGTTATTATAATTAAAACAGTATGGTATTGGCATAAAAGCAGACACATAAATCAACGAAACATAATGGAAAGCCCAGAAATAAACCCACACATATATGGTCAATTAATTTACAACAAAGAAGCCAAGAGTATACAGTGGAGAAAGGACATTCTCTTTAATAAATGGTGTTGGAAAATTCGACAGCCACACGCAAAGGAATGAAACTGGACCACTATTTTACACCATACAAAAAAACAAAAGTTAACTAAAAATGGATGAAATACTGAATGTAAAACCTGAAACCATTAAATTTCAAGAATAAAACATAGATGGTGGGGCTTCCCTGGTGGCGCAGTGGTTGAGAGTCCGCCTGCCGATGCAGGGGATGTGGGTTCGTGCCCCGGTCCGGGAGGATCCCACGTGCCGTGGAGCGGCTGGGCCCATGAGCCATGGCTGCTGAGCCTGCGCATCTGGAGCCTGTGCTCCACAGCGGGAGAGGCCACAACAGTGAGAGGTCCGCGTACCGCAAAAAAAAAAACACAAAAAAAAAAACACATAGATGGTAAGCTTCTTGACATAGGTCTTGGTGATGATTTTTTTAACCTAATATCAAAAGCAAAAATGACAAAAGCAAAAATAACAAGTGCGACTACATCATTTTAAAAGCTTCTGCACAAGGAAGGAAACCAGCAAAAAAATGAAAAGACAGCCTACTGAATAGGATTAAAACACATATATTTGATAAAGGACTAATACACCAAATATATAAAGAACTCATACAACTTAATAGCAAAAAAAAATCTGATTTAAAACAATAGGAAGAAGATCTGAATAGACATTTTTCCAAAGATGACATAGAGATGGCCAACAGGAACATGACCAGATGCTCAACATCATTAATCATCAGGGAAATGCAAATCAAAACCGCAATGATATATCACATCACACCTCTCAGAACGGCTATTATCAAAAAGAGAATATATAACAAGTGCTGGTGAGAATGTGGAAAAAAGGGAGCACTAATATACTGTTGGTGGGAATGTAAATTGGTACAACGACTATGTAAAACAGTATGGAGGGTCCTCAAAAAATTAGAATAGAGCTACCATGTACTTTAACAATTCCACTTCTGGGTACTTATCCAAAGAAAATTAAAACACTAATTCTAAAAGAAATATGAACCCAATGTTCATTGCAGCATTGTTTACAATAGCTAAGATATGGCAACAAACTAAGTGTTCACTGAGGGATGAATGGATAAGGAAATTATATATATATATATATATATATATATATATATATAATGGAATATTATTCAGCCATAAAGAAAAGAATGATATGCTACCATTTACCACAACGTGCACGGATCTCAAGGACATTATGATAAATGAAATAAGCCAGAGAGAGAAAGATAAATACTGTACGATGTCTCTTATTTGTGGAATCCAAAATTAAAAAAAAAAGTTCATAGATACAGAGAATGGATTTGCAGTTATAAGGGGTGAGGGGTGAGAGGTGAGAAAAATGGGAGAACTGATTTTTTTTAGTTTAAATGAACGGAATATTTTTAATGATTTATAATATAAAATAAAGAATCTGAATAATAAAACAAGACACTATTTTATTTATTTATTTTTAAATTAAAAAAACATTTTTTATTGGAGTATAATTGCTTTAAAATGGGGTGTCACTTTCTGCTTTATAACAAAGTGAATCAGCTATACATATAAATATATACCCATATCTCCTCCATCTTGCGTCTCCTTCCCACACTCCGTGTCCCACCCCTCTAGGTGGCCACAAAGCACCCAGCTGATCTCCTTGTGCTATGTGGCTGCTTCTCACTAGCTATCTATTTTACATTTGGTAGTATATATAAGTGTATGCCACTCTCTCACTTCGTCCCAGCTTACACTTCCCCCTCCCCGTGTCCTCAAGTCCATTCTGTACATCTGAGTCTTTATTCCTGTCCTACCCCTGGGTTCTTCAGAACCATTTTGTTTGTTTGTTTTTAAATTCCATATATGTGTTAGCATACGGTATTTGTTTCTCTCTTTCTGACTTACTTCATTCTGTATGACAGACTCTAGGTCCATCCATTTCACTACAAATAACTCAGGTTTGTTTCTTTTTATGGCTGAGCAATATTCCATTGAACATATGTGCCACATCATCTTTATCCATTCATCTGTTGATGGACACTTAAGTGCTTCCATATCCTGGCTATTGTAAATAGAGCTGCAATGAACATTGTGGTATATGACTCTTTTTGAAATATGGTTTCTTCAGGGTATATGCCCAGTAGTGGGATTGCTGGGTCGTATGGTAGTTATATTTTTAGTTTTTTAGGGAACCTCCATACTGTTCTCCATAGTGGCTGTATCAATTTACATTCCCAGCAACAGTGCAAGAGGGTCCCCTTTTCTCCACACCCACTCCAGCATTTATTGTTTGTAGATTTTTGGATGATGGCCATTCTGACTGGGGTGAGGTGATACCTCATTGTAGTTTTGATTTGCATTTCTCTAACGATTAGTGATGTTGAGCATACTTTCATGTGTTTGTAGGCAATCTGTATATCTTCTTTGGAGAAATGTCTATTTAGGTCTTCTGCCCAATTTTGGATTGGGTTGTTTGATTTTTGATATTGAGCTGTATGAGCTGCTTATAAGTTTTGGAGATTAATCCTTTGTCAGTTGTTTATTTAAGATGTTCCTTACTTCTTGAGGTAGGATTCTATTGCTATAAACTTCCCTTAGAACTGCTTATACTGCATCCCATAGGTTTTGAGTCGTCATGTTTTCATTGTCATTTCTTTCTAGGTATTTTTTGATTTCCTCTCATTTCCTCAGTGATCTCTTGTTATTAAGTAGTGTATTTTTTAGGCTCCATGTGTTTTTATTCACCGATTTTTTTGTGTCACTGATATATAGTCTCTTAGCATTGTGTCTGGAAAAAATACTTGATAAGATTCCAATTTTCTTAAATTTACTGAGGCTTGGTTTGTGACCCAAGATATGATGTATCCTGGAGAATGTTCCATGAGCACTTGAGATGGAAGTGTATTCTGTTGTTTTTGGATGGAATGTCCTACAAATATCAATTAAGTGCATATTGTTTAATGTATCATTTAGAGCTGTGTTTCCTTATTTATTTTCATTTTGGATGATCTGTCCATTGGTGAAGGTGGGATGTTAAAGTCTCCTGCTATGATTGTGTTACTGTCGATTTCCCCTTTTATGGCTGTTAGTATTTGCCTTATGTATTGTGGTGCTCCTATGTTGGGGCATAAATATTTACAATTGTTATATCTCGTCTTGGATTGATCCTTTCATCATTATGTACTGTCCTTCTTTGTCTCTTGTAATAATCTTTATTTTAAAGTGTATTTTGTCTGATATGAGAATTGCTACTCCAGCTTCGTTTTGATTTCCATTTGCATGGAATATCTTTTTCCATCCCCTCATTTTCAGTCTCTATGTGTCCCTAGGTCTGAAGTAGGTCTCTTGTAGACAGCATATATATGGGTCTTGTTTTGTATCCATTCAGTCAGTCTATGTCTTTTGGTGGGAGCATTTAATCCATTTACATTTAAGGTAATTATCAATATGTATGTTCCTATTACCATTTTCTTGTTTTGGGTTGTTATTGTAGGTCTATTCCTTCTCTTGTGTTTCCTGTCTAGAGAAGTTCCTTCAGCATTTGTTGTATAGCTGGTTTGGTGGTGCTGAATTCTCTTAGGTTTTCCTTGTCTGTAACTGTTTTAATTTCTCCATCAAATCTGAATGAGATCCTTGCTGGGTAGAGCAATCTTGGTTGTAGTTTTTTCCGTTTCATCACTTTAAATGTGTCATGCCACTCCCTTCTGGCTTGCAGAGTTTCTGCTGAAAGATCAGCTGTTAACCTTTTGGGGATTCCCTTGTATGTTATTTGCTGTTTTCCCCTTGCTGCTTTTAATATTGTTTCTTTGTGTTTAATTTTTGATAGTTCGATTAATATGTGTCTTGGTGTGTTTCTCCTTGGATTTAGCCTGTATTGGACTTTCTGTGCTTCCTCGACCTGATTGACTATTTCCTTTCCCCTATTAGTGAAGTTTTCAACTATAATCTCTTCAAATATTTTCTCAGTCCCTTTCTTTTTCTCTTCTTCTTTTGGACCCCTATATTTCGAGTGTTGGTGCGTTTAATGTTGTCCAGAGGTCTCTGGGACTGTCCTCAATTCTTTTCATTCTTTTTTATTTATTCTGCTCTGCGGTAGTTATTTCTACTATTTTATCTTCCAGGTCACTTATCCATTCTTCTACCTCAGTTTTTCTGCTATTGATTCCCTCTAGAGAACTTTTAATTTCATTTATTGTGTTGTTCATCATTGTTTCTTTGCTCTTTCGTTCTTCTAGGTCCTTGTTAAATATTTCTTGTATTTTCTCCATTCTCCTTCCAAGATTTTGGATCATTGTTACTGTCATTACTCTGAATTCTTCTTCAGGTAGACTGCCTATTTCCTCTTCATTTGTTTGGTCTGGTGGGTTTTTGCCTTGCTCCTTCATCTGCTGCATGTTTCTGTGTCTTTTCATTTTGCTTAACTTACTTTTGGGGGTCTGCTTTTTGCAGGCTGCAGGTTTGTAGTTCCCGTTTTTCTGTGTGTGTCTGCTCCCAGTGGGTAAGGTTGGTTCAGTGGGTTGTGTAGGCTTCCTGGTGTAGGGGACTAGTGCCTGTGTTCTGGTGGATGAGGCTGGATCTTGTCTTTCTGTTGGGCAGGAGCACGTCTGGTGGTGTGTTTTGGGGTGTCTGTGACCTTATTATGATTTTAGGCAGCCTCCCTGCTAATGGGTGCAGTTGTGTTCCTGTCTTGCTTGTTGTTTGGCATAGGGTGTCCAGCACTGTAGCTTGCTGGTTGTTGAGTGGACCTGGGTCTTAGCATTGAGATGGAGATCTCTGGGAGAGCTTTTGTCATTTGATACTATGTGGAGCCAGGAGGTCTCTGGTGGACCAATGTCCAGAACTTGGATCTCCCACCTCAGAGGCTCAGGCCTGACACCCAGCTGGAGAACCAAGTCCCTGTTAGCCACACAGCTCAGAAGAAAAGGGACAAAAAAGGAAGAAGGAAAAGAAAGAAAGAACGAAAGAAAGGAAGAAAATTTAAAACGTTATTAAAATGTTTCATTATTAAAAATAAAAAATTAAAAAGTAATTTAAAAGAAAAGAAAGAAAGAACAAAGAGAACAACCCAACCAAAAAACAAATCCACCAATGATAACAAGCACTAAGTACTATAAAAAAAATAAAAAACGGGACAGACAGAACCCTAGGACAAATGGTAAAACCTAATCTATACAGACAAAATCACACAAAGAAGCATACACATGCACACTCACAAAAAGAGAAAAAGGAAAAACATATATATATATCTTTTGGGAAGTCTGAGGTCTTCTGCCAGTGTTCAGTAGGTGTTCTGTAGAAGTTGTTCCACATGTAGATGTATTTCTGATGTATTTGTGGGGAGGAAGGCGATCTCCATTTCTTATTCCTCTGCCATCTTTAAGGTCTCCCCCCAAGACACTGTTTTAAAAGATGAGGCAGGTATCATAAACAACCAAGTGGAAATTCTAGAACTGAAAAAGATATCCTTTGAAATTAAAAGTTTTATGACTAAATTAAACAACAGATTTGATAGAATCAAAAAGAGAATTAGAAAACTGAAAGATAAATCTAAAGACATAATCCTGATGGATACCTGAATGGAAAATATGAGAGACTAAGAGACAGAGAGGATAAAATGAAGATATTTAAATCATGTGTAGTAAGAGTTCTCAGAAAATAGAATGAATGGGAGAAACGCAATATTCAGAGAACATATGTATATGTCTTAAAACCAATGTAAAGAAAAAGCAATGAAGAAAGTGAGATGGTTATTAAGTACTAGTCTCTTGACTCTCTTTTCTAGCATAGTAAATAATACCACTATACATTGAATAATTATTGTCATTCTTTGCTATACTGTATATTATAGTTTTCTCTCCTGTCCAGAAAAAAAAGTGTCTAACAGTCAATGAGAAAAAGACCCACAACTTAATTGAAAATTGGGCCAAAAAAATGAACAACAGTTCACAGAAAACTGTTTAAATACAGCAAACGTAAATAGGTTTAATAATACATTGCATTGACAAAAATGTGTGTCAAAAACACCCTCATGTATTATCTTTGAAGTCTCATTTCATTTGGTCCAGCAAATCTAGTTTAATTAATTTGTCTTTCAGATATACTTACACATGTTTTCAAAGATGTATGCACAAATATATTTATTGCACTTTGTTGCAGTAGCAAAAGACAGAAAGCAATCTTAATGTCCATTAATAGGGGACTGATTCATTATTGTGCATTCATGCTATGAAATACCATGCAGTCATTAAACAAAGAATAAAGTATCTCTGCATTGTTTGATGCAGTGGATTGAAACTCACAGACATTGAAAACAAACTTATGGTTTTGAATACTTTTTATGTACATTATCTTATTGAGTTCCCACAATAATCTAGACAGGAAGAAACTGTGATTACCTTTAGGTTTTACATGAGAAAACTGAGGTTATGCTGCTTTTGGCTTGATCAGAGGTTCAAGTTAAAGATGAGTGAATATTGTTGGATAAACACAAGATCTAGCTCTCAAGAAAATGCCTACTGGAGGTGGGTGGAGGGGAGGGTGAGTGGAGGGTTTTCAATGCTGGCAATTATCAAGTAGAAAGGGAGACAGTCATCTATCCAGATGGTTTAGACTAATGATTCCCAACATGTTCCATGTTATGACACACTAATTTTGTCTAATTTTACTAATTCCCCAAAGCAATATGTGGGTTCTTAAAAGTAATTAAAGTAGAATTAAATATTATGTTAATTAAACATGCCTTTAAATGAATTTAAATGATGTAAATTGGTTTTACCCCTTGGGATAACTGCAAATTGCCTATACTGATTTTGTGACAACTCTGAGTAGGAACCAAAACTAGAGGACCAAACCAGAATATCTCTCAGATCCCTGAATTTGTGTCTTAGGAGGTTTATCTCAGATGCCTTTTGGGAACTATGCAAGGAAGTTTCAGTGTTACGGCAAAGTTCATTCTCCTAGAGCTGACTGATCCTCCTCAGATTTACTTTTATTTTAACTCTTCTCTTGGGCTACTCATCCTCCTCTATGCTATCACTATAGTACCAAAACTGGCTGGTCATCTTCATTGGGTAAGTCCCCTTTTATTTCTCTGTCCTGCTTAGATTTCTTTACTCACTGTGCCCATGGCCAGCATCCTGTCCAACTTGTTTTCCAAGCACCAAGGGCCATCAACTCCAGTGTCCTTATCAGCTCTTATGTTTTACACTCTATTCTGCAACTTCTGCTGCTGACCACTTCTTTTGTGATACTCCTCCTTTGATTAAACTGCTATGCTTTCCTCCTTATCCTCTGTGACTCTGAAGCCTTTAATTTCCTCTGCACTGCATTCACAAACACCCGTCTTCCTTACCATCCTCAGAAGGCTCTCAGCTCCAGGGCAAGTACAAGTCCTTCTTGTACTGGCCTCCCATCTGACTGCTCTCAGCCTAGGTTATAGAACCAGGGCATTCACCTGCTTTTCCCCTGACATCCTTGGGATGAACACTCAGTGGCTGGCACAGGCTGGTTTCAGTGTTCTACCCTGAAATAATATGCATGTTCAACTCCATAATCTAAGGGAAAATGTCTAGTAAAATCTTTTAGAATATCAGCTTTTTCTCTTTTCCTCCTGTTCAAATGAAAGTATCATTTAAAGCCTTTGTGTTCACATGAGATTTTATCATAGAAGATAATTCTTCTTCCTAGTAACTTCATTTAGCCAAGGCTCATATGAATTTAACAAAATGTCACATTCAAATTGTGTATTTCATCTCTTGCTTTGAGCACATTGATAGAAGCTAGATGTTCTTCTTATCAGTCTTTTCAAAGTTCTTTGTTAACAATTAATCATGAGAGTTCATCCATACACTGGGTATTATGCAGCCATTAAACTCAAGAGGAAGAATACTTATCGACATGCATATTTATCTAACATATTTTTAAGTGAAAAGGACATGGCACAAAATAGTATTACATTATTATTTCACTAAAAATACATTTATAGACACACACATACACAGACACGTATGCATGTATTAAAAAGCATAACACTAAAAGGACATATAACAAAGTACTGATGGTTGTCTCCAGGTGCTGATTCATATTCCTCTTATTTCTCCATATTTTTCAATTTCTCAATAATGAGCATGCCACTCTTTTATAATCAGAAAAAAAGTAATTTTAGATAATTCAATTAGTTACCAAGGTCAATCAGCATGTGTGGAAAAGGCGGCAGTTCTTACTGAAGAGAAATTAACACCTTTATTGTTGTTTTGAATTGAGGTTACGTTTTTTAAGGTAGTAACACATCTCTAAATTTAAAATGTAAGTTAGTGGGAACTTATTGAGCTCTAAATAGTCATTTCACATATCCCTTTTCAAGAAAAACATAAAGTAAAACCAACTTATATTTGACTTTTTCTTTAAGTACTTAAAGATACTTAAGTATCTCTCACCTCTCTCCCCATTCTCTTCTTTATGCTTCTATACTGCCTAGAATAAGTTTGTATACACCATGAATACTTAGAAAATATTTGTTGATGGACTTGCTTATTTCTGTTTTCCATTAATCCCAGCCGAGCCATGTTCTCAGAATTCTACAAAATGGATCCTGCCTCTTCAGAAGCCTGATATCTGTTCCTACTGCCCCTGTTTAGTGCTCTGGGTCCCAGAACTCCACTTGTGCAGTGTGAGACAGACCTCAGCTAGTTCCAAGCTCCAGGATTTCTCCCCTTGCAGGGATTGTGGGTTTACTCCAGCCAGTCCCCCTGATCCACAGAGGCTTGACCAGGAGGCCACTCAATATCCAGGAGGCCAGACGGGGACATTCATCCCTGGATGGGACACCCCTGACCACATCCTCCAGGAAACCCAAGTGGCTGACAGAAGAAGTGTCAGCTCCAGGCCAAAGGAGTCCCTGAGATGTCCTTGGCTTGGACAATAGCTAGGAATCACACAGCCAGCCGGATTCTGCAGCTCAGCCTTTGGGGCCTGCAGGATCCTGTTACTGGGACCCCCAGCACCACCCTTCCCCCAATATCGGAGCATTTGCTCAGGCCCCCGATTCAGCCTGAGGACTGGTTCTGGCTGAGTTCAGTGTGGCTGAGAACTGTCTCAGCAGGGTCCTTCAGTCAGAGAGACCAAGACCAAATGCTTCTCTGAGCACCGCCACCTGGAGCAGTGCTGGGGAGGGAGGCCCAGCCCGGAATAGCTGGAAAAGCCCACCCCCAAGTGTAGCTGACTGCAGCCCACCCTGTGTGCATGCGGGGCGGGGATGGAGGGCTTGGAGACGTGCTGAGAGCTCCCTGGAAAGCAAGGCTTAGCTTCTCCTGCAACTTTGAGCAGCAGATGCAGAGAGAGGTCAGTGATTATTCTGTTATAGCATCTGAGGGGACAGAGTTGCTGCCTTAACTTATGGAGACCTCCCTCCACCCACCATCCCTCATCCCCTCACTGGGAGGGGCCTTGCTCCCTCTGGAAGGGCTGGCTTAGGCCCCACTGGTTTCACACCTAGTTCTGTCTCCATGACTGTCCATGTCCCTAAGGGCTGGAGCTGCAACAGCAGGACTGAGATAGGAACGCCAGAGATTGCCTTGGAGAGTCTTTTCCATTAGCCCTATAATTAAGAACCACTATTTATAAGACAATAAGGATATCCTCTTCTTGAGAGCTTGTTGGAGAAGCAGCAGAACTAGATGTGAGGTCCCTGAGGTTGAGTTTGGTAGTTTTGAGATCCAGTATGGTATAGCCTAACACTAACTCAAATGGGTCCTGAGTCTGTAAAAGAAGAAACTCTAAACTGTACCACTGACAGCTGGCTGGGCTCACTCAGTTTGTATAAATCTAGTGGACTTCCCCTTAAGCCTGAGAAGTCACTGGAGACTAAATCTGGTTATATGCTGTGTAAGCTGGGTAAATACCATTTGGAACACAGGCCTACAGCAGATCCAGAGTAAACAAAACCTGATGCCTGTATTGAATACCTGAAAATTGTAGAACCCTACAATAAGGATAAGGATATTCTTATTATCCTTATTTTACAGATAAGAAAACTGAGGTAGAAAAGTTAAGTAACTTGTCTAAGGTCAAAGAATTAGAAAGTGAGGGAGGTGGGCCTCAAAGTCTGGCAGTCTGAATCAGAGCTTGTGCTCTTAACCACTACATTCTACTGCCTGACAAAGATAAAAGAAATCCTTCTCTCTAAGCAGAACTGGCTTCATGGACATGTGATCAGTGCAGTGGTACAGCACCCTGAGCTTAGAAGAGCCTTGTACTTGGGGTTTAATGCCACTGTCTTAATTTTAATAATTTGAATTTGTGCTTTGTAAGTGAAAACCAAAATGTGATAGAATAATTGAGTAGGCACTTGAAGCTTGGAGTCTCAGCTAGCACATAGTCCCATCTTTCACTGCTTCTTCACCTCCCTGGGACAGATTATTGACTGCCCACTTCCCTGTCCATTAATACTCAGGGCCCCACCCAGCCTCTTCTTCTCTGTCTCACCCAGTGACCGCTGCAACCCTCCACTCTCAGGGATCTGGGCATGGGCCCAGGGAGGATTGGGGTCAGGTACACATGCCCTGCGACATCTCAGGGTTAGACGTGATGACAGCCAGCCATCCTGGCCCCAGGGTGGTAATGCCATTGCACATTTGGCAGATCACCCAGCAAGGCTCATTGCCCACCCTGATCCAGGTACCTAATGCATCCTGGTGTAGAGATCGCAATACCCTTGATGGTCACTTGTCCACCATGGGTTGGGGCAGCTGACCCATGGGAAGAGGATATGCCTGGTTCTACCTACTCACTCCTGACCAGGGTACAATGCATCTGTCCAGCAGGTAGGAGGAGGACCCAGCAGCCAGTGGGCCCCGCACATGTGCATCAGATCACAGGGTGGGGTCACAGGGCACTTGTGAGGCTATACACTTGCCCCACAAGTATCCCTGTGCCTGAGAGGGTATGACATTAAATGGAAAATTTTAAGCACCATAAGAGGTTGAGAGAGATACTCCAGTAGAAAGGAAAAAACTTTTAATCTGAACATCTTTAACAGCACTTTTTCTTGCTTTTTGAACAGGGACTTCACATTAACATTTTGCACTGGGGCTACAAATTCTGACTGTAAGGACTGTCTATTACTAAAGTATTTTAGTAATTTAGTAATTTTGCCAGTTCTCACTGTACGGACTGTCTATTACTGAAGTACTTTGTTATTCCCTGAGATCTACCATTCCCTGTGTAGAAATGATGAAGCTGATGAGGTTTTAACTGTCTCTAGTCTTGCTGGGGCTGTTTAGAGGATAGGGGACACTTCTACTTGCCAAGGAAGAAGCCCATTTTGTCCCAAACTCCCAGCTGTGTTAAGTATCTCACATCATGAGAGGGGCTTAGGAGGATGTGGTAGTAAACAATATTCTGTGGTATGAATCAGGAGACCTGAATTCCAAATCTGCCTCTCCCTCTGACTAGCTGAGAATGCTGCTCTCCCTTGGGGACACTGTGTGTCCTCATATGTGAAAAGAGCAGTTTCAATTAACCTAGCGTTTTCAGACCGTCATTGAGTTTCTAGAGCAGTGCCTCAGAGAGGGAGAGGTGAGTGCTAGGCAATGGTGCTGTAGGCACCCCACACTTTTCTAGCCAAATCTATTCCACTTCTGTTTTATATTTTTTGTTCTGCATTGGAATTCACTTAAAGAAATAATTCCAATGCTTAAAAAATTAAAACCCATAATTCTCAATGATCTCTATGGGCCCTTATACCTCTGAGTTCTGATTGTGAGAATCTTTAACCTTGAATCCTACAAAAAGGATGATCTTTATTCCAGGAAGAAATCTATGATATGCATGGGCTGGTTACCACAGAAGAAGAGAAATCCAGGGAGGACAAGGGGTTAAAGGGCAAATGCCTGGGTGGTATAGAACTAAAAGATAAGGGCAATGAAGAAGAGGTTCAGGTTCCCTACTGTGGGTTGAGTGTTAACAGGAAACATCCATAAAACCAGGAGATTCAGCTAGATGATCATGTCTCAAGAGGTAAGATTTTCTACCTCTCCTCCATTACGTGATAGAATGTAACAATGTTTTGTGGATAAAATGAACTGAATAAGGAAAAGGGTTAGTTGGGAGTGAATTTCAACTCTGCTAATGTTTTTTGAGCCTTTACCGGGTACCAAAGTTTAGGCTAGACTTTGGGTGGAAGATAAAAAAAAATTAACCAAATATGGCTCCATCTTTACAAAAGTGTTTCAACATAGGTGAGCAAAACAGAAATTCTGAAAAATGCACAGAGTATTTTATAAGGCCAAGCATCATAATGGTAAAATAGAGGTGCAAAGTACCATGGGAAAACAGTGTATGAATACTCACTTCCATCTGAAATGTCATGAAAAGTTATCTGGAAATGAAGATTGGATTTAAGTTTGGACTTTAAAAATGAATAGGACTTGGACGAGCAGGACCTGAAGATCTTCACATGCCAAATTTAGACGTTTGGCTGAGTACTGCTCTCTTTAAGATTTATCCCTGTAGGGCTTCCCTGGTGGCGCAGTGGCTGAGAGTTCACCTGCCGATGCAGGGGGCACGAGTTCGTGCCCCGGTTCGGGAAGATCCCACATGCCGCGGAGCGGCTGGGCCCATGAGCCATGGCCGCTGAGCCTGCGCGTCCGGAGCCTGTGCTCCGCAACGGGAGAGGCCACAACAGTGAGAGGCCCGCGTACCACAAAAAATAAAAAGATTTATCCCTGTAAATCTCAATAATTGCACATGTGAATTCATATATAGACTTACATTTTACAGCTTCACTGTGGCAGATATCATAGAGCATTTGGAAAACACACATCTAGGAATATTCTGAGTCCTTATGAAAGATATGGATTTAACTTAATTCAGCCTAAGGGATATCAAGGAAATCCTCTATATAAGTACATGAGTGGTAAAGCAAAGGAATTAATGTTCTCTTCTATAACTTATAGTCAAATTACATTGTTTTCTAACCTTGTTATCTTGGAATTAACTCATGACTAGTGTTATACTCGTTCACAACTCAGACTGACATATTCATACCCACATACATTATTTCCTCTTCTTAAAGTATTTCTTATCAGTTGTTTCAGAAAATACACATCATTTTGTCCATATAATTTCTTCCTATCATATTGCTGTTTATCTAAGCATCTACACCTAAACACTTAGCCAGAGCAATTCAATTATTCTTAAAAGGCTTTATTCGCAGGTAAGGAAAACACTGTGAATAGAACTGTGAGCAAGTCTTCATAGAATATATTACATTTTGGAGACACAGAATGGGGGATTAGGGACTTTTCTTCAATATTTTCTGTAGAGCAACTTTCACTTCCTGGTTTCTCAAACTATAGATGAGAGGATTTGACAGTGGGATCACCATTGCATAAAACACTGAGACCATCTGATTTCCTGCCTGGGATCCACGTTGAGAGGGCTGAAAGTAGGTGTACATAGTTGTTCCATAGTATAGGCCAACAGCAGTCAAGTGGGAAGCACAGGCAGAGAAAGCTTTTTGCCTGCCAGAAGCTGAGGGAATTCTCAGGATAGTCATGAGGACAGACAGGTAGGAGACAAGGATTACCATAATGGAGGTGAACAGGGTGAATCCTCCACAGCCAACAATCAAGATCTGGGTGACCCAGTGGTCTGAGCAAGCCAGTGCTGACAGTAGAGGGATGTCACAGAAATGAGGAAGGACATGTGGTTGACAGAACGATAGTTGTGTGATGGAAGTTGTCACAGAAACCATGTTAACTAATCCACCAAGGTAGCATCCTGCTACCAATTTGAGACGACGGACTCTAGACATGGTGATGTGGTAGAGCAATGGGTGACAAATGGCAGTATAGAGGTCACAGGCCATGGAAGCCAAAATGTTGCATTCAGCGGAGGCAAAGATTATGAACAAGCCCATTTGAGTCACACATCCAAGGAAAAAAACAGCCTGCAACTTAGATAACAAATTTGCTAAAGTCTCTGGGATCGTGACAGAAGAAAAACAGACATCAAGAAAGGACAGATTAGAGAGGAAAAAATACATGGGGGTGTGGAGGCAGGGACTGACTCTGATCAGGACTACCAGGCCTAGATTCCCCAACACAGTGACAATATAAACAATAAAGAAGACTCCAAATAGCAGGACCCCAAGCTGAGGGTTCTCTGTCATGCCCAGAAGGATGAGGTCAGTCACTGTAGATGAATTCTCCATCAACACAAGCTGGGTATTACCCTTGATTAGGTAAGAATGCTTTTGACATGCTTTAAGTGAGGAAATAATAGAAAACTGGATGATACGGGTAAAACAGTCCCACTCAAAACACATGAATCCACAGCACTCTCCAACCCTTCCCTGCGTCTACAATTTCACTTTAAACACTTCCCAAATAGTATCACTATTTCCCAAGCATAACATTGGGAAAGTAACGATAGGAGAAAAAAGGGGAAGGAAAACGAGGTAAAGAAAATTCAGAAAGCAAAAGGAACACAGAAGTAAGAAAGTAAAGGCCTAGGAGGCAAAAGACACTTAATATTTGTTGAAGGAATAAATGAAGTAGAAAGAAAAACAGATGTCATCAAGAGATGTGCTTTACTAATACATATATCACAACATTGTAAATCAATTATACCCCAATAAAAATGTTTTAAAAAATAAAAGAGACTATTAAACTAAAAAAGAGAGAGAGAGATGTACTTTACTGATACAGGACTACAAACTCTTAGAAAATTTGGGGGTATGGAATTCCATCTCACCCTCCCTCACTTTTCCAAATCAATCTCAAGGAATTATTGCAGATGAAGTAACAATATGGTAAATATGTCGACTGATTTCATCTTGACAGACAGCCCCCTTCTCCCTTCAGTATTAGTGACATTGTTTCTGAAAAAGTAGAAGTCACGAATACTCACTATTTTGCTTGGTAAGTAAAGGGTTTTTCAGGACCTTGATCACCTCTTCACTGGTAGATTGTTGCAGAATCAGAATGCTCTGAAATCACCATCAGAAACTGAACTCAAGGTTATCAGGTATCATTTGGATCCTGTGAAAGAGCAACCGAAAGATTCATGAAGTTGTTGTCTGATCATCACCTGACTGATTCCTTTAACCATGCTTGGGGCAAAGGTTATGCAGCTACACAAAACTAACTGCAAATTCCACAAGGACTTGTTGGTCAGATCTGTCTGAGCAAAGGGCCAGGTCACAAAATAGCTGGAGTCAGGTGGCACTGAGGCTAAGTGCATGGACTCTGTCCCCCTCTCTTGTGGTCACAGGATATTTCTAATGCTGACTTGCACCCTCACACAAATGCCTGGGTCTTACCCTGGATGAAGCACCAAACAAGAGAAGGGATAAATCCATACAGATCCATCTCCATTTATACAATTTAAACTAAATCAGAACCCTTGTGTTTCACTGGATGGCCATCAGCGAGGGGTGTTTAGAAGGGATTCCTGTATTTGGTGAGAGTGTGGACAAGGAAACCTCAGAGGGCTCTCCCAACTTTGATTAAAAAAAAAAAAAGCCTATCTGTTTCAATTCACCAGAAAACATAGGTTCTTTATTTGGTGTAGTAGTTAAGGTGTCTGATTCTGGAGCTATACGGACCTATTTGAATCCTGGTTTTGGAGATCACTCGTTCTGTGACTTAGGACTTAACCTACCTAAGTGCACTAATCTGTAAAAGAAGGGCACTAATAAGACCTATGTTATGGGGCAATAGCAAAGGTTAAACTAAATATTTAAGTAAAACACTTGGTACATATTAATTGCTCACTGACTTCTACTCTCTTTATTCCTTTATGACCAATCCTACTTATGTATTTACTATTTTTTTTCTTCTCCATTTCACTTAATGGAAGCAGAGGTATTGTTCTTTGTATACTATTATCATTTTAGACCAACAGCAGTGAACCTCAGAGAGACTGGCTGAAGTATAATCTCCATGTTCCACCCCCTAACCATCCCTCAGACACACGCACACACACACGTGCGCGCACACACACACACCACAGCAGTTTTGGCTGGAGCAGATGAAAGAAGCATCTTTTACTTGTGGTAGTAATTCACTCCTTTTTGCTCTACCCAAACTGTTGGAGTTAACTCCTGCTGCTACTGCTGCTACTGCTGCTACTGCTGCTGCTGCTGAGCACAGCAGCCTGCCCAGGGGAATATTCAACTTATACCTCCAAAATGGGATGATCGGAGGAGAAAATCCTGGGCTGAGTTGAGACAATGGATAAAACACTGTTTTGAGAGACAAAAGACATGAGTTCTAGTCCTGGCACTAATTTGTACTGTCTTTCAGTGGAAAAGCCACTTACCCCCTTTGAGCCCCATATTTTCTCATCTTGAAAATGGAAAAAGCAATATCCACCATGGCTCTCTTTTAAGGTTGGCATGAGGATCAAATAAGATAATGAATGTGAAAACACTCCGTAAACTCTGAAGTGTGATACAATACACCTGGAACGGATCCCTATTATTCTTCCATCATGGGAGGTGGGAGACGGAGGAGGAATGCGTCAATATGATCATTTTCTGCTGCCTGCTTCAGCTCCTGCTTACAGAGCTGTACTCTTTGCCCTCCCACTCACCCTCTACACACACATCATCTGTTCTGCCTCTCCACTGTGAAAGTTTCAACCTGTGAAGGCTTAAACAAACAGCTCTTAGTTGTTCATGTATCTTGAATCACAAAAAAAGACAGGTTTTCAATGTTACTTTCACGTCCTTGTATCATTTTTTAAATTTCCCATTTTAGGCTAACACTATTCCTTGATGTCTGTATCTATTGTAGGCATTCAATAAATATTAGTTGAATGAGTAAATGACTCTCTATTAGTCTTTAGAACATAGTGAAATCTTTTTCCCTTAAAATAAGAGTGAATTGCTTTTTCTTCCCCAAAGAAATAAACATACAAAATTAAGACTGTATTAAGGAAATGATTTGATACATCCCATCTGCACATGCCACTGCATTAACTAGTGTCAATATAACAGCCAGAATGGGTATGTTATTAACTTGGCTAATGTGTCTTGGATATGTACTTATAGGAAATAATCAGGCACTCCTCTTATTTGTTGAAGAAGTAACCTTTCATGTTTGAAAAATGCATTCATGTAAATTTACAGTACGAGCTCTTTAAGAAAAATTTTTTGGTTACCGTCTTTTCTTCAGTTATGTAGCTCAGTGGGGATCTTCCAAAAATAGCATAACATTTAGAATTTAAATAAAAGTTCACTTATTTACTTATTCAATAAAATTTCTTTTTTTAAACATCTTTATTGGAGCATAATTGCTTTACAATGGTGTGTTAGTTTCTGCTTTATAACAAAGTGTATCAGTTATACATATACATATGTTCCCATATCTCTTCCCTCTTGCATCTCCCTCCCTCCCACCCTCCCTATCCCACCCCTCTAGGTGGTCACAAAGCACTGAGCTGATCTCCCTGTGCTATGCGGCTGCTTCCCAATAGCTAGCTATTTTACATTTGGTAGTGTATATATGTCCATGTCACTCTCTCAGTGCAGTCTTCCAAAAGATCATATATTCCAACCCACATATTTCCAGATGAAGAAACAGAAGTCCAGAGAGGTTAAGAGACTTGTCTAAGGTCTCACAATGAATTAGTGGCAGAGCTGGTGATGGAACCCAGACCTCCTTGACCTAATTCAGTGACCTTTTCACATCACTATCTGGCTTTCCCCTTAATTTGTTTTCTGAAGTTATTCTGGATAGGACTTTCGCCTTTGGTACATTCATTCTTTCAATAACAGATGAAATAACAATGTCATCCTTTGTTGCTGTATTTGAGCTATATGATCTTGAGAAAATATCTTGTTCTTTCTGGGTCCTAGTTTCTTCATCAGTAAAATGAAGCAGCTAGATTAGGTGGTCTCTGAGGCTCTTTCCAGCTTTAAGCTCTAATTTCGCATGGCTCCGTGAGTTAAACTATATACACATCATTGGTCATTCTCAATATCTGACTGAGGGATGCTGAAAGAAAATTTCTGTAATTCCATGAATCTAGGCTATACAAACCACTCCATCCTACTCTGCTCTCTCAGCCCTCACAGTGACAGAAATGTCATATTGGTGTTTGGTCTTAGTGTGAGGCACTGAGGTAAGAGCATGGGAGGGATGTTTCCAAACTTACTAGCCACCTTAAAGTAGAACAGCTCAGTCAAAGATCGGGTTAAAGTGTCCAGGTTATGTCACATTCTAACCCTATAATCTCAGACAGTTTTTTCAACCTCTCTGCCATCAATTCCCTTATCTAAAATGGAAATAATTTTACCTAAATTAAGTGACTGTTTTGAAGATTAAATAAGAAAAAATATACAAAGTGCTTAACAGATATTTAGGTGCATAATAAATGTTGCTTTGACTTCTCCTTAAAAGTCCATTTTTTGTTTTATGATTCCATATATATGAAAGGTCCAGAACAGGCACATCTACACAGGCAGAAAGTATATTAGTGGTTGGCAAGGTCTTGAGGAGTGGTGCAGGAATGGTAGGTATGGGAGTTTGTTTGTTTGTTTGTTTGTTTTGATTAAAAGCTATCTGATCCTTAAAAATTTATGGACTTATACTTTTAATAGGTCTTAAACTTTTGACACTTATGCTGCCAAGGACCTTATTGTTCCTTTATTTCAATGTCCACCATTATTTGATATTCCCATATGTTTACAAGTTTCTCAGCCTTTCTCTCTTTTTTGGTGATGAAATGTTCTAAAATTATGGTGAAGGTTGCACAATTCTGAATATACTAAAAACTCTTGAATGTACACACATTCACATGTGTGTATTTTATGGTATGTGAATTACATCTCAATAAATCTGTTACCAAAAACAGTAATCCTGATGAGTACTACGGGAAAAAGTCCATTATAGATTGGTCATCCTTGGCTGCATCTAAATCCTTCTACTGACCTACAGCAGAGGGCCCTGGTAAGCACTGGATGAGATCATTAATTTAAAAGTACTTTGAAAAATTTAATAATGATACAAGAAATGTATTCAAAACAAATGATAAAATCATAATTGGAGAAATAAAGAAATGGAAAGAGACACCTTGCTCCCAAACAGCAAGGCTAAAATATAAGAAAGATGAGACTCCTTAAGTTCATGTATAGATTTAATGCAATATCAATTCAAAATTCTCCAGGATATTTTATAGACTATGACAAATTTATAGTGAAATTCACCTGGAAGAATAAGAAGACAAAAATGACAAAAAATATCATTTTTAGTAATGATGGAGATAGCTTCTCAAGTTTTAAACTTTATTACTAATCCATACATGTAAAAAGGACCATCTGGCATTGGGTTAAAAACAAAGATTGATCAATGAAATAGCATATTTTAGAGAAAGAAAACCAAATACATAAAAACATCTCCAGTTGGCTAGAAAGAACATGCATACACATACATATATATACACATACAGTAAAGGAAGCACTAACAAATAAATATTATTGGGAAAAGTGTGTATCTATAAAAAGAGAAATAAATTTGGATATGTAACTCACATCATATATTTCAGTAAACTCCAGATCAAAAAGTTAAACATAAAAATCTAAACTGTGAAACTAGAAAAAAAATGAATAGCATTGTTTATCTAGCTAGTGTAGCCATTGAAAAAATGGAAGGTAACATCAAAGCCAAGATGATGTGTTCAAATATGACTAAAAAACTTGTGCACACTGTACTATAACAAAATGAAGATCAAAAAGGAAACAACAGAAAGAGAAAATTATGCGATTGAGCAGAACTTTTAAAACACACCAGTCAGAAGATATAAATAAATAATGAAACATATGAGATCAATGTATGAAGCTCACCAGATGAATGGTCAAAAATGGACAACATTCACAGTAGGAAACTTACTGAGTATGTAATCACATGACAAAACATGTGACCTCAGCATAATACAAATTAAAACACAGTTTCCCAAAAACCTTGTTAAGTATATATATATATATATATATATATATATAAATAAAAAATAAAGAGCACTATCAGGAAACAGGTCACCCTGTAAATTCCTGATGGAAATGTTTATTATCTGTCTTGCCATGTAAATTGCTGGTGATATTTATGAAACACAGCTCTTTGCCCAAGAAATTTTGTTTGCAGGAATACATCCCCAGGGATACAATCCAAAATAAATAAAAGTAATTTATGCAAAAATGTTCATTATATTGCTATTTAAATATTCATCTACTGTATATGTATATCTGTAAATCACCATGTTATATGTTTAGGGGATTCAACTACGTGTAAGACCCAATCCCTCTCCTCAAGGATCCCATAATGTAGCTGGGAAGGCAACTATATGTAAGATAAAGAACTACAGCAGCAAAGAAGAAGAACCAATTTCATTCCATCAGGGTGGAGTGGGGTGGGGTTGGGGAGAAAAAAGGTATCATGGAGGAGGTAATATTAAACATAGACCTTGAAATATGAGTGGGGTTTGGTACAAGATGGGAATGGTTAAAAGACATTTCATGAAAGATTCCAAATGATCAATAGCTGAGGGATGGCTAAACACACCACTGGATATTAACAGGCTGGATGCCTATGTAATCACTAGAAACAACCAAAAGAAATATATTTGTGAAATAACCTCAAGCCACATAAAACCATGATTGTAGCTGAAAAATGTCAGACAGGCACTCAGAGTGCTGGATATCCACAATGTTTGATTCGGTAAAGTTGCTCAAGTTTCATAATTTTAAAAAGTCAACACCACTAGATACATATGAGTGCTAAGACAAACCAACAAGCATTTGAACTGGTCCTTCTCTGAGATTAAACTCTCAGGGTCAGGAAGGCTGTGAACATTGAGTTCCTGCAGTGTCTTCAGGAAATTAAGAGTGGTAGTTGCTTGTGGTTACTGCAAAGGGCTGGATTCTGTGCTTCATTTTTACATTTCCTATGAACACGAGTCATGTGCTTGA
This sequence comes from Orcinus orca, assembly GCF_937001465.1. NCBI lineage: Eukaryota > Metazoa > Chordata > Mammalia > Artiodactyla > Delphinidae > Orcinus > Orcinus orca. The sequence goes on from NC_064580.1 coordinate 113,640,623, forward strand.
TGTGCTGCTCCCTCCTCTAGTCACCCTCTTGCCCCCTCATATCCTAGCCCACTAAATCCTCTTCTATTTCAACAAGCAATTGCAATGCCTTGTCTCCAAAATCCATGAGTAATGGGATAGGAGTTAGGAGGACTCCAAACATCTGTCTTGTTTTACTAAGTCTACTAACAGGGAGAAAGAAAAGCACCCAGGATTGAGAACCTTAGTTTATGTAAGCTTGGAATTCATCAGCTCTGATTCCTCCCCACTACATTCTTACCCAAATTTATTGAGTGTTTCCTTTGCAGACATAAAACAGAAATGTGAATACCAATTTGGAGCTACTCAAAGACAATCTTGTTTCTATGTCTGAAGTTTTTCAAGTTCTATGCCTCAGGCAAACATATAAAAATAGATCAATTTTTACTGTATGACCAAAATCAGTGGCTCTTGGTGAAAAAGCCCACCCCATTGTTCACTCCAAATGTAGGGATTTCAACAAAACGCACAATGCCACTAAACTCACCTACAATGTCTTGTCATTTTTATCAAGGACACCTTCAGCATTTCACCCATCTCCCTCAACTGTTTCTTCTGGAAGGACTGAGGCTTTCAGCTTCCTGGACTTCTATCCATATAAATAGCCACTTATGATCCAATTGTGTAGTATTCAAAACAAGCAATATACATCATATAATACAGAATCATTCTCCTCTGAGAAAATCTGAGGCTAACTGAAAGGCTGCTGTGTAAAAAAATTCTCTTTCCTTAATTATATCTTATGTTTTAGCAAATGTTAAAAAAAACCTCATGCCACTAATTTTTTTTCATCCAAATCCCACTCAAATCTATTCCTACACTTTCACTGTCCTAACACCCCTGTGAGATTACTAGGCCAGTGTTGGTACACACTTTCACATCTGGGCTGATTACGATCAGGTCCTATCAACAGGCCTCAAATTAGAAAGTGCAACGTGAGAGACCTTCAAGATGGCGGAGGAGTAAGATGTGGAGATCACCTTCCTCCCCACAAATACATCAGAAATACATCTACATGTGGAACAACTCCTACAGAACACCAACTACTGAACGCTGGCAGAAGACCTCAGACCTCCCAAAAGGCAAGAAACTCCCCACGTACCTGGGTAGGGCAAAAGAAAAAAGAGAAAACAGAGACAAAGAATAGGAACAGGACCTGCACCAGTGGGAGGGAGCCATGAAGGAGGAAAGGTTTCCACACACTAGAAGCCCCTTCGTGGGCAGAGACTGCAGGTGGCGGAGCAGGGAAGATTTGGAGCCACGGAGGAGAGCACAGCAGCAGGGGTGCAGAGGGCAAAGTGGAGAGATTTCCACACAGAAGATCAGTGCCGATCAGCACTCACCAGCCTGAGAGGCTTGTCTGCTCACCTGCCGGGGCAGGAGGGGGCTTGGAGATGAGGCTCCAGCTTTGGAGGTCAGATCCCAGGGAGAGGACTGGGGCTGGCTGCGGGAACACAGCTTTAAAGGGGCTAAAAATAATAAAATACCTAGGAATAAACCTACCGAAGGAGACATAAGACCTGTATGCTGAAAACTATAAGACACTGATGAAAGAAATTAAAGATGATACAAACAGATGGAGAGATATACCATGTTCTTGGATTGGAAGAATCAACACTGTGAAAATGACTCTACTACCCAAAGCAATCTACAGATCCAATGCAATCCCTATCAAACTACCAATGGCATTTTTCACAGGACTACAACAAAAAAATTCACAGTTTGTATGGAAACACAAAAGACCCAGAATAGCCAAAGCAATTTTGAGAAAGAAAAACGGAGCTGGAGGAATCAGGGAGCCTGACTTTTGTCTATACTACAAAGCTACAGTAATTAAGACAGTATGGCACTGGCACAGAAGCAGAAATATAGATCAATGGAACAGGATACAAAGCCAGAGATAAACCCACACACATATGGTCATCTTATTTTTGATAAAGGAGGCAAGAATATAGAAGTGAGAACATACAGCTTCTTCAATAAGTGGTGCTTGGAAAACTAGACAGCTACATGTAAAAGTATGAAATTAGAATACTCACTAACACCATACACAAAAAAAAACTCAAATTGATTAAAGACCTAAATGTAAGGACAGACACTATCAAACTCTTAGAGGAAAACATAGGCAGAACACTCTATGACATAAATCAAAGCAAGATCCTTTCTGACCCACCTCCTAGAGAAATGGAAATAAAATAAAAAATAAACAAATGGGACCTAATGAAACTTAAAACCTTCTGCACAGCAAAGGAAACCATAAACAAGACGAAAAGACAACCCTCAGAATGGGAGAAAATATTTGCAAATGAAGCAACTGACAAAGGATTAATCTCCAAATTTACAAGCAGCTCAATATCAAAAAAACAAACAATCCAATACAAAAATGGGCAGAAGACCTAAATAGACATTTCTCCAAAGAAGATATACAGATTGCCAACAAACACATGAAAGGATGCTCAACATCACTAATCATTAGAGAAATGCAAATCAAAACTACAATGAGGTATCACCTCACACCGGTCAGAATGGCCATCATCCAAAAGTCTACAAACAATAAATGCTGGAGAGGATGTGGAGAAGAGGGAACCCTCTTGCACTGCTGGTGGGAATGTAAATTGATACAGCCACTATGGAGAAGAGCATGGAGGTTCCTTAAAAAAGTAGAAATAGAACTACCATATGACCCAGCAATCCCACTACTGGGCACATACCCTGAGAAAACCAAAATTCAAAAAGAGTCATGTACCGCAATGTTCATTGCAGCACTATTTACAATAGCCAGCACATGGAAGCAGCCTAAGTGTCCATTGACAGATGATCGATAAAGAAGATGTGGCACATATATACAATAGAATATTACTCAGCCATAAAAAGAAATGAAATTGAGCTATTTGTAGTGAGGCGGATGGACCTAGAGACTGTCATACTGCATGAAGTAGGTCAGTAAGAGAAAAATAAATACTGTATGCTAACACATATATATGGAATCTATGAAAAAAAAGAAACAAATGGTTATGAAGAGCCTAGGGGCATGACAGGAATAAAGGCAGAGATATAGAGAATGGATTTGAGGACACTGGGATGGGGATGGGTAAGCTGCGACGAAGTGAAAGAGTGGCACAGACTTATATATACTACCAAATGTAAAATAGGTAAATAGTGGGAAGCAGCCACATAGCACAGGAAGATCAGCTCGGTGTTTTGTGACTACCTAGAGGGGTGGGATAGGGAGGGTGGGAGGGAGGGAGATGCAAGAGGGAGGAGATATGGGGATATATGTATATGTATAGCTGATTCACTTTGTTATACAGCAAAAACTAACACACCATTTTAAAGCAATTATACTCCATTAAAGATGTTAAAGAAAAAAAAGACTACCTCTGCGTCCAAAAAAAAAAAAAAAGAAACTAAAAATAGAACTACCATATGACCCAGCAATCCCACTACTGGGCATATACCCTGAGAAAACCATAATTCAAAAAGAGTCATGTACCACAATGTTCATTGCAGCGCTATTTACAAGAGCCAGAACATGGAAGCAACCTAAGTGTCCATCGACAGATGAATGGATAAAGAAGATGTGGCACATATATACAGTGGAATATTACTCAGCCATAAAAAGAAACGAAATTGAGTTATTTATAGTGTGGTGGATGGACCTAGAGTCTGACATACAGAGTGAAGTAAGTCAGAATGAGAAAAACAAATATGATATGCTAACACATATATATGGAATCTAAAAACAAAAACAAAAATAGGTTCTGAAGAACCTAGGGTCAGGACAGGAATAAAGATGCAGATGTCGAGAATGGACTTGAGGACACGGGGAGGGGGAAGGGTAAGCTGGGATGAAGTGAGAGAGTGGCATGGGCTTATATATACTACCAAATGTAAATTAGATAGCTAGTGGGAAGCAGCCACATAGCACAGGGAGATCAGCTCAGTTCTCTCTGACCACCTAGAGGGGTGAGATAGGGAGGGTATGAGGGAGATGTAAGGGGGAGGAGATATGGGGATATATGTATATGTATAGCTTATTCACTTTGTTATAAAGCAAAAACTAACACACCATTGTGAAGCAATTATATTCCAATAAAGATGTTAAAAAAAAAAAGAAAAAGAAACAAAATACCTATTGGAAAAAAAAAAAGAAGATTCAATGAGTTTAAATTCATAGACATGTTTCTGGGCAGTCCACTATGCCCAAAATATAGTATTGGATGAGACGCAAGAGGGAGGAAATATATGTATATGTATTCACTTTGATTCACTTTGTTATAAAGCAGAAACGAACACACCATTGTAAAGCAATTATACTCCAATAAAGATGTTAAATAAATAATAAAGTTGAAAATATATTGGCTTTGAAGTACAACAAAACTGAGTCTGAATCTTGTATTTACTACAAAATAACAGTTTTACTTTAGCAAAGTTGTCCTCTCTGAACCTCACCTTTCTTGTCTGTCAAAAGGTGGGGCGGGAGAGAGTCATGGACATATACACACTAACAAACGTAGTAAGGTAGATAGCTAGTGGGAAGCAGCCGCATGGCACAGGGATATTGGCTCGGTGCTTTGTGACAGCCTGGAGAGGTGGGATAGGGAGGGTGGGAGGGAGGGAGACGCAAGAGGGAAGAGATATGGGAACATATGTATATGTATAACTGATTCACTTTGTTATAAAGCAGAAACTAACACACCATTGTAAAGCAATTATACCCCAATAAAGATGTTAAAAAAAAAAAAGGTGATAGTAATACTAAGCTCATATGCTATCGTGATGATTAAATATGAAACATAGGTAAAGCACATGGCACATGACAGCTTCTCAATAAATGGTGGTCATTATTAGCTGCTATGTAGGCTAATACATTGTAGCTTTCTCTTCAGAACATATTTGTACATTAATTATTTATAAATACTCTCTCTTTCTAGTTCTCAAAATAAACATAGATCTTCTCTACTTTCCCAAGGAATAGCTTGGCAATAGTGCAATTACTTTATTAGCAACCTGATTTTACACATAAGGAAACCAAAGTTATATGACTAGTGTAACATCATACAGTGAGTTAGTGACAGAGCTGAATCTAGAACCCAGGTCATCTCATCCCCAGGTCAGCAGATTTTATGCACTCAACTGATACACTTTAGACTAGGCTGTACTGCTATTAACAGTTTGCGGTGTCAGGCAATAATAACAATTATTTTCATTCACTTTTTTTAACATCTTTATTGGAGTATAATTGCTTTACAATGGTGTGTTAGTTTTTGCTATATAACAAAGTGAATCAGCTATACGTATACATATATTCCCATATCCCCTCCCTCTTGCGTCTCCCTTCCACCCACCCTAACCCACCCCTCTAGGTGGTCACAAAGCACTGAGCTGATTTCCCTGTGCTATGCGGCTGCTACCCACTAGCTATCTATTTCACACTTGGTAGTGTATATATGTCCATGCCACTCTCTCACTTACCCTTCCCCCTCCCCATGTCCTTTATTGCTTATCTAAGTCTATGCAAGAAGAGCAAAATAGAATACTGGAAATCTGAGTAATTCAGATTAAAGCTTTTTTTTCTACGTTTGGGGCAAAAGAGCCAAATGAAAAATACTTGGGCAGTTGCAGAAGAAGCAGGGCAAATTAATGTCAATGCTTACTTCCCCATATATACTCTTGTCCTCCTCCAGTTAGTCTGACCATCTGAGTGAAGGGTGCAACTCTCCATCTAGCCAGAAACCTAGGAGTCACACTTAACACCTTAATATCAATACCTCCTTTCTCCACTCCTCCCTTATCCAAAGGTAACCAAGTCCTTCTAACTCTATCTTCTAAATTCTGTTTAATACTTTCTAACCCCTCTACTAGGTGAAAAATTTTTCTCACCTGGAAACTGCAAAAATCTGCTAATTGATCTCTATTTGGCTTTTCTTAGGCTTCTAAAATAAATTTATTATGCACATCCAGTTGGTCTTTTAAGACAAAAATTGGAATATGTATGGAAAAAGGGAAAATTTATGTACTATTATTATGTATCTTGTCCTGTATACCTCTTTTCCTTGAGTCACTAATTATCATTTTGACTTGACTAATTTGCTATATAATTATTTTCACTTTTCCCGCAAACACTATCAGATGTTAAGACTACAAATATCATTTCTTCCAAATAATAAAATGCCAGATTAATTTATTCAACAAATATTTACTGAGGGTCTATTATGTCCTAGGCACTAGAAATGCATCGTGAACAAGATAGACAATATCCCTATTTTTATGAAACATGCATACTTGTAGATGAAGACATATAATAAACAAATATATAAATATATAATACAACGAAAGTGCTACAATAAACTTGTTAAATGCCATGATGAAAAAGTGTTTCCAGTTAAATGCAGTGGATTAGACATTCATATTTATCTATAAATGACATAAAAGAACTATTTTAGAGCCGTAAACCCGTGAGAAAAAAACAGGAAAGAGTATGAAAACAGCAGCATTTTAGAAAATGGAAAGCTAAAGAGCAAATATTAACTGATTAGCAGACCCAAGGAACCTGAATCCTAAACCAGCAGTGAGAAAATGAACAATACAATTTGTACCAACAAACTCCCCCCAAAAGGCTCAGACACTAGCAGCATCTAGTCAGCATCTGGTACTTCTATAAGTGAGGGTAAAAGTGGAGCCCAAAACATGGGAATTAGTAGATAAGTGATTTGGGAAGCAATTAGGCCTCCAAATCCCCTTTATTCTTTGCAGCTGGGTAATTCCCCTACATACTTCCCTCTCATAAAAGACTAGAGACTTATTCTCTGATAATTAAAATAGGAGTTCTGTCTTAGAACTGAGTGTAAGATTAGGTGAAAGTCTAGCTATATACTGCATGTTGAGACCACCAGCCCTCTTCCACTTGGTTCTCAGAAACCTACAGCCAACGCTTGTATCCCCCAAGTAGAAGATTATTTTCTGAGAGAATTTGACCAGACTTACAGAAAATTATCTGAAAATAATTAGGGGTTAACCAAAGGAAAGAATCCAGCCAAATCATCCTACAGTAGGGCCCACCATAACAAAAAGTTTTAATCGTGCTTTTCATGCCCCATTCAAATATAACCAAACATTCAAGGATTGCAAGACATATGATTTGTTTTTAATTATTTCATGGAAGGAAGAGATCAAAACGAATGAGGAAAAAAAGCAACTTAGAGGAAACATTTTAGGAAGATGAGAATGTTAAAAATCATCAGAAATATAAAAGAAGATATTGTAGTCATTAAACAAGAATAGTATATTATTTTTTAAATGTGCATTAAATAAAAGAGTTCTTGGATATTTTAAATGACAGCAGAAATAAAGCTTCAGTAGAAGTAGTGGAAAATGAAGTTGAAAGATTCTCACAAAAACTAGACCAAAGGGGGAAGATGGTGGAAGAGTAAGACGCGGAGATCACCTTCCTCCCCACAGATACATCAGAAATACATCTACACGTGGAACAACTCCTACAGAACACCTACTGAATGCTGACAGAAGACCTCACACCTCCCAAAAGGCAAGAAACTCCACACGTACCTGGGTAGGGCAAAAGAAAAAAAAAAAACAGAGACAAAAGAATAGGGATGGGACCTGCACCACTGGGAAGGTGCTGGGAAGGAAGAAAGGTTTCCACACACTAGGAAGCCCCTTCTCGGGTGGAGACTGCGGGTGGCGGAGGGGGAAAGCTTCAGAGCCATGGAGGAGAGCACAGCAACATGGCTGCGGAGGGCAAAGCGGAGAGATTCCCGCACAGAGGATCGGTGGCGACCGGCACTCACCAGCCCGAGAGGCTTGTCTGCTCACCCGCCGGGGCGGGCGGCACTAGGAGCGGAGGCTCGGGATTCGGTCGGAGCGCAGTGAGAGAACTGGTGTTGGCGGCGTGGGAAAAACATGGAGCTGCCGAAGAGGCAAGAGACTTCTTCTTCCCTCTTTGTTTCCTGGTGCGTGAGGAGAGGGGATTAAGAGCACTGCTTAAAGGAGCTCCAGAGACGGGCGTGAGCCGCGGCTAACAGCGCGGACCCCAGAGACGGGCATGGGACAGTAAGGCTGCTGCTGCCGCCACCAAGAAGCCTGTGTGTGAGCACAGGTCACTATCCACACCCCCCTTCTGGGGAGCGTGTGCAGCCCGCCACTGCCAGAGTCCCGGGATCCAGGGACAACTTCCCCAGGAGAAAGCACGGCGCGCCTCAGGCTGGCACAACGTCACGCCGGCCTCTGCCGCCGCAGGCCCACCCCGCACTCTGTGCCGCTCCCTCCCCCCGCCCTGAGTGAGCCAGAGCCCCCGAATCAGCAGCTCCTTTAACCCTGTCCTGTCTGAGCAAAGAACAGATACCCTCTGGCAACCTACACGCAGAGGCGGGGCCAAATCCAAAGCTGAGCCCCGGAAGGTGTGCGAACAAAGAAGAGAAAGGGAAATCTCTGCCAGCAGCCTCAAGAGCAGCGGATTAAATCTCCACAATCAACTTGATGGACCCTGCATCTGTGGAATACCTGAATAGACAACAAATCATCCCAATTTGACGAGGTGGACTTTGAGAGCAAGATTTATTATTTTTTCCCCTTTTCCTCTTTTTGTGAGTGTGTATGTGTATGCTTCTGTGTGAGATTTTGTCTGTATAGCTTTGCTTTCACCATTTGTCCTAGGGTCCTATCCATCCGTTTTTTTTACTTTTTAAAAAAATTTTTACTTAATAATTATTTTTTATCTTAATAACTTTAGTTTATTGTATCTTACGTTATTTTATTTTCTTTTATCCTCTTTCTTTCTTTCTTCCTACTTTTTACTCCCTTTTATTCTGAGCCGTGTGGATGAAAGGCTCTTGGTGCTCCAGCCAGGAGTCAGTGCTGTACCTCTGAGGTGGGAGAGCCAACTTCAGGACACTGGTCCACAAGAGACCTCCCAGCTCCACGTAATATCAAACGGCGAAAATCTCCCAGAGATCTCCATCTCAACGCCAAGACCAGGCTTCACTCAACGACCAGCAAGCTACAGTGCTGGACACCCTATACCAAACAACTAGCAAGACAGGAACACAACCCCACCCATTAGCAGAGAGGCTGCCTAAAATAATAATAAGTCCACAGACACCCCAAAACACACCACCAGACATGGACCTGCCCACCAGAAAGACAAGATCCAGCCTCATCCACCAGAACACAGGCACTAGTCCCCTCCACCAGGAAGCCTACACAAACCACTGAACCAACTTTAGCCACTGGGGACAGACACCAATAACAACAGTAACTACGAACCTGCAGCCTGCAAAAAGGAGACCCCAAACAGTAAGATAAGCAAAATAGGAAGACAGAAAAACACACAGCAGATAAAGGAGCAAGATAAAAACCCACCAGACCTAACAAAGGAAGAGGAAATAGGCAGTCTACCTGAAAAAGAATTCAGAATAATGATAGTAAAGATGATCCAAAATCTTGGAAATAGAATAGAGAAAATGCAAGAAACATTTAACAAGGACCAAGAAGAACTAAAGATGAAACAAGCAATGATGAACAAGAAAATAAATGAAAGTAAATAAACTCTAGAAGGGATCAATAGCAGAATAACTGAGGCAGAAGAACAGATAAGTGACCTGGAAGATAAATAGTGAAAATAACTACTGCAGAGCACAATAAAGAAAAAAGAATGAAAAGAACTGAGGACAGTCTCAGAGACCTCTGGGACAACATTAAACGCCCCAACATCCGAATTATAGGGGTCCCAGAAGAAGAAGAGAAAAAAGAAAGGGACTGAGAAAATATTTGAAGAAATTATAGCTGAAAACTTCCCTAATATGGGAAAGGAAATACTTAATCAAGTCCAGGAAGCACAGAGAGTCCCATACAGGATAAATCCAAGAAGAAACACGCCAAGACACATATTCATCAAACTGTCAAAAATTAAATACAAAGAAAACATATTAAAATCAGCAAGGCAAAAACAACAAATAACACACAAGGGAATCCCCATAAGGTTAATAGCTGATCTTTCAGCAGAAACTCTGCAATGCAGAAGGGACTGGCAGGACAGATTTAAAGTGATGAAGGAGAAAAACCTACAACTAAGATTACTTTACCCAGCAAGGATCTCATTAGGATTTGATGGAGAAATTAAAAACTTTACAGACAAGCAAAAGCTGAGAGAGTTCAGCAACACCAAACCAGCTTCACAACAAATGCTAAAGGATTTTATCTAGGCAAGAAACACAAGAGAAGGAAAAGACCTACAATAACAAACCCAAAACAATTAACAAAATGGAAATAGGAACGTGCATATAGATAAGTACCTTAAATGTAAATGGATTAAATGCTCCCACCAAAAGACACAGACTGGCTGAATGGATACAAAAACAAGACCCATATATATGCTGTCTACAAGAGACCCACTTCACACCTAGAGACACATACTGACTGAAAGTGAGGTGATGGAAAAAGATATTCCATGCAAATGGAAACCAAAAGAAAGCTGGAGTAGCAATACTCATATCAGACAAAGCAGACTTTAAAATAAAGAATATTGGAAGAGACAAAGAAGGACACTACATAATGATCAAGAGATTGATCCATGAAAAAGATATAACAATTGTAAATATTTATGCACCCAAGATAGGAGCACCTCAGTACATAAAGCAAATACTAACAGTCATGAAAGGGGAAATCGCCAGTAACACATTCAGTGTAGGGGACTTTAACACCCAACTTTCACCAATGGACAGATCATCCTAAATGAAAATAAGTAAGGAAACACAACCTTTAAATGATAAACTAAACAAGATGGACTTAATTGATATTTATAGGACATTCCATGCAAAAACAGCAGAATACACATTTTTCTCAAGTGCTCATCGAACATTCTCCAGGATAGATCATATATTGGGTCACAAATCAAGCCTTGGTAAATATAAAAAAATTGAAATTGTATCAAGTATCTTTTCGAACCACAACGCTATGAGACTCGATAGCAATTACAGGAAAGGATCTATAAAAAATACAAACACATGGAGGCTAAACAATACACTACTTAATAACGAAGTGATCACTGAAGAAATCAAACAGGAAATCAAAAAATACCTACAAATGACAATGGAGACACGACAACCCAAATCCTATGGGATGCAGGAAAAGCAGTTCTAAGAGGGAAGTTTATAGCAATACAATCCTACCTTAAGAAACAGGAAACATCTCGAATAAACAACCACCATGCACCTAAAGCAATTAGAGAAAGAAGAACAAAAAAACGCAAAGTTAGCAGAAGGAAAGAAATAATAAAGATCAGATCAGAAATAAATGAAAAAGAAATGAAGTAAACAATAGCAAAGATCAATAAAACTAAAAGCTGGTTCTTTGAGAAGATAAACAAAATTGATAAACCATTAGCCAGATTCATCAAGAAAAAAAGAGAGAAGACTCAAATCAATAGAATTTGAAATGAAAAAAGAGAAGTAACAACTGACACTGCAGAAATACAAAAGATCATGAGAAATTACTACAAGCAACTCTATGCCAATAAAATGGACAACCTGGAAGAAATGGACAAATTTTTAGAAATGCACAAGCTTGCCAAGACTGAATCAGGAAGAAATAGAAAATATGAACAGACCACTCACAAGCAGTGAAATTGAAGCTGTGTTTAAAAATCTTCCAACAAACAAAAGCTCCGGACCAGACTGCTTCACAGACGAATTCTATCAAACATTTAGAGAAGAGCTAACACCTATCCTTCTCAAACTCTTCCAAAATATAGCAGAGGGAGGAACACTCCCAAACTCATTGTACGAGGCCACCATCACCCTGATACCGCAACCAGACAAGGATGTCACAAGGAAAGAAAACTACAGGCCCATATCACTGATGATCATAGATGCAAAAATCCTCAACATAATACTAGCAAACAGAATCAAACAGCACATTTAAGGATCATATACCATGATCAAGTGGGGTTTATCAAAGGAATGCAAGGATGCTTCAGTATACGCAAATCAATCAATGTGATACACCATATTAACAAATTGAAGGAGAAAAACCATATGGTCATCTCAATAGATGCAGAGAAAGCTTTCGACAAAATTCAACACCATTTATGATAAAAACCCTACAGAAAGTAGGCATAAAGGAAACTTTCCTCAACATAATAAAGGCCATATATGACAAACCCACAGCCAACATCGTCCTCAATGGTGAAAAACTGAAAGCATTTTCACTAAGATCAGGAACAAGACAAGGTTGCCAACTCTCACCACTCTTATTCAACATTGTTTTGGAAGTTTTAGCCACAGCAATCAGAGAAGAAAAGGAAATAAAAGGAATCCAAATCGGAAAAGAAGAAGTAAAGCTGTCACTGTTTGCAGATGACACGATACTATACATAGAGAATCCTAAAGATGCTACCAGAAAACTACTAGAGCTAATCAATGAATTTCGTAAAGTAGCAGGATACAAAATTAATGCACAGAAATCTCTGGCATTCCTATACACTAATGATGAAAATCTGAAAGTGAAATCAAGAAAACACTCCCATTTACCACTGCAACAAAAAGAATAAAATATCTAGGAATAAACCTACCTAAGGAGACAAAAGACCTGTATGCAGAAAATTATAAGACACTGATGAAAGAAATTAAAGATGATACAAATAGATGGAGAGATATACCATGTTCTTGGATTGGAAGAATCAACATTGTGAAAATTACTCTACTGCCCAAAGCAATCTACCGATTCAGTGCAATCCCTATCAAACTACCACTGGCATTTTTCACAGAACTAGAACAAAAATTTTCACTATTTGTATGGAAACACAAGAGACCCCGAATAGCCAAAGCAATCTTGAGAACGAAAAACGGAGCTGGAGGAATCAGGCTCCCTGACTTCAGACTATACTACAAAGATACAGTAATCAAGACAGTATGATACTGGCACAAAAACAGAAACACAGATCAATGGAACAGGATAGAAAGCCCAGAGATAAACCCACGCACATATGGTCACCTTATCTTTGATAAAGGAGGCAGGAATGTACACTGGAGAAAGGACAGCCTCTTCAATAAGTGGTGCTGGGAAAACTGGACAGGTACATGTAAAAGTATGAGATTAGATCACTCCCTAACACCATACACAAAAATAAGCTCAAAATGGATTAAAGACCTAAATGTAAGGCCAGAAACTATCAAACTCTTAGAGGAAAACATAGGCAGAACACTGTGTGACATAAATCACAGCAAGATCCTTTTTGACCTACCTCCTAGAGAAATGGAAATAAAACCAAAAATAAGCAAATGGGACCTAATGAAACTTCAAAGCTTTTGCACAGCAAAGGAAACCATAAACAAGACCAAAAGACAACCCTCGGAATGGGAGAAAATATTTGGAAATGAAACAACTGACAAAGGATTAATCTCCAAGATTTACAAGCAGTTCATGCAGCTCAATAACAAAGAAACAACCCAATCCAAAATGGGTAGAAGATCTAAAGAGACATTTCTCCAAAGAAGATATACAAATTGCCAACGAACACATGAAAGAATGCTCAACATCATTAATCATTAGAGAAATGCAAATCAAAACTACAATGAGATATCATCTTACACTGGTCAGAATGGCCATCATGAAAAAATCTAGAAACAGTAAATGCTGGAGAGGTTGTGGGGAAAAGGGAACACTCTTGCACTGCTGGTGGGAATGTGAATTGGTACAGCCACTATGGAGAACAGTATGGAGGTTCCTTAAAAAACTACAAAGAGAACTACCATATGTATTTCTATTTAAACCACCATATGACCCAGCAATCCCACTACTGGGCATATACCCTGAGAAAACTATAATTCAAAAAGAGCCATGTACCAAAATATTCATTGCAGCTCTATTTACAAGAGCCCGGAGATGGAAACAACCTAAGTGTCCATCATCGGATGAATGGATAAAGAAGATGTGGCACATATATACAATGGAATATTACTCAGCCATAAAAAGAAACGAAATTGAGCTATTTGTAATTAGGTGGATAGACCTGGAGTCTGTCATACAGAGTGAAGTAAGTCAGAAAGAGAAAGACAGATACCGTATGCTAACACATACATATGGAATTTAAGGAAAAAAAATGTCATGAAGAACCTAGGGGTAAGACAGGAATAAAGAAACAGACCTACTAGAGAATGGACTTGAGGATATGGGGAGGGGGAAGGTTCAGCTGTGACAAAGTGAGAGAGTGGCATGGACATATATACAATACCAAATGTAAAATAGATAGCTAGTGGGAAGCAGCCGCATAGCACAGGGAGATCAACTCGGTGCTTTGTGACCACCTGGAGGGGTGGGATGGGGAGGGTGGGAGTGAGGGAGACGCAAGAGGGAGGAGATATGGGAACCTGTGTCTATCTGTGGCTGATTCACTTTGTTGTAAAGCAGAAACTAACACACCATTGTAAAGCAATTATACTCCAATAAAGATGTAAAAAAAAAAAAAAACTAGTCCAAGGAAACAGAGACAGAAAGTAAGAAAAAAATTTTTTTTATTTAGAAGATCAAACCAGGAGGTTTGGAATAGGTTTGATAGGAATGAAAGGTTTTTCTGAAAGAGAGCAGTGAAAATGGAGGAGAGGAAATTATCAAAGAAATCATTTAAGTAAAATTCCCAGAACTCAAGAAATAGTTTCCAGATTAAAAGGGCCAATTGAGTACCCAGCAATACTGATGCAAGTAGGTTCACACCAAGGCATGCCATATTGAAATATACGAAGAATACTGGAAACCAAGAGGAGATTATATTTGAATGGCAGAAGTTGAGTAGGAAGGCAAAGATGAATAAGGGCCACAGTGATGACCACAGTCATGGCATTGCATATAACCACTATATCCAATCCATCATACTCTGCCTGCTCTACTCTAAAAGGTCATCCAGTATCCAAAGACTTCTATTTACCTCCACTGTACCCTCTTAGCCCAATCCAATTGTCTTTCTCTTAGATTACTACAGTAGCCTATAACTGGGCTCTCTGTCTTTACTCTGGCCCCCTATAGCCCATCGTCCAGATAGCAGCCAGAATCATCTTTGCAAAGTGTAAATCAGACCTCTTTTCTTCCTTTCTTAATCCTATCAATGGCTTTACACTGCTTTCAGAATTAAGTCCAAACACTTCACCATAGCATTCTGGACTCCACTATTAGGTGCCCTTGAATATCTTTTTTTTTTTTTTTTTTTTCCCCCCGAAGAGCCAACTTTTGGCCTAGTTTCTTTTCTTTCTTTTTTTTTTTAAATCTGTTTATTTTATTTATGTGTTGTTTTTTTTTTTTGGTTTCTTTTTTTTTTTTAACATCTTTATTGGGGTATAATTGCTTTACAATGGTGTGTTAGTTTCTGCTTTATAACAAAGTGAATCAGTCATACATAAACATATGTTCCCATATGTCTTCCCTGTTGCGTCTCCCTCCCTCCCACCCTCCCCATCCCACCCCTCCAGGCTGTCACAAAGCACCGAGCCAATATCCCTGTGCCATGCGGCTGCTTCCCACTAGCTATCTACCTTACTGCGTTTGTTAGTGTGTATATGCCCATGACTCTCTCTCGCCCTGTCACAGCTCACCCTTCCCCCTCCCCATAACCTCAAGTCCGTTCTCTAAGAGGTCTGCGTCTTTATTCCTGCTTTACCCCTAGGTTCTTCATGACATTTTTTTCTTAAATTCCATATATATGTGTTAGCATACGGTATTTGTCTTTTTCTTTCTGACTTACTTCACTCTGTATGACAGACTCTAGGTCTATCCACCTCATTACAAATAGCTCAATTTCGTTTCTTTTTATGGCTGAGTAATATTCCATTGTATATATGTGCCACATCTTCTTTATCCATTCATCCGATGACGGGCACTTAGGTTGTTTCCATCTCCGGGCTATTGTAAATAGAGCTGCAATGAACATTTTGGTACATGACTCTTTTTGAATTTTGGTTTTCTCAGGGTATATGCCCAGTAGTGGGATTGCTGGGTCATATGGTAGTTCTATTTGTAGTTTTTTAAGGAACCTCCATACTGTTCTCCATAGTGGCTGAACCAATTCACATTCCCACCAGCAGTGCAAGAGTGTTCCCTTTTCTCCACACCCTCTCCAGCATTTATTGTTTGTAGATTGTTTGATGATGGCCATTCTGACTGGTGTGAGATGATATCTCATTGTAGTTTTGATTTGCATTTCTCTAATGATTAATGATGTTGAGCATTCTTTCATGTGTTTGTTGGCAGTCTGTATATCTTCTTTGGAGAAATGTCTATTTAGGTCTTCTGCCCATTTTTGGATTGGGTTGTTTGTTTTCTTGTTATTGAGCTGCATGAGCTGCTTGTAAATTTTGGAGATTAATCCTTTGTCAGTTGCTTCATTTGCAAATATTTTCTCCCATTCTGAGGGTTGTCTTTTGGTCTTGTTTATGGTTTCCTTTGCTGTGCAAAAGCTTTGAAGTTTCATTAGGTCCCATTTGTTTATTTTTGTTTTTATTTCCATTACTCTAGGAGGTGGGTCAGAAAGGATCTTGCTTTGATTTATGTCATAGAGTGTTCTGCCTATGTTTTCCTCTAAGAGTTTGATAGTTTCTGGCCTTACATTTAGGTCTTTAATCCATTTTGAGCTTATTTTTGTGTATGGTGTTAGGGAGTGATCTAATCTCATACTTTTACATGTACCTGTCCAGTTTTCCCAGCACCACTTATTGAAGAGGCTGTCCTTTCTCCATTGTACATTACTGCCACCTTTATCAAAGATAAGGTGTCCATATGTGCATGGGTTTATCTCTGGGCTTTCTATCCTGTTCCATTGATCTATCTTTCTGTTTTTGTGCCAGTACCATACCGTCTTGATGACTGTAGCTTTGTAGTATAGTCTGAAGTCAGGGAGCCTGATTCCTCCAGTTCCTTCTTTCGTTCTCAAGATTGCTTTGGCTATTCGGGGTCTTTTGTGTTTCCATACAAATTGTGAAATTTTTTGTTCTAGTTCTGTGAAAAATGCCAGTGGTAGTTTGATAGGGATTGCATTGAATCTATAGATTGCTTTGGGTAGTAGAGTCATTTTCACAATGTTGATTCTTCCAATCCAAGAACATGGTATATCTCTCCATCTATTTATATCATCTTTAATTTCTTTCATCAGTGTCTTATAATTTTCTGCATACAGGTCTTTTGTCTCCTTAGGTAGGTTTATTCCTAGATATTTTATTCTTTTTGTTGCAATGGTAAATGGGAGTGTTTTCTTGATTTCACTTTCAGATTTTTCATCATTAGTATATAGGAATGCCAGAGAGTTCTGTGCATTAATTTTGTATCCTGCCACTTTACCAAATTCATTGATTAGCTCTAGTAGTTTTCTGGTAGCATCTTTAGGGTTCTCTATATATAGGATCATGTCATCTGCAAACAGTGACAGCTTTACTTCTTCTTTTCCGATTTGGATTCCTTTTATTTCCTTTTCTTCTCTGATTGCTGTGGCTAAAACTTCCAAAACAATGTTGAATAATAGTGGTGAGAGTGGGCAACCTTGTCTTGTTCCTGATCTTAGTGGAAATGCTTTCAGTTTTTCACCATTGAGGATGATGTTTGCTGTGGGCTTGTCATATATGGCCTTTATTATGTTGAGGAAAGTTCCCTCTATGCCTACTTTCTGCAGGGTTTTTATCATAAATGGGTGTTGAATTCTGTCAAAAGCTTTCTCTGCATCTATTGAGATGATCATATGGTTTTTCTCCTTCAATTTGTTAATATGGTTTATCACATTGATAGATTTGCGGATATTGAAGAATCCTTGCATTCCTGGAATAAACCCCACTTGATCATGGTGTATGATCCTTTTAATGTGCTGTTGGATTCTGTTTGCTAGTATTTTGTTGAGGATTTTTGCATCTATGTTCATCAGTGATATTGGCCTGTAGTTTTCTTTCTTTGTGACATCCTTGTCTGGTTTTGGTATCAAGGTGATGGTGGCCTCGTAGAAGGAGTTAGGGAGTGGTCCTCCCTCTGCTATATTTTGGAAGAGTTTGAGAAGGATAGGTGTTAGCTCTTCTCTAAATGTTTGATAGAATTCGCCTGTGAAGCCATCTGGTCCTGGGCTTTTCTTTGTTGGAAGATTTTTAATCACAGTTTCAATTTCAGTGCTTGTGATTGGTCTGTTCATATTTTCTATTTCTTCCTGATTCAGTCTTGGCAGGTTGTGCATTTCTAAGAATTTGTCCATTTCTTCCAGATTGTCCATTTTATTGGCATAGAGTTGCTTGTAGTAATCTCTCATGATCTCTTTTATCTCTGCAGTGTCAGTTGTTACCTCTCCTTTTTCATTTCTAATTCTATTGATTTGAGTCTTCTCCCTTTTTTTCTTGATGAGTCTGGCTAGTGGTTTATCTATTTTGTTTATCTTCTCAAAGAACCAGCTTTTAGTTTTATTGATCTTTGCTATTGTTTCCTTCATTTCTTTTTCATTTATTTCTGATCTGATTTTTATGATTTCTTTCCTTCTGCTAGCTTTGGGGTTTTTTTGTTCTTCTTTCTCTAATTGCTTGAGGTGCAAGGTTAGGTTGTTTATTCGAGATGTTTCCTGCTTCTTAAGGTGGGCTTGTATTGCTATAAACTTCCCCCTTAGAACTGCTTTTGCTGCATCCCACAGGTTTTGGGTCGTTGTGTCTCCATTGTCATTTGTTTCTAGGTATTTTTTGATTTCCTCTTTGATTTCTTCAGTGATCTCTTCATTATTAAGTAGTGTATTGTTTAGCCTCCATGTGTTTGTATTTTTTACAGATCTTTTCCTGTAATTGATATCTAGTCTCATGGCGTTGTGGTCAGAAAAGATACTTGATACAATTTCAATTTTCTTAAATTTACCAAGGCTTGATTTGTGACCTAAGATATGATCTATCCTGGAGAATGTTCCATGAGCACTTGAGAAAAATGTGTATTCTGTTGTTTTTGGATGGAGTGTCCTATAAATATCAATTAAGTCCATCTTGTTTAGTTTATCATTTAAAGGTTGTGTTTCCTTACTTATTTTCATTTAGGATGATCTGTCCATGGGTGAAAGTGGGGTGTTTAAGTACCCTACTATGAATGTGTTACTGTCGATTTCCCCTTTTATGGCTGTTAGTATTTGCCTTATGTATTGAGGTGCTCCTATGTTGGGTGCATAAATATTTACAATTGTTATATCTTCTTCTTGGATCGATCCCTTGATCATTATGTAGTGTCCTTCTTTGTCTCTTTTAATAGTCCTTATTTTAAAGTCTATTTTGTCTGATATGAGAATTGCTACTCCAGCTTTCTTTTGGCTTCCATTTGCATGGAATATCTTTTTCCATCCCCTTACTTTCAGTCTGTATGTGTCTCTAGGTCTGAAGTGGGTCTCTTGTAGACAGCATATATAAGGGTCTTGTTTTTGTATCCATTCAGCTAATCTGTGTCTTTTGGTGGGAGCATTTAGTCCATTTACATTTAAGGTAATTATCGATATGTATGTTCCTATTCCCATTTTCTAAATTGTTTTGGGTTCGTTATTATAGGTCTTTTCCTTCTCTTGTGTTTCTTGCCTAGAGAAGATCCTTTAGCATTTGTTGTAAAGCTGGTTTGGTGGTGCTGAACTCTCTCAGCTTTTGCTTGTCTGTAAAGGTTTTAATTTCTCCATCAAATCTGAATGAGATCCTTGCTGGGTAGAGTAGTCTTGGTTGCAGGTTTTTCTCCTTCATCACTTTCAGTATGTCCTGCCACTCCCTTCTGGCTTGTAGGGTTTCTGCTGAGAGATCAGCTGTTAACCTTATGGGGATTCCCTTGTGTGTTATTTGTTGTTTTTCCCTTGCTGCTTTTAATATGCTTTCTTTGTATTTAAGTTTTGACAGTTTGATTAATATGTGTCTTGGTGTATTTCTCCTTGTATTTATCTTGTATGGGACTCTCTGTGCTTCCTGGACTTGATTAACTATTTCCTTTCCCATATTAGGGAAGTTTTCAACTATAATCTCTTCAAATATTTTCTCAGTCCCTTTCTTTTTCTCTTCTTCTTCTGGAACCCCTATAATTCGAATGTTGGTGCGTTTAATGTTGTCCCAGAGGTCTCTGAGACTGTCCTCAGTTCTTTTCATTCTTTTTTCTTTATTCTGCTCTGCAGTAGTTATTTCCACTATTTTATCTTCCAGGTCACTTATCCGTTCTTCTGCCTCAGTTATTCTGCTATTGATCCCATCTAGAGTACTTTTAATTTCATTTATTGTGTTGTTCATCGTTGCTTGTTTCATCTTTAGTTCTTCTAGGTCCTTGTTAACTGATTCTTGCATTTTGTCCAATCTATTGTCCATTCTATCTCCAAGATTTCGGATCAACCTTACTATCATTATTCTGAATTCTCTTTCAGGTAGACTGCCTATTTCCTCTTCATTTGTTAGGTCTGGTGCATTTTTATCTTGCTCCTTTATCTGCTGTGTGTTTTTCTGTCTTCTCATTTTGCTTATCTTACTGTGTTTGGGGTCTCCTTTTGCAGGCTGCAGGTTTGTAGTTCCTCCTGTTTTTGATGTCTGTCTCCAGTGGCTAAGGTTGGTTCAGTGGGTTGTGTAGGCTTCCTGGTGGAGGGGACTAGTGCCTGTGTTGTGGTGGATGAGGCTGGATCTTGTCTCTCTAGTGGGCAGGTTCACATCTGGTGGTGTGTTTGGGGGTGTCTGTGGCCTTATTATGATTTTAGGCAGCCTCTCTGCTAATGGGTGGGTTTGTGTTCCTGTTTTGCTAGCTGTTTGGCATAGGTTTTCCAGCACTGTGGCTTGCTGGTCATTGAGTGAAGCTGGGTGCTGGTGTTAAGATGGAGGTCTCTGGGAGATTTTCGCTGTTTGATATTATGTGGAGCTGGGAGGTCTCTTGTTGATCAGTGTCCTGAAGTTGGCTGTCCTACCTCAGAGGCAGAGCCCTGCCTCCTGGCTGGAGCACCAAAAGCTTTTCATCCACAGGCTCAGGATAAAAGGGAGAAAAAGTAGAGGGAATTAGTAGAAGTATGAGGAAAGAAAGAAGGAAAGGAGGGTAGGAAGGAAGGAAGAAAGAAAGAAAGAAGCAAAGAAGGAAAGAAGGCAAGAAGGAAAGAAAGGAGGGAGGGAGGGAGGGAGGAAGGAAGGAAGGAGGGAAAGAAGGAAAAAAGACAGAAAGAAAGAAGATACAGTAAAAATAAAATAAAGTATAATAAAGTTATTGAATTAAAAAATTCTTATTTAGAGAAAAAAAAAAAGGGACGGAAAGAACCTTAGGACAAATGTTGGAAGCAAAGCTATACAGACAAAATCTTACACAGAAGCATACACATACATACACCCTCACTAAAAGAGGTAAATGGGGAAAAATCCTAAATCTTGCTGTCAGAGACCACCTCCTCAATTTGGGATGATTCGTTGTCTAAAGGAGGGAAGGAAGGACGGAAAGAAAGAAAGATAGAATGAAGGTAAAGTATAATAAGGTTATTAAAATTAATTATTAAGAAAAAAAAATTAAAAAAAAAACATGGACGGATAGAACCCTAGGACAAATGGTGGAAGCAAGACTACACAGACAAGATCTCACACAGAAGCATACACATACACATTCACAAAAAGAGGAAAGGGGAAAAAATCATAGATCTTGCTCCTAAAGTCCACTTCCTTAATTTGGGATGATTGGTTGTCTATTCAGGTATTCCACAGATGCAGGGTACATCAAGTTGATTGTGGAGCTTTAATCCGCTGCTTCTGAGGCTGCTGGGAGAGATTTCCCTTTCTCTTCTTTGTTCTCACAGCTCCCAGGGCTAAGCTTTGGATTTGGCCCTGCCACTGCGTGTAGATCGCTGGAGGGCGTCTGTTTTTTGCTCAGACAGGACGGGGTTAAAGGAGCCGCTGATTGGGGGCTCTGACGCACTCAGGCCGGCGGGGACGGAGGGGCACAGAGTGCGGGGCGGGCCTGCGGTGGCAAAGGCCGGCGTGACTTTGCACCAGCCTGAGGCGCGCTGTGCGCTCTCCCGGGGAAGTTGTCCCTGGATCCCGGGAACCCGGCAGTGGCGGGCTGCACAGGCTCCGCGGAAGAGGGGTGTGGAGAGTGACCTGTGCTCGCACACAGGCCTCTCGGTGGCGGCAGCAGCAGCCTTAACGTCTCCCGCCCGCCTCTGGGGTCCGCGCTTTCAGCCGCGGCTCGCGCCCGTCTCTGGATTCCGCGCTTTCAGCCGCGGCTCGCGCCCGTCTCTGGATTCCGCGCTTTCAGCCGCGGCTCGCGCCCGTCTCTGGATTCCGCGCTTTCAGCCACGGCTCGCGCCCGTCTCTGGGGTCCGCGCTTTCAGCCGCGGCTCGTGCCCGTCTCTGGGGTTCGCGCTTTTAGCCGCGGCTCGCGCCCGTCTCTGGAGTTCCTTTAAGCAGCGTTCTTAAACCCCTCTCCTCACGCCCCAGGAAACAAAGAGGGAAGGAAAAGTCTCCTGCCTCTTCTGCAGGTGCAGGCTTTTCCCCGGACTCCCTCCCGGCTAGCTGTGGTGCACTAACTCCTTCAGGCTATGTTCAAGCCGCCAACCCCAGTCCTCTCCCTGCGCTCCGGCCTCAGCTCGCAGCCCCGCCCGCCCCGGCGGGTGAGCAGACAAGCCTCTCGGGCTGGTGAGTGCCGGTCGGCACCGATCCTCTGTGCGGGAATCTCCCCGCTTTGCCCTCCGCACCCATTGCTGTGCACTCCTCCGCAGCTTCCTTGAATATCTTTTGACATCATCATCTATCTGTCTCTCTCATTACTTCCAGACACATTGATTTAATTTACATTCTAAGTACATGCCCACTACATTTCCAGCTTAGATCTTTTTCACTAGTCTCTATCTGCAATCTCCAGCTCTTTCTCATCACTCATTACTTAGGTCTCAGCTCACTTGTCACTTCCTCAGAGAAAAATTCCCTGATCAACTTACCTAAAGCAGTCACTGACCCAGCAATTCTCTACACCATTTTATTCCAGCATTTATTCTAGCTATTATCAGCTAAAATTATGTTTTTAAATTCATCTCTCTGTATATATTTATTATCTGTATTCTCCCACAAGAATATAAGTGCCATATGGGCAAAAGTGAATTTGCCTATCACTTTGCATGTTCATAGGTGCTCAATAAATATCGCCTGAATTAACTTTCTAATGGATTAACCACCAAGAGTTCACAGACCTTAACACAGCAACAGAATAGAGTTGCAGATTTACATGGTGACATAGTGGCCACATATTAGATAATCCGAAAGGCATCCCATGGCTGAGGAAAAAATGATAAACAGGCTCATCAATGTCACACCTGAAGAGAAACCAATAGCTTCGAACTCTGCTATAATGTCCTCTAGCTTCTTTGTTCCCATGACTAAGGAGTAGCAAACATGGAGAAAAGATACACTAGTAAGAAATACACAAATGGTGTAAAATGGAGTATGTATGTGCAAGGTAGGGGTGATTATTTTGATACAAAAGAGGGTAATCAAGCCCAGTTCCTCACTGTAGCAATAGAAAAAATAATTTTTATTGCCCCTCAAAAAGAGACCCCTGAAGAGCCAGGCTCTAACTGATTCTCAAGAACATAAACTCAAATTGGTGGTATTAGATTTCCTTTCTTTACAGATCACATGGCAAGCCCAGTTTCGGAGAGGGTACTTGTCTTAGTCTGCTAAGGATGCCATAACAAAATACCACTGAGTGGCTTAAACAACAGAAATTTATTTTCTCACAGTTCTGGAGGCTAGAAGTTGCAGATCAGGGTGCCATCATGGTCAATTAATGGTGAGAGCTCTGTTCCCAGCTTGCAAACAACCACCTTCTTGCTGTGTCCTCACATGGCAGAAAGAGAGAGAGAGAGAGAGAGAGCGTGCACTCTGATGTCTCTTTTTATCAGACATCTAATACTAATCCCATCATGAGGTGCCCACACTCATAACCTCATCTAAACCTAATTACCTCCAAAAGGTCCCATCTCCAAATGCCATCACACTGGGGGTTAGGGCTTCAACATATGGATTTGGGTGGGGGGACACAATTCAGTCCACAGCAGTAATGAAACTGATAGAGAAAAGAGGCAAAGTGTAAGGCAGGCCTGCCAGATGATACAGTTGAATGAAAGAGTCTACAATTACATCCCTCTCACGATTTATCTATTGGTGGAGCTCACTAAAGCACTCCTACATTTCCAATTATCCAACTCCCAGCACTCCCCTCTCCATCCTACTACCCTTCCAAACCATCATGTGGTAAATACAAAGATTGTTATATTCTAAAGTTATCTGATGGGATCAAGTTACATAGCCAGGAAAGGAATTCCTTCATGTTTAATAGATCATAAATCCAGTATGCATATTAGGAAAATAATATGTTCAAAGTCACACTGAAAATAAGATTTCAAGCTGGATTTGGGACCAGAGCTCTTGTCTCCCAGCAAAAGGCTTTTCCCTCTGGAGATACGGCTATTGTCCCAAGAGACCCATGCCTCAGGTTGGTTCTGAAAGAATGCCATAGAGATTTAAGGGCTGCTAAAACCTTGGGTCACTGTGACCCTTACTCTGTACTTCGTTGTTGAATTCTGTCTTTCACTTCATCTAAGTAACTGAAAATCAGGAAGATCCTCCTTCTCTACCAACCTTGAATCTCATTAGGGAAGAAGTACACTGTGTACTTGTTCCCTTGGCACTTCAGGTGGCAAATTTCATCCTTTTCCAGGCCAATTAGAAGCTTGCAAGTACCTTGTTCCCTTGCCAGCTGCCTTCAAGGACAGTGTGCTCCCTAAGAGCCACATGACAACAAATATTACTTAACACAGACCAATAATTCCATACCGCAGTTGAAAATATCAGATTACTACTGAGATTGAAGCATTGACTAGAAAAGAGTCCCAATGATCTCCTGATTATGAAGCAATTATGGGTATAGGAACTGTCACCTCCCCTAAACTTATGTTCTCCAGGACATCTTTTATGATAAAACCCACCTAACTCTGACTACTCAATTCCTCTACTTTGCATTCTATTGTTCGCCTTTGTTCAGTTTTTGCTTTAAAAGACTACTTTGGGATGCAGAGCTGTCATTGTACAAGTATGTGTTCTCCCTAACCAACTTGTGTGTTCTGTATAGCTGCTTCTGAGTATGGTCTTCATTACCTGTGCTTTATCTGTTCTAAATTTCTCTTTCCTGCATTTCTTTTCACTGACAAAATAATCTAATGTTATGGGGAAGCATAAAAGCTAAGGGTTGGAAAAATATGGCTCATGTACCAAAAAAGCAAGCTGAATAGCAAAATGTGACACAATCTGCTATGATTCTCTGTGATAATAGGAACTAAATGGTTTAACTTTGATGCCCAAATATCTCCCTACTGATCTCCCTTCAATAGTCCCGCTAGGTCCCAATGTCTCCTTATGTGGCTGCCAACAAGACCTTCATAAATTGATAACTGGATGGAACAAGGATGCTGTAGGTAATCTAACACTTGCTCTCTTAGCTTTATCACTCCTCTCAGTATTTTTTGTTTTTATTTTTGTTTTTTTGCAGTAAAGGATGTTTGTGGAGGGGAAAAAGAAACAGGTAAGAAGGGGAGTCAATCCTAGATCCTTGGGCCCCCTCTCCCAACTGGATGAGAGAGGAGAGGGGAGACCTATGGCATGCTTCTCTCACTTCATTTCCTCTTCTCTAATCCTGAAGAAGAGCTTTAATAATGCCTCTTTCTCCCATTAGTGAAACAACGAATTAATGGATAATCTGTTTGTCTACCCTGAAGAGGTTGCCATTAAAGGCAGAAACAGAGATTGGCTCCAATCTAGTTGACAAGCTGATAACAGTTCCTAGTGTTTTTCAAAAACTTTTATTAATCAGATTACTTAAAGCTATGTTTAATCTTTTTCTCTCCCTTCTGCTGCTAACCTTTACTACCACCTCCAGATGACCCCTCTTCCCTAACACCTCTTCTATAATAAGCCCACTACCCCCACACATAGCATAGGTGAACCCATCAGGCAGAATGTAATTTTATTGTCACAAACTCTTTCTAAGCTAGAAATTGAAAAACTTCATGAATTATACATCAAAACACATA
This sequence comes from Orcinus orca, assembly GCF_937001465.1. Classification (NCBI taxonomy): domain Eukaryota; kingdom Metazoa; phylum Chordata; class Mammalia; order Artiodactyla; family Delphinidae; genus Orcinus; species Orcinus orca. The sequence continues at coordinate 113,666,709 of NC_064580.1, forward strand.
TACCAAACCCACATTGTTAGATGAAAAGAAACTGTACTATTTCTACTACCCACCTTCTAGTCATATATGATCACATTTCCACCACAACCTTCATAAATGTACCCAATTAGAAATCACAGAATTGTCAAGTATCAGAGTGGGAAGGTAGTATAGAGATAATTTAGTCTAACCCTCTCATTTTACAGAGGATAAAACTAATACCCAGAGAAAGGGCTTTCCAAAGGTCACTCAGGTAGTTGAGAATATAAGTTCAACTAAAACCATGGCCATGTTTATGATCCTCTGTGTCAGAACAAACATATATTCAACTAAGAATTTAAGGGTATTTGGATCCATCCTCCAAATGAGGAAGCATCAATCTTTTCAAATCAAAAATGACCCCATTCATCATATCTGAACATCCCTGCTCTTTCCTGTACTGCTTTGCTGCTATTGTCAATTCCCAGGACTCTTTCTTTCCCTGGCCTCTGAACAGCCCCCACGAATGAGCAATTCCTAAACGCACTTGCTATGACGTTTGCAAAGGCAGCCACTCAGAGAAAAGGTCAGTGTCACTGTTCTGTTTCCAAATATGTCCCTTTAAAGAATCAGACATTACAATACTGAATACCAATTGCCTGAAGACTTAGAAATCTCCTCTAGGAAAGTTCAAGGCTCCTGAAAAAAATGGAAAATCCAGTGAAGTTTGTGAAGTGATTTACCAAATTGAAAAAGGAACACAAAAGGGGAATGAAGAGACACCCTTTTTCTACTGGCCTGGGGAATTGCGCTGATGGGTTCACAAGAGAGTGACATGATTCCTCATTCCTCTGTCTTTATACTCAGCCATTTCTCTAGTGAGCTGGAAAGTCAGGCAAGCCCCACACATGCTCTCTGGTCACTGTAAATAGGGGGTCGGGTTTCTAGGGAGCCTCCAAACATAGAAGTAGAGCCACAAAGGAAAGAAGTAATTATTTATAGCTATTTTGCTTTGTACTTCTGATGTTAGTTCTTACCTGGTACCTGTCAGTCAGCTCTGATCTCTGAATTTCCCATGACAGAAAATGATGCTTACTATTTCTCTTAGATGTTGCCAAGCATCCTTAATCATATGGTATACACAAAAACCTTCACAATCATACCCAACCTATTACTTTCTAGTCTCACCTTCTACCACTTTCTCCTGTGCTATAGCTAGTCTCACTTTCTACCACTATCTCCTGTGCTACAGCCCACACTGGACAACTCTAAGTTACTGCACGCATCTTGTATTTTGAGGACTCACACTTTTTTCCCCTCTATATCTTTACAAATTGTGTTTCAAATTGCTAGAATGCCTCCATCCCATCCTCCATTTCATTACGTAAGACATATTTTTAAGCTATTTTCTCTTTAAAGTCTTCCATGATCCCTACCCTTACCTCAAATTAATTGTTCTATAAATAATTTCTATTCTTCTATTAATTCAATCATTCACAAATTGTTGAGTATGAACAATTTGTCAGGCACTTTGCTAAGCACTGGGAATATAACAGTAGGTAGACATATTCCCTATCCTTATAGAATTTATAGGATAATAGGAAAAATAAGTATTTGCAGTACTTTTCATAGGAGATGTATACATGGCTATGGGATGTCACTGCAAGGATTTGACATAGTCTTGAGAGGTCAGAAAAGGTATACCTTCAGAAGGAGCATTTAAATTGAGAACTGAAATAAAAACATGAGTTAGCCAAATATAAAGGCTGTTCCCTTCCAGAAAGAGAATACAAACATATGAAAAAAACAATAAGGCAAGAAGGAATTTGGTATTTTCAAGAAACTGAAAGAAGGGGAAAGTGGCACAACGTGAGAATTCAGAAGAAGGCTACATTATTAATTCTGGACCATAAACTAAGAGGATTAGGAAGTCACTGAAAATTATCAGCCTGGGGACTGTTTGGAGGGAACAAAAGTAGATGTAGAGACATGGTGATGGCTTAGAATAGGGTGATGGAGAGAAGCAGATACATTTGAGAGATATTTAAGATGGGGAATCTACAGGACTTAAATAATGGGATCTTAAGAAATAAAGATGGAAGGTATCAAAAATGACAAAAATTGATAATGCTATATTTTATTGAGGTAAGGAATAATAGAGGAGGGCCAAAATTGATTTCAGCAGTGTTGTGGGTAGACAATGAATATGGTTTTGAAAATACTGAATTTGAGGTGCCTATGAGATATAGAATTGTATATAACAAACAGTCAGGTGTGTGGTTCTGGGGCTCAGAAGAGAGAGCTAATTAAAGATAAGAAACAGAATCATCAGCATAAAGATGGTAACCGAAGTCATGAAAGTGGATAATTTTACTCTAGGGATAGAGTAGAGTGAGCAAATAAAAACTTCGTGATATCACAACAAACATTTAAAGGTTATATTGAAGAGCCATGAAAGGAGATGGAGAAAGAGTGGTCAAAGAGATAGAAGGAAAACCAGGGGATTGCAGGTTCTCAACATCCAACAAAAGAGAGTACATCAAGAAAGAGGACCTACTGTATAGCACAGGGAACTATACTCACTATTTTGTACTAACCTACAAGGGGAAAGAATCTGAAAAATGATATATATGTGTGTGTGTGTGTGTGTGTGTGTGTGTGTGTGTGTGTGTGTGTGTGTGTGTGTGTGTGTGTGTGTGTGTGTGTGTATATATATATATATATACCTGAACCACTGTGCTGTACACCTGAAACTAACACAACGTTGTAAATCAACTATACTTCAATTAAAAAATATATATATATATATAAAGAAAGAGGACCATCATCTGAGGTGAGTGTTGTTGAGTTGCCAAGAAGTGTGGATTTAGCAACATGGGTGTCATTGTGACCTTATCGAGAGCTATTTCAATAGAGTTGTGTGAGGCAGAAGACAGATTGGAGTGGGTTCAGGTGAAGAAATGGAGACAGAAATGTAGACAATTCAAGAAATTTGTGTTTAATGGTATGAGTGAGACTGTTTAGTAACTGAGGAGGCTAAGGGATCCTGGGGGCCTTGCTTGTCTCTTTGTTTGAACATAAGAAAGACTATAACATGCTTTAAAGCCAAAAGAAAAATCCAGTAGAGAAGGGCTGATTGAAGATATAAGAAATAAGTTAACTGATAGCATAAGTCTTCTGGGAAAGCAAAAGGGGAAGGAATCCAGAATATAGGTGAAGGGATTGGCCCTTAATAAAAGGAAGGATAACCTTCCGTAGTAACATTAAGAAAGAAGAGGGTAGTGAATTGTCCATAATCTCTCGGTTTGGAGGTAGAGTTGAACAAGAAGTGAGGTCCTTTGCTGGGATTCAGGGTAGGGAGAAAGATAGGAGTGAAGTTTCAGAAGATAATTTTTAGTCAGGTTCTCAGAATGCTTTTATTTCTAGAGCTCCCCCATGATTAATAAGGGATATTTTAGTGCAATGATTAAGAAAATGGGATCAAGAGTGAGAGTTTCTGGTAAGAACCTTGGCTCTACCATAAAGTAGTTGTATGACCTTGGGCAAATCATTTAACTTTTTTATTTTCAGTTTCCTCATCTGTGAAAAGATATATGTGTGTGTGTATATATATATATATATATATATATATATATATATATATATAAAATCCCAAGAAATCAGTGAGTATCAATATATCCCAGTAGAGAGGACTTCATCCGTAGAGGATGGAATTGAGAGTGGTTTCTAATGAGTAGCCTAGAGAATTGTGTCCTGAGCCCTAGGGTGATCTTTTTCTAAATCCAGCAGCAGGGACACCACCACCAGTTGAGGTTTTCAGTTTTATTTCATCCCTCTCCTCTGTCTTTTTCTGTATTTAGAAAGAGAAAAGGTTCGCATCTGTGGCTGGGAAAATCACCATTTTTTGAGTGGAGGAAGTGGAACTGTTTTTTTCTGGAAAAGCTTTGGAAATAGCCACAAAACATCTAGGTAAGTTCCAAAGGAGAGGGATCCCCAACCCAAATACACAAATGTTTGTTACCCAAGTCCACTACAAGAGTATTGTGCCTTGATTCAAGTCACAAATTAGTGACCTGAATATACAAGGGTTGAAAACCTGAAGATACTTATGTGTTTGGTTGTAAAAGATGGTGCCACCTAGGAGATAGTAGATGAGAACATGCAGTTAAATGGAACTGACTGATATGGTGTTTGAAGGTGGAATCAGAAACGTGGACTGTCAAATTCTGCTAATACAGTCTGCATTAGTGAAAAGCCTATATTACATGTACATAATAATATGCCACTTTATTATTTTCAGTACATTCTGTACATATGAAATGGCTAAATGTTGCCTAGCAGAGGTCCCACCAGAACTGATCCTGCCTGATTTATAATCAGCACATTTATTTGTTAGTATGCAAATAAGAACTGCTATAGTACTTGGGGAAAATTGTGTTGTTAAGTAAGTGCAACATTTCTCCTGCGATTTTGCTCCAACTGTTAATTAGTTCTGCTAACCTCTTTTTGCAGATTGTATGAAGTTAAACAGCAAACCAGCAGAAGTATGTGAATTTATACAATGGCAATCCAGTTGTGTTACACTGGGAAGGTTGTATGAAGACATACAGATTTTTTTTTAAGAATTAATTTTTATAGGTTTTATTTATTTATTTATTTATGGCTGTGTTGGGTCTTCGTTGCTGCACACGGGCTTTCTCTAGTTGTGGCTAGCGGGGACTACTTTTCATTGTGGTTCGCGGGCTTCTCATTGTGATGGCTTCTCCTGCCATGGAGCACCGGCTCTGGGAGCATGGGCTTCAGTAGTTGTAGCACGCGGACTCAGTAGTTGTGGCACACGGGCTTAGTTGCCCCTTGGCATGTGGGATCTTCCCAGACCAGGGCTCGAACCCGTGTCCCCTGCATTGGCAGGTGGATTCTTAACCACTGCGCCACCAGGGAAGCCCAAGACATACAGATTTTTGAGTAAGTAGCAAGTATGTAAAATGGATTTCACAGCAGCATAGATAAGGTACAAGCTGGAATAAGCAAAGACAAAGCTTCCCATTTGTTAGCCCATTTGCTCTCATTTGGACTTACACACATATGGTAAAAACGCTTTGGCATCAAGATTCAAAGTCAATCTCCACCACCTGCTAGCTTTGTGACATTGGCTGAGCAAGCTCTTATGTGCCTAGAACATAGGTGATGCTCTTCACAAACATGAAGCTGTAAGCAATATAGTAGCAATAGAGCATCGTTGTTAAGTAAGAGGTTCTGAGGTCAGACTAACTGAGCTCAGAATCCTCACTCCACTACACTAGCTATGCATCACTCTTATCAAATTATTTAACTTCTTTAATTCTTGATTTATTCATCTGTAAATGGAACATTTTCTTAGTAGACCTACTCAGCTTACAGAGTTGTGGTGAATATTTAATAAAATAATCAATGTAAAGTACTTAGCACTTGCACGCAACTGCAACATAGTAAGCCCTCAATAAACACTCGCTGTTAAAAGTGTTATCCCAAAACTTTCTTCATTGTGGCTTATGCCCAATCAGCTCCACTACAAATAGCCTTGTTAAGGACACTTACCTTTGCATTGCTTAATTCAGTGGACACCCCTGCATGACTTCAGCAGCATTTATGGCAAATAACTAATTTTTCCTTGTTGAGAAGTAAAAACTGGGAAGTTTTCACAAAGATCTGAGGAAGAACTAATTACTTAAAGGATAAAATTTTGGATCAGGTGCTGGAAGTAGAGTGTGGCATCTCTCTCTCTGGAACACTAAAACATGATCAGCTAAACCATCGCATGCATATTGAATATTTAACTGCCCAAAGACAGAGGCTCAGCTAGATGTTCTCTGAAGGTTTCTTTTTGCCTTTAGAGTTTGTGATTTTTCCAAATTAGTGAATGATATCAGCTACTATTTGTGCAGCAATAGCTAAAATACAGATATGGGCATTTTACATATGTCCTTGCAATCCTCACAAAAATCCTATAAAGTGGGTATTCTCCACATTTTAAAATTGATGAAATAATCTTAGAAAAGCACAGATAACAGTCATGAAGATACTGAGTGGTAAATTCAAAATATTTCTTTTTTAATTTATTCACTCATTCTTGTATAAATACAACCAATATTTATGAACACCTACTATGTGCTGGGCACTGTTTTTAACACTGGTATATTGCATTGAACATAGTAGATAAAATCAACGCCCTTGTGGAGCTTGTATTTTGGTAAGCAGAAAATAAGACACAAGACTATCTGGTTCAAGGCTTGATTCACTTCTATAATATGGTACAATGTCCTCTGACTGGACTTTGTGTCATGTTACCATTTTACGGTGAGGTCGAATTTTTCCCGTTTTAGACACAGCAAAATCATGCACCAAGGAAACCAAACTATCTCCGAATTTTTCCTCCTGGGACTCACAGTGGTGTCTGAACAGCAGCAGCACATCTTTACGCTGTTTCTGTGCATGTATCTGGTTACCATAGTGGGAAACTTACTCATCATCCTGGCTATTATCAATGACGCTCACCTCCACAGCCCCATGTACTTCCTCCTTGGCAATCTATCCTTCACTGACATCTGCTTCACAACCACTACCATCCCCAAAATGTTGGCAGACATCCAAAGCCAGAGCCTAATCATCTCTTTTGCAGGGTGCCTTACACAAATGTACTTTTTTGTGTTGCTGGTGGACCTGGACAATTTCTTCTTGGCAGCCATGGCATATGACCTGAACATTGCCATCTGTCACCCATTACACTATGCTGCATTACTGAGTCCCAAGGGTTGTGTCCTGCTGGTAGTGACTCCATGGGTTGTCTCTAATCTTGTTTCAGTACTGTATCTCAGTCTGCTGGGCCTCCTGCATTTCTGTGATCAGAGAGAAATCCCACACTTCTGTGACCTGGAAACCATGTTAAGGCTTGCTTGTTTAGACAGCCAGATCAATGATTTGACAATCCTAGTCATTGGGGGATCAGTTATCTTCATCCCATTCACCTTCATTTTTGTCTCCTATTCCCTTATTGGTTGCAGTGTACTTAGGGTTCCTTCAGCCAAGGGGAAGTGGAAAACATTCTCCACTTGTGGCTCCCATTTCTTAGCTGTGGCCCTCTTCTATGGATCCATTGTTGGGGTCTACTTTCCTCCATCTTCTGCCTACTCAGCAGAAAGGGATAAGGTGGCTGCCATCATGTATACGGTTGTAACTCCCATGATGAAGCCCTTCAGCTATAGTCTAAGGAACAAGGCCATGAAAGGAGCACTGAGGAGACTACTCATCAGGGAAATCTATTTCTGGAGATGGTGATCCCTGCCATAAGAAATACCTGTATCAACTTCTTAGACTTAGATGAGCACACAGAGGATCCAAACCTCAGGCTACTGTGCCACCATGGTAGTTTCTTCCCCATCCATTTCCTGCCCCAAATACAGGTCCAAGACTCTAGATAGGACTCATCTCTCCATAAAAATAATACCAAAATAAAACAAAACAAAAATGCTCCTTTACTCCACAGTCCTTCACAATTTACAAACAGAATTTTACCTGAATAAGCTTATGGCTGTGTAGTCAGTACTTACTAATTGGTCTCTAATTTTTGGTTGGTGTCTCCTTTCCCCCTCTACCAAACCCTACATGCTAGATCATTGATAGGAAGGAAGGGAGGAAAAGAGGAAGGAAGGAAGAAAACATTGATGACAATAGTTCAAAATATCTTACAGATAATACCATTTTGAAATTCACAACTTCCAAACAATGACTTGATTCACACTAATATTTTGGGGTGAATACTGTATCATTCTCATCACTAGGCAAGAAAAAATATGCACTAATAGAAGATAAACAAACTAAGGCAAAAACTATCATGTCATTTGTCCTGCTCTGAGCCCTGCAGAGGCTCCCCAGCAAAGCTTAAGTTCTTCAGCATCTAAGATCCTCTACCACCTGCACTCACCTACATTTCCAGAAGTAAGAATCATCATCCGCTACCTGCTCACCATCTTTTGAACACCCTACATCCCAGGTACACTGGACACTTTGTCATTCTTTGGGCAGTGTATGGATTTGCATGACTCTTGTCTTTGTACATGTTACACCCTCTCCTTGGAATATCTGTTCCATTCTCTCTTCCTACAGACATTTGACACTTTTTAAAGGCTCCATCTCAGGTCTTACACTCTCTGTGAATTATTTCATAATTCTTACACCTTTCTAGGTAAAATTATTCCCTTCTCTCCTCTAGGATCCTGTAGCACTGTATTGTACTATTGTATCACTTACCACAATTAATTATAATTATATTTGTCAGTGTTATCCAAGATGATCTGATCTCTTTACAGTGTACAGGAACTATGTTTTATTAGTCTCTGTAGCTCTAGCCTAGTATAATGCCTGAAACAGGGTAGGTATTCAGTAAACCAAATTGAATAAAACAATTGTCATCTCTCAAAACAGAAAATTTATTTTTAGTTTATCTTCTGCTGACTTGTTGAGTAATACTAGATGACTCAATTAATCTCTCTGAGCTTAGTGTCCCATTGATACAATTCATGAAACAGTATACTAACTTTTGCCTCCTAGCTACCCGCATTGATGATATAGAACATGTTAGAGGTTAAAACTTTCTGAGACAGAAGGCTGTTAAAGTGCCACAGTGGGTAGGTGCCAGGAGTCCAAAATAAATCAAGAGAAACATAAAGAAAATCAGGTATTCAACATACACAAGAATATGAGGATTTGAGGTGTGGTTATGAAACTTAAGACATGATACCTGGGCTCTTTTATTCTGTATCTGTGTAATATCCTAACCTTTGATCATGGAGGAAACTTCAGGCTTTTCATGCATCTGATACTGCTAAAACATATTCCAGTTATACTGTCTGGTTGAATGAACCTAGCTCTTTGTTCTGCCTTCAGGGTTGGGTTTGTGGCTTTGCTGCGACACCACAACAGTTCAGTCAGTGCACTCAAAGTGTAGTTTGCCGACCTATGCTAATCACAAAACTATTTGTTACTGGTCAGCAGAGGGATTGAGGTGAGATAAGTTTAGAAACTGAGACAAACATTTAGAAATATAGAGTAATTTCACATTGCTATGAAGTTTTTGTTTTATTTTACAAAAGTATCAGTTTACAAAAATTTGGAAATTAAAAAGTCTAGAAGCACTAGATGCTTCCCTGTCTTCTCCTCCTCCTTCTACTTTTTCTTCTTCTCCTTCTTATACTCCCCTTCCTCCTTTCCCTCCCCAATTTCTCCTTCTCCTTCATCATGTTCAACATAAAATCTTAAGCGGGACTCTGTATGATGAATACCTTTTTAACCAATACCATCAGGGACTGATATTGGATATTTAATTTAAAGCATCAATTAAAGCATTTCTAAAGTATACAAACAGCTCATACAGCTTAATACAAAAAGAAACAAACAACTCAATCAAAACATGGGCAGAAGACCTAAACAGACATTTCTCAGAGAAGACATACAGATGGCCAACAGGCACATGAAAAGATGCTCAACATCACTAATTATTAGAGAAATGCAAATCAAACCTACAACGAGGTACCACCTCACACCAATCAGAATGGCCATCATTAAAAAGTCTACAAATAATAAATGCTGGAGAGGGTGTGGAGAAAAGGGAACCCTCCTACACTGTTTGTGGGAATGTAAACTGGTGCAGCCAATATGGAGAACAGTATGGAGGTTCCTTAAAAAAGTAAAAATAGAACTACCATATGTTCCTACAATTCTACTCCTGGGCATATATGTGGAAAAAATGAAAACTCTAATTTGAAAAGATACATGCACCCCAATGTTCATAACAGCACTATTTACAATAGCTAATACATGGATGCAACCTAAATGTCCATCAACAGATGAATGGATAAAGAGGATGTGGTATATATATATATATCAATGGAATACTACTCAGCCATAAAAAGGATGAAATAATGCCATTTGCAGCAATATGAATGTACCGAGAGATTATCATACTAAGTGAAGTGAGTCAGACAGAGAAAGACAAATATCATGTGATATCACTTATATGTGGAATCTAAACTATGACACAAATGACCTTATCTACAAAACAGAAACAGACTCGCAGATGTAGAGAACAGACTAGTGGTTAGCAAAGGGGAAAGGGGGGGAACTCAATTGGGAATATGAGATTAACAGAAACAAACATCTATATTTAAAACAGACAAACAACAAGAACCTACTGCATAGCACAGAGAACTATATTCAATATCTTGCAATAACTTATAATGGAAAAGAATCTGAAAAAGAATATATATATGTGAAACAATCACTTTGCTGTACACCTGAAACATTGCAAATCAACTATACTTCAATTAAATAAATAATTGAAATTTTTTAAAATTAAAAATACATCAATTAAAGCAAAGAGTCATTAAGCTCACACAGCCCCTCAACACTTCATTTTTCAGAATACTCTATTTTGGCTTATTCCATGCAAAGATATATTCCTTAACTAATCTTTTGATGTAGGGGACAAGACCCTTTCTTTGATTATGGATTGACTGATTGTGTTCTGAATAATCACTGTTGAATGAATCTCACATTTTTAAAAATATCATATATTGTTTTATTCTTGATAATAAAACTGGGCCTACTCATGTTATAAAATTTAGAAAATACAGTAAACTATATAAAAGATAAAATTAAAAAATCACCACAATCCCACTTTCTACAGATAGCCATTGTGATATTTTGGTGTATTTTTTTCTATGAAAATATATAAGATATATAAAAAATATATATAAGGATATACATGTAATATAGAAGTTAAACTAGAAATGTAACAGGTGAGGTCTTAGATGTACTTTTGGCATAGATGTATTCCTTTTGATATCAGTGTTGCTAAAGCCTATGCCTTCAAGTCTTTGCACCCCTGTTTAGCTTTGCAACATGCCCTCACCCCACCCCCAGCACTTCCAGCTTCCCCATCCTGCTCTACTTTTGTTTTCTTCAACACTTGCCACCTTTAATCTATTAAAAACTTTTCTTATTTATTATGTTTATTGTTTTCTGTGTGTCTTTTCCTCACCCCTTCAATGTAAGCTCCAAGAAGGCAGGATCTTGTCAGTTTTGTTCAATGATGTATCCCAAATGCCTAAAGCAACGGTAAGTGCAAAGTAGGTGCTAAATAACTCATCGTGAAAGAATGACTTAAGATTATATGAGTCTTGGGGGGGAGTAGTCAAGATTGCGGAATAGGAGGACGTGAAATTCACCTCACCTCACAAGTATATCAAGAATACATCTACAAGTGGAATGATTTTCACAGAACACCTGCTGAACACTAGTGGAAGACCTCGGACACTTAAAAGGACAAGAAAAATCCCCACACAACTGCATAGGATGAAAGGAAGAAAAAAAGAAAAGAGGAAACAGGAAGGGACCAGCACCCCTGGCAGGGAGCTGAAGGTGAAGAGAGGTTCCCACACTCAGAAAAGCCCCGCTCACGGTGGGGAAATCAGCTGGGACAGAAAGAGACCTTTGGGGAATCAGAGGGGAATGCAGTAACCAGTCTGTGGAAGGCAGGACAAAGTAAGAACTGTGCACATGGTCTGTGCCACAGCCCTGCACACCCCAGCATAAGTCATGTGTCTCCTGGTAGAGTGGGGGCCTGGGAGCTGGAAAGTGGGGTATGGAGAGTGGACCCAAGGAAGGGACAGCTGTTGGCTGTGAAGAGACAGCCTGAAGGGATGGAGTAAGGAGCCCCACAACTGGGAAAGTTGCAGAAGAAGCCTGGGCCACCATAGAAGCAAGGTGCCACTGTTGAATGGCATGCAAGGGGCAGGGTCAGCATTGCAACCCCTTCCCCCCTCACTGGCCCCTGCCTCCGTGGGCACTGGGGGAGGCACCCATCTGAACAGGCTCGCCCGCTCCTCAAGCCAAGGCCTCCTCCATCTGTGCAGGCTCCAAGGTCCTGAGTGCTGACACTGCCAAAGCCTCTGTTGGCTGCACAGGCCCCGGTGGGCCCACGCATGCCGCTCATGCCAAAGCCTCCTTGGGAATCAGCCCTGGGTGCCCCAGCCTGAGGTGGGAATCTGCCAATGCTGGCAGGGGCTGAGCGCTAAAGTGTGGGGTTAGGAGAATGGATCAGAGAGAGGACCGCTATCGGCTGCTTGGAGGAAACCTGAGGGGATGGGAGTGAGGGGCTCCAAGGACAGGAGTGAGGAGCTCCATGGCCAGGAATGCTCCTAGAGGAAGCGTGGTCTGCCTTGGAAACAAGGCACCATTGCTGAGTGGTGTGCAAGGGGCGGAGCCTACATCCCAGACTCTCTCCCCACATGCCAGCCCCTGCCTCTGTGGGCACTGGGAGGGACTCCCACCAGAGCAAGCACACTGTAGGCTGTTGCAACTTCCTTCCAGTCTCTGCCACCACAGGCACTTTGCGCATGCCCTAGTTGTGGCCGCCTTATCCTTCCCCAGCCTGAGCAAGTAAGTGTGTCCCAATCAGTTACTGCTTTTGGCCCCTCTCGCCTGGGCAGGGAAAAGATGCCTGAGGGTGGCCCACATGCAGAGGTGGGGCCAAAAGCAAAGCTGAGCTCCAGGGGCTGTGTGACTAAGGAAGAGGAACAGAAATCTCTTCCTTGCACCTGCACAAACTGTGGATTAAATCCCTGCAATTGGCATGGTAAACCCTGCATCTGTGGAATATCTGAATGGGCAAGTGCTCCCACGACTGAGACCAGTCTAGCTTTAGCAGCTGTGAACTTTGGGGGCAAGTACACATGGGAGTTGTGCCAGGTCAGAGTCTGAGCTGACCCCACAGTGCCCACAGTGGGTCCAGAGACCTACCTAGAGGTATTGGAGAGCCTGCTGTGGAGGCAGGGTTTGGCTGTGGCTCACTGTGGGGGTAAGGACACTGACAGTGGAGGCCCCAGGAAAATATTATTACTATTTTTTTGTTTTGTTTTGTTCTTTTTTGTTTTTTTGTTTTTCTTTTTTTAACTTTTTAATGTTTTTCTTTTAAAATTTTTACTTTACTTTTTTGTTGTTTCTGTTCTTGTTTTTGTTTTATTTTTATCTTTTTTTGATTGTTTTTCTGTGTTTTTTTTTTTAAGTTTGCTTTCTGTTTTTCTTTTTTTGTGTGTTTTTATTGTTTGTTTTCATTTTGGGTTTTTTTTGTTTGGTTGGTTGATCTCTTATTTTGTTTTCTTTGTGTTTTGGGGTCTGTTTCATAGTTTGTTTATTTTGCTTTGCTTTTATCACTTGTCTTGGGTTTTGTTTTCTTTTCCTTTTCTTTTGGCTGTTGTTGCTGCTGTTTCTTTGTTTTTGTTTTTGCTATTTGTCTTGGGTTTTGTTTGACTGCTTCTTTTCTTTTTTTTTTTTTTGGCTGCACTGCCTGGCTTGAGGGGTCTTGGTTCCCCGGCCAGGGGTTGGGACTGGGCCTCTGGGATGGGAGCGCTGAGTTCAGGATGCTGGAACACCAGATAATTCCTGGCCCCAGAAAATGTTAATAGGCCTGAATGCTCCCAGAGGTATACATCTTGACACCAAAACCCACTTTCACCCAAATGCCTGCATGCTCCAATGCTGGACGCCTCTCGCCAAACAACCAGAAAGACAGGAACACAGCCCCACCCATCAGCAAGACAGGCTGCCTAAAGTTGTACTAAGCTCACAGACACCCCAAAGCACAACCCCTGATGAAGGCCTGCCCATCAGAGGGGCAAGACTCAGCTCCACCCACCACAGTGCAGGCACCAGTCCCTCTCACCAAGAAGCCTACACAAGCCTCTGGACCAACCTCAACAACCAGGGGGCAGGCACCAGAAGCAAGAGCAAGACCCTGCAGCCTGCTGAAAGGAGACCACAAACACAATAAGTTAGACAAAATAAGATGACAGAGAAATATGTTGCAGATGAAGGAGCAAGGTAAAAACTCACAAGACCAAATAAATGAAGAGGAAAACAGTAATCTATCTGAAAAAGAATTCAAAGTAATGACATTAAAGGTGAATGAAGATCTCAGAAATAGAAGGGAGGCATAGATTGAGAAGATACAAGAAATGTTTAACAAGGACATAAAAGAACTACAGAACAAACAAACAGTGATGAACAACACAATAACTGAAATGAGGGACTTCTCTGGTGGTCTAGTGGTTAGGACTTCACCTTCCAATGCAGGGGATGTAGGTTCAATCCCTGGTCAGAGAGCTAAGGTCTCACATGCCTTGTGGCCATAGAAACAAAACATAAAACAAAAGCAATATTGTAAAAAATTCAATGAAAGCTGAAGAAATGAGGGGAGGACCTTCAAGATGGAAGAGGAGTAAGACGTGGAGATCACCTTCCTCCCCACACATACATCAGAAATACATCCACATGTGGAACAACTCCTACAGAACACCTACTGAACAATGGCAGGAGACCTCAGACTTCCCAAAAGGCAAGAAACTCCCCACATAGCTGGGTAGGGCAAAAGTAAAAAGAAAAAACAGAGACAAAAGAATAGAGACAGGACCTGCACTTCTGGGAGGGAGCAGTGAAGGAGGAAAAGTTTTCACACACTAGGAAGCCTCTTCACTGGTGGAGACAGGGTGGAGGCGGGGAAGCTTTGGAGCCATGGTGGGGAGCACAGCAATAGGGGTGCAGAGGGCAAAGTGGAGAGACTCCTGCACAGAGGATCAGTGCCGACCAGCATAACCAGCTGGAGAGGCTTGTCTGCTCACCTGCTGGCTGGGATGGGTGGGGGCTGGGAGCTGAGGCTTGGGTTTCGGAGATCAGATCCCAGGGAGAGGACTGGGGTTGGCTGCGTGAACACAGCCTGAAGGGGGCTAGTGTGCCACAGCTAGCCGAGAGGGAGTCCAGGAAAAACTCTGGACCTGCCTAAGAGACAAGAGACAATTGTTTTGGGTTGCACGAGGAGAGAGGATACAGAGCACCATCTAAATGAGCTCCAGAGACAGGCGCAAGCCACTGCTATCAGCATGGACACCAGAGACGGGCATGAAACACTAAGGCTGCTGCTGAAGCCAACAAGAAGCCTGTGTGGAAACAGAGGTCACTATCCACACCTCCCCACCTGGGAGCCTGTGCAGCTCGACACTGCCAGGGTCCCGTGATCCAGGGACAACTTCCCTGGGAGAACACTCGGCACGCCTCAGGCTGGTGCAACATCACGCTGGCCTCTGCCGCTGCAGGCTTGACCCGCATTCCGTACCCTTACCTCCCCCTGGCCGGAGTGAGCCAGAGCCCCCTAATCAGCTGCTACTTTAATCCTGTCCTCTCTGGGTGGGGAACACCCTCAGACAAACCAAATGCAGAGCTGGGGCTAAATCCAAAGCGGAACCCAAGGAGTTGTGCGAACAAAGAAGAGAAACGGATGTTGCTCCCTGCAGCCTCAGAAGCAGTGATTAAATCTCCACAATCACCTTGATGTACCCTGCATCTGTGGAATACCTGAATAGACAATGAATTACCCCAAAATTAAGGCAGTGAAATTTGGAAGCAATAATATATATATTTTATTACTTTTCCTCGTTTTGTGAGAGTGTATGTGCATGCTTCTTTGTGTGATTTTGTCAGGACAGCTTTGCTTTTACCATCTATCCTAGGGTTCTGTCTGTCCGTTTGTTTTGGCATTTTTTTTTTTTAGTATAGTTTTTAGCACTTGTTATCATTGGTGGATTTGTTTTCTGGTTTGGCTGCCCTCTTCTTCCTTAATAATTATTTTTTATTTTAATAACTTTATTTTAGTTCATTTTTCTTTCTTTCTTTCTTTCTTTTCTCCCTTATCTTCCGAGCCATATGGCTGACAGGGTATTGGTGTTCCAGCCAGGTGTCAGGCCTGTGCCTCTGAGGTGGGAGAGCTGAGTTCAGGACATTGGTCCACCAGAGACGTCCCACCTCCACATAATATCAAACGGCGAGAGCTCTCCCAGAGATCTCCAACTCAACTCTAAGACCCAGCTCCACTCAATAACAAGCAAGATACAGTGCTGGACACCCTATGCCAAACAACTAGCAAGAGACAGACACAACCACACCCATTAGCAGAGAGGCGGCATAAAATCATAACAAGGTCACAGACACCCCCAAAACACACCACCAGATGCAGTCAGATCAAGAGAAAGACAAGATCCAACCTCATCCTCCAGAACACAAGCACTACTCCGCTCCAACAGAAAGCCTACACAACCCACTGAACCAACCTTACCCACTGGTGGCAGACACCAAATACAACAGGAACAACGAAATTGTAGCCTGCAAAAAGGAGACCCCCAAAACGGTAAGTTAAGCAAGATGAAAAGATACAGAAATATGCAGCAGATGAAGGAGCAAGGTAAAAACCCACCAGACCAAACAAATGAAGAGGAAATAGGCAGTCTACCTGAAAAATAATTCAGAATAATGATAGTAAAGATGATCCAAAATCTTGGAAATAGAATGGAGAAAATACAAGAAACATTCAAAAAGGATCTAGAAGAACTAAACAGCAAATAAACAATGATGAACAACACAATAAATGAAATTAAAAATTCTCTAGAAGGAATCAATAGCAGAATAACTGAGGCAGAAGAACGGATAAGTGACCTGGAAGATAAAATAGTAGAAATAACTACTGCAGAGCAGAATAAACAAAAAAGAACGAAAAGAACTGAGGACAGTCTCATAGACCTCTGGGACAACATTAAACGCACAAACATTCAAATTCTAGAGGTTCCAGAAGAAGAAGAGTAAAAAAAAGTGACTAGGAAATATTTCAACAGATTATAGTTGAAAACTTCCCTAATATGGGAAAGGAAACAGTCAATCAAATCCAGGAAGCGCAGAGTGTCCCATATAGGATAAATCAAAGGAGAAACAAGCCACAACACATATTAATCAAACTAAGAGAAATTAAATACAAATAAAAAATATTAAAAGCAGCCAGGGAAAAACAACAAATAACATACAAGGGAATCCTCATAAGGTTAACAGCTGATCTTTCAGCAGAAGTTCTGCAAGCCAGAAGGGAGTGGCAGGACATACTTAAAGTGATGAAACGGAAAAATGTACAACCAAGATTACTCAAGGAAACAAGGATCTCATTCAGATTCGATGGAGAAATTAAAACCCTTACAGACAAGCAAAAGCTAAGAGAATTCAGCAGCACCAAACCAGCTTTACAACAAATGCTAAAGGAACTTCTCTAGGCAGGAAACACAAGAGAAGGAAAAGACCTACAATAACAAACCCAAAACAATTAAGAAAATGATAACAGGAACATATATATTGATAACTACCTTAAATGTAAATGGATTAAATGCTCCCAGCAAAAGACATAGACTGGCGGAATGGATACAAAAACAAGACCCGTATATATGCTGTATACAAGGGACCCACTTCAGACCTAGGGACACATACAGACTGAAAGTGAAGGTACGGAAAAAGATATTCCATGCAAATGGAAATCAAAAGAAAGCTGGAGGAGCAATTCTTACGTCAGACAAAATAGACTTTAAAACAAAGACTATAATAAGAGACAAAGAAGGGCACTACATAATGATCAAGGGATCAATCCAAGAAGAAGATATAACAATTGTAAATATTTATGCACCCAACATAGGAGCACCTCAATACATAAGGCAAATGCTAACAGCCATAAAAGGGGAAATCAGCAGTAACAGAATCATAGCAGGGGAGTTTAACATCCCACTTTCAATGGTGGACAGATCAATCAGGATGAAAATAAAAAAGGAAACACAAGCTTTAAATGATACATTAAACAAGATGGACTTAACTGATATTTATAGGACATTCCATCCAAAAACCATGGGATACACTTTCTTTTCAAGTGCTCATGGAACATTCTCCAGGATAGATCATATTCTGGGTAACAAATCAAGCCATGGTAAATTTAAGAAAATTGAAATCGTATCAAGTATCTTTTCCAAACACAACGCTATGAGACTAGAAATCAATTACAGGAAAAAACTGTAAAATATACAAACACATGGAGGCTAAACAATACACTACTAAATAACCATAAGACCACTGAAGAAATCAAAGAGGAAATAAAAAAATAAGTAGAAACAAATGACAATGAAAACATGATGACCCAAAACGTATGAGATGCAGCAAAATTAGTTCTAAGAGGGAAGTTTAGAACACTACAATCCTACCTCAAGAAACAAGAAATATCTCAAATAAACCTACCATTACACCTAAAGCCATTAGAGAAAGAAGAACAACCCCCCCCAAAGTTAGCAGAAGGAAAATAATCATAAAAATCAGATCGGAAATAAATGAAAAAGAAATGAAGGAAACAATAGCAAAGATCAATAAACTAAAAGCTGGTTCTTTGAAAGGATAAACAAAATTGATAAACCATTAGCCACACTGATCAGGAAAAAGTGAAAAGACTCAAATCAACAGAATTAGAAATGTAAAAGGAGAAGTAACAACTGACACTGCAGAAATATAAAGGATCATGAGAGATTACTACAATCAACTATATGCCAATAAATTGGACAACCTGGAAGAAATGGACAAATTCTTAGAAAAGCACAACTTTCTGAGACGGAACCAGGAAGAAATATACAATATAAAAAACCCAATCACAAGCACTGAAATTGAAACTGTGATTAAAAATCTTCCAAAAAGCAAAACCGGAGGACCAGATGGCTTCAGAGGTGAATTCTATCAAATATTTAGACAAGAGCTAATATCTATCCTTCTCAAAATCTTCCAAAATATAGCAGAGGGAGGAACACTCCCAAACCCATTCTACAAAGCCAAATTATACAAGCAGCTCATGCAGCTCAACATCACAAAAACAAACAACGCAATCCAAAAATGGGTGGAAGACCTAAATAGACATTTCTCCAAAGAAGACATACAGATGGCCAACTAACACATGGAAAGATGCTCAACATCACTAATCATTAGAGAAATGCAAATCAAAACTACAATGAGGTGTCACCTCACACTGGTCAGAATGTTCATCATCAAAAAATCTACAAACAGTAAATGCTGGAGAGGGTGTGGAGAAAAGGGAAGCCTCTTGCACTTTTGGTGGGAATGTAAATTGATATAGCCACTATGGAGAACACTATGGAGGTTCCTTAAAAAACTAAAATTAGAACTACCATATTATCCAGCAATCTGATTCCTGGGCATATATCCGGGAAAACCACAACTCAGAACGAAACATGCACCCAATGTTCTTTGCAGCACTATTTACAATAACCAGGACATGGAAGCAACCTAAATGTCCATTAACAGAGTAATGGATAAAGATGTGATACATATACACAATGGAATATTACTCAGCCATAAGAAGGAAGGAAGTTGCGTCATTTGTAGATATATAGATGGACCTAGAGACTGTCATACAGAGTGAAGTAAGTCAGGAAGAGAAAAGCAAGTATTGTACGTTAACACATATATGTGGAATCTAGAAATATAGTACAGATGATCTTATTTGCAAAGCAGAAGTAGAGACACAGACGTAGGGAACAAACATATGGATACCAATGGGGAAAAGGGGCAGTGTGATGAATTGGGAGATCAGGGTTGACTTGTATACACTATTGATACTATGTATAAAATAGATAACTAATGAGAGCCTACTGTATAGCACAGGGAACTCTACTCAATTCTCTGTGGTGACTTAAATGTGAAGGAAAACCAAAAAATAGGGCATATATGTATACGTATAGCTGATTCACTTTGCTATACAGTAGAAACTAACACATTTTAAAGCAACTATACTCCAATAAAAATTAATTTAAAAAAAGATTGTATGAGTCTTCCACTTTTCATTACTAAAGATTATAAACATATGCAATAAACAAAATGTATAATATTCTATGCTATGGCTATTTCATGATTTATTTAACCATTCCCCTATTGTAAATCATTTAGGCTGATCATAATTTTCCATCAGAATAAATAATGTAATTTTATTTTTTTGAGTTAACATTGATTTATAACATTATATCAGTGTCAAGTGTATATTATATTTCGTATTTCTGTATATGCTACAATGTCATCACCACCAAAATTTAGTATTCATCCATAACCATATAGCTAATCTCGTTTACCCATTTTTCCTTCCCCTCCCCACACCTCCTCCTCTGGTAACTACTACTCTGTTTTCTGCATCTACAAGTTTGTTTTTTTTGGTTTGATATGTTCATTTGTTTGTTTGTTTATTAGTTTTCTATAATCCACATATGAGTGAAATTATACAGTATTTGTCTTTCTTAATCTGACTTATTTCACTTAGTATAATACCAGCAAGGTCCATTCATGTTGTTGTAAATGGCAAGAGTTCATCTTTTTGTATGGTTGAGTAATATTCCATTGTGTATGTATACCACATCTTCTTTAGCCATTCATCCACTGATGAGCACTTAGGTTGTTTCCTTATCTTGTATATTTTAAATAATGCCACATGAACATAAGGATGCATATATTTTTCAGATTCGTGTTTTTATATTCTTTAGATAAATACCCAGAAGTGGGATAGCTCAGTCAAATGGTAGTTCTATTCTTAATTTTTTTGGAGGAATCTCCATACTGTCTTCCCTCGTGGCTGCACCAATTTACATTCCCACCAACAGTGTATGAGGGTTCCCTTTTCTCCACATCCTCACCATCTTTCTTTTGCCTCTATTTTATTTATTTATTTATTATACAGCAGTTTCTTATTAGTTATCTAGTTTATACCCTCACCATCTTTTTGATAATAGTCATTCTGACAGGTGTGAGGTGATATTTCATTGTGGTTTTGATTTGCATTTCCCTAATAATTAGTAATGTTGAACATTTTTTCATGTGGCTGTTGGCCATCTGTATGTCTCCTTTTGGAAAATGTCTATTCAGCTCCTCTGCTCACTTTTTAACCAGGCTGTTTGTTTTTTATTGTTATTGAGTGTTATGAGTTCTTTATATATTTTGGATATTAATCCCTTATTGGATATATCATTTGAAAATATATTCTCCCACTCAGTAGGTTATCTTTTTGCTTTATTGATGGTTTCCTTTGTTGTACAGAAGTTTTTTAGTTTGACGTAACCCCATTTGCTTATTTTTGCTTTTTGAACCTTACCCTTCATGCATCATCTTTGACTTCCAGTTTCAGTTTCTTTAAAGTGAAGCAGAACTCAAGGACATTTGGAAAGCAAGCTAAGTGCATTATCCTCCTTGGGTAGCTTTCAGTTTTGTCCACAATCTTTTACATCTAATTCAACAACAATATTTACTGACCTGCCTTTATTTAGTCTTTTCAATGCATGTAACTTAGTTTTCGTAGAAACAAACTTCTTTTGTCTTCATATTGTGTTGGTTAATATAACTGTATTAAATTTAACTAAAATTATACTTACAAAAACAAGTGAAACTAACACAAAGAGATTTTGGAAAAATACAACTGACTTAGTAAGATAACACAGAATTGGTGGGACACGACCATAACTGTGTGGACATACAGAGAGTAGCTGAGTAGCTACTAGTATTATCAGTGCATGGCCATTGGTCAGAATGTTTTGCACAGAGAAAGGAGGGTGCCTTTAAGGTAGAGAGTCATATCTTAAGGCCAGAAGAGACCAAAACAAATGATGTTTAGCCTAAGATGCTTTTATACTCTGAGCCAGCAAAGAATGAAATGCCTACTGGAAGTTATGGTGGAGATATATATGGAGATATATATATATATATATATATATATTTTTTTTTTTTGCGAGTATATCAGTGGACACAGTATCAAACAGACCTGGCTTTGCCTCTCAGCTCTTCCAATTCTTAACTGTATGATATTGGGTTACTCACTTCACTTATTTAGTACTCAAGTTTCTTCATGTGAAAAATGAGGTTAATAATACCAATCTCAGTGATTTGTTTCAGGGATTACATAAAATATTGGATATAAAGTACCTGGCACATGATACATGCTTAGAAAATGTGAATATCCTCTCTTCCTTTCCTCCTTACAATTTTAGACCCTGAGGGCAAAAAAGAACATTAATTCTGTTCCAAGTAATCTGGAAATTTGATGTTAGTTTCTGCTGTATAACAAAGTGAATCAGCTATATGTATACATATATCTCCATATCCCCTCCCTCTTGCACCTCCCTCTCGCACTCCCTATCCCACACCTCTAGGTGGTCACAAAGCACCGAGCTGATCTCCCTGTGCTATGCAGCTGCTTCCCACTAGCTATCTATTTTTACATTTGGTAGTGTATATATGTCGATGCTACTCTCTCACTTTATCCCAGCTTCCCCTTCTCCCTCTCCATGTCCTCAAGTCCATTCTAAAATAAGGAAAGAAGATAACTTGAAAATAAAAATTGATGTAGAAGAAAGAGTGGTAATGAAGAATCAGAGGAAAGAGTTAGGTCTAAGTAATTTAATTTTGTATCAAACATGAAGAAAAATAAGAAGTTTCTTAAGCATTTTCTGTGTAGTTCTTACCCAGACTGGCCTTGAACCTTATAGAGGAGATTTTCAAGAAACCTACCACTTCCATTTTTCTTAGGCAATAGATAATGCAGTTTAACAAAAGAATTATCACCATGTAGAAAACTGATATGGCCTGGTCTTGATCCAGAGAATAGCTGGAAGAATGTCACATATATATAAATGTAATGGACCCATAGAAGAGAATGACATCAGTCAAGTGTGAAGATAAAGCGGAAAAGCCTTTGGATTTGACTTCAGCTAAGAAGATTCTCAAGAAAGTGGCAACGATCAACATGTAGAAGACAAGAATCATCTGGATGAAGCCCCAATGAAAAAGAACAAGTAATTCATTATGTGGGTGTTTGAGAATGAGAGTATCAAGAGTGGAGAAATGTCACAAAAGAAGCTGCTGATGATTTGGACTCATAAAAGTCAAATAAAATGGTTGGACTTCCTAAAAACACAGTACTGATAACTCCATCACTTGTTGGATGTAACAAACCTGGGACATGATTACAGGATAGAGCAGGGAATATCTGATTGTGAGGTAAAGTACCTAGGCCGGGGAGGATGGAAGATAGCATTTAATACAAAGAGCAAAATGTCAGCATTCGGATCACAGAGCAGGAGAAAAAAATGGTCCTCTTTCTGCCAAAAATTTCACCAGCACCTTGGAGACTGTGGCAGGGGAAAAACAGAAATCTGTGAAGGATAAACTTTAGAGGAAGAAATACATGGCAATTTGGAAATTGGACAAATGTTGATAAGGATGAGCGAGCCAAGGTTTCACAACAAAGGGCACTTATATACTGAGACAAGCACCCCAAAGGGGAACACTTGAAATGTGATCACATAGATGTAAAACAAATTTTGTCAGCAAGCTGTCATTCTTTTGGGCATCCCTCATCACAACTGCTACATCTTATTAGCTCAACAGCAGAATATTTCATTGGTAAGAATATCAATAGTTAGAATTTCTGTACACACACACACACACATACACACACAGCAATCTATGGAGATATGTAGAATATAGACTGAATATAGACTGCTGCTTAATAGAATAGTGCAGGTTGTCTTAGTTTGGGATGATATAACAAAATACCATATACTGGGTGGCTTAAAAAACAAACATTTATTTCTCACAGTTCTGGATGCTGGGAAGTCCATGATCAAGATGATGGCAGATTCAGTGTCTGGTGAGACCTCTCTTCCTGGTTTGCAGATGGCTTCCTTCTTGCAATATCCTCACATGAGAGAAAGAGAAGGAGAAGGAGGTGGAGAGAGAGACAGATAGACAGAAACACAGACAGAGATAGAGATCTCCTATCTCTTCCTCTTATTATAAGGGTATAAATCTCATCATGAGGGCCCCACCCTCGTGACCTTTCTAAACCTAATTGCCTCCCAAATTCCTCACCTCCTGTTACAATCACATT
This sequence comes from Orcinus orca, assembly GCF_937001465.1. Classification (NCBI taxonomy): domain Eukaryota; kingdom Metazoa; phylum Chordata; class Mammalia; order Artiodactyla; family Delphinidae; genus Orcinus; species Orcinus orca. The sequence goes on from NC_064580.1 coordinate 113,690,536, forward strand.
GGGGAGGCTTCCTCTCACCAGACCTATCTGGAAGCCAGAGGGCAAGGCTACTCCACAGTCTGTCCCAGCCTCTGGGACAGACAGCAGAGCAGAGAAAGAAAGAGTGAATTCAAGGGGCACAGAGACATCCATAGAACAACACACCTAAGTGAAAGGAGCAAGTTCCAAAGCAGTATCTATCAATATTATCTGACACCTATTTTTACATGAATATTATATAGTACTGTACCTGGGGTGTAATATCACATTATGGTTGATTTCTAAATAGTTTTTGCTTTTATGTATTCATTAAACTTAATAGAATGAATGTCATTTAAAAAAAGAAAAGAAGAATTCCAAATATTACATATAGGTTATGGCCTTAAGACGATGAAGTAAAAGGCCTGGATGGAAAAAAAAGTTAAAATATTTACAGGGGTTGCTTTTGGGTTATGAATGTGTACGTTTATAGATTTAAAAAGTGGTTATTTCTGGGGGGCAAGTGTTGTAGTTTTGTGTTTGCATTTTAATTTTTCTTTCTTTCAAAATATTATAAAGTGAACATATGTTTTGCTATGATAAATCCAGAAGATAGTCAATAAGTAGGTTAGAAGAGAGGAGAATAGACAGGTCTATGATGGAGAGAAAAGAGAGAATAGATAATAAGAATCTCCCTAAATGGTCACACTGTTCTTCAAGGGGGTTGACAGTCTCAGCCCAACTATATAGATCTGCAGATTTTATTCAAATGTGTAAAATCATATGATTCTACAAGCTTTTGCTCTAAAATTCCTTTTAAAGAATAAACACAATTCTTATCTAACAAACCTCAAAACCTGCAGTAATAGTCATGAGACTGAAACTGAGCAGGGCCCTGTGGGGCCCTCCCAGGTACAAATCCTTTCTATGTTCCCTGTTTCTTGTTCATAGCACAGATCTTTATTTCTGGGAACCTGAAGCAGAGACCCTCCTTTAGATCTCACATGGAAAACAGTGATTAAGTTGGTATGTAATGTCAACCAGATCAATCCATTGTCCCAATATGTTAGCTGCATCGCCTCTTACATCTCCTATGTAGAGCACAACCTAATGCTTTGCATGCAGTAGATGCTTTGAGAAATTTTCATACTCTTTGGCTATGTAATCCAACTTTTGGGACAGTAACCCAAAAATAATCCAAAAGAGGGAAACAATGTTTAGTACAAAGTAATGAATTCTGAAGGTCACTGCATTTTTAAACTCACTTGTGTTTTTTGTATTTCAATATGCAGTTATGATTGCTTGGTTTCTGAAGTTCATTAGCTCATTCCATGTACATTTACTGAGGACCTTGCCTAGGCCACACAACATCTTAATTCTGGTAGCACAGACATGAACTGTACAATTGCTGCCCTGAAGGAGCTCACAAGTTAGAAGTGGAGATAGCCATGACACAGGGTAAGAAGTGCATATAGGGAACCATATAAGCACTGAGTCCAGATATGTAGTGACTACATCTGCTACCTTTGTGTAGGACTTTGGGATGTAGTGTCTTAAGACTCCTCAAAAGCTCAAACTGGAATTCAGATTGCTTTGGAACGGTACCATTCTGAGGCAAAAGATCTGCTAATTCAATATGACCATGGAATTGAAATTCTGTATGTCCTCTAAGACCTTGTCACACAGGGCCTTCACACACAGTACCCTACTTACTTCTGCTAAGATTTTACACTTTCCAAAGGTACGTGTTTGCTTAAGATTAGGCAGTTCTGGCATCCCCAGAGAAAGTGCCCCTCAAGCACTGGACATTCACAAATGCATTTTTTTTAATGCTAGAAGCAGTGCACACACAAAACCATGGAGATGAACCAATAGTTCAGAGCATGGAAATAACCTACATTCTTGTGAATGGATGGAGCACAATGCTAAGTGGAAAAAAAAAGATACATCCACTTTGTTTTTCATAGAGGTCAAAGAGTCTTTGCTAACACTATCACAGTGGTCAATTAATTTAATCATGCCTCTAAAAATGATGTTTTATGTTGTTATTTTAAATGGAGAAGACAAAAATTCTTGATTTGAAATCTCATAGGCCAATCAAAGAAAGCACACCTTAGATTCTAGTATCTCAAGAGAAGTTCTCAATCACAGCTGCTCCTCAGAATCCCATGGGCTGATACCAGGAAGGAACCCATGCTGGATCTACTTAATCAGAATTTCTGCATGTGGGTCCTCATCACATGTTTTTGTGTCTCGAGGGTGATTAACTTTATTGAGGTATAATTTTCATCCATAAATGCAATGTATGTGTAATTTCATCCATAAATACAAAGTAAGTGTACAGTTCAGTGAGCAGGGACAAATGTATATACTTGTGTAACTATCATCCCACAATCAAGATATAAAATATTTACATCACTTCAGAAAGTTCCCTCCTACCCCATCCCAGTCAATCTATTACATCGTTGGCACCAGGCAATCACTGATCTGTTTTCTTTCACTGTGTATTAGTTTGTCTGTCCTGGAATTTCACAAAAGCAAATTCATACAGTAACTAGAACATATCATTTTTTAAAGTCTCCACAAGTGATTTTGATGGACAGTCAATGTTAGGAACCAGTGATATAGAGGCTTCCATAAAGGAAGGAGTCATGATGACCAGCATGAGCTGGACATAAGCCAAAGAGTTTAGATTCTAAAAGCATATGTTTATTTAAATTATGACTTCAAAAATCACCCTTATAAAATTCCTATGGTTCAAAACTAAAGGCCATGAAAAATTATTGGATGAAAATTGAAATTTATATTTAACTACATGAAAACCTATTATATATCAATTACTATATAGCTAAGTGACATATCTATTTCTCAGATTCGTTGTCAAATGCCAAACATCCCCCTCTATCTTAAAAAAAAATTCCTCAATAGGAAGTCATCTAGGTACCAAAGTACATTATTTAGCAGTATAAGACTACAGTGTGGAAGGGGAATGAGGTCTGGGGTTGAGGATACATTTTAATAGACTCAGTCATGAGCACCATAATAGGGGTTGCTGGCATGAGCTGAGTTAGTAAATATGTACACAAGACCAGTTACTGGTTGTCATGGAACAATGGTCTGGACTCTGCCACTGTCTCCATGGGTATCTTTGCATCTTTGCTCTCAAGATTCCACATTTACAAATGAGATTAAATGAGATGCTTTCAAAGGTTACTTCTGAGCTCAACATTCTGTGATCTCTTTTAGTAAATTTCTTGATGGAAATATTGCCTAACAGAAATGCTCAATGTTAGTTTGTACTGTAAGAAGAAGCTAAACAAAACTCTCACTGGAAGAGTTTGTGAGGTCAGGTTATTCCAGTTCCTAGAGTGACCATAGCGCCTGTGACAGGAGTAAGACTTCATGTGGGTTCTCTATTCTTGGAGGTAAATGTGTTCTTTGAACGTTATGTTGTATATTATTTTTAATATTCCTTTGGGAGCCATGTAGAAATTCTAAGAAGATGCCAAACTTTATTTGAAGAAATTATATCATCAGGCAGTTACCTTGGATTTACATCTTCTTCCTTATTGCCACACAAGAAAGATCTACAGAAATGAATTATTTCAAAGTTTTGAATGTGTATAGGCAAGAACATTTTTCCCTCTTCCCTCTTTATGAACCACTCACATAATAGGCATTTGAAATCTAAATCCAGGTTAACTTAACAGATCTTTCTAGAGTATCCATAAACCCACCAGGTCACGAAATTCACATTCAAGAGAAAGTCTATGTAACCCACAAAACTGTACTTCTATTTAGATAGCCATCTCAGATGTGTGTTCAGAGCAAAATAAGGAGCCAATCTAGCTAATGTGCTGGCTTAAGTAAAGGGGAAAAAAAAACCTGTATATGCTTAAGTCACAATGTAAAAACTACATATAAACGATGGTGGTATTAAAACACTACCTATATCCATTCTGGTAAGAATCGCTCACAACTCTATTAAAACCAAAAAGAGGGCTTCCCTGGTGGCGCAGTGGTTGAGAGTCCGCCTGCCGAGGCAGGGGATACGGGTTCGTGCCCCAGTCCGGGAAGATCCCACATGCCGCGGAGCGGCTGGGCCCGTGAGCCATGGCCGCTGAGCCTGTGCATCCAGAGCGTGTGCTCCGCAACAGGAGAGGCCACAACAGTGAGAGGCCCGCGTACCGCAAAAAACAAAACACAAAAAGCAGAAAGAATGCTTGATGGAATGTATTCCAAAATAATGCTTTGTGGAAGGTCAAGAAAATATGGTTCCATTGAAAACTGCTGGAAATATGGAAGCATATACATAAATGTAAGTTTATTAAAGTGTTAAATATCTGAAATGCAGGACTTTCAAAAATACTGTGAATAAGACTTCCCAAGTAAAGGGACATTCAAAAACTCATAGACATTTCATTATGAACATGGACACCTCCTCATAGGTAAAGAATGTGAAGTGCAGAGAAGGTTAAGGGTAGTTTCCACTCATAAAAGAAAGAAGAATGAGGCAGACATTTCAGCTTAAAGGGCACCCCAACTTTACGCTGACACGCTGGAAAAAAATGCGTACCCACAAAGAGAAAATAAAGATGCTAAGGGAGATGGAGTTAGAAGAAGGGACCAAAGTAAGAGAATGCAAGTGCTCAGTACTGGTCCCAGCGGACATTATGACTCTCGGCATGTGGTGTGAGTACCCATTTATCTCTGCCATCTCTCCCTGCCCACTCCTGCTCAGTCCCTCTCTAGAGAAATCCCTGCTCTTGAGAGAAAACCCTAGATCATGCTCACTACAGTAGAAAGACTAATCCAAGCTCCCTGGGACTCCTGGGAATTGCTGGGGGTGAGCAGGAGAGAGGTGGGGAGAGAGATGGAAGAGAGGGCAGTGAAGGGTGTAACTGTTAACAAAGGCGATACCAGTGCATTCAGCTAAAGGAGTCTGGTGCAAGTGGGAAAAGTTGGGGCAGGAGGTCTTCCCTCTCTTCCTGCATCTGTGTGGGGCTGTGCTGGTGACCGCCACACTTTCAAAAATGTCCTGTTGCAAACAAGTGCCAGTGTTCTTGCTACACTAACGAGCTAAGTGACGCAGTGGACAAAGCAAGGATGCTGTCCCTGGCTCAATCTCTCTTCGACAATGATAATTTGCCACGTCAACTTACCTTGCCAGGCATGAAGCATCAGAGGATTAGCTATTAAAAGAAAGACATTTTCTTGCTCATTACATCCTACAATGCAAAATGTCCAGAGATGTAAAGAGTTCTGTTTTCACCATTAAAGTAGAAATTATTTCCGGCAGCTTTGGGAGAAAATGCAATTATTTTCCTTCCTGTCACAGAGTCTCCACACTCACCTAGAGATGAGCATACCCATTTTATGCTCATTTTAATAAATGGCCTCATCTTCCTTTGAATGATGACAGTGAAAGATCTTCCCTGACGTGGGTCGGGGGGGCTGGTCCCTGCGCCCTCACCCCTTGGGATGTGGGGTCACCAAAGGCAGAAGTAATTAGACAGCACTGAGTCATTGTCACTCACATCCCCTAGCCGCAGGAAGAAGAAGCTTTTCACAGAGGAAAATGAACTCTTCAGGCAGAGTCCACTCATTTTTCCAATGACCAGAACCCACTCGGGCCACACTGCCACAGGCTGTGTCAGTGCTCTACTCCTGGAGAAGTCCAGTGGGCCCCCCTAGGAAACGTTACACTTTGGGTCTGCTTAGCCACAGCTCTTTCCCCTCTTAGCCAACACAGAGAAAGAGGGACACCTGTAGCTCCACCTACACGAATCAGAGCTCATTGGTGGTGGTCACATCTCTCCGCCAGCTTGGTTGTTGAGTGAAACTGGCCTAGGTGGCAATTTGCCTCCCTGCGCAACTGATTCACTTGGCTTTGATCTGGCCACTGGGCTGGCCATAATCTCAGCCCCTGCTTCAGGCCCTCTTCCTCTTGGTTCCAAAGAAGAACCCAGTGAGATAGTGTGGCTATCTCAGTGCAATCTCGTCCTCATAAATTCAGGATCAAAATTCTAAAGATGACACATTTGCACCATCTGGCAACATGAACATTCGTAGCACCACCCAAGACAGATATCCAGAATAGATAAGTCAAGAGTTCTTCTCTCTCTACACACATACCTCCTTACCATGCTTTTTAATTCAGTATGTTTTCCATAGTTCAGTGAAAATTCAGTGTTATGATATAAGCGTAGCAGTGAAGTATTCTGATTTATGTTTTTTTAAAAAGATTGCTGTGTTGAAAGTGGAAAATAGATTCAAAGAGAAGGCAAGAGAAAAGTTAGAGCTGCACAGAGGTTCTGGGCAATATATGATAGTGTGAGAAGGGTACCTGGAGAGACAGGTTTCTATACAAGACAAATTTTGTAGATGGAATACACAGTATTTGCTAATGAATTTTAAATAAGGGGTATACGGAAAAGAGGATACAAAGATGACTCGCAATTTTCTGACTTGAATAACCAATTTTACGAAGATTCCATTTTTGGAGATAGGGAAGATTACACTTGTGAACAGGTTTTGGGGTAAAAAACTTGTATTTCCATCAAACAACTAACTTTCTGACCATTCTCCTCCACTCATAAATCAAATCTAACAAGTCAACTCCATCTTGTTAAGGCCAGCCAAGCACGACCAGTGCTCCCAAAGGATAGTCCTATATTCTCATTTTTGTGTGGTTCCAGCATAGATTGTGAAAGGAATAAGTCATCATACTGGTAATTCTTACACAATGACAAATATCTTCACGCAAAATTCAATCCACCATCCAGAAACTTCCAATTAATGAAACAGTAGAATATTATTCGGCCTTAAAAAAGGAGATCCTGCCATTTGTGACAACATGGATGACCCTGAAGAATGTTATGCTAAGTGAAATAAGCCAGATACAGAAAGAAAGATGCTGCATAACCTTACTTATATGTGGAACCTAAAAAACTCAAATACATAGAAGCAGGGAAAGAAATGGTAGTTACCAGTGGCAGGGAGGTGGGCAAAATGTGGAGATGTTGGTCAAAGGTTATAAAGTTGTAGTTACATAGGATGAATAAGTTTAGAGATCTAATGTACAGTATGATGACTATAGTTAATAATACTGTAGTGAGTACTGGAAATTTGCTAAGAGAGTAGATTCCAGGTGCTCTCACCATACACACAAAAAAATGGTAACTGTGAGAAGGGAATGTTAATTAGCTTAACTGTAGTAATCATTTCACTATGTAAAAATCAAAATATCAACTTAAATATAAATAATTTTTACTTTTAAAAAAATGGATGTTTGAGCAATATTTTTAGATGTTTGAGATTTTTCTCTTTTGATCCAGATATTTCATGCTATAGACCATATCTTGAGCATGCCAAGGAAAGTTAAGCATTGTGTGGTCATTCTAAAAACCACTTAGGGTAAAAAGTTTTCTTCCTGGAACTTTTATACAGCAAAGGATCACAGTTATTTGACCACCTCCTTCACCAAAGATGCAAGTGCCACAACCTCAGGCATCTGGGCATATTGTTACACTTTTCCATGTCAAGGGACGATTTGTCAAGGCTGTCATTGTTTAACACATGTAATAAAAATGTCATGATCTGCTTCCTTCTTAAGCAAGAGACAAAGCCTAGGTTGCCATGACAACAAACAATTTAATAAAAAATAGAAAAATTCAGTTAATCAGTAAATCAGTCAATCTTTTCATTTCCAGAAGGATCAAACAACTTACTGGGCATAGTGTGACATTCTTTTAATGTCTTGAAGAGACAACCAGAATTTTTACAGCAAATTTTAGTATGATATACGAATAATTGAAGCAAAATATTGCCTTTCAAGTTTCCTGTTTAACTGGATATTTCAAATAAAAATGTTAATGTTGCTTAAATGAGTTGATAAATGTTCTCAACTCCCCATATCACTTGACACTTCTTGGCAATTTAAGTTGCCTTCATATTTCAAGCTCATAATAGTAATGGAAATCAGACCTGCAATAACAGAGATTAACTTTCATCACATGAGAACCCAGTTTCTTATCACTGATTAACAAAGTATAACATACAAACAATGACTGTAGGACGTATATGTGAATTGTAACTCCTATCATGTAGTTGTGTTGCACTGAGCCAGTCATAGTCCCTTATTCTCACTTTTTTTGGCAACAATATGCATTTGTTAAATGATTTTTAAGGATTTAGAGTGAGTTTGTAGTTCACATGATGAATCTTTCTGTGGCCAGGACGAGGATCTGTTTATTTATCTTTCTCTATCTAAATCTGTCCAGTTAGCTATTATTCTATGATTAGAAAAAAACAATTTGAGGCAGATCATAAAGCTAAACATAATACAAGATACATATAAAATTATTAGTAAAGTTAATGTGCAAAGTTTATGTAACAATCTGTGTACTATGCTAAGAAATGACCCACAAATTTGCTTCAGTCCCACACAGTAGCAAAAGCAAAGGAGGAAATACAGTGACAACAGCCATAGTGCTCACAAGAGTATTATAAAAGAAAATTTTCATGAGAGACAGTTTTTTTTGGGTAGCAAATCCAGAAAGAAATGTATAATGTGGGTCTTTATAAAACTGGAAAATATAGAGACCAATGTCCTCAAAAGCATTCTGTCAGTAAAATACAATAAGTAGCTAGTTTCATAGGACTCTTGATGATATACCTCAATGCAGGCTGATAGCATTTGGTTAAAGGGTAATTTCATTAAATAATTCTGCAAAAAGACAAAATAATGTGGTCTAAATATACATCTCTCTGATGACATAGCTTGATTTCCAAAGTATAAATCTGGAGAATTGAATGTAATATATTTCCTTTAAGCTATTATATGTATCCTTTTCCCCCCCTCACAACTCAGGTTTAGATAAGACACAAAAATTAAGACTATACTTTCTGAAGACCAATTGAGGTAAAGATTTTCCAGTTTGCCAATTAAGGACAGACTAATAAGTTTTAATAGTTGCTTAAACAGCTTTGAGATAGATATCACATCATGAAAATTACACAGTGTAATACTAATTTCTGAATGTATGGCCACATATTGAATATTTTCTCAAAAAATGAGCAAATGAGCTAAAAAGGTCCCAAAGTTCTGTGACATGATGCAAGGTCTTTTTTAAAATTTATAACCTTTTCAATTCAGTGGTGATAAATGTAAAATATATTCACAAGGTTATGCAACTATCACCACTATCTAATTTTAGAACATTTTTGTTACCCCAAAAAGCCATCAATCCCCATTTTCCCACCTCTCCAGCCACTAATTATCTGTCTATAGATTTGACTATTCTAGCCATTTCATATAAATTGAATCATAGTATATGTGGAGTTTTGTGACTGGCTTCTTTCACGTTTCATAATGTTTTCAAGGTTTATCCATGTTGTAGCATATATCAATGCTTTATTACTTTCAATGGCTGAATAATATTCCATTGTATGAATATACCAAACTTTGTTGAGTCATTCATCAGTTGAAAAACCTTTGGATTTTCCCAGTTCTGGGCTATTATGATTAATACGGCTATGAACATTCATGTACAAGTTTTTGAGTATATACCTAGAAGTGAAATTGCTGGGTCATATGTTAACTCTATGTTAAACTTTGGCCAACTGTAAAACTGTTATCAAAAGTGATTAGGATTGACATAAATACACTACCATGTGTAAAACAGATAGCTAGTGGGAACCTGCTATAAAGCACAGAAAGGTCGGCTCAGTGCTCTGTGATAACCTACATGTGTGGGAAGGGGGTTGGTGGGAGGGAGGTCCAAGGGGGAGGGACTATATGTATACATATAGTTGATTCACTTCATTGTACAGCAGAAACTAACACAACATTGTAAAGCAATTATACTCCAATTTAAAAAAGTGAATGCAACATTTTACATTCTCACTAGGTATGTATAAGATTCCATTTTCTCCACCCTTGCCAACACAGTATTGTCCATATTTTTGTTATAACCATTATAGTCGGTGTGAAGTCTTATCGTGATTTAGATTTGCACCTCCCTAATGACCAATGATGCTAAGCATCTTTTCATGTCGTTACTAGCCACCTGTATATCTTCTTCAGAAAATAACGAGTCCAACCCTTGGCTTATTTTTAATTGGATTATCTGTGTTTTTATTATTGAGTTGTAAAATTTCTTTATGTATTCTGGATACAAGTCCCTTATCAGATATGTTATTTGCTAGTATTTTCTTTAGCTCTGTTCATTGTCTTTTTCACTTTATTGATGGCATTCTTTGAGAACAAATATTTTCAACTTTGACAAAGTAGAATTTATCCATTTTTTTGTTGCTGTTATTGTGCTTTTGGTGTCATAGCTAACAAACCGTTGCATATTACAAGGTCATTAAGATCAACATCTAGGCTTCTATCTAAATTTTTTATAGTTTAGCTATTATAGTAAGGCCTTTTAATCAATTTGTAACTTTTGAGTTAAGTTTTTTAGATGACAACAGTCCCACTTCATTTTTTTGCATATGGATATCCAGTTTCCCCAGCACTGTTTGTTGAAAAACTACTCTTTCCCCCATTGAATTCCCTTGGCATACTTGTCAAAAAGTAAATTGACCATAAATGTATGGGTTTATTTCTGGATTCTCAGTTCCATGCCATTGATCTATATGTTTGTATTTATGCTAGTACTACACTGTCCTACCATGACTCAAGCTGTGCAATAAGTTTTGGAATCCAGAAGTGTGAACTCTCCAACTTTATTATTCTTTTTCAATTGCTTTGGTTGTTATGGGTCCCTTGTACTTCCATATGAATTTTAGGATCAGCTTCTCAATTTCTGCAAAAAAGTAGGGGTGATTTTGATAAGGATTGCATTGAATCTATAGATCAGTTTGTGGAGTATTGTCATCTTAATATTAGCCATCCAACCCATGAACCATTTATTAGGATTTTTAGAAATTACTTTCAGTGATATTTTACAGTTTTCAGTAGTAAGTCTTCAACATATTTTAAAAGTTATTCCTAAGTATTTTATTCTTTTTTTATATTATTGGAAATGGAATTATTTTCTCATTTTGTTTTTCAGATTTTCATTACTAGTGTATAGAAATACAATTGATTTTGTACACCGATCTTGATACCTGTAATCTTGCCAAACGTATTTACTAGATCTAATAGTTTTTGTATGCATTCCTTAGTATTTGAAATATAGAAAATTATATCATCTGTGAATAGAGGTAGTTTTACTTCTTTTCCAACTGGGATTCTATTTTATTTTACTTTCTTCCATAAATGCCCTGGCTAGAAGCTTCAATACAGTGTTGAACAGAAGCACAGAGGAAATATGTGGGCTTTTTATAATGCCCTTTACTGGGTTAAGAAATTTCCCTTCTATTAATATTTTGTTGAGTGTTTTATCATAAAAGGGTGTTGGGTTTTGTCAAATATATTCTCTGTGTCTACCAAATGGTCTTATGAGTTTTGTCCTGTTCCTCTTAATGTGGTTTACTATTTTGATCTATTTTCCTATGTTGAATCACTCTTCCATTCACGGGATAAACTTCATTTAGTCATGCTGTATAATCCTTTTTATACATTGCCAAATTTGATTTGTTAGCATTATGCTGAAATTTTTTCTATCTACATTCATAAGGGATATCAGTAGGTAGTTTTCTTTGTCTACACTGATACCAGGGTAATACTGGCCTCAGAATGAGTTAGGTAGTGTTCGCTCTTCTTCTGTATTTTACAGAATTTGTCAAAATTTGATGTTAATTCTTCTTTAGATGATTGGTAGAATTCACCTGTGAAGCTTTTGATCTTGAGATTTCTTTGTGGGGAGTTTATTGATAACTAATTCAGTTTCTTTACTTGTTATAGGTCTGATCAGATTTTCTCTTTCTTCTTGAGTCAGCTTCAGCAGTTTGTGCTTTTCTATGAATTTGACCATTTTGTCTAGGTTACCTAATTTATTGGCATACAATTGTTAGTAATATTCCCTTACAATCATTTTCATTTCTGTAAGGTTGATAGTAGTACCACCCCTTTCATACACGATTTTACAAATTTGACTTCTCTCTCTTTTTTGAGGGGTTGTACACAAAAGATTTGTCAACATTGTTGAAATTTTTGGTTTCATTGGTTTTTCTCTCCTGTTTTTCTATTCTATATTTCATTTATTTCTGTCTAATATTTATTTTCTTTCCTCTGCTTGTTGTGGGTTTATTTTGCTCTTCTTTTTCCACTTTCTTAAGGTAGAAAGTTAGGTTATTGATTCGAGATATTTTTCCCCAGCTCTATTGCTCTATTTAGATATAATTTATATATGTATATATATATAGAATTGTATAAGTTCGAGGTATATGATGTGATTACGTGATGTTAATATATTTTTTAAATGTTTATGACAATAAGGTTAGTTAACATATGCTTCACCTCACATAATTACCATTTTGTGGTTGTTATGGTGAGAACACTGAAGTCACTCTCATAGCAATTTTCAAGTATAAAACTCAGTATCTTTAACTATAGTCACCATGCTGTACATTAAAATCCTGGAACTTGCTCATCTTATAACTGAAAGTTTGTACTCTTTGACCAACATATCCCAATTTCTAACACCTCTCAGGCCCTAGCAAACACCATTCTACTCTCTGGTTCTATAAGTCTGATGATTTTAGATTCCATATACAAGTGAGATCATACAGTATTTGTCTTTCTCCTTCTGACCTTTTTCACTTAGCCTAATGCCCTCAAAGTCCATCCATGTTTTTGCAAAATGCAAGATCGTTTTCTTTTTATGGCTGAATAATGTATGTGTGTGTGTGTGTGTGTGTATGTGTGTGTGTGTGTGTATCTCACATTTTCTTTATCCATTTATTCATCAATGGATACAAGTTGTTTCCATATTGTGGCTACTGTGAATAGTACTTCAATGATCATGGAGGTGCATACATTTTTTCGAATTTGTGTTTTCATTTTCCGTGGGTAAATACCATTGACCACAAATGTGAGGATTTATTTCTGTGCTCTCTATTCTGTTCCATTGGTCTATATGTCTGTTTACTGCCTGCATCATACAGTTTCGGTTACAATATCTTTGTAATATATATATTTTGAAAACAAGAAGTATAATAATACCGCTAGCTCTGTTCTTCTGCTCAAGATTGCCTACATGTGGTCTTTTATAGTTTCATACATATTTTAGGATTGATTTTTATAATTTCTGAAAAAATGCTATTGGTATTTTTTTAATTGAAGTATAGTTGATTTAAAACCATACTATAGGGGAGCTTCAAGATGGCGGAAGAATAAGACGTGGATATCACCTTCCTCCACACAAATACATCAGAAATACATCTACAGCTGGAACAACTCCTACAGAACACCTACTGAACACTGGCAGAAGACCTCAGACCTCCCAAAAGGCAAGAAACTCCCCCACGTACCTGGGTAGGGCAAAAGAAAAAAGAATAAACAGAGACAACAGAATAGGGACGGGACCTGCACCAGTGGGAGGGAGCCATGAAGGAGGAAAGGTTTCCACACACTAGGAAGCCCCTTCGCAGGCGGAGACTACAGGTGGCGGAGTGGGGAAGCTTCAGGGCCACGGAGGAGAGCACAGCCACAGGGGTGCGGAGGGCAAAGCGGGGAGATTCCCGCACAGAGGATTGGTGCCGACCAGCACTCACTAGCCCGAGAGGCTTGTGTGCTCAACCGCTGGGGCGGCCAGGGGCTGGGAGCTGAGGCTCAGGCTTCGGTTGGATCGCACGGAGAGGACTGGGGTTGTCTGCATGAACACAGCTTGAAGGGGGCTAGTGCGCCACAGCTAGCCGGCAGGGAGTCTGGGAAAAAGTCTGGAGCTGCCGAAGAGGGTATTAAGAGCACCGCTTAAAGGAGCTCAACCAGCGAGGACCCCAGAGACGGGCATGAGACGCTAAGGCTGCTGCTGCAGCCACTGAGAAGCCTGTGTGCGAGCACAGGTCACTATCCACACCTCCCCTCCCAGGAGCCTGTGCAGCCCGCCAGTGCCAGGGTCCCGTGATCTAGGGACAACTTCCTTGGGAAAACACAGGGTGTGCCTCAGGCTGGGGCAACGTCACGCCAGCCTCTGCCACCGAAGACTCGCCCTGCACTCCATACCCCTCCCTGCCCCCAGCCTGAGTGAGCCAGAGCCCCCAAAGCAGCTGCTCCTTTAACCCCACCCTGTCTGAGCAAAGAAGAGATGCCCTCAGGTGACCTACACTCAGAGGCGGGTCCAAATCCAAAGCTGAACCACAGGAGCTGTGTGAACAAAGAAGAGAAAGGGAAATCTCTCCCAGGAGCCTCAGGAGCAGCAGATTAAATCTCCAAAATCAACTCGATATACCCTGCATCTGTGGAATACATGAATAGACAACGAATCATCCCAAATTGAGAGGGTGGACTTTGGGAAAAATGATATATATCTTTTTCTCTTTTTTTTTTTTTTTTTTGCGGGACGTGGGCCTCTCCCTGTTGTGGCCTCTCCCATTGCGGAGCACAGGCTCCGGACCCCCAGGCTCAGCAGCCACGGCCCACGGGCCCAGCCGCTCCGCGGTATGTGGGATCTTCCTGGACAGGGTCACGAACCTGTGTCCCCTGCATCGGCAGGCGGACTCTCAACCACTGCGCCACCAGGGAAGCCCTCTTTTTCTCTTTTTGTGAGTGTGTATGTGTATGCTTCTGTGTGATTTTGTCTGTATAGCTTTGGTTTACCATTGGTCCTATGGTTCTGTCTGTACTTTTTTTTTGTTTTTTTTTTCGAGTATAGCTTTTAGCACTTGTTATCATTGGTGGATATGATTTTTGGTTTGGTTGCTATCTTCTTTCTTTTTTTTTTATTACTAAAACAAAATTTTTTAATACTATATTTTTATTTTAATAACATTATGTTAATTTTACTTTATTCTATTTTATATTCTTCTATATTTCTTTCTTTTTTTTCTCACTTTTAATCTGAGCTGTGTGGATGACAGGCTCTTGGTGCTCCAGTCAGACATCAGGGCTGTGGCTCTGAGGTGGGAGAGCCAAGTTCAGGACACTGGTCCACAAGATCCTCCCAGCTCCATGAAATATCAAATGGCAAAAATCTCCCAGAGATCTCCATCTCAATACCGAGACCCAGCTCCATTCAATGACCAGCAAGCTACAGTGCTGCACACCCTATGCCAAACAACTAGCAAGACAGGAACACAACACAACAATTAGCAGAGAGGCTGCCTAAAATCATAATAAGGCCACAGACAGCCCCGAAACACACCACCAGACGTGAACCTGCCCACCAGAAAGACAAGATCCAGCCTCATCCACCAGAACACAGGCGCTGGTTCCCTCCACCAGGAGGCCTACACAACCCACTGAACCAACCTTAGCCACTGGGGACAGACAACAAAAACAACGAGAACTACGAACCTGAAGCCTGTTAAAAGGAGAGGCCAAACACAGTAAGTTAAGCAAAATGAGAAGACAGAGAAACACACAGCAGATGAAGGAGCAAGGCAAAAACCCACCAGATCTAAAAAAGGATAAGGAAGTAGGCAGTCTACCTGAAAAAGAATTCAGAATAATGATAGTAAAGATTATCCAAACTCTTGGAAATAGAAAGGAGAAAATACAAGAAACGTTTAACAAGGACCTAGAAGAACTAAAGAGCAAACAGTGATGAACAACACAATAAATGAAATTCAAAATTCCCTAGAAGGGATCAATAGCAGAATAACTGAGGCAGAAGAACAGATAAGTGACCTGGAAGATAAAATAGTGGAAATAACTACTGCAGAGCAGAATAAAGAAAAAAGAATGAAAAGAATTCAGGAGAGTCTCAGAGACCTCTGGGACAACATTAAACGCACCAACATTTGAATTATACAGGTCGCAGAAGAAGAAGAGAAAAAGAAAGGGACTGAGAAAATATTTGAAGAGATTATAGTCGAAAACTTCCCTAATATGGGAAAGAAAATAGTTCATCAAGCACAGGAAGCACAGACAGTCCCATACAGGATAAATCCAAGGAGAAACATGCCAAGACACATAGTAATCAAACTATCAAAAATTAAGTACAAAGAAAGCATATTAAAAGCAGCAAGGGAAAAACAACAAATAACACACAAGGGAATCCCCATAAGGTTAACAGGTGATCTTTCAGCAGAAACACTTCAAGCCAGAAGGGTGTGGTAGGACATATTTAAAGTGATGAAAGAGAAAAACCTACAACCAAGATTACTCAGCAAGGAACTTATTCAGATTTGACAGACAAATTAAAAGCTTTACATACAATCAAAAGCTAAGAGAATTCAGCACCACCAAACCAGCTTTACAGCAAATGCTAGAGGAACCTCTCTAGGCAGGAAACAAAAGAGAAGGAAAGACCTACAATAACAAACCTTAAACAATTAAGAAAATGGCTATAGGAACGTACATATAGGTAAGTACCTTAAATGTAAATGGATTAAATGCTCCCACCAAAAGACACAGACTGGCTGAATGGATACAAAAACAAGACTCATAAATATGCTGTCTACAAGAGACCCACTTCAGACGCAGGGACACATACAGACTGAAAGTGAGGGGATGGAATACAGACTGAAAGTAAGGGGATGGAAAAAGATATTCCATGAAAATGAAAATCAAAAGAAAGCTGGAGTAACAATTCTCATATCAGACAAAATACACTTTAAAATAAAAACTTGCAAGCAAAAAAGAAGGACAGTACATAATGATCAACGGATGAATCCACGAAGAAGATATAACAATTCTAAATATTTATGCACCCAACATAGGAGCACCACAATACATAAGGCAAATACTAACAGCCATAAAAGGGGAAATCGACAGGAACACAATCATAGTAGGGAACTTTGACACCCAACTTTCACCAATGGACAGATCAGTCAAAATGAATATAAATAAAGAAACAAAAGCTTTACATGATACATTAAACAAGATGGACTAAATTGATACTTATAGCACATTCAATCGAAAAACAACAGAAAACACATTCTTATCAAGTGCTCATGGAACATTCTACAGGATAGATCATATCTTGGGTCATAAATCAAGCCTTGGTAAATTTCAGAAAATGGAAATCATATCACGTATCCTTTTGGACCACAACACTATTAGACTAGATATCAATTACAGGAAAAAAACTGTAAAAAATACAAACGCATGGAGGCTAAACAATACACTACTTAATAAACAAAATATAACAGAAGAAATCAAAGACGAAATCAAAAAACACCTAGAAACAAATGACAATGAAAACAGGACGACCCAAAGCTATGGGATGCAGCAAAAGCAGTTCTCGGAGGGACGTTTATAGCAATACAATCCTACCTTAAGAAACAAGAAATGTCTCAAATAAACAACCTAACCTTCCACATAAAGCAATTAGAGAAAGAAGAACACACAAACCCCAAAGTTAGCAGAAGGAAAGAAATCATAAAGATCAGATCATAAATAAATGAAAAAGAAATGAAGTAAACAATAGCAAAGATCAATAAAACTGAAAGCCAGTTCTTTGAGAAGATAAACAAAATTAATAAACCATTAGCCAGACTCATCAAGAAAAAAACAGATATTAATCAAATCAATAGAATTAGAAATGAAAAAGAAATAACAACTGACACTGCAGAAATACAAAGGTCAATGAGAGACTACTACCAGCAACCATACGCCAATAAAACGGACCAACTGGAAGAAATGGACAAATTCTTAGTAATGCACAACCTTCTGAGACTGAATCAGGAAGAAATAGAAAATATGAACAGACCAATCACAAGCACTGAAATTGAAACTGTGATTAAAAATCTTCCAACAAACAAAAGCCCAGGACCAGGTGGCATCAGAGGCGAATTCTATCAAACATTTAGAGAAGAGCTAACACATATCCTTCTCAAACTATTCCAAAATATAGCAGAGGGAGGAACACTCCCAAACTCATTCTACGAGGCCAACATCACCCTGACACCAAAACCAGACAAGGATGTCACAAAGAAAGAAAACTACAGGCCAATATCACTGATGAACATAGACGCAAAAATCCTCAACAAAATACTAGCAAACAGAATCCAACAGCACATTAAACGGATCATACACCATGATCAAGTGGGGTTTATTCCAGGAATGCAAGGGTTCTACAATATACACTAATCAATCAACATGATACCCCATATTAAAAAACTGAAGGAGAAAACCATATGATCATCTCAATAGATGTAGAGAAAGCTTTTGACAAAATTCAACACCCATGTATGATAAAAACCCTACAGAAAGTAGGCATAGAGGGAACTTTCCTCAACATAATATAGGCCATATATGACAAACCCACAACCAACATCATCCTCAATGGTGAAAAACTGAAACCATTTCCACTAAGATCAGGAACAAGACAAGGTTGCCCACTCTCACCACTCTTATCCAAGATAGTTTTCGAAATTTTAGCCACAGCAATCAGAGAAAAAAAGGAAATAAAAGGAATCCAAACCGGAAAAGAAGAAGTAAAGCTGTCACTGTTTGCAGATAACATGATACTATACATAGAGAATCCTAAAGATGCTACCAGAAAACTACTACAGCTAATCAATGAATTTGGTAAAGTTGCAGGATACAAAAGTAATGCATAGAAATCTCTGGCATTCCTATACACTAATGATGAAAAATCTGAAAAGGAAATCAAGAAAACACTCCCATTTACCATTGCAACAAAAAGAATAAAATATCTAGGAATAAACCTACCTAAGGAGACAAAAGACCTGTATACACAAAATTATAACACACTGACAAAAGAAATTAAAGATGATACAAATAGATGGAGTGATATACCATGTTCTTGGATTGGAAGAATCAACATTGTGAAAATGACTCTACTACCCAAAGCAATCTACATATTCAGTGCAATCCCTATCAAACTACCACTGGCATTTTTCACAGAACTAGAACAAAAAATTTCACAATTTGTATGGAAACACAAAAGACCCCTAATAGCCAAAGCAATCTTGAGAACGAAAAACGGAGCTGGAGGAATCAGGCTCCCTGACTTGAGACTATACTACAAAGCTACAGTAATCAACACAGTATGGTACCGGCACAAAAACAGAAAGATAGATCAACGGAACAGGATAGAAAGACCAGAGATAAACCCATGCACATGTAGTCACCTTATCTTTGATAAAGGAGGCAGGAATGTACAGTGGATAAAGGACAGCCTCTTCAATAAGTGGTGCTGGGAAAACTGGACAGGTACATGTAAAAGTATGAGATTAGATCACTCGATAACGCCATACACAAAAATAAGCTCAAAATGGATTAAAGACCTAAATGTAAGGCCAGAAACTATCAAACTCTTAGAGGAAAACATAGGCAGAACACTGTATGACATAAATCACAGCAAGATCCTTTTTGACCCACCTCCTAGAAAAGTGGAAATAAAGACAAAAATAAGCAAATGGGACCTAATGAAACTTAAAAGCTTTTGCACAACAAAGGAAACCATAAACAAGACCAAAAGACAACCCTTAGAATGGGAGAAAATATTTGCAAATGAAGCAACTGACAAAGGATTAATTTCCAGAATTTACAAGCAGCTCATGCAGCTCAATAACAAGAAAACAAACAACCCAATCCAAAAATGGGCAGAAGACCTAAATAGACATTTCTCCAAAGAAGATATACAGACTGCCAACAAACATATGAAAGCATGCTCATCATTAATCATTAGATAAATGCAAATCAAAACTACAATGAGATATCATCTCACACCAGTCAGAATGGCCATAATCAAAAAATCTAGAAACAATAAATGCTGGAGAGGGTGTGGAGAAAAGGGAACACTCTTGCACTGTTGGAGGGAATGTGAATTGGTTCAGCCACTATGGAGAACAGTATGGAGGTTCCTTAAAAAACTACAAATAGAACTACCATATGACCCAGCAAACCCACTACTGGGCATATACCCTGAGAAGACCATAATTCAAAAAGAGTCATGTACCAAAATGTTCATTGCAGCTCTATTTACAATAGCCCGGAAATGGAAACAACCTAAGTGTGCATCATCGGATGAATGGATAAAGAAGATGTGGCACATATACACAATGGATTATTACTCAGCCATAAAAAGAAACGAAATTGAGCTATTTGTAATGAAGTGGATAGACCTAGAGTCTGTCATACAGAGTGAAGTAAGTCAGAAAGAGAAAGACAAATACCATATGCTAACACATATATATGGAATTTAAGGGAAAAAAAGTCATGAAAAACCTAGGGGTGAAACAGGAATAAAGACACAGACTTACTAGAGAATGGACTTGAGGCTATGGGGAGGGGGAAGGGTAAACGGTGACAAAGCAAGAGAGAGGCATGGACATATATACACTACCAAACGTAAGGTAGATAGCTAGTGGGAAGCAGCCGCATAGCACAGGGAGATCAGCTCCGTGCTTTGTAACAGCCTGGAGGGGTGGGATAGGGAGGGTGGGAGGGAGGGAGACGCAAGCGGGAAGAGATATGGGAATATATGTATATATATAAAAAAAAGAATAATATAGAGTAAATGGATGATATTAGGAAAACACTAAAGGCAAGAACCATAAAAATGATATTTTAATAAATAAAATATGAAACTCTGTAAAATGAATGTCTCCAAAAAACCCCACAAAGTAAAATAGTCCTTTAGAAGAATTTGCAACATAAAGAAATAATTACAATTATGTAATATCTTTAATACACAGAGTCCAAAGAAGATAAGTTAGTGACTCTATTTATATAACATTATTGAAATGGCAAAACTATAGAGATGTAGAACACATTAGTGGTGTATAGGGTTCAGGAATGTAGGAGGGAGAGGGGTGGGTGTGACTCTAGAGATAAAAGAGAAATCTTTGTTGTGATGAAATATCTCTGTACCTTGATTGTAATGATGTTTACCCAAAATGATAAAAATGGTATATAACTGTAAAAAAAAAAAAAAAAGACACAAACCTACTAGAAAATGGACTTGAGGACATGGGGAGGGGAAAGGTGAGCTGTGACAAAGCAATAGAGAGGCATGGACATATATACACTACCAAACATAAGGTAGATAGCTAGTGGGAAGCAGCCACATAGCACAGGGAGATCTGCTCAGTGCTTTGTGACCACGTGGAGGGGTGGGATAGGGTGGGTGGGAGGGAGGGAGACGCAAGAGGGAAGAGATATGGGAACATATGTATATGTATAACTGATTCACTTTGTTATAAAGCAGAAACTAACACACCATTGTAAAGCAATTATACCCCAATAAATATGTTAAAAAAATAGAAATAAAAATGGCAAAAAAAAAATCTTCAAACAAGCAAAAGCTCAGGACCAGATGGCTTCACAGGCTAATTCTATCAAACATTTAGAGAAGAGCTAACACCTATCTTTCTCATACTCTTCCAAAATATAGCAGAGGGAGGAACACTCCGAAACTCATTCTATGAGGCCACCATCAACCTGATACCAAAACCAGACAACCATGTCACAAAGAAAGAAAACTACAGGCCAATATCACTGATGAACATAGATGCAAAAATCCTCAACAAAATACTACCAAACAGAATCCAACAGCACATTAAAAGGATCATACACCATGATCAAGTGGGGTTTACCCCAGGAATGCAAGGATTCTTCAATATACGTAAATCAATCAATGTGATACAACATATTAACAAATTGAAGAAGAAAAACCATATGATCATCTCATTAGATGCAGAGAAAGCTTTTGACAAAATTCAACACTCATTTATGATAAAAAACCCTCCAGAAAGTAGGCACAGAGGGAACTTTCCTCAACATAATAAAGGCCATATATGACAAACCCACAGCCAACATCATCCTCAATGGGGAAAAACTGAAACCATTTCCACTAAGATCAGGAACAAGACAAGGTTGCCCAGTGTCACCACTATTATTCAACATATTTTTGGAACTTTTAGCCCCAGCAATCAAAGAAAAAAAATAAATAAACAGAATCCAAATTGGAAAAGAAGAAGTAAAGGTGTCACTGTTTGCAGATGAGATAATACTATACATAGAGAATCCTAAAGATGCTATACCAGAAAACTAATCGAGTCAATAAATGAATTTGGTAAAGTCGCAGGGTACAAAATTAATGCACAGAAATCTCTTGTATTCCTATCCACGAATGGTGAAAAATCTGAAGGTGAAATTAAGAAAACACTCCCGTTTACCATTTCAACAACAAAAAAAAAATATCTAGGAATAAACCTACCTAAGGAGACAAAAGACCTGTATGCACAAAATTATAACACACTGACGAAAGAAATTAAAGATGATACAAACAGATGGAGAGATATACCATGCTCTTGGATTGGAAGGATCAACATTGTGAAAATGACTCTACTACCCAAAGCAATCTACATATTCAGTGCAATCCCTATCAAACTACCACTGGCATGTTTCACAGAAGTAGAACAAAAATTTTCACAATTTATATGGAAACACAAAAGACCCCAAATAGCCAAAGCAATCTTGAGAATGAAAAATGGAGCTGGAGGAATCACGCTGCCTGACTTCAGAATATACTGCAAAGTTACAGTAATCAAGAAAGTATGGTACTGGCACAAGAATAGAAATATAGATCAATGGAACAGGATAGAAAG
The DNA here is from genome assembly GCF_937001465.1 of Orcinus orca. Classification (NCBI taxonomy): domain Eukaryota; kingdom Metazoa; phylum Chordata; class Mammalia; order Artiodactyla; family Delphinidae; genus Orcinus; species Orcinus orca. Next base: position 113,713,132 of record NC_064580.1, read on the forward strand.
CCCAGACATAAACCCACGCACATATATGGTCACCTTATCTTCGATAAAGGAGGCAAGAATAAACAGCAGAGAAAAGGCAGCCTCTTCAATAAGTGGTGCTGGGAAAACTGGACAGCTACATGTAAAAGAATGAAATTAGAACACTCCCTAACACCATATACAGAAATAAACTCAAAATGGATTAAAGACCTAAATGTAAGGCCAGACACTATCAAACTCTTAGACAAAAATATAGGCAGAACACATAAATCACAGCAAGATACTTTTTGATCCCCCTCCTAGAGAAATGGAAATAATAACAAAAATAAACAAATGGGACCTAATGAAACTTAAAAGCTCTTGCACAGCAAAGGAAACCATAAACAACGAAAAGACAACCCGCAGAATGGGAGAAAATAGTTGCAAATGAAGCAACTGACAAAGGATTAATCTCCAAAATTTACAAGCACCACATGCAGCTCAATATCAAAAAAACAAACATCCCAATCCAAAAATGGGCAGAAGACCTAAATAGACATTTCTCCAAAGAAGATATACAAATTGCCAACAAACACATGAAAGAATGCTCAACACCACTAATCATTAGAGAAATGTAAATCAAAATTACAATCAGGTATCACCTGACCCAAGTAGAATGGGCATCATTAAAACATGTACAAACAAGAAATGCTGGAGAGGGTGTGGAGAAAAGGGAACCCTCCTGCTCTGTTGGTGGGAATGTAAATTGATACAGCCATTATGGAGAATAGCATGGAGTTTCCTTTAAAAACTAAAAATAGAACTACCATATAACCCAGCCATCCCACTACTGGGCATATGTTGTGAGAAAACCATAATTCAAAAAGAGTCATACACCAAAATGTTCATTGCAGCTCCATTTACAATAGCCATTACATGGAAGCAACCTACATGTCCATTGACAGATGAACGGATAAAGAAGATGTGGCACATATATACAATGGAATATTACTCAGCCATAAAAAGAAACGAAATTGAGTTATTTGTAGTGAGGTGGATCAACCTAGAGTCTATCCTACAGAGTGAAGTAAGTCAGAAAGAGAAAAACATGTACCGTATGCTAACACATATATATGGAATATAAAAAAAATTGGTTATGAAAAACCAGGGGCAGGACAGGAATAAAGATGCACACCTACTAGAGAATGGACTTGAGGACATGGGGAGGGGAAGGATAAGCTGGGACGAAGTGAGAGAGTGGCATGGACATGTGTGCACTATGAAATGTGAAATCGAAAACTAGTTGGAAGCAGCCACATAGCACAAGGAGATCAGCTTGGTGCCTTGTGACCACCAAGAGGGGTTGGATTAGGGAGGGGGCGAGGGAGGGAAATGCAAGAGGGTAGAGATGTAGGGATATATGTATATGTATAGCTGATTCACTCTGTTATAAAGCAGAAACTAACACACCATTGTAAAGCAATTATACTCCAATAAAGATATTTTAAAAAAGAAGGTTATTACATAAAGATAAAAGGGTCAATTCCCCAAGAAGACATAACAATCTTTAATGTGTATGTGCCTAGCAACAGTGTATCAAAATATGTTAGGCAACTACTTTTTTTGCTGCAAGGAAAAATAGTTTAATCCACTATTATATTTGGAGACCTCTGTTCAGTAATTGACAGTTCCAACAGACAGAAAGTCAATGAAGACATATTTGAACTCAACAACACCATCAATCAACTGGATGTAACTGACACCTATAGAATATTTCACCCAGCAATAATAAAATGTACATTCTTGTCATGCTCACAGGGAACATTACCCAAGATAGAACATATTATGGGACATAAAACAGATCTCAACAACTTTAAAAGTGTAGAAATATTGCACTGTATGCTCAGATCACACTGGAATTAAAATAGAAATCAATAACAGAGAGATAAGCTGGGAAACTCCCAAATACATGAAGATTAAAAAACATAGTTCTAAATAACACAAGGGTCAAAGAAGAAATCACAGGAGATATTTTAAAATATTTAGAACTAGATGAAAATAATAGTATAACATCAAGTTTTGTGGTATGCAGCAAAAGCAGTGTTTAAATGGAAATGAATGCGTATGTTAGAAAAGAAGTAAGATTTAAAGTCAATAATCTGAGCTTCCACCTATGGAAATTAGAAAAAGAAGAGGAAATTAAACCCAAAGTAAGTAGAATAAAAGAAATAATAAAAATTAGAGCAGAAATCAGTGAAATTGAAAACAAGAAATCAACAGAGAAAAATCAATGTAATCAAAAGCAGATTATTTGATAAGATCAATAATATTGATAAAATATTGATAAATATTGGGCTTCCCTGGTGGTGCAGTGGTTGAGAGTCCGCCTGCTGATGCAGGGGACATGGGTTCATGCCCCAGTCCGGGAAGATCCCACATGCCGCAGAGCGGCTAGGCCTGTGAGCCATGGCTGCTGAGCCTGCGCGTCTGGAGCCTGTGCTCCGCAACGAGAGAGGCCACAACAGAGAGAGGCCCGCGTACTGCAAAAAAAAAAAAAAAAATTGATAAATTTCTATCTAGTTTTACTAAGAAAAAAGAGAGAAGACACAAATTACTAATATCAGAAATGAAATAGGGGCCATTACTACTAATTTTATGGACATTAAAAGAATAATAAATGGATATTATAAACAAGCGTGTGCCTATAAAGTTGATAACCTAGATAAACTGCAAGTTTCTTGAAAGACACAATCTATCAAAACACACAAAAAGAAATATATATCCATTAAAGAAACTGAACCAATAATTAATAACCTTCTCAAACAGAAAACACCAGGCACAGATGGGTTCACTGGTGAGTTCTAACAAACATTTAAGGAAGAAATTATACTAATCCTCTACAGTCTAGCCCAGAAAATAGAAGCAGAGGAAATACATACTAACTCAGTCTGCTAGGACACCATTGTCCTAGTACAGACAAAGATATTACAAGAAATGAAAACTACAGACCAACATCTCTTATGAACATAGATGAAAAAATCCTCAACAAAATTTTAGCAAATTGAAAACAACAATGTATAAAATCTATTATGCGACATGACCAAGTGAGTTGTCTTCCATGTATACAAGGCTGGTTCAACATTCAAAAACCAACTAATGTAATTCACCACAACAACAGAAAACTCATACCAGTCGATGCAGAAAAAGCATTTGATAAAATCTAATACCAATTCATGATTTAAAATAACTCTGAGAAAAATACAAATATAGGGGAATTTCTTCAACATGAGAAAAACTACAGCTAAAGTCAGAATTAACGGTGAATAACTAGGTGCTTTGCCACTAATATGAGGAACAAGTCAAGGATGTTCCCTCTCACCATTCCTATTCAATATTATACTGGAAGTTCTAGCTAATGTACTAAAACAAGAAAAGGAAATACAAGGCATATAGATTAGGAAGGAAGAAATAAAATTCTCTTTATTTGCAGATGACATGATCATCTATGTAGAAAATCCAAAATAATTGACAAAAAACTCCTGGAACTAATAAGTAATTATAGCAAAGTTTCAGGAGACAAAGTTAATATATAAAAATCAATTGATTTCCTATATCAGCAATGAACAAGTGGAATTTGAAATTAAAACCTAATACCATCTACATTAGTACCCCCAAATTAAATACTAAAATAGGTATAAATCTAACATAATGTGTAAGATCTACGTGAGGAAACCCACAAAACTCTGATGAAATAAATCAAAGAATTAAGTAAATGGAGGGATATTCTATTCTCATAAATAAATCAAAGAATTAAATAAATGGAGAGATATTCTATTCTCAAACATAGGAAGACTCAATATTGTCAAAATGTCAGTTATTCCTAACTTGATCTATAGATTTAATGCAACACCAATCAAAATTCTGGAAAATTATTCTGTGGATATTGATTGACATACTGATTCTAAAGTTTATATGGAGAAGCAAATAAAAGAAAACCAGAATAGCCAAAACAATATTGAAAGAGAAGAACATAGTTGGGGGATGATACTCCCCAAGCTCAGGACTTACTACAAGCTACAGTAACCAAAACAGTGTGATATTGGTGAAAGAATAGACAAATAGATCATGGAACAGAGTAGAGAGCCCAGAAATAGACCCACATAAGTATAGTCAACTGATCTTTGATAAAGGAGCAAAGATAGTCTTTTCAACAAATGGTGCTGGAAAAATTGGGCATAAACATGCAAAAAAAAAAAATTGAATCTAGATTCAGATGTTAAACCTTTCACCAAACTTAAATAAAATAAAAATTGACCTAAATGTAAAACACAAAAGTATAAAACTCCTAAAAATAACATAGGAATAAATCTAGGTGACCTTGGGTTTAGTGATGAGTTTTTTGACAACACAAAAAGCATGATCCATGAAAGAAATAATTGATAAGCTAAACTTCATTAAAATTAAAAACTTTTTCTCTGAGAAAGACAATGTCAAGAGAATGAAGGGACAGCCACAAACTGGGAGAAAATATTTGCAAAATACACAACAGATAAAGGAATGTTTTCCAAAATATACAAAGAACTCTTAAAACTCAACAATAAGAAAACAGCCTAATTAAAATATGGGCCAAAGACCTTAACAAACACCTCAACAAAGAGGATATACAGACACCAAATAAGCATTTGAAAAGATGCTTCACATCATATGTCATCAGGGAAATGTAAATTAAAACAACAAGACATACCACTACACTGCTATTAGAATGGCCAAAATGTGAAACACTGACAACACCAAATGCTGACAAGGCTATGGAAAAACAGGAACTTTTATTCATTGCTGGTGGGAATTCAAAATTGTACAGCCACTTAGAAGACAATTTGACAGTTTCTTATAAACCTAAACATACTCTTACCATACAATCTAGAAGTTGTGGTCCTTAGTATTTATCCAAATAACATGAAAACTTATGTTCACACAAAAGCCTGAACGAAAATATTCAACGCATCTTTATTCATAATTTCCAAAACTTGGAAGCAACCAAGGTGCATTTCAATCTGTAAATGGATAAAAAAACTGTGGTACATCCATACAATGGAATATTATTCAGCAACAGAAAGAAATAAGCTATCAAGCCACTAAAGGACATGGAAGAACCTTAAACGAATATTGCGAAGTGAGGAAAGTCAGTCTGAAAGGGCTACACACTACATGATTCAATTATATAACATTCTGAGAATGAAAAAATGGTGGAGAAAGTAAAAAGAATCAGTGGTTACCAAGATTTGGGGTGAGGGAAGAAGAGAGGGATAAATAAATGTAGTACAAAAGATTTTTGGTGCAATGGAACACTGCTGTATTATACTGCAACTGAGGATACATATTAGTACAAATTTGTCAAAGCCTAGAGAATATACAACACAAAGAGTTAACTCTAATGTAAATTATGGACTTTAGGTAATAGTAATGTATTCATATTGGCTCATCAATTGTAGGAAATATACCATACTAATGCAATATTTAAATAATACAGGAAATTATTGGGGGGTGGTAATGGGGTATATGGTAACTATTTTCTGCTCAACTTTTGTTTTTTACTTTATATTTTTTACATCTTTATTGGAGTATAATTGCTTTACAATGGTGTGTTAGTTTCTGCTTTATAACAAACTGAATCAGCTATACATATACATATATCCCTATATCTCTACCCTCTTTCATCTCCCTCCCTTCGACGCTCCCTATCCCACCACTCTTCGTGGTCACAAGGCACCAAGTTGATCTCCCTGTGCTATGCAGCTGCTTCCCATTAGCTATTGATTTCACATTTCGTAGTGCATACATAACCATGCCACTCTCTCACTTCGTCCAAGCTTACCCTTATCCACTCCCGTGTCCTCAAGTCCACTCTCTAGTAGGTGTGCGTCCTTATCCCAGTCCTGCCCCTAGGTTTTTCATAACCATTTTTTTAATATTCCATATATATGTGTTAGCATACGGTACTTGTTTTTCTCTTTCTGACTTACTTCACTCTGTAGGACAGACTCTAGGTCGATCCACCTCACTACAAATAACTCAATTTCGTTTCTTTTTATGGCTGAGCAATATTCCACTGTATATATGTGCCACATCTTCTTTATTGATTCATCTGTAGATGGACATGTAGGTTGCTTCCATGTAATGGCTATTGTAAATAGAGCTGCAATAAACATTGAGGTACATGACCCTTTTTGAATTATGGTTTTCTCAGGGTATATGCCCAGTGGTGGCATTGCTGGGTCATATGATAGTTCTATTTTTAGTTTTTAAGAAACTTCCATACTGTTCTCCATAATGGCTGTATCAATTTACATTCCCACCAACAGTGCAGGGGGTTTCCCTTTTCTCCACCTCCTCTCCAGCATTTATTGTTTGTAGACCTTTTGCTGATGGCCATTCTGACCAGTATGAGGTGATACCTCATAGTTTTGATTTGCATTTCTCTAATGATTAGTGATGTTGAGCATATTTTCATGTGTTTGTTGGCAATCTGTATGTATTCTTTGGAGAAATGTCTATTTAGGTCTTCTGCCCATTATTAGATTGTGTTGTTTGTCCTTTTTTTATATTGAGTTTCATGGGCTGCTTGTATATTTTGAGATTAATACTTTGTCAGTTGCTTCATTTGCAAATATATTTTCCCATTCTGAGGGTTCTCTTTTTGTCTCATTTATGGTTTCCTTTGCTGTACAAAAGCTTTTAAGTTTCATTAGGTCCCATGTGTTTATGTTTGTTTTTATTTCCATTTCTCTAGGAGGTGGGTCAAAAAGGATCTTGCTGTGATTTATGTCATAGAGTGTACTGCCTAAGTTTTCCTCTAAGACTTTTATAGTGTCTGGCCTTACATTTAGGTTTTTAATCCATTTTGAGTTTATTTTTGTGTATGGTGTTAGGCAGTGTTCTAATTTAATTCCTTTACCTGAAGCTGGCCAGTTTTCCCAGCACTACTTATTGAAGATGATGTCTTTTATCCATTGTATATTCTTGCCTCCTCTGTCAAAAATAAGGTGACCATATGTGTGTGGGTTTATCTCTGGGCTTTCTATCCTGTTACATTGATCTATATTTCTGTTTTTGTGCCAGTACCATACTGTCTTGATTACTGTAGCTTTGTAGTATAGTCTGAATTTTGGGAGCCTGATTCCTCCAGCTCCGTTTTTCTTTCTCAGGATTGCTTTGGTTCTTTGGAGTCTTTTGTGTTCCCATAAAAGTTGTGAAATTTTTGTTCTAGTTCTGTGAAAAATGCCAGTGGTAGTTTGATAGGGATTGTATTGAATCTGTAGATTGCTTTGGGTAGTAGAGTAATTTTCACAATGTTGATTCTTCCAATCCAAGCACATGGTATATCTCTCCATTTGTTTATATCATCTTTAAGTTCTTTCATCAGTGTCTTATACTGTTCTGCATACATATAATTTGCCTCCTTAGGTAGGTTTATTCCTAGGTATTTTATTCTTTTTGTTGCAATTTTAAATGAGAATGTTTCCTTAATTTCTATTTCTGATTTTTCATTGTTAGTGTATAAGAATGCAAGAGATTTCTGTGCATTAATTTTGTATCCTGCTAATTTACCATATTCATCAATTGGCTCTAGTAGGTTTCTGGTGGCATTTTTAGGATTTTCTATGAATAGTATCATTTCATCTGCAAACAGTGGCAGTTTTACTCCTTTTCCAATTTGGATTCCTTTTATTTCATTTCTTCTCTGATTGCTGAGGCTAAAACTTCTAAAACTATTTTGAATAACAGTGGTGAGAGTGGGCAGCTTTGTATTGTTCCTGATCTTATAGGAAATGCTTTAAGTTTTTCACCATTGAGAATGATATTGACTGTGGTTTTGTCATATATGGCTTTTATTATGTTGAGGTAGGTTCCCTCTATGCCCACTTTCTGGTGAGTTTTTTTTTTTTTATCACAAATGGGTGTTATATTTTGTCGAAAGCTTTTTCTGCATCTGTTGAGATGATCATATGTTTATTATCCTTCAGTTTGTTAATATGGTATATCAGATTGATCGATTTCTGTATATTAAATAATTCTTGCATTCCTGGGATAAACCCCACTTGATCATGTTGTATGATCCTTTCAATGTGCTGCTGGATTCTGTTTGCTAGTATTTTGTTGAGGATTTCTACATCTATGTTCATCAGTGATATTGGCCTGTAATTTTCTTTTTTTGTGACATCTTTGTCTGGTTTTGGTATCAGGGTGATGTTGGCCTCGTAGAATGAGTTACGGAGTGTTCCTCCCTCTGCTATATTTTGGAAGAGTTTGAGAAGGATATGTGTTAGCTCTTCTCTAAATGTTCAATAGAATTTGCTTGTGAAGCCATCTGGCCCTGTGCTTTTTTTGTTGGAAGATTTTTCATCACAGTTTCAATTTCAGTGCTTGTGATTGGTCTGTTCATATTTTCTATTTTTTTCCTGATTCAGTCTTGGAAGGTTGTACTTTTCTAAGAGTTTGTCCATTTTATTGGCATATAGTTTCTTGTAGTATTCTCTCATGATGTTTTGTATTTCTGCAGTGTTAGTTGTTACTTCTCCTTTTTCATTTCTAATTCTGTTGATTTGGGTCTTCTCCCTTTTTCTCTTGATGAGTCTGGCTATTGGTTTATCAATTTTGTTTATCTTCTCAAAGAACCAGCTTTTAGTTTTATTGATCTTTGCTACTGTTTTCTTCATTTCTTTTTCATTTATTTCTGATATGATCTTTATGATTTCTTTCCTTCTGCTAATGTTGGGTTTTTATTGTTCTTCTTTCTCTAATTGCTTTAGTTGTAGGTTTAGGTTGTATATTTGAGATTTCTCTTTTTTCTTGAGTTATGATTGTATTGCTATAAACTTCCCTCTTAGAATTGCTTTTGCTGTATCCCATAGGTTTTGGGTAGTTGTGTTTTCATTGTCATTGATTTCTAGGTATTTTTTTTATATCCTCTTTGATTTCTTCATTGATCTCTTTGTTGTTTAGCAGCATATTGTTTAGCCTTCATGTGTTTGTAGTTTTCACAGTTTTTTTCCCTGTAATTCATATCTAATCTCATAGCGTTGTGGTCAGGAAAGATGCTTTATGCGATTTCAATTTTCGTAAATTTACTCAGGCTGGATTTGTGACTCAAGATGTGATCTATTCTGGCGAATGTTCCATGTGAACTTGAGAAGAAACTGTATTCTGTTGTTTATGGATGGAATGTACTATAAATATCGATTAAGTCCATCTGGTCTAATGTGTCATTTAAAGCTTGTGTTTTCTTATTTATTTTCTGTTTGGATGATCTGTCCAGCAGTGTAAGTGCAGTGTTAAAGTCACCTACTATTATTTTGTTACTGTCTATTTCCCTTTTTATGGCTGTTAGCATTTGCCTTATGTTTTGAAGTGCTCCTACATTCGGTGCATAGAGATTTACAATTGTTATATCTTCTTCTTGGATTGATGCCTTGATCATTATGTATCTCATGTCCTTCCTTGTGTGTTGTAATAGTCTTTATTTTAAAGTTTATTTTGTCTGATATGAGTATTGCTACTCCAGCTTTCTTTTGATATCCATTTGAATGGAATATCTTCTTCCATCCCCTCACTTTCAGTCTGTATGTGTCCCTAGATGTGAACTGGCTTTCTTATAGACAGCATATATATGGGTCTTGTTTGTTGCATCCATTGAGCCAGTATGTGTCTTTTGGTTGGGGTATTTAATCCATTTACATTTAAGGTAATTATTGATGTGTATGTTCCTATGACCATTTTCTTAATTGTTTTGGGGTTTTTTTTGTTGTTGTTTTTTTGCGGTACGCGGGCCTCTCACTGCTGTGGCCTCTCCCGTTGTGGAGCACAGGCTCTGGACATGCAGGCTCAGTGGCCATGGCTCACGGGCCCAGCCGCTCCGTGGCATGTGGGATCCTCCCGGACCAGGGCACGAACCCGCGTCCCCTGCATCGGCAGGCGGACTCTCAACCACTGCGCCACCAGGGAAGCCCCTTTGGGTTTGTTTTTGTAGGTCTTTTCCTTCTGTTGGGTTTCCTGCCTAGAAAAGTCCCTTTAGCATTTATCATAAAGCTGGTTTGGTAGTGTTGAATTCTCTTAAATTTTGCTTGTCTGTAAAGCTTTTGATTTCTCCATCGAATCTGAATGAGATCCTCGCTTGTTAGGGTAATCTTGGTTGTAGGTTTTCCCCTTTAATCACTTTACATATATCTTGCCACTCCATTCTGGCCTGTAGAGTTTCTGCAGAAAGATTAGCCATTAACCTTATGGGGATTCCGTTGCATGTTATTTATTGCTTTTTCCTTGCTGATTTTAATATTTGTTCTTTCTATTTAATTTTTGATAGTTTGATTAATATGTGTCTTGGAGTGTTTCTCCTTGGGTTTCTCCTGTATGGGACTCTCTGCTCTTCCTCAACTTGATTGACTATTTCCTTTCCCATGTTAGGGAAGTTTTCAACTATAATCTCTTCAAATACTTTCTCAGACCCTTTCTTTTTCTCTTCTTCTTCTGGGGCACCTATAATTCAAATGTTGGTGAGCTTAATGTTGTCTCTGACGTCTCTAAGACTGTCTTCCATTGTTTTCTTTCTTTTTTCTTTATTCTACTCTGCAGCAGTTTTTTCCACCATTCTATCTTCCAGCTCACTTATCCCTTCTGCCTCGGTAATTCTGCTATTGATTCCTTCTAGAATATTTTAAATTTCAGTTATTGTGTTGTTCATCACTGTTTGCTCTTTACTTCTTGTAGGTCCTTGTTAAATGTTTCTTGTATTTATTCTATTTCCAAGATTTTGGATCATCTTTACTATCATTACTCTGAATTCTTTTTCAGGACGTTTTCCTATTTCCTCTTCAATTTTTTGGTCTTGTGGGTTTTTATCTTGCTCCTTTGCTTGCAAGATATTTCTGTGTCTTCTCATTTTGTCTAATTTACAGTATTTGAGGTCTCCTTTCCCTAGGTTGCAGTGTCATAATTCCTCTTGCTTATGTTCTCTGCCTCCAATGGTGAGGTAGGTCCAGTGGCTTGCGTAGGCTTCCTGATGGGAGGGACTGGTGCCTGTGTTCTGGTGGATGGAGCTGAGTATTTTCCCAGTGATGAGCAGGGCCATTGGCAGGTGGTGTGTTTTGGGATGTCTGTGAGCTTAGTTTGATTTTAGGTTGTCTGTGTGCTGATCAGTGGTTTTGTGTTCCTGTCTTGTTTGTTGTTTGGTGTGAGGCGTCCAGTGCTGTGAGCTGCTGGTGGTTAGGTGGAGCCAGGTCTTGGATTCAGATAGAGGCTTCTGTGAGAGATCCTGGCGATTAATCTTCCCTGGGGCCAGGAATTCTCAGTGATCCAGGGTCCTGGATTCAGTGCTCCCACCCCAGACCCTCAGGCCCGAATCCAGTTGAAGAACCAAGACCCCACAAGTCATTTGTCCTGGCAATAAAGGGCATTAAAATAAAAGACTAACAGAACCCCAAATGGTAAAAAGTAAAATCAAACAAACAAAAACAGAAATGAGGTAACGCACACACACAAAAACATAACCAAATAAAACAAAAAGCAAGAGACGAACCAGACAAATAGAAGAACTCAAAAACTAAGTCAAACAATTAATATCAAAACTAACAAAAACACAAAACCTATAAACAATACCAAAGCAGTGTGACAACTTAAGAATAAGGCAAGGAAACAGAAAAAAACAATAAAATGATTTAAAATAATAATAATAAAATAAAATAAAAAGGGAGAAAACACAGGACAACAGAAGAGCAAAGTAGAAATGGAAATGTATATAAAAAAGAAATATATATTAAAGAAAAAGAAGAAAAGAAATAGGGGAAAACAACACAGAATAATAGAAAAGCAAAGTAAAAATAGATATATAAAAAATAAAAAGTATGTTATAAAACACAAAAATCCCTAAAGACTAAAGTAAAAAAATACTAAAATGACAACAAAAAAAGAACGAAAAAGAAACCAAGAAAAAGCCAGAACCAACAACAGAATGAATCAAAACATAATAAAATTGATAGTAATAATTATGTTTCCCTGAGGTCTCTGCTATAAGTGTCCTTGCACTCACCATGAGCCACAACCCACCTCTGCCTCCCCAAGAGTCTCTCCTCTGCCTCTGGCCTGGTCTCTGGACCTGCTGTGGGCCCTGTGGGGACCATTCAGACTCTGATCTTGCCCAATTCCTGCGTTTGCTTGCATCCAAAGTCCGCAACTGCCAGAGCTAGACATTTTTCATTTGTGGGAACATTCACTGTCTACTCAGATATTCCATAGATGCAAAGTCTACCTAGCTGATCACAGGGATTTAATCTGCAGCATGTACAGTTGATGGAAATATTTTCAATCCTCTTCCTTAGTCACCCAGTTGTTTGGTTTTATCCCCACCTCTGCATGTAGAGGCAACAGACCATTGCTTCAGGGTGCACGAGGAGAAAAGATTCAGAGCACCACCTAAACGAGCTCCAGAGACAGGCACGAGCTGTGGCCATCAGCGTGGACAACAGAGACGGACATGAAACGCTAAGGCAGCTGCTGCAGCCACCAAGAACCCTGTGTGCAAGCACAGTTCACTATCCACACCTCCCCTCCCAGGAGCCTCTGCAGCCCTCCACTGCCAGGGTCCCGTGATCCAGGGACAACTTCCACGGGAGAAAACATGGCATGCCTCAGGCTGTTGAAACGTCATGCCAGCCTCTGCTGCTGCAGGCTCGCCCAACATTCCGTACCCCTCCCTCCCCCTGGCCTGAGTGAGCCACAGCCCCTAATCAGCTGCTACTTTAACCCCATCCTGTCTGAGCGAAGAACAAATGCCCTCAGGTGACCAATACGCAGAGGTGGGGCCAAATCCAAAGCTGAACCCCAGGAGCTGTGCAAACAAAGAAGAGAAAGGGAAATTTCTCCATGCAACCTCAGGAGCAGCGGATTAAATCTCCACAGTCAACTTGATGTACCCTGCATCACTTGTATACCTGAACAGACAACAAATCATCCCAAAATTGAGGTGGTGGATTTTGGGAGTAACTGTAGACTTGGAGTCCACTTTCTGCATCTAATTTATTTTTGTTTTTTATGCTAATCTTAGATTAGTATTTAGAGTTTATTATCTTTGGTATATTTGTTTATTGATTTGGTTGTTCTCTTCTTTTTTTTAATATATAGACATATATTTTTCTTTCCTTTTTTACTTTTTATGAGTGTGTTTGTCTATGCTTCTTTCTGTGATTTTGTCTGTATAGCTTTGCTTTTACCATTTGTCCTAGGGTTCTGTCTGTGCGTTTTTTTTTTTTTTACTATTACGTTTTAATGTCTTTTTATTTTTAATAATTATTTAATTTTTATTCTAATAACTTTTTTTCCTGTTTTTCTTCCTTTTTTTCTGAGCTCTGTGGCTGACAAACTCTTGGTACTCTGGCCAGGTGTCAGGACTGTGCCTCTGAAGTGGGAGAGCCAAGTTCAGGACATTGATCCACCAGAAACCTCCCAGCTACACGTAGTAAAAAACAGCGAAAGCTGTCCCAATAGATGTCCATCTCAATGCTAAGACACAGCTCCACTCAATAATCAGCAAGCTACAGTGCTGGACACCCTATGCGAAACAACTAGCAAGACAGGAACACAAACCCACCCATTAGCAGAGACGCTGCCTAACTTCATGAGGTCACAGCCACCACAAAACACAACACCATACATGGTCCTGCCCACCAGAAAGACAAGACCCAGCCTCATCCACCAGAACACAGGCACAAGACCCCTCCACCAGACAGCATACACAACCCACTGAAACAAACTTAGCCACTGGGGGCAGACACCAAAAACAACGGAAACTACAAACCTGTAGCCTGCGAAAAAGGAGACCCCCAAAACAGTAAGTTAAGCAAAATGAGAAGACAGAGAAACACACAGCAGATGAAGGAGCAAAGTAAAAAGCCACCAGACCAAACAAATGAAGAGGAAATAGGCAGTCTACCTGAAACAGAATTCAGAGTAATGAGAGTAAAGATGATCCAAAATCTTGGAAATAGAATGGAGAAAATAGAAGAAACATTTAACAAGGACCTAGAAGAACTAAAGAGCAAACAAACAATAATGAAAAACACAGTAAATGAAATTAAAACTTTTCGAGAAGGAATCAATAGCAGAATAACTGAGGCAGAAGAATGCATAACTGACCTGGAAGATAAAATATTGGAAATAACTACCGCAGAGCACAATAAAAAAAAAAGAATGAAAAAGAATTAATGACAGTCTCAGAGAGTTCTGGGACAACATTAAAAACACTGACATTCGAATTATAGGGGTCCCAGGAGAAGAAGAGAAAAACAAAGGGACTGAGAACATATTTGAAGAGATTAGAGTTGAAAACTTCCCTAATATGGGAAAGGAAATAGTCAGGCAAGTCCAGGAAGCACAGAGAGTCATATACAGCATAAATCCAAGGAGAAACACGGAAGACAAATATTAATCAAACTATCAAAGATTAAATACAAAGAAAAAATATTAAACGCAGCAAGGGAATAACATCTAATAACATATAAGTGAATCCTCATAAGATTAACAGCTGATCTTTCAGCAGAAACTATGCAAGAAAGAAGGGGGTGGCAGGATGTATTTAAAGTGATGAAACGGAAAAACCTACAACAAAGATTACTCTACCCAGCAAGGATCTCATTCAGAGTCAATGGAGAAATTAAAATCTTTACAGAGAAGCAAAAGCTAACAGAATTCAGAACCACCATACCAGCTTTACAACAAATGCTAAAGGAACTTCTCTAGGCAGAAAACACAAGAGAAGGAAAAGATGTACAACAACAAACCCAAAACAATTAAGAAAATGGTATTAGGAACATACATATTGATAACTGCCATAAATGTGAATGGATTAAATGCTACAACCAAAAGACATAAACTGGTTGAATGCGTACAAAAACAAGACCTGTATATATACGGTCTATAAGATACCCACTTCACACCTAGGGACACATACAGACTGAAAATGAGGAGACGGAAAAAGATATTCCATGCAAATGGAAATCAAAAGAAAGCTGGAGGAGCAACTCTTATATCAGGCAAAACAGCCTTTAAAACAAAGACTATAACAAGAGACAAAGAAGGACACTACATAATGATCAACAGATCAATCCAGGAAGAAGATATAACAATGGTAAATATTTATGCACCCAACATAGGAGCACCTCAATACATAAGGCAAATGCTAACAGCCATAAAAGGGGAAATCAACAGAACACAATCATAGTAGGGGATTTTAACACCTCACTTTCACCAATGGACAGATCATCCAAAATGAAAATAAATAAGGAAACACAAGCTTTAAATGATACATTAAACAAGATGGACTTAATTGATATTTATACGACATTCCATCCAAAAAATACAGAATTCACTTTCTTCTCAAGTGCTCATGGAACATTCTCCAGGATAGATCATATCTTGGGTCACAATCAAGCCATCATAAATTTAAGAAAATTGAAATTGTATCAAGTATCTTTTCCGACCACAATGCTATGAGACTAGATATCAGCTACAGGGAAAAATCTGCAAAAAATACAAACACGTGGAGGCTAAACAATACACTAGTAAATAACCAAGAGATCACTGAAGAAATCAAAGAGGAAATAAAAAAATACCTAGAAACAAATGACAAAACACCATGACCCAAAACCTATGAGATGCAGCAAATGCAGTTCTAAGAGGGAAGTTTATAGCAATACAGCCCTACCTCAAGAAACATCTAAAATAAACAACCTAACATTATACCTAAAGCAATTAGAGAAAGAAGAACAAAAAAAAATAACACCCCAAAGTTAGCAGAAGGAAGGAAATCATAAATATCAGATCAGAAATAAATGAAAAAGAAATGAAGGAAGCAATAGAAAAGATCAATTAAACTACAAGCTGGTTCTTTGAGAAGATAAACAAAATTGATAAACCACTAGCCAGACTCATCAAGAAAAAAAGGGAGAAGACTCAAGTCAATAGAATTAGAAATGAAAAAGGAGAAGTAACAACTGAGACTGCAGAACTACAAAGGATCATGAGAGATTACTACAAGCAACTCTATACTAATAAAATGGACAACCTGGAAGAAATGGACAAATTCTTAGAATGGTACAACCTTCCAAGACTGAACTGCGAAGAAAGAGAAAATATGAACAGACCAATCACAACTAATGAAATTGAAACTGTGATTAAACATCTTCCAACAAACAAAAGTCCAGGACCAGATGGCTTCACAGGTGAATTCTATCAAACATTTAGAGAACAGCTAACACCCATCCTTCTCAAACTCTTCCATAAAGTTGCAGAGGAAGGAACACTCCCAAACTCATACTGTGAGGCCACCATCACCCGGATACCAAAAGCAGACAAAGATCCTACAAAGAAAGAAAATTACAGACCAATATCACTGATGAACATACATGCAAATATCCTCAACAAAATACTAGCAAACAGAATCCAACAGCACATTAAAGGGATCATGCACAATGATCAAGTGGGATTTTTCCCGGGGATGCAAGAATTCTTCAATATACGCAAATCAATCAATGTGATACACTATATTAACAAACTGAAGAATAAAAACCATATGATCATCTCAATAGATGTAGAAAAAGCTTTTGACAAAATTCAACACCGATTTATGATAAAAACTTTCCAGAAAGTGGGCATAAAAGGAACCTACCTCAACATAATAAAGGCCATTGACAAACCCACAGCCAACATCATTCACAATGGTGAAAAACTGAAAGCCTTTCCTCTAAGATCCGGAACAAGACAAGGATGTCCACTCTCACCACTATTATTCAACATAGTTCTGGAAGTTTTAGCCACAGCAATCAGAGAGGAAAAAGAAATAAAAGCAACCCAAATTGGAAAACAAGAGGTAAAGTTGTCATTGTTTGCAGATGACATGATACTATCCATAGAGAGTCCTAAAAATGCTACCAGAAAACTATTAGAGCTCATCAATGAATTTGGTAAAGTAGCAGGATACAAAATTAATGCACAGAGACCTCTTGCATTCCTATACACTAATGATGAAAAATCTGAAAGAGAAATTAAGGAAACACTCCCATTTACCATTGCAACAAAAAGAATAAAATACTTAGGAATAAACCTAACAGAGGAGACAAAAGACCTGAATGCAGAAAACTATAAGACACTGATGAAAGAAATTAAAGATGATACAAACAGATGGAGAGATATACCATATACTTGGACTGGAAGAATCAACATTGCGAAAATGACTATACTACCCAAAGGCATCTAGAGATTCAATGCAATCCCTATCAAACTACCAATGGTATTTTTCACAGAACTGGGACAAAAAATTTCACAATTTGTATGGAAATACAAAAGACCCAGAATAGCCAAAGCAATCTTAAGAAAGAAATATGGAGCTGGAGGAATCAGGCTCCCGGACTTCAGTCTATACTACAAAGCTGCAGTAATCAAGATAGTATGGTACTGGCACAAAACAGAAATATAGATCAATGGAACAGGATAGAAAGCCCAGAGATAAACCCATGTGCCTATGGTCACCTTATTTTTGATAAAGGAGGCAAGAATATACAATGGAGAAAAGACAGCCTCTGCAATAAGTGGTGCTGGGAAAACTGGACAGCTACATGTAAAAGAATGAAATTAGAACACTCCCTAACACCATACACAGGAATAAACTCAAAATGGATAAAGACCTAAATGTAAGACCAGACACCCTAAAACTCTTAGAGGAAAACATAGGCAGAACACTCTATGAGAGAAGTCACAGCAAGATTTTCTTTGACCCCCATCCTAGAAAAATGGAAATAAAAACAAACATAAACAAATGGAACGTAATGAAACTTAAATGCTTTTGTACAGCAAAGGAAACCATAAATAAGATTAAAAGACAACCCTCAGTATGGGAGAAAATATTTGCAAATGAAGCAACTGACAAAGGATTAATCTCCAAAATTTACAAGCAGCTCAGGCAGCTCAATATAAAAAAAAACAAACAACCCAATCCAAAAATGGGCAGCAGACCTAAATACACATTTCTCCCAAGAAGATATACAGATTTCCAACAAATACATGAAAGGATGCTGAACATCACTAATCATTAGAGAAATGCAAATCAAACTAAAATGAGGTATCACCTCCCACCAGTCAGAATGGCTATCATCAAAAAATCTACAAACAATAAATGCTGGAGAGGGTGTGGAGAAAAGGAAACCCTATTGCACTGCTGGTGGGAATGTAAATTGATACAGCCATTATGGAGAGTTCCTTTAAAAAGTAGTATGGAGGTTCCTTTAAAAAGTAGAAATAGTACTTCCTTATGACCCAGCAATCCCACTATGGGGCATATGACCTGAGAAAACCATAATTCAAAAAGACACATGCACCCCAATGTTCATTGCAGCTCTATTTACAATAGCCAGGACACGGAAGCAACCTAAATGTCCATCGACAGATGAATGGATAAAGATGTGGCACATATATACAACGGAATATTACTCAGCCATAAAAAGAAACGAAATTGAGCTATTTGTAATGAGGTGGATAGACTAGAGTCTGTCATACAGAGTGAAGTAAGTCAGAAAGAAAAAGACAAATACCGTATGCTAACACATATACATGGAATTTAAGAAAAAAAATGTCATGAAGAATCTAGGGGTAACACAGGAATAAAGACACAGACCTACTGGAGAACGGACTTGAGGAAATGGGGAGGGGGAAGGGTGAGCTGTGACAGGGCGAGAGAGAGGCATGGACATATATACACTAACAAACGTAAGGTAGATAGCTAGTGGGAAGCAGCCGCATGGCACAGGGATATCGGCTCGGTGCTTTGTGACTGCCTGGAGGGGTGGAATAGGGAGGGTGGGAGGGAGGGAGATGCAAGAGGGAAGAGATATGGGAACATATGTATATATATAACTGATTCACTTTGTTATAAAGCAGAAACTAACACACCATTGTAAAGCAATTATACCCCAATAAAGATGTTAAAAAAAAAAGATGTGGCACATATATACAATGGATTATTACTCAGCCATAAAAAGAAACGAAATTGAGTTATTTGTAGTGAGGTGGATGGACCTCGAGTCTGTCATGCAGAGTGAAGTAAGTCAGAAAGAGAAAATCAACTACCATATGCTAACACATATTTATGGAATCTAAAAAAAAATGGTTCTAAGGTCAGGACAGGAATAAAGACGCAGACATAGAGAATGGATTTGAGGACACGGGGAGGAGGAATGGTAAGCTGGGATGAAGTGAGAGAGTGGTATGGACATATCTACACTACCAAATGTGAAATAGATAGCTAGTGGGAAGCAACCACCTAGCACAGGGAGATCAGCTCTGAGCTTTGTGACCTCCTAGAGGGGTGGAATAGGGAAGGTGGTAGGGAGACGCAAGAGCGAGGATATATAGGGATATATGTGTATGTATAGCTGATTCACTTTGTTATAAAGCAGAAAGTAACACACCATTGAAAGCCATTATACTACAATAAATATGTTAAAATAATAATATAAAATAATGTACTAGTCTATATTCTGAGTTAAAAAGTGAGATTCTAAAGGTACATTTATAAGAATAAACAATTTGCAACGAATTGAAACCATTATTCAGGCTAATATTTAAATATTTTGGAGTTAAGAATACATGCTTTTTTAATTGGAGCTATAAAATCGTTTGTACAACATGATAGAGTGTTACTGATGTTTAAATTAAGATGATTGAAGAATCTAAAATCAAGGGAATTTCTGTGGCTTTAGACCAGAGTGAATTAAATGGGCTGTGTGGAGGGTCTGTTCTTAATTTTTGAAAAAACAGAGCTAAAATTAGATGAGCAAACAACCACATTTCTATAATCGTTCTTGAGGTGATGAGAACATACATAGGATCCTTTCCAGTGACCACTGAATCTCCTGGTTTCTTCAACTACAGGTATACCTTGGAGATATTGAAGGTTTGGTTCCAGACCACCACAATAAAGCAAATATTGCAATAAAGTGATTTACATGAATATTTGGTTTCCCAGTGCATATAAAAGTTATTTTTACACAAAATTGTAGTTTACTAAGTGTGCAACAGCATTATATGTAAAAAACAATGTACATACTTTAAAAATACTTTGCTAAAAAATGCTAACCATCGTCTGACCCTCAATGAGTCGGAATCTTTTTGCTGGTGGAACATTTTGCCTCAGTGTTGATGGCTGCTGACTGATCAGGGTGGTGGTTCCTGCTGATTGGGGTGGTTGTAGCAATTTCTTAAAATAAGACAACAATTAAGTTTGCTAGATCAATTGACTCTTACTTTCATGAATGATTTATTTCTCTGTAGGATGCAATGCTGTTTGATAGCACTTTACCCACAGTAGAACTTCTTTCAAAATTGAAGCCGATTCTCTCAAACACTGCTGTTGCTTTATCAACTGAGTTTATGTAATATTCTATATCCTTTGTTGTCATTTCAACAATCTTCACAGCATCATCATCAGAGGTATATTCCATCTCAAAAAAACCCACTTTCTTTGCTCCCCCATAAGAAGCCACTCCTCATCCATTAATTTTTTATCATTAAATTGCAGCAATTCAGTCACATCTTCAGGCTCCACTTCTAATTCTAGTTCTCTTGCTATTTCTACCACACCTGCAGTGACTTCCTCCACTGAAGTCTTGAACCTCTCAAAGTCATCCATGAGGGTTGGAATCAACTTCTTTCAAACACCTGTTAATGTTGATATTTTGTCCTCTTCCCAGAGAATGTTCCTAGTGACATCTAGAATGGTGACTCATTCCCAGAAGGTTTTCAACCTTCTTTGCCTAGATCCATCAGAGGAATCACTATCTATGGCGCTATAGCCTTACAAAATGTATGTCTTAAATAATAAAATCTGAAAGTTGAAATTACTCCATGATCCATGGGCTGCAGAATGGATGTTTTGTTAGCAGGCATGAAAACAGTAATCTCGTTGCACATCTCCATCAGAGCTCTTGGGTTACCAGGTGTATTGTAATGAACAGTAATATCTTGAAAGGAATCTTTTTTTTCTGAGTAATAGGTCTTAACAATGGGCTTAAAATATTCAGCAAACCATGCTGTAAACAGACGTGCTATCATCTAGGTTTGTTGTTCCATTCATAGAGCACAGGCAGAGTAGATGTAGCATAATTCTTAAAGCCCTAGGATTTTCATAATGGTAAATGAGCATTCGCTTCAACTGAAAGTCACCAGCTGCATTAGCCCCTAACAAGAGAGTCAGCCTGTCCTTTAAACCTTTGAAGCCAGGCATTGACTTCTCCTCTCTAGCTATGAAAATCCTAGATGGTATCTTCTTCTAATAAAAGGCTTTTTTCATCTACATTGAAAATCTGTTGTTTAGTGAAGCCATCTTTATGAATTATGTTAACTAGTTCTTCTGGATAGCTTTCTGCAGCTTCTATATCAGCACTTGTTGCTTCACCTTGCACTTTTACATTATGGAAATGTCTTCTTTCCTTAAACCTCATGAACCAACCTCTGCTAGCTTCAAACTTTTCTTCTGAAGCTTCCTCACCTCTCTCAGCCTTCATAAAACTGAAGAGAGTTAAGGCCTTGCTCTGGATTAGGCTTTGGCTTAAGGGACTGTTGTGGCTGCTTTGATCTTCTATCCAGACGACTACAACTTTCTCCATATCAGCAATAAGGCTGTTTCACTTTCTTATCATCCTTGTATTTACTGGAGTAGAATTTAATTTTCCTTCATAACTTTTCCTTTGCATTCACAACTTGGCTGATAGAGACAAGAGACCTAGTTTTCAGCTTATCTTGGCCTTTGACATACGTTCACTTAATCATTTCTAGCTTTTGATTTATAGTGAGAGATTTGTGATTCTTCCTTTCACTTGAACACTGAGAGGCCATTGTAAGGTTGCTAATTGGCCTAATATCAATATTGCTCTGTCTCAGGGAATAGGGAGGCCCAAGGACAGGGAGAGAAATGGGTGGAACAACCAGATGTTGGAGCAGTCAGAACACAGAACATTTATTAAGTTTGCCGTCTTATATGGGTGCAGTTCATGGTGCTCCAAAACAATTACAATAGTAACATCAGAGATCACAGATCACCCTAAAAATATAATAAAAATGGAAAAGTTTGAAATATTGGGAGAATTACCAAAATGTGACACAGAGACATGAAGTGAGCAAATGATGTTCAAAAAATGGTGCCAGTAGACTTGCTCAATGCAGGGTTACAACAAACCTTCAATTTGTAAAAAAAATGCAATATATTCAACGTGTAATAAACAAGGTATGCCTGTATAGATTTAAAAGTTCATTGCAGGTGTGATTATGCTGTAAATGACAGTGTCTACCTACTCCAAGATCATCTATGATAGGAACTAGATCTTAAATATGTAAGTGCTCAATTAAAACATAGCTGACAGGTGCAAATCATAATGGATAGGCAGAGAGACTTTGTGTTTTCTCTCAGTGGAGTAAATCCTTTGGTTGACTACAATGATGAAAATTATGGAGATCAGGACTGTGATCAAGAAGCTGAGTTGGAGATCAGAAACTCACAAATGTGCAGAATAAATTTAAAAATACAGGGATATCACGGAAGGTGCTGTTGTTCTACATTGCACCTATAGAATAAGAACTAAAATACAGTACTTGATGTTGGTATTGAAATATTCCTTCATTGTAACATGCAGTCACCAGTGTGATTTTTTTATTTAGTTAATGTAAATACAGGGTAGAGAATGAGCTATGAATGACAGCATAACAATGCTAATACTTGGAAACCAAAAGGAAAAATTCTGCAGTAATAAAGACAATGAACAAACTGAGTTCTGACACATATCAAAGCAATGAGGTAACCTTACGCTGAAACCAAAAGTCTACTGTCTTCCTTAGGAAAATTAGTGAGGAATAATATGAGTAATATAATAATAATAGCAAGAACAAGTAAGCAAGAAATTAGCATATGGAAGTGTGGAGTTTATGACCGATACTGATGAGAAATGTGGGAAGGGGCAAACAGGAGTTTCTACTGCTCAATGTCAGAGCTTCCTGAAAGTATGAAATCACCAAATTTTTGTTACTCCCTTCTATCACATTAGGATCCACTGTCAGGTAGAAAATAATCTGATTTTCATCATCATCAGTATTAATGAAATGAGAATATAGGCACTTAAATCTACCAAGTGAAGATCTAATTCCTAGTTCCTTGACCTCCGAAGTGTGTCTGTAACTAGGTTAAATAATCTCTCTAAGGCATAGCTAACTCGTCTACAGAATGAGGTGGGCAGGTTGCAACCAAAATTAAATTAAATAATATATGTTAGGTTCCTTGAATACTTCCTGGCACATAGTAGGTTCCCAATAAATGGTATTAAGGAAGAGATTACATCAGCATCATTTCATTAGCACAATCTCCTTAATTAAAAAAAAAAAGTAGGGAGAGCTTCAAGATGGCGGAAGCGTAAGACCCCGAGATCACCTTCCTCCCCACAAATACATCAGATATACATCTACATGTGGAACAACTCCTACAGAACACCTACTGAATGCTAGCAGAAGACCTCAGACCGCCCAAAAGGCAAGAAACTCCCCCACGTACCTGGGTAGGGCAAAAGAAAAAAGAAAAAACAGAGACAAAAGAATAGGGACGGGACCTGCACCAGTGGGAGGGAGCTGTGAAGGAGGAAAGGTTTCCATACACTAGAAGCCCCTTCGTGGGCGGAGACTGGGGGGGCGAAGGGGGGAAGCTCTGGAGCCACAGAGGAGAGCGCAGCAACAGGGGTGCAGAGGGCAAAGTGGAGAGGTTCCCGCACAGAGGATTGGTGCCGACCAGCACTCACCAGCCCCAGAGGCTTGTCTGCTCACACGCCGGGGCGGGCAGGGCAGGGAGCTGAGGCTCGGGCTTCGGAGGTCGGATCCCAGGGAGAGGACTGGGGTTGGCGGCGTGATCACAGCCTGAAAGGGGCTAGTGCGCCACAGCTAGCCAGGAGGGAGTCCAGGAAAAAGTCTGGAGCTCCCGAAGAGACAAGAGACTTTTTCTTCCCTCTTTGTTTCCTGGTGCGCGAGGAGAGGGGATTAAGAGCGCCGCCTAAACGAGCTCCAGAGACAGCCGCGAGCCCCAGAAATCAGTGCGGACCCCAGAGACGGGCATGAGACACTAAGGATGCTGCTGCAGCCACCAAGAAGCCTGTGTACAACCACAGGTCACTATACACACCTCCCCTCCCTGGAGCCTGTGCAGCCCACCACTGCCAGGGTCCCGTGACCAGGGACAACTTCCCCAGGAGAAAGCACGGCACGCCTCAGGGTGCTGCAATGGCATTCCGGCCTCTGTCGCTGCAGGCTTGCCCCGCATATATACCCCTCCCTCCCCCGGCCTAAGCGAGCCACAGCCCCCGAATCTGCTGTTACTGTAACCCCGTCCTGTCTGAGCGAAGAACAGATGCCCTCAGGCGACCTACACTGAGAGGCACGTCCAAATCCAAAGCTGAACCCCAGGAGCTGTGCGAACAAAGAAGAGAAAGGGAAATTTCTCCCAGCAGCCTCAGGAGCAGCGGATTAAATATCCACAATCAACTTGATGTACCCTGCATCTGTGGAATACCTGAATAGACAACGAATCATCCCAAACTGAGGAGCTGAACTTTGGGAGCAGCGATATATATATATATATATATATATATATATATATATATATTTTTTTTTTTTTTTTTTAACTTTTTCACTTTTTGTGAGTGTGTATGTGTATGCTTCTGTGTGTGATTTTGTCTTTATAGCTTTGCTTTTGCCATTTGTCCTAGGGTTCTGTCTGTGCGTTTTTTTTTAATTAAAATTTTTTTTAATAATTAATTTTAATAACATTATTTTATTTTATTTTATTTCTTCTTCTTCTTTCCTTTTTTCCTCCCTTTTATTCTGAGCCGTGCAGAGGACAGGCTCTTGGTGCTCCAGCCAGGCGTCAGAGCTGTGCCACTGAGGTGGGAGAGCCAAGTTCAGGACACTGGTCCACAAGAGACCTCCCACCTCCACATAATATGAAATGGCAAAAATCTCCCAGAGATCTCCATATCAACACTAAGCCCCAGCTCCATTAAATAGCCAGCAAGCTACAGTGCAGGACACCCTATGTCAAAAAACTATCAAGACAGGAACAAAAACCCAACCATTAGCACAGAGGCAGCCTGAAATCATAATAAGGCCAGAGACACCCCAAAACACACCACTAGACTTGGACCTCCCCAACAGAAAGACAAGATCCAGCCTCATCCACCAGAACACAGGCACTAGTCCCCGCCACCAGGAAGCCTACACAACCCACTGAACCAACCTGAGCCATTGGGGACAGACACCAAAAACAATGGGAACAACGAACCTGCAGCCTGCGAAAAGGAGACCCCAAACACAGTAAGTTAACCACAATGAGAAGATAGAAAAACACACAGATGAAGGAGCAAGGCAAAAACCCAAGAGATCTAACAAATCAAGAGGAAATAGGCAGTCTACCTGAAAAAGAATTCAGAATAATGATAGTAAAGATGATCCAAAATCTTGGAAATAGAATAGAGAAAATGCAAGAAACATTTAACAAGGACCTAGAAGAACTAAAGAGCAAACAAACAGTGATGAACACAAAATAAATGAAATTAAAAATTCTCTAGAAGGGATCAATAGCAGAATAACTGAGGCAGAAGAATGCATAATTGACCTGGAAGATAAAGTAGTGAAAATAACTACTGCAGAGCAGAATAAAGAAAAAAGACTGAAAAGAATTGAGGACAGTCTCAGAGACTTCTGGGACAACATAAAACACACCAACATTTGAATTATAGGGGTTCCAGAAGAAGAAGAGATAAAGAAAGAACCAGAGAAAATATTTGAACAGATTATAGTTGAAAACTTCCCTCATATGGGAAAGGAAATAGTTAATCAAGTCCAGGAAGCACAGAGAGTCCCATACAGGATAAATCCAAGGAGAAACATGCCAAGACACATATTAATCAAACTATCAAAAATTAAACACAAAAAACAAATATTAAAAGCAGCAAGGGAGAAACAGCAAATAACACATAAGGGAATCCCCATAAGGTTAACAGTTGATCTTTCAGCAGAAACTGCAAGCCAGAAGGGAGTGGCAGGACATATTTAAAGTGATGAAGGAGAAAAACCTACAACCGAGATTACTCAGTAAGAATCTCATTCAGATTTGACAGAGAAATTAAAATCTTTCCAGACAAGCAAAAGCTAAGAGAGCTCAGAACCACGAAATGAGCTTTAAAACAAATGCTATATCAAGACGGTATGGTACTGGCACAAAAACAGAAAGATAGATCAATGGAACAGGATAGAAAGCCCAGAGATAAACCCACGCACATATGGTCACCTTATCTTTGACAAAGGAGGCAGAAATGTACAGTGGAGAAAGGACAGCCTATTCAATAAGTGGTGCTGGGAAAACTGGACAGCTACATGTAAAAGTATGAAATTAGATCACTCCCTAACACCATACACAAAAATAAGCTCAAAATGGATTAAAGACCTAAATGTAAGGCCAGAAACTATCAAACTCTTAGAGGAAAACATAGGCAGAACACTCTATGACATAAATCACAGCAAGGTCCTTTTTGACCCACCTCCTAGAGAAATGGAAATAAAAACAAGAGTAAACAAATGGGACCTAATGAAACTTAAAAGCTTTTGCGCAGCAAAGGAAACCATAAACAAGACCAAAAGACAACCCTCAGAATGGGAGAAAATATTTGCAAATGAAGCAACCGACAAAGGATTAATCTCCAAAATTTATAAGCAGCTCATGCAGCTTAATAACAAAAAAACAAACAACCCAATCCAAAAATGGGCAGAAGACCTAAATAGACATTTCTCCAAAGAAGATATACAGAGTGCCAACAAACACATGAAAGAATGCTCAACATCACTAATCATGAGAAAAATGCAAATCAAAACTACAATGAGATATCATCTCACACCAGTCAGAATGGCCATCATCAAAAAATCTAGAAACAATAAATGCTGGAGAGGGTGTGGAGAAAAGGGAACCCTCTTACACTGTTGGTGGGAATGTAAATTGATACAGCCACTGTGGAGAACAGTATGGAGGTTCCTTAAAAAGCTACAAATAGAACTACCATATGACCCAGCAATCCCACTACTGGGCATATACCCTGAGAAAACCATAATCCAAAAAGAGTCATGTACCAAAATGTTCATTGCAGCTCTATTTACAATAGCCCAGAGATGGAAACAACCTAAGTGTCCATCATCGGATGAATGGATAAAGAAGATGTGGCACATATATACAATGGAATATTACTCAGCCATAAAAAGAAACGAAATTGAGCTATTTGTAATGAGGTGGATAGACCTAGAGTCTGTCATACAGAGTGACGTAAGTCAGAAAGAGAGAGACAAATACCGTATGCTAACACATATATATGGAATTTAAAAAAAAATGTCATGAAAAACCTAGGGGTGAAACAGGAATAAAGACACAGACTTACTAGAGAATGGACTTGAGGCTATGGGGAGGGGGAAGGGTAAACGGTGACAAAGCGATAAAGAGGCATGGACATATATACACTACCAAACGTAAGGTAGATAGCTAGTGGGAAGCAGCCGCATAGCACAGGGAGATCAGCTCGGGGCTTTGTGACCGCCTGGAGGGGTGGGATAGGGAGGGTGGGAGGGAGGGAGACGCAAGCGGGAAGAGATATGGGAATATATGTATATATATAACTGATTCATTTTGTTGTGAAGCTGAAACTAACATACCATTGTAAAGCAATTATACTCCAATAAAGATGTTAAAAAAAAAAAACAAAAACAAAAATAAACAAATGGGACCTAATGAAACTTCAAAGCTTTTGCAAAGCAAAGGAAACTACAAACAAGACGAACAGACAACTCTCAGAATGGGAGAAAATATTTGCAAACGAATCGACGGACAAATGACTAATCTCCAAAATATAAAAACAGCTCATGCAGCTCAATATTCAAAAAATAAACAACTCAATCCCCAAATGGGCAGAAGACCTAAATAGACATTTCTCCAAAGAAGACATACAGATGGCCAAGAAGCACATGTAAAGCTGCTCAACATCACTAATTATTAGAGAAATGCAAATGAAAACTACAATGAGGTATCACCTCACACCAGTTAGAATGGGCATCATTAGAAAATCTACAAACAGCAAATGCTGGAGAGGGTGTGGAGAAGAGGGAACCCTCTTGCACTGTTGGTAGGAATGTAAATTGATAGAGCCACTATGGAGAACAATATGGAGGTTCCTTAAAAAACTAAAAATAGAACTACCATACCACCCAGCAAGCCCACTACTGGGCATATACCCAGAGAAAACCATAATTGAAAAAGACACATGCACCCCAGTGTTCACTGCAGCACTATTTAAAATAGCCAGGTCATGGAAGCAACCTAAATGCCCATTGACAGATGAACGGATAAAGATGTGGTACATATATACAATGGAATGTTACTCAGCCATAAAAAGGAACGAAATTGGGTCACTTGTAGAGACATGAATGGACCTAGAGACTGCCATACAGAGTGAAGTAAGTCAGAAAGAGAAAAACAAATGTATATTAACGCATGTATGTGGAACGTAGAAAAACGGGACAGATGAACCAGTTTGCAGGGCAGAAATTAAGACACAGATGTAGAGAACAAACGTATGGACACCAAGGGGGGAAAAGCAGTGGTGGTGGGGGTGGTGGTGTGATGAATTGGGCGATTGGGATTGACATGTATACACTGATGTATATAAAATGGATGACTAATAAGAGCCTGCTGTATGAAAAACAAAAACAAAACTGGGAAAAAAAAAAAAAACAAATGCTAAAGGAACTTCTATAGGGAGGAAACACAAGAGAAGGAAAAGACCTACAATAATACACCCAAAACAGTAAAGAAAATGGTAACAGAAACATACATATTGATAATTACCTTAAATGTAAATGGAGTAAATGCTCCAACCAAAATAAATAAATTGGCTGAATGGATACAAAAACAAGACCCGTATGTATGCTGTCTACAAGAGACCCACTTCACACCTAGGGACACATACAGACTGAAACTGAGGGAATGGAAAAAGATATTCCGTGTAAATGGAAAAAAAAAGAAAGCTGGAGTAGAAATTCTCATATCAGACAAATAGATTTTATAACAAAGACTATTACAAGAGACAAAGAAGGACACTACATAATGAACAAGGGATCATTCCAAGAAGAAGATATAAAAATTGTAAATATTTATGCAACCAACATAAGAGCACCTCAGTACATAAGGCAAATACTAACAGCCATAAAAGGGGAAATTGACAGTAACACAATCATACTAGGAAACTTTAACACCCCACTTTCACCAATGGACAGATCATCCAAAATGAAAATAAATAAGGAAACACAACCTTTAAATGATACATTAAACAACATGGACTTAATGGTGTTTTATAGGACTTTCCATCCAAAAACAACAGAATACACACTCTTCTCAAGTGCTCATGGAACATTCTCCAGGATAGAGCATATCCTGGGTCACAAATCAAGCCTTGGTAAACTAAAGAAAATTGAAATCGTATCAAGTATCTTTTCCAACCACAACACTATGAGATTAGAAATCAATTACAGGGGAAAAAACGTAAAAAACACAAACACACGGAGGCTAAACAATATGCTACAAAATAACCAAGAGATCACTGAAGAAATCAAACAGGAAATAAAAAAAAATACCTAGAAACAAATGACAAGGATAACACAATGACCCAACACCTATGGGATGCAGCAAAAGCAGTTCTAACAAGGAAGTTTATAGCAATACAATCCTACCTCAGGAAACAAGAAAAATCTCAAATAAACAACCTAAACTTACACCTAAAGCAATTAGAGAAAGAAGAACAAAAAAACCCCAAATTTAGCTGAAGGAAACAAAATCATAAAGATCAGATCAGAAATAAGTGAAAAAGAAATGAAGGAAACAATAACAAAGATCAAAAAAACTAAAAGCTGGTTCTTTGAGAAGATAAACAAAATTGATAAACCATTAGCCAGACTTATCAAGAAAAAAAGGGAGAAGACTCAAATCAATAGAAATAGAAATGAAAGAGAAGTAACAACTGACACTGTAGAAATACAAAGGATCATGAGAGATTACTACAAGCAACTGTATGCAAATAAAATGGAAAAGCTGGAAGAAATGGACAAATTCTTAGAAATGCACAACCCTCCGAGACTGAACCAGGAAGAAACAAAAAATATGAACAGAATAATCACAAGCACTGAAATTGAAACTGATTAAAAATCTTCCAACAAACAAAAGCCCAGGACCAAATGGCTTCACAGGCAAATTCTATCAAACATTTAGAGAAGAGCTAACACCTGTCCTTCTCAAACTCTTCCAAAATATAGCAGAGGGAAAACACTTCCAAACTCGTCCTATGAGGCCACCATCACTCCGATACCAAAACCAGAAAAATATGTCAAAAAGAAAGAAAACTACAGGCCAATATCACTGATGAACACAGATGCAAAAATCCTCAACCAAATACTAGCAAACAGAATCTAACAGCACATTAAAAGGTTCATACACTATGATCAAGCAGGGTTTATCCCAGGAATGCAAGGATTCTACAATATACACAAATCAATCAACATGATACACCATATTAACAAGTTGAAGGAGAAAAACACTTGATTATCTCAACACATGCAGATAAAGCTTTCGACAAAATTCAACACCCATTTATGATAAAAACCCTCCAGAAAGTAGGCATAGAGGGAACTTTCCTCAACAAAATAAAGGGCATATATGACAAACCCACAGCCAACATCATCCTCAATGGTCAAAAACTGAAACCATTTCCACTAAGATCAGGAACAAGACAAGGTTGCCCACTCTCACTACTATTACCCAACATTGTTTTGGAAGTTTTAGACACAGCAATCAGATAAGAAAAAGAAAGAAAAGGAATCCAAATTGGAAAAGAAGAATTAAAGCTGTCACTGTTTTCAGATGACATGATACTATACATAGAGATTCCTAAGGATGCTACCAGAAAACTACTAGAGCTAGTCAATGGATTTGGTAAAGTAGCAGGATACAAAATTAATGCACAGAAATCTCTTGCATTCCTATATACTAATGATGAAAGTGAAATTAAGAAAACGCTCCCATTAACCAGTGCAACTAAAAGAATAAAATGTCTATGAATAAAACTACCTAAGGAGACAAAAGACCTGTATGCAGAAAATTATAAGACACTGATGAAAGAAATTAAAGATGATACAAATAGATGGAGAGATATACCATGTTATTGGATTGGAAGAATCAACATTGTGAAAATGACTCTACGACCCAAAGCAATCTACAGATTTTATGCAATCCCTGTCAAACTACCACTGACACTTTCACAGGACTAGAAGAAAAAATTTCAAAATTTGTATGGAAACACAGAAGACCCCGAATAGCCAAAGCAATCTTGAGAAAGAAAAATGGAGCTTCAGAAATCAGGCTCCCTGACTTCAGACTATACTACAAAGCTACAGTAATCAAGACAGTATGGTACTGGCACAGAAACAGAAATATAGATCAGTGGAACAGGATAGAAAGCCCAGAGATAAACCCACGCACATAGGGTCACCTTATCTTTCATAAAGGAGGCAAGAATATACAGTGGAGAAAAGACAACCTCTTCCATAAGTGGTGCTGGAAAAACTGGACAACTGAATGTAAACAAATGTAATTAGAACACTCCCTAAAACCATGCACATAAATAAACTCAAAATGGATTAAAGACCTAAATGTAAGGTCACACACCATCAAACTCTTAGAGGAAAATATAGGCAGAACACTCTATGTCATAACTCACAGCAAGATCCTTTTTGACCCACCTTGTAGAGAAATGGAAATAAAAATAAACAAACGGGACCTAATGAAACTTAAAAGCTTTTGCACAGCAAAGGAAACGATAAACAAGACCAAAAGACAACCCTCAGAATGGGAGAAAATATTTGCAGATGAAGCAACTAACAAAGGATTAATCTCCAAAGTTTACAAGCAGCTCATGCAGCTCAACATTTAAAAAACAAACAACCCAATCCAAAAATGGGCAGAAGACCTAAATAGACATTTTTCCAAAGAAGATATACAGATTGCCAACAGACACATGAAAGAATGCTCAACATTATTTATTTATTTATTTATTTATTTATTGCGGTACGCGGGCCTCTCACTGTTGTGGCCTCTCGCGTTGCAGAGCACAAGCTCCAGATGCGCAGGCTCAGCGGCCATGGCTCACGGGCCCAGCCGCTCCGCGGCACGTGGGATCTTCCCGGACCGGGGCACGAACCTGTGTCCCCTGCATCAGCAGGCGGACTCTCAACCACTGCCTCACCAGGGAAGCCCGCTCAACATTATTAATCATTAGAGAAATGCAAATCAAAAATACAATGAGATATCATCTCACACCAGTCAGAATGGCCATCATCAAAAAATCTACAAACATTAAATGCTGGAGAAGGTGTGGAGAAAAGGGAACCCTCTTGCACTGTTGGTGGGAATGTAAATTGATACAGTCCCTATGGAGGTTCCTTAAAAAACTGAAAATAGAACTACCATATGACCCAACAATCCCACTACTGGGCATAATCCCTGAGGAAACCATAATTCAAAAAGAGTCATGTACCACAATGTTCATTGCAGCTCTATTTACAGTAGCCAGGACATGGAAGCAACCTAAGTGTGCATCAACAGATGAATGGATAAAGAAGATGTGGCACATATATACAATGGAATATTACTCAGCCATAAAAAGAAATGAAATTGAGTTATTTTTAATGATGTGGATGGACCTATAGTCTGTCATACAGAGTGAAGTTAAGTCAGAAAGAGAAAAACATATACCATATGCTAACACATATATATGGAATCTAAAAAAATAAAAATATGTCATGAAGAACCTAGGGGTAAGACGGAAATAAAGACACAGACCTACTAGAGAATGGGCTTTAGGATATGGGGAGGGGGAAGGGTAAGCTGGGACAAAGTGAGAGAGTGGCATGGACATATATACACTACCAAATGTAAAATAGATAGCTAGTGGGAAGCAGCCGCATAGCACAGGGAGATCAGCTCGGTGCTTTGTGACCACCTGGAGGGGTGGAATAGGGAGGTTGTGAGGGAGGAAGATGCAAGAGGGAGGAGATATGAGGATATATGCAGAAACTAACACACCATTGTAAAGCAATTATACTCCAATAAAGATGTTTAAAAAAAAAAAGAACTGCAAGGTTTGAGCATGTGTAAAAACAGCCTGTTCTTCCTGGATTTTCTGGGATAATCCTGGTGTCAATTTGATCATATCTAAGATGCTATTGATTGTAAGACACACCGTATTTTCTGTATCACTGATCAGGAAAAAAAGTTAACCCAACATGTTATTGATTGCAAGACACATCCTTATCCTTATTTCAGTGATGTTAGAATAATAAAACTATGTGTATATTAGAATTGATTAAAAAATACTCTATGCTGTGTTCTTGTTTGACCATGCGCACCTAGACCAATGTGTCTGACCAGTATGCTTCAATTTTGATTCAGAAAATATGATTATATTATACATAACTAAAAAAAAAGCACAGACACACTCACTAAGCAAGGCTGGGCCATGTAAAAAGTGTACAAGAAACTGTCTTGCTTTCAAATAGATTCCAAGTTTAGACATTCTCACAATAATGCACAGAACCTAGTACAGGGCTGACATCAGAAATCACCATCCAGCATAATTTCCCCAAGGATTCAGACTACAACACAGTAACCCCTGCAATGCCTTTGTCCTGTGCCACTGCGTGGGGTTAACTACTTTTTGTTATTAGACCTTTAAGTGCTACTATAGCTATCTGCAAATGGAGGACTTAGATAAATGCATTTAGAAACTAGGAGACAATGAGGGGACACTGATTGTTCGACTAATAAGAAATGGGACTAACCCTAGCAGTTAACTCCTCCTCTGCATTTATCTCATGCCACTGGCTATTAATATCACTAGCTGATTTTAAAAAGACTTTGATAAATATTTGCTGATATCTGGGGTGTCTCCTTGTGGGATTATAGCTTCCCATCTCCTCTGCTTCTATTCATCTTCATTCATAATGTATTTATTGAATATCTATTTTTGTAAAGCACTTGGCTAGGCATTGTGACAGGTTATAAGAACAAGACACCGTTCCTGCCTTCAAGGACCTGAGAATTCATCAGAGGAGGTAAGACATGAATGCAAAGCTCACTAGGGCAGAGTAGAGACAGACATGTTCTAATAATCCTAAGGAAGCACATGGTAAACTCTGAGAAAGGACAAAGAATATATTTAGAAGGCCTGGAAGGATGTTAATGTTTGCACGTGTGATTGTTTGAGAGGGACATTTCAAATGTAAACAAAAACACGGCAGCAGCAAATTATAAGACATGTTTGGGGAAAAAAAGAAAATCATTTGATTAGGCTGAAACTCAGTCTCTGACTGACTATAGGCCAGTGGTTGTATTTAGAAACACTGAATGCCAAGTTAATGGTTTAAACAAGTTTTTGTAGGTAACAAGTCGCCAGTGAAGATTTCTGAGCAGAAAATAACAGACTCAGAGGTATGGTTTAGGAAAGCTAACATAGGAACAAGTAGAATGGCCAGAAAGTCTGGAGGCAAAGAAAACACACACACACACACACACACACACACACACACTGCTGCCTGGCTAGTTCAATAGCCTGGTGAAAGCTTACTAGACTGTGAACAAAGAGATTAGAAGGGGGAAGAGAAAGGAGATGACAAAGTCAAGAGATGTTGAAGATGTAAAATTGCCAGGCTTTGGCAATGGATGAGATGTGAGAACATGAGGGATGGAGGTAACAAATATGACTGACGCTTTCAGCCTGGCTGACTGGAAAGATTCAATGTAATTAACATAGGAAAGGACAGAAAAAGAAGAAAAGGTATGGGAGGTGTAATGATGTTTTTTATTTTTTAAGACAGCCTTGGAGAGGAGAACTTCTCAGACTTTAAGGTACTTTCGAATCACCCAAGGATTTTGCTAAAGTGAACACTGATTCATTAGGAGAGGAGTGGGGCATGATATTCTACATTTCTAATGAGTGCATAAGAAATGTTAATGTCACTGCCCTACACCACAGTTTAATGCAGCAAGGCTGCAGAGAATGCCAAGCGGAGACGTCAAGGAGAATTTTGGTAGAATAAAGCAGGCCTGCCTATGAGCTGTGCCAAGAAATCAATTTGACAACAGCATTAATAAAAATCCATATAAAAGGAAAAACAACATAATTTAGGTCAAATATATTTTAGGAAAATTAAGCACAATTATTTTTAAAGTGCTTTCAATTTTTCTTGCTTCTTATTCATAGTACCCATAAACACATATGCATACTTGCTACTCACATTCACAAACCCAAAAACACATACAAACACAAACACATGCAACTTCTTTACTTATTACATGGGTTTTTTCCCAAACAGAAATCCCTCATAAACACCTAAGTGTACTGGTATAGACAAGTATCTATATTAAAAATTAAGATGGAGGGGTTCCCTGGTGGTGCAGTGGTTAAGAATTCGCCTCCCAGTGCAGGGGACACGGTTTTGAGCCCTGGTCCGGGAAGATCTCACATGCCGCGTAGCAACAAAGGCCATGCGCCACATGGCCACATGGCCAACGAAGACCACATGCGCCACAACTACTGAGCCTGCGCTCTAGAGCCCGCATATCACAACTACTGAAGCCCGCGTGCCTAGAACCCGTGCTCCGCAACTAGAGAAGCCACCACAATGAGAAGCCCGCGCACGGCAACGAAGAGTAGCCCCCACTCACCACAACTAGAGAAAGCCCG
Organism: Orcinus orca; assembly: GCF_937001465.1. NCBI lineage: Eukaryota > Metazoa > Chordata > Mammalia > Artiodactyla > Delphinidae > Orcinus > Orcinus orca. The sequence continues at coordinate 113,749,044 of NC_064580.1, forward strand.
CGCACAGCAACAAAGACCCAATGCAGCCAAAAATAAATAAATTAAATAAATATTTTTTTTAAAAAAACAGTGTATATGTGTCAATCCCAATCTCCCTAAAAAAAAAAAAATTAAGATGGAGAAAAGAAATTAATGCTCCTTCAAAAATACCATATTCACACATAATTAACTGTAAGTTGCTCTTTCTCCTTGAACTCCCACCCCCTACTTCATGATAACTTTGATTATATGGATAAATAACTTTATCCTTTTAATTCTCAGATGTAAATATGAATTACCTCTACATGCCATCTTTTCACTAGTCAGTAAGTGAACACTTCTGTCAGATACACCATTTAGCATGAGTAATACAAATTAAATACTTTGCTAACTTTATACCTTCTCTAAAGAATTTGGTTAGCCTGACTTATATGAGGAAACTCAGATGATTCCACTTAATGGGTAGGGAAGGTGCATTGATATAACATGAACACCTGACTGTGCACAACTTCTCAAGGAAATCATGGATTCTCTTTTAACTGAGAAGGTTTTTTTTTAAACATCTTTATTGGAGTATAATTGCTTTACAATGTTGTGTTAGCTTCTGCTGTATAACAAAGTAACTCAGCTATATGTATACATATATTCCCATATCCCCTCCCTCTTGGCTTCTCTGCTATCCAAAAGAAAGGGCATCAGAACAGCCAAAATACCTGCTGTGGAAATGTTTCTTCACTGGTCTTTGAAATCTCTATTCTATGCTGACTTTCATAAGTATAAAATCTTCCACACTCGATCACCTGGGGAGCTGTGATGTTAACTGCCAACGACCTGCGTGACACAAAAGCTGAAACCAAAGGGCAAGAAGAGGCTCCATGTGGATAAACAAGCATGGGCACTGTGAACCCCAACCCAGGCACATATTGTGAATTTGTTAGAGGGAATGTGGAGCATCACAGGTGGAATTTCCTCTGGCCCTTAATTTTTAGGATGCTCCCTGAAAATTCTCAGCAGAGGAAATGGCAGGTGTGATGAGCCTGTTTCCAAAGCTCTTTCCAACAACCTTCAGATTTGATACATTCAGACTGCAATTAAAAATATCAATCAACTCACCAGTATTTTTAGGAGTGTTCCAAATGGGTCACCTTTAAAGGAAATAATTGGAGGCAAGCTGAAAAAACAGCAGGCACTCAATAAATGCTTCTATGAATGAGTGAAAGGAATGAATGTGTGAGAGAGTGAATGAAAAGCCTACAATCTAAAGAGCCTAAATCTGTAAATGATAAGAAAAGTACATTTCCTGAGGAAACTAGCTCATCTCAATTTGAAAACACTAATTTCTGACCTCAAGAGTGCATATAATGTATTTTCTCATCCGTTTGATATATGTTTATAAACTAGCTTTTCCAGACAAAGTTCATTATAGGAAAAAGAAAAAAATATTCATGTCCTCTGCCTGAGCCCTTGAATCTGATTGAATCGAATGAGAAACCTGGTCCTACTGACTTTTGTCCAGTGTTGCAGCCATTTGATGAAGTTTTAACTGCATTGCGCTGGTCTGTCCCCATCTAAAGTTATAAATCCCAGGTAGATTTGAGAGGGACCCCAAATGGGAAAAAGAATGAGTTCTCTTCTGCTGCTATACAAACGCATTTCCCATGGTCAATATGATTTTATATAAAGTCAACTGCTTTTCTTCACTGAGCAATGGCCATGCTCCTCCAATAAATTATTATGAGGTGAGAAATCAGTAAATTATGAGCTTTAATTTCTACAGGACTAAATAAAACGTTCATGAGATGACTACGGAAGTCCTTCCTAAGAATGATTTCAAATGACTTGGATAGATTATTTTAATATTGAAAAAAAATAGTACCTAATATTAATTTTCATTGCTAATTTTGGAAGAAAATTGAAACTGTGTGCTCAAATATGTCTTTCTTGAAAAATGGTTATGTTAACTACCGAGGACACTGAATTGCAGCTAACTCGATAAGAAGCCATTATTGGAGGGAAAGTAATGATTCTATTAAAAACTGATGAACATAAGGTAAATCTAAATATATTAAAGTGTTAACTCTCTGAAATGCAGGACTTTCAGAAACACTTACTGTGAATAAGACTTCCCAAGTAAAGGGACATTCAAAAAATCATAGACATTTCATTATAATCATGGACACTTCCTCACATGTATAGAATGTGAAGTGCAGAGAAGGTTAAGGGAAGTTTCCACTTATAAAAGAAAGGAGAATGAGGCAGACATTTCAGCTAAAAGGGCACCCCAACTTTACGCTGACATGCTGGAAAACAAGGCATACCCACAAAGAGAAAATAAAGATGCTAAGGGAGATGGAGTTAGAAGAAGGGACCAAAGTAAGAGAATGCAAGTGCTCAGTACTGGTCCCAGCGGACATTATGACTCTCGGCATGTGGTGTGAGTACCCATTTATCTCTGCCATCTCTCCCTACCCACTCATGCTCAGTCCCTCTCTAGAGAAACCCCTGCTCTTGAGAGAAAACCCTAGATCATGCTCACTACAGTAGAAAGACTAATCCAAGCTCCCTGGGACTCCTGGGAATTGCTGGGGGTGAGCAGGAGAGAGGTGGAGAGACAGATGGAAGAGAGGGCAGTGAAGGGTGTAACTGTTAACAAAGGTGACACCAGTGCATTCAGCTAAAGGAGTCTGGTGCAAGTGGGAAAAGTTGGGGCAGGAGGTCTTCCCTCTCTTCCTGCATCTGTGTGGGGCTGTGCTGGTGACCGCCACACTTTCAAAAATGCCCTGTTGCAAACAAGTGCCAGTGTTCTTGCTACACTAACGAGCTAAGTGACGCAGTGGACAAAGCAAGGATGCTGTCCCTGGCTCAATCTCTCTTCGACAATGATAATTTGCCACGTCAACTTACCTTGCCAGGCATGAAGCATCAGAGGATTAGCTATTAAAAGAAAGACACTTTCTTGCTCATTACAGCCTACAATGTAAAACGTCCAGAGATGTAAAGAGTTCTGTTTTCACCATTAAAGTAAAAATTATTTCCGGCAGCTTTGGGAGAAAATGCAATTATTTTCCTTCCTGTCACAGAGTCTCCACACTCACCTAGAGATGAGCATACCCATTTTATGCTCATTTTAATAAATGGCCTCATCTTCCTTTGAATGATGACAGTGAAAGATCTTCCCTGACGTGGGTCGGGGGGGCTGGTCCCTGCGCCCTCACCCCTTGGGATGTGGGGTCACCAAAGGCAGAAGTAATTAGACAGCACTGAGTCATTGCCACTCACATCCCCTAGCCGCAGGAAGAAGAAGCTTTTCACAGAGGAAAATGAACTCTTCAGGCAGAGTCCACTCATTTTTCCAATGACCAGAACCCACTCGGGCCACACTGCCACAGGCTGTGTCAGTGCTCTACTCCTGGAGAAGTCCAGTGGGCGCCCCTAGGAAACGTTACACTTTGGGTCTGCTTAGCCACAGCTCTTTCCCCTCTTAGCCAACACAGAGAAAGAGGGACACCTGTAGCTCCACCTACACGATATCAGAGCTCATTGGTGATGGTCACATCTCTCCGCCAGCTTGGTTGTTGAGTGAAACTGGCCTAGGTGGCAATTTGCCTCCCTGCGCAACTGATTCACTTGGCTTTGATCTGGCCACTGGGCTGGCCATAATCTCAGCCCCTGCTTCAGGCCCTCTTCCTCTTGGTTCCAAAGAAGAACCCAGTGAGATAGTGTGGCTATCTCAGTGCAATCTCGTCCAATAAATTCAGGATCAACATTTTAAAGATGACTTGTTCGCACCATCTGGCCTCATGAACAATCATATCACCACCCAAGACAGATATCCAGAATAGATAAATCACGAGTCCTTCTCTCTCTACACACATACCTTCTTACCATGTTTTTACTACAGTATGCTTTCCATAGTTTAGTGAGAACACACTTTGACGTAAATTGTAGCAATAATTTTTTGTATCCGTCTCCTAGATTAATGGAACTAAAAACAAAAATAAGCAAAAATAAACAAATGGGACCTAATTAAACTTAAAAGCTTTTGCACAACAAAGGAAACCATAAAGAAAACAAAAAGACAACGCACAAAATGGGAGAAAATATTTGCCAACGATGCTACAGACAAGAGATTAATTTCCAAAATATACAAACAGCTCATACAGCTTAATATCAAAACAAACCAAACAACCCAATCAAAAAATGGGCAGAAGGCTTAAATAGACATTTCTCCAAAGAAGTCAAAATGATACACAACAGGCACATGAAAAGATGCTCAATTATTAGAGAAATGCAAATCAAAACTACAATGAGGTATCACCTCACACCAGGGAGAATGGCCATCATTAAAATGTCTACAAATAATAAATGCTGGAGAGGGTGTGGAGAAAAAGAAACCCTCTTACACTGTTGGTGAGAATGTAAACTGGTGCGGCCACTATCGAGACCAGTAAGGAGGTTCCTTAAAAAACTAAAAGTAGAGCAACCATCATGGGAGTGATACAGTAATACCACTTCTGGGCATGTACCCAGAGAAAACCATAGTTTGAAAAGATACATGTACCCCAAACAGCAGCACTATTTACAATAGCCAACACATGGAAGCAACCTAAATGTCCATTGACAGATGAATGGATAAAGAAGATGTGGTATATATATATACAATAGAATATTAATCATCCATTAAAATGAATAAAATAATGCCATTTGCAGCAACATGGATGGACTTAGCAATTATATTAGTGAAGTAAGTCTCACAGATAAAGACAAATATCACAATACCATTTATAGGTGTAATCTAAAAAATGGATACAAATGAACTTGTTTACAAAACAGAAATAGACCCACAGACATAGAAAACAAACTTGTGGTTACCAAAGGGGATAGTGCGGGAGAGATAAATTAGGAGTTTAGGATTAACATATACACACTACTACATATAAAATAGGTAAACAACAAGGACCTACTATATAGCACAAGGAACTATACTCAACACCTTGGAATAACCTATAATGGAAAAGAATCTGTATAACTGAATCACTTTGCTGTACACTTGAAAGTAATACAACATTGTAAATTCAAAAAATAATTAATTAAAAAAATAATACTGAGCTTTTATAAATCTAATAAATTAACCTCAAATGTATAAAGCAAAAAAATTAATAGATATACAGGAGAAATGAACAATCCTGACATCATACTGGGGAGATTTCTATATAACTTTTCTTGATTATGGACAGGTAATACAGATAAAAATTAAATATTAATGATTTGTAAAATACTATTAACAAGCTTAATCTAATGGACAAAGGTTGAATTCTGTACAGAATTAGAATATACCAATTATTCTCATACACACACAGAACATTTACAAATATTAATTATACTAAGGGGTTAAGAAAGTCAAGTTTCAGAGAATTGGTATCTGACTAAAACACAAGCTAGATGTCAATAACAAAAAATTTTTTAATTCCTTACATTTGGAAATTTAAAAGCACATTTCTAAGTCACAGATTAAAGAAGAATAACACTGGAAGTTTTTAAATACTTAGAACTCAACAATAATAAAATGCTTCATATAAAACCTGTTAGATATAAATAGCAGGTACTTAGAAGGAAAGTTATTGTCTTATATGTTTTTATTAGAAAGTGATATCAATTAATTAATTTAATTTACTTAAATTATCTCAAAATTAATATGCTATGCATGTAACTTAAGAAATTTGAATAAAGAACAAGAAAATGTAATAAAAGGAAGGATACAACAATGATAAGAAAAACAGACAATGAAATAAAAAACAAGGAGATTAAAAAGAATATACAAAACCAAAGATCGCTTCTTTGGAAAGATTAACAAAATTGGCAAACCTTTGGTAAAATTTATCCTAACAAAAATAGAAGGTAAAAACTATAATTCTAGAAATGAAAAGTGGGTCATCACTACAGATACCACACAGATTAAAAGTATAATAAGATAATACTTTTAAAATCTTTATGCCAAAAAGTGAAAAAAACAAAGTTCTAGTTACATATAAATTACCAAAATTTATTAGAAATATACAGTCTTAATAGTCCAATAACTATTTAAAATATAGAAGCAGTATTAAGAACTTTCCCACAAAGAAAACACCACACCCAAATGTTCTTGCTGGTGTTTTCTACCAAAATTTCAAGGAGCAAATTATTTCCATCTTAAATAATACTTTCTAAAAAATAAAATAGGTAATACTCTCTAACTCATTCTGTGAAGTTATTATAATCTTGCTATCCAAACCAGAAAAAGACACTATGAGAAGGGAAATTCATAGGCCATTCTCTCTCATGACCTAGATTAAAAGAAAATCTTAAAATTGAAAAGAGTTAATTGAGTCAAAAAATATGTAAAAATACTAATATACAATGATCAAGCTGAATTTATCCCAAGCAGTCAAGAGTGATTGGCCTAAAAAAATCAATAAATGTTATTATGTTAACATATTAACCACAAGGTGAGAAATGAAAAATTCATCCTGAACATGCATCTGGGCCCATGTGGAACAAATGTGCTTCCCACTGACACTCATTCATTTATTATTCAAATATATGTAATGAATACAGACTCTATTCCACGTGTATATCACATGGCACTGTAATGATATATTTATGCGATGGCTTCTTCAAAGAAACTGAGTGCTCCTTAAAGGCAGTCATTATTCACCACTGTGTCTATAGCACAATCACTGGAATAGTCTGTATATATAACATATGTGTGTATATGTGTGATATATGCTTGGAATATTCTAAGAAACAGGGCAAAAGATACCTCGTATAGAGTCAGAAAAGCCATGTTTGACTTGGCAGTGCCCAAACTGAAACTTACCTTAAACAACGCATGTAGCAATAGTCAAAATATGGAAACAACCTAAATATTCATCAACAGATGAATGGATAAATAAAATGTTGTATTACCATTCAGGGAAATGTTATTCTGCCTTTAAAAAGAATTAAATCCTGCCATTTGTAACAACATGGATGGATCTGGAGGACATTATGCTAAGTGAAATAAACCAGACACAGAAAGACAAATATTGTATTATTTCACTCATATAAGAACTCTAAAATAGTCAAATTCATAGCAGCAGAGAGTAGAATGGTGGTTTCCAGGGGCTGAGTGGAGGGGAAAACAAGGAGGTAATGATCAAAGGGTCAAAAGTTTCAGTTATGCAAAATAAACCAGTATTGGCGATCTCCTATACAACATAGTGCCTATAGATAACAATGCTGTATTGTGTACTTAAAATTTCCTAAGAGAGAAGATCTTTTTTTTTTTTTTTTTTTTGCAGTACGCAGGCCTCTCACTGTTGTGGCCTCTCCTGTTGCGAAGGACAGGCTCCAGACGTGCAGGCCCAGCGGCCATGGCTCACGGGCCCAGCCGCTCCACGGCATGTGGGATCTTCCCGGACTGGGGCACGAACCCGCGTCCCCTGCATTGGCAGGCAGATTCTTAACCACTGCGCCACCAGGGAAGCCCCAGTAGGTCTTATATTAAGTGTTTGTAACACATACACAAATAATAATGATAACAATAATAATAATTGGAGTAAGAGGAAAATTTGGGAGATGAGAATACATTGTAGTGAGAAACCATATGGTGTGTGTGAGAGAGGAGTGATAAAACCATTCATTATTGTTGGAGTTCAAAGTGTGACACACTGAGTGTTAAAAGCTGTGTCTGCAGAAGCAGTCAGAAGCATATCATGGAAGGCCTTGTTTGTAATATTGAAGAATTTGGACTTCATTATGCTAATATTATTAATCATATGAATATATTCTCTAATACTGAGCCATCATTGCTTTCTGGGAATGTGAGCTCCACTTGTGCTGCTTTATTCTATTTGCTAAAATTTTATTTAGGATATCTGCATCAATATTAAGATTGATATGAGGGCTTTTTTTTTATATACTATTTTTGTCAGGTTTTGATATTGGTGATATTCCAGCTTAGGAAGACATTGAAAACTTTCCTCTCCAGTCTCTGCCAGTGATTCTCAAACTTTTGTGTGCATAAGAATCACTTTAGAAACTTGATAAGAATGCAGATTCCCAGACTTCACTTTCAGGTCTATAATTCAAAATGTCTGGGTTAGAAAAGCAATTTGGGGGACTTCCCTGGTGGTCCAGTGGGTAAGACTCCGTGCTCCCAATGCAGGGGAACCAGGTTCAATCTCTGGTAAGGGAACTAGATCCCACATGCATGCTGAAACTAAGAGTTTGCATGCTCCAACTAAGAGTCCATATGCCACAACTAAGGAGCCCATATGCCACAGCTAACAAACCCACATACAGAAACTAAAGATCCAGCATGCCGCAACTAAACATGCCACAACAAAATCCCACATGCCACAACTAAGACCCAGCAGAGCCAAAATAAATAAATAAATGAACATTTAAAAAAAAAGAAAAGAAAAGAAAAGCAATTTTGAACTTCTCAGGTGTTCTTGAGTCAGATACTTTAATGGTCAAGCTTTTTAAGAAACAATGTTGTATGTTCTGGACCAGGTTAAATAACTTTGAAGTTACTTCATTCTTAAAGGTTTTATGGAATTTCATTTGGAGTAGTAATACTCATATCAGACAAAATAGACTTTAAAATAAAGACTGTTACAAGAGACAGGGAAGGACACTACAGAATGATCAAGGAATCAATCCAAGAAAAACCAATTGTAAATATTTATGCACACAACATAGCAGCACCTTAATATATAAGGCAAATGCTAACAGCCATAAAAGGGGAAATTGACAGTAACACAATAAGAGTGGGGGAAATTAACACCCCACTGACACCAATGGACAGATCATCCAGACAGAAAATTAATAAGGAAACACAAGCTTCAAATACACATTAGACCAGATAGAATTAATTGATATTTGTAAGACATTCCATCCAAAAGCAGCAGAACACATTTTCTTCTCAAATGCACATGGAACATTGTCCAGGATAGATCACATCTCAGGTCACAAATCAAGCCTTGGTAAACTTAAGAAAATTGAAATCATATCAAGCATCTTTTCCAACAACAACACTATGAGATTAGATATCAATTACAGGAAATAAAAAGAACAAACACAGGGAGGCTAAACAATATGTTACTAAACAACCAATGGATCACTGAAGAAACCAGAGGAAATAAAAAAATACCTAGAAACCAATAACAATGAAAACACAAAGACCCAAAACCTATGGGATTCAGCAAAAGCACTTCTAAGAGGGAAGTTTATAGCAATACAACCTTACCTCAAGAAACCACTCTTATTCAACATAGTTTTGGAAGTTCTAGACACAGCAAACAGAGAAGAAAAAGAAATAAAAGGAATCCAAATCGGAAAAGAAGAAGTAAAGCTGTCACTCTTTGCAGATGACATGATATTACACATAGAGAATCCTAAAGATGCTACCAGAAAACGACTAGAGCTAATCAATGAATTTGGTAAAGTAGGAGGATAAAAAATTAATGCACAAAAATCTCTGGCATTCTTATACACTAATGATGAAAAACCTGAAACTGAAATTAAGAAAACACTCCCATTTACCATTGCAACAAACAGAATAAAATATCTAGGAATAAGCCTACCTAAGGAGATAAAAGACCTGTATGCAAAAAATTATAAGACACTGATGAAAGAAATTAAAGATGATACAAATAGATGGAGAGATATACCATGTTCTTGGATTGGAAGAATCAACATTGTGAAAATAACTATACTATCCAAAGCAATCTACAGATTCAATGCAATCCCTATCAAACTACCACTGGCATTTTTTCACAAAACTTGAACAAAAAATTTCACAATTTGTATGGAAACACAAAAGACCCCGAATAGCCAAAGCAATCTTCAGAAAGAAAAACGGAGCTGGAGGAAGCAGGCTCCCTGACTTCAGATTATACAACAAAGCTACAATAATCAAGACAGTATGGTACTGGCACAAAAACAGAAATATAGATCAATGGAACAGGATAGAAAGGCCAGAAATAAACCCACGCACATATGCTCAACTTATCTTTGGTAAAGGAGGTAAGAATATACAGTGGAGAAAAGACAGCCTCTTCAATAAGTGGTGCTGGGAAAACTGGACAGGTACATGTAAAAGAATGAAATTAGAACACTCCTTAACACCCCACACAAAAATAAACCCAAAATGGATTAAAGACCTAAACATAAAGCCAGACACTATCAAACTCTTAGAGGAAAACATAGGCAGGATGCTCTATAACATAAATCACAGCAAGATCCTTTTTGACCCCCCTCCTAGAGAAATGGAAATAAAAACAAACATAAACAAATGGGACCTAATGAAACTTAAAAGCTTTAGCACAGCAAAGGAAATCATAAATAAGACCAAAAGAAAACCCTCAGAAGGAGAGAAAATATTTGCAAATGAGGCAACTGACAAAGGATTAATCTCCAAAATTTACAAGCAGCTCATGCAGCTCAATAACAAGAAAACAAACAACCCAATCCAAAAATGGGCAGAAGACCTAAAGAAACATTTCTCCAAAGAAGATATACAGATTGCCAACAAAAACATGAAAGAATGCTCAACATCATTAATCATTAGAGAAATGCAAATCAAAAATACAATGAGATATCATCTCACACCAGTCAGAATGGCCATCATCAAAAAATCTAGAAACAATAAATGCTGGAGAGGGTGTGGAGAAAAGGGAACACTTTTGCACTGTTGGAGGGAATGTGAATTGGTACAGCCACTATGGAGAACAGTATGGAGGTTCCTTAACAAACTACAAATAGAACTACCACACGACCCAGCAATCCCACTACTGGGCATATACCCTGAGAAAACCATAATTCAAAAAGAATCATGTACCAAAATGTTCATTGCAGCTCTATTTACAATAGCCAAGACATGGAAGCAACCTAAGTGTCCATCAACGGATGAATGGTTAAAGAAGAAGTGGCACATATATACAATGGAATATTACTCAGCCATAAAAAGAAACGAAATTGAGTTACTTGTAGTGAGGTGGATAGACCTAGAGTCTGTCATACAGAGTGAAGTAAGTCAGAAGGAGAAAAACAAATACCGTATGCTAACACATATATATGGAATCTAAGAAAAAACAATGTCATGAAGAACCTAGGGCTAAGACAGGAATAAAGACACAGACCTACTAGAGCATGGACTTGAGGATACGGGGAGGGGGAAGGGTAAGCTGTGACAAAGTGAGAGAGTGGCATGGACATATATACACTACGAAACGTAAAACAGATAGCTAGTGGGAAGCAGCCGCATAGCACAGGGAGATCAGCTAGGTGATTTGTGATCACCCAGAGGGGTGGGATAGGGAGGGTGGGAGGGAGGGAGACACAAGAGGGAAGAGATAATGGGAACATATGTATATGTATAACTGATTCACTTTGCTATAAAGCAGAAACTAACACACCATTGTAAAGTAATTATACTCCAATAAAGATGTTTAAAAATTTTTTTAAAAGAAACAAGAAAAATCTCAAATAACCAACCTGACATTACACCTGAAGCAACCAGAGAAAGAAGAATAAACAAAACCCAAAGTTAGTAGAAGGAAAGAAATCATAAATTTCAGAGCAGAAATAAATGAAATAGAGACTAAGAAAACAATAGCAAAAATCAATGAAGCTAAAAGCTAATTCTTTGAGAAGATAAACAAAATTGATAAACCTTTACCCAGACTCATCAAGAAAAAGAGGGAGAAGACTCCAATCAATAAAATTAGAAATGTGAAAACAGGGTTTTTAGCTGACTTCTAACTTAACTTTTTTCTGTGGTGACTTTTTTGGTTTTTGGATTTTGGGGTTTTTTTAAACATCTTTATTGGAGTATAATTGCTTTACAATGGTGTGCTAGTTTCTGCTTTATAAAAAAATGAATCAGCTATACATATACTTATATCCCCATATCTCTTCCCTTTTGCGTCTCCCTCCCACCCTCCCTATCCCACCTGTCTAGGTGGTCAAAAAGCACCGAGCTGATCTCCCTGTGCTATGTGGCTGCTATGTCTTCTGGCCTTAATTTTATTAATGTATATTTTCCAAGAAATCCACTCAATGCATTCAGGTTTTCAAATGTTTCCTAAGATTAGGTCTAAATATTATTATTATTCTTTTGATTTAATCAATAGCTATGGCTATTTTATCATTTCAGTTCCTAATTTTAGGAGTGATGTTACTACTATTAATTTCCAGATGTTATGCTGGTTTCTTCTTTTTTCATCCAAGCTGTTTAAGAAATTTTGTTTTTAATTTCAATAAACTTTTGTAACGAAGTGTAACATATATTCAGAAAAATTAAAGACTCATAAATATACATTTTGATAAATTTACATTTTGATAAATTACAAAAATTAAAGACATAAATATTCATTTTATTAAATGTTTACAAATTGGTTCATTAACCAATATCAGATCAAGAAATACAACATTATCCATATTCTGCACGTTCCTAGAAGTGTTCATTCCTAATTACTATATCTCCTCCACAAAGGTAACTACTATACTGAGCTCTAACACTATATATGTGTCTACCCTTCTGTGTCTGGTTTCTTTTATTCAAAATTATGCTTTTGAGTTCATACACATCCTTATATATAGCAGTATTTCAATTTCTACTGCTGTATATTAAGTTGTATGAAATATGTTTTATTTCTAACATCCAACTGAATACTTCTTACATTATGTCATATTAATTTTAAGTTTTTTATTTCATAAGACCATGAGATCTACCCTCTTAAATTTAAGTATACAATATAGTATGGTTAACTGTAGGTACTATGTTGTACAGTAAATCTCTAGAACTAATTCATCTTGCATAACTGAAAACTTTATACCCATTAAACAATTCCCCATTTCCCCTCGGCACAACCCTTTGAAACCACCATTCTGTTCTCTGCTTCTATAAATAAGTTCCACTGTTTTAGATACCTCATATAAGTGGCAACATGCAGTATTTGCCTTGTATCTGCGTTATTTCACTTAGCGTAATATCCTCAGTAATATCCACATTCTTGTATATGGCATGATTTCTTTCTTTTAAAAACAAGTAATATTCCATTGTATGTATATGACATATTTTCATTTTACTGAGATATAATTAGTATATAACATTGTTTAAGTTTAAGGTAGACAACGTGCTCATTTAAAACATTTATAAATTGCACTATGATTACCACTGCTACCAGCATTAGCTAACAACTCTGTCATGCAATGTAAATATCCTTTCCATTTTTAAAAAAACACCTCTAATGAGGTATAATTGCTTTACGTTGTTGTGTTAGTTGCTGCTGTATAACAAAGTGAATCAGCTATACATATACATATATCCCCATAATCCCTCCCTCTTGCGTCTCCCTCCCACCTTCCCTTTCCCACACCTCTAGGTGGTCACAAAGTACCGAGCTGATCTCCCTGTACCATGCGGCTGCTTCCCACTAGCTATCTATTTGACATTTGGTAGTACATATATGTCCATGTCACTCTCTCACTGCGTCCCAGCTTACCCTTCCCCCTCCCCGTGTCCTCAAGTCCATTTTCTACGTCTGTGTCTTTATTACTGTCCTGCCCCTAGGTTCTTCAGAACATTTCTTCTTTTAGAAGATGTTGGAGGTAGGAGTTTTATTTATTTTTGCTGTGTTGGGTCTTTGTTTCTGTGTGAGGGCTTTCTCTAGTTGTGGCAAGCGGGGGCCACTCTTCATCGCAGTGCATGGGTCTCTCACTATCGCGGCCTCTATTGTTGCGAAGCACAGGCTCCAGACACGCAGGGTCAGTACTTGTGGCTCACGAGCCTAGCTGCTCTGCGGCATGTGGGATCCTCCCAGACCAAGACTCGAACCCGTGTTCCCTGCATTAGCAGGCAGATCCTCAACCACTGCACCACCAGGGAAGCCCTCATTTTTTTTTTTGATTCCATATATATGTGTTAGCATATGGTATTTGTTTTTCTCTTTCTGACTTGCTTCACTCTGTATGACAGACTCTAGGTCCACCCACCTCACTACAAATAACTCAATTTCGTTTCTTTTTATGGCTAAGTAATATTCCATTGTATATATGTAACAGATCTTCTTTATCCATTTATCTGTCTATGGACACTTAGGTTGCTTCCATATCCTGGCTATTGTAAACAGTGCTGCAATGAACATTGTGGTATATGACTCTTTTTGAATTATGGGTTTCTCGCAGTACATGCCCAGTATGGAATTGCTGGGTCATATGGTAGTTCTATTTTTAGTTTTGTAAGGAACCTCCATACTGTTCTCCTTAGTGGCTGTATCAATTTACATTCCCACTAACAGTGTAGGAGGGTTCCGTTTTCTCCACACCCTCTCCAGCATTTATTATTTCTGGATTTTTTGATGATGGCCATTCTGCCCACTGTAAGGTGATAACTCATTGTAGTTTTGATTTTCATTTGTCTAATGATTAGTGATGTTGAGCATTCTTTCATGTGTTTGTTGGCAATTGGTATATCTTCTTGGAGAAATGCCTATTTAGGTCTTCTGCCCATTTCTGGATTAGGTTATTTGTTTCTCTGATATTGAGCTACATGAGCTGCTTGTATATTTTGGAGATTAATCCTTTGTCAGTTGTTTCATTTGCAAATATTTTCTCCCATTCTAAGGGTTGTCTTTTCGTCTTGTTTATGGTTTCCTTTGCTGTGCAAAAGAATTTAAGTTTCATTCGGTCCCATTCATTTATTTTTGTTTTTATTTCCATTTCTCTAGGAGGTGGGTCAAAAAGGATCTTGCTGTCACTTATGTCATAGAGCATTCGGCCTATGTTTTCCTCTAAGAGTTTGATAGTGTCTGGTCTTACATTTAGGTCCTTAATACATTTTCAGTTTATTTTTTTGTATGGTGCTAGAGAGTGTTCTAATTTCATTCTTTTACATGTAGCTGTCTAGTTTACAAAGCACTACTTATTGAAGAAGCTGTCTTTTCTCCATTGTATATTCTTGCCTCCTTTCTCAAAGATAAGGTGACATATGTGTGTGGGTTTATCGCTGGGCTTTCTATCCTGTTCAACTGATCTATATTTCTGCTTTTCTGTCAGTACCATACTCTTTTGATTACTGTAGCTTTGTAGTATAGATTGAAGTCAGGAAGCCTTATTCCTCCAGCTCTGTTGTTCTTTCTCAAGATTCCTTTGGCTATTTGAGGTCTTTTGTGTTCCATACAAACTGTGAAATTTTTTGTTCTACTTCTGTGAAAAATGCCATTGGTAGTTTGATAGGGATTGCATTGAATCTGTAGATTGCTTTGTGTAGTATAGTTATTTTCACAATGTTGATTCTTCCAATCCAAGCACATGGTATGTCTCTCCATCTGTTTGTATCATCTAATTTCTTTCATCGGTGTCTTATGGTTTTCTGCATACAGGTCTTTTGTCTCCTTAGGTAGGTTTATTCCTAGGTATTTTATTCTTCTTGTTGCAATGGTAAATGGGAGTGTTTCCTTAATTTCTCTTTCAGATTTTTCATCATTAGTGTATAGGAATGCCAGAGAGTTCTGTGCATTAATTTTGTATCCTGCTACTTTACCAAATTCATTGATTAGCTCTAGTAGTTTTCTGGTAGCATCTTTAGGATTCTCTATGTATAGTATCCTCTCATCTACAAACAGAGACAGTTTTACTTCTTTTCAGGTTTGGATTCCTTTTATTTCTTTTTCATCTCTGATTTCTCAGGCTAAAACTTCCAAAACTATGTTGAATAATAGTGGTGTGAGTGGGCAAATTTGTCATGTTCCTGATCTTACTGGAAATGGTTTCAGTTTTTCACCATTGAGAATGATGTTGGCTCTGGGTTTAACAGATATGGCCTTTATTATGGTGAGCTAAGTTCCCTCTATGCCTACCTGGACAGTTTTTATCATAAATGGGTGTTGTATTTTGTCAAAAGCTTTTCCTGTATCTATTGAGATAATCATATGGTTTTTCTTCTTCAGTTTGTTAATATGGTGTATCACATTGATTGATTTAAGTATATTTGACTGTATTGATTTGAGTATTTTAAAATTCCTTGCATTCCTGGGATAAACCCCACTTGATCATGGTGTATGATCCTTTTAAAGTGCTGCTAGTTTCTGTTTGCTAGTATGCTGCTGAGGAGTTTTGCATCTATGTTCATCATTGATATTGGCCTGTAGTTTTCTTTCTTTGTGAAATCTTCGTCTGGTTTTGGTATCAGGGTGATGGTGGTCTCATAGAATGAGTTTGGGAGTGTTCCTCCCTCTGCTACATTTTGGAAGAGTTTGAGAAGAATAGGTGTTAGCTCTTCTCTAAATGTTTGATAGATTTCGCCTGTGAAGCCATCTGGTCCTGGGCTTTTGTTGGTTGGAAGACTTTTAATCACAGTTTCAATTTCAGTGCTTGTGACTTGTCTGTTTCTATTTTCTATTTCTTCCTGGTTCAGTCTCAGAAGGTTGTGCTTTTGTAAGAATTTGTACATTTCTTCCAGGTGATCCATGTTATTGGCATATAGTTGTTTTTAGTAATCTTTGTGTATCTGCAGTGTCGGTTGTTACTTTTCCTTTTTCATTTCTAATTCTGTTGATTTGAGTCTTCTGTTTTTTCTTGATGAGTCTGGCTAATGGTTTATCAACTGTGCTTATCTTCTCAAAGAACTAGCTTTTAATTTTATTGAGCTTTGCTATCATTTCCTTCATTTCTTTTTCATTTATTTCTGATCTGATGTTTATCATTTCTTTTCTTCTGCTAACTTTGGCGTTTTTTCTTCTTCTTTCTCTAATTGCTTTAGGTGTAAGTTTAGATTGTTTATTTGAGATGTTTCTTGTTTCTTGAGGTAGGTTTGTATTGTGATAAATTTCCCTCTTTGAACTACTTTTGCTGCATCCCATAGGTGTTGGGCCATCTTGTTTTCATTGTCATTTGTGTGTAGGTATTTTTTGATTTCCTCTTTGATTTCTTCAGTGATCTCTTGGTTATTTAGTAACATATTGTTTAGCCTCCATGTGTTTTTGTTTTTTACTTTTTTTCCCCTGTAACTGATTTCTAATCTCATAGCATTGTGGTCAGAAAAGATGCTTGATATGATTTCAATTTTCTTAAATTTACTGAGGCTTGATTTGTGACCCAAGGTGTGATCTATCCTGGAGAATGTTCCATGTGCACTTGAGAAGAAACTGTAATCTGCTGTCTTTGGATAGAATGTCTTATAAATATCAATTAAATCTATCTCGTCTATTCTGTCATTTAAAGCTTGTGTTTCCTTATTAATTTTCTGTTTTTATGATCTGTCCATTTGTGTAACTGAGGTAGGTGTTCAAGTCCCCCACTCTTATTGTGTTACTGTCAATTTCCACTTTTATAGCTCTTAGCAGTTGCCTTATGTATTGAGGTGGTCCTATGTTGGGTACATAAATATTTATAATTGTTATAACATTTTCTTGGATTGATCCCTTGATCATTCTATAGTGTCCTTCCTGATCTTTGATAGAAGTCTTTATTTTAAAGTCTCTTTTGTCTGATATGAGGATTGCTACTCCAATTTTCTTTTGATTCCATTTGCATGGAATATCTTTTTCCATTCCCTCACTTTCAGTCTGTATGTGTCCCTAAGTCTGAAGTGGGTCTCTTGTCGACAGCATATATATATGGGTCTTCTTTTTGTATACAATCAGCCAGTCTATGTCTTTTGGTTGGAGCATTTAATTCATTTACATTTAAGGTAATTATCGATATGTATATTGCTATTACCATTTTTTAAATTGTTTTGGGTTTGTTATTGTAGGTCTTTTCCTTCTCTTGTGTTTCGTGCCTAGAGAAGTTCCTTTAGCATTTGTTGTAAACCTGGTTTGGTGGTGCTGAATTCACTTAGCTTTTGCTTGTCTGTAAAGGTTTATCTTGGTTGTAGGTTTTTCCCTTTCATCACTTTAAATATGTCCTGCCACTCACTTGTGGCTTGCGGAGTTTCTGCTGAAAGATCAACTGTTAACCTTATGGGGTTCCCTTGTATGTTATTTGTTGCTTTCCCTTGCTTTTTTAAAAATTAATTACTGTATTCATTAATGAATGAATGAATGAATATTTTTCACTGCGTTGGGTCTTCGTTGCTGCACACAGGCTTTCTCCATTTGTGGCGAGTGGGGGCTACTCTTCATTGCAGTGTGCGGGCTTCTCATTGCCGTGGCTTCTCATGTTGTGGAGCACGGGCTCCAGTAGTTGTGGCTCACAAGCTGTAGAGCGCAGGTTCAGTAGTTGTGGCACATGGGCTTAGTTGCTCCGCGTCATGTGGAATATTTCCAGACCAGGGCCGAACCCATGTCCCCTGCACTGGCAGGTGGATTCTTAACCACTGTGCCACCAAGGAAGTCCCTTGCTTGCTGCTGTTAATATTTTTTCTTTGTATTTAATTTTTGATAGTTTGATTAATATGTGTCTTGGCATATTTTTCCTTGGATTTATCCTGTATGGGACTCTGTGCTTCCTGGACTTGATTAACTATTTCTTTTCCCATATTAGGAAGTTTTCAACTATAATCTCTTCATATATTTTCTCAGTCCCTTTCTTTTCCTCTTCTTTTGCAACCCCTATAATTCAAATGTTGGTGTGTTTAATGCTATCCCAGAAGTCTCAGAGACTGTCCTCAATTCTTTTCATTCTTTTTCTTTTATTATCTTCCAGGTCACTTATCCGTTCTTCTGCCTCAATTATTCTGCTATTGATTCATTCTAGAGAATTTTTAATTTCATTTATTGTGTTGTTCATCAGTGTTTGTTTGCTCTTTAGTTCTAGGTCCTTGTTAAACGTTTCTTGTATTTTCTCCATTCTCTTTCCAAGATTTTGGATCATCTTTACTGTCATTACTCTGAATTCTTTATCAGGTAGCCTACCTGTTTCCTCTTCATTTGTTTGGTCTGGTGAGTTTTTACATTGCTCCTTCATCTGCTGCATATTTATCTGTCTTCCCATTTTGCTTAACTTACTGTATATGGGGGGGCTCCTTTTTGCTGGCTGCAGGTTCATAGTTCCCATTGTTTTTGGTGTCTGTGCCCATTGGGTAAGGTTTGTTCAGTGGCTTGTGTAGGCTTCCTGGTGGAGGGGACTGGTGCCTGTGTTCTGCTGGATGAGACTGGATTTTGTCTTTCTGGTGGGCAGGACCGTGTCTGATGGTGTGTTTTGGGGTATCTGTGAACTTAGTATGATTTTAGGCAGCCTCTCTACTAATGTGTGGTGTTGTGTTCCTGTCTTGCTAGTTGTTTGGCATGGGTTGTCTAGCACTCGAACTTGCTGGTCATTGAGTAGAGCTGGGTCTCAGCTTTGAGATGGAGATCGCTGGGAGAGCTCTCACTGATTGACATTACATGGTGCCAGGAGGTCTCCAGTGGTCCAGTGTCCTGAACTTGGCTCTCCCACATCAGAGGCTCAGGCCTGACACCCAGCCGGAGCACCAAGACCCTGTCAGCCCCACAGCGTAGATAACTGTGGTAAAAATCTGACTGGTAACTTGGATTTTTCTTTGCTGGGCGATTTATCTTTGCTGGGCGATTTATCTGAGCCAATTTCCCTTTTTCAGAAACATAGCAAGCCAAAAACAGAGACATCCAAGGTTTGAAGTGAAGACAGAGCTTTTTCACAAGGCTATCCTTTCTATTTTTATACCATGTTTTCTTTATTCATTCATCTGTCGATGGACATTTAGATTGTTTCCATATCTTGGCTATCATTAATAATGTTACAAAGAACATGGGAGTGCAGATATCTCTTCCAGATCCTGATTTCAATTCTTTTGGATATATACACCCAGAAGTGAGACTGCTGTACCATATGGTAGTACAATTTTTTCATTTTTTTAATTTAAGTATAGTTGATGTATAATATTACATAAATCACAGATGTACAACATTGTGATACACAATTTTTAAAGGTTTTATTCCATTTATAGCTACTACAAAATACTGGCTACTTTCCCTGTGTTGTATAATACATCCTTGTACCTTATTTATTTTATACATAATAGTTTGTACCTCTTAATCCCCTACTCCTATCGTGCCCTTCCCCCCCCTTCCCTTTCCCTAGTTTGTTCTCTATATCCATGTGTCTGTGGGTTTTTTTGTTACATTCACTAGTTTGTTTTATTTTTTAGATTCCATATATAAGTTATACCATACAGTATTTGTCTTTCTCTGTGTGACTTATTTCACTTAGCATAATGCCCTCCAAGTCCATCCATGTTCCTTCAAATGGCAACATTTCATTCATTTTTATGGCTGGGTAGTATTCCATTGTATATATACACCATATCTTCTTTATCTATTATTCTGCTGATGGGCACTTAGGTTGCTTCCATATCTTTGCAACTGTAAATAATGCTGCTGTGAACATTGAGGTGCATGTATCTTTTCAAATTCGTGGGGGGGGGGGTTTCTGATATATACCCAGGAATGAAATTGCTGGGTCATATGGTAGCTCTGTTTTTAGTTTTTTGAGAAACCACCACAAAGTTTTCCACAGTGGCTGCACCAATTTACATTTCTACTAACAGCGTCTGTGGGTTCTCTTTTCTCCACAATCTCCCCAATATTTGTTATTTGTGTTCTTTTTGATGATAGCCATTCTGACAAGTGTCAGGTAATATCTCACTGTGGCTTTAATTTCCATTTCTCTGATGATTAACTGTGTTGAGCATCTTTTCATGTGTGGTCATTCTATTTTAATATTTTGAGGAAACTCCACAGTGTTTTCCAGAATGGCTGTACCAATTTACAGGCCCACCAACAATGTGTAAGGTTTCGCTTTTCTTTATATCCTTGCCGATACTTGTTATCTTGTTGGTTTTTTTTTTATAATACCCATTCTAAAAAGTGTGAGGCAATATCTCATTGTGGTTTTGCTTTGCATTTCCCTAATGATGAGTGATGTTGAGCACCTTTTCATATAGCTCTTGCTTTTTTGTATGTCTTCTTTTGAGACATGTCTATTCAAGAAACTAGTGTTGGGAAAACTGGATATCGACATGCAGAGAATAAAAATGGACCCTTATCTTATACCATACAAAAAAATCAGCTCAAAGGGGATTAAAGACTTAAGCATAATACCTGTAACTTTAAAATTCCAAGAAGGAAACACAGAGGGAAATCTTCCTGACTTCGATCTTGTCAATGATTTCTTGGATATGACATCAAAAGCATAGGCAACAAAAACAAAAATGGACAAATGGGACCACATCAAACTAAAAAACTTCTGTAGAGTAAAGGAAACAATCAACAAAATGACAAGGCAAACAACAGACTGGGAGCAAATATTTGTAAATCTTGTATCTGTTAAGGGGTTACAATGTATGAGGTACTCCTACAACTCAATAGCAAAATAATAATAATAATCCAATTTGAAAATGGACAAAGAAAAATAGACATGTCTGTTTTGTTAATTTTTAGTTTTATTATTCTTTGATCAGAGAATATTATCTGTATTATTTCTACTATTTTGAATTTATATTTTTATTTGAAGTTCAGTTGTTGCAAATTTATCTAACCAACTGACAGGAACCTATATTCTCTGTTTAGAAGGTATATAATTCAATGTTTAATTTTTTAATGTATTTTTTAAAATTTGAGGTTTTGTAAGTCCTATGTATTCTTTATTTTAATTTTTATTGGAGAAAATAGTTGATTTACAATGTCGTGTTAGTTTCAGGTGTACAGCAAAGTGAATTAGTAGTACATATACATATATCGACTCTTTTTTAGATTCTTTTCCCATATAGGTCATTACAGAGTATTGAGTAGAGTCCCCTGTGCTATACAGTTGGTCCATATTAGTTATCTATTTTATATATAGTAGTGTGTATCTGTCAGTCCAAATCTCCCAATTTATCCTTCTCCTGCCTTTTCCCCCTGGTAGCAATAAGTTTGTTTTCAACATCCATGACTCTATTTCTGTTTCGTAAATAAGTTCATTTGTACCATTTTTTTTAGATTCCACATATAAGCAATATCATATGACAGTTGTCTTCCTCTGTCTGATTTACTTCACTCAGTATGACAATGTCTAGGTCCATTCATGTTGCTCCAAATGACATTATATCAGTCTTTTCGATGGTTCAGTAATATTCCATTGTATATATGTACCACATCTTCTTTATCCATTCTTCTGTCGATGGACACTTAGGTTGCTTCCATGTCCTGGCTATTATAAGTAGTACTGCAATAAATATTGGGGTGCACGTATCCTTCTGAATTATGATTTTCTGTGGATATATGCACAGGAGTGGGATTGCTGGATCATATGGTAGCTCTACTTTTAGATTTTTAAGGAACCTCCATACTGTTCTCCAGAGTGGCTATACCAATGTAAATTCCCACTAACAGTGTATGAGGGTTCCCTATTCTCCACACCCTCTACATTTATTGTTTGTAGATTTTTTTTAATTTGCACTGGATCTAACAGTACTTTTATTTTTTTAATTAATTTTTATTGGAGTATAGTTGATTTACAATGTTGTGTTAGTTTCTGCTGTACAGAAAAGTGAAGCAGTTATACATATACACATATCCACTCTTTCTTAGATTCTTTTCCCATATAGGTCCTATTGTTTGCAGATTACTTTTTTAACATCTTTATTGGGGTATAATTGCTTTACAATGGTGTGTTAGTTTATGCTGTATAAAGAGTGAATCAGCTGTACATAAACATATACCCTTTTAAAGGACTGAACCAGGTAGAATTATAAAATATAAACAGACCTTTCACAAGTAATGAAATTGAAACCGTAATTAAAAATCTTCCAACAAACAAAAGTCCAGGACCAGATGGCTTCACAGGCAAATTCAATCAAACATTTAGAGAAGAGATAACAGCTACCCTTCTCAAACACTTCCAAAAGATTGCAGAGGGAGAAACACTCCCTAATTCACTCTACAAAATCACCATTACCCTGATACCAAAACCAGAAAAAGATATCACAAAAAAGAAAATTATAGACCAATATAACTGATGAACATAGATGTAAATATCCTTAACAAAATACTAGAAAACAGAATCCAACAACACATTAGAAGGATCATACACCATGATCACGCGGGATTTATCCCAGGGATGCACGGATTCTTCAGTATACACAAATCAAACAGTGTGATACACCATATTAACAAACTGAAAAATAAAAATCATATGACCATCTCAATAGATGCAGAAAAACCTTCTGACAAAATTCAACACCCATTTATGATTAAAAAAACTCTCCAGAAAATAGGCAAAAAGAGAACCTACCTCAACATAATAAAGGCCAAATATGACAAACCCACAGCAAGCATCATACTCAATGGTGAAAAACTGAAAGCATTTCCACTAAGACCAGGAAAAACACAAGGATGTCTACTCTCGCCACTATTATTCAACATAGTTTTGGAAGTCCTAACCATGGCAATCATAGAAGAAAAAGAAATAAAAGGAATACAAATTGGAAAACTAAAATTCACTGTTTGCAAATGACATGATACTATTCATAGAAAATCCTAAATATGCCACCAGAAAACTACTAGAACTAACCAATGAATTTCGTAAGGTTGCAGGATACAAAGTTAATGCACAGAAATCTCTGGCATTCCTATAAACGAATAATGAAAAATCAGAAAGAGAAATTAAGGAAACAATCCCATTTACCATTGAAACAAAAAGAATAAAATACCTAGGAATAAACCTGTGTAAAGAGGCAAAAGACTTGTACTCAGAAAAATATAAAACACTGCTGAAAGAAATCAAAGATGACATAAACAGATGGAGAAATATACCATGTTCTTGGATTGGAAGAATCAACATTGTGAAAATGAGTCTACTACCCAAAGCAATCTACAGATTCAATGCCATCCCTATCAAACTACCAATGGCATTCTTCAAAGAATTAGAACAAAAAATTTTACAATTCGTATGGAAACATAAAGACCCTGAATAGCCAAAGCAATCTTGAGAAAGAAAAACGGAGCTGGAGGAATCAGACTCACAACTTCAAACTATACTGCAAAGCTACAGTAATCAACACAGTATGGTACAGGCACAAAAACAGAAATATAGACCAATGGTACAGGATAGAATGCCCAGAGACAAACCCATGCACATATGGTCACCTAATTTACGACAACGGAGGCAAGAACATACAATGGAGAAAGGACAGCCTCTTCAATAAGTGGTGCTGGGAAAACTGGACAGCTACATGTAAAAGAATGAAATTAGAACACCACCTAATACTACACACAAAAATAAACTCAAAATGGATTAAAGACCTAAATGTAAAACCAGACACTATAAAACTCTTAGAGGAAAACATAGGAAAAACACTCTTTGACATAAACCACAGCAAGATCTTTTTTGACCCACCTCCTAGAGTAATGGGAATAAAAACAAAAATAAACAAATGGGATTTAGTTAAACTTAAAAGCTTTTGCACAGCAAAGGAAACCATAAACAAGACAAAATGACAGCCCTCAGAATGGGAGAAAATATTTGCAAATGAAACAACAGACAATGGATTAATCTCCAAAATATACAAGCAGCTCATGGAGCTCAATATCAAAAAAGCAAACAATCCAATTAAAAAATGGGTGGAAGACTTAAATAGACATTTCACCAAGGAAGACATACAGATGGCCAAGAGGCACATGAAAAGATGTTCCACATAACTAATTGTTAGAGAAATGCAAATCAAAACTACAATGAGGTATCACCTCACACTGGTCAGAATGGCTATTATCAAAAAATCTAGAAACAATAAATGCTGGAAAGGGTGCGGTGAAAAGGGAAACCTCCTGCATTGTTGGTGGGAATGTAAATTGATACAACCACTATGGAAAACAGTATGGAGGTTTCTTAAAAAACTACAAATAGAACTATCATATAACCCAGCAATGCCACAACTGGGCATATACCCTGAGAAAACCATAATTCAAAAAGACACATGCACCACAATGTTCATTGCAGCACTATTTACAATAGCCAGGACATGGAACCAGCCTAAGTGTCCATCTGACAGCAGAATAGATAAAGAAGATGTGGCACATATATACAATGGTATATTACTCAGCCATAAAAAGAAACGAAATTGAGTTATTTGTAGTGAGGTGGATGGACCTAGAGTCTGTCATAGGAAGTAAAGTAAGGAAGTAAAGTAAGGAAGTCAGAAAGAGAAAAACAAATACCATATTCTAACAGGTATATATGAAATGTAAAAAAAAAATTGTACTGATGAACCTAGTTGCAGGGCAGGAATAAAGATGTAGACATAGGGAATAGACTTAGAAATGTCTACATAGAGATGTAGACATAGAGAGGACATGGGGTGGGAGGGGGAAGCTGGAGTGAAGTGAGAGTAACATCGACATATATACACTACTGAATGTAAAATAGTTATCTAGTGGGAAGCAGCAGCATAGCAGAGGGAGATCAGCTGGTTGCTTTGCAATGACCTAGAAGGGTGAGATAGGGATGGTGGGAGGGAAGCTCAAGAGGATGGGTATATGGGGACATATGTATGCATATGGCTGATTCACTTTGTTGTACAACAGAAACTAAAGTAGTATTGTGAAGCAATTATACTCCAATAAAGATCTATTAAAAAATAATAAAAGAGAGAGATCCAGAAGGAACAAATTAACATTTTTTTCATTCACCTCAAAAAATAGAGAGGGATGTGTACCAGATAGAAAATTAGTAAACAAGACAGTCATATCCTGCTTTCAACGAGCTTACATTATTTTGTTGTTGTTTAATGGGAACTTATATAACTGCTCCCTAAGTGCCAGGCATTGTCCTCAGAACAAATATTAACTCCTTTAGTCCTCACAAAACATTATGAAGTATTATTATTCCCATTTTACATATGAAGATACAACTGAAGCCTTGATTCAAGCCTCATCTGGACTATTGCAGCAACTTTCCAATGAGTCTTGCTGTCTTCAAACTTGCCCCTATCCATTCCATCTTCCACAATGCTGCCAACTTGATCTTTCTAAAACTAAAACCAACCATATACTCTTTAAACTCTTCAGTGACTTTCCACTTAGAACAAAGTCCCAGTCTTTATCATGGTGAAAAACACCATTCATTTATGACCCCCACCTAACTCTGCAACCTATTGTTTGCCTCACTTTCTCTTTACATGGTCTTCTCTAGCTATGCTGAGCTGCTTTTGGTTATCCAAACTAGGAAGGAGTTTTCATGTCTCTAGGCCTTAGTACATACTTCTCTCTGATTTTCCTTTCTACCTTCCAACAGGTTTCCTGACTAGGATGCACATATCTTAAAAGACTCAACTTCAAGCTTTCCTTCTCAGTTACCCCTTCCTGACAATCTCTCAGTAGAATTGACCAGACTCTTTTTTTTTTCCCATTATACCGGGTATTCCTATCAAAGCATCTGCAACACTTCTTTTGCATGAACTCTTTTAGATATCTGTATCTCCTTACTAAATGATAAGATTATTGAAGTTAGGAACCAGACATATTTATTTCTGTTCATGGAGCTTCTGACATATTATCTGAAACCATAGTATAATCAATAGATATTTCTTTAACAAGTGAATATGTGAATAAATGAATCAATCAATAGATGAAGTAATTTAAATTTCTATGAATCAATCAATCAATGAATCAATCAATAGATCAATTAATGTGAATTTTATGGAAACTTGACTTCTGCATGGAGTTTATAGTCCCTCTACAAGCTATGCTGAGTCAATAGACTTTCATCATCATGTTCTTTCTCAGGAGCCTAAAATGCTTCTGACCTGAATACATCAAATGACTACATGATAAAGAACTTCCAGGAGGAGGAGGAACCAAGATGGAGGAGTAGAAGGACGGGCTCTCACTCCCTCGTGCGAGAACACCAGAATCACAACTAGCTTCTGGACAATCATTGACAGGAAGACACTGGAACTCACCAAAAAAGATACCCCACATCCAAAGACAAAGGAGAAGCCACAATGAGACGGTAGGAGGGGTGCAATCACAGTAAAATCAAATCCCATAACTGGTGGGTGGGTGACTCACAGACTGGCGAACAATTATACCACAGAAGTCCACCCACTGGAGTGAAGGTTCTGAGCCCCACGTCGGGCTTCCCAACCTGGGGGTCTGGCAATGGGAGGAGGAATTCCTAGAGAATCAGACTTTGAAGCCTAGTGGGAATTGACTGTAGGACTTCCACAGGACTGGGGGAAACAGAGACTCCACTCTTGGAGGGCACACACAAAGTAGTGTGTGCATCGTGACCCATGGGAAGGAGCAGTGATCCCAGCGGAGACTGAAACAGACCTACATGCTAGTGCTGGAGGGTCTCCTGCAGAGGTGGGGGGTGGCTCTGTTTCACCATGGGGACAAGGACACTGGCAGCAGAAGTTCTGGGAAGTACTCCTTGGCATGAGCCCTCCCAGAGTCTGTCATTAGCCCCACCAAAAAGCCAAGGTAGGCTCCAGTGTTGGGTTGCCTCAGGCCAAACAACCAACGGGGAGGGAACCCAGCCCCACCCATCAACAGTCTAGTGAATGAAAGTTTTACTGAGCTCTGCCCACCAGAGCAACAGTTAGTTCTACCCACCACCGGTCCCTCCCATCAAGCCTCTTAGATAGCCTCATCCACCAGAGGGCAGACAGCAGAAGCAAGAAGAGCTACAATCCTGCAGCCTGTGGAACAAAAACCACATTCACAGAAAGACAGACAAGATGAAAACGCAGAGAGCTATATACCAGATGAAGGAACAAGATAAAACCCCAGAAAAACAACTAAATGAAGTGGAGATAGGCAACTTCCAGAAAAAGAATTCAGAATAATGATAGTGAAGATGATCCAGGACCTCGGAAAAAGAATGGAGGCAAAGATTGAGAAGATGCAAGAAATGTTTAAAAAAGATCTAGAAGAATTAAAGAACAAACAGACAGAGATGAACAATACAATAACTGAAGTGAAAACTACACTAGAAGGAATCAATAGCAGAATAACTGAGGCAGAAGAACGGATAAGTGACTTGGAAGACAGAATGGTGGAATTCACTGCTGCGGAACAGACTAAAGAAAAAAGAATGAAAAGAAATGAAGACAGCATAAGAGACCTCTGGGACGACATTAAGCGCAACAACATTGGCATTATAGGGGTCCCAGAAGGAGAAGAGAGAGAGAAAGGACCAGAGAAAATATTTGAAGAGATTATAGTCGAAAACTTCCCTAACATGGGAAAGGAAATAGCCACCCAAGTCCAGGAAGCGCAGCGAGTCCCATACAGGATAAACCCAAGGAGAAACACGCCGAGACAAATAGTAATCAAATTGGCAAAAATTAAAGACAAAGAAAAATTATTGAAAGCAACAAGGGAAAAATGACAAATAACATACAAGGGAACTCCCATAAGGTTAACAGCTGATTACGCAGCAGAAACACTACCAGCCAGAAGAGAGGGGCATGATATACTTAAAGTGATGAAAGGGAAGAACCTACAACCAAGATTACTCTCCCCGGCAAGGATCTCATTCAGATTCGATGGAGAAATCAAAAGCTTTACAAACAAGCGAAAGCTAAGAGAATTCAGCATCCCCAAACCAGCTCTACAACAAATGCTAAAGGAACTTCTCTAAGTGGGAAACACAAGAGAAGAAAAGGACTTACAAAAATAAACCTAAAACAATTAAAAAAAGGGTAATAGGGACACACATATCGATAATTACCTTAAACGTGAATAGATTAAATGCTCCAACCAAAAGACACAGGCTGCTGAATGGATACAAAAACAAGACCCATATATATGCTGTCTACAAGAGACCCACTTCAGACCTAGGGACACGTACAGACTGAAAGTGAGGGGATGGAAAAAGATATTCCATGCAAATGGAAATCAAAAGAAAGCTGGAGTAGCTATACTCATATCAGATAAAATAGACATTAAATTAAAGAATGTTGCAAGAGACAAGGAAGGACACTGTGTAATGATCAAGGGATCAATCCAAGAAGAAGATATAACAATTATAACTATATATGCACCCAACATAGGAGCATCTCAATACATAAGGCAACTGCTAACAGCTCTAAAAGAGGAAATCGACAGTAACACAATAATAGTGGGGGGCTTTAACACCTCACTTAAACCAATGGACAGATCATCCAAAATGAAAATAAATAAGGAAACAGAAGCTTTAAATGACACAATAGACCAGATAGATTTAATTGATATGTATAGGACATTCCATCCAAAAACAGCAGATTACACTTTCTTCTCAAGTGACCATGGAACATTCTCCAGGATACATCACATCTTGGGTCACAAATCAAGCCTCAGTAAATTTAAGAAAATTAAAATCATATCAAGCATCTTTTCTGACCACAACACTATGAGATTAGAACAGGGAAAAAAACGTAAAAAACAAAAACACATGGAGGCTAAACAATACGTTAATAAATAACCAAGAGATCACTGAAGAAATCAAAGAGGAAATCAAAACAATACTTAGACAAAAGACAATGAAAACGCGATGATCAAAAACCTATGGGATGCAGCAAAAGCAGTTCTACGAGGGAAGTTTATAGCTATACAAACCTACTTCAAGAAACAAGAAAAATCTCAAGTAAACAATCTACGTTACACCTAAAGGAACTAGAGAAAGAAGAACAAAGTCCAAAGTTAGCAGAAGGAAAGAAATCATGAAGATCAGAGCAGAAATAAATGAAATAGAAACAAAGAAAACAATAGCCAAGATCAATAAACTAAAAGCTGGTTCTTTGAGAAGATAAACAAAATTGATAAACCATTAGCCAGACTCATCAAGAAAAAGAAGGAGAGGACTCAAAACAATAAAATTAGAAATGAAAAAGGAAAAGTTACAACAGACACTGCAGAAATACAAAGCGTCCTAAAAGACTACTACAAGCAACTCTAAGCCAAGAAAATGGACAAATTCTTAGAAAGGTATAACCTTCCAAGACTGAACCAGGAAGAAACAGAAAATATGAGCAGACCAATCACAAGTAATGAAATTGAAATTGTGATTAAAAATCTTCCAACAAACAAAAGTCCAGGACCAGATGGCTTCACAGGTGAATTCTATCAAACATTTAGAGAAGAGCTAACACCCATCCTTCTCAAACTCTTCCAAAAAATTGCAGAAGGAACACTCCCAAACTCATTTTATGAGTCCACCATCACCCTGATACCAAAACCAGACAAACATACTATAAAGAAAGAAAATTACAGACCAATATCACTGATGAATATAGATGCAAAAATCCTCAACAACATACTAGCAACCAGAATTCAACAACACATTAAAATGATCATACACAATGATCAAGTGGGATTTATCCCAGGGATGAAAGGATTCTTCAATATATGAAAATCAATCAATGTGATACACCATATTAACTAATTGAAGAATAAGAACCACATGATCATCTCAATAGAGGCAGAAAAAGCTTTTGACAAAATTCAACACCCATTTATGATAAAAACTCTCCAGAAAGTGGGCATAGAGGGAACCTACCTCAACATAATAAAGGCCACATACGACAAACCCACAGCAAACCTCATTCTCAATGGCGAAAAACTGAAACCATTTTCTCTAAGATCAGAAATGAGACAAGGATGTCCACTCTCACCACTATTATTCAACATAGTTTTGGAAGTCCTAACCACGGCAATCAGAGAAGAAAAATAAAAGGAATACAAATTGGAACAGAAGAAGTAAAACTGTCACTGTTTGCAGATGACATGATACTATACATAGATAATCCTAAAAATGCCACCCGAAAAATACTAGAGCTAATCAATGAATTTGGTAAAGTTGCAGGATACAAAATTAATGCACAGAAATCTCTTGCATTGCTATACACTAATGATGATAAATCTGAAAGAGAAATTATGAAAACACTCCCATTTACCACTGCAACACAAAGAATAAAATACCTTGGAATAAACCTACCTAGGGAGACAAAAGACCTGTATGCAGAAAACTATAAGACACTGATGAAAGAAATTAAAGATGATACCAACAGATGGAGAGATATACCATTTTCTTGGATTGGAAGAATCAGTATTATGAAAATGACTATACTACCCAAAGCAATCTATAGATTCAATGCAATCCCTATCAAATTACCAATGGCATTTTTTACAGAACTAGAACAAATCATCTTAAAATTTGTATGGAGACAAAAGACCCCAAATAGCCAAAGCAGTCTTGAGGGAAAAAAACGGAGCAGGAGGAATCAGACTCCGTGACTTCAGACAATACTACAAAGCTACAGTAATCAAGACAATAAGGTATTGGCACAAAAACAGAAACAGATTAATGGAACAAGATAGAAAGCCCCGAGATAAACCCATGCACCTATGGTCAACTAATCTATGACAAAGGAGGCAAAGATATACAAGGGAGAAAAGACAGTCTCTTCAAAAAGTGGTGCTGGGAAAACTGGACAGCTACATGTAAAAGAATGAAATTAGAACACTCCCTAACACCATACACAAAAATAAACTCAAAATGGATTCGAGACCTAAATGTAAGACGGGTCACTATAAAACTCTTAGTGGAAAATATAGGAAGAACAACTCTTTGACATAAATCACAGCAGGATCTTTTTTGATCCACCTCCTAGAGTAATGGAAATAAAAACATAAATAAACAAATGGGACCTAATGAAACTTCAAATTTTGCATAGCAAAGGAAACCATAAACAAGACGAAAAGACAACCCTCAAAATGGGAGAAAATATTTGCAAATGAATCAACGGACAAAGGATTAATCCAAAATATATAAACAGCTCATGCAGCTCAGTATTAAGGAAAGAAACACCCCAATCCAAAAATGTGCAGAAGACCTAAATAGACATTTCTCCAAAGAAGACATACAGATGGCCAAGAAGCACATGAAAAGCTGCTCAACATCACTAATTATTAGAGAAATGCAAATCAACACTACAATGAGGTATTACCTCACACCAGGTAGAATGGGCATCATCAGAAAATCTACAAACAACAAAAGCTGGAGAGGGTGCGGAGAAAAGGGAACTCTCTTGCACTGTTGGTGGGAATGTAAATTGATACAGCCACTATGGAGAAAAGTATGGAGGTTCCTTAAAAAACTAAAAATAGAATTACCATATGATCCAGCAATACCACTACTGGGCATATACCCCGAGAAAACCATAATTCAAAAAGAGACATGTACCCCAATGTTCATTGCAGCACTATTTACAATAGCCAGGTCATGGAAGCAACCTAAATGCCCATCGACAGACGAATGGATAAAGAAGTTGTGATACATATATACAATGGAATATTACTCAGCCATAAAAAGGAACGAAATTGAGTCATTAGTTGAGACGTGGATGGATCTAGAGACTGTCATACAGAGTAAGTCAGAAAGAGAAAAACAAATATCGCATATTAACGCATGTATGTGGAACCTTGAAAACTGGTACAGATGAACTGGTTAGCAGGGTAGAAGTTGAGACACAGATGTAGAGGACAAACATATGGACACCAAGGGGGGGAAACCCCGGTGGGCTGGGGATGGTGGTGTGCTGAATTGGGTGATTGGGATTGACATGTATACACTGATGTGTATAAAATTGATGACTATTAAGAACCTGCAGTATAAACAAACAAACAAAAGAATTTCCATAATACTAATTGCCTTTTGTTAAGTGTTTCTTATGTTCTAGGCACATTGCTTATCACTTTCCATATAAACTGTTTTATCTCCTTAAGCCCATTTCTTAATCTACAAAATTATTATGTGTTTCATAGGTCTATTATAAAGGTAAATGAGCTAATCTATATATCTATGGATATATATTCCCCCCCAAAAAAACAGATAAGGCACAGTGTATTCTACCTGAAATTTAGACCTAATCCTGAGATCTATAGGCTTGTTCTGATTCTATTTAAAACCCTTAAAATAATTCCATGAATTTGCATATTTCTTTATCTTCAAGTGTCTTTCATACTCAGTATATAATTTGGTTCTTACAATGCCCATATGCAGTACTTAGAGTGGGGATTATTGTTCACCATTTCACAAACAGGAAGAGGTTAATAGACATACTACAATAATAAGGCAAGTTTGTGACATAGCCAAGCCTAGAACCCAGATCTCCCCACAGGGCATTTGCGTTTTTTATATTGGGGCCATTTATGATAAAGTCTCATATTCTAAAATTTGTGTCATTTAAATGAGCACATTTGGTACAACTCTCTTGTGTGAAACTCATAAAAAGTTTTTGAAATTAAATCCCACTGCTTGGCTTCTGTTCATACAGAACATTTTTTTCTTGTTTTTAAGCTTTCAAAGTTTCTTCACCCTCATCTTGAGGAAGAGTTCTACATTTTCCCCATTGTTTACAATTAGTATGTCATCATACAGCTGGAAGTTTCAGGTGACGTTAACTGCCAACCAAGTCTGCCAACTTCTTAACAATGCCCAGTGTGGCATCTTTTGGGGTTTGTAAGAAATAATTTTTAATTGCTCAACTTTGAACAATGCACTGAGGATAATCATGCCTCCTGAGCCTGGACAAACCTCCAGACACAAAGCTGTTAGAAGTGTTCTGTAAGTTCCTTTATAAACCATTCAAAAGTTAAAACCCTAGACCCTTAGTAGTCACACCATAGCCCTTTTCTTTAATATGTTTCAAATGGAAAATATTTGAATTTGGAGGGAAAGAATGACTTTACAGTATTTAGTCTGAACCACCTCTAGAAGGAGGCATTCATTGATTCATTCTTTATTTCAACAAATATTTATGGGGTACCTGCTGTACCCTAGCACTGCTGGACCTGGGATAAAGCATTTAATAATCTTACTGCATGTTACATTAATTAGGGTTCCCTTCCTTTATTCTAAACTTATAGCTTATATTGTTACCAATGTATTGTCATAGGCAAGATGGAACATTTGTCTCAAACCTTAATTTGTTTTTTCAATCTGGTATTCACAGATATTTTCAAAGTTAATAAGGCAGTGTTGTGGGTTCCCTTTAGTGATCATTCATTAAGGTGTTTTTCTTATATTTCTTCTTTTACTGATCCCTAGTTTTCAAAGGCAAATTCTTGCCTTTGTATTTGACAGCAAGGGCCAAATACAGAGACGCACTTGGGTACTGTGCAATTACAAGAAATAAATATTTCGCGTGAATTTTTAAAAAAGAAGAAGATGTGCTCTTTTTGTCTGGGATCAACCTCAAAGAATCACAGGTGGGAAGAACATTTTTTCAATTGAAGATGAGCACATCATATTGCAATGTTAAGACAAATTTCCTTATAAATCTGTTTAAAGACTATTATGAGTTGTTTGGCTAGTCAGTCCTCTCTGGAACCTCATCTCCCTTTTTTTCTGCTAACACATGGTTCAGGTCTACCTCGTAACATAAAGGAAAAGGTGAAGGCAGAATTGTTACTTGCTAAATGAAGATTATAATTTTGTGCATAATTTCATACAGGCACCCAAAGACTATGATGAGGAATTGCTTATACTACAGTCAGCCATTTGGAAAACACTACACACCCTTTCTTTTGCTCATCCTCTGATTGAGGATCTTTCAAGAGTGCATCAGAAGCAGTTACTGAAGAGGTCTTCTGCTAGTCACAATCTTTCCGAAACAGAGAAATGTATTCCCACCAGCTTAGTCCGCAACCCCTGCCTCTTTCCCTTTGCCCACAGTAACTCCTGCTGTTCAGTCTTTGAAGGGCTTCATTTGACTGTTAGGATACCTCCCTACACTAAGCTACAGAATCCACAAATGTTTCCTTTTTTTTACCTTAACCCAGGTCTTTCCTGACACCCTTTTACTAGGACTTAACATAACTTCCTTAGCTGTCTTCCATATACAGGAAAGATATTTATCACACACTATCAAAAAAGAATGCTTTGAATAGGAACAGTTTCTCTAGAACCAAGGGTGTCATAACTGGAATGGGCCTTAGAAATGGTCTGTACAGTAAAAAAAGAAAAAAAAACTGAGCCCCAGAAAGTTGAAGTGACTTGCCCAAAGTCAGGCAGCTTGTAAGGTGTCCACTCTTTCGTTAGGTCCTCCCTTTTATCCAATTTGAGAAATGACACATTAGGGATGCATTCAGTGGTTATAAGGCTGACTGAAGTTAAGTACACTCATAAGAACTCATTCTTTATCCTAAATATTACTGTTTTCTAATTGGCAGGGAAACAAGCTCCAGCTAAAGATAGATGTCTCAATAAAGTGGTAACAATATCATGTCACTCTGAGTTACCCAAAGACCTGGACAAAATCCTGCTCAGTACCAGCTTTGATACATTTGCCCTCAAAGCAAGCATCAAGCAACAGACCATATGGATAATTTCTAAAAGTCAGTGACCTGGAAGCAATAAACCCTGAGTTTCCTATCCATCTCTGTCTCTAATTAATTGTGTGACCTTTAGTCAATTCACTTCATTGCTTTAGGCTACAATTTTCTCATTTATAAAATATAGGAACCAATTTATGTGAATGTGTTTGGAGAAGCAAAAATAGCTAACAATGATAATATTTATTGAAACTTACCATGTGCCAGGCACTATTATAAGCATATCCATGGGCGTTTCCGCAGAGCTGGAACTCCCGGCTCGGGGGGGTCTCTTCCCTCCGCCGTCACAGGACTGCCCCGGAGCCCAAGGAGAGGGCGGCCTCACGGAGGCTGCCAGCTCTGGAGGGGCCCCGGCGGCCGAAGCCACGACAGTCGTGGGGACGGCGGGCCAGAATCATTGTACCTAGGGGGGAGGAGGAAGATGGCAGAAGAGTAAGACGCGGAGATCACCTTTCTCCCCACAGATACACCAGAAATACATCTACACGTGGAACAACTCCTACAGAACACCCACTGAACGCTGGCAGAAGACCGCAGACCTCCCAAAGGCAAGAAACTCCCCACGTACCTGGGAAGGGCAAAAGAAAAAAGAATAAACAGAGACAAAAGGATAGGGACGGTACCTGCACCAGCAGGAGGGAGCTGTGAGGAGGAAAGGTTTCCACACACTAGGAAGCCCCTTCTCGGGCAGAGACTGCGGGTGGCGGAGGGGGAAAGCTTCAGAGCCGCAGAGGAGAGCGAGGCAACAGGGATGCGGAGGGCAAAGCGGAGAGATTCCTGCACAGAGAATCAGGGCCGACCGGCACTCACCAGCCCGAGAGGCTCGTCTGCTCACCCACCGGTGTGGGGCGGGGGGGTGGCTGGGAGCTGAGGCTCGGGCTTTGGAGGTAAGCTCCCAGGGAGAGGACTGGGGTTGGCGGCGTGAACACTGCCTGATGGGGTTAGTGCACCACGGCTAGACGGGAGGGAGTCCGGGAAAAAGTCTGGACCTGCCGAAGAGGCAAAAGACTTTTTCTTCCCTCTTTGTTTCCTGGTGCGCGAGGAGAGGGGATTAAGAGCGCTGCTTAAAGGAGCTGCAGAGACGGGCGCGAGCCGCGGCTAAAAGCGCAGACCCCAGAGACGGGCATGAGACGCTAAGGCTGCTGCTGCCGCCACCAAGAAGCCTGTGTGCGAGCACAGGTCACTCTGCACACCCCTCTTCCGGGGAGCCTGTGCAGCCCGCCACTGCCAGGGTCCCGTGATCCAGGGACAACTTCCCCGGGAGAATGCACGGCGTGCCTCAGGCTGGTGCAACGTCACGCCGGTTTCTGCCGCCGCAGGCTCGTCCCGGATCCGTGCCCCTCCCTCCCCCTGGCCTGAGTGAGCCACAGCCCCCGAATCAGCGGCTCCTTTAACCCCGTCCTGTCAGAGCGAAGAACAGACGCCCTCTGGCGACCTACACACAGAGGCGGGGCCAAATCCAAAGCTGAACCCCGGGAGCTGTGAGAAGAGAAGGGGAAGAGAAGAGAAAGGGAAGAGAAAGGGAAGAGAAAGGGAAGTCTCTCCCAGCAGCCTCAGGAGCAGCGGTTTAAATCTCCACAATCAACTTGATGTACCCTGCATCTGTGGAATACCTGAATAGACAACGAATCATCCCAAGTTGAGGAAGTGGACTTTGAGAAAAAGATATATTATTTTTCCCTTTTTCCACTTTTTGTGAGTGTGTATGTGTATGCTTCTGTGTGAGATTTTCTCTGTACAGCTTTGCTTTCTCCATTTCTCCTAGGGTTCTGTCCGACCGTTTTTTTTTCTTTAAAAAAATTTTTTTCTTAATAATTATTTTTTATTTCTTATTTTAATAACTTAAGTTTTTTATCTTACCTTATTTTATTTTATCCTATATCTTTCTTTCTTTCTACTTTTTCTCCCTTTCATTCTGAGCCGTGTGGATGAAAGGCGCTTGGTGCTCCAGCCAGGAGTCAGTGCTGTGCCTCTGAGGTGGCAGAGCCAACGTCAGGACACTGGTCCACAAGAGACTTCCAAGCTCCACGTAATATCAAATGGCGAAAATCTCCCAGAGACCTCCATCTCAACGCCAAGACCAAGCTTCACTCAACGACCAGCAAGCTACAGTGCTGGACACCCTATGCCAAACAACTAGCAAGACAGGAACACAACCCCACCCATTACCAGAGAGGCTGCCTAAAATCATAATAAGGCCACAGACACCCCAAAACACACCATCAGACATGGACCTGCCCACCAGAAAGACAAGATCCACCCTCATCCACCAGAACACAGGCACTAGTCCCCTCCACCAGGAAGCCTACACAAACCACTGAACCAACCTTAGCCACTGGGGACAGACACCAAAAACAACGGGAACTACGAACCTGCAGCCTGCAAAAAGAATACCCCCAAAACAGTAAGATAAGCAAAATGAGAAGACAGAAAAACAGCAGATGAAGGAGCAAGGTAAAACCCCACCAGACCTGACAAATGAAGAGGAAATAGGCAGTCTACCAGAAAAAGAATTCAGAATAATGATAGTAAAGATGATACAAAATCTTGGAAATAGAACAGAGAAAATGCAAGAAACATTTAACAAGGACCTAGAAGAACTAACGAGGAAACAAGCAACGATGAACAACACAATAAATGAAATTAAAAATACTCTAGATGGGATCAACAGCAGAATAACTGAGGCAGAAGAACAGATAAGTGACCTGGAAGATAAAATAGTGGAAATAACTACTGCAGAGCAGAATAAAGAAAAAAGAATGAAAAGAACTGGGGACAGTCTCAGAGACCTCTGGGACAACATTAAACGCACCAACATTCGAATTATAGGGGTCTCAGAAGAAGAAGAGAAAAAGAAAGGGACTGAGAAAACATTTGAAGAGATTATAGTTGAAAACTTCCCTAATATGGGAAAGGAAATACTTAATCAAGTCCAGGAAGCACAGAGAGTCCCATACAGGATAAATCCAAGGAGAAATATGCCAAGACACATATTAATCAAACTATCAAAAATTAAACACAAAGAAAACATATTAAAAGCAGCAAGGAAAAAACAACAAATAACACACAAGGGAATCGCAATAAGGCTAACAGCTGATCTACCAGCAGAAACTCTGCAAACCAGGAGGGAGTGGCAGGACATATTTAAAGTGATGAAGGAGAAAAACCTACAACCAAGATTACTCTACAAAGCAAGGATCTCATTCAGATTTTATGGAGAAATTAAAACCTTTACAGACAAGCAAAAGCTAAGAGAGTTCAGCACCACCAAACCAGCTTTACAACAAATGCTAAAGGAACTTCTCTAGGCAAGAAACACAAGAGAAGAAAAAGACCTACAATAACAAACCCAAAACAATTAAGAAAATGGGAATAGGAACATATATATCGATAATTACCTTAAATGTAAATGGAATAAATGCTCCCACCAAAAGACACAGACTGGCTGAATGGATACAAAAACAAGACCCACATATATGCTGTCTACAAGAGACCCACTTCAGACCTAGGGACATATATAGACTGAAACTGAGGGGATGGAAAAAGATATTCTGTGCAAATGGAAATCAAAAGAAAGCTGGAGGAGCAATTCTCATATCAGACAAAACAGACTTTAAAATAAAGACTATTACAAGAGACAAAGAAGCGCACTACATAATGATCAAGGGATCAACCCAAGAAGAAGATATAACAATTGTAAATATTTATGAACCCAACATAGGAGCACCTCAATACATACGGTAAATACTAACAGCCATAAAAGGAGAAACAGACAGTAACACATTCATAGTAATGGACATTAACACCCCACTTTCACCCATGGACAGATCATCCAAAATGAAAATAAATAAGGAAACACAAGCTTTAAATGATACATTAAACAAGATGGACTTAATTGATATTTATAGGACATTCCATCCAAAAACAGCAGAATACACATTTTTCTCAAGTGCTCATCGAACATTCTCCAAGATAGATCATATCTTGTGTCACAAATCAAGCCTTGGTAAATTTAAGAAAATTGAAATTGTATCAAGTATCTTTTCCGACCACAACGCTATGAGACTAGATATCAATTACAGGAAAAGATCTGTAAAAAATACAAACACATGGAGGCTAAACAATACACTACTTAATAACAAAGTGATCACTGAAGAAATCAAAGAGGAAATCAAAAAGTACCTAGAAACAAATGACACTGGAGACATGACGACCCAAACCTATGCGATGCAGCAAAAGCGGTTCTAAGAGGGAAGTTTAGAGCAATACAATCCTACCTTAAGAAACACGAAACATCTCGAATAAACCACCTAACCTTGCACCTAAAGCAATTAGACAAAGAAGAAAAAAAACCCCAAAGTTAGCAGAAGGAAAGAAATCATAAAGATCAGATCAGAAATAAATGAAAAAGAAATGAAGTAAACAATAGCAAAGATCAATATAACTAAAAGCTGGTTCTTTGAGAAGATAAACAAAGTGATAAACCATTAGCCAGACTCATCAAGAAAAAAAGGGAGAAGACTCAAATCAATAGAATTAGAAATGAAAAAGGAGAAGTAACAACTGACACTGCAGAAATACAAAAGATCATAAGAGATTACTACAAGCAACTCTATGCCAATAAAATGGACAACCTGGAAGAAATGGACAACTTCTTAGAAATGCACAACCTGCCGAGACTGAATCAGGAAGAAATGGAAACTATGAACAGACCAATCACAAGCACTGAAATTGAAACTGTGATTTAAAATCTTCCAACAAACAAAAGCCCAGGACCAGAAGGTTTCACAGGCGAATCCTATCAAACAATTAGAGAAGAGCTAACACCTATCTTTATCAAAGTCTTCCAAAATATACCAGAGGGAAAGACACTCCCAAACTAATTGACGAGGCCACCATCACCCTGATACCAAAACCAGACAAAGATGTCACAAAGAAAGAAAACTACAGGCCAATATCAATGATGAACATAGATGCAAAAATCCTCAACAAAATACTAGCAAACAGAATCCAACAGCACATTAAAAGAATCATACACCATGATCAAGTGGGGTTTATTCCAGGAATGCAAGGGTTCTACAATATACGCTAATCAATCAACATGATACACCATATTAAAAAACTGAAGGAGAAAACCATATGATCATCTCAATAGATGTAGAGAAAACTTTCGAAAAAATTCAACACCGATTTATGATAAAAACCCTCCAGAAAGTAGGCAAAGAGGGAATTTTCCTCAACATAATATAGGCCATATATGACAAACCCACAGCCAACATCATCCTCAATGGTGAAAAACTGAAACCATTTCCACTAAGATCAGGAACAAGACAAGGTTGCCAACTCTCACCACTCTTATTCAACATAGTTTTGGAAATTTTAGCCACAGCAATCAGAGAAGAAAAGGAAATAAAAGGAATCCAAATCGGAAAAGAAGAAGTAAAGCTGTCACTCTTTGCAGATGACATGATACTATGCATAGTGTATCCTAAAGATGCTACCAGAAAACTACTAGAGCTAATCAATGACTTTGGTAAAGTAGCAGGATACAAAATTAATGCACAGAAATCTCTTGCATTCCTATACACTAATGATGAAAAATCTGAAAGAGAAATTAAGGAAACACTCCCATTTATCATTGCAACAAAAAGAATAAAATATCTACGAATAAACCTACCTAAGGAGACAAAAGACCAGTATGCATAAAATTATAAGACACTGATGGAAGAAATTAAAGATGATACAAATACATGGAGAGATATACCATGTTCTTGGATTGGAAGAATCAACATTGTGAAAATGACTCTACTACCCAAAGCAATCTACAGATTCGATGCAATCCCTATCAAACTACCACTGGCATTTTTCACAGAACTAGAACAAAAAATTTCACAATTTGTATGGAAACACAAAAGACCCTGAATAGCCAAAGGAATGTTGAGAATGAAAAACGGAGCTGGAGCAATCAGGCTCCCTGACTTCA
The DNA here is from genome assembly GCF_937001465.1 of Orcinus orca. Lineage (NCBI taxonomy): Eukaryota > Metazoa > Chordata > Mammalia > Artiodactyla > Delphinidae > Orcinus > Orcinus orca. The sequence goes on from NC_064580.1 coordinate 113,790,351, forward strand.
GATTATACTACAAATCTATAGTAATCAAAACAGTATGGTACTAGCACAAAAACAGAAATATAGGTCAATGGAATAGGATAGCAAGCCCAGAGATAAACCCACGCACATATGGTCACCTTATCTTTGATAAAGGAGGCAGGAATGTACAGTGGAGAAAGGATAGCCTCTTCAATAAGTGGTGCTGGGAAAACTGGACAGGTACATTTAAAAGTATGAGATTAGAACACTCCCTAACACCATACACAAAAATAAGCTCAAAATGGATTAAAGACCTAAATGTAAGGCCAGAAACAAACTCTTAAAGGAAAACATAGGCAGAACACTCTATGACATAAATCACAGCAAGATCCTTTATGACCCACCTCCTAGAGAAATGGAAATAGAAACAAAAATAAATGAATGGGACCTAATGAAACTTCAAAGCTTTTGCACAGCAAAGGAAACCATAAACAAGACCAAAAGACAACCCTCAGAATGGGAGAAAATATTTGCAAATGAAGCAACTGACAAAGGATTAATCTCCAAAATTTACAAGCAGCACATGCAGCTCAATAACAAAAAAACAAACAGTCCAATCCAAAAATGGGCAGAAGACCTAAATAGACATTCCTCCAAAGAAGATATACAGATTGCCAACAAACACATGAAAGAATGCTCAACATCATTAATCATTAGAGAAATGCAAATCAAAACTTCGATGAGGTATCATCTCACACCGGTCAGAATGGCCATCATCAAAAAATCTAGAAACAATAAATGCTGGAGAGGGTGTGGAGAAAAGGGAACACTGTTGCACTGCTGGTGAGAATGTAAATTGATACAGCCACTATCGAGAACAGTATGGAGGTTCCTTACAAAACTAAAAATAGAACTACCATATGACCCAGCAATCCCACTACTGGGCATATACCCTGAGAAAACCATAATTCAAAAAGAGTCATGTACCAAAATGTTCATTGCAGCTCTATTTACAATACCCAGGAGATGGAAGAAACCTAAGTGTCCATCATCGGATGAATGGATAAAGAAGATGTGGCACATATATACAATGGAATATTACTCAGCCATAAAAAGAAACGAAATTGAGTTATTTGTAGTGAGGTGGATGGTCTTAGAGTCTATCAAATAGAGTGAAGTAAGTCAGAAAGAGAAAGACAAATACCATATGCTAACACATATATATGGAATCTGAGAAAAAAAATGTCATGAAGAACCTATATGTAAGACGTGAATAAAGACACAGACCTACTAGAGAATGGACTTGAGGATATGGGGAGGGGGAAGGGTAAGCTGTGACAAAGTGAGAGTGTGGCATGGACATATATACACTACCAAACATAAAATAGCTAGCTAGTGGGAAGCAGCCGCATAGCACAGGGAGATCAGCTCGGTGCTTTGTGACCACCTGGAGGGGTGGGATAGGGAGGGTGGTAGGTAGGGAGACGCAAGAGGGAAGAAATATGGGAACATATATGTGTGTATAACTGATTCACTTTGTTATAAAGCAGAAACTAACACACCATTGTAAAGCAATTATACTCCAATAAAATGTTAAAACATAAATAACTAAATAAAATAATTTGGACAAAAAAAAGCATATCCATGTATTTACTCATTTCCTATAAAAAGGAAAATTAGGCTCAGAGTATTTGGATTACTTGAACAAGGTCACATAATTAGCAAGCCCCTGGGTACACAGCCATAAAGACTACCTCAGACTGCTTCCCACTACCCTATTATCTACTGGCACTACCATAAAAAGTCCTAAAGAAGTAGAAAAACAAGTATCTGGCTTCTGGTTACCTATGATATAGCTGAAGAATCAGATAACATAGAGAACCATGTAACAAAAGAGCCAAAAACTAGGTTTAGTGTTGAAAGATGGATTCGGTACTATTTTGCTTTCCAAGTTGGTATAACATCAGGATTATTGGTGTAGAAGGAGTAGGGGTGAGCACTCATGGAGCAATGGAGAAAGTAACCAGACTTAAGTGGAGAGAACTTGTTGAGCAGTCGTAGGAGACAGAGGTGGATGTGGGAATCAATAACAAATACCACCAAGTAGCTTTTCTGCATAGCACTTACCACAGGTGCGTATTTATATTCCTGATAGTTTGGTTAATGTCAGTTTTCCCTACCAGACAGTAAGCTCCATGAAAGTGGGAACTTTGTCAGAATTTTTTTTTGCTCCGTTGTATCCTCAATGCAAAGCACATTGCCTAACACATAGTGGGTACTCATTAAGTATTTGTAGAATAAATATATTAATGTGTAAATGCGCGAACAAATGAATGTTAAATGATAGATGAGGAACTGCCACAGTTGGCCTCGCATGTCAGATGAAGGAATACAGACTTGATACAGTTGAAAAAAAGCTCCCATGGAAGCTCTTTGAGCAGGCTGGGGTGGTGAAAGTGGGAATGGAAAGGCAAACATAAGGGCTATTTCAACGTGGGAATCAATAACACATGCACTCTGTTGTGCACTCTCTATCCCAGCTGTCCCCTGATAGACATTTCTCTACCAGCTGCAGGCTCTGTCACGACACCAATTTAATACTGAAAGAATGTGAAGAGACTATGGACCAAAATAAAAGAGAATTATTTCTTAGTTCTCTGGAAAGCCCAACAGTGGTATACAGAAGTCTCATGGTCTCAAAAGTCTCCTTTCTCTTTCTTTATTTCTTTTCCCTACACAAAATACTACTTTTTTTTCAAACAGCTCTGGTTTGGCAAAATTTAATTGCCTGTTTGGGATGAGGTCCCTGAAGCTCTCACAAGCTAATTATTTCTTTCTGCTGAAGACCAGAAACTTTGAACTGTACTCGTGAGATAAATGGTCTGGTAGCACTTTGGAACTTCAAGTTATTTAAGTTACTGAGCAGCTCATCAACTTTCTCCCTGCATTTGGAATTGAATCTGGAAGAGAATCAAACCCCAGACCTCATAAGTATGCTGATGATGTAGGATTTATAGATTTAGTTCAGAGCAAAGTATGCTCCCAGAGATAGAGCTCTGGTGATAGCTTCCGGGTAAACATACATCGATGGATTCTTAACCTAGATCAAGAGAAGGGGAGGAACGGCACAATTTCTAAAAACCAAACTGCTCAATGAAAGGCAGGTTCTGGTAGTTATATTTTCTGGACAAGTGAGGGGTAACCAAACAGCTTTGCGCTTCAACCCCAGTTTAATGCTTTTGAAATGTCTGAGTCTATTGTCCAGCCTTAGTGGGTAGAGTAACTGTCATTAGATCTTTTTGCTGACCGAGGGATGCTCAGGACCTTGGAGTCTTCAGGTTGTATACTTTCACACTCTGGCACTGAAAATAGGTAGTGGAGAAAGAGTAGGAAACTGGGTAGGGTATACACAGAGCCCAGGACACTTCCTTGAAATCATCCAATTTAGTTTAAAGCCCTGGATGCAGCATGTTTTATTATCATTTCCCTCTTTTTAAAGAAAGTGACAATTTGGTTTAATTGTGTCCCAGTTCATCAAGATAAGATAACAGATAGATAAATATTGCCAAGAGGCAAAAGGTGTCTAATCTAGCAGGTCGAAAATTGAAATAACCTAAGGGTCTTGATGCAAAGTATTCAAATGACCTCAATCGTCCTTGTTATAACTTTTCTAGGGAAGATAGAACAAAGATGTACATGAGTCAAAGGTCAGTGAAAGAAATGTTTGCCTAAGAAATTAAATGATTTAATCAGATACCATCACCAAGGGCTGCACATTAAAGTTTTTGGCAATTGTAATTTGATCTAACCAAAAAAATATTTTTTTTCTTCAAAGGTTTCCAGGCATTTGAGAGTTTGAGAAGCTGGGAAGGCTTTTGAAATCTCACCAGGAGAGTCTGCACGGAGATCGTCATGTTCCAAACCTGACAACTGTTGGAAACTTGGTATTTTCAGCAGTCTCATTCTGCTCCACCTACTGGTACTTGAGAGGAACCTCCAATGGTAAGTCAGTAACAGGAAAATGTTCCAGTTTCTTTCATTCCCCCTCCCACTTTTTTTTTAACCTCTAACCATTTATCAGACATGGGCAACCTCCAGGAAGGCAAGAGGGCAGCTGTTAGCTGAAAGAAAAGTTAGGCTATATAAATAATTGCAGGCAACAAGACTAAGATGGGAAACATTCTAAGCCCAGTTTTCCAGGAATCTTTTAACGATAATTTTAGGATGAGACAATCAGCACTGCCTTGGAGAGCAGGGCCCAGACTAAATGATAAATAGGTCCCTCAGTTTAGATGCTGAGTAGCCTTTAAGTGTGAAAGGGAAGTTGTCATCAATTTTAATTCCATAGGTTCAGACACAGTACTAATGGAGGCAAGGTCACGGGTTCGATCCCAATCTCTATCAGTAAGCTTAACACCATTAAAAACAAGTCTTCCCGCAACCATAGACAGATCACCAATTTTTAATCAAATCGCTCATCAATTTATTCAACTAGGCTCATGAAAGACTGAGGGATAGACTCTATAAATAATACCTCAATACCAGAGAAATAAAATACATCCTGCTGGTCATTAAGAATTATAGGTTCATATAAGGAGGGAAAACATTTATTTATCAATATTTAACAGCAAAATCAGTGTGCTTTATAGAGTTCTAGGAGCAACAGAGACTTTTAAATGGCATAATAATCAGCCATCTACTTCTATCTCATCCTCCCATCTGCAGCTTGTCCATCATCTTTTTAGAATGGCCCATATATAGGTAATTGGGAGTTAAACATAGACCACAAAGAAATTTAAGGTATGACTGTACTAACTTAAAATATAACAGGCTTCAGTGCATTGTTTCATATAGCCATGTGACTCTCATCTTTCTGCATTTTCCCTCTGTGGAAATGATTATCTCACTAGGTCTCTCAAGATCTGAGGACACTCCTGTGAAGGCAGATTACTATCTTCTCCCTCCCTTACATGTGTTTGACACTTCACAAGTGGCATATACTTTCACTTCCATAAATTTACCATTCTCATGTACTTAGCCTGTCTGAGAGGCTGAACAAAGTAGAGAACTAGACACAGGGACAGGTTACTTGGACTCCAGGACAGGGAAGTGGGGGAACTGTAGAATCTTCTTTGCTAAAGACTTTTAAGGACAAGCGAGTCTCCCATTTCAAAGATGGTTAGAGAAACTTCATCCCTTAGTAAACCCCTTCTGTAGCCCACAAGAATTGCCAACAATGGAGGAAAATGTAGTAGATTCCTCATATTCTGAGGAGTGTTAAGTTTTGTTTTGTCTTCCTTTTAATTGAAGGAAATCAGAGAATCCTAGCATGTTAGAGCTAGAAGGGCTCTTAGAGATCACTTAGTTTAACTAGATTGCAAATAAAAATCTAAGCCAATGAGGGGAAGAAACTTATCCAGAGAAATAGCCAGTGAGTAGCAGAAGCTTCAAGGAAGGGATTAGAAGAAAAGGGAGAGTTAATCTCATGAAGGAGCACATACACATTAGGGGGTGCTTGCCATATAAACAGCAATATCTAGGGAAGAGGCAGATGGAAAAAGAGAGGCTGTCTTTCAATGTGGAAAAGCTAAAGAGTTCCATTCACACATTCATTCAGCAAATAATTCTTAAGCACCTTCCATGCAGCAGGCACCATTCTAGGTTTTGGGCATACAGCAGTGACTTCACTGAGTATGCATTCTAGTTAAGAGAAACAATCAATAAACATAATTAATAGATAAAATATACAAGATGCTAGAAATAATAATTCTAAAGAGAATTGGAAAGGGGAACATAAAATGCCAAGGGCTAGAGATGAGCTTTTAGACAGGGTGGCCAAAGAAGAACTGACTAAAAAGATGCATTGTGAGTAAAGACCTGAGAGAAGTGAGAAGGTAAGCCATACAAGGATCTTGGTTTCAGAAATATGGAGCAGCGAGATCAAAGAGATCAAAGGCTCTGAGAAAGGGACGTGCCATGAGTGTTTAAGGAACAGTGAAGAGGCCAGTGTGACTAGAACAAAGTGAGCAAGGAAAAGAGTAGTAGGAACAGAGGTCAGAGAGGTAAAGAGGAGGCAAACCATGTAGTGCCTGATAGGTCATAGTAAGGAGGCTGGTGTTTAATTAGGTTGAAATGAGAAGCTATTGAAATTTTTTAATGTAAGAGTAACCTGATCTGACTTACGATATAACTGAATCATTTGAACTGAATGGAGGCAAAGCCAGAAACAGGGGAACCAATAAGGAAGTTATTGACAAAATCCAGGTGAATAATGATAATGACTTGGAATAAGGGATGGCAGTGCAGGTGGCAAGAGGAGTAGTTAAATTCTGAATAATATCTGTAACAGCCCAGGACTTTATACGTTCATTTATTCATTCGATATCAGTTCCTTATGATGCCCCAGGCACTGTTCTAAATACTAGGGATAAGCCAGTAAACAAAGCAGACAAGGTTCTGTTCTCAATAAATTTACATTAGAGTGGGAGACAAGTAATCGAGTAATACAGGAGTCCCCAACCCCTGGGCTGCAGACCGGTACCGGTCTGCTGGCCTGCTAGGAACCGGGCCACACAGCAGGAGGTGAGCGGCGGGCGAGCAAGTGAAGCTTCATCTGCTGCTCCCCATCGCTCCCCATCGTTCGCATTACCACCTGAACCTTCGCTCGCATTACTGCCTGAACCATCACCCCGCACACCCCGCCCCATCCGAGGAAAAACTGTCTTCCAGGAAACCGGTCCCTGGTGCCAAAAAGGTTGGGGACCGCTGAAGTAATAAACAATCAAATCATTAATGTAGTTTCAAATATTGGAATGTGCTGTAAGGAAAATTAAGCAGCGTGAGGGAAAAGAGAGTGATGAGGGTGAGAAGAGAGTGACTTTTCAGGTAGGCTGGTCACTCCTTACCACTCATACTTTTAGAAACATCACATTAGATTTTCACATTGCTAACTGGGGCTCAGCAATCACAACACGGAAAACACCAGAGGACCTGGAAATGTAACTCCAACCACAGACATTAGCAGAGGGTTTTCATAGACCTCAAGGGTTCCATGACATATTATATTTACATAATATCAGGTTAGATCAAAGAAATATTTGGGGACTTCCCTGGTGGTGCAGTAGTTAAGAATCTGCCTGCCAATGCAGGTGACATGGGTTCGATCCCTGCTCCAGGAAGATCCTACATGCCGCAGAGCAACTAAGCCTGTGCACCACAACTACTGAGCCTGCACTCTAGAGCCCGCGTGCCACAACTACTGAAGCCCACGTGCCGAGAGCCTGTGCTCCGCAACAAGAGAAGCCACTGCAATGAGAAGCTCGCACACCACAATGAGGAGTAGCCCCCGCTCGCCGCAACTAGAGAAAGCCCGCGTGCAGCAACGAAGACCCAACGCAGCCAAAAATAAATAAATAAATTTATTTTAAAAAAAGAAATACTTGGCAGGACTCTAGGACAAGCACCGTGGTAGATACTAGCACAATGGGAAAATGGAGGTATGAACAATCTAGGAGTGACAGACAGACACAAGAATAGGCAATATTTTAGCTAAGACTATCAGAAGGTACCCTCTTGGTGGAGATTAGTAACTCAAGCTGACAGAGGTTCAACCATCTCTATGAATAGATTTGTCTTTGAAAATGGAGAACGAGTGAGAGAAGCAGGAAGATGCCCTCCTTTTCCTCTCTTCTTACTTGGAAAAAAAATGATACTAAAAAGTATCTGGCAAAAGTGGGTTGCAGAACTTTTCATATAACCATTTTAAAAGAATGGGGAATTTGCTGTTTTCCACGGGAGGGAGTAGATTTTTAGCTTTGCCTCTGTATCCATCATAGATATCTCATTTGTATTCTTCTATCTTTTGAAGAGGACAACGAGAATGATCCTGTACACCCTAGTTATTTCCAACTTTCTCATACCATCCCTCCATCTTTATTCTCATTCTTTCAGGTAAAATTAGGCAACTACATTGGCACCCATCCAATGAATAGTGGCAAGTGGGAAGAATGGCCATGGACAACGCTACAGCAGTATTTGAGTTTCTTCTTATTGGAATCTCTAACTATCCTGAATGGAGAGTCACATTTTTCACATTGGTACTGATAACTTACCTCAGAACATTATTGGGGAATGGACTGATCATCTTTCTTATCCACGTTGACCCCCACCTCCACACTCCAATGTACTTCTTCCTTAGTAATCTGTCTTTCTTAGACCTTTGCAATGGAACAGTCTCCATGCCCCAGGCCTTGGTGCATTGTTTCTCTACCCATCCCTACCTCTCTTACCCACGATTGTTTGACCCAAATAAATGTCTCCTTGGTCTTGGCCACAGCAGAGTGCCTCCTGTTGGCTGTCATGGCCTATGATTGTGTGGTTGCTATCAGCAATCCCCTGCGCTATTCTGTGGTCATGAATGGCTCAGTTTGTGTTTGGCTGGCTGCTACCTCATGGGGGGCATCACTTGTGCTCACTGCCATGCTCATCTTATCCCTGCAACTTCATTTCTGTGGGGCTAATGTCATCAACTATTTTGTCTGTGAAATTCTCTCCCTTCTTAAGCTGGCTTGTTCTGATACCAGCCTCAATGAGCTTATGATCTTCATCACAAGTATTTTCCCTGCTCCTACCCTTTGGGCTTTTTCTCCTCTCCTATGTCCGAATTGCCACTGCTGTTCTAAGGATTCGCTCAGCCCAGGGTAGGCTCAAGGCCTTTTCTACCTGTGGTTCTCATTTGACTGTGGTGGCAATCTTCTATGGGGCAGCCATTTCCATGTATATGAAACCGCAGTCCAAGTCATCCCCTGACAAGGACAAGTTTATCTCAGTGTTTTATGGGGCTTTGACACCCATGCTGAACCCCCTAATATATAGCCTGAGGAATAAGGATGTTAAAGGGGCAATGAGGAAAGTTATGGCAAAAAGGGCATAAGACTTCTTTGCTTCTAAACTTCTAAAATAACATTCAGCTACATCTTCACTGACAGAAAAAAACTGTTTAAAACGTCTGACTTTACCCTTGGTAGAGTAGGTGATCATTATATGAGAAGCTTCAGGAAGTGCTCCCACCCCAAAGTATTATTCTTACTGAGACTTGAATTTCCGTTACAGGCATTTTTTTTACTCTTTCTTTACATATAACACATTAGTGGTCGGCCACCCATTAAGTTACTCAACTTAAGGTAAATAAATTTATCAGAATCATTTCCTCACTGACAGAAGAGACCTAAGCAGCAAGAGAATCTCCTATGACTGTTAGCAGGAGGCGAGGCATAACTGAAATTGGAAAATAGGACAAAGAATGGTATAATAAAAGGTCAGAAGACAAATGTCAGAAATTTTACAACTTTACTGAAGGCAAACCCTGTTGTAAAAGCACAATCCCTTACTCTACTTAACCTCAGAGTCATGAGAAAATTTTATCATAGACATTTCCTACATTAGTGTAGAGTGTTTCATTTTTTTCTTTTTCTTTTTCTAAACTTCTTTCAAATATATTATTTCATTCTGTATTCCTAATATCTCTGTAAAATTGGTAAGAAAAGTCACCATAATCCACCCCTCATGTTAACAATGAGAAAAAAAAATAGAATGAGTAAATCACTTACCAAAATAGCATAATTTTCAAATAAATGCAACATTCATTCAAATTCCATCTCTTATACATTTTTTAAAATTATGGTATTCTCAGCCACTGAAACCATGTTTTAATATCAAGAAATAAAAAATATTTAGAAAAAAATCCAAGTGATTTAAATCTTTGATTTATTCATTCAACAAATATTTACTTTCAACCAGGAACTAGGTACTAGGTGCCAGGGCAAGTTTCATACATTATGCAAAACATTTCAAATTAACATTGTGAAATAAAGTTAAATTGGTGAAATCAATAAAATTTTACAGGAGAAAACAATAGAGCCTTCAAGTAGAGAGAAATTCAGAAATTAGGAGAAATATGCAGAGTACTCATTTTAATGACCCTGCTTTTGGGGGGAGAAATATTCTACTCTTTATTACAGCTCTCTATTTGCAGCTTAAAATGAGAATTATATTTTTGTTAATGGTGCCCCTACTACAAAATGGTAGCTCTGTCACTATATGCTTTGTCTCTTTATTGACTTGTTGGTACAGGCACAGCCTATAGACAGAGTGACATAGTGGAGTTTGGAGATAGGGCTGCAGAATTGATTCTGCTACTAACTAGCTGTGTGACCTTAGTTATAGCACTCTTTGGCCCTCAGATTTGCTCATCAATATAATAGGAAGGTTGTGTTTTGTTACCCAAGGATCTCTCTAGTCTTAACATTCTGCATCTAGGTGTTATATATATTTTCTTAAAAAAATAGAATAATATCATCAATTTACTCTGCAACTTGCTTTTTCCACTTGACAATATATCATGGACATTCCTCAAGATCAATATATATAGATCTATCTGCCTGACTTTAAATGTTAGCTTTGACTGGAAAAGTAGACACACATAACAGCTAGTTAACATAGCTATGGCCCTTCCAGCACTAACATTCTGTTTCTAGGCATCTAAACCCCAAAGACAATCTAATTCAACATTGATATTAATTCATTTTAAATATAAAAATGAACTCTATGAGGGTGCTGTGGAATGAAATCAATTCTTGATTGTTGAAAACTCCTAAGGTTGACTATCGCTTCTCCACCTGATCACTCACAGGCATTGTGAGAAGCATTCCACTGTGCACCTCATCCTAGGCAGCTGGGTAGTGAAGCTTACCTTGCTTCACCCTGGAAAGCAAATAAAGACTGGTTTGAAACTAAGATAGTTCTGTTAGAAATTGAGGAGAAAGTTTGCAAACTGAAAAACAGTTTCCAAGTGATATTTTCCAATAGGGATTTAAGAAAAAGACGCCACACCCCATTCACAGGATTTGGGATTTCACTTGAGGAAAGGCAGTGAAGTATAACTATTTAGAGCACAGGCCCTGGAGCCAAACTTTTTGGATTCAAACTTTCATTCTACCACTTTGATTTCAAGTTACTCTCTCTGCTTTGATCTCTTCACCTAAGTGAGCTAATAGTACTTATAACACTAACTGTAGTGTTCATGTAGTGATCATGTAGACACAACCACTCTAGTTATATCAGGCAGGAAGGGATTTAATAAACAGAATTAGAGGCCTATGAAGCCTTTGGAAGGGCTGTGAGAGAGAAGGTAAAGGAATATTGCCAACAACCTCAGACAGTTGCAGGAATCGCAGGAATCTTGGGAAGTTTTAGGGATATTATGTAGGAAACTGTTACCAATGATGTTACTGAAGTAGATGTTTCAGAGAAGAATGCTCAGAAGCCATTTAAATCTCTGTTTACAAAGTCTACACACTTTTACAATACAGGTGAGAGCTAAAAAGGATGTGTTGAATGTGACTTCATAGCTTGGTTATAAGAACTGTATGACTCAATTCATGTAAAGCACTTAGAAAAGTCCCTGGCCTATAGTTATAGTCCCTGTCTATAGGCTGTGCCTGTACCAACAAGTCAATAAAGAGACAAAGCATATAGTGACAGTATATATATATATATATATATATATATATATATATATAGTTAGTTAGTCTATAGTTAGCTGTCATTGTGAAGTCTGGATCACGTGAGCCTAAGACACCACGAATTGAAATGCCTACTTGCTTCTTAAATAGTGCCTTCCAAGGTTGCTCTCTCACCCATGCATTCAAGCATCTGTACATATATCATTCAATTAATATGCATTTATTAACTACCTACTATACAGCCGGTACTGTGGTATTGCCAGAGATGCGGTGGTCAAATAAAAGCATATTTGATCCTTCCCCTCAAAGAATGCATTGTCTAGGTGGGAAGAAAGACGTGTACGTAAGCAACATTACTATGTGAATTTATATCTTCCTAGTTCTTAAAATTATAAAGCACTTTATACACTTTACAGTTTATCTTATTCTTGAACATATATTACCTCATATCATCTTCTAAATAATTTAATGAGATTAACAAACAGATATTGTTATTAATATTATGAAACTGACATTAAGAGGTGATAAAAAGATGTAGAGAGGCTGTGATATCAAGGTCAACAGTTAGCGATATGACTGGGAAGAGAATACAGTTCTCCTAGAATTATGGTGGTGGTAATTTCTCATTGTATACACATATAAAATCATTATGGTGTACATCTGAAACTAATATAATGTTATGTGTCAATTATACCTCAATAAAAAATTAATTTAATTTAATTTAAAAAATACAATTCTCCTGATGCCTAGATGCTCTTTCTGATGGGAGCCTGATGGGTTCAGGGAGTCTTTGAAAAAGAAAAGTAGGAGGAAGGTAAGATTGTTGCTGAACAGAGAAAGGAAAAAATGCTACGTTTTCAGATTGTCTAGCTAAAACATCTGACCTTGACACTTATTGGCTATATGACCTTGGGCAACTTCCTGCCTCAGTTTCCTCATCTATAACAGGAAGACAATCATAGGACTGACCTCATAAGGTTGTTAAGAGGATTAAATCAGTTGATTTTATATAAAATGATGAGAACTATGGCTGGGACATAGTAAGCCCTCAATAAGCATTAATTTATTTTATTACTGTTATTATACAGTTATTATTAGTAATACTGAAGTTTCAATTGACTCAAAAGTAGTTGGTGCTCATCTCACTGGGTGCCTTCTCTCCTCTTTTTTCCCCCTGCTAGTAATATGCAGAGCAAATGTTTCCGATTAACTGTGAGCAGCAGGTCAAACACTTTTTCAGTACAACATCGCGATGGAGTGAGAAAAGCACATGATTAGGCGTCAGGATGTCTGGATTCTAGTCTGGGTTCTGCCATTAATGAGCTATGAAACTCTGGGCGAATCACTTAATTCTCTGGACTGGATCTGTCAAACAGGGAAAAATATATTTTTTAACCTACCTCAGAAGGGTTGGAAGATCAAATGAGATCATAGATGTTAGATGTTAAAAAGTTAAAAGCACGTTACAAATGCTACATGATGGTATTTTCATTAGCCTCAGAATTAGCCTCTACATCTTCTCCTCACTTACCCTTAATGACCACTCACTCACTGAATCTTATTGTTTCTTGCTCTGAAATGTCTTCGAAATCCATCCCTTCTCTGTCCTCAATGCATCTGTCCTAGTCCACAGCTTACTCAACCCATACCAGGATGACTGTAACAAGCTCCTATTTTTCCCTAGTCCAGCCTCTCTCTAAACTACCCATCCAATCAACTTTTTGACCCACCTCCTAGAGAAATGGAAATAAAAACAAAAATAAATGAATGGGACCTAATGAAACTTCAAAGCTTTTGCACAGCAAAGGAAACCATAAACAAGACCAAAAGACAACCCTCAGAATGGGAGAAAATATTTGCAAATGAAGCAACTGACAAAGGATTAATCTCCAAAATTTACAAGCAGCTCATGCAGCTCAATAACAAAAAAACAAACAACCCAATCCAAAAATGGGCAGAAGACCTAAACAGACATTTCTCCAAAGAAGATATACAGACTGCCAACAAACACATGAAAGAATGCTCAACATCATTAATCATTAGAGAAGTGCAAATCAAAACTACAATGAGATATCATCTCACACCAGTCAGAATGGCCATCATCAAATCTAGAAACTTCTCCAGAATGATTTTCTAAAGCGAAGATCTCATCATATTAAACCTTGTTCTACAATTCCCCTCCAAGATTAGAAACTTGCAGTGGCTCCCTATTGCCTATAGGATATGCCAACATTAATTGAGGACCCTGCTAACCTCTTTATCCTCCTTCTCTACCTCATCTCCACAGACCCCATGCTCCAGGAAATCAATACTTTTTTCTCTACCTTTTATGTGTATATGCCATTGTATACACTGTTCTCTCTGCCTGCAGTGCCCTTCTTGTCTTCCATGCCTGGCAAAACCTCAGTCATCCTTCAAGGTCAGATCTAATGTCATGTCTTCAATGAAGCCTTCCCCAGAGCTCATTGCATTCTGTTTAACCCTGGATAGGTGACTTAATTCCATTTTCTTTTGCTTAATAACATTTTGTTCAACCCTAAATTTAGCCTCTTCCATATTATTTTATAATCAGTTGTTTTGGAGTGTTTATCCCCAATTAGATCATAAGTTTATTGAGAACAAGAAGTTTGTTTCATTCATCTCTGTCTCCCTAGCATAATTCCTGGCACAGAGTACATGCACAATAAGAACTGCTTAAATGAATAGGTGTTAAACCAATACTTCTTAAACTATCTGTGGTAAAACACAGCTATTTTTTTAAAGTTCCAAGCTGTCACAGCCTGATATTTTATAAAATACAATGAAAATATTATGGCAATGTCAAATCACTTTAAAAGTTACTGTTTACTCTCAATTCTGTTCTTATGTCATTGCAAACATTTTGAGTAGCACTCAGCTAGACCATTTGCTGAGATGCCTCATTCCTAGCCCCAATATCTTGAACTCTAAGTTGGAAATTTTAAGAAGGATACATGTAAAAATAATAAACACTTACATCATATATTCAGGCCACAACTCAGCAAGAAATCAATAAAATAATACTATTATAATTAGGTACATGCACAGATGAAGTAAATCAATGGGACAGTGAATGAGAAGATGATTATATTTAGACAGTGACAGTTTGTATGGCACCTCAAATTTAATCCAGCAAAGTTTTAGGAAAAAGTGGGATTTCCAGAAACTATTCAAGTCAAAGATGGCTGGGATAGGCTGGGGGAAGTTAGGATAAAGTGAAGAGGAAGAGGAAACCTCCAGTAAACACTGTTAACATTATTTACCTGAATGCTTAATTGAAGCTTTCATAGCATCCCAATAAATTGTGGCCATTCCCCCTTTCCTATTCATTCATTACCTTCTGAGTCACTGTATTGGAAACCCTCCCAAGAAACATAGGACTCTGAGTAATCACCCTAGAGTTGGTTCTGCTCCCTGGTAACTTAAGAGCAAAAGTGGAGTTGAGGGTGTTAGTCAAAAGTTTTATCATATTGTCACTAATGAAGTATTGGCATTAGTAGACAAAATCTACTTGTATTTTAATGACTTAGAAATAACACTCCCAGAATAATGTACAGCTTTAGTTCAGTAGTAGGATTTAATTGCCTTTTAGGGACCTGATCCCTGAAGTCTCTTCAGTGAAATCACTTCTTTGGAACCAGAATGAATAAACTCAGAAGGTAACAGCAGAGAATGTTTAAGATTCTTCTCTCCTTCTTCTCTTTTTCATGTTTTGGACCATTTGGAGCCCCGGTTTCTAAAATGCTGAACAGAATCAAGATAAAACCCGTTGTAAGAGCAAGTGAAGAACATACACCCTGGCAAGGAGGAAAGAAGCCATAGTTGTTTGTTGGAACAAATCAACATATATGTGTGGAATGGTCAGTCTTGACATGGATCTCCCAGGATGCATCTGTAACTCACTCCCCTTGAAAGACTCCAACTCACTTCAGTGAGCTAATGATCTCACACAACTCTTAGAGACCTTGCCATTTTTGTTTGGGGGGCTTTTATGCTATTCAGGTGAGAAAAATCAATTTGATTCCCCAAATAATCATTTATTCATTAAGTTCCTGCCATGTGTCAGGAATTGAGACAAGTACTGAAGTTATAGAAATGAAATGCAAATTCTTCTTTCAGAAGGCTCACAGTATAATCTGACCATATTGCCTTATTTTTGTCCTCATTTATTTATTTTCCCCCTTCCAGAAAAGAAAGATAACAAATGTGGCCATATTGTCATGGGTGCTACTTCCCAAATGAGGATTCATTTAAAAATATTATTTAAAATAATAATAGCTTATATATATGGCAAAAAGCCCTATGAGATAGTTACTATAATTTTCCCAATTTTATAATTGAGGAAACTAAGGTGTAAACAAGCTAAGCAAATTACCAATGTCGCCCTGTGAATCAGTAATGGATCCAGGATTCAAACTTTGATCCAGGATCCATGCTCTTAACCAACAGTCTACACTGCCTGATATGAATAATAGAAATTCCTGTCTGTGCGCACTATCTATTCTAGTATATGTTGAACTCCTGGGAGCTTTCTGAAGAGCTCAGAGAACAGGGAAGATACTCCAAGCATCCCTTAATTTAAGTATTAAAAGTTAAATGAGTCCTCCTGGGAAGCATGCTCCTACATGGTAAGTGGGACCAGGAAAGCCCTCTTTGGGAAATCTGTGTGAAGAAAAGTACACCCAACATGTTTCCAAAAGATCAAAAGCCTGTGACTATATGTGAGAATCTCCACATATGTCTAGTTAATTTAGGAAGATTCTGGCCTACACAGCGCTAAAACATTGAATTATTCAATAAAAAATATATATGGTTAGTCTAGTGAAATTCTCTAAAACCATGTAAACACATAAATGTGTTCTTTGTTTTTCAGCTATCTATACTGGCATTTGTTTTGAGATTTTTAGAACTATAACATGGTGAATATTATAAGTCAAAATAAAGCTTTATGATTTTAAATGTTGCCATTCTAGTGTGAAACTTTAGTACCCCTTGAAAAAGTTTGTGCCCCGAAAATCCCATTCTTGTAATGCTGTTAAGAAACTATGCTTGTGGTGTCACCATTGAATAAAGACTAGATTACCTGACTTCTGCTTCAGTCTCAATCCTATAACTCTACTCCAAGAAGACTTTTTCACTTCAGATTGATTCTGTTTTCTGATTCCAATTCTGGGAGTATACAGAACAAAAAGGAGCCTTTAAATTCTCATTACAGGTAGTCAAGGGCCTCCTTGTAAGATCACTCTCTTTAATAAGTAAAAAAACAACTGTAATTAGAAGTTTAGCAGCACCTAAGTATTTTTTCAGTTTTTTGGCCCTTGGTTCTGATTTCTTTTCAGAACCCCCTTATCCTGTATTAGGTTTTAATGAGGATCTTGTTATAAATTCTTACTCTACTTCCTGAATTACTTGTCCATAAAGGTCTTCTACCTTCTGAGATTTGGAGTTTGTCCTGAGTAGAGAATCCAAAGAGATCACCTACATCATTAGCCTGGATAGTTCTCTCTGCTGCCTAGCTCCTAAGACAAACCTTCCCATCCACAGCCTGTTCTCACCAAGGCCTGACAACTGCCTCATGAGTCTGAAACTATACACTGTAGATGCCCCAAATCCTGATTTGTGATTACAACTTCCTGGAAATTTTACAGACAATCCAGGAAAAGATCTTGACCTTAATAATGAGCTGGTCTGTGATAGTATGCATATCTGATAGAACTAGAACAAAGAAAATAAAATTTTTAATGGATGAAAAAGGGTGAAAACACTTTTCTTTCAGATTCTAGAATAAACCCATTTTCTCTCTTCACTATCACACCTTCCTTCCATGCAAAGGGCAAACTGTAAGGCTAAAAAAGTATCATTTCTGAGCTACAGGGCATTAATAAGACTGACTACTATGAGGAACTTCCCTGGCAGTCCAATGGTTAAGACTTTGTGCTTCCAATGCAGGGGATAGGGGTTCGATCCCTGGTTGGGGAACTAAGATCGCACATGCTATGTGGCGCGGCCAAAAAGTAAAAAAAAAAAAAAAAAAAAAAAAGACTGAATACTATGAGATACTAACTCTTTCTCATCATAGGCTTTTTACCATCAAACATGTACTTTCTTCAGCCAGTTCAAAGTAGTTTCAGTCAAATCAATTTCATGACATTGGGTAAGAGAGAAGAACCAAATAACTGGCCTTGATTCATTCAACAAACATATATTGAACCCACATTTTGTGGGTTCACACCAGGTACTGTGTGAGGTAGTGAAAATAAGGTAGTACATAGAACAGTCAGGGCCTCATTCCTCCTAGGGCTATAGTAAGAGAGCAGAAATTAAATAATCACACAAATATATAAATACAAACTGTGATAAGAGCCATACAAGAAAAGTTCTGAGTACTATGAACAACTTTAACAAAGAGATCTGATTTAAATTAGTGGGGTTAGGGAAGGCTTTTGTAATGAAGTTCCTTTTAGGCTGAGGTATTAAGAATGACTAGGAGTTCACCAAGCAAAAACGGTAGGAAGAACATTTCCCCCAGCAAGAACACAATGTGCAAAATCCTGAGGTAGGAACAATCTTAGAGTGCTTCATAAAGATAATATTGCTGAAACAAGGTCAGCATGAGAAGAGACTATGCAAGATAAGGTTAGGGTCAGGTCATTTAGACTCTTGTGGGTCATGGTAAACAGGTTAGATTGCATTCCGATTGTAATTAGAAGCCCTAGAGTGGTATTAAGCATGGGAATGTTTGTAAAAGGCTGCTATGTGTAGAATAGACTATAGAGAGGCAAGAATGGAAGTAGGGAGACCTATTAAGTAGCTCTTGTGTTAGTCCAGATGTGAGACGATGGTGGCTCTTACTAGATAAGTGTTGGCTGTGGGTATAGAGATTTGTAGGTAGATTTGAAATATATTTAGGAGGACAAGCCAACAGTACTTAGTGATTGATTGGATGTGCAGGTTAAGGAAGAAATGAGAGTGAACTGGGCATACATTTTATGCCAAGGATATGAACAAGCTAAAGATAAACCTCTGGCTAATATCCATAGCAGGAAAGAACAATTAGTAATTCTGTGATTCAGGGATCTGATTACATTTAAGCAGTAAATTAGCACATTTTCTTTTAGGGGGAGTGTTCAAAGCATGCTTCAGGTGGAGTCCAACCTCCCTCATTTTATAGATGAAGGGATTAAGACTCACAATGGATTGTGCTACTTTGCAAATTAATCTTGTGCTGTGTATGAATGCTTCATCTTCCAAAATAGAACATAAACTTACAAACAGCATCACTTGTTTCATAGACATCTCCTCCTGATAGCACCTGATATACTACTGAGGATACAGCAAACACTCAATAAATGTTTCCCAAATTAAAATGATTTCAATTTCTTCTTCCTCAGCAGATAGAACACAATGGATATTCTGATTACAGATAATGCCAGCGAAGTGACAGAGTTCATCTCTGTCTTTTGGATGATTGGGTTTGTCCAATCATCCAAAAGTCCAGGGTAGCAGTCTACCTGATTACATTGGTGGGTAACAGTCTCATCATTGTTGTGGTTAGAGTAGATAAGCAGCTTCACACCCCTATGTATTTTTTCTTAAGCAACTTGCCCTTCCTTGATATCTGCTACTCTAGCAATTCAGTGCCTTTTTTATTGTTCAATGGTTTAAGAGACTACCCCACCATTTCCTATACTAGCTGTTATGCTCAGATGACCATTGCTCTTTTTCTGGGGATGACAGAGTGCCTCATCCTTGATGTCATGGCTTATGATAGATTTATTGCAATATCCAATCCCCTGTGTCACACCATCATTATGAATGACCAGGTCTGCATACAGTTGGCTGTGGTGACCTGGGCTAGTGCCTTCCTTTTAGCAGTAATACCAATCACTGCAATTCTTGCCAGTCTTTGTGGACACAATATCATCAACCATTTTACCTGTGAGGCACAGGCCCTGTTGAAGCTCATCTGGTCAGACACCCTAGTCAGACTTATTCGGGGTCTGGTCATCGGTATATTGACACTGCCGCTGCACTTCACCTTCATCCTCATCTCCTATACTCGCATTGTGGTGGTTGTGCTGAGGATCCGCTCTGCAGAGGCCAGGCTCAAAACTTTCTCCACCTGTGGATCCCATCTGACTGTGGT
Organism: Orcinus orca; assembly: GCF_937001465.1. Lineage (NCBI taxonomy): Eukaryota > Metazoa > Chordata > Mammalia > Artiodactyla > Delphinidae > Orcinus > Orcinus orca. Next base: position 113,809,995 of record NC_064580.1, read on the forward strand.
CACCATATTTTATGGGACAGCCACCTGCATGTACCTGAAACCTCAGTCAAGGGAGTACCGGGACCAGGGCAAAGTCACCTCTACATTTTACAGTGCTGTAAGCCCTGTGTTGAACCCTCTCATTTATACCTTGAGGAACAAGGATGTGAAAGATGCCCTAAGAAAAATAATTAAGAAGAAACAGTCCTAAAAAGGGCATGAATAGCCCACAGAGGCTCATCTAACCAACAGCTTGACACTGACTTGTAAAAATAACAAGGTCCAGATACTAAACAATATTTTAGTAACGTAATTATTTTCAAATGTGTTTTTTTCTATTTCCAACAGGTGTGTGATAAAGAACTTACTCTCACTGAGAAAAACATTAAACATTTACAATGTCATCCATTTAGGTAATAAATTATACAGGACAATCTTGTGGGAGAGCTTATAAAACAAAATAATAATTAGCACATTTGAATCCTGAGTAGCTTGATTTTGTTTTAATAAATGAGAAACATTTCAATATTCTAGATTCTCTTTTATAGATGATAAAGAGCAAACTTGTAAAATGGACAATTCTTAACTCAATACTTTTTGTATGAGGTATATTATGATCCAGGCTTAGAAATGATAGATGTGAGTGGGTAGAGAGAGAAAAATTACTCAACTGCTATATAAGACTTCCACATAGAAAGTCCTCTGCTGAAGCAACGAGCCCTTCAAGACTGTGTACATACTGAGGGCCAGAATTGATGACTCTACGGAACATACAATTGCATGTCTTGATCAGTAGATAGGGCCACATTTTCTCTGCCAATGTACCCTACTTCTGGATAATTGCATGCCACTTCCAAAGTTGTTGACCTCACATAGAGCAAATTTAACTCAGGAGGAACTCCTTAAAAGAAAACAAGCATGTACTGTATCTTTCGATCATAAGAATTATAATGTTCATTTTTTTAAAAACACATTGGGGGAGAAGAAATGAAATACCACCTATAATCCCAGCACTCAATGAGGCTTGCATAGGTGTTAGAATCTGGAAGACATGTATTTAAGTCTGGTACTCACGGTTGTGTGGTGTTTAGTTAGTTAGTTTCCATCTTTAAGCTTCAATTTTCTCATCTGTAAAATGTAGATTATAAGAGTGCCTACCTCACAAACTCGTTTTGAGAATTAAATAGGATAATACACGTTAGCTTCTACCACAATGACTGGCACATGGTGGACACAGAATACCCATCAGTCAAAAAAGAAGAAAACTGTCAATAACTCTCTAACACAAAGCCATTTTTGAGTGTTTGCTTATGCCTATATAAATAATGACTATATCATTTTTAAAATAATCCATGCAAATAGGATAGACTAAAAAATATGTTCCCACTGTGTTCTTAATTTGAATTTATCTTATTAGAAAGGAGATTGAATATGTTTCTCATGTTCATTGGTCATTTGTGTTTCAATAGTTAGGGTCTTTGTTGTTGGTTCAAACTGGCAATGAACCAGTCCAATTTTGGAAACAAAATGCTACACTCAGTAACATATGACTAATAAAAAGCCACAAAATTTGTTTCAACATTGATTGACATCAGTTTTCAGATACATCCTGACAGGCAGATCCCCAGTTTGAGCCATTTTATTTCACTCTGGTAAGCACTCCTGCAATTAATGCCTAATCAGTCAACAACAGAAGCTGTTGTAAATGAAAATGAAAATAATAAAACTGTGTGAATCCCAATAGAGAACTCTTTAGAAAGAGAATCTATGGTGTTATGCAAATTTCATTGTAACATTACCATTTTAACCTTGAACAAATTCTTGTGTAAGTTTTATTCCTGGTGTTTCTAAAACTTCTCGCTTAAACTAAAGCACCCCTAAAACTAAAGGGAAGGTACTAATAACTAACTAACAAGACACAGTAAGCAGATAAAGTCAAACACTGGAGGCGGGAAACAAACGTGATTCCTCAAAAGAAAGGAAAAATGGAGTAAAACTGCAAACCTAATACTTATTGGAATTTGATCATTTTCATTAGGGACTAAGAAGAGGTAGAATAGAACAAGCAATGAGATGTGCCTTTTGCTGACAGAAAGAAATTTATTGGGGAGAGGCAGGGACTTTTTTAGCTACAAGAGAAAATTAGACAGGTAAACTAATGTCTTCCCTTTAGATTACCTCAGGAAGAAGTTAGACAGGGTTCTCTCTAAAGAGAGAAATATGTTACATCCAGAAGTAGAGAACAAGCTGCAGGAAGACTTCTGACATGAAGTCAAGACTCTGGATGAAAAAAAAAGACTCTGGATGAATAGAAAGTGTAAGAGATTATAAGAACAATTAATCAGTTAGAGATATGTGTGTACGGTGCCTTTATGTTAAATGTTTATTGTGAGAGCTGTTTTCTTAAAACCTTCCTTGTATTACTAAGTAAACAGGTTAGAATTATAATAAACAGGCAATACTTTGGAACTACCTATGCCTTGGGAAACTTGTTTAAATTTCTTATCTCTGCCAAACAGCACTTTTGGCTTGCAGCTGATAATGGGCAACTCTGCCTCCCTGCACACCATCTCCTCAATAAGGTGTGCCAAAATCACAAGGCGACATCTTAAAAGGTTGAACTGACCCCTTAAAAATCAACAGCACTGAGAAGAGAGCTTCGTGCTGTGTACTGGCAGCAGCAAAGTGAAGAAAATGCACTTGAGAGCCATAGTAACAACTTTTCCTGTGTTTAAAAGAAAGAATTTAAAATTTGAAGAAGGCTAAGAATATATCATTGGCTTTTGAGTATGTCAACAACACCAGTACAAAGTAATAAGAAAATAAAATTATCTGCAGAATGATCCTTGAGTTTCTATAGCTCATGAAAGCAGAACTGTGAAGTCCACCATTTTCATCATATGGAAAGGAGCACACAGAAAAGTGTTCATTTATTCCTGCAATAAATGAAGTTTTGTTGAATATGATGTAAATAATATAATATGATATAAAGGAAAGCATACAATATGTACCTTTTTAGCATAATGTTTTCAAGGTTCATCTATGTTGAGTAACGTTTTATGGCTGAATGATATTCCATTGTATTGGATATATCACATTTTGTTTATCTATTCATCAGGTGCTTGTCCCTATGTTTTCAGAAATAATAATCTTCAGGATGTGAATACATGTGTCTGCAAAACTAGAAAAATAGGGGAATCCACACCATAGCAATATATAGTTTCCAATTTCTCCACATGCTAGCTAAGTCTTGTTAGTGTACAATTAGATTTTTATAGCCATCTTAGTGGGCTAAAACTAGTATCTCATTGTGATTTTTATTTGCATTTTCTTAATAACTAATGATGTGCATCTTTTCATGTGCTTGTTTTGTGAACCTTCCAACTTTGTTAGTTTTCAAAATTGATTTCGCTACTGTGGGCCCCTTGCATTTCCATATGAATTTTAGGGTTGATGGGCCAATTTCTACAAAATTCCAGCTGGGATTTAGATAGAGATTGGGTTGAACCTATACATCAATTGGGGGAGTATTGCCCTCTTCCTATTTTCCAATATTAAGTCTTCCTAGTCATGAAAATAGGAAATTTTCCCATTTAGTTAAGTCTTCTTTACTTTCTTTCAACAGTTTTTTGTCGTTTTCATTGGACAAGTCTTGCACTTCTTTTGTTAAATTTATTCCTAAGTATTTTATCCTTTTTTATGTTATGGTAATTGGAATTACTTTCTTAATTTCATTTTTGATCATTCATTGCTAGTTTATAGAAATACCATTGATTCAGTATACTTTTGTTGAAAGAGCTTATTAGTTCTAATAATTTTTTCTGTGGGTTCCTTAGGATTTCCTATATACAAGATAATGACACTTGTGAATAGAGCTAACAGTACTTCTTTTCCAATATGGATGATTTTTTATTTTTATTTATATTTATTTATTTATTTTTGCCTAATTGCCCTGGCAAAAAATGCAGAACAATGTGGAATAGAAGTGGCAAAAGTAGAAATCCTGGTCTTCTTCCAGGATCTTAGGGGGAAAACTTGCAGTCTTTCACCATTAATTACAATGTCAGTTGTGCGATTTTCATCTATGGCCTTTATCAGGTTGAGTAACATTCCTTCTGTTCCTAGTTGCCCAATGCTTTTAAGTTAATTTTTATTTTTTTGGCTGAGTTGGGTCATCATTGCTGCATGCTTGCTTTCTCTAGTTGCAACGAGCGGGGGCTACTCTTCATTATGGTGCACGGGGTTCTCATTGTGGTGGCTTCTCTTGTTGTAGAGCACGGGCTCTAGGCTCGTGGGCTTCAGTAGTTGTGGCTCGTTGGCTGTAGAGTGCAGGCTCAGTAGTTGTGACACACAGGCTTAGCTGCTCTGCGGCATATGGGATCTTCCTGGACCAGGGCACGAACCTGTGTCACCTGCATTGGCAGGCATATTCCCAACCACTGCGCCACCAGGGAAGTCCCCTCAATGCTTTTTTATTATGAAAAGGTATTAGATTTTGTAAAATTATTTAACTGTATCTGTTTAGATGATGATGTGGCTTTTGTCCTTTAATGAATTAATATAGTGTATTACATTGATATGTTAAGTCAACCTTGCATTTCTGGGATAAATATCACTTAGTTATGGCAAATAATTCTTTTTATATGATGCTGGATTTGCTTTGCTAGTGTTTAGTTAAGGATTTGGGATCTATATTCAAAAGGGATACTAGTTTGTAGTTTTCTTGTGATGTGTGTCTGGTTTTGGTATAAGGATAATATCAGCCCTATTGAATAACTTGGGAAGTTTTCCCTTCTCTTCTATTTTTGGAAGAGTTTGTGAAGGACTGGTGTCAATTATTCTTCAAATGCTTGGAAGAATTCTCCAGTGAATCTATATTGGTTAGAACTTTTCTTTGCGGAAAGATGTTTGATTATTAATTCAATCACTTTACTTATAATAGGCCTATTTAGATTGTCTATTCCTTCTTGAGGCATTTTGTATTTTTTGGAATTTGTTCATTGAATTTGGCTTATCAAACTTATTGGCATACAATGATTAACAGTATTCCCTTATAATTATTCTCATGTCTCTAAGTTTGGTAGTGATGTCCCAAATTTCATTTTTGATTTTATAAATTTGAGTTTTCTTTCTCTTTTCCTTGGTCAATCAAGCTAAAAGTTTATCATTTTTTTTAATCTCTCCAAAGAATAAATGTTTAGTTTTGATGCATTTCTATATGATTTTTCTCTTCTCTATTTATTTCCATTCTAATCTTTATTATTTGTTTCTCAATGCTTGTTTTGAGTTTAGTTTTATCTTCACTTTCTAGTTTCTTTACATAAAAGCTTAGGTTATTGAAATATTTCTCTTTTTACTATAGACGTTCATAGCTAAAACTTTCTAAGCACTGATTTAACTGTACCTCATGAATTTCGGTATTTTATGTGTTTTCACTCATTTCAAAGAACTTCCTAACTTACCTTTTCATTTCTTTTATGACCTATTGATTACTTAGAGTATTTGTTTAATTTTCATATATTTGGGAATTACTCTAATTCTTGTTTTTAATTTCTAATTTTATTCCATTGTGGTCATAAACGTACTTGTATGGTTTAAATTATTTTCCATTTATTGAGAATTACTGCATTTCTTAGTTTTTGATCTATCCTGGAAATGTTTTATGTGCACTTGAGAGGAATGTTAATTCTGTTGATGTCGAGTAGAGTCAACAGAATTGGATAGATCCAGTTGGTTTACAGTGTTGTTAAAGCCTTTTATTTTCTTGTCTTCTGTTTAGTTATTCTATCAATGATTGAAAATGGGGTATGGAAGTCTCTATTATTGTTGAATTGTCTATTTCTCACTTAAATTCTGTCATATTTTACTTTATGTACATTGTGACTCAGTTGTTAGATGCATATGTTGTTAGATGCATATAGCATATAACTATTGTGTCTCCTTGATGGATTGACACTTTAATCATTACAAAATGTTCTCCTTTGTCTGTAGTAACAATGTTTGTCTTAAGGTCTATTATGTCTAATAGTAGTTTAGCTCCACCAGCTCTATTTTTGGTGCTGCTTGCATGTTTTCTAAACTTTTATTTTCAATACATTTGTGTCTTTGAATCTAAAGTGAGTTTCTTGTAGATAGTATACAGTTGGATCATGTTTTGATATTTTCTAAATCCCATTGGTCAGTTTCTATCTTTTGGTTGGAGAGTTTAGTCCATTTACATTTAATGTAATTATTGATATGGTAGGATTTAGACCTGCCATTTTGCTTTTACTTTTCCGTATGTCTTATATCTCATTTGTTACTCTATTCCTCCATTATTATTTTCTTTTGTGTTAATATACATTTTCTAGTATTTCATTTTAATTCAATTGTTTCTTTTAATATATATTTTTAGTTATGTACTTAATGGTTGCTTTTGGAATTATAATTAACATCTTAATATATAGCAATCTAGTTTGGATAAATAACACTTGAATTTCAACAGTATACATAAACTTTGTTCTTATATAACTCAGTTCCTTCCCCCCTTATTTGTAATATTGTCATACAAATATATCTTTATACCTTAGAAGCCAATAAACATAATTTTATAATTATTTCTAAATCTTTGAAAGAGTTTGGGTAGTGGAGAGTCCTGATCTGACTTACATTTTTAAAGAGTAACTCTGACTGTTAAATGAAAAACATGACTTTAATGGGGGCAAGGACAGAAGCTTTGAGACTATGTAGAAAGATATTGCAATAACCCAGGTAAAAGATGATGTTGGCTCAGAACAAGGTGGTAATCAAAGTAGTGAGAAGTGATAGGATTTTGGAAATATTTGAAGGAAGGGTCATCAGAATTCAAAGATGGTGGATCAGGGGTGTGAAGGAAAGAGTTAAGGATGACTCAAATGATTATGCTCTAAACAACTAGATATGGGGGATAATAGAGATGGAGGTTATCAGGAAATATTTTGGAGATGGAAAGTGCAAGGAGAGAGCAAGATTTCAGTTTTACACATGTTAATTTTGAGATGTGTATTAAGCAAAACAGAGACAATATCACTAAACAGTTAAACATATGAATCTGGAGTTCAGAGGAGAGAGGTAAACTAGAAATATAAATATGGAAATTTTCAAAATACAGAGTATATTTAGAGCCACGGTATGAATGAGATTGTCAAGAGAAAGTAGCAGGAGAAGACAAAAATCCAAGAACTCTGACCTGAGGAACTCCAACATTCAGAGGTCATGGAGAAAAAGAACCTGCAAAAGATATAGACGTAGAGAGGCCAGTGAGTTGCAAAGCAAATTACAGGGGTGTATTGTCCCAGAAAACAAAAAAACAAAGGTTCTCAAGAGGGAGAGAATGACCAACTCTTTCAAATGCTGCAGATAGACCAAGATGAGAACAGATAATGAACCAGAAAACTGGCATTTTCTATGAAGTGAAATCAAGATAGATATCACTTTCCATTTAATAAACTGGTTACTGAGAGAAGTGATTGTTCCCATGGTTACACAAACCCCTCCCCAGAAATTGATATATATTATAGAAAGAACAACAGATAACTGTATGACATATTCAGTTTCACTTGTAAATGTATCAGCACAATTCAGCCTGTGATATGTCATGCAAATTTTTTTTTTCTCTTTTGAACATTTTTTAAAAGAGAACAAATTTGGAGTCTGGTAATGGCAGAGTGGCTTGTTTTGGACCAACTGTCTCACAGATTAAAAAAAAATCTGGAGAGAATATTAGACATGAACTATTTGGAAGCATAATCTGCAGAGTATTCAAACTGTCAAAAGAACACAATCACACTAGGTGCAATCCATATTTATATGGCTTTTACTCTGAAGACATTACCCAGGAAATTTGATGTGAGGTAGCTAAAGCACAAGCAGAAATCTCAAATCATATTGGCTTGGGGTACCAGAGAATGGATTTGGGGCTTTCCAGAGCGGCTAAAATTTGAATGAAGAAGTCCCAAAAAGAGGAGCATCACACAAAGGTGAGCCCCAATTTTTACGTACTAACTCCCATTAAATACATAGATGACCTTTGAATTGCACATGTACAGAAAAAAAATAAGAAAACAAAAAGCAACAGAAATACGGCAGAAAATTGGAACAGAGATTTTAGCCAATTCTTACCATAAGGGCAACAGAGTTTGGAGGTTGAATTCAATAAAGTTACAGGATCTTCATAAATATCTTAGGCTTTCTATAGAAACTTCCAAAAGAGTATGCCTCAGGAATAAAGACTATGTCCAAGGATTTAACCTAAGACTAAGGGTAAAACTGAATCAGACTCACTAACAAAGTATTAAGTGAAGGCTCTAAAAGTTCAAGATGATCTGGCTATAATTTAACTGTCAGCTAGAAAATAAATCAAAATATCTTTAGGAAGAAGATAAGAGAATCAAAAATCTCTTAAAATATCATCAGTGTTATCCATTATACAATCAAATATTATTAAAAGTGTGAATAAAGAGAAAAATGTAACACAAAGTTGTACGAAATAAGTAAATAGGAATAGATACCATAATGACTCAGATGTTGAATAAGCAAAGAAGGATTATTAAAAGCTGTCAAAATTTGTTCAAAGACTTAAAAGAAAAGGTGGTCAAGATAAGTGGGCAAATTGGCATCCCAAGGCAAAAACTAAAACGATGAAAAAGAATCAAATGGAAATTCTAGGACCGAAAAGTATACTCTTTGAAATGAAAAATCAATGGCTTGGAGCTGGTAAAAAAAAATGGTTAACAAAGTTGGAGACAGAGTGATACAAATTATCCCATCTGGGAAAAAAGTAAAGATAAAGAAAATTTTTAGAACATTATCAACCATGTTGACTGAACACATTTATAAAACACTGCATGCAATAATTTCAGAAAAAACATACTTTGAGGTATACATAGAATTTTAAGATAGATCAGTGCTGGACCATAAAATGTCTTAATAAATTTCACATATTTAAATCTAACAGGATTTCTTTTTTGGCCATAATGAAAATTAGTTAGAAATCAACAATAATAGAATATCTGAGAAACTCCCACATTTTTGGAATTTAAACAGCACATGACTGAGTAACCCATGGATTAAGGGAAAAATCACAGAAAAATTATAGAATACTTCAAACTAAGTGAACATGAAGACAGAACATAAAAATTTAATGCTCAGCACCCAACTCAAGAAGGAATATTTCAAAAATGACAGCAGTACCTTTTTATGATATAACAGCAATTAAAGCATCCTCCAAATCTCTATCTTGAGTGTTGCCCCTTTAATAATAATTGTATCATAAATATGAATTAAACCTAAATCCAACTGTGAAAAAAAAAAAATCATGAGATGGAGCAAAAGTAGTGCTTTGGGGGACATTTATAACTTCAAATGTTTATATTATAAAGAAGAAAGATATAAAACCAATTATCTATAATTTACTGTAAGAAGTTAGCCAGATAGACTTAATTGATATTTATGGGATATTCCATCCATAAGCAGAAGAATACACTTTCTTCTCAAGTGAACATGGAACATTCTCCAGGATAGATCACATCTTGGGTCACAAATCAAGCCTTGGAAAATTTAAGAAAACTGAAATCATATCAACCATCTTTTCTGACCACAACACTATGAGATTAGAAATCAAATACAGGAAAAAAAAAACCTGAAACAACACAAACACACGGAGGATAAACAATATGTTACTAAATAACCAATGGATCACTGAAGAAATCAAAGGGGAAATCAAAAACTACCTAGAAACAAATGACAACAAAACCATGAAGATCCAAAGCCCATGGGACAAAGCAAAAGAAGTTCTAAGAGGAAAGTTTAGAGCAATACAATCTTACCTCATGAAACAAGAAAAATCTCAAACTACCTAACCTTACACCTAAAGCAACTAGAGGAAGAAGAACAAACAAAATCCAAAGTTAGTAGAAGGAAAGAAATCATAAAAATCAGATCAGAAATAGAAACAAAGAAAACAATACAAAGATCAATGAAACTGAAAGCTTGTTCTTTGAGAAGATAAACAAAATACATAAAACTTTAGCCACACTCATCAAGAAAAAAAGGGAGAAGACTCAAATCCATAAAATTAGAAATGAAAAAGGAGAAGTTACAACAGACACCAGCGAAATACAAAGGATCAGAGGAGAATACTACAAGCAATTATATGCCAATAAAATGGACAACCTAGACTAAATGGACAAATTCTTAGAAACCTAAACCTTCCAACACTGAACAAGGAAGAAACAGAAAATATGAACAGACAAATCACAAGTAATGAAATTGAAACCGTGCTTAAAACTCTTCCAACAAACAAAAGTCCAGGACCAGATGGCTTCACAGGCTATTTCTATCAAATATTTAGAGAAGAGCTAACACCCATCCTTCTCAAACTCTTGAAAAAATTGCAGAGGGTGAAGCACTCCCAAATTCATTCCATAAGGCCACCATCACCCTGATACCAAAACCAGAAAAAAATCACAAAAAAAGAAAATTACAGGGCTTCCCTGGTGGCGAAGTGGTTGACAGTCTGCCTGCTGATGCAGGGGACACAGGTTCGTGCCCCGGTCTGGAAAGATCCTACATGCCGCGGAGCGGCTGGGCCCGTGAACCATGGCCGCTGAGCCTGTGAGTCCGGAGCCTGTGCTCTGCAATGGGAGAGGCCACAACGGTGAGAGGCCCATGTAACACACACACACACACACACACAAAAGAAAATTACAGGCCAATATCACATGAACATAGATGCAAAAATCCTCAACAAAATACTAGCAAACAGAATCAAACAACACATTAAAAGGATCATACATCATGATCAAGTGGGATTTATCCCAGGGATGCAAGGATTCTTCAATATACTCAAATCAATGTGATACACCATATTGACAAATGCAAGAATAAAAGAGCATGATCATCTCAAGAGATGCAGGAAAACCTTTTGACAAAATTCAACACTGATTTATGATAAAAATTCTCCAGAAAGTGGGCACAGAGGGAACCTATCTCAAGACAATAAAAGCCATATACGACAAACCTACAGCAAACATCATCCTCAATGGTGAAAAACTGAAAGCATTTCCTCTAAGATCAGGAACAAGACAAGGATGTCCATTCTCACCACTTTTATTCAACATAGTTTTGGAAGTCCTTGCCATGGCAATCAGAGAAGAAAAAGAAATAAAAGGAATCCAAATTGGAAAAGAAGTAAACCTGTCACTTTTTGCAGATGACATGATACTATACACAGAAAATCCTAAAGATGCTACCATAAACCTACTAGAGCTAATCAATGAATTTGGTAAAGTAGCAGGATACAAAATTAATGCACAAAAATCTCTTGCGTTCCTATACACTAATGATGAAAAATCTGAAAGAGAAATTAAGGAAACACTCCCATTTACCACTGTAAATAAAAGAATGAAATACCTAGGAATAAACCTACCTAAGGAGACATAAGACCTGTATGCAGAAAACTAAAAGACACTAATGAAAGAAATTAAAGATGATATAAACAAATGGAGAGATATACCATGTGCTTGGATTGGAAGAATCAACATTGTGAAAATTACTCTACTACCCAAAGCAATCTACAGATTCAATACAATCCCTATCAAACTACCAATGGCATTCTTCACAGAATTAGAATAAAAAATTTTACAATTCATATGGAAACACAGAAGACTCCGAATAGCCAAAACAATCTTGAGAAAGAAAAATGGAGCTGGAGGAATCAGGCTCCTGGACTTCAGACTATACTATGAAGCTATAAAAATCAAGGCAGTATGGTACTGGCACAAAAGCAGAAATACAGATCAATAGGATAGAAAGCCCAGAGATAAACACATGCATATACGGTCACCTTATTTCTGAAAAAGGAGGCAAGAATATACAATGGAGAACAGATACCCTCTTCAATAAGTGCTGCTGGTAAAACTGGACAGCAACATGTAAAAGATTGAAATTAGAACACTCCGTAACACCACATACAAAAATAAACTCAAAATGGATTAAAGACCTAAATGTAAGGCTAGACACTATAAAACTCTTAGAGGAAAACATAGGCAGAACACTCTATGACATGAATCACAGCAAGATCATTTTTGATCAACCTCCTAGAGAAGTGGATATAAAAACAAACATAAATAAATGGGACCTAATGAAACTTAAGAGCTTTTACACAGCAAAGGAAACCATAAACAAGACAAAAAGACAACACTCACAATGGGAGAAAACATTTGGAAATGAAGCAACTGACAAAGGATTGATCTCCAAAATTTATAATCAGCTCATGCAATTCAATATCAAAAAAAACAAAAAATCCAATCCAAAAATGGGCAGAAGACCTAAATAGACATTTCTCCAAAGAAGATATACAGATTGCCAACAAACACATGAAAGGATGCTCAACATCACTAATCATTAGAGAAATGCAAATCAAGACTACAGTTTTTTTGTTTTATTTTGGTTTTTGGTGGGGCTAATGGTGGACTCTGGGAGGGCTCACGCCAAGGAGTAGTTCCCAGAACTTCTGCTGCCAGTGTCCTTTTCCTCACGGTGACCACAGCCACACCCTGCCTCTGCAGGAGACCCTCCAACACTAGCAAGGGGAAGAGAGTAAGAAGCCTTCAAAGAAACATTGCCCATGACCTGAGAAGGAAACAAAATGTGCAAGGAGAAGCCATTCTGCTAGTCTTAAGGTCATTCTCATCAAGAGTTGCTGTAGAGGCCTTCCAGGAAGATGGCGGAAGAGTAAGACGCGGAGATCACCTTCCTCCCCACAGACACATCAGAAATACATCTACACGTGGAACAACTCCTACAGAACATCTACTGAACGCTGGCAGAAGACCTCAGACCTCCCAAAAGGCAAGAAACTCCACACGTACCTGGGTAGGGGAAAAGAAAAAAGAATAAATAGAGACAAAAGAATAGGGACGGGACCTGCACCAGTGGGAGGGGAGCTGTGAAGGAACAAACGTTTCCACACACTAGAAACCCCCTCACAGGTGCAGATTGCGGGTGGCGGAGGTTGGAAGCTTCGGGGCCGCGGAGGAGAGCGCAGCCACAGGGGTGCGGAGGGCAAAGCGGAGAGACTCCCACACAGAGGTTCGGTGCCGACCAGCACTAACCAGCCGAAGAAGCTTGTCTGCTCATCCAACGGGGAGAGCGGGCCTGGGAGCTGAGGCTCGGGCTTCGGTCAGAGCGCAGGGAGAGGACTGGCGGCGTGAACACAGCCTGAAGGGGTTAGTGCGCCACGGCTAGCCGGGAGGGAGGCCGGGAAAAAGTCTGGAGCTGCCGAAGAGGCAAGAGACTTCTTCTTCCCTCTTTGTTTCCTGGTGCGCGAGGAGAGGGGATTAAGAGTGCTGCTTAAAGGGGCTCCAGAGACGGGCATGAGCCGCAGCTAACAGCGCGGACCACAGAGACAGGCAAGAGACGCTAAGACTGCTGCTGCTGCCACCAAGAAGCCTGTGTGAAAGCACAGGTCACCATCCACATGTTCCCTCCCGGGAGCCTGTGCAGCCCGCCACTGCCAGGGTCCCGGGATCCAGGACAATTTCCCCAGAAGAATGCACAGCGCACCTCAGGCTGCTACAACGTCACGCCGGCCTCTGCCGCTGGAGGCTGGCCCCGCACTCCGTCCCCCTCGCTACCCCCGGCCTCAATGAGCCAAAGCCCCCAAATCAGCGGCTCCTTTAACCCTGTTCTGTCTGAGCGAAGAACAGACGCCCTCCGGCAACCTACACGCAGAGGCGGGGCCAAATCCAAAGCTAAGCCCCAGGAGCTGTGCGAACAAAGCCCCAGGAGCTGTGCGAAAAAATCGCTCCCTGCAGCGTCAGGAGCAGCGGATTAAATCTCCACAATCAACTTGATGTACCCTGCATCTGTGGAATACCTGAATAGACAACGAATCATCCCAAATTGAGGAGGTGGACTTTGAGAGCAAGATTTAATATTTTTTCCCCTTTTCCTCTTTTTCTGAGTGTGTATGTGTATGCTTCTGTGTGAGATTTTCTCTGTATAGCTTTGCTTTCACCATTTGTCGTAGGGTTCTATCCATCCATTTTTTTTTTGTTTTCGTTTTTGTATTTTTCTACTCTTTAAAAAAACTTTTTTCTTTATAATTATCTTTTTATTTTAACAACTTTATTTTATTTTACCTTACTTTATTTTCTTTTATCCTCTTTCTTTCTTTCTATTTTTCTTCCTTTCATTCTGAGCCATGTGGATGAAAGGCTCTTGGTGCTGCAGCCAGCACTCAGTGCTATACCTCTGAGGTGGGAGAGCCAACTTCAGGACACTGGTCCACAAGAGACCTCCCAGCTCCACATAATATCAAACGGCAATAATCTCCCAGAGATCTCCATCTCAACACCAACACGCAGCTTCACTCAACGACCAGCAAGCTACAGTGCTGGACACCCTATGCCAAACAACTAGCAAGACAGGAACACAAATACAACCATTACCAGAGAGGCTGCCTAAAATCATAATAAGTCCACAGACACCCCAAAACACACCACCAGACATAGCCCTGCCCACCAGAAAGAAAAGATCCAGGCTCATCCACCAGAACACAGGCACTAGTCCCCTCCACCAGGAAGCCTACACAACCCACTAAACCAACTTTAGCCACTGGGGACAGACACCAAAAACAACGTGATCTACGAACCTGCAGCCTGCAAAAAGGAGACCCTAAACACAGTAAGATAAGCAAAATGAGAAGACAGAAAAACACACAGCAGATGAAGGAGCAAGATAAAAACCCACCAGACCTAACACATGAAGAGGAAATAGGCAGTCTCCCTGAAAAACAATTCAGAATAATGATAGTAAAGATGATCCAAAATCTTAGAAATAGAATAGACAAAATGCAAGAAACATTTAACAAGGACCTAGAAGAACTAAAGATGAAACAAACAACGATGAACATCACAATAAATGAAATTACAAATACTCTAGAAGGGATCAATAACAGAATAACTGAGGCAGAAGAACGGATAAGTGACCGGGAAGATGAAATAGTGGAAATAACTACTGCAGAGCAGAATAAAGAAAAACGAATGAAAAGAACTGAGGACAGTCTCAGAGACCTCTGGAACAATATTAAACACACCAACATTCGAATTATAGGGGATCCAGAAGAAGAAGAGAAAAAGAAAGGGACTGAGAAAATATTTGAGGAGATTATACATGAAACTTCCCTAATATGGGAAAGGAAATAGCTAATCAACTCCAGGAAGCACAGAGACTCCCATACAGGATAATCCAAGGAGAAACACGCCAAGACACATATTAATCAAACTGTCAAATATTAAATACAAAGAAAATATATTAAAATCAGCAAGGGAAAAACAACAAATTACACACAAGGGAATCCCATCAGGTTAACAGCTGATTTTTCAGCAGAAACTCTGCAAGCCAGAAGGGACTGGCAGGACATATTTAAAGTGATGAAGGAGAAAAACCTGCAACCAAGATTACTCTACAAAGCAAGGATCTCATTCAGATTTGACGGAAAAATTAAAACCTTTAGAGACAAGCAAAAGCTGAGAGTTCAGCACCACCAAACCAGCTTTACAACAAATGCTAAAGGATCTTCTCTAGGCAAGAAACAAAGAGAAGGAAAAGACCTATAATAACAACACCAAAACAATTAAGAAAATGGGAATATGAACATACACATCGATAATTACCTTAAATGTAAATGGATTAAATGCTCCCACCAAAAGACACAGATTGGCTGAATGGATACAAAAACAAGACCCATATACATGCTGTCTACAAGAGACCCACTTCAGACCTAGAGACACATACAGACTGAAAGTGAGGGGACGGAAAAAGATATTCCATGCAAATGGAAACCAAATGAAAGCTGGAGTAGCAATTCTCATATCAGACAAAATAGACTTTAAAATAAAGACTATTACAATAGAAAAAGAGGGACACTACATAATGACCAAGGGATTGATCCAAGAAGAAGATATAACAATTGTAAGTATTTATGAACCCAACATAGGAGCACCTCAATAAATAAGGAAAATACTAACAGCCATAAAACAGGAAATCGACAGTAACACATTCACAGTGGGGGACTTTAACACCCCACTTTCACCAATGGACAGATCATCCAAAATGAAAATAAATAAGGAAACACAAGCTTTAAATTGTACATTAAACAAGATGGACTTAATTGATATTTATAGGACATTCCATCCAAAAACAACAGAATACACATTTTTCTGAAGTGCTCATGGAACATTCTCCAGGATAGATCATATCTTGGGTCACAAATCAAGCCTTGGTAAATTTAAGAAAATTGAAATTGTATCAAGTATCTTTTCCAACCACAACGCTATGAGACTAGATATCAATTACAGGAAAAGATCTGTAAAAAATACAAACACATGGATGCTAAACAATACACTACTTAATAACAAAGTGATCACTGAAGTAATCAAAGAGGAAATCAAAAAGTACCTAGAAACAAATGACAATGGAGACACGACGACCCAAAACCTATGGGATGCAGCAAAAGCGGTTCTAAGAGGGAAGTTTATAGCAATACAATCCTACCTTAAGAAACAGGAAACATCTCGAGAAAACAACTTAACCTTGCACATAAAGCAATTAGAGAAAGAAGAACAAAAAAACCACAACGTTAGCAGAACGAAAGAAATCATAAATATCAGATCAGAAATAATTGAAAAAGAAATGAAGGAAACGATAGCAAAGATCAATAAAACTAAAAGCTGGTTCTCTGAGAAGATAAACAAAATTGATAACCTATTAGCCAGACTCATGAAGAAAAAAAGTGAGAAGACTCAAATCAATAGAATTAGAAATGAAAAAGGAGAAGTAACAACTGACACTGCAGAAATACAAAAGATCATGAGAGATTACTACAAGCAACTCTATGCCAATAAAATGGACAACCTGGAAGAAATAGACAAATTCTTAGAAATGCACAACCTGCCAAGACTGAATCACAAAGAAATAGAAAATATGAACAGACCAATCACAAGCACTGATTGAAACTGTGATTAAAAATCTTCCAACAAATAAAAGCCCAAGACCAGATGGCTTCACAGGCGAATTCTATCAAACATTTAGAGAAGAGATAATACCTATCCTTCTCAAACTCTTCCAAAATATAGCAGACAGAGGAACACTCCCAAACTCATTCTACAATCCCACCATCACCCTGATACCAAAACCAGACAAGGATGTCACAAAGAAAGAAAACTACAGGCCAATATCGCTGATGAACATAGATGCAGAAATCCTCAACAAAATACTGGCAAACAGATCCAACAGCACATTAAAAAGATCATACACCATGATCAAGTGGGGTTTATTCCAGGAAAGCAAGGATTCTTCACTATATGCAAATCAATCAATGTGATACACCATATTAACAAACTGAAGGAGAAAAACCATACCACCTCAATAGATGCAGAGAAAGCTTTCGACAAAATTCAACACCCATTTATGATAACAACCCTACAGAAAGTAAGCATAGAGGGAACTTTCCTCAACATAATAAAGGCCATATATGACAAACCCACAGCCAATATCATCCTCAATGGTGAAAAACTGAAAGCACTTCCACTAAGATCAGGAACAAGACAAGGTTGCCAACTCTCACCACTCTTATTCAACATAGTTTTGGAAGTTTTAGCCACAGCAATCAGAGAAGAAAAGGAAATAAAAGGAATCCAAATTGGAAAAGAAGAAGTAAAGTTGTCACTGTTTGCCGATGACATGATGCTATACATAGAGAATCCTAAAGATGCTACCAGAAAACTACTAGAGCTAATCAATGACTTTGGTAAAGTAGCAGGATACAAAATTAATGCACAGAACTCTCTGGCATTCCTATACAGTAATGATGAAAAACCTGAAAGTGAAATCAAGAAAACACTCCCATTTACCACTGCAACAAAAAGAATAAAATATCTAGGAATAAACCTACCTAAGGAGACAAAAGACCTGTATGCAGAAAATTATAAGACACTGATGAAAGAAAGTAAAGATGATACAAATAGATGGAGAGATATACCATGTTCTTGGATTGGAAGAATCAACATTGTGAAAATGACTCTACTACCCAAAGCAATCTACAGATTCAGTGCAATCCCTATCAAACTACCACTGGCATTTTTCACAGAACTAGAACAAAAAATTTCACAGTTTGTATGGAAACACAAAAGACCCCAAATAGCCAAAGCAATCTTGAGAACGAAAAACGGAGCTGGAGGAATCAGCTGCCTGACTTCAGACTATACCACAAAGCTACAGTAATCAAGACCGTATGGTACTAGGACAAAAGCAGAAATATAGATCAATGGAACAGGACAGAATGCCCAGAGATAAACCCACGCACATATGGTCACCTTATCTTTGATAAATGAGGCAGGAATGTACAGTGGAGAAAGGACAACCTCTTCAATAAGTGGAGCTGGGAAAACTGGACAGCTACATGTAAAAGAATGAAATTAGAGTACTCCCTCACACCAAACACCAAAATAAACTCAAAATGGATTAAAGACCTGAATGTAAGGCCAGATACTCTAAAACTCTTAGAGGAGAACACAGGCAGAACACTCTATGACATAAATCACAGCAAGCTCCTTTTTGACCCACTTCCTAGAGAAATGGAAATAAAAACAAAAATAAACAAATGGGACCTAATGAAACTTCAAAGCTTTTGCACAGCAAAGGAAACCATAAACAAGACCAAAAGACAACCCGCAGAATGGGAGAAAATAGTTGCAAATGAAGCAACTGACAAAGGAATAATCTCCAAAATTTACAAGCAGCTCATGCAGCTCAATAACAGAAAAACAAACAACCTAATCCAACAATGGGCAGAAGACCTAAATAGACATTTCTACAAAGAAGATATACAGAGTGCCAACAAACACATGAAAGAATGCTCAACGTCATTAATCATTAGAGAAATGCAAATCAAAACTACAATGAGATGTCATCTCACACCGGTCAGAATGGCCATCATCAAAAAATTTAGAAACAATACATGCTGGAGAGGGTGTGGAGAAAAGGGAACACTCTTGCACTGCTCTTGGGAATGCGAATTGGTACAGCCACTATGGACAACAGTATGGCGGTTCCTTAAAAAACTACAAATAGAACTACCATATGACCCAGCAATCCCACTACTGGGCATATACCCTGAGAAAACCATAATTCAGAAAGAGTCATGTACCAAATGTTCATTGCAGCTCTATTTACAATAGCCAGGAGATGGAAACAACGTAAGTGTCCATCACTGGATGAATGGATAAAGAAAATATGGCACATATATACTATGGAATATTACTCAGCCATAAAAAGAAACGAAATTGAGCTATTTGTAATGAGGTGGATGGACCTAGAGTCTGTCATACAGAGTGAAGTAAGTCAGAAAGAGAAAGACAAATACCATATGCTAACACATATATATGGAATTTAAGGAAAAAAATGTCATGAAGAACTTAGGGGTAAGACAGGAATAAAGACACAGACCTACTGGAGAATGGACTTGAGGATATGGGGGGGGGAAGGGTAAGCTGTGACAAAGTAAGAGAGTGGCATGGACATATATACACTACCAAACGTAAAACAGATAGCTAGTGGGAAGCAGCGACATAGCACAGGGAGATCAGCTCGGTGCTTTGTGACCACCTGGAGAGGTGGGATAGGGAGGGTGGGAGGGAGGGAGACGCAAGAGGGAAGAGATATGGGAACATATGTATATGTATAACTGATTCACTTTGTTATAAAGCAGAAACTAACACACCATTGTAAAGCAATTATACTCCAATAAAGATGTAAAAAAATAAAAAGAGTAAAGGGACACAAAAACTAAGCACAAGACGTAATTTTTGATTGGACCATGGACCAGAATCTTTCCCCTTTTTTGCTATAAAGGACATTATTTGGACAACTGCCAAGTATAAATAAAGTAAGACATACTGATGTAAAAAAACAATAAATCCCCCCCCCAAAGAAAAGAGTTTCTGTATATTTAGTTTTAGTTTTGGTGTGTTGGTGGAGGGTGGTGAGCTCAGGCACTTCCTATTCTGCCATCGTGATCCCTCCCTTTCCTGAAATCTCAAATGTGGTTCTTGTAGTGGTAGCTGGATGACTTAGTATGGTCTATTTCTCTGAGACTCAATGTCCTGATTTGTGATATTTGTAAAATAAAATTATATGTACCTCAAATTACTTCCTATAAATATAAAATGAATCAAGTGATTTTAAAAAAAATCAAGACTACAATGAGGTACCACCTCACAGCAGTCAGTTAGGCCATCATCAAAAAATCTACAAACAATAAATGCTGGAGAGGGTGTGGAGAAAAGGGAACACTCTTGCACTGTTGGTGAGAATGTAAATTGATACAGCCACTATGGACAACAGTATGGAGGTTCCTTAAAAAACTACAAATAGAACTACCATATGACCCAGCAATCCCACTACTGGGCATATACCCTGAGAAAACCATAATTCAAAAAGAGACATGTACCATAATGTTCACTGAAGCTCTATTTACAATAGCCAAGACGTGGAAGCAACCTAAGTGTCCATCGACAGATGAATGGATAAAGAAGGTGTGGCACATATATACAATGGAATATTAGCCATAAAAAGAAACGAAATTGAGTTATTTGTAGAGAAGTGGATGGACCTAGAGTCTGTCCTACAGAGTGAAGTAAGTCAGAAAGAGAAAAACAAATACTGTATGCAAGGTTCTGAAGTACTTAGGGGCAGGACAGGAATAAAGACTCAGATGTAAAGAATGGACTTGAGGACACGCGGAGTGGGAAGGTTAAGCTGGGACGAAGCAAGACAGTGGCACGGACATATATGCACTACCAAATGTAAAATAGATAGCTAGTGGGAAGCAGCCACATAGCACATGGAGATCAGCTCGGTGCTTTGTGACCACCTAGAGGGGTGGGAAAAGGAGGGTGGGAGGGAGATGCAAGAGGGAGGAGATATGGGGATATATGTATATGTATAGCTGATTCACTTTGTTATAAAGCAGAAACTAACACACCATTGTAAGCAATTATACTCCAGTAAAGATGTTAAAAAATATATAGACAAAGATACGTTGAAAATAAATAGTTGTAAAATATATATACAAACAATAAAAATCAGAATACTGGAGTGGCTATAATGATAGCAGATAAAACTTCTTTCAAGATAAGAAAGGTTACAAGAAATAGAGGTATTTCATAATGATAAAAGGCTCAACTAATCAGGAAGAAAGTGCAATCATAAATATATATGTGCCTAACAATGGAATTTTAAAATATCTGAAGTAAAATTTGACAAAATCAAAGGGAGAAATGGACACTTTCACAGTCCTTGTTAGAGATTTTAACAGCCCTTTCTCAGGAATTTATAAAAACCACTGGACAAAAAAAAATTAGCAAAGAAAGAGAAGCTCTGTACAGTATACTATAAAGCACCTTAACCTAATTGATATTTATGGAAAGCTAATCCATATAAATGCATAATGCACATTCTTCTCACTGGAATTGGGCATATGCTGTGGTACAAAACAATAAAATTTAAAAGGCTGAAATGATATACTGTGTTCTCTGGCAACAACAGAATTAAACTATATGTCAGTAATGATAACATACCTAGGAAAGCCCCAAATATTTGAAAATTAAAGGACATAGTTCTAAATAAGCAATGGTTCATAGAAGAAAACACAAATGAAATAAGAATATATTTTAAATAGAATTGTGGGAGAGATTAAAGCAGTACTTAGAGATAAACTTGTAAACCAAAAGCTAATTTTAAAAAGTATCAACAAAATTGATAAATATCTATCTAGACTGACCAAGAAAAATGAAAGAATACAGAAATAACAGCCAAGAATAAGAGAAGAGACAGTATTGTGTTCCTAAATGATAAAAGAGAAAAAGCAAAATATTATGGACATTCACACAAATAAATTTGACAACTTAGATGAAACGTACATGTTTCTCAAAGGCACAAATTACCAAAATTAACCCAAGAAGAAGTTGATACCTGAATAACTTTATATCAATTAAAACAATTGAACTGGTAGTTTAAAACTTTCCAAAAAAGAAAACTCCTGAACCACAAAAATAATGTTAATTATGTGACCTGATGGAGATATTAGCTAATCCTATGGTGATAAACATATATGTGTATGAAATCAACACATGTACACCTTAACCTTAAACAATGCTAAATTTTAATTATATCTCAATAAAGCTGAAAAAAAGAAATTTCCAGGATCAGATTACTTTGCTGGTAAATTCAACCAAACTTTTAAGGGGGAAAAGCAATCAATGCAATACAAGCTCTCAGAAAATAAAGAGTACAAAATATTTCCAAAATATTTTTATGATTATTACACTGATAATAAAGTCAGACAATGACACTGCAAAGAAAAACAACAGACAAATCTTCCCCCAGGACACAGATGCAAAGATCCTCAAAACTATTTAGCAATTTGAATACAGTTTAATATATTAAGAGGGTACTACATAATGACTATGTATGTTTAGCACAGGGATGCAAGTTAGATTTAATATCCAAAAGAATAAATCATTAATCATTAGAGAAATGCAAATCAAAGCTATGATGCGATATCATCTCACACCAGTGAGAATGGCCATCATTAAAAAATCTACAAACAATAAATGCTGGAGAGGCTGTGGAGAAAAGGGAACTCTCATGCACTGTTGGTGGGAATGTACATTCATACAGCCACTATGAAGAATAGTATGGAGGTTCCTTAAAAAAGTAAAAATAGAACTGCCATATGACCCAGGAATCCCACTACTGGGCATATACCCTGAGAAAACCATAATTCAAAAAGAGTCATGTACCACAATGTTCATTGCTGCTCTATTTACAATAGCCAGGACATGGAAGCATCCTAAGCGTCCATCGACAGATGAATGGATAAAGAAGATGTGGCACATATATACAATGGAATATTACTCAGCCATAAAAAGAAACGAAACTGAGTTATTTGTAGTGAGGTGGATGGACTTAAGAGTGTCATACAGAGTGAAGTAAGTCAGAAAGAGAAAAACAAATACTGTATGCTAATATATATATGGAATCTAAAAAAAAAATGGTCAGAAGAACCTAGGGGCAAGACGGGAATAAAGATGCAGACCTACTAAAGAATGGACTTGAGGATACGGGGAGGGGGAAGGGTAAGCTGGGACAAAGTGAGAGAGTGGCATGGACATATATACACTACCAAACGTAAAATAGATAGCTAGTGGGAAGCAGCCACATAGCACAGGGAGATCAGCTCGGTGCTCTGTGACCACCTAGAGGGGTGGGATAGGGAGGGTGGGAGGGAGACGCAAGAGGGAAGGGATATGGGGACATATGTATATGTATAACTGATTCAGTTTGTTATAAAGCAGAAACTGACACACCAGTGTAAAGCAATTATACTCTAACAAAGATGTTACAAATAATAATAATAAAATAAAATAACACAATAAATAAATAAATAAACAACAACAGCAACAAAACCTTTACAGTTACCACCATCAGGTGAAATACTGAATTATTTCCAGCTGAGTTTAGGAAGCAGTTAAAGGTGTTAACTCTCACCACTTTATATTCAATATAGTACTAGAGGTTCTTGCTAGCAAAATATGGCAAGAAAATAAAATAAAGGCCATCGAACTGGAAAACTGTCCTTATTTGCAAATAGCAATTAATCAATTTCATTTCTATGAGATGTTAATTCTCCCCACACTCCTCTATAAGTTCCACACAATCTAGTCAAAATCCCAAAAGGAGTTTTTGTAGAAGTTAACAATTTTTTCTAATATATATATATCAAAAACGAAGAATCTAGAATAGCCAAACAATTTTGAAAAAGAAAACAAAGTTGGATGACTCACACTACCTGATTTTAGGACTTACTCTAGAGCTAAGTACTGCTTTAAGCATGAGCAAATAGAACAACAGATTAGAATACGGAGTACAGAACTGGAGCCTCACCTACAAGAGCTATTGAATTTTGACAAAGATTACAAGGTAATTTGGTGGTAAAAAGATAGTCTTTCCAAGAAATGGTGGAGGAACAATTGGAAATTGCAGTGGGTTGATTAGTATCTCTCCCCCACAAAAAAATTATCTTCACTCAGAACCTCAGAATGTGATGTTATTTGGAGAAAGTTTCTTTGCAGATGTAATTAGTTAAGGATCTCAGGATGATGATACTGGATTTAGAATGGGCCCTAAATCCAATGCCTGATGTTCTTACAAGAAGAGGAGAGAACAAGAGACATAGCGAAGAAGGCCATGTGAAGATGGAGGCAGAGTTTGCAGCTATGCTATCACAAGCCAAGGATGGCCTGGAGCCACCAAAAGCTGGAAGAGGTACGGAAGGACTCTTCCCTAGAGACCTGTTGACACCTTGATTCTGGATTTCTGGCTTCTGGAAATGTGAAACAACAAATTTTATTATTTTAAGCCACCCAGATAGTGGTAATTTGTTATGACAGTCCTAGAAAACTAATACAGATGCCATATGGGGAAAAAGTGAACCTCTACTCTTACCTCACACCATACTAAAAAATTAATTGAAGATAGATCATAGACCAAAGTAAATGTTAAAACTGTAAAGCTTCTAGAAGAAAATATAGAATATCTCTATGACATTGGCAGTGGTAAAGATTTCCTGGACAGATCACAAAAAGCACTAATCATTTATAAATGGATACATTGAACTTCATCAAAATTTAAAACTTCTTCAAAAATACCATTAAGGAAGGGAAAAGGCAAACCACTGACTGTGAGAAAATACTCACAATGTTCACATTTGACAAAATACTACATTTGAGATATATAAGAAACTCCTAAAAATCAATAACAAAAAGACAACTCAATAAAAATAAGCAAAGGACTTGAGCACATACTTCACAAAGAAAGATTCTAAATCACCAATAGTCATATGAAATGTACTCAGCATTATTTGTCATTAGTGAAGTGTAAATTGAAACCACAATAGGAGGGTGATGTTAGGGTGAAAAGTGTATGGGAACTCTCTTGTACTATCATTATAATTTTTCTAAATATAAAGTTATTTCAAAATAGTTTTTTTTAGAAACCCAATGAGATACTACCACATACCACCAGATGGTTAAAATTAACAATACCAACAACACCAATATTGGCAAGGATATGAAGCAACTGGAACTCATATATTGCTGGTGGCCATGTAAAATTTTATAAACAATTTCAAAAAACATCTGAAAACGTCTTTAAAATTAAACCTATATCTACTCTGACACAGCCATTAGACTCCTAGGTATTTACCCAGGAGAAGTGAAAACAAATGTCGACAAAATGACTTGTACATGAATGTTTATAGCAGCATTATTCAATATAGCTCCAAATCAGAAACAACTCAAATTCTATCAATAGGGGAATAGATAAAACAATTGTGATATATTCATACAATGGTCTATTCCTCAATAGTAAGAAATCAAAAAAAAAGAAATCATAAGCAATTAATACATGAAACAACATGGATAAATCTCAAAAACATTACATTAAGTAAAAGAAGCTACATACAAAAATGTGCATTCTATATGCTTCCATGCATATGACATTCAAGAACTGGCAAAACTAATCTGGGGGAATATAAAACAAAATAGTGGCTGCCAGTGGCAGTAGTGATTGACTGGAAGGGAACACGAAAGAATTTGGGGGGGGGGGTAGAAATATTCTATATCTTTACTGAGGTTGTGGTTACATAGGTATGTACATTTTTCATAATTCCTCAGTTTTACATTTAGTGTATCTCACTATATGTAAATCTCACTTCAATTTTAAAGGAAGAAAAAGAAAAAGTCTCAGAGAGGCTAATGGATGGCCTAAAGTTCTATTTCAAGTTTATGCAGGTGTCTTCAGACCTAGATCTCACTGTCTCAGCAAACACCTTTATAGTAGGCAACTGATACTCCAACAACAAAAATGAGCAATTCCATACTCTTAGCACTTCAAGTCCAGTCCCAGGTGTATGAGAAGCTAACCCACTGTCTTCCAGCCTCCCTTTTTCTCCCTTCAGGTGCAGGTCTCAGATGTGTCTCCAACTCCTAAAAGAATGGGAGTTCTTCATAGAATACTTCAACTTTGCTTTCCAACTTGTCCAAGCCATATCCCCCAAAGCAAGAATTATAAATGCATTTCAACCACCTCATCGGGTTTATTATGTTTTTTGGAAAAGCCAAATATGGAGCTGTCAACCTTTTGCTAGAGAAGTGAAACAGTAAGATAGGCACAAGATATTATACCCCACTGCTTATCCTGTCTTGTGGTACCATAACTAAAGGCTATTTTTCTACCTGTTTGCTTTAATGACCTAGGATTTTAGTTTCCCGATTGCTACTGTCTAAGCATACCCTGATATAGCTATAGTCCCAGAAGTTGAAGGGGTATTAAGGGACTACCGTTGCAGCCCTTCATAAATACGTCTAATCTTAGGATATGCCAACTCAACAGAATAATTGATAGTACACCCTCAGAATGACCTAATACTTCATAAAGTACTTGCATACACATTTACCACTTTAGCTACATCCTCTCATCTTGCGAACTTGATGAAGAGATCTGCTTCTCGATAATAGTAGCTACCATTTACTGAACACTTTAATCAGGCACTGCTGTGCATTGTTATATTTTATCCCCAAAACAACCCTATTAGATAAGTATTACTGTATTCAATTTATTTTTCAGATGAAGAAACTGAGATGCAGAGAAGTCACACAATTAGTAGGTGGCAGATCTGGAAATTCAACTCAGGTTTGCCTGACAACAGAGCTCTCACTCAAATACTATGCTATGCTGCTTTCTTGCTAAACATTTATCAGGCCCATAGCCTGGGTCTGCTCACAAAAGGAGTTTGAGACATGAAAGCAACATCTGATATTTTATAGTAAATCCACCCCTGTATGATGGAAGGAGAAAAGAGGGTATGTGATCACACTCAGAAAATTGTTTCAAGAAATGAAAAGGGGGAGGGATTACTAGGAGAATCAAGTTATCAAAATATTTTCCTGGATAGTCTCTGTAATCATTGCAGAGCAGGTAAGGGAAATAATAAGTCATTGCCCAGGGACCCTGCCCCTTGAGTATCCAAAAGAGAAAAGCTTCTTGGAAATTGAATTTATAGCCATTAAATGTTTTCATTGCAATGCAATGCTTTCTTATTCAAGACATTAATGGCAGTTGGAAATATCTGGGGACCTCAAGGTAAATTGTTCGGCCTTGATAGGAATCTGGCATGACTTGCAAAGTGTTACAGAAGGCAGGTCCAGAATATGAGACTTGATCTCTTCTTAGATACCACAATGGGGTGTCTCTGGGTCCAGTCCTTAAAAGCTTCTACCTCACACAGGCAGTGGAGCCATCATTTTTTCAGAATAAGAAAATAATTTCTTTCAGTTCATGCCACAAGTATGAAGAAGAGTTTTTCAAGTTTCCCTGAACAGTTTTCCATATTTCTTGCAACAATAGAAGACTATTCAAATTAACCTCATCCATTCAGGTATTTAACATCAATAATATTCACATTCAGAGATAAAAGGGGAGCTTTTATATCTCGAGAGCTTCTTATTAACTGTTCTTATCTGGTCAGATTTCACTAGGCAGACCACAGGAAGTTGTAGATCCTAGCGCTTCCCGGATATTGGACTTTCTCCTTCACCTCTGCCTGGGAACTGCCAGCTGAGTTATTGCTGTCGGAGAATTATGCAGTGTGTCTGGGCTTTGAGGTTATCTGATCAGCACAGGCAATGGTAAGTAAAGTTTATTTTCCCCTCGGCCAAAGAATTATAAACTCAGAGTCTCAGGCCTGGAATAACTTAAAAAAGCCATTTTGTCCAACTTCTAGTCAATGCCTACATCACCTGAGCATCATATTCAGGCCCCTGTAATATTAATAGAATAGAAATAAATTTATCAAGTACTTACTGTATACCAAGGATAATGTTTTATCAACCATCTCATTTAATATCCATAACATCACTCTAGAGTAGAAATTATTTTATAAATGACAAAACTAAAACTCAGAGAAGTTAGATGGTTTGGCCAAGGTCACATAAAGTAGCAAGGGCAAGATTCAAACCCATGTCTGTCTGCAGAGCCCACACCCTTAAACACCACATTGTCCCTCATAACTGAATTATCTAGGATAACTCCAACTTCTAGTACTCCATCATGATATTCCTGAAAGTTGCCTAGTAATTGTCAGAACATCCATATCAGTTTCAGATTCAGAAAATTCAGTTACCATTCCTCTATTGTCTCATTTTTCCTCTTCTCCCAACAAAAACAACTCTACTTTGATTTTTAATATTAGTCCCTTTTCATGGTGAGAAAAAAAATTGGCTAGCAGAAAAATGAAGCTGGTCATCAAATCATGAAATTCCAAGACAAAATAAAAGCCTCTATTGAACACAATACAGGAAATTTGGAACCAAACATAAATCTGTCAAGTGAACTCAAGATCCCCTGGTCAAAATACATCTCTCAGTTGTTCATTGGGTTCTATAATAGAGTGGCAAGACTTGTTTGTCTGACTTGTTTAAAGTTATTTGTATTCAGAGGTCCTCTCCTCTTCTACCTGCTAGGTGGTGACCACTTCCAGAGCAGGGACCATGTCTTACACTTATCTCTGTTTCTTTTAAAGAATCTACATATTTATCTTTCCAACATTTATTGAGCACCCTTTTTGTCCTTGACACTGTACTAAGCACTAGATACACTTTAAAAGACATACTCTCTCTCTCAGTCTCGTGAGGAAACCAAACTCTGAACAAACAGCTGCAGTTTAATACACAGAGTGCTCTAATAGAAGTATATGCAGAGTCCTACAAGAACACAACAGGTAGCACAGAATGTACATTACAGATGCTCAAAATTCATTTGTTAAATTTAAGTTACTTAAATAGAAGGAGAGTTTAGCTCAGTAGAGAGGAACCATGAGGTGGATCAATGCCAAAAAAAGTGTCTATAACCAATGGTTTCTCAGTGTACACTATTCCTTGCCTCCTTAAGCACACAGAGGCTAAGGATATTAAAATGTAAGAACAAATTCTCTATCCTTAGTGTTTTACCACCAATATTTCACTCTGCAAATGTAATCTTAAAGGAGAGTATCCTAGTATCACATGGCCCAGAAATAAGTTATGAGTGGGTTGGAACTGATGGTAGTGGCAGAAGTGATGTAACCCAAACTTTCTTGTGTTAGTACTGGTTAAAGCTTTAGGGTTAGAGATGGTGGGGTGAAGGATGCTTACCATGGGCGGATTAATAGTAACAAGCTAAAAGTGATATGGAGGTAAGAGCCTCTGGAAATTGGGAATAGACAGTTGTATAATGTTGGCTGGTAGAGAACAGTAAGTAATTGATGTTTCCAGAAGAGGTAAACAGTAAATAGGACTAGGTAATCTTACTGAAGTAATGAAAACCAATTACTAAACTAGATTATAGATTATTTGGGGATGGTTAGTAGGAAAAATGTTTGGGTGGCATACCAGTAAGAAAGGAACGGATCTGCTATCACCTCAGGAAAAAAGAGCTCGAAGTGTATGAGATTTTCCTATCTCCCCTTTCTTCCTCCCTCTTCCTCCCTCTGTACCCCCTCTGTGCTCACATTTCTTTCTTTCCTTGCTCTCATCTTTCTTTTTGCTCCCTAATTTCTGTCAAACAAGTATTTATTGACCCCTATTGTGGACAAAGCATTATACCAGGTAAGGAAATAAATGATACGTGGTTTCTGCCCTCAGAAAGCTTACAACATAGAGAGGGAGATAAACATGTACTATATATACTCAATTAGCTACAATTTATTGAAAAGAGTGATATGTACTATAACAGAGGAAGAAAAAACCAAAAATACTGTGAGAGAACACTAGAGGAAAATATTAATTCTGAATTGGGAGAAAGGATTCTTGGAAGAGATTGATCAATAAATGTCTAGAATTTTAATGGAGAGAATAGGATGGTTAGCCATTCTGGTCAGAGCTGTGTGACCAAAGTCATAGAAAGTGGCACGTCTGGGGAATGGTGAGTATGGAAAATCTATGGAGGCCAACTCATCCTAGTTTGCCTGGATTCCCCAGGTTTGGGCACTTGAAGTCCTCCATTCCAGGAACCCTCTTAGTCCTGGGCAGAGAGTTTTGGTGTAGGACATTGAGTACATACATCATAGGGAGCAAATAAACAAAGGGAAAACCAAGGATCAGTGAACATAACTGACAGAAAGTTAGGTTGAGGACAAATAATGAAGGATAATGAAAGGTACTGAATGTCAGACTAAGAAGTTATGACTTGATTGCATAGGCAGTGGAGAATGAAACAAGCGTTTTGGATAAGGGAGTGATATAATCAAAATATAAGATTACTCCGGCAAAAATGTCCAGGACAGATGAAAAGGATAAAAAACTATTTTGGAACCTATTGACAGAGTCCGTGCAAAAGGTACAGAAAAGACTTTGACAAGGGAATCTCTATCAGGGATGGAGCAGAAAAGCCACATTAAAGAGACAGTGCAGTTTGGTGATACGTTAGTGGCTGATATGGGAAACTTAAGGAAAGAGGGATGATGACTAAGTTTCTCAACCTGCTTTATTGGGAAAATTCAGATGCCATTAGTACAAGTAGGGAAGAAACAATGACAGTTTTAAATAGGATGGTGACAAGTACATTTTAATTTTTTTAATTTTACTTTCCAATAGTCTGGGGCTTCAGAAGCCAAATGGACATGTGACTCTTGGGCTAAAAACAAAGCTATCTGGCCTCTAGCTATAAGTTTTTGGAGTCATGAGTACCAAGAGTTAGATGAAGTCATAAAACTAGAATAAAGTTACAGAAATTAGGAAGGAATATATGGTAGTCATTAGAGTCTTTCAAAAGTAATCCAGTTCTTATTTCCTTCCAGATACATGACATCATTGCCATATGATTGTTTAGCCAACTAAACATGAGTAAAAGTGACTTCCAGGCAGAAGGTTAAAGAGGCAATGCACAATTCAATGTGCCTCTTTTTTCCTGCCTCAGCAATCATTAAAGCATACATAAAGAAGACTCCTCAGTAAGTCTGGGTCCCTGGGTGACTTCAATGAGCAGAGACCCACCACAGATGAAAAAGTAGCATGAGCAAGAAGTAAACTTTCATTGTTTCAAGCCACTCAAAATCTGAGGGTTGTTTGTTGCTATAGAGCAAGCTAGCTTATCTTGAATGCTACAGAAACTTTAGAAATACATACATTTAGAAGTTAGAAAGAAGATGCTAACATGGTAAAAGGATAATCAGAGAGGTGAGAGGTGAATTGAGAGAAATGGATCTTAGAAGACAAAGGAAGAAAAAATGTCAAGAGGTGGGAATGGTAAGAAGTGTTAGATGAAATTAAAGACAGAGAAATAACACTGGATTTGGTCCTTAGTAGTCCATTGGGTCACTTTCTAGTAGGTACAGTTGTGTGATGGAAATCGAAGCTCTGAGATGACTTACTAATCTTGTATAGCTGGAACTTCGTACCCTTTGATTAATACCTTCTCATTTCTCCTTCCCTGCCCCCATCCCTGGCAACCACCATTCTACTCTCTGCTTCAATGAGTTTGACTATTTTAGATTCCTCATATAAGCAGTATCACCTAGTATTCGTCTTCCTAGTCTGGCTTATTTCGCTTAGCATAATGCCCTCCAAGTTCATCCATGTTGTCGCAAGTGGCAGGATTTCCTTCTTTATCAAGGCTGAATAATATTCCATCATATGACATTTTCTTTATCCATTTATCCACCAGTGGACATTTAGGTTCCTTTCATGTTTTGACTATTGTGAATAATGATGCAATGAAAATGGGAGTGCAGCTATCTCTTCAAGATACCGATTTAAATTCCTTTGGATATATACCCAGAACTGAGATTGCTGGATCATCATTCCTAGAGATCTACTGTACAGCATAGAGCCTATAGTGTATTTTATACTTAAATCTTTACTGAGAGGGTAGAACTTGTGTTCTTATCACAAATACTAACTGATAATAATAATAATAAAGAGGGAAGGAAAAAACTCTTGGAGGTGATAGATATATTTATGGCTTAGATTGTGGTGATGGCTTCACAGGTATATACTTATTCCAAACTCATCAAGTTGTATATATTAAATATGTACAGTTTTTTGTATAGCGATTATACCTCAATAAAGTGTTTTAAAGATAAAAGCAGCATTAACAGGAAGGGTGGAAATGGAGCTAAGTAATAAAGATAACCCTAGTTAGAAGCTTGGTGAGGAGAGGAAGTTACTTAACCAGTGCCCTGCAGCCCTTTGAGGGCATGGTTCTTTCTCTCTCTTTCCATCTCTCTTTGCTTACTCTCTTCCTCCATATTCCCCTAGTTTAACTCCCTGGATCTGTCCCTCTCCTAGATCTGTCTCTTCTCTTTCCTGCCTTCTCTATGCCCTTGTTTCTTTCTTCCATTTCTTCTCTCTCATAATTATGGCATTATAGATTCTCACAGTTGTATAGACTTGGCCTAGTTCAGGCTATGGTCTAATATGGGAGATCCCCCTACTGTACTGATAACCAGGCTGAAATTGAGTGTTGCATCAGTGAGGGAGTAAGCTCACTAATTCATGAAACTGCTTATTCCATCATATTAGATAACTCTAGTTATCTAGACCAGGGGTCCCCAACCCCCAGGCCATGGACTTGTACTGGTCTGTGGCCTGTTATGAACCGGGCTGCACAGCAGGAGGTGAGCGGTGGGTGAGCAAGCGAGGCTTCATCTGTATTTACAGCCACTCCCCATCACTCTCATTAGCACCTGAACTCCCCCTCTTGTCAGATCAGCGGCGGCATTAGATTCTCATAGGAGCGCAAACCCTACTGTGAACTTCACATGCGAGAGATCTAGGTTGCACGCTCCTTATGAGAATCTAATGCCTGATGACCTGAGGTGGAGCTGAGGCAGTGATGCTAGCGCTGGGGAGCAGCTGCAAATACAGATTATCATTAGCAGAGAGGTTTGACTGCACAGAGAACATAATAAATCAATTGCTTGCAGACTCATATCAAAACCCTATCAGTGAGTGGCAAGTGACAATTAAGCTGCATCTGGTGGCAGGCTTTACAGTGGCAAGTGAGTTGATGTACTTCAATTGTACAGCTGCATCTGGTGGCAGGCTTTAAGTCAGAATCTGACACTTATTTCAGTCCACGTGGTGGCCCACCCATTATTTTATTTACCACTTCCGTCCTCACCTCTTTCCTACACTGTGCACTTGTCACAGTTTTGCTAAGCCCACAAGCTAACCCTAGCCAAAATGAATAAAAAACAAACGTCGCTGGAGAGCTTCTTTGAAAAGAGAATGATGAGACAATGATGAGACAGTGGAAGACTCTAAGACTGCCAACAAAAAGAAAGCTGCATTGAAAAGAAAATACCAAGAGTCCTATTTAAATTACGGGTTCGTTGCAACAGGTGATTCACATTCTCCAAGCCCACCTTGTATAATATGCAGTGACCGGCTATCCAACGAAGCCATGAAGCCTTCAAAACTGCTTCACCACATGGAGACCAAGCACCCTGCATTAAAAGACAAGCCTCTGGAGTTTTTCAAAAGAAAAAACATGAACACAAAGAACAGAAGAATTATTGAAGGCCACCACTTGATCAAATGTGTCTGCACTGAGAGCACCATTCTTAGTGGCTAACCGCATTGCTAAAGCTAAGAAGCCCTTTACTATTGGTGAAGAGTTGATCCTGCCTGCTGCTAAGGACATTTGTCGTGAACTTTTAGGAGAGGATGCAGTTCAAAAGGTGGCATGTGTTTCTTTTTGGCTAGCACTATAACTAGACAAATTGATGAAATAGCAGAGGATACTGAGGCACGCTTGTTAGAGAAGATTAATGAGTCACTGTGGTATGCAATCCAGGTTGACAAGTCTACTGATGTTGACAACAAGGCAACAATGCTTGTTTTTGTGTGATATATTTTTCAGGAGGATGTGCATGAGGATATGTTATATGCACTTTTGTTGCCAACCAACACCACAGCTACAGAACTATTCAAGTCTTTGAATGATTACATATCAAGAAAACTGAATTAGTCATTTCTGTCGGTATATGCATGGACAGAATGGCTGCCATGACTGGACAGCTTTCTGGTTTCACTACTCAGGTCAAAGAGGTCGCTTCTGAATGTGGGTCTATGCACTGTGTCATCCAGAGAAA
The DNA here is from genome assembly GCF_937001465.1 of Orcinus orca. Taxonomy (NCBI): domain Eukaryota; kingdom Metazoa; phylum Chordata; class Mammalia; order Artiodactyla; family Delphinidae; genus Orcinus; species Orcinus orca. Next base: position 113,844,250 of record NC_064580.1, read on the forward strand.
AATGCTGGCTACCTGAAAAATGTCAACTGAACTTAACATTTTGCAGGATGTGATTAAAATTATCAGCCACATTAAAGTACATGCCCTTAACTCGCGTCTGTTTGTGCAGCTCTGTGAGGAGATGGACACAGAGCACACATGTCATCTCTTATTCGCAGAAGTGAGACGGCTTTCTAAAGGTAGATGACTGGCCAGAGTTTTTGAGTTACAAGAGCCACTGCACAGATTTCTTTTAGAAAAACAGTCACCACTGGCAGCACATTTCAGTGACAAAGAATGGGTCGCAAAACTTGCTTACTTGTGTGACATATTCAACCTGCTCAATGAACTCAATCTGTCACTTCAGGGAAGAACTACAACTGTGTTCAAGTCTGCAGATAAAGTGGCTGCATTCAAAGCCAAACTGTAATTATGGGGGCGATGAATATGAACATTGGGATTTTTGACATGTTTCAAACATTAGCAGAGATTTTGGAAGAGACTGTGCCAGGGCCTTCTTTCTCCCAGCTGGTGCACGACCACCTATCTCAGCTTTCAAGAGTTTGAGCATTACTTTACAACCACAAAAGACCCCCGAACTGGGAAGGAATGGATCCGTGACCCATTTGTGAATAAGCCAGGTGAATCGACTTTGTCCACACTAGAAGAGGATCAACTGCTTGAGATCACAAATGACTGTGACCTTAAAAGTATGTCTGAGACAACTTCAAATCTCCATACGTTCTGGATTAAAGTCAGGGCAGAATATCCTGAGATTGCCATGAAAGCACTGAAAAGCCTGCTTCCATTTCCAACATCCTATCTTTGTGAAGCAGGGTTTTCTGTAGTGACAGCAACCAAAACGAGATCACGGAGAAGACTGAACATAAGCAACACACTTCGGGTGTCACTGTCTCCCATCACCCCCCGATGGGACCATCTAGTTGCAGGAAAACAAGCTCAGGGCTTCCACTGATTCTGCATTATGGTGAGTTGTATAATTATTTCATTATATATTACAATATAGTAATAATAGAAATAAAGTGCACAATAAATGTAACGCACTTGAATCATCTCGAAACCATCCCCCACCCACCAGTCCGTGGAAAAATTGCCTTCCACGAAACTGGTCCCTGGTGCCAAAACGGTTGGGGATCGCTGATGTAGACAGAAAATCTGTCCTCCTACTCAGCTGAAATCTGCCTCTCTTTTAACTGTCTTCCAGTTCTAGTTCTACCCTCTTATACCACAACAAAATTATTCTCTTCTATACCTCATTCTTGATATTGATCTTCTCTCTTCTCTCTGCCTTCTTTTCTCCATTCCTTATTTTCATCTCTCACTTCCTATCTCTCAGTCTTTACCCTGAACTACAAACTTAACATTAGTTTTATGTTTAATATCCTTAGTTTCATCAAGTTATTAAATAAATTGGCCTTACTTTTAATAATATACATAAATGTAAATATAGATATCAGTATTTAGGAGAGTTAGAAAACCACATTTCTAGCTATGCAAACAACTTAGATTATTGTGTATTTTAAATTACGTTTTTTACTACAAATAGAACTACCATATGACCCAGCAATCCCACTACTGGGCATATACCCTGAGAAAACCATAATTCAAAAAGAGTCATGTACCAAAATGTTCATTGCAGCTCTATTTACAATAGCCAGGAGATGGAAACAACATAAGTGTCCATCATCGGATGAATGGATAAAGAAGATGTGGCACATATATACAATGGAATATTACTCAACCATAAAAAGAAACGAAATTGAGTTATTTGTAGTGAGGTGGATGGACCTAGAGTCTGTCATACAGAGTGAAGTGAGTCAGAAAGAGAAAGACAAATACCATATGCTAACACATATATATGGAATCTAAGGAAAAAAATGTCATGAAGAACTTAGGGGTAAGATGGGAATAAAGACACAGACCTACTAGAGAATGGACTTGAGGATATGGGGAGGGGGAAGGGTAAGCTGGGACAAAGTGAGAGAGTGGCATGGACATATATACACTACCAGACGTAAAATAGATAGCTAGTGGGAAGCAGCCGCATAGCACAGGGAGATCAACTCGGTGCTTTGTGACCACCTAGAGGGGTGGGATAGGGAGGGTGGGAGGGAGGGAGACGCAAGAGGGAAGAGATATGGGAACATATGTATATGTATAACTGATTCACTGTTATAAAGCAGAAACTAACACACCATTGTAAAGCAATTATACTCCAATAAAGATGTTAAAAAATAAATTACGTTTTTTGTGCATCAAGTGTTATATTAAGGAGGATTAAGCTTCCTCTTTTAAAAAAAATAGGTGTTTTTATGAAAACACTAATCTGAGAAGATACATGCACCCCAGTGTTCATACCAGCACTATTTACAGTACCCAAGACTGTAAATAATGGAAGCAACTTAAGTGTACATCAACAGATGAATAGATAAAGACGTGGTATATACACACAATGGAATATTAATCATCCAACAAAAAGAATGAAATTCTGCCATTTGCAACAACTTGGATGGACCTAGAGGATATTAGGCTTAGTGAAATAAGTCAGACAGAGAAAGACGAATACTCTATGTTATCACTGATATGTGGAATCTAAAAAATAAAATGAATGTATATAACAAAAGAGAAGCAGACTCACAGATATAGAGAACAAACTGGTGGTTACCAGTGGAGAGAGGGAAGGAGAGAGGAGCAAGATAATGGTACGGGATTAAGAGATACAAACTACTGTGTATAAAATAGATAAGCAAGAAGGATATGTTGTACAGCACAGGGAAATATAACCATTGTTTTCTAGTAACTTTAAATGGAGTATAAGCTATAAAAATATTGAATCACTATGTTGTACACCTGCAACTAATATAATACTGTAAATCAACTATATTTCAATAAATAAATAAATTTTAAAATAAGTGTATTTAAGTTCACAAAGAAAAAGTTAGATTGAATATTTTAAAATCATCTTCTTTTCTTCACAAACAAAACCATTAAAATTTTTGAAGTTACTTTTTACTTATGTATGGCCCCTGACTGATATGTGGGAGTTGAGTCAGTTATCCTCAGTAGGAAAAAGCTTCCTATACCTAAGGTGTTTATAAATGCAACTACTGAATTCCTAGGCTCCCTTACACCTTGAAAAGAGACAAGAAGGTTGGATAAGGGGATATCTTGGTTGTATTCCTTCTTCCAGAAACAATAATCACTTATGTTTTCATACATTTATAATTTTCACAGCATTCCCCAATCCATTATCTTGTTGGGACTTAATATTTCTGTGACATAGGAAAGGCATATATATTTCCTCATTCTATAGGTAATGAAACTGCAGCTCAGTTGGGTCACACAGCAAGTAAATAGTCAAATCAAAACTAAAATGCCCTTACTTCAGTATTCTTTCCTATGATTTACTCTGGTTCTTTCAGTTATAACTCAGCTACAGGAGAATACAATTATCCTGGGTAAGAGTTGCATGCAATTTCGCAAAAAGCAAAACCCAAAATTGGCACAGAGCTGCCCGTGGCACATTCTCGACTTCTCTTCATGATCAAGTCCTTTTTCAAGTTCCTTGAATTCTATTATCAGACCTTTAATTTCTACTGTATCTTTTACCCTCTTGTACCTAAGAAATTTTTCTCTAAAGACAAGAGATGCAGCCATAAAAAGAAACAAAACTGAGTTATTTGTAGTGAGGTGGATGGACCTAGAGTCTGTCATACAGAGTGAAGCAAGTCAGAAAGAAAAAGACAAACACCATATGCTAACACATATATATGGAATCTAAAAATTAAAAAATGGTTCTGAAGAACCTAGGGGCAGGACAGGAATAAAGACGCAGACGTAGAGAATGGACTTGAAGACTTGGGGAGGGGGAAGGGTGAGATGGGACGAAGTGAGAGAGTGGCATGGACATATATACACTACCAAATGTAAAATAGATAGCTAGTGGGAAGCAGCTGCATAGCACAGGGAGATCAGCTCAGTGCTGTGTGACCACCTAGAGGGGTGGGATAGGGAGGGTGGGAGGGAGGGAGACGCAAGAGAGAGGAGATATAGCGATATAGGTATACGTATAGCTGATTCACTTTGTTATACAGCAGAAACCAACACACCATTGTAAAGCAATTATACTCCAATAAAAATGTTAAAAAAAAGACAAGAGATGTTCAAGACCTGAAATCTGACTGTAAGCAAAATAATTTTGATTTTGTTACCTAGGCAAAGACAAGGGAAATGTTCTGTTTAGGGTTTGAGATGCCTGCCCTTGTGTCTGATGGCTTCTATCATCATTCTGGGCCAAGTAAACGCCTTAGTAAGTATGGAAGTTCCTTTGAAGAGCTGCACTTCACCATGAAAACACTCATTACAGACATGAAATCAAGGATAGCCACCCCAAACAAATCTCTATACAAAATACCCCCTTGTAATACAAATTATAAGGAGGGTGTGGTTCTGCGTCTTCAGGTTTGAATGCTGAGTGAGAGGATGAGGAGCTAAAAACAAGGCCTCATTGACCTAACCACAGCTATGAGAAGATCCAAAGGATTATAGAGTGGCATAAACTGTTTTTTTTTCTCCCTCTGGTGAAGTGAAGTTCTTCCTCATCATTCAGCCTTGCCCTTTTTCCAGTGCCTTCTTAGGATTACATCATGTTTGTCATACTTTCCTCCTTTTTCTCTTCATAGAAAGGATGATGATTTACCCAACTGAAGGAAATAATCCAAATGTGATGGAATTCATTCTGATGGGGCTCTCCAGACAGCCTGCATCTCAGCTCCTTCTTCTGGGCGATGTTGTTCATCTAATCTGTCACCTTGGTGGGTATATTCTCATCATTGTCATTATCCGGATTGATTCCCATCTTCACACCCCCCATGTACTTCTTTCTCAGCCAATTATCCTTCTTAGATATCTGCTAGTCTACAAGCTCCACACCCATGGTTCTGGTGAACTGCTGGAAGGACTTTCCCACTATATCCTATAGTGACTACTTTTTCCAAATGACGATCTCTCTTTACTTGGGAGTGATGGAGTGTTTCCTTCTTACTGTTATGGCCATGACAGGTTTATTGCCATCTCAGAATGCCTGCACAACAATGTTTGTATCTGGATGGTGGCAGGAGATTGGGCCAGTGCTTTCTTAATGGCTGTGATTCCTGTCCTAGTCACACCAATCCAATTTCGTGGCCACAATGTAGTTAACCGTTTTACATGTGAGCTCCAAGTAATCTTCAAACCCACTTGCTCTCATATACTAGTAACGGAGATCCTAATGTTTGCTAGTGGTGTAGTAGTACTGTTCCTGCCTTTTGGGCTCACTGTGCTCTCTTATTTCCGTATTGCTGTGGCTGTCCTGAAGATCCACTCTGTAGAGGCCAGACACAAGGCCTTTTCTACCTGTGGCTCCCACTTGACTGTGGTCATAATTTACTATGGGAGAGCAATCAGTGTATATGTGCCCACACTCTCAATCTTCCCAGGATGAGGATAATATTGTTACATTGTTGTACGGGGCAGTAAAACCCATGCAGAACCCACTCATTTACATTCTGAGGAACAAGGATGTGAAAGATGCCCTAATGAAGGTGGTCAAAGGAAGGATAATGGTCTGATGGCCTTAGATATCTTGTCCTGCATCTCTGTCAACGAGTCACCAGTCTTTTGCTCTTTCACAATTGTCCACAAAGAAGAATTGAATAAAAGATGAACCTATCTCAGACCCAATCAAATGGGAGTCAGTTGTTTTTAAAGGACTCTTTTCCATGACAGTTTCATCTTTAAGAAAATGGATCTTGATAGTTCTCCAGTTTATGAATTTATTTCTCACTGATTATAATCGTTAGAAAAAGCAGGTGCTAGATCTTGGGGTAGAGTGGACAGTCCAGTCTCTGTGGTACCACATATGGAAGAGAACTGGTCTCTTATATACAAACTACACAGTATACTCTTGCTTATAAACTGTCCCTTCCCAAAGAAGAGATTGCCACAAACAATTGTGTTGCTAACTCACTAGTAGCAACAAATTTCACACACTAGCTCTGAAGCAGCTAGGTAGCCACGGTGTTCACCTGATGGAATAAAAAGATGTGGCAGGAAGGCACGCTCTCCACATTCTCCCTGGTATGCCATTTATCTTGATATGTTTGCTACAACAAGTTTGTAATTTCCAGATGAGAATAACTTTTGGATCAGCCATTGCTTTGTTTTGCCTACCCTAGTACGTCCCTGCCTACATACAGAAATGAGAGTCCAGGAAGTAAAGGTAGAAATCTGTTTATCTTCCAGAAGCTTATACCACGAAAAGGACCAGATGACTACTGAAAAACTAAGACTAGAGGAATAAGAACTTTTAACAAGACTCAGATGTGCATACACTATCTAATCTAGGCAACTTCTATGGTACTGCTAAACTAACTTTCTCCAACTCCCTTCCTTCCTAAGGAGTTGGCCTGGCCTATTCAGTACTGGCTGAGTTGAATGGGTAAGGGTGTGGAATTAGGTTGTAAGGAAGTAGAGCTTCAATATATGTAGTATATATTTATATACTAAAAGCAACTGGGACAAGTTGGTGAGTCAAACCAATGTGCATAAGAAAAAGTGGAATTTCAGACACTTGAGAGAACACATATACTATAAAGAAAGGCAAGTCCATAGGGCTAGAGTCAGGGATTGATGTAAGGATCCCAAAGCAAAGCAGAGTGGGGCACAGGAACAGAGCCTAAAAAGTTAAGAAGATTGAAGTGAGTTGACTCAAAAGAACAGGTTAGTGTAGACCCCTGGTTTTCAAACTTTATGAATCACCTGGAGAATTTTGATGAAATGCAGATTCTGATTCAACAGGTCAGGGTTAGAATCTGAAATTCTGGATTTCTAGCAAGCTCCCAGGTGATTCTAACACTGCTAGTGTATAGACCACACATTTGAGTATCAAGAGTGCAGATAATTCCATCTAGAAAACACTGATATGGTAATGTGGATATCAAGTAACACTTGAATGGGGATAGTGGAGAGAAAATTTACATGCATAACGTCACACAGAAATCGTTAAACATTTAGACATTTTGTTTTATAATTCTTATGTTTTCCTATAACACTGAGAATAAAGAAAAAGTTTTTCACAGAGAACACATTTCTGCCTTAGATATCACTCAGAACTCTATAGCTTACATGACAATGACACAGTGATGCTTTTCTTAATCTTTAATGATGTTGTTTACAAAATGACATCTAAACTGAGACTTCCGCAGAGGATAATGAGACATTTGCTGCATAGACAGGGGTTTGTAAGCTATATTTTTGGCATTAGACTGGAAAGGACAGAGCAGTGGCCCAGGAACCTAACATCATAAATAAGAAATTCAACCACCCTGAAGCCAACGTTACTGCATTTGTATCATATGCAAAATTTAAGGCAAATCATATAAAGAGCTTTATTCTCCTAAGCACTAAAGATAATTTCTTATAATAATAACTAGCATTTGCATAACATTTACACATTGTTTTCACATATATTATCATATTTCATACTCATAGCAAATCTATGAGGTAGAGAAGGCAAAAATAGTAGGCTTTTATTCAGAATAGAAAAGAGAATCAGAGAAGTCAGATGACTCACTAAGGGCACAATTTACAGTCAGGTATCCTGACTAATAATCCAGGGTAGTTTCTATTGTACATTTAACAGTGCGTCTTAAAGTAAATTGTTGAAGGTGAACTCCTGATCGTCACTCATTTTGGTGGCACGTTCAAGCTTTCTCATCAAATAGGTGAAGAAATTAATGTGTCATAGAGTGAAATGCTAAACCAAGAAGCATGGGGTCTGTGTTAGGAGTATATTACTTGTTTCACTCCACCTACCAGGGTCATCAAGTGTAGAAATGTTGACTTTCCTGTCAATTTCTGTGTCATTCCCAGTCTTTGAAACACTTCTTTCCACATAGCGAGTTTTACTTTGCCCTCCTGCCTACATACAAAGTCCCACTCCAATTTCAAGCTTGAACTTAGGCAAGGGTTATGCAGGAAACTCTAAATACTTTTGTGATTCAATATCAGGACATACAGCTTCTATTCCATACCTGACCCAGTGCACCAGTTGACCTCCATTACCTTTTTTCCAATTAAATCTTTGGGTCATGGTCAAATATCTAGCACTCTCGGTCCTCTAGGACTCATGAGTAGTCTTACTCTTGCAAGTAGTGTTCCCTCCATCCTTCCAGAAACTAGAATCCTACCTGACCTGGAGTACAACTTTATGATATCAAAATTCCTGAGTGATGATTACATGCATAGTCTACTGAATACAGTACCCAGTACCCATACACAATGAATTTCTGATCACCAGGTCCCATATACATGTCTGGATAAGATTTCATTACCACTAAATCCCTGATTCTGACTGCTGATCTGTATCCTCTATTGTTTGTTTTGGCCATGCTTGCCTAAATCATATCTTATATACAAGGTCTTATCTCATACCACTACCCTGATTTGAGGCACAGTATTTATGTGCAGTTGTTGTATTGGGAGTACAATTCCAGAGAACAAGAATGAGGGAATGGATAATGAATCAAAGAAACAGGGAAAGCCAATTCAAGGATGTGTTACTGAGCTGACCTCAGCTAAGTGAGACTGTTTGCTTAATCTCATTGGATTTTTCAAGAAGTTGTATAAACTCAATCCTATTCATGGGTGAAAACAAGATGGATGAATTTAGCCACCATCTCCTATCTCCCAATGGACAAAAGGTTCATTCATCAGTCATTCATGCTTTCAGATTGTAGATATATAGGCATCAGTGACGGTCTTATAGTAGTGTTCACTGGTAAATCCCAGCCCAGGAGTTGAGAGGCGTACAAAGAGGGTATGAGGTATTGTCAGGTTGCACCTGCATGAAGTATGTTGGAATCCACACAGCTGATTGTCATAATGACAGGTAAAATAATATACAGGTGAAGCCAAGATGTACAAAAGAGATGCTAATATATCCCAACACCTGAGGATGTTCTTGTCTCCCTGTGCCAGATCCACCCAAATGCCTGAGTAGTATTCAAATTCTTGTCCTTTTGTTGATACATCTAGCATCCTTAATTAGCCCATGTCTAGCCATATCAAATTTCTATGTTTGGTTACAAATAACAATAGGCAAAACCAAATGGGAAGAACATTTCACCATGGGGAAAACAGTATGAAAAAATCAGCTGGAAACATAAACTCAGTACCCGCTTAGTGAGATAGACCAAGTTTTTGGATGGATTCTACTTTATAAAGGAGGTACCTGACAGCCAGAAGCAAACGGCCCATTTCACAAGCCTGAATGACTTCAAGGATGTAGTGGAAAAGTGTTTGTCAAAGACCAGTACATAAAATGGTGCTGGTAGTGGTAAAATTTTTACCAGTCTATGTTGAAATGAAAAGAAATGAAAGCAAAGTAATGAGCTGTTCATAACTAGATTCATTTCAAAGAGTGTTCTAAGCCAGTTTACTGAAGCACTGCTCATAATAGCAAAAGGTTAAAAATAATCAAATGTCCATTAATAAAAGGCTATTAAGCAAATTTGGTAAACCTATACAACGGACTACTATGCAGACATGAAAAGAATTAGGAATCTCTTTATGTATTGACATGGAATGCTTTTAAAGATATCATTTTTAAGGCTTCCCTGGTGGCGCAGTGGTTGAGAGTCCACCTGCCGATGCAGGGGACACGGGTTCGTGCCCCGGTCCAGGAGGGTCCCGCATGCCGCATGGTACTTTCTTTTAGGTCTTCTTTATACCAAACGGGTCCAAATTGAGATTATGTCCTACGGCAGGGATTGCTAGTTATCTACCCCATTATCCATTCTCCCAATCTTCTTTGGTAATAGATCACCAAATTTTATTTAGGTAGCAACATATTTAGCTAAAAAACAAACAAACAAACAAAAAACTACAACTCCCAACTTCCCCTGAATCTAGGTGACAAAATTCTTATCAATGAAATATAAGTAAAAATGTTGTGGTATATTTTTAGAAAGCCCTAAAAAGGAGAAAATGAGTCCTCCTTATTTTCCTCTTCCTCTATCCTGATGTTTAGAATGTAAATGTGATATCTAGAGTTCTACCAAGCTTCTTGCTCTATGAGAATGAGGGAAGAATGTTTAGCTGGAAGGAATGCAAGTCCATAAATATTGTAGAACTACCAGAGCTTTTCTGGACTTCTCATCTTCAGTTATCTATTATGTGAGGTACAAAAAATCATCCATCTTTTTTAACCACTATATATTAAGTTTTCTGTCTCTTGAAGCTGAAACTGATTCTGACTGATACATGGTCCCTTCCAATTTGTCATGTCCATTTGAAAATAACTAAGCCTTACCCCACAATGTTTCAATACTCAACATGCCTAACTAATTATACCTCTCCATATATGTATGGTACATGGATATTTACAACATTTCAATCCTAACTGTACTGTTCATTCCTTTACTGCCTACATACCAATTTCTTATTATTCATCGTATACTTGGAGATTATTGCTTTATATTGATTTCATTCTCTACCCCAAACCATAAAGGGAGAGGATATACCATGGCATGGGTGAAACATGACTTCTACTAGACAACTAGAGCAGAAGATATTAGTAAGAGCAAGTTCAAACTCATGAACACTGTCACAAATCATTATCTAGAGTAATAACTGCCAAAGCTCTATCTATAGCTCAGACATCTCTTCTGAGCTCCAGTTACATGTGTTCTCGAAAAATGGACATGTATCTACCTCAAAGCTCCACAGACAACCCACATGGAACCATTCCAAATCAGAAAGCTTCATATTTCCCCTAAAATCTCCCCTTCCTCTTGTTTTCTGGATGTCATTTAATGGTGCCACCATCCATCTGAGAGACATCCTATAATCTTCCTCCTCCCTCACTACATAATCCAATCATCTTTGAAGCTTTGCCTATTCTACTTCTGTGATAAATCTCAAGTTCATCCCTAGTCTTTCATCCACTGTCTCTCTCTTAATTCCAGCACTCATCATTTCTTGCTTTGACTATTGCAATGACTTCAGACATGGTCTCCTCAACAATCCACTGCAACTAGGCTCCACACTATAGTGTCACCCATCTTTCCAAGACATGTCAGAGCATGTCACTCTCTTGTTTAAAAATCCTCAATGATATTTAGTCACATGGAGGCAAAAAGCTAGATTCATCAGTGTGACATTTAAGACTTTCTGAGATCTGGACCCAGCTCACATGGGTGTCCTGACTTGCTAATCCAACCACACAAACTGATTACCATTCCCATAAACACTTTATTCTTCTACAGTTCTGTGCATAGGATTGATGTGGTCTCTGTAAAATGTTTGTATACTGAACTAGTAAGCTATCCAACCCTGAAAGCCCAACAAAACTGTATCCTTTAATATGAGCCTTCTTCATTTAACTTTTATCTCTAGGCCTGGAAAGTGAATCCCTTCTTTATCAGTGCCCCCACACACAAATCTATATTTGCCTATTTTGTACATGTCTTATACTTTGTACATGACTACAATGTAGCACTCTTTCCATGTGGTTGCAGGTCTTAGAAAGCAAGAGACAATGACATCCATATGAGCCAGCACCAGGACATATCCTTTGCTGTATGAACTTCTGCAGAGGCTCACATGAATGTGGGGCCTCCAGAGATCCACAGAACAGCTTGCAACAATAAGAAGTCTACCTCTACGCTTGTATCCTTCTCACTCTACTAATTCAAGGGACTCTCTCTTATTCAGAAGCATCAACAGCCCATTTACCTCCTCCTCAGGCCTTGCATCACCCAAGCTTTTGTTGGGTGGGACTGAGGCCCTTCTTCCAGGTGTCCCTCAGTGGCAACTTGGCCTCCTAAGAGATGAGATGAGTCTGACCAGCCAGGATTGCAATATAGCTGACCCTTCCCAACCACTAAGGACACTCTGTTCACAGCTTCTTGGCCTGAAAAGTCTCAAGTGGCTGGAACCTACTCATTGTCACTAAATTCAAGCTTTCAGAAGAAATATTGGCTGGAACTTTGTGTCTTCATCTTTTTTTTCTCTTTTTAGAAATATAACATCTCTGTCTAATAGCACTCTTTCATCCCTAAGCCTAGAGTCAAGTGGAACAAACGCAGAGAAGTTGTCCTATTTTCTGCGCAGTTAAGAAATGGGGAATTCAGTATGTGTTTACAATGATAGCAACATTAAAATAGCTCATGCTACATTGCCAAGTGAAGGGTAACAGACATAAACACTGTCTTTTAAAAGATTATTTTAGAAGAAAAAGTATGAATCGAATCATTTAGTGAAGTACTGTTTGAACAGATGGTGTGATTAACAGCTAACATGTAAGCCATCTTGGGAGCTTATGGAAAAGTAAACAAATGGAGCTAAAAAGAAATCACTTCATCCCCCAAAAGCGTCTTTCATTCATTTTACTGGGAAAATTGGAAAGTCTGTGTTTTGAAGGCTGTGTTTCTTTGGGGGATGTAGGAGTGAGCAGGGAGGGTCTCTTTAGAGCAAGACCACATCCATGCCAGGTTCAGTTCTGAATTTGCTTCCTGAGGGATGAGATGGGTCAGAGCAGTCAAACCCCCAGCAAAGCTGACCCTTGGAACCACTAAGGACACTCTTCACCTTTGCCTGTCTTGGAAGACCTCGTGTGCAAGGGGTGAAGAGAAGGGAATTAAGAGTTGAGAACCAACTACGTAAGAGGCACTCTGCCAGGACCATCACACACATTCTTTCCTCTAAGGCCAGCTCACAATGGCCCTAGGAGTCACATGTTATAAGGCCAATTTCCCAATCGGGAAATTGACATCGGAAAAGGGGGAAACCATCTCCTAAGACCACGTAGCTACTTCCTTTGTGGAGCTGCCATTGAAACTGTTGAGTTTCAGAGCTCTTAGGAGAGGCAGCTGATTACAGAGAGAAGAGCACTGACCAGGACATCTGGAGATACAGGTATGAAAGTCTCCTCTGCTAGCTAGTGCCTTAGGGGCAGACTCTATTCCTTTCTGGGCTGCAATTTCTCCATCTTTAAAATGTGGGCAGGGACTTCCCTGGTGGTTCAGTGGTTAAGAATCCACCTGCTGATGCAGGGGACGCAGGGTCAATCCCTGGTCCTGGAAGATCCCACATGCTGCGGAGCAGCTAAGCCCGTGCACCACAACAACTGAGCCTGCACTCTAGAGCCCACGAGCCACAACTACTGGCCCCGTGTACCACAACTACTGAAGCCTGCGCGCCTAGAGCGCGTGCTCCACAACAAGAGAAGCCACCGCAATGAGAAGCCCGTGCACCACAACAAAGAGTAACCCCTGCTCCCCACAGCTAGAGAAAGCCTACGCGCAGCAACGAAGACACAACACAGTCAAAAAAACTTTTTTTAATAATAAAATAAAATGTGGGCACTGTATCAGATGGGCTCCAAAGTCCTCATTTGGATACGAAAATCATATCAGAATATCACACCGGCTTCCCAGCCCCATTCCTGACCTTCATCAACTGACATGAGGAAGAAACCTTGCACATTGGTACAGCTCTAGCCTTTGTGCCACCGCCCACTTAGACAAATCTCCAGGTATTGGCCGACCCTTGACAGAGCCCTTTCCCTACTGCCTTCACCACAGAACATTCCACTAGTGACGGCCCACTACAGGTTGCCCAAGTGTTCTTTCATTTATCTAATATCTGTGGGTGTGTAGTAACATTCCACACCCTGTGCTACATATGGTGGAAAGGAAACAACGGTGGGCAGGAAGGACACAGTGTCTCTCCTCCCAAAATTAGACCCAGAGTTGGAGACACACGAGTGCACAGATAATAAAAATATAGAGGCGTGAGTGTGAACATAAGAAAAGGAACCAGATTTCTTCCTGAGGAGTCAAGGTAGGCTGCCCCAAGGTAGTGATGTTGGCACCAAATTAATACGTGCTTTATCATCCATCCAGATATTTAGAATCATCCAGGTGACTACCACAGATTTGCTGGCCTTTCATCCTGGCATTCGGTACCACTTAGACCCACATGTTGGATTCCCAGGCCATTTAGAACCAAAAGTTGCCAAGAGGCAATGAAATCTTTTATGTTTCCAAAGATAGAGAATTAATTAAGGAGGAAAGCAACTTTAGCGTTAATAATCTAGAAATAAGCTCTTTCTCTTGGGCCTGTTCTTGTAAATACTCCTGAACTCTTTCATGTGAACGGCCTTCTAATTGCATCTCTGGGACCTAATCCTGGAGGGTTTGAACTGATTTCCCTTTGCAACTTTAAAACCTTTGATACTGTGTCCCCTGGCAGGTGCGATTCCACTCCTTCCCTGGCCGTTTTAATAAATGGACTTTGGAGAGTTCCTCTCCCCATTTACTAAAGGTGCTGCTGCCTTTGAGTTACATTTGGAATTCACTTCAGGTCTCTACGAAATGGAAAGGAAAAACCTATTGCTACTGCATGTTCTGTGTTCATACATGACACTGCTCAGCCCAAGGATTCTTTCCTCGTGTGGAATGATCCACTGGGACACTGCTCCAGGTCAACAGAAGAAAGAAATTCCTATAACACCTCAGATGCCTCTCTGCAAGGATACCTACCACTTTGCCCCTCACCTTATAGTTACTTGTGTCCAAGGGTCACCCCTCCCCTGCGCAAGTCAGCTGTGAGTCCCTGCAGGCAACAACAATGTTTTGGGTTTCCTGGGGTGCTATGTGCCAAGGGCCAATACCTTGCATGAGGAGGTGCTCATCCAATATTTGGCCAACATCCAAATTTCCAATGTTGCTTTATTGGTCTCTAGATACTGGTTTTTTATCCATGTCTGCAAAACCTAGTATAATTTTTTTACATCTTTATTGGAGTATTATTTCTTTACAATGGCCTGCCATAATTCATTCTCAAAGTCAGCCATCTTCATTCTTTTCAATCAATATTGCTTCATTTTTTTACAGGGTGCTAAAAGTTATACTCTAAACTCCTTAATCCAGAGGAGTTTTCTGTTTTTTTAAAAAACATTGTATCTGTTCATCTCCAGTAATTTTCATAAAATCTGACTTCTGGGCTTAGGGACCATATGCTTCTCCTGGAGGAGAAAGGAATGGTATAATTGGTTCTTTAATTTACCACACTGGACCGTTCTTTAGGGTACAATCCAATCAAGGGCCAACAAGGGTAAATGAAGGATTGTAATAATTCTTTCTAAGTTTATAAAGAATTTATTTTTACAATTCTTCCACTTATTTTCCATGAAAAACTTTATATTGACTTCTTTATTGGTTAAAAAATCAAATATTATTCACCATGATTTTCGATGGTCTATTTCACATGGACCATAAGAAACCAAACATACCTGAAATCAAAGAGCAAGAAGAGTCCTGAACAATTGTCTACTGCCATGGGAAAATGCTTGAGTGGGAAACAGGTCCCAGCATTTTCTACAGTTTGACATAATGACTGTGAAAATAGGCGTAGGAGTAGGGAAAGAGCCCAAATGCTGTTAATGACCATGACTGAACAGTACAATTCTCTGTGGTTTTAGTTCAATTACCTACAGTTTTCTGTGGCTTTCATGTTTTCTCTTTTGATTGGAAAAAAATGTTGATTAAAAAGAGTAATTGTCCAGTGAGAGTCACTTTCTTTACACAGGAGAAATGAAAGTCCCGGGTGTTCCGGCACAACCAGGACAAGAAATCTGGCCACAGGACATCTAGAGTAAGCTGTTCCTTGACTTGAGATTTGGCAGACATAGAATTCCATTTTTCAATTACTCTAGAATTTCAGTAAAATAAGAATTCTATGCATTTGAAAACCTGGCACTCATTCTAGAGTCAAGTAGGAAACGTGGTTTTACATAAGCAATGGATATGCTTACTAGACTTCCACTCTCTTTTAGATGGAACAGTCATTTGGACTCGTCGTCTTACAGGGACCCCCTTGCCCTGCTCTAGTTTCTCTTCTCAGTCATTTGCTCTACCCAACGGCCCGTTGCCAACAGTGGCTTCAGTCATCCAAGGATGCTCATAACCTCTGGTGCAAAAGGAGATTAGACTGTTTTGGTAAAGGGCTGCCAATGCTCTGGATATGAATTAGTTTCAGTGAAAGGAATCTGAACTTTTACATGAGGGGTGCTAATTCCTGCTAATTGCTATCACCTCATAATTAGATCGGCAGACATTTCACTCCAGGGACAGGGGATATGAAAACTGGTAGGTTTAAAAGCAGCCTTCTCAGAGGATTCTGAGACTGGGGACTGTGAGATCAACAGCATGTTTCCAGGCCTTAGTTCTATGAGGGATTCAGAGGGCACAGACGACCACAAATTAGTGCTGTTAGCCACAGGACACAAGACCTCCAGATGCCTGAGGGACTACTATTTGCAGTGACCTGTAGGGCACAGGTAATCTCCAATTAGTATAATGCAAAAAGCAAATGCAAGGTAGTAGCTAGGCTATCGGATAGGATTTCAAGAATAATCACCATCCCTTCTAGACCAGCAGTTGGCAAAACTGCAGCATGAGAGCCCAAACCGGCCCACTGCCTGTTTTTGTAGGTAAAGTTTTATTACAGTACAACCATGCCCATTCTTTTTCATAATCCCTGTAGCTACTTTTGTGCTACAGTGATAGAGGTGAGCAGTTGCAACAGAGACCTATGGCCTCCAAAATCTAAAATATTCCTGATGACAGAAAAACTTAGCCAACCCCTGTTCTAGATCATAAAAGAAAAAAGTTGGAAGAAATAATCCTGAAAGGAAGCCAAGATAAAAGGGAGTTAAAGAAATCCCAACCTACAGTGTTGAAGCTTAGTAATAAAAGAGATAAACATAGAGAAGGAAGGTCGGGGAAAACTGTATATTCCTGGACTGTGTATGAGGATATTTCTATAAGGGTGATTCTGGATCATCTAAGCTGATGTTGGCAAACTACACCCTGCCAGTCAAACCTGGCTCACCATGTGTTTTTGTAATTGAAGTTTCATTGGAACACAATCACACCCAGTCATTTATATATTTTCTATGACTGTAGCATCATTACAAAAAAAGAATTCAGTAACTGTCTAAGACATTTAACTCTTCATTTATACTCAAGCCCCCTCCTCTTCTGGTCTTTCCCAAATTGTAAGACCTCTGAATCAGCTTTAAGGGCTCTTTTTCTCCATGCTAGATTTGCCTACTGTTCTCCAGCTGTTCCAGCCTCATTTCCAATCTTATCATCCATTATTCCCAGTAATCTGCAAGGACGAATAAAAGGGGCTTTATCTTCAGGCAATATTTTGGCTTCATGATTACATGCCATATCCCAAATCATGAGCAACAGAGTATACCTGAGGTTTTAAAATTTAGTATCTGCTTAAACAAAATTTTCCTAACGTATTGATTAATGAATTAATGCTATGTTGGAAGGTCTCCAGTGACATGCCCAGGGCCATGTTTTGTCCAACATTTTAATCAAATGATCTCGATAAAAACCCAGAAGGCACACTTGTCAAATTTTTGATGACACAAAGAAAGTAAGAAGCGCTTAGGTAAAGTTTCAGATACCAGAATTAGCATTCAAAAAGACCTCAAAAGGAAGGGAATTCTGAGCTAAACTGAACAAGAATGAGCATTGCTTAGCAAATGGTAAAGTTGAGCCTTGAGGTTGAAAGAAAATCAGCTTTACAGTTACAGGAAGTGGACTAACTGGTTTGAGAGTAGTTTGTGTGGAAAAATCAGGGCTAGTGGACTTACTTCCTTGCTAAGCATAATACTACTAAAAATCGCTGGCTATCCTAGGATGACTTATTAGAAGAATGCTGCCACAATCTGTAGTTTCTCCATAATGGACATTGGTCATCCCATGTTTTCAGAAGGGTGTCTGGTTCAAAGGGCCACTCTTCAAGAGTACACGGGGGGAAAAATCAAGTATATTCTCAGGAGTAGTACTGGGTTTGTGACTGAGAGGTCTTAGAACTAACTATATCATCTAAGTTGAGATGGAAGGACTACAGAATGCTTAACTTGGAAAAAAGTACTCCGTGAGGTTAGTGTCATTAGTGAGTTTCTACGGTAATACTAAGTCCCACACAGGGTTTGAAGGGTTTCCTAGGACGTGAGACTTTCAAGTGGTAAAACCAAGAAAGTTTGGGACAAGCCAGGATGATTGGTTACCCTACACTATGCTTCAGCCACACTTATCTGCTATCTATTCAGCAAACAGTTAAACCTGTTCTTGCCCTAGAGTCTTAGCACTTGCTGTTCCCTCTCCCTGGAACTCTCTTCACCTAAATTTTCACATAGTTCCTTTGTGTTCGTTTATTTTATTTTTTTATTTTTGCTGTGCTGGGTCTTCGTTTCTGTGCGAGGGCTTTCTCTAGTTGCGGCGAGCGGGGGCCACTCCTCATCGCGGTGCGCGGGCCTCTCACTGTCGTGGCCTCTCCCGTTGCGGAGCACAGGCTCCGGACGCGCAGGCTCAGCGGCCATGGCTCACGGGCCCAGCCGCTCCGCGGCATGTGGGATCTTCCCGGACCGGGGCACGAACCCGCGTCCCCTGCATCGGCAGGCGGACTCTCAACCACTGCGCCACCAGAGAAGCCCCCGGCAGGAGTTCTTTAGACCCAACCAAGTTGTCAATTACTTGCCGCGCAGTCTTAATTTGGATGTTTGGTGGTCGTCTGGGTGGATGTTTTCAAGCCCAAAGAGATAGAGCAGTAGGAGAATGAGAAAGACTGAGAGGAAAAAGCCTTGGCCTCAGTGCGCTTCTTCGCGGCCAGAGAACTGGTCTCTGCCAGATCCTGCAGGCGACGTCAGCTGCCACTTAACGGGCTACTTGAATCTCCATGGCTCAGGATGAGGCCCAGCCACCCTTCAGAGGGGAGCCATAGCCCAATAGGCGGATCGAGATTATGGCCTTGGAGGCCCCGCATTGGGTGCCAGAAAAGATGTTGCAGGAAAGAGAGTGGGGTGCCAGAGGACGGTCACATCCCAAGTCATGTCTGAGTCCCTGGGATGGCCGCCCAGTGTGGGTTCTTGGCTTTGTGCAGGCAAGGATTCAAGAGCAAGACGTAGTAAAGTGAAAGAAGGTTTATTCAGGGAGATACACGCTCCATAGACAGAGTGTGGGCCATCTTGGAAGGCAAGAGCCTTTGTGTCCTTTTGATCTCAACTCAAACATTACCTTCCTTGAAAGCTAACATTTATCGTATAATAACAATCTTGTTCCAGCACTCTCTTTCATATCACTCTGTTTCTTTCATTACCGTTATTACTATATCAATTGCTTTATTTGCTACTTCTTGTTCTCACTATCATCCCAATAGAGTATAAGTCAAATAAGAAGGTAAGCCTTGTCTCTTTTTGTTCATTGTTGTATCCTCAGCAACTTTAACAGAACTGGACACATGGTATGAACTCAATAAATATTTGTTGAATGGACAAATGAATGATTCTGCCTGACTATAAAGCCTATATTGAATTCTCTCATAGACACACCAAAAAGCTCTGAGAAAAATATCCACAAGATAAATAAAATCCAGGTACTTAGTAAACTTTCAGATTAGGCCACACAGATCAGGACGCTATAGGGATGGGTCTAGTAGAATCTGACTACAAGGCAAGAAAGCTGCTGTCAATTAGGCCTTATGAGATTGCTACGTAAGTACTGTCTACACCCAGGAGATCTGAGTCTGGGCTGTTTGCATGTTGTGTGCTGTGCTCTTGAAGTGGAAAAGGTCTATTTTCACCTTAAATCTCATGATTCTCTGCCTCTGGTCAAACTATCATCAGAGCCTTTAAGAAATTTGAAATTAAAAGATTGAGAGAAAAGATATCTATGGTCTCATAGCCAACTTCCCTTTTGGAAATATTGGCTATAGACTTTCTTTCTATTATGAACTCCCAGATGATATGGTTATTTTCTCCCAAGATTCTGGTCCATTCCATCATAATTAAGTCCACAGCATCATTTCCCCTCAATGCTTCTTTAACCTTCTGAGAAATGAAATTGTCAGCAAGGCAAATACCAAATTTGTAAGATGCCTTGCTTTTACCAGACTGAGACTTCCATCAAATGCCTGGACAGCTGAAGCTTTCCATTCCTACTGTAGCTTGCCTCTATGCCAGTTCTGTAATCTTCATTAGGGAAGCATCAACCATGTCCTCCATGAAATATTTCCCTGATGGCACTGCAATTTCTTTCAATTTGTACGCTACTACAAATGTTCATCATCTTATTCTCCTTCACATTTTGTGAATTTCCACATAGGTTTAATATATTTTTTTATATATGGGTGTGAGAAGGTCCCTAGGATAGAATCACACAGAAAATTCTTGAGGAATGGGTATCTCACATAAGCAGAACCTTACCATCAACCCTCTGTGGAAGGAGTGACCCACAAAAGCCTGATATGAAGTGACTATCTGGGTGAAAGTTCTCCTTTTCTGTTGTCTTTCTACAGAGCACTGCTCTATCAATCAATACATTTTTTTGCACCAAGAAATTGACAAGTAAAAACTTCAGGAAAAAAATTGTTCAGGGTCAGATAGCCAAAAACAGATAGTATGATTAAATGCAATATAAAAATACCTGAATGGAAAAATCCACTTAGTGAAAGTGACATCAAGAGCTTTTATTTCAGCAAAATCTTTCAAGAGTTTCCTCTGTGCAAGGTAGAGTTCCAAAGAAAACGGAGATGACTCAGATATGGTCGCTAAATCAAGGAGCTCACAGCTTCCAAAATGTACACTCAGACTTACTTCCATTATACAGGGTCAAAAGTCCCTCAAGTTAAAAACAAAACTAAATAAAAATTGAACTCACAGTCATACTTGGGAGAGAATTGGATTGACAAACATAGCATATCTTTGGAAGACCCAGTAAACACAAAATTAAGTTATACAATCATACTATGATGTACATTTTAATCCCCAAATTTCCTCAATATAAATTCTTAATAGCACTACCTGAACATTTAACTTGCTATCAGAAGAGAAAGTAAATGAAGAACTGCCCAAACAGAAGAAAGCTTCTCCTTGAGGAAAACCAGCCCTGGTTCCCGACCACCACCATATTTACTGACCAGAATCATTGCTATAGGGAACAGTCACTGAAATGCTCATTAACCAAGTTAGGAGGAAAGTGAACATTATTTTAATGAGCTAAATATAGCAGATGTCTCCTCCTCCTTATTCGTTTTCTCTCTCCCTATTTGCATTAGGCAACTTAATTACAAAGCAGGGATATCTCCTAAATCCCCCAAGTGGAAACTGTTCTTCAAGTCTGAGGTTATAAGTTCTTAAACCCACCACAAGATTATCCAAATTTCCAAAGTTCCTTCTTGCATTTGAAGTGTGGCTTCTTTTAATACTACCTAAATATTTTTGGTCTGTAAGTAGACTATACACTTTTGGCAAACACCAATACTTTAAAAATATCTCAATGTATTCAGAAAGGACATCTCCTCAATTTATTTTTCTGTGGCTGGGAACAAAGTAACAGAATTTTGGACACCTCTAGAAGAAATATCATTCTAATATTTGCACAGGCAAAGAAAAACTGCATGTCGTGAACTGGCAACTATATTATTATTATAAGGCTAGAAAATGAATTTTTTTATTGTTTTTTAGACACCAACCTTTCATGGTAGCCTTATTACAAGCCAACTCTGTGTAAATAAAAGAAAAAGATATTTAACAAGTAGAAATAAATGTGCATGATTCACCAGCACAGTTAACTCAAGATTTTCCAACCTTATAACCACAACCGATAGGAAGATTTATCACCACAGCTGCCTGTGTTAAACCTCTTTTCCTTGCAGTTGAAGGAATCAAATTTCTTCTTGGAGATTAGTCATTTGTGGGGGTGTCGCCAACTGCAAAATGCTTCTGTTATGAATGAGGTGCACTTCTCTGTTACTGTCCTCCAGCCCTAAGTCAGTGAATAATTTTCATCTCTTTATATGTCTTTTCCCACCTACCATCAGGAACAAATTTTAATGACTTACACAGTCAACCTTTCTTTAGTTGTTACTCAAACTGAAAACTTCAGATGGTATTGTTTCTGGTAACATGATAACCTTACAAGGAAAGGTAGGATGAAATAACATTTCGGCACATGTTTACAAGGATGAAATCTAAGCTGAAGGAAAGGTCTATGTGGGGTGTGAAAGTGGGAAGGGAGCTAAAGTTTCTTGGGTGGTATAATTGTGCCAGGCACTGTGTTAGGTTCTTTATAGAAATAATCTTATCTAATTCTTGGAACAGTCCTGCCAGAGGCTAGGTGACATTCCCATTTCATGTATGAGAAAACTGAATTTCTCAAGATTATGCAGCTTGTTAGAGGCTGAACCAGAATTTAGACTTTGATCCAGCTGACTCCCTTGCTTTTGATCTGTATTTCAACATTCTGCCTATTAAGCATGAAGAATTACCTAATTATATGCAGCACTAATATAACTATACAATAAGGAGAGATTTGATTCTGTGTCTAAATAAGAAATCTTTTTTTTAACATCTTTATTGGAGAATAATTGCTTTACAATGTGTTAGTTTCTGCTTTATAACAAAGTGAATCAGCTATACATATACATATATCCCCATATTTCTTCCCTCTTGCGTCTCCCTCCCTCCCACCCTCCCTATCCCACCCCTCTAGGTGGTCACAAAGCACCGAGCTGATCTCCCTGTGCTATGCGGCTGCTTCCCACTAGCTATTTTATATTTGGTAGTGTATATATGTCCATGCCACTTAAAGCCAAAGGAGTCTTCAATGGGTCATCTGTTTTACTCCCTACTGAAAGCATATAAAACTGACAGGGCTCTGTCTTTTCCTTTCTTTTATTTTTAAACACTTCTGGAAACATGCATTCCAAAATTTGCCTTGTCCCTCTTCACAATTTCTGGTAACTGTTGTCTTCATGAAATCCTTTTATCTAATAAGGTTTTCCCATCACCCTTTAAGCTCTTGTTTGGAACTATATGGAGATGGGAGGATCTGCACATAGTAAGTTTCTGTCATTTGAAAACGGATGTCAGAACAATTAAACAGAGTGAGATTTCAATAAATCCACCAGTTGCTTGGTTTATTTCATGTCATTTTGGCTAGTGATGTTTTTCCATTGAATTGACTGATAGCTTTAGCTACATATACACTGTCTAATTTAACATGCATAGGTGGTTTTAATATGACATATAAGAACAACAACCAAAAAAAAAAAAAGGTTGAAAAGCAAAGAAGTATTTGAAGTATTTCAAGCATTCACAACTGGATCATTGAGCTTAAACTTAAAACTTATTACTTGCTGAGTAATATTCCAAGTAATAATTTTCAAGTTTAAGCTCAATGATCCAGTTGTAAAAAAAATTATTACTTGCTAATTAATGAACCAGCTTAAATAAATTCGACTATAAACGAGCATTTTAGGTGGGGAGATGTAGCATATTTGCCTCTTTTTTTTTGGTCAAGAATAAAGTCAATCATCTAGCTACGCCCCTTTATGAGAGTAATAATTCTGTTTAACCCACTGTTAATGATTGTCTTACTTAATCAAATATAAGTATCTAACAGTCCAAACAACTTAATAAGCCTTTCCTGATATACGGTTCTACAAGACAGGAAAGCAAAGAGAAAACCTACATTTCCACCATTGGATACTTGAACAGCTGAGTCTAACCCAGTAAAACAAATGACACACAATAATCAGAGCTGCAGAACAGGAATTCTTAACAGGCTATTGAGATGCTACTCTTCTTATTTTCCTCATGTGGGTGACATTATGTTTTGTCTTCTTTCCTAGTACTTGAGACAATTAAATGGGCAGTCTAAAGAGAGGCAATGCCTCTGAGGGGACTGAATTCATCCTTGTTGGATTTTCCCAACAGCCTCAAATCCAGGCTGCCTTCTTCTTAGGACTGCTGTTTTTCCAGCTGGTCACAATGTTTGGGAACAACCTATTGTTGTTGTAGTGAGATGGGATTCTCGACTTCATACCCCTACGTATTTTCTTCTCAGTAATTTATCCTTCCTTGATATCTGTTACTCCACTAGCTCGGAGCCATATATGTTGGCCCAATGCTTCAGGGACTTCTGCATCATTTCCTATACCAGCTGTTATGCCCAGATGACCACATCCCTCTTTCTGGGGATGACAGTGTCTCCTTGCTATCATGGCTTATGGTAGGTTTGTTGCAATCTCCAATCCCCTGCGTTACACCATCATTATGAACAACCGGGTTTGCATACAGTTGGCCTTGGAAACCTGGGCCAGTGCCTTCTTAGTAGCAGTCACACCAATCATTGCAATCCCTGCTCGTTATTTTGGGCATAATATCATCAACCATTTTACCTGTGAGATTCAGGCCCTGCTGAAGCTTGTCTGCTCAGACACCCCTGTCAGTCTAATTCTGGGTCTGGTTATCAGTGTGTTCACACTGCCTCTGCCATTCACCTTCATCCTCATTTCCTACTTTTGCACTGTTGTTGCCATGCTGAAGATCCGTTCTGCGGAGGCCAGACTTAACACCTTCTCCACTTGTGGATCCCATGTAACTGTGGTCACTGTATTTTATGGGACAGTCATCTAAATGTACCTGAAACCTCAGTCAAAGGAATATCAGGAAGAAGACAAAGTCATCTCAATATTTTATGAAGCAGTTACCCCCATGTTAAATGCCCTCATTTATACTCTGAGAAATAAGGATGTAAACGGTGCACTTAGGAAGTTAGCCAAAGGAAATGAAAAATCCTAATGGCTCTCCTTATAAGCCTCTCCAATGTGCAAGAATAAAAATGGAAACTCAGCCCATAAAATTTCAATTTATGTTTTTAAAAACAAACAACAACAACGAAAATCTTAGCGAGCATTCTTTCCGTGGTCATCACTAGGCACTCATCAAGTCTACCGTGAATGTTAACATTTTGTCAAGCCATATTAAGAGCTAAAGCCATGAATGTGTGCAAAATAGTTCACAAAGAGAATAATAGTAGTAGGTAGGCAAAGGTGACTGCTACAGCCATAGTAGCCCATCAGGAAGAAGTTTCTCTTCTGGGATATAAACCGCAAGATTTTTGCAACCAAACATCTTTGTATTTGCCACACAAGATAGATAGAATTCATATATAGGACAGTGGTTATGCAACCATAATATAGCATTTGCTCCTCACATCACATTTTATAGATGTCTGACCCAATTTTGAACCTAACAGACAAATGACCTCTCACTTCCCACATTTAGGTGATAATATCTCATGCCAAGAAATATCTTTTGTTTGTAAAACACTTTATCATTTAAAAAGTGTTTTTATATAAATTATTCTAGTTTATACTTATAATTTCTTATTTTAAAATAGTTTGCATATTATACATATTAATAAATATTTTCTCAACCAACATTTGTTTCTGAAAACATTAAATTTCCATCATATCAATTTCTTTTTTTTTTTTTTTTTTTGCAGTACGCGGGCCTCTCACTGTTGCGGCCTCTCGCATTGCAGAGCACAGGCTCCGGACGCGCAGGCTCAGCGGCCATGGCTCACGGGGCCAGCCGCTCCGCGGCATGTGGGATCTTCCCGGACCGGGGCACAAACCCATGTCCCCTGCATCGGCAGGCGGACTCTCAACCACTGCGCCACCAGGGAAGCCCCAATTTCTTATAAAAATGTCTAAACTGAAATTGTTATTCTTTTGCCTTCTTCTATTTCTCTGCCTTCTTTTCCATGGTGTGCTTTAGTGACCCTCTGGCCATTTCTACTCCCACTTCTCATACACATTCACGAGCTTCAGCATTTCTGCTCTACTCAAAAGTGTTCATGGCCAAGATTGTGATTATTTTTCTCCTTTTTCCCAATTTAATAAGATGCCATATGCAGTTTCTATCGTTGTCAAGCAACATTTATTTTACACTTTGTATTATGGTAACTTGTTGATTCTTTTTCTCATCTTAAGTTGGTTGACTCCAGAAACCTTCTGCCATAGCACATTCAGAAGGTAGTTATGTCTTGCTTCTAAAATTTCCTTTATTCCCAGAGCCTTCTCTTGGGTAGATGACTATCTGGTCACCATATTTTCTATCCTTAGCCTTTTTCTTCACTTTCTAAAGGTTGATTATTCTGAAGGTATATTATCTGACAAATTATATATATACATGTATACATATATTTAGATATATTATGTGTAATATATATAAATATATATTATTTATATAAATTAATTAATAGTAAATTAAATTAAATATTTAATAAAAATTAAATAAAATAAATTTAAAGTAAATATATAAATTATATAAAATATATTATAAAGGTATAATATAATGTAATTATATTCCACACTGCACTTTGTTGGTGGTTCCATGTATATAATTGAAGCTATTTGGATTGTGGGCAATGGATTCAGAAAGCTTTGGTTCAAATTTAAGCTCCACTATTTATTAGCTATGGCATCTTTGGCAAATAACTGCTCTGTGTTCCCCACCCATAAAATAAAGATAAAATAAAGTTCCCCACCCATAAAATAAAGATAATAATAGTACCCTTCTTATTGTGCCATTGGAAAATGAAATTGATAGTCTATTTAAAGTTCTTAGAGCAGTTCCTAGCACATAGTAAGCGTTCAATAAATGTAGATATTATTGCTATTTTCTAAAAGCTTCCAAATACTCCTAGTCTTTGTTTCCTAAAATCAATTTCATTTATGCATCATTTTCTCCAGGGTGTGCAATGAGGAGCCTCACCAGACCATTCTCTAATTTTAGAAACACAGTAATATCATTTTTCCCTTTGGCTCTCACTTTTATGGCTTTACTCTTAATCTGGTTGACTCCTATTCCAGTTCCTCTGACCTATGCTTGATATATTTTAAGTAGAGACAGCCTCAAACTTAGGAATGAGTTGTGTCCAAAAGTTAACTCATAAGTCATCAGCTTGGAACTCTGAGCACGTTTTCCCCACTGAGACAGGATAGCAACATTCCAAGGGCAGTTCACCAACACCTATTTAGGTCATCATTCTATCACTAATAATACTAAAGGCCTTAGGAGAATTTTTTAAAGTATGTTTATTGGAAGATAGGTTTTGAGTCCCCATTTGGATTCTAAAAGCACAGGCACTGTAAGATGGCATTAATGATCAAAAAAAAAGTCTGCCATGAGGATCTGTGTAACCACTCTCATGACCTGCTGGGTGTATGAGGAAATCTCCACAAGATGTAAGAGTGAGACTCAGGGAGCTTTTCTACAGACTAAAAATGTAGTAACTTGCTTCTATGTATGGGTCATGCACAATTCAGAGGACTGCTTTTTATGTTAGTGCTGGTGTTGAATGACTTGCTAACAGAAGGCCTGGGGTCATTCATTCCATAAAGATTTAAAAAGTGGCTACCGTAAGTTAGGAATACAATCCAGGTAAGTCATTTTCTTGCCTTTGAGAGGCTCACATTTGAGTTGGGGAGTAAATAAGCATAGTGAAGTGCTACAGATACTGCAATCCGTATTTGTACAAGTTACAGAGACCAGTTCTAACTTGGCAGTCAGGAAATATTTAATAGAAGAGATGACACTTCTAGTAGAGTCTTGAGAGAGGAATAGTTTGCCAGTTGGATAAAGAAGGACCATTTTAGTGGATGCAATGTGAACAGGTACAGAGGTATAAAACCCAGTTTGCTGTACTTCCAGGTACTGCCAATTCAATTCCCACAGCAGAGGGTGTGGGAAGTGTTTTAGCAAAATATAAAACTTGAAAAGAAAGCAGAAGGCCAAATTATGGGAAGATTGCTATGCTATATTAAGGAGCTTGCACTTTATTTATTCTATAGGTTAACAAACTACAGCCTAAAAGGCCAAAAACAGCTGTTGGCTTGTATAGCCCATGAGCTAAGAATGGTTTTCAAATTTTTAATGGATGTAAAAAAACAACAACAACAACAACTAAGAAGACTATTGACAAAGACTGTGCGTGGCCTGTGAGGCCTAAAACATTTACTGTCTGACCTTTTACAGAAAAAATTTTTCTAAGCCCTGCTATAAGTGGTGGGTAACTACTGAAAATTTTGGGCAGATCAGTAGCATGTTCAGAATTGTGGGTTTTTTGTTTGTTTGTTTTGCGGTACGCAGGCCTCTCACTGCTGTGACCTCTCCCATTGCGGAGCACAGGCTCCGGACGTGCAGGCTCAGCAGCTCACGGGCCCAGCCGCTCCGCGGCATGTGGGATCTTCCTGGACCAGGGCACGAACCCGTGTCCCCTGCTCCGGCAGGCGGGCTCTCAACCACTGCGCCACCAGGGAAGCCCCAGAATTGTTTTTAAAAGCTCAATTTTACAGCAAATGTGTAAAATTGATTGAAGAGATAGCAGATTGGACATAGGGCCAATTAGGAGGCTGTTAACAATAATCTGAGACCTCATGCAGACCCAAACTAAGGCTGTAGCAATACGGATTTGGAAGAAACTTGGGTCATTAGAGTAAACCTTCCTTTTTCGTTTTTACATGCAATTTCATTCACATTCAACATTCATTTTCTCAGAAGCAAGATCTTTAGCACAAATATAATAAGGGGCCTTGGGGTTGGGTGATCTCATCCACAACATCATTCATTTCTTTCCTAACATTCCGTGAGCACAGAGAAATATGAAGAGAGCAGGGTTCAAAGTCACTTAGTTGTGTGTTTTACTCATATATTACAGCCCTTTCTCTGACCCAGAATAGCTTTGTAAGGCATATAAAATTGCATTTTGTTCAAACAAAATGTGTTTATTTAAAGATAATAAATATCCTCTGGCTTCTCATATGATCTCTGAAGTTCACTGATCACCTGCCACTCGTTTAGACGTAGTGTTGCATCTCATGCATTATGAACAGTGCCACCATGAGCCTTAATAAAAAGATTTCTAAAAATAGTGTTTAGTAATGTCAGTGACTCCCAGTTTCTTTTTCTTTGCTCAAATGCCATTAACCCGCCTTGTTTTATCATATTGGTTGTTTCTTTCTTATCCCATATACCACAGAAACCACAGATATAATCATTTTGTAATATATACATATATAAAATCACTATGCTGTACACCTTAAACTTACACAAGGTTACATGTCAGTTGTATCTCAATAAAGATGGGGGAGGAAAGAAAGAAACCCACAAATAAATACTTGCTCAGCCCATGCAAATAAAAGTCCTAGAATAATAATATCTAAATTTTGTTCAAGATATGTTCACAAATATTGTTTCATTTGAGCTTCACAACAGTGTGAAGTCACTTTACAGATGAGAAATTCAAGGATCTGGAAGCTGGAAAGATTTGCCTAAGGTAAAGTAGGACTAAAACCCATCTCTAACCCCAAAGCTTGTAGATTTTCCATTGTGCTGCATCCATAAGGCAGCAGATTCATGTTTTCTCATCAACAACTTGTTCATGATGCTCCTCACACTTGAGCTGTGAAGTCTGTTGCTGAGTCACTCTTTCGTTTGTTGCTTGTTTTTTCACACCCCCATATTAGGCTATATCCTTTCCTGCATTATAAATCCATAAAGGACTCTCATAACTGACTTAAAGTCACCTTAACCTACCTGTCTATAACCTCTCAAGCACGTGGCAACCTTCTTCTCTTCATGCACATGAGAAAATGCCAGTAGACTTGCTTGCCTTTGCTTCTTCCTTGTATTACCCAGTCTTTCTGTCTATTGCAGACATTTATCACTTGCTCTTTGATTTTCCCTATTTCTGTTCTAATTTCTTTATTTTTTTTTCTGTGCTTTACATTAATTTGTTCTAAAATTCAAAATACCTATTTTTCTCTTCAAAGCATTTGGCTTCATTTCTTTCCTTGAGAGCTTTCTCCAAATTATTTTTTCATCTGTATCAATCCTTTCTGACAGCTTGAAATGAAAGCTGGGCTTCTCTCCCCTTGACCATTCCTCATCGTTTTCAATGCCTTCTCTTACTTATATGAATTTGCTCATCCTCCATTTACCTCTGCCAAATTTCCAAGCTTTTAAGAAATTAATTTAGGCTATTACCTTTGCACGATCAGAAAAAGTGCTATCTTTCATTTTATATGTCGGACCTCTACTGTCTCTTGCATGTAAATCCGGTCAACCCTACTGGATCACTTCCCTTTTATGTAAGCATATTGCAAAGTGTTAGCATACGCTTCCAAATAATCTCTCAAGTTACATTTTTGCACACAATTTTCTAAGTATTCAGCTTCACTGGTCAATTTCCAATTATCTCTGGCCCTTTTCCCTTTTCTGAGATGTAATTGAAATGTCCCTCCACTCCAAAACAACTCTACTTTATGAAGAATGAAGAAAGGGCACCACATCCTTAATTTACAAATCCAAGCTCTTCTACTCCTTAATTGACATCCTTGATCATGCCCTCCAATTCAGATCTCCTATCTTTCAAACATTTGCATGGTGATATTTTACCAAAAATCTTCCTCTCTGTTGTAGTCTCTTTCTCCTTTTCAATAACAAGAACATCAAACAAAGCCATGTCATGTGAATAATGGATGTGTACTATAAGCAAACAACAGTATGCTATGGATATAAAGTAAATAGATAAATTATCTATGGGTAAGAAGAAATGTAGTATATTTCTTTAACATTGAAGAATTTGAGCTGGGTTTAGAAGCATGGATAGCATTTAATGGTATGGGATATGATCATATTCCAAACGGCAGGGAAAAAATGCACACAAGTGTAAATAGGGCGTATCATGTCATAGGGTGTATTTTCAGAATGGCTAGTTCCTGTTGGCCGAAGGATGGGCTGCAAGAGTCATAAATCAGGAAAGGTAAGGTGGGCATATGCTGTAGAGCATATTGTTGACCTACGAAGTTTATCTTTTATTCTATAGGAAAGAGTAAGCCATTGGAAGTTTAAAAAGGAGTAACAAAGTAGACTCTCAAATCTTTACCAAAAGAGTGAATGAGTGAATCAAAGATAAATCCAAAATGTTTTATTTGGATGAGTAGGAAGAGAGCAACGCTGTTAACAAAGGAAAGAAGGAAGGGGAGCTGCTGGCTTTGGTCAAAGGGAAATGGGCTCAGCTTTGGATATAAGTGAACATAAGGTGCTTGAAAGCCATCCAAATCAAGTTATTCATCAAAAACATGGATATGAAGGTTTGTTGAACATAAAGATTGAAATTCTACCACATAGAAAGAATAGTTAAAATTATAGGGGTGAGTGAAATCACCATGCCTAAAGTCAGAGAAAAGGTCAGAAGGAGTTTCCATGGAGAATACCCACAGGGGTAGGAAGAGAAAGATGGGAGGTTAAGGAGAAAAAGCATTGTATGGGAGTTAGAAGAAGAATCCAGAGACTGAAATATTACTGAAGTCAAAGGAATATAGAATTTAAAGGAAGGGGTTGATTAACAATGCTGAATGTTTCAGAGATACAGATGAAAATGTGTTCTAAGAAGCATTAGATTTGGCAATTAGGAAGTGATCGGAAACCTTCAAATAGGTATTTCAGTAGACAGGATGGTGCAGAAGCTAGACGGTGGGGGGGAAGTGAGAAAGTAGAGGCAGCAATTGTAGACTACTCTTTAGTGAAGTTTGGTGATAAAGGGAAGGGAAGAAATGAGATAGCTCATGAATTTAGCAGGATTAGGGATGAGTGATCTTAAAATTGGAGAATCCTCTGTATGACTGTAAGCATAAGGAATGGAGTTTGGTACAAATTGGGAGCTATATATATATTTATTTATTTATTTATTTATATTTATATAGTAAAATTGGTAGCATGGAACATGAGGATAGCTACTAAAGCAAGATCCTGAAAAATCAAGAGGAAGTGAAATCAGTTAACCATGTATATGTTAGCTCTGACAAGAAGGCAGATGGGAGCTTCTTTCTTAGAGGCAGAAAAAAGTATAGTTTCGGATATAGGAAAGAGTTAAAATTGAAAGGAGAGAAAGGAGCAAACAGATATTATTCCTCTTTGATCAATCTAAATTTCTATTGCCCATTTCTTTATTCCTTGTACTTCTGTGTCTTGAAGTCCATCTTCAGGAAATCTGTGGTATTTATTTTCTTGTGTATGTCTCTATGGTCCTTCTTTCCCCACTCTGTAGATGTTTTATGTAGCAACTCCACATTGTCTTTTTCCTTCAGTTTACCCCAGCTTTTTTTGCTGCACTTTCATTTTACTGTTTTCCTTTACTCCTTTCTCTACCCCTCCCAACATCCATTTTTATTCCTCCCTTCAACATAAACCTATCATCCACACATATTAGTCCCTGAATCTCTCTTTTTCATACAGACCTTTCCTGACGTGTGAAGACTATAGCTAGTGATTACTACATATTTCAAGAGGTTGAACTGTGATAAAAAGTGATAGCCAGAGAAGGGATAGCATAGTGGGGAAAAAAAAAACTTGAACATGCTTACAGGATAAGGGAAAAGAGTCAGTAGAAAAGGGAAGTGAGGTGTTAATACAAAACAAAGTAAATTATTTTATTCTACAGCAAATAAAAGGAAATGGAATCCAGAGCACAGGTAGAAGAATTTTTCTTAGGCATAATGAGGATTCTTTTCCACCAAGGCAGGAGGGAAGGAGTCAGTGATGAATCAAACATATACCTGTTTGTAGGAGGAGGGGACAGGAAGTATAAGAATTCTAACCTGATGACTTCTATTTTTTGGAGTATTAGAGAAGTCAGGTACTGAGAGTGAAGATAGAAATGATGAAAGAGAAGATAAGGAGAGGCTCATGGAGGTTCCAGTAAGCTACCGTGAGAAATGGAGAAGAGAGCAGTCTAGGAAAACATCACATTATCATGACATGGAGGGTCAATGAGAGCTTAAAAGCCATAAATATGTAGAAGCATAAATTCACAAAGGTGTGAGATCTTGTCTTGGCAATATTTAGCAGTCTACATGTAGTAAAAGATGGCCTGAATAAGGCCTATGTGTAGGAAAAGAGTTTAATTAATTCACGTGAAATTGAGATAGGGATGAATTCCAATGTCCCAAGAGAGTATGCTGTGCTTGAAAAACTATAGGAGTTTGTTATGGCTGAAAGCATAGTAACTGAGGCTGAAAAAGTTAATCAGGGACCTAAGAGTTGATGTTCTCACATTCCTTTGGCAATGGAGATCCATTGAAGAGTTTTGAGCATGAGAATGATTCGATCACATTTGTGCTTTGAAAACCTCTCTAGGGAATATCTGCGGAGGATGGATTGGGAAGAGATATTGGAGGCAAAGGCGCCATTTAAGGAGTTTTTTCAATAATATAGATGAGAGGACCTACCCAAAGTGGGCACAGAGTGGAGGAAATGGATTAGAGAGAACTACAGAGACATTTGGTTGAGGATAGATTTGAGAAAACTTGGTGACTAAATGGGATTTTAGTTTATTTGAATCGTATTTCTTCCTAAAGATCCTTCATTACTCCACTCTGTAGCTGATAGCTATAAGCGATCCTTCCTCTGACTGAAGCCAAGAGAAAAAAAAAAGCTTAGGACTAAATGCATCTGAAGCTTATAGTGTATTCTTGAAACTTGAGCAGTCTAATGAAAAAAGCATGGACTTTGGAGTCAGACAGTCCTGGGCTCTAAACCTAGCTCTGCCACTTAATATCTGCATGATTTTGCACAGTTAGCTTCACTGAGCCTTAGTTTCTTACTGTATAAAATGAGGATCATACCTATTTTCCAAAGTTGTAATATTTAAAATGAAATACTGAAAAAATGTATAGAAGGTAGGTGGTTTGAATACTTCCTGGTACATAGTAAGTGTTCAATAAATGGTGGCTAGTTCTGTTTTCATTGTTTCTGATATTATTAGTATCTTTGTTATTGCTTCAATATTCATGTAGTCCTTTTGCCAGGTTCTGCTGTCCCCTCCAGGGCTAGTTTCATATGTCACAAGCTACTCCTGCCTTCTTTACACTGAAGTCATACATACATTATACATACATACATTCATACATTATAGATAGGTGACTCCTCAAATATATCTAAATAAGCCATTGTGCTTTAAGTACCCTACGTGCTTCAGGTCACATGGTTTGGAGGACCCTCCCCTCTTCTTGTCCACCAATGAGTCAGCTGGTACCTGGTTCACACCAATAGCAGAGGCTGTCCCTGAAATCAGATTGTATTTGGCTGGCAGATAAAACCGTACCATATAACGATGGCTTCTCAAATCATGTGTTTAATTGTTGCTGCCATATTGTATATACAAATAAATATCATATCATTCTATATGTCATATGTGAATATGTTATATTCATATTGTCCCAGTCATGCCTCACATCAGCTACCTGAAAAAGTATGAATTGGAAGAAGCCCCTCGAGTCTCATTACTTAAGGAGCTCCTCCAAAAGCAAAATCATAGCAGCCAAGACCCCTCTAATTGCATCATGGGCAGCTGTCCCTGAAATGATATCTGCCAAACTGGATGGCTGTCCACAGAGACTGCCCTACAAATAACCTTTGGTATGGGGTTGTGCCTCTAGTTACATCCTGTGAATGACAGAAATCCTGCCACATAGTAGCTTTCCTTGGGTTATAGGTGTATAGACAGAATCAAAATAGCTTACTGTTTTATTCTAAATAAATCCAATATGGTTCCTTTAACAAAGTAACACATTTAGGGTTCTTTCCTCAGAAATCTACTAGGTTGTTGCTCCAAGGGATCACTTTTCCAGAACTAGGGTTCAACTTTAAGTGATAACCTGAGTTAGGCGTACAAAATAGCTTGTGCATGCAAAGAGATCCAAACTATCAGGGATTTTCCAAAATTTCCCTTCAGCATCAGCCCTAAGGCCCTAAATTATTAAGACCTCTGATAAGACCTTATTAGGTGCTTTTGACAGTGTTTTCAATCAAGTATTCTAGAATATTCTGCTGCCGAAGCTAGAAGTAGGCTCAATGGCATTCTCCATGTTTATGTTTTCCTGATTGTAGTGTGGAACCACTTTACCCAGAATGTAGCAAAATGGGGTTGTGAGAGGAAGAGAGAAAAGTGGTCTATCAAATACTGGTCCTAACTTCATCTCACCCTCAAATATTCACAAGGCTGCTCTCCACATGGTGGAGACCTTTAACAAGTGTGAAGAGTCTGCTTGGCTATGATAGAAGGAGCAAGGAGTTTGTAGCGACAAATTAGGAATATATTTCAGGTAAAAGCAGGTAGACCTTCTGTTAGCCTACGGATTTCAAGGACATTTAGGACAAGAGCACCCAGTCACCTCATTATTTGAAGAGCAGCTGACTGAATGTTTATGGAGTTTAAGATTAATGTAAACTGTATTTAAATAATTAATTAATTAAATAATTTTAACACATTTTTGTAAACAACAGCTCAAAAAACAATCCACGGGCTTCCCTGGTGGCGCAGTCGTTGAGAGTCCACCTGCTGATGCAGGGGACACGGGTTCGTGCCCCGGTCCAGGAAGATCCCACATGCTGCGGAGCGGCTGGGCCCGTAAGCCATGGCCACTGAGCCTGCACATCCGGAGCCTGTGCTCCACAACGGGAGAGGCCACAACAATGACAGGCCCGCGTACCGAAAAAAAAAAAAAAAAAAAACAATCCACAAGGCTAATTTCAGGGGCAGGGACAGGTAAGCTACAGCAAGGAATATCTCCACTCTAGTCCTACAAAGGTTTATGCCACTTGCCCCCGGCTCCCAGTGTTTCATTGCCCTTGAGGCACATCTGGCCCAGACTATCACTGCCTAACACTTTTCCAGTAGAGTTATTTAACTTCATCTCCTGCTAGTGTACAGTGCAAAGCACCTGTGCATGATAATGAATTTTAAGCATGTATGCACAGTAGTAAACACAACCTCGTGGTTGTGTTTCACTGTAAAATGGGCCCTTCTAGCTTTTCTGGTATCCACATGTGTGTTTGTGTGTGTGCATGTTTACATGCATGTATGTAAACAGTAAGTAACAAGCAAAAAAGCAAAAACACAGCAGTGTGCTATAGGAACTAGAGCAATGAGTGCTGAGTGTGACTCTCTATCCTCATTCCAAGCTGAATCATGTGCCCCTCCTGTGTACTGAGGTTAAATAACCACTAATATCTATGATATTACATAGCACTTCCACTCTAGAATTGTCAAAAATTTACCAGCATTTTCTGAATGCATTGGCTTGAGTAGCTGGACCCCAGAAATACAACTATCTAAACACCAATTTACTTCTAATGGCAGACATAAAATTGGTTGCTCTCATGGTGAACTAGATGGAATCAACTGAAACAGAAGGTGGTATGAGGGTATCCACAGGAGTTTGTGTATATAATTCAAACATAACTTTTGTCCCAATTCTAGGAGGTCATGTAGACCATCGTTCAAGAAATATTAAAACATAACTGGAACCCTACATAAACCAAAGGGTGTGACACTGTAATTGAAACGGTGAAGTCTGCTTTCATCTTTAGTCTTTTCAGTACAGTAAGTCACTGTATGTCTACCTGAAAATCCAGATTGGAGAATAACTGGGTGCCCCAGGGCTTGTCTAGAAAGTCAGATGAGGGAGTGCCATTTTCAGTCCTGCATCATCATTGTTCAATTTCTAGTGTATGGGTAAAGTATCCCCAGCATGGAATGTTGAAAGGCAGGCAGATGAACCTCTTCCCCAGCTTTTTATTGGTCTATCCCTGGCACTTCTAAAGAAGAGTGCTGGAAGAAATAGCTGAAATGAAAGACACTGAACAAAGAGCCACAGGTTACAGTTGGGCTAAAGCCCTTGAGTCAGCACTAGCCGGCAACAGAGAAATTGAGAGATGGCAAACATAAGCAACTTAATGTGGCCCTCTACTTTACTCCGGGGTAAGGTTTCTGTGAAATGGATTCTCACCAAAAAGGGAGAGACAAAGAAGCAAACAATTATAATACAGTATGTAAAATGCTGTAAAGGAGATAACCACAAGATTCTATGGGATTATAGTGACACCTAACACAGGCTTAGAGGATAAAGGTACCAGGGAGGGCTGCCTGTAAGATATGACATCTGAAATGAGCTTTGAGGGATGAACAGGATTTTATTGGATGAAGAAGTTGTGGCACGTATTCCACATAGAACGAAAACAGCCTGTTCAGAGGAGTGAAAGCATTAAACAGAAGCATGGGCAAGCCGGAAGTAGCCCTGCCTGGCTGCACTATAGGGTTTGAAGGGGTAGGGAAGAGATGGCAAGATAGGGCAGAGGATGGAATGGCAAGATGAGAGGCTGGAGCAGGAACCAGATCATGCATGGCCTTCTGTGGCACTATACTGTAAGCTCCAAATACGTTATGACTTTAATAATTAAGCTTCATGAAAGAAGAGACCGTATACATTTCATTTATGAATTCATCCCCAATGTCTCCAACATAGTACATAGTACATAGCACAGAACAGATTGTCCAAAAGAAACATGAAGGAGTCCTATGCTAAAGCATTTACACATCATCCTGAAGGCTAAGAACAGCCATTAAATGTTTTCAAGCAGAGAAGTAACATGGTTAGATTTAGATTTTAGATAGAGTCTGGTTGCTGGGTGGAGAATAAATGGGAGGAATCAACACAGGATGCGGGCAGAGTGTCTATAAGGTCGCTGCAGTAATCCAAGTGAGAGGAGATGGTAGCCCGGAATGAGGAATGTGGAAAATTGTGTAAGTTCAAGAGATATTTAGGAAATAGAATGAACAGGAAGAGGTAACTGAATGAAAAAGAAGATAGAAGGAAGAATGTGTCAGAGATGATACCACCAGTTTGATGACTTGAACAAGGTGGTGCTGTTTAATGAGATGGGGAATACTGGGAAATGATTAAGTCTGGGAGGCAAAGAAGGGGTTTTGACGTGGGATGAAAATGTGAGGAGAGTCGATGGCAAGGAGAGTAAGGAAAATATTAGTTCCCTTTTGGAAACTTTGAGTTTAAGGTGTCTGATGGATATTCAATTGGCTATATATCAAGTAGCCAGTTGTGTGTATGTATGTTGTGTGTGTATGTATGTGTGTGTGTGTGTGTGTGTGTGTATGTGTATATATATATATATATATATGTATATATATATATATATATATATATGAAGCGTAGAAGAAAAATCTGGAAATATACATTTGCGAATCTGCATGCAGATGATAGTTGAAAGTATATATTCCTTTTGATTGACTTCTTTAATGTCTCCTCTCATGCCCGTGGCTCAGTGAGGTCTGCCTAAAAAGTTAAGCCACCACTGCCTGAATTCCTAATCAGTATTTAATCTTTTTCCTTATGTCCCCAAACCCAGTCCAGGCCCTGGTGGCACCCTCTGATAAATCCTTCAGGAGGCTGAGCAAAATTCTCTGCATCCCACACGGTTATTGCGGCATCTAATGATTCCCACAGCTTAATAGCACAAGAGTGCCCTCCAGTGTTCCACACGGTGCATTCAGGGGCAAAGAGAAGAGAGCTGGGAACCTTTGCTTTCAACCAGCATCATTGCCCTGTTGCTCTTGATTCAGGGGAAATTTCACCAGCAACGTGCAACCCCAGGTTAGGAAGGACTCTAGAGACCCGATTCTGACAGAACATGAAAAGAGTCTGGCAAGCTCGATTCTCTTAGGCAATAATTTTTTTTCAGTAGCCCCACCAGTTAGGAGACAGCTTATAGTGCCACTGGTTGACTAAAAAGAATAGGCCCTTTATTCTGAGTTCTCAGAGAGTCTCAGGGGAAACTACTAGATGGATCAGTCAGAATAGTATTATTTTTTCAGAAATAATAAGCCTCAGGATGGGAGGGGAGGGGCAAGATAGGGATAGGGGATTAAGAGGTACAAACTACTATGTATAAAATAAATAAACTACAAGGATATACTGTACAACACAGGGAATATAGCAATATTTTAAAATAACTTTAAATGGAGTACAATTTATAAAAATTCTGAATCACTATATAAGGTATACAATATAATATAGTATTGTAAATCAACTGTACCTCAATTAAAATTAAAAAAATAATAAGCCCCAGGGCATGAATACAAATGTGTCCACAAAACTAGAGAAATAGAGGAACCCATGCCAGAGGACTCCTGGACACACTAATCTCTGAATATGTACCAAAGTAGAGCTAACCACTTTGCCCATATGTACCATCTCCACCATTGGAAACTCCTACTAACCAGGGTCCCAGGGTAAGAGCAGAAGGTTCACCGTTTACTCTTACCTGCCAAGGGCAGTGGGAAGGGCATTTCATAACATAGAACTCTGGGTGGTATGCTCTGGCCTTTACACTGGTGACAAGATCCAAGGTTATCCTAGTTTAAATGGAAACTCTTTTAAATATCCCATGTTGGGAGGGATAGAGATAATTGAATTAACATGCTCATAAGATAACATGCAAAAAAACCCAGTATTGTCAGCGTGTTATTGCTCATAAACCATTCCCTGGTCTATTGCCTTTACAGATAGAGATCCAAGTGCCTCGGACCTTAAGAAAACCTTTGTTTTTCATCTTACT
The DNA here is from genome assembly GCF_937001465.1 of Orcinus orca. NCBI lineage: Eukaryota > Metazoa > Chordata > Mammalia > Artiodactyla > Delphinidae > Orcinus > Orcinus orca. The sequence goes on from NC_064580.1 coordinate 113,883,641, forward strand.
TTGCACTTCTGCGTAAGTTCTCTAGCTCTGCCCACTATGGCCCTACACCATCTGTCACTTCCTTGCCTGAGATTCCAGACAAGTCTGCCACTTACCAGAAGGCACTTTCAGAATTGAAGGCAAAACTACATGTGAATATGATTAATCTGGGACCTGGGGCCCACTATTATGTCAAGCACTTGAATAGTTTCTCTAAGCCCAAGGCCAAGTCCTTCCAATAATATACAGATAACTTATAGGAGAAGTACGTCAGACCCCTGTACTAGTCTTATACAAAATGGAGAGTTCTGCCTCTTCCAGGCATTACCTCAGCCTCATGGCAATAAGCTCCTGACCACACCTATTGATTCAGGACCTGTCAGATCATCTTGGCAAAGCATAGCTTCTTTTAAAAATCATTTTTTTGAGACATAGTTTACATACAATAAAATTCACCCATTTGAGTATACTTTATAAAGAGTTCTGACAAGTTTATATACCCCCTGGAAGTAACAACTACCATAGCCAAAATATAAAAGATTTTCATTACCCCCAGAAGTTCCCTTGTGCTGATCTCAGTCAACTAGCACCCCAATCCAAGCCGCAGGCAACCATGAATATGCTTTCATCATCTAGAATAGAGTTATCATTTCTGGAGTTTCATATAACAGAAGTATATACTATGTACTCTTTTGTGTCTATCTTCTTTCACATAATATTTTTGAGATTCATCCACGTTATTGCCTACAGAAGCAGCTTATTACTTTGAATTGCTAAGTAGGATTCCATTATATAGATATATCACAATTTTTTCAGTTCAGCTGTTGATGGAAATTTGGGTTGTTTCCAGTTTTGACCATTTTCAACAAAGCTGTTATGAACATTCACATACAATTCATTGTGAAGACATATGTTTTATTTTCTCTTGGGTAAATACCTAAGAATTGAATTGCTGGGTCAAAGAGTAAATGTATATTATTTTATCAGAATTTGGCAAGCTCTTTTCCAAAGTGGTTTTACAATCCCACCACAATGCAGGAGAGTTCCAGTTGCTCCACATTCCTGTCAATACCTGGAGTTTTCAGGCTTTTTAAATTTTACTCATTTTAGTCATACAGAGTGAAGTAAGTCAGAACGAGAAAAACAAATATTGTATATTAACGCATATATGTGGAATCTAGAAAAATGGTATAGGTGATCTTATTTGCTAAGCAGAAATAGAGACACAGACGTAGAGAACAAATGTATGGATACCAAGGGGAAAGGGGTGGGGAGGGAGGAATTGGGAGATTGGGATTGACACACATATATGCTATTGATACTATGTACAAAATAGATAACAAATGAGAACATACTGTATAGCACAGGGAACTCTACTTAATGCACTGCGGTGTCCTCAATGGGAGGGTAATCCAAAAAGGAGGGGATATATGTATATGTGTGGCTGATTCATTTTGCTGTGCAGTAGAAGCTAACACAACATTGTAAACCAACTATACTCCAATTAAAAAAAAAGACCAAAAAAATTTTACTCATTTTAAAGGGTTTATATTTGTATACCATGGTGGCTTTAACTTACATTTCCCTAGTGACTAAAGACGTTGAGTATCTTTTCATATGCTTTTTGGCCATTGCTATATATTCTTTTGCAAAAATTGATAAACCATTAGCCAGACTAATCCAGAAAAATAGGGAGAAGACTAAATCAATAGAATTAGAAATGAAAAAGGAGAAGTAACAACTGACACTGCAGAAATACAAAGGATCATGAGAGACTACCACAAGCAACTCTATGCCAATAAAATGGACAACCTGGAAGAAATGGACAAATTCTTAGAAATGCATAACCTTCCGAGCCTGAACCAGGGAGAAACAGAAAATATGAACAGACCAATCACAAGCACTGAAATTGAAACTGATTCAAAATCTTCCAACAAACAAAAGCCCAGGACCAGATGGCTTCACAGGCGAATTCTATCAAACATTTAGAGAAGAGCTAACACCTATCCTTCTCAAACACCTCCAATATACAGCAGAGGGAGGAACACTCCCAAACTCATTCTACAATCCCACCGTCCTCCTGATACCAAAACCAGACAATGATGTCACAAAGAAAGAAAACTACAGGCCAATATCACTGATGAACATAGATGCAAAAATCCTCAACAAAATACTAGCAAACAGAATCCAACAGCACATTAAAAGAATCATACACCATGATCGATTGGGGTTTATCCCAGGAATGCAAGGATTCTTCAATATACGCAAATCAATCAATGTGATACATCATATTAACAAACTGAAGGACAAAAACCACACGATCATCTAAATAGATGCAGAGAAAGCTTTAGACAAAATTCAACACCCATTTATGATGAAAACCCTACAGAGAGTAGGCATAGAGGGAACTTTTCTCAACATAATAAAGGCCATATATGACAAACCCACAGCCAACATCGTCCTCAATGGTGAAAAACGGAAAACATTTCCACTAAGATCAGGAACAAGACAAAGATGTGCACTCTCGCTACTATTATTCAACATAATTTTGGAAGTCCTAGCCATGGCAGTCATAGAAGAAAAAGAAATAAAAGGAATACAAATTGGAAAAGAAGTAAAACTGTCACTGTTTGCAGCTGACATGATACTATACAAAGAAAATCCTAAAGATGCCACCAGAAAACTACGAGAGCTAATCAATGAAGTTAGTAAAGTTGCAGGATACAAACTTAATGCACAGAAATCTCTGGCATTCCTATACATTAATGATGAAAAATCTGAAAGTGAAATTAACAAAACACTCCCATTTACCATTGCAACAAAAAGAATAAAATATCTAGGAATAAACCTATCTAAGGAGACAAAAGACGTGTATGCAGAAAATTATAAGACACTGATGCAAGAAATTAAAGATGATACAAATAGATGGAGAGATATACCATGTTCTTGGATTGGAAGAATCAACATTGTGAAAATGACTATACTCTCCAAAGCAATCTACAGATTCAATGCAATCCCTATCAAACTACCACTGGCATTTTTCACAAAACTAGAACAAAAAATTTCACAAGTTGTATGGAAACACAAAAGATCCCGAATAGCCAAAGCAATCTTGAGAACGAAAAACGGAGCTGGAGGATTCAGGCTCCCTGACTTCAGACTATACTACAAAGCTACAGTAATCAAGACAGTATGGTACTGGCACAAAAACAGAAATATAGGTCAATGGAACAGGATAGAAAGCCCAGAGATAAACCCACGCACATATGGTCACCTTATCTTGGATAAAGGAGGAAAGAATATACAGTGGAGAAAAGACAGCCTCTTCAATAAGCGGTGCTGGGAAAACTGGATAGGTACATGTAAAAGCATGAAATTAGAACACTCCCTAACACCATACACAAAAATAAACTCAAAATGGATTAAAGACCTAAATGTAAGGCCAGACACTATCAAACTCTTAGAGGAAAACATAGGCAGAACACTCTATGACATAAATCACAGCAAGATCCTTTTTGACCCACCTCCTAGAGAAATGGAAATAAAAACAAAAATAAACAAATGGGACCTAATGAAAATTAAAAGCTTTTCCACAGCAAAGGAATTCGTAAACAAGACCAAAAGACAACCCTCAGAATGGGAGAAGATATTTGCAAATGAAGCAACTGACAAAGGATTAATCTCCAAAATTTACAAGCAGCTCATGCAGCTGAATATCAAAAAAACAAACAACCCAATCCAAAAATTGGCAAAAGACCTAAATAGACATTTCTCCAAAGAGCATATACAGATTGCCAACAGACACATGAAAGAATGCTCAACATCATTAAACATTAGAGAAATGCAAATCAAAACTACAATGAGATATCATCTCACACTGGTCAGAATGGCCATCATCAAAAGATCTACAAACAATAAATGCTGGCGAGAGTGTGGAGAAAAGGGAACCCTCTTGCACTGTTGGTGGGAATGTAGGCTGATACAGCCACTATGGAGAACACTATGGAGGTTCCTTAAAAAACTAAAAGTAGAACTACCATACAACCCAGCAATCCCACTGCTGGGCATATGCCCTGAGAAAACCATAATTCAAAAAGAATCATGTACCAAAATGTTCATTGCAGTCTATTTACAATAGCCAGGGAATGGAAGCAACCTAAGTGTCCATCAACAGATGAATGGATAAAGAAGATGTGGCACATATATACAATGGAATATTACTCAGCCATAAAAAGGAACGAAATTGAGTTATTTGTAGTGAGGTGGATGGACCAAAGTCTGTCATACAGAGCGTAGTAAGTCAGAAAGAGAAAACAAATACCGTATGCTAACACATATATATGGAATCTAAGAAAAAGAAAAGGTCCTTTGTGACCACCTAGAGGGGTGGGATAGGGAGGGTGGGAGGGAGGGAGATGCAAGAGGGAAGAGATGTGGGAACATATGTATATGTATAACTGATTCAGTTTTTTTTAAAGCAGAAACTAACAAACCATTGTAAAGCAATTATACTCCAATAAAGATGTAAATAAATAAATAAGGTCATGAAGAACCTGGGGTTAAGATGGGAACAAAGACACAGATCTACTAGAGAATGGACTTGAGGATATGGGGAGGGGGAAGGGTAAGCTGTGACAAAGTGAGAGAGTGGCATGGACATATCTACATTACCAAATGTAAAATAGATAGCTAGTGGGAAGCAGCCGCATAGCACAGGGAGATCAGCTCGGTACTTTGTGACCACCTAGAGGGATGGGATAGGGAGGGTGGGAGGGAGGGAGACGCAAGAGGAAAGAGATATGGGAACATATGTATATGTATAACTGATTCACTTTGTTATAAAGCACAAACTAACACACCATTGTAAAGCAATTATACTCCAATAAAGATGTTAAAAAAAAAAGAAGACATACAGATAGCCAAAAAGCACATGAAAAGATGCTCAACATCACTAATTATCAGAGAAATGCAAATCAAAACTACAATGAGGTATCATCTCACACCAGTCAGAATGGCCATCATCAAAAAGTGTACAAACAATAAATTCTGGAGAGGGTGCTGGCAAAAGAGAACCCTCCTACACTGTTGGTGGGAATGTAAATTGATACAGCCACTATGGAGAATAGTATGGAGGTTCCTTAAAAAACTGAAAGTAGAACTACCATACGACCCAGCAATCCCACTACTGGGCATATACCCTGAGAAAACCATAATTCAAAAAGAGTCATGTACCAGAATGTTCATTGCAGCACTATTTACAATAGCCAGGACTTGGAAGCAACCTAAGTGTCCATCAACAGATGAATGGATAAAGAAGATGTGGCACATATATACAATGGAATATTACTCAGCCATAAAAAGAAATGAAATTGAGTTATTTGTACTGAGGTGGATGGACGTAGAGTCTGTCCTACAGAGTGAAGTAAGTCAGAAAGAGAAAAACAAATACTGTGTGCTAAATCTAAAAAAAAAAATGTGGTCATCAAGAACCTAGGGGCGAAACAGGAATAAAGACACAGACCTACTAGAGAATGGACTTGAGGATATGGGGAGGGGGAAGGGTAAGCTGGGACAAAGTGAGAGAGTGGCATGGACATATATACACTACCAAATGTAAAATAGATAGCTAGTGGGAAGCAGCCGCATAGCACAGGGAGATCAGCTCGGTGCTTTCTGACCATCTAGAGGTTGGGATAGGGAGGGTGGGAGGGAGATGCAAGAGGGAGGGAATATGGGGATATATGTATATGTATAGCTGATTCACTTTGTTTTAAATCAGAAACTAACACACCATTGTAAAGCAATTATACTCCAATAAAGATGTTAAAAAAAAACAATATATTAAAAATTGTATGTGGTTAAAGCAGTGTTTGGAGGGAAAGTTATATGTCTAAATGATTTTTTCTACCTTTATTTAGGTATGATTGACAAATTAAAAATTGTATATATCTAAGGTATACAACATGGTGTTTTGATATAAGTATACCTTGCGTAATATTTACCAAAATCAAGCTAATTAACATATCCATTGCCTGACATAGTTATCATCGTGTGTGAGATGAAAACACTTAAAATCTACTCTCTTTGCAAATTACAAGTATACAAAACATTATTATTATTATTAACTGTAGATACCATACTGTACATTGCACCTCTAGAACTTATTCATCTTATAATTGAAAGTTTATACCCTTTGACCAACATCTCCCCATTTCCCCCATCCCACAGGCCCTGGCAACCAATGTTCTATTGTTTCTCTAGGTTCCACTTTTTTTTTTAGATTCCACATATAAGTGAGAGATCATGCAATATTTGCCTTTCTATGTTGGGCTTATTTCCCTAAGCATAATGTCCTCCAAGTTTTTCCACATTGTCACAGAAGGTAGGATTTCCTTCTTTTTATGGCTGAATATTTCATTTTATATATATATATCTATATATGTATGTGTGTATATATATATATATATCACAATTCCTTTATCCATCCATTTGGGATTTTTTTAAATTTTAATTTAATTTTATTTTTTGGTCACGCCGTGTGGCGTGTGGGATCTTAGTTCCCCGACCAGGGATCAAACCTGCTCCCCCTTCACTGGAATCGCAGAGTCTTACCCCCTGGACAGCCAGGAAAGTGCCCTGTCCATCCATTTGTTGAGGAACACTTAGGTCTTTTCTATATCTTGGCTATTGTAAACAATGCTGCGAAGAATTTGGGAGTGCAAATATGTCTTTGAGATACTGTATTTATTTCCTTTGAATATATACCCAAAAGTGGGATTGCTGGATCATATGGTAGATCTATTTTTAATTTTCTGAGGAATCTCCACTCTGTTTTTCATAATGACTGTACCAATTTACACCTCCAACAACAGTGTACAGGTTTTCTTTTTCTCCACATCCTGGCCAACCTTGTCGTTTCTTGTCTTTTTTATATTAGCCATCCTAACAGGAGTGAGATGATATCTCATTGTGGTTTTGATTTGCATTTCCTTGTTGATAGTGATGTTGAGCATCCTTTCACGTACCTGTTGGCTTTGTATGTTTTCTCTGGAGAAATGTCTATTTAGGTCAGTTGCCTTTTTTCTTTCTTTCTTTTTTTTTTTTGCAGTTGAGTTGAGTTCCTTATATATTTTGGATATTAATCCTTTATCAGATATATGGTTTGCAAATATTTTCTCCCAACACATAGGTTGCCTTTTCATTTGCTGATTGTTTCCTTTGCTGAGCAGAAGTTTTTTAGTTTGATGTAGTCCCACTAGTTTCATTTTGCTTTTGTTGCCTGTGATTTTGGTGTCATATACCAAAAAATCATTGCCAATACCAATGGCAAGGAGCTTATCCTCTATATTTTCTTCTAGGAGTTTTATGGTTTCAGGTCTTACATTTAAGTCTTTAATCCATATTGAGTTGAATTTTTATGTGGAGTAAGATAAGGGTCCAATTTCATTATTTTGCATGTGGATATCTAGTTTTCCAATACCATTTATTAAAGAGACTATCTTATCCCCATTGTGTATTCTTGGCACCTTTGTCAAATATTAGTTGACCATATATGTACAGGTTTATTTCTGAGCTCTCTACTGCTTACATTAGAAAAGAAGAAAGGAGCATGAAAATAAATTTCAATAAATGATTATGTAGAATCAAGATGTTCATCACTTCATTGATACATCCAAATGCCATTTCCCTTGTCCCTGATTAATCTTGTGCCTCTGGAGTTCATGAGTCTTATGCAAGGTCTCTAACATACTAGTCACTTCTTGCTCATCAGCTCATCTCAACATGACTTCATAGATATACAATACCAATGTAATGTTTTGTGAAATGGCTAGATGCTCTAGCCCTGGTGCAGGATTATAAATGTATATTGTTGTCTGCCCCAAGTGAATGCAAACTGCTTCTGATCCTCTCTTCTGATATGGACAGAAAAGAATATGTTAGCCAGATAATTGGAGATTTATCATGTGCCCAAAATAGTGTTGATCTGCTGTAGTGAAGATACCATATCTGCCACAGCAGCTGCAAATGGAGCTACTATTTGGTTGAGTTTGTAGTAGTCCAAACATATTCATCCTCCATGTGTTTTTGTAGAAGCCAAACTGGTAAATGAAATGGACTTCATTTGATACTTAGTCCCCATATGCTCCCACACTTAAAAGTCGTGCATGAAGATGCTTCAATTCTCTGGGTATTAATCTCCACTCAGACCTTGTACCTAACAGTCCTTGAAATATCTAGGTGTCCCTCTTTTCCCAGTGTACAGATACCTGAGCAAATGGCCATAGGTCTCTTTGGAGAAGAATTGGGTAAATCATTATGACACACTTTCTGTAATGTTTCAGAGCCCTTTCTCCTGGAAACTAATCTTCTCTCTCCATCAATGGGTTCTGGGTCTATAAACTGGCTCAGATCCAGAAACTGGACAAAAGATAGTGACTTTTGTTGAGGTGGCTTCCTGCAGCCTCCTGATCATCTATCCTTGGTTTCTTCTAATTGTATAGATTTAGCAGTGCGCTTGATGGCTGCCCATCTTTCCTGCACCCTAGGAATACTGTGTTATATTAACCATATCCATAGATTTCAAGAGGTCAGACTTCTACTCTGACCTTGTTGCTCATTGTGATAATTTCATCTACCTTGCTTCTGACAGTTAAATGTCACCACTTGGCCTCTATTATTTAACGATCCTAACACCCCAGAGCCTAGTTCTGTAGAAGCATAATCTATTGTGTCTCTGAACTATTCAAGAAGGCCACAACTAAGTTTCCCATTGGTGCTGGTGACCCTCTGTCATCAGTGCAAATCTTTGTTTTGACCTGTGGAGTGTTCTCAAGGCTCTTTTAAGGAACATATTATGTGATAAATTTTTCAGCCTTCATAGCATGTATACTCTATAGTATACATAGAGTATACTTTAGCATGGTTATTTCTCTGAGCCTTTTGATTCCTTTTATCACCATGTTCCACAGCAGTTCAGATCTTTTTACTTCACCTTGCTTTATTCAAGCTACTAAGAGCTAGCCCAGTAGCATTTTAGCATTGTTCTTTGGGGTCTCTGCTAAGGTATTAAATCCTATATAATAGGAGTATTCCCATATTTTAAAATCTCCCTTATAGAATTTTATGTTCCATCCTATACCTTATCCATTACCCTCAGAATACAGACAGATACATACCTTCCTAGCTCCTATCGATACATGCTGGCTAGGTACTATAACTGCTTTGTGGTATAATTCCTTCAGTATCCTAGAAGGCCTTATAATTCCCTGGTTGGGTTGTGTTGTGACCTAATGCTAATTGTTGATCTGGTGGTAAGGAGAGGAAGTGAGGGTAGATTCTAGGGGGTGGGAGGAGTGGGCACAGTTTGCCTTTCTGTGCTTATCCGCAAGCAACAATCCTTAACACAGGGGGATTGGGTCACTTCTGTAGACTCAGAATATTCAGGGGAATCTTTAAATTCAACATTTTTTCTTTGCATATCGACCCTGATAGCTCCCTCCCATTTCTCAGGGTTTCAGTCCTGAATCAGGGCTCAAACCTTGGCACAGCAGACTTGCCAGGGCTGAGAATTCAACATTCTCTGCTCTGCTACTTTTATAATTAAGTACTGGACCTGATCTTCAGTTTTTGTCAGGCTGAATGAGATGAGAGTCTCTTTATATGCTCCTAAGGAAGATCTCTGGTTTGCACATTTAGCCTTTAATTAGTGCTTAGTCACTTTCAGCTTTTTAATATCTTTCTCTAAAATATCAAATATTCCCAATAATAGCAATCCAATTTCTAAGTCTTCATATTTACTATTCCCCCCATATCTCTCAAACACTGGAGACAATGTACCTACTACTATGTGCCTTGCATTGACATCCCATCCCAGCTCACCACAACTAAAAGTTTTAACAAATATGTGATGGGCTATCAGTGCTCCACCTACCATCAATAATGGGTTTTTCTTTGTCAGATGGTCAGCAAGTGTCCAGCTGAAAACCCCATTTTAGTGCTGCTTCCCAGGACCATACCTGGAACTAACTCCCACAAGATGGGTTTCCCAGAGTATAGGTTCTGAAAAGGTGACCTGTTTGTAGGACGTTTACTGGGGAATACTTCTAGCAACACTTGTGTGGGAACGAGGGAAACAGGATCGAGGAGAGAGAAAAGCTGAATGGTGATGCAGTCACAATGAAGGACCCAGCCAATCCTGCAGGGAGCTCTAGAGCTACAGTGGACATGGAAAGCTGACACACACTTAGGCCAGGGGGCTGGACCCATATACTCTTACTCCAACCAGTTAGTGGATACAGTCTGCCCCCAGAGAGGAAGTCATAATATTAGAACAGGTAGCTCCATTTGTCTGAAGGCAATTTTTGAGGAAGAATTCAGCTATGAACTATCAACATGCAAGACTACTGGCAGCTGGAGTAATTATTGCCTGGATCCTGAGAGGGGAAATGGGGTATATGGCAGCACACTAGAGTATACATGTATTAATAGAACCACCTGCTGTGCTCCTCCTTAAACACCCTTTCCCCCAACCTTCACTCATGTCCATGCCTCTAGCATCATATCCTGTTCTAATTCCTTGTTTATGAGGTAGTTCTGACTGCTTGCACATCAGATCTCAGATATTCCTGATTAATTAAGAACTATGGAGAGGATGTCTACCTCATTATTCTCAGAAAACTTGGTAGTGTAGACAGAAATAACTCGAGTTTACCTAAGTTACCCAAGATGGGTGTCTACCAAGGTGCTACTCCCAGAAGTGCTCCATATGGGTTTGGAGTGAATCTAGTAGTTCATGTCCAAAGGAGCAGGTATGTTTAGGTGGTAGAGTTCTGAAACTTGTCTGGATCCAGTAAGGTGCTTACCCACAGCAGCCTAAAGTAGAACAGTGAAGAAGAGTTTAAACTATGGCCAATGAGGGAAGCTGGAGATCAGAGCCAAAGAGCAGCCATCCTTGAGTCTGAGGGGTAAGGCAAGATCTTAAACATAAAAAAACAAGGAAATTTTTTTCTCTTGGTAACATGCCTAGGTGGCCAGCCTGCCCACCGTCTTCATTAGATTTGTCTTTCTTATTTGGAATTTCTACAGAGAACAGCATGAGGAAGCTGTGGGCAAAAGGATGGAGCACTTAACCAGGAATCCAGAGAAAAATGTCCAGAGAAGCTCAACTCTGTCACTTACTCATTACATCCCATATGGCAAATCACTTAACCTACCTGAGACTCATGTTTTTCTCATATCTAAGAGGAAATATGAATACAGTACCCATTTCCCGGAATTGTTGCTGGGATTCAATGAATTAGCAAATATAAAACTGTTTGGCTTCACATTAGTGTCTGCTTTCACACAGATCTATAAGAAGATACTCCTCAGCACATCACAGCACCATAGGCCATCCATAAAAGGGACAACGTTTCAGTTTGTGTTCATAAAAATTAGTTCCTGATTGACTCGTATCTTTTGTAGTAGCTCACTCTCTTGGTTCTCCTATTAACCAACTGTCGAGGTGGTCTCATGAGGTCTCTTCACTGATCAATAGCCTCTGGCTGCATTTCCTGCTTTGGCTACTGAACCTAGGGTTATTACTCTGCGCTCTCTCTCTCTCTCTCTCTCCCTCCTTCCCCCCCTCTCTCTCTCTCACTCTTCTCTCACTTACATGCTTAGAGCTTACCTGCCCTCCCTCCCAGCACAGCCAGAGATACTGCAGTTTCCTTCTTCCTCAAAAACAAGATCTTCCCTCTTTAAGGGTTCTACTGAAGTTCACACTGGAAAAGAGGAGACATCAAATATAATAGACTTCAAGGAGTATCAGTGGATTACAGAACACAGAGTTTTCACCATCTCCATTATCTATGATTCCAAACTCCCTTCTGAGGTGGGTCTTTGCCCCCAGTAGGTGGGGCCTCCCCTTTCCTCCTACCATCCATTTCTTGATTGCCACCTGAGGGTATATCCTACATCCCTTGAAAGCTCCTCTTCTCTTTTGAACACATGCAATGCCCTAAATATCCCTTTGTCTAGTGGCCAGTGGGCATCTCTGAGGCAATCCAGACAGCGTGACCCCTTGCTCACTAAACCTCTGGGTATTTCATTGCTCACACTGCTCCTCACAGTCTGTGGCTCCTCTCCTGCTTAGTTTTTCCAGTTTACAGCAAAATTTACCCTGTTTTCCAACTCTCAATCTTCCTGCTTTATGTCTGTATTCTGACTAGTGTTCTTCGATTCAGAGGGCGCTTGGCCATATGTATACATATAGCAGATTCACATTGTTATACAGCAGAAACTAACACAATGTTGTAAAGCAATTATACTCCAATAAAGATGTTAAATAAAAAAAAAAAAACCAAGGCACAATCTTTGACCTTTTCCATACCCGCAACTATTCTAGCACCAAAGAATAGTAATGCATGCTCTCTCCTGCAAGAGGAGTGGAATTGGTCACAGACACAGTTCTAATACACTCCCTAGACACAGCCATGTACAGGACCCGAGCTGGCCTCACTGCAACCATCTCCATGGAAACTAGAAAAAGTATGCATCTTGAACAGCCTGAGGTCAGGTCCCTGTGGCACATATATTTTCCACACTGAATGATGCAGGTGAAAATGACTCAAGTAACAGTGACACAGGCTAAGTCCTAGATGGACCTGCTTCTCCCCAGCCAACCATCAAAGGTCACACTGAGTTTTCTCAATTTGCCATACTACTACCAAATGACTGAATGTTATCATAGACTTTCTTAGCCTCACTATCCAACTAGCTAAATTCTGAAAGAGGAAACAGTTTTGAGAATTAATGGCCTTTTTTCTCCATCACCCAAGCATGAAACACCCTGACCCATGGGGCCATCCATCCATTCAGAAATGAAACAATTTTGTGTGAAAAGAATCTGCAGAATACTGTACTGCTATGTTGTTCTTGCCTCACTCCTATGTAAACAGCCTTGTGACTGAGCTACCCAGTGCTGTAGAAAGAGCCACTGTCAAAGTGACATCAGTAAGATGATGACATAGGTTGTTCATGATTTTGGTCCCCCTTACAAGAAGACCAACTAGCCGCTATCCATAGAAGACTCCATTGTGAAAATCCCAGAACCCAGGGATGAGGCTGAAGCACCTCCTTGGACCACAGAGACTGAGACAGACCACACTGGAAGGATAGGAGGAGCAGTTTCACTTTGACCACATCACCCTTCCCCCAGGCCAGCAAGAGTGCTACACTGAGAGGGCCCCCTGGGCCTATGGTTCCTCCAGTGGGAAAAGAGAGCCCAAAGTATTACAAAACACTTCCAGGAAGGCCCACTCGAGTGTCGCCTCATGGGGATCACTGGGTGAATCTGTGGGGTTCAACCGCCAGGGATCAGATAGGGACTGAGAAAGGGGACAGGGCTTAACAGCAACCAGCACTCAGCTCATACAACTCAATAGCAGAAAAACAAATACTTCAATTTTAAAATGGGCAAAGGACCTGAATCTATGTCTTTCCAAAGAAGACATGCAAATGGCCAACAGGTACATGAAAATGTGTTCAACAGCACTATCATTAGGGTAATGCAAATCAAATCCATAATGAGGTATCACTTCACACCCGTTAGGATGGCTATTATCAAAAAGACAAGAGATGTGTGCTGGTGAAGATATGGAGAGAAGGAAACCTTCGTACACTCTGGATGGGAATGAAATTGGTATAGTCACTATGGAAAACAGTATGGCAGTTCCTCAAGAAATAAAAAAACAGAGCTACCATATGATCCAGCAATCCCATTTCTGGGTATTTCTCCAAAGGAAATGAAATCACTATCTTAAAGAGATATCTGTACTCCCATGTTCATTGAAGCATTACTTACAATAGCCAAGGCATGGAAACATCCTTAGGTGTTCAATGACAGATGAATGGATAAAGACAATGTTACATATACATACAATGAAATAGTCAGCCATAATAAAGAAATTTTTGCAATTTGCTACAACATGGATGAAACTTGAGGGGATTAAGGTAAGTGGCCTAAGTCAGACAGAGAAAGACAAATACTGTATGATCTCACTTATATGTGGAATCTTAAAAAACTGAACTTATAGAAACAAAGAGTAGATTGCTGGTTGCCAGAGGCAGCGGTAGGGGCTGAGGGAAATGGGTGAAGATGGTCAAAGGTTATAAACTTCCAGTTATAAAAATAAATAAGTTTGAGGGAAGTAATGTACAGCATGGTGACTATAGTTAACAGTACTATATTGTGTACTTGAAAGTTGTTAAGAGAGTAGATCTTAAAAGTTCTCACCACAAAAACAAGTAACCGTGTGAGGTGATGGAGGTGCTAAGTAATCTTTAATGTGGTCATCATTTTGCAATATATACATAGATCAAATCACATTGTACACTTTAAACTTACACAGTGTCATATGTCACTTATATCTCAATAAAGGTTTCTCAAGAAAGAGCCACTGTCTGTAGGAACTAAATTTCAAAATATTCAAAGGGACTCTGGGTGACCTGCATGTAGTACACAATATGTTCAAGTTATGGAAATGCGTGATCCACAAACCTAAAGGGCAGAGAAAGCCCGGGAGAACCTGAAGATCTAGTTTGTCTAATTATGACCCCAAAGGGCCAATAGGTGATGGTTTCCCTGAACTCTATTTTCATTCAATCTAGGACTATGTTCCACTTTGTCATGGCGGATACACTACTCAGGACTCTTGACCTTGGAGGCCATATTGTATCAACCAGAATCCTTGAGGGAAACAGGTATCACACTCACACTGGGTAAGTTGAGAAGAGTTTAATAAAGTGACCATTAATAAAAGTGTTGGCAAGATTTAGAGAAACTTACCAGGTTTAGTGCAATATTGCTTTACTGACAAGAGGGAAGAGACATTACCATGCCTAGACCTAAAGGTATAAGGGGGTGGTATCTAGAACCCAGAGAAGGTAACTCTGTATTCAGGTAACTTGAGAGGAGCTGTGGCCTTCAGTAGGCAAACTGAAGTCAACAATGGCGACTCATCAGGGAAGAAGCCAGGAGAATAAATACTCAGTCTTCAATTTCTCCCCACATGCCAATATCCTCCCTATGTCTCCCATTCGCCAAATCCAAGCAGGAACCAAAAGGTAAGGAAGTCCTTTGTTGCAGACAACAGAGGTCATCCTCCCTGGGTCTAGAGCAGGGTGGAAAATGAATTGGAAAGAAAAATGAAAATATGCACCATGTACACACTCCTTAGATATGGATTAAGTCTCTGGCCTTCCCTGTCTCTCTGATGCTATCGTTTCACAGGCAGCTGTTGAAAGCTTGTTTTTCACATTGTTTCTGCCTACACTGTGTATGGTGAATTCCTCTTCCTGCAGTTCCACCAGAGATGAGAACAGCAATGAGTCTTCCTTCTGTAAAGGGCTCTTCACTTTCTGGAGTTTAGGTCATTGGATTATCTTGTCTTCAGCTCACTAATGTGCCTTTTTTAAACTATGATTGCATACATTATTTAGTTTATTTTGGTTCGATAATAAGAGTGAGTTTCATGAGACTTTCTATATCTGAACTGGTAGCAAAAATTGGATTCGGGATGTATTTTGAAGATAGAGCTAACAGAGTTTGCTGAAAGACTGAATGTGTAGTATGAAAAAAGAGAAGACTATTTCTGGTTTGTAAATAAGTTCATTTGTACCATTTTTTTAGCTTCTACATATAAGCGATATCATATGATATTTGTCTTTTCTCTGTCTGACTTACTTCACTCAGTATGACAATCTCTAGGTCCATCCAGGTTGCTGCAAATGGCATTATTTCCTTCATTTTTATGGCTGAGTAATATTCCATTGTATATATGTACCACATCTTCTTTATAGCACAGGGAACTCTACTCAGTACTCTGTAATGACCTACATGGGAAAAGAATCTAAAAAATAGTGGGTATATGTATATGTATAACTGATTCACTTTGCTGTACACCTGAAACTAACACAATATTGTAAATCAACTATACTCCAATAAAAAATTTTTTTAAAAAGGAAGAAACAAACAACAAAAAAGAGAAGAGTCAAAAATGGTTATTTTGGGCTTGAGCAATTAGAAGAATGAAGTTGCTATGTAACTTCAATGCGGCAGACTGTGGGAGCATTAGGTTGGAGACAGGGGTGGGGGAGAAGAGCGTGAGGTAGAGAACAGAAATACAACTGCTCATCTTCAGAAATTTTACATTTATTTGTGTTTAGATAATATTATCTTATATTGATTAAGTACTTACTGTGCACCAGACACTAGGTTAGGTGCTATACCTGGATTGATTTCTTTAATCCTCACAAAAATTCTATGAGGTAAATGCTATAATCATTATCAATTTTGCAAATTAAAAGATAGAATATTGGAGAGCTGATGTGACAGGCATGAATAGTAGCAGCTGAGTGAGGCTTTGAACCAAGACTTTCTGTCTCCAGAACTCATGTTTATGTAGAAAGGTTTACTCTTCTCTACCATATATGACACAGGAGTCTATAAGTGAGACTGACCTTCTTCTAATTCACCAAGGCTGCTTCGTAACTACTATTCCTTTACTATTGTGTAAAACTTTCCTGCCTAGGAGAGTTGTAACAACACATTGTCCCTTCTCACCTTTCACAGTTCTGTTCAATGTCATTTACCAACCACATTAATCAATGGCCTTGGCATCTGGGCTTCTCTCTGTTCTAAGTTCTGCTACTGTCCAATCTGTCATTCTAAGCTCTCCATCCCATGATATCAACTGTAGGACTTATCTGCATTTGAATACCACTTCAGTCACCCCTATTCATGGTCATGTCTTGGACCTTGTCACCACCCATTAATGTCCTAGCACACTGCTCTTCCACCACCTTAGACCTCTGTAGTCCCCTAACCACCTTCCATTTTCCCCTGTTTGCAAACCCCTCCCTCCTTCCTCATCCTGAAGCCTGCAGTCGTTCACCTGCACTGTACTCACAAATCCCTACAACTGTGTTTTCTGTTCCTCCAGCTTAAGTACATCTCCCTTTCAAAATCAAACCCCAGTATCAGTCTCATATCCATAGTTCTCTTCTCCTGTGTCTGAATTTCTGGAAACTGCTGGAGAAGAAGTCTGCAGGTATCATTCAAATTCAGAGTATCCAAACTCAGCTGAGCTTCGATGATCCTCCTTTTGGCTTGTTTCAGGTCAGTGCCCAGTTCCATCCTAACATTCTTGCAACTAATATTCCAAATATGTGTGACTCCCTTCAAGCCTTCCAACCCAATTTCTACCCCCTATATTCTCAACCGGTAACTTTGAATATTATATCATTGATACAATTAAAGTGACTAGGTATAAACTCCAACTTCCCTCCACGTGTCACCTATTTAACTATAAACCAGGAACCTGCAACACCAGGTTCTACGTGGTTGTATTTTCTTTCCCACTAATATATCTACTTGTCTTCTTGGTCACACCACCTCCCTTCTCTTCCAGGATTTCTATTCATTAATTACTCATTTTAATTTCCTGTAATTTCAACCTCTCACTCTCTACTGGCTTCTTAAATAAGATGTCTTCACTTGCTCAAATTACTCA
Organism: Orcinus orca; assembly: GCF_937001465.1. NCBI lineage: Eukaryota > Metazoa > Chordata > Mammalia > Artiodactyla > Delphinidae > Orcinus > Orcinus orca. The sequence continues at coordinate 113,901,172 of NC_064580.1, forward strand.
ACTGCCATTTACTCCAAATCTATGACTTCAACACTCATGCTTCCATGAGTGAGCACACCTCAAACGAACCTTATTTGACCTTTCACAACCTTAGATGGTTGTTGAATATGACTTTCTGGACGCTTTCTCTTCCCTGGGCTCCGTGGCACCACTATCTCAGGGTTTTACTCTTATGTCCTTATCTGCTGTTTTTCCTTCCCTTTTACTGGAGTCTCTTTCTAACCCCATTACTTAAATGTTGTTATTTTTCAGAGGCCTGCCCTTTCCAGGACTTATTATCTTCTCAGACTATACCAGTTTTTTTCAACTGACTATGTTCCAAAATCACCTGTGTAACCTTTTTTAAAAAGTTTAACCAGACTCCATACCTAGAAATTGGGACCAATAGACTTATTTTCCATCTTTCCTTACTTTCCTTTTCTCCTTCCTTCCTTCTTCCCTCCCTCCCTCCCTCCCTCACTTCCTTCCTTCCTTCCTTTTTCCTTATTTTATTCCTTCCACCATTCCTCCCTACCTCTTTCTCATTCTCTGTAACTCTCTCTCCTGTCATCTCTCCCTACCTCTCTTCCACCTAACTGATAACTAAACTTTCATTGAATACTATATATTTTAGATATTGCATTCTGCACAGTGGGAATGCAGCAAAGATTGTAAACCCATGTACACTGCTTTAGAGGACATTGTAAAAAGAATCTAAAACTGAATATGAAATCTCCTTTTTGTACCCCAGTCAAATCTTGTCCACCCTAATCATGAGCATAAATTTGAACCCACGTTAAGATGGTGAATCTAATGCCTAGGTTGCTATCCCCCTGGTGCATTTTTGAGATTGGGGAAATGCTGAGGCATGTGAATCACATGGTCAATTCTGCATAGTCTATTAGGAAGCAGATAATGTGCATATGTAGCCAAAGGCTTTACCACAACTCTGATTTTCCCATAACAAACTTTGCAATGGAACTAAGAAGACGTGTTCTCATATACTGGAGAGGAGAAACAAGAGTAGCATGAACACCTCACACCTCATAGGATAACTACGATTAAATATATATATACACATATATATATATAAAGTAATAAATGCTGGTGAGAATGTGGAGAAACTGGAACACTTGTTCACTGTTGGTGGGAATGTAAGTGGTAAAGTCGCTATGGAAAACAGTATGGTGGTTGTTTTGAAAAATTAAAAACAGAACTACCATATGATCCAGCAATCCTACTCTTGGGTATATATCCAAAAGCATTGAAAGAAAGGTCTTGAAGAAATATTTGCACACCGTGTTCATAAAAGCATTAGTCACAATAGCCAAGAGGTAAAAACAACCCAAATGTTCATCAACAGATAACTGGATAAATAAAATGCAGTATATGCAAACAACAGAATATTATTCAGCCTTTAAAAAAAAGGAAATTCTTTCACATGCTATAGCATGGATGAACCTTGAAGACATTATGCTAAGTTAAATAATGCAGTCACAGAAAGACAAATACTGTTTGATTCCACTTATCTGAGTGTCTAGAGTAGCCAAATTCACAGAAACAGAAAGTAGAAGGGTGATTACCAGGGCCTGGGGGGAGGGAGAAATGGAGAGTTGATACAATATTGAAAATATGGCGTGGAAACCCCAAAGTGACTAAAGTTACATTTCTGCCTCTCTGTCAAAATTGGGGCTCAAAGTAGAAATAAGTTTAATTATTTATTTTTAAAATACTCATATTTCTGGTAGGCTGTGGATTGAGAGTCATAATGAGACGGAAAATTGCAATATGACACAAATCATACCTTATAAGAATGCTCATGAGAATCGTCTTCACTATTCGTATCAGTTTCGGTTCTTTCGCCAGTGGGTCTTGAAGGTGGCAAGAAACAGACACTCTGCAATAAATATTCCAGTTTACTGTCTCTGATTATTCACATGGAATATAAATGCGTGAGAAATGAGTGAGCTCTGGAAAAAGTGGTTATAAAAATTTGGGAGCTATATGTAAAGAAATGAGGACCTGGAAGTGAAATGTGATAGGTTTTTGTAACCTATCGTGCTTAACAATGGACCTAGGATTGGCTCTAGAGTTTCCAACAGGGCCAGGTGCAGTGGATGTCACAGAAAAACCACCTTGAATCTCTTACATGATGGTTTGCACTGGTTAGCACTGCTTGTACATAGAAACCACAGAACCAGGAGGAGCTTCAAGATGGCGGAAGACTAAAACGCGGAGATCACCTTCCTCCCCACAAATACATCACAAATACAACTACATGTGGAACAACTCCTACAGAACACCTACTGAACGCTGGCAGAAGATCTCAGACCTCCCAAAAGGCAAGAAACTCCCCATGTACCTGGGGAGGTCAAAAGAATAAAGAAAACACAGAGACAAGAGAATAGGGACGGGCCCTGCACCAGTGGGAGGGAGCTATGAAGGAGGAAAAGTTTCCACATACTAGAAGCCCCCTCGCGGGCGGAGAGTGCGGGAGGCGGAGAGGGGAAGCTTCGGGGCCACGGAGGAGAGCACAGCAACAGGGGTGCGGAGGGCAAAGCGGAGAGATTCCCGCACAGAGAATCAGGGCCGACCGGCACTCACCAGGCCAAGAGGCTTGTCTGCTCAACGGGCGGGGCGGGCAGGGCTGGGAGCTGAGGCTCGGGCTTCGGTTGGATCCCAGGGAGAGGACTGGCGGCTTGAACACAGCCTGAAGGGATTAGTGCACCACGGCTAGCTGAGAAGCAGTCCGGTAAAAAGGTCTGGAGCTGCGGAAGAGGCAAGACTTCTTCTTGACTCTGTGCTTCCTGGTGCACGAGGAGAGGGGATTCAGAGCGCTGCTTAAAGGAGCTTCAGAGACTGGCGCGAGCCGCGGCTATCAGCGCGGACCCCAGAGACGTGCATGAGACGCTAAGGCTGCTGCTGCCGCCACCAAGAAGCCTGTGAGCAAACACCAGTCACTATCGACACCTCCCCTCCCAGGACCCTGTGCAGCCCGCCACTGGCAGGGTCCCGTGATCCAGGGACCACTTCCCCGGGAGAACGCACTGCGCGCCTCAGGCTGCTACAACGTCACGCCCGCCCCTTCCGGCCGCAGGCCCGCCCCGCACTACGTGCCCCTCCCTCCCCCCCCAACCCCGACCTGAGTGAGCCAGAGCCCTCGAATCAGCGGCTCTTTAACCCCGTCCTGTCTGAGCGAAGAATAGACGCCCTCAGGCGACCTACACGCAGAGGCGGGGCCCGATCCAAAGCTGAGCCCCGGGAACTGTGAGAACAAAGAAGAGAAAGGGAAATCTCTCTCAGCAGCCTCAGGAGCAGCGGATTAACTCTCCACACTCAACGTGATGTACCCTTCATCTGTGGAATACCTAAATATCCAACAAATCATCCCAAATTCAGGAGGTGGACTTCGGGAGCAATGATATATATTTTTTTTCCCTTTCTCTCCTTTTGTGAGTGTGTATGTGTATGCTTCTGTGTGTAATTTTGTCTGTATAGCTTTGCTATTACCATTTGTCCTAGGGTTCTGTCCATTTTTTGTTTTGTTTTTCTTAGGATAGTTTTTAGCACTTGTTATCATTGGTGGATTTGTTTTTTGGTTTGGTTGCTCTCTTCTTCCTTCCTCTCTTTCTTTTTTTTAATTACTTTAAAAATTTTTTAATAATTATCTTTTATTTTTCATTTTTTATTTTTCATTTTAATAACGTTTTTATTTTATTTTATTTTATCTTCTTCTTTCTTTCTTTCTTTTTTATTCTCCCTTTTACTCTGAGCCTTGTGGATAACAGCCTCTTGGTGCTCCAGCCAGACATCAGGGCTGTGCCTCTGAGGTGGGAGAGCCAAGTTCAGGACACTGGTCCACAAGAGACCTCCCAGATCCACATAATATCAAACAGCAAAAACCTCCCAGAGATCTCCGTCTCAATGCCAAGACTGAGCTCCAATCAATGACCAGCAAGCTATGGTGCTGGACACCCTATGCCAAACAACTAGCAAGACAGGAACACAACCCAACTGATTAGAAGAGGGGCTGACTAAAATCATAATAAGGCCACAGACACCCCAATACACACCTCCAGAAGTGGACCTGCCCACCAGAAAGACAAGATCCAGCCTCATCCACCAGAAAACAGGCACTAGTACCCGCCACCAGGAAGCCTACACAACCCACTAAACCAACCTTAGCCACTGGGACAGACACCAAAAACAACGGGAACGACAAACCTGCAACCTGAGAAAAGGGGACCCTAAACACAGTAAGTTTAGCAAAATGAGAAGACACAGACACACACAGCAGATGAAGGAGCAAGGTAAAAACCCACCAGACCTAACAAATGAAGAGGAAATAGGCAGTCTACCTGAAAAAGATTTCAGAATAATGATAGTAAAGATGATACAAAATCTTGGAAATAGAATGGAGGAAATACAAGAAACGTTTAACAAGGACCTAGAAGAACTAAAGAGCAATCAAACACTGATGAACAACACAATAAATGAAATTTAAAATTCTCTAGATGGGATCAATAGAAGAATAACTGAGGGAGAAGAACAGATAAGTGACCTGGAAGATAAAATAGTGGAAATAACTACGGTAGAGCAGAATAAAGAAAAATGAATGAAAAGAATTGAGGACAGTCTCAGAGACCTCTGGGACAACATTAAACGCACCAACATTCGAATTATAGGGGTTCCAGAAGAAGAGAGAAAAAGAAAGGGACTGAGAAAATATTTGAAGAGAGTATAGTTGAAAACTTCCCTAATATGAGAAAGGAAATACTTAATCAAGTCCAAGAAGCACAGTACCACACAGGATAAATCCAAGGAGAAAAACGCCAAGACACATATTAATCAAACTATCAAAAATTAAATACAAAGAAAAAATATTAATAGCAACAAGGGAAAACAACAAATAACACACCAGGGAATCCCCATAAGGTTAACAGCTGATCTTTCAGCAGAAACTCTGCAAGCCAGAACGAAGTGGCAGGACATACTTAAAGTGATGAAACGGAAAAACCTACAACCAAAATTACTCTACAAGCAAGGATCTCATTCAGATTCTATGGAGAGAACCATAATTCAAAAAGATACAATGTAAATACTGCTGGCTACTGTAAATACTGCTGCACAATGTTCACTGCAGCAGTATTTACAGTAGCCAGGACATGGAAGCAACCTAAGTGTCCATCAACAGATGAATGGATAAAGAAGATGTGGCACATGTATATAATGGAATATTACTCAGCCATAAAAAGGAACGAAACTGAGTTATTTGTAGTGAGGTGGATGGACCTAGAGACGGTCATACAGAGTGAAGTAAGTCAGAAAGAGAAAAACAAATACCATATGCTAACACATATATATGGAATCTAAAAAAGAAAAAAATGGTTAGAAGAACCTAGGGGCAAGACAGGAATAAAGATGCAGACCTACTAGAGAATGTACTTGAGGATACGGGAAGGGGGAAGGGTAAGCTGGGACAAAGTGAGAGAGTGGCATGGACATATATACACTACCAAACATAAAATATATAGCTAGTGGGAAGCAGCCACATAGCACAGGGAGATCAGCTATGTGCTTTGTGACCACCTAGAGGGGTGGGTTAGGGAGGGTGGGAGGGAGGGAGACGCAAGAGGAAAGAGATATGGGGACATATGCGTATGTATAACTGATTCACTTTGTTATAAAGCAGAAACTGACACACCATTGTAGAGCAGTTATACTCTAATAAGATGTTAAAAAACAAAAACCAAACAAACAAAGATGGGCAGAAGACCTAAATAAACATTTCTCCAAAGAAGATATACAGATGGCCAACAAACACATGAAAGAATGCTCAACATCATTAATCATTAGAGAAATGCAAATCAAAACTACAATGAGATATCATCTCACACCGGTCAGAATGGCCATCATCAAAAAATCTAGAAACAATAAATGCTTGAGAGGGTGTGGAGAAAAGGGAACACTCTTGCACTGCTGGTGGGAATGTGAATTGGTACAGCCACTATGGAGAACAGTATGGAGGTTCCTTAAAAAACTACAAATAGAACTACCATATGACCCAGCAATCCCACTACTGGGCATATACCCTGAGAAAACCATAATTCAAAGAGTCATGTACCAGAATGTTCATTGCAGCTCTATTTACAATAGCCCGGAGATGGAAACAACCTAAGTGCCCATTATCGGATGAATGGATAAAGAAGATGTGGCACTTTATACAATGGAATATTGCTCAGCCATAAAAAGAAATGAAATTGAGTTATTTGTAGTGAGGTGGATGGGCCTAGAGTCTGTCATACAGAGTGAAATATGTCAGAAAGAGAAAAACAAATACCGTATGCTAACTCATATATATGGAATCTAGAAAACAAACCAAAAAAATACTCATGAAGAACCTAGGGGCAAGACGGGAATAAAGACGCAGACGTACTAGAGAATGGACTTGAGGACACAGGGAGAGGGAAGGGTGAGCTGGGACGAAGTGAGAGAGTGGCATGGACATATATACACTACCAAATGTAAAATAGATAGCTAGTGGGAAGCAGCCGCATAGCACAGGGAGATCAGCTTGATGCTTTTTGACCACCTACAGGGGTGGAATAGGGACGGTGGGAGGGAGACGCAAGAGGGAAGGGATGGGGGATATATGTATATGTATAGCTGATTCACTTTGTTATAAAGCAGTAACTAACGATAAAGTTGTTAAAGAAAAGAAAAATACTTAGGTCCAGGAACCAAAGTGTAGTAGAAGGAGTGGCTCCAATGACCATCAGTCCAATGACCCACTTGTGGAATATACCTCATTCCTGCAAATTTAAGCTATGCTGGTTTTGAGATACTGGTTCCAAGGTTGGGGGCCACCTCCACTTGATGACACACACAGTAAATTCTTCAATGAACCAGAAACTGCAATTCCCATCTTGCAAATTTAGGCTCCTAATGACAATGGAACAACAGGCAAAGAAAGAAATTTTTATACTACTGAGGTAATCACCCTAATTTATTCCAGGAGTTAGGGCTGCTACTTTACTCAGAGATAGGGAGAATTATGTTTGGAACTCAGAGGATCCACTGAAACATTTCTTAATATATCTATTCCCAACAATAACTGTGAATACCCAATTGCAGCCCAAATACCCAACCACGACCCAAAAAGGGAAAGGCAACTGAGTGCTCAAACCCCTCTGGGATGAAGGTCAGGGTCACCCCACCAAGCAAGAAACCTAAATTAGCCAAGGTGCTAGTTTATTATGAGGAAAGTATTAATATGGTGGCCATATAGGTAGATGATTAATATAAATTACTGTTCTGTCTTGGGCCATATAGAATAGCAGGAACTGTATCTTGGTGTAATAACCCTTATTAGACCTTTTCCAAAACGTACAAATGGCCACCATCTTGCAGGACTTCTCCCTCATGCAGGAAAGAAATGAGGACATGTTCTCACGAAACTGGAGGTTCCAAATGATAGTATCAAGGGGTGGATTATATCATCCTGAATTTATGCCCCTCTTCAGTTTACACAAGAGGAGTGATTGGCACGCCAGGTCCTGGGCCACTTGCTCAAAGGTGATCTCTGGCTGTAACCACTATCACCTTGTCTCCTAATATCACCAACTCTCATAGCCTTCCTTGGGAGGAGATCTAGGCTCCAGTAGAGCCCCTTCATGCCTGTTTCAACGGAAACGAGAGCAGCTTCAGCACAAGGTCTGATCCTATCAATCACACTCATAGAAACTCTGGCTTTTTCCACCTCTTCCAGCCTCAAATGAAGTGGTATTCCATGGGCTGTAGGTTCTGACTTTCCAATGATTACTTGAAAGGGGGATGGGAGTGACACAACCTGGAAGTTCAAGGGAGTTAATCAGCTGAACCAAGGTGTAGTGGTTCCATAGTGCTTATCCAGACACATCCAATGTGAACAAGCAACCAGCTGTGTTTTCTCATGAAACTGTAGGAATCTCTGTAATGTGCTGCTTCATATTGCTTTCTCTCCCTCCTTGCCTCATTTCGTTTCTCTGCTCACTCTTAGCTTCTCTAGAATTGCAGCCCTGCCCTCAATAAGCCCTTAGCACAAAAGCTTTGCTTCAATTTCTGTTTCCTAGTAAACTCAGGCTAAGACACACTCCTGTATTTCTTTGTCATCAGCACCATACCTCCAGTTTCACAGGTCACAAACCTTAAGGGTGTTCCTGGACACTTCCCTCCTGTTCAATCCCCATAACCACTCCAGATCACCTACCAGCAAGGTCTAAACACTGAAACCTGGTGAACAATGACCTCCGTGCTGCAGCTTCTACCATCTCTATAACCACTTCTCTTATGCTTTTCCTCCTTTTGAGGTTCCTCCCAGCTACCATGATCTACTTGCAGGATGTTGTACACCTCCTTCTATACATCTTCTCATGAGCCTCCTAAACTCACTACTCTCTGTTCACAGCATCTCCTACAAAACTACTCATCACTCAAGATGAAGTCCATAGGTCTTATCTTCTATGAAACTATACCTGACATTGTTGCTAGAGAGATAGAATTAAAAACACACACACACACAACTAAAACTTACATAGTCCTTACTCTACTTTCCTGGGTGCTTTGCATGTGATATGCTCGCTTAGTCCTTACAACAATCCCATAAATTACATACCGTGATTATCCCCCCATCACAGATAAGGAAACTGAGACACAGAGAACTTAGGTCACATAGGTAGTCCAGTATTTAAGTGAGTATCTATGTTCTTAAAAATTGCACTCTCCTGCCACGCCATAAGACAAGTCTGCATGGCCAGGCATGCTGTATTCTCTGTGTCCTATCACAGCATGATGCTGATTACCTTCTTTGTTCATACGAGTGCCTCCCAAGTAGACTGTTGCTAGAGTTTGAGATGTTGAAATCATTGCTGTGTGCCTAGCAGAGAGCACAGAGTAGGTACCTGGTAAATATTTGCTGAATTAATTAATTAATCTGCTACAATTTTTAAGAATGGCGGGTCGTGGTTAAACATTTAATAACTGGAATAGGCAAGGCCTGAACTCAAATATTTTTATACAAACCCAGTGCTTTTCCTGAGTGTTAACATTGGCTCATCTCTTTCTGTGCTACATAAGGTGAAATATCAGGAACAATTTTGAATTTTCTCATTCTTCTGTCCCAGGGACCAGGTAAAACAGCTACATCTATTGAATTCTTTAGAGAGATGACCAAGCTCGGGCAAAATTTTATAGACCCAAAGTTGTACTTTATCTGATTAGATTCATTCTAACAGAAAATAAGATTAAACAAGCTATCTAACTTAAAGAAAAGTTACAGTCTGCTCTGGCCGTATAGCTGATTCACTTTGTTATATATGAGAAACTATCACATCATTGTAAAGCAATTATACTCCAATAAAGATGTTAAAACAATAAATAAATAAACAATCTGCTCTGGCCAATGAATTGGATCTCCAGTATGTTAAAGAGAGTAGTACCAAGCATTGCAAAAGTCCTTACCTTTGACGTTAAAGGATCCTTCACCTCCCTCAGTAACCGTGTATCATAATCTTTGGAAATAGCCCTTGGTAATCCTCTTAATAGGATTTACTAACATTTGAATCTATTAATATATGTCCTTTAGTCGAATCTTTGAAGCTCACTGAAAGTGTTATTAATGTATTTTGCCACTCAGACAATTTAATAGAATGGTCCAAAATTAAAATCGTTGTCACATCTGGGAAATAATTACAATCTTTTGTATAAGCAAATGATCATGCAAACAATGACTGAACTTCTAATATATACTAAATATTGTGCCTAGCACAGGTGGAAACAAAGGAAGCTCCATGAGTGTGCGGATGCTGTTTTAACTCACCATTGTCTGTGAATAATTAAGCACAGTGCTTGGCAAGTAGCAGGTACTCTACTCAAAAATATTGACATAATATATAAATAAAATAGGACAAATGCATGGCCCCTGCTCTTGAAAATATTGCAATATATAATATTTGAACCTCAAGAATCTATCTATCTTGAGCCCATGGACAAGCTCACATTCCACAACTGTACATGAGCATTTGTGGGGCCACTAGGCCAAGCCAGGAGAGCCAATTAGGTATGATATGATATGAATAGCACTATGACATGTGGTGTTGTAGGGAGAGGACAAGATTGTGGAAAAGAAAAATGACCTAGGTGTGCTCAGGGGTCTTACAATACTCACTGTAGGAGGTTCCATTTCTCTCTAATTTATCCCTTTGGAAAAGAGAATATGGCTGGGGAATAAGGCTGCTCATTTGTAAAGAGTTCAAATCTCACATATTGTAGCTTGAGCCATTCTGTGAACTCTGTGACCCAGAGGAAGATCTTCGCAGAAAGCCATGACATAGTGAGTGCTTCCAGCTGAGCTCTGTATCGGCATCTTGCAGTCATCATTGCACATAACACTCAGGCCCAGAAACAGGACTGAGGAAGTGGGTGAGAGGAGAGAAGCTTAGCGTTGGGTGGGAAGTGGATGGGGGAGGGGGATGGGCATCAAATGTTCTCTAAAGGAAGGACTGGCCCCCCACCTTGGTGGCTCTGTCCTAGGACTTGGTGGGTACAATGACCCACAAGCAGGGGCCTCAGCAGCCTATTCTCTGCTTACAAAGGCATCTCTGGGCTGGAGCTGGGCTGACAAAGTGACTTATCTTGAGAAGTTTAGGCCATCCCAGAGCTCAGAGAACAGGATTTGGGTAAATCCCTGCCATATCTTTCCAATGCCAATGTTAAGCAGTTGGGGTGGAGGTGAGGAACTGAGCCGCCATATCACAGACGTGTGAAAGCAAAAGGAGAGAGCTGATCTGAAAATGGCAAGATTGAGAAGACAAATGGTCCTGGTCTGGAAACAGAAGGGATATGTGGTACAGGAGCTTGTTCCATCAATCCTTGAATGTTAGATTTGCCCTACCTACTAATATGCCTCAAAAGACAAGGAGATATTCCACATTTTGTTTATCCATTCACCAGCCATAAAAGGGAATGAAGAACTGATCCAGACTACTACATGGATGAATTTTGAAAACATCATGCCAAGTGTAAAGAAGTCAGACACAAAACGGCACATATTGTATGATTCCATTCATAGGCAGTGGCAAGAACAGGCAAATTCATAGACACAGAAAGCGGATTAGTGGTTGTCAGGGGTTGGGGATAGGGGTGAGAAATTGGGAATGAGAGCTTAACGAGTATGGGGTTTCTTTCCGGGGTGATGGAAAGGCCTAGAATTAGATAGTGGTGATTGTTGCAAAGCTTTGTGAATATACTAAAAACCACTGAATTGTGCATTCTAAAAAGGGTGAACTTTATGGTATGTGAATTATATCTCAATTTTGTAAAAAAAAAAAAAAAAGCAGTAAGAAACTGCAGGACAGATACAAAAAGGAAATTGCAGATCACCCTGAACTTTGTGCACAGTACGGTGCAGCAGGTCAGCCTTTGGGAACCCTGTGGTCTCTAACTGGCCATAATCAAGCAGCATTGTACCCTTGGTGCGCACAGCACCTGCTGAGTGGAAGCTTGGCTAGGGTCCCAGGAGCAGCATTTTATGCATGGGCCCTAAAGCTGTGCTCCCAGGGTCAAATATTTACACCAAAGGGGATGGCTTTCTATCCGTGGGTGGAGGGAGTTTCTACTTTCTGTCATATGTTCGCAGAGAACACTGGGACTCGAGTAATTTGCTGTCAGGCCTGTCTCAACCCAGAGCATAGCAGCAGCAACACCAACACCAGGGCTTTGTAGAAAACTAGGGCCAAAAATCACTTAGCAACCACCAGACACAGTTTATGAAACCAGGGACAAATCCCAAAGACAAAAACCAGGAGCTCTAAATGGGAAATGCCGAGAGAGAGAGAGAGAGAGAGAGAGAGAGAATTTCTGTGGCCTTACTGTGAGAGTCCAAGATGACAAATTAAAATAACTGACATATATGCCAGGTATTGTCATAAGTGTTTGAGAAACACAGATTCATTTCATTTCCATAGTAACTCCATGAGGTAGGTACTATTACGGTCCTCATGGTATATATGAGGACACATAGGCACAGAGAGGTTAAGTAACTAGGTCAAAGTCACACAGCTAAGATGTGGCCCATGTCCTTAGCCCAGCCCACAGTACTCCTAGTTGCTGGCTGGGTTATGGTGAGGTCAAGAGAGAAGCCGGACCCCTGTCTTCTACCACGTGCGGGAGGGAGGCAGTGAGGAACACAGGGACAGTCAGAGACAGCTACATTCGCAACATCTATCCCGTCTGATTTTATTGGTGAAAACAGTCACTCACACTGTGTGATCACGGAAGGGAGAGAATTCTAAAGAGAGGAGGGTCCCGGGTGGAGCAGGAAGTGGTTTACAGCCTTCATTCACTCCGACATGTGTGTGAGAGGTGAGGGGAAGATATGGTGTGCCGGTTGGTCCCAGGTCCTAATTTCACCCATGGGATGAGGACAAACTTGACTTGTGAAAAGCTGCCCTCAGCCCCGGAAGAGACGTGAGGCATTCAGCCCGGTCTCTGTCGGCATCTAGCGGCCACTGTGGCGAACGACACCCAACGCAGAACCTGCGGCTGCAAGCTGGGAGAGCAGGGAGTCTGAACTTGGGAGTTCAGAGGAAGGGCGGGGAGGTTCTGTGAACATAAACCCCCTTGAATCATGTGTAAAAGCAATCCTGGGGCATTTCCCGACAGCTGCCACCAGGTCCGCAGAGGGCTGTGTGATGCACACAAGAACCACTGCTGGAGGGTCAGGAAGTGGCGCCCAGAACGGCTGGTTCCGGGCTGGGGGACCCTCCCCCTGTGTCAGAGCCCTGTGGGCAGAGAGGCCGCAGGTGGGGCCGAGCCCTGTGCTCTCTGCTCACAAAGGCACGACGCTGGGGGCCGAAGTACACCCTTGGGACCTTCTTGGTGACGTTCAAGCCCTCTTGGTATTCAGAGGACAGGGGCAGGCCCTGCCTGACAGGGGCCTCCTACTCCACCCCTCTGGGTGCCCTTTTCCCCTGGAAGCCTGGCTGCAGAGGGGGCCATAGCCACCCGAGCGCCTCCCCTCCAGGGCCTCAGGTGCCCGGCACACGGAGCATCCTGCTTCAAGGGCTTCCCTCCGGATCAGGCAGGGAAACGTTCAGGGCACACACAGCGGGGCTCCTAACACGTGCAGGAGCCACAAACAGCAGAGCACCCTCCAGAGGTCTCAGAGTTCCCATTGCTGGTCTGTGGGTTCCTTCTCCCTCTGACTCAGTGCTGACACCTGGAAGCCCACCTGGGCTCCTGTCCCCTGCTTTCTTCTCTGATGGTCGACTCTCTTCACCTTCCCCTGCTTTAGTTTGCTGCCTTGAGGTGTACTCGCTGATCCGAACGAACTCCATCCCTCACCCTAAAGAAGGAAGGATTCTTCTGATCTGCTGAGGCTTTTCCCTAATTCCAGATCCCTTTAACCATTTTTTCTTTCTTGCATCACCTAAGCCTGACTTATTCATACTTAAGATAGATGCTTCTATTTGCAGTGTGAACCAACCTCACACAGGGTTATGCAGGAGACCTTAGCCCTTTCCTCAATTTCTTGAGAAAATTGTTCTCAGATAAAATTAACTGCCCCTTATCTGCACAGAAATTGATAGTCATAAGATCTAGGGGTAAGAGAAGAATTTCTGGTTCATCTTTCTCAGAAATACTAGCATGGGCAAGATCAAGTCTAAGCCACTCAGAGATCCTTGTCTGGATGCTGTTTGTGAATCTGGGGCAAATTCAGGTAAAGGTGGGTGAGCTAGAGTATCAAGATTGAGGTGAAGGACCTTAGGAGCTTGTTTGAATGGGCAATAACCAATGTAATCAGGTAGGTAAGTATGAACGACAATTAATGAGAAAAGGCAAAGACCAAAACTTGAAAAGCTATATGAATCATCAGGCCTGACTTTAGCTCAGATGAACGAGGTAAGGCTGTAAATGGGAAGAACGGAATGTTCAGGTAAGAAGGCAGAAACAGGGCTTCCCTGGTGGCGCAGCGGTTGAGAATCTGCCTGCCAATGCAGGGGACACGGGTTCGAGCCCTGGTCTGGGAGGATCCCACATGCCGTGGAGCAACTGGGCCTGTGAGCCACAACTACTGAGCCTGCGCATCTGGAGCCTGTGCTCCGCAACGAGAGAGGCCCCAACAGTGAGAGGCCCGCGCACTGCGATGAAGAGTGGCCCCCACTTGCCACAACTAGAGAAAGCCCTCGCACAGAAACAAAGACCCAACACAGCAAAAATAAATTAATTAATTAATAAACTCCTACCCCCAACATCTTCTTTTAAAAAAAAAAAGAAGGCAGAAAGCTTACAAAGCCAGCAGGGAGCAAGCGACTGGTCAGAATGAACAAGAGGAAGACTGTAAACCCTGCAAGGGAGTCAGAGGCCTGTTTTCATATGGAACCTACTATCAAGTGTTGAGAAATGTTGAAGGTAACTTCACTAAAATAAGATTCAGAAAAATATTCCCTATGATTCAATTTGTTTAATGCTTTAAAAACACTTCTCCTATAGTGCTTTTTAAAATGCCATAATGTCTCACAGGGAACGAAATTACAAAAAAAAATCTGTGGAAATTTTAAGGCATTCTTTAGAATGCCTCCACTTTCAGAAAAAATAAAACATGACTTTTCTTACTTAGGAAAATACACTGATTAAAACCCAGCCATGATTTTAAGCTTCAATCAAGGCCTCAGTAGCTATAGACTCAGTGGTTCTCAACCAGAGGTAAGGGCAGAGTGGTACAGGAGGCATTGCAGAAACACTTGTGAAACTTAAAAACCACACACTCCCAGTCCCCTTGCACCCATCATGCCTGGAAGGGTGGGAGGGAGGAAAGGACAGAGGCAGCTACACTTAAAAAAAAAAATCCTTCCCATGTGATTTGACACATACCCAACAAACACATTTCTCCATTGGAGAAATGTTGAAGTATGATGAGTAGCTAAAGTTAAATTTAGTCAATGATAATTCTAGCTTGCAAAAAAAAAAAAAAAAAAGAAAGAAAGAAACATAAAGGCAAGTATGTAACATTTAATTGTATTTATTTAAAGATATAATTGCAAAAGTACATATGCTATAAAAGATGTATAAGGAAAGTCATTTCTCCATTTATTTGAAGTGAAGAACAAAATGTTATATAAACAGAAATGCGTGGTTACTGGTTTTTACAAAAGGGCAATCATTTACTCTGTGACTTGTTTTTCTCACTCACTTACTATATGATGGACATCTATCCAACTATATATATGATTGTTTTTAATAGCTGCAGAATAATCGATAATGGGAATGTGCTATACTTTATTCAACTATTCCTTTCCCTTCTAGGTGAAACTTCAGTTTGGTTTCAGTTTTTTGACAGTACAAATAAAGCTGAAATAAACATTTTGTCCATATATCTTTGTGCATTAATGCTTTTGTTCCCAAAGGATTGATTCCCCAAAGTGAGTGTGCTGAGTAAAAGAATTTGTGTATTTTTACTATTACCAGACATTATCATAACTATTTCATTAAAAGCTTTTAGCAGTATGTGTGACTGGCTCTTTCCATCTCCATTTTCACCAGCAGGGGATTTGTTCCTTCAGTTGTTGTTGCTTCATTTTGCATGTCCCTCACTAATAATGAAGTTAAGAATTTTTCCATATATTTATTGGACATCTTTATTTTCTCTTCTGGGAATTGCCTGTTCATTATGCATTTTACTATTCATTCATTTGCTTTACTCTGATCAAGATATATTTAACCTTTGTCTAACATATATGCCATATATTTTAGTTTTTTGTTTCTCATTTGGTTTTGTCTTTAGTGATTTCTTTAAGTTTTTTTTATTATTTATCTTTGGCTGTGTCGGGTCTTAGTTGCGGCACGCGGGATCTTTTTTGAGGCATACGGGATCTTTCGTTGGGACACGCAGGCTTCTCTCTAGCTGTGGCGCACAGGCTCCAGAGCGTGTGGGCTCTGTAGTTTCCGGCACGCAGGCTCTCTGGTTGAGAGCCTCCATAGCTGTGGCGCTCAGGCATGTGGGATCTTAGTTCCCTGAGCAGGGATTGAACCCGCATCCCCTGCATTGTAAGGTGGATTCTTTACCACTGGACCACCAGGGAAGTCCCAGTGATTTCTTATTTTAATTAAAAAAATTTTTATTGGAGTATAGTTGATTTCCGATGTTGTGTTAGTTTCAGGTGTACAGCAAAGTACACCTGAAGAATCAGTTATACATATACAAGTATTCACTCTTTTTTAGATTCTTTTACCATATAGGTCATTACAGAGTATTGAGTAGAGTCCCCTGTTCTATACAGTAGGTCCTTATTAGTTATCTATTTTATATACAGTAGTGTGTATATGTGACTTCTCTGTTACCTACCTTATAAAGGTCTTTCCTCTTCAAAGACTATGAAATAGCATCCCCATTTTACTTCTCATATTGCATCATTTTATTTAAGGCATTAATCCAGCTGTACATTACTTCTGCACAGGTATGAGGAAAGGGGCTGGTTTAGTTTTGTTCCATGAATTTCCATTATACCAGCATCATTTATAAATAAACCACCCTTTGCTGACAGACAATGAACACCTCTTTTGTCATGTATTAATCATTAACCCATATATACTTGGATCCATATCTGAAATATCTATTTGTCCCTACTAATCTACTTGGCTTTTTTTTTTTATTCCATTCTATGTGTCAGCAAGAGCTGGAGCAGTGTATAAAGCACCATACTCTCTTTTAGGGAGTGGCTTATTCTCTGGAAGAATATAACTTATTGTGCTCCCTTTTACTTCAGATCATATGATTTGATATTTCTAATTACTACTTACATCTTAGCTGTTAATAAAAATGTTATTCAAATTCGAGTCTACAAAATAATGCGTAATACAGAAGACACAGTATCTGTACTTAGAGTGAATGATACAAAGTGAGTGGTAAAGCAATTTTATCACCTTGTTGTGCTAGCAATGTATTTATGCTATCTTCTGAACACGATTTAAATTCATTGGTCTTAATGGGTAAGCATAACTTTTTTATTGTTATAATTAACATACAATATTAGTTTCAGGTGTACAACATAGTGATTCAATATTTTTATCCATTATAAAATGATCACTGCAATAAGACCAGTTACCATCTGTCACCATACAAAGTTGTTACAATATTACTGGCTATATTCCATATGTGTACATTACATCCCCTGATTTACTTATCTTAGAGCTGAAGTATGTACCTCTTAATCTCATTTACCTGTTTCGTCCATCACCCCACACACCTCCCCTCTGGCAACCACCAGTTTATTTTCTGTATCTATGAATCTGTTTCTGGATTTTTTAATTAGTTTGTTGATTTGTTTTTTAGATTCCACATGTAAGTGATGACATACAGTATTCGTATTTATCTTTTTTATTTTGAGTTGATCGAATTGTATATATTTTTTATTTAATTTTATTTATTCTTTTTATACAGCAGATTCTTATTAGTTATCCATTTTATACATATTAGTGTATATGTGTCGATCCCAATCTCCCAATTCATCACACCACAACCCCTACACCACCACTTTCCCCCCTTGGTGTCCATACGTTTCTTCTCTACATCTGTGTCTCTATTTCTGCCCTGCAAACCAGTTCAGCTGTACCACTTTTCAAGGTTCCACAAACATGCATTAATATACGATATTTGTTTTTATCTTTCTGACTTTCTTCACTCTGTATGACAGTCTTTAGATCCATCCACATCTCTACAAATGACCCAATTTCGTTCCTTTTTATGGCTAATATTCCATTGTATATATGTACCACATCTTCTTTATCCATTCCTCTGTCAATGGGCATTTAGGTTGTTTCCATGACCTGGATATTGTAAATAGTGCTGCAATGAATATTGGGGTACATGTGCCTTTTTGAATTATGGTTCTCTCTGGGTACATTCCCAGTACTGCAATTGCTGGGTCATATGGTAATTCTATTTTTACTTTTTTAAGGAACCTCCATACTATTCTCCATAGTGGCTGTATCAATTTACATTCCCACCAACAGTGCAAGAGGGTTCCCTTTTCTCCACACCGTCTCCAGTATTTGTTGTTTAGAGATTTTCTGATGATGCCCATTCTAACTGGTGTGAGGTGATACCTCATTGTAGTTTTGATTTGCATTTCTCTAAAAACTAATGATGTTGAGCAGCTTTTCATGTGCTTCTTGGCCACCTGTATGTCTTCTTTAGAGAAATGTCTATTTAGGCCTTCTACCCATTTGTGGATTGGGCTGTTTGTTTTTTGAATATTGAGCTGCATAAGCTGTTTATATATTTTGGTGATTAATCCTTTGTCCATTGATTCATTTGCAAATATTTTATCCCATTCTGAGGGTTCTCTTTTCGTCTTGTTTGTAGTTTCCTTTGCTTTGCAAAAGTTTTAAGTTTCATTAGGTCCCATTTGTTTATTTTTGTTTTAATTTCCATTACTTTAGGAGGTGGATCAAAAAAGATCTTGCTGTGATTTATGTCAAAGAGTGTTCTTCCTATGTTTTCCTCTAATAGTTTTATAGTATACGGTCTTACATTAAAGTCTCTAATCTATTTTGAGTTTATTTTTGTGTATGGTGTTAGAGAGTGTTCTAATTTCATTCTTTTACATGTAGCTGTCCAGATTACCCAGCACCACTTATTAAAGAGACTGTCTTTTCTCCATTGTATACCTTGCCTCCTTTGTCATAGATTAGTTGACCATAGGTGGGTGGGTTTATCTCTGGGCTATCTATCCTGTTCCATTGATCTATATTTCTATGTTGGTGCCGGTACCATACTGTCTTGATTACTGTAGCTTTGCAGTATAGTCTGAAGTCAAGGAGTCTGATGCCTTGAGATCCGTTTTTTCCCTCAAGACTACTTTGGCTATTTGGGGTCTTTTGTGTCTCCATACAAATTTTAAGATTTTTTGTTCTGGTTCTGTAAAAAATGCCACTGGTAATTTGATAGGGATTGCACTCAATCTGTAGATTGCTTTGGATAGTATAGTCATTTTCTGTATATTGATTCTTCCAATCCAAGAACATGGTATATCCCTCCATCTGTTTGTATCATCTTTAATTTCTTTCATCAGTGCCTTATAGTTCTCTGCATACAGGTCTTTTGTCTCCTTAGGTAGGTTTATTCCTAGGTATTTTATTCTTTTTGTTGCAGTGGTAAATGGGAGTGTTTCCTTAAATTCTCTTTCACATTTTTCATCATTAGTGTATAGGAATGCAAGAGATTTCTGTGCATTAATTTTGTATCCTGCAGCTTTACCAAATTCATTGATTAGCTCTAGTAGTTTTCTGGTGGCATCATTAGGATTCTCTATGTATAGTATCATGTCATCTGCAACCAGTGACTGTTTTACTTCTTCTTTTCCAGTTTGGATTCCTTTTATTTCATTTTCTTCTCTGATTGCCATGGCTAGGACTTCCAAAACTATGTTGGATAATAGTGGCGAGAGTGGACATCCTTGTCTTGTTCCTGATCTTAAAGGAAATGCTTTCAGTTTTTCACCATTGAGAATGATGTTTGCTGTGGGTTTGTCATATACGGCCTTTATTATGTTGAGGTAGGTTCCCTCTATGCACACTTTCTGGAGAGTTTTTATCATAAATGGGTGTTGAATTTGTCAAAAGCTTTTTCTGCATCTATTGAGATGATCATATAGTTTTTATTCTTTAATTTGTTAATATGGTGTATCACATTGATCGATTTGCGTATATTGAAGAATCCTTGCATCCATGGGATAAATACCACTTGATCGTGGTGTATGATCCTTTTAATGTGCTGTTGGATTCTGTTTGCTAGTATTTTGTTGAGGATTTTTTCATCTATATTTATCAGTGATATTGGTCGGTAATTTTCTTTTTTGTAGTATCTTTGTCTGGTTTTGGTATCAGGGTGATGGTGGCCTCGTAGAATGAGTTTGGGAGTGTTCCTTCCTCTGCAACGTTTTGTAAGAGTTTGAGAAGGATGGGTGTCAGCTCTTCTCTAAATTTTTGATAGAATTCACCTGTGAAGCCATCTGGTCCTGGACTTTTGTTTATTGGAAGATTTTAAATCACAGTTTCAATTTCATTACTTGTGATTGGTCTGTTCATATTTTCTATTTCTTCCTGGTTCAATCTTGGAAGGTTATACTTTTCTAAGAATTTGTCCATTTCTTCCAGGTTGTCCATTTTATTGGCATAGAGTTGCTTGTAGTAGTCTCTTAGGATGCTTTGTATTTCTGCATTGTCTGTTGTAACTTCTCCTTTTACATTTCTAATTTTATTGATTTGAGTCCTCTCCCTCTTTTCCTTGATGAGTCTGGGTAATGGTTTATCAATTTTGTTTATCTCCTCAAAGAACCAGGTTTTAGTTTTATTGATCTTTGCTATTGTTTTCTTTGTTTCTATTTCATTTATTTCTGCTCTGATCTTTATGATTTCTTTCCTTCTACTAACTTTGGGTTTTGCTTGTTCTTCTTTCTCTAGTTCCTTTAGGTGTAAGTTTGGATTGTTTATTTGCGATTTTTCTTGTTTCTTGATGTAGGTTTGTATAGCTACAAACTTCCCTTTTAGAACTGCTTTTGCTGCATCCCATAGGTTTTGGATTGTCTTGTTTTCATTGTCATGTGTCTCTGGGTATTTTTGATTTCTTCTTTGGTTTCTTCAGTGATCTCTTGGTTATTTAGTAATGTATTGTTTAGCCGCCATGTGTTTGTGTTTTTTACATTTTTTCCCCTGTAATTGATTTCTAATCTCATAGTGTTGTGGTCAGAAAACATGCTTGATATGATTTCAATTTTCTTAAATTTATTGAGGCTTGATTTGTGACCCAAGATATGATCTATCCTGGAGAATGTTCCATGTGCACTTGAGAAGAAAGTGTAATCTGCTGTTTTTGGATGGAATGTCCTATAAATATCAATTAAATATATCTGGTCTATTGTATCATTTAAAGCTTGTGTTTTCTTATTAATTTTCTGTTTGGATGATCTGTCCATTGGTGTAAGTGAGGTGTTTAAGTCCCCCACTCTTATTGTGTTACTGTCGATTTCCACTTTTATAGCTGTTAGCAGTTGCCTTATGTATTGAGGTGCTCCTATGTTGGCTGCATATATATTTATAATTGTTATATCTTCTTGGATTGATCCCTTGACCATTATGTAATGTCCTTCCCTGTCTCTTGTAACATTTCTTATTTTAAAGTCTATTTTATCTGATATGAGTATTGCTACTCCAGCTTTCTTTTGATTTCCATTTTCATGGAATATCTTTTTCCATCCCCTCACTTTCAGTCTGTATGTGTCCCTAGGTGTGAGGTGGATCTCTAGTAGAGAGCATATATATGGGTCTTGTTTTTGTATCCATTCAGCAAGCCTGTGTCTTTTGGTTGGAGCATTTAATCCATTCACGTTTAAGGTAATTATTGATATGTATATTCCTATTACCATTTTCTTACTTGTTATGGGTTTGTTTTTGTAGGTTCTTTTCTTCTCTTGTGTTTCCCACTTAGAGAAGTTCCTTTAGCATTTGCTGTAGAGCTGGTTTGGTGATGCTGAATTCTCTTAGCTTTGGCTTGTCTGTAAAGCTTTTGATTTCTCCGTTGAATCTGAATGAGATCCTTGCCAGTTAGAGTAATCTTGGTTGTAGGTTCTTCCCTTTCATCAGTTTAAATATATCATGCCACTCTCTTCTGTCTTGTAGTGTTTCTGCTGAGAAATCAGCTATTAACTTTATGTGAGTTCCCTTGTATGTTATTTGTTGTTTTTCCCTTGTTGCTTTCAATAATTTTTCTTTGTCTTTAATTTTTGTCACTTTGATTACTATGTACTATGTAATCTTGGCATGTTTCTCCTTGGGTTTATCCTGCCTGGGACTCTCTGCGCTTCCTGGACTTGGGTGGCTATTTCTTTTCCCATGTTAGGGAAGTTTTCGACCATAATCTCTTCAAATATTTTCTCGGGTCCTTTCTCTCTCTCTTCTTCTGGGACCCCAATAATGTGAATTTTGCTGCGTTTAATGTTGTCCCAGTGGTCTCTTAGGCTGTCTTCATTTCTCTTCATTCTTTTGTCTTTATTCTGTTCCACAGCAGTGAATTCCACCATTCTGGCTTCCAGATCACTTCTCCGTTCTTCTGCCTCAGTTATTCTACTATTGATTCCTTCTAGTGTATTTTTATTTGTTATTTCATTGTTCATCTCTGTTTGTTTCTTCTTTAATTATTCTAGGTCTTTGTTAAACACTTCTTGCATCTTCTCAATCTTTGCCTCCATTCTTTCTCCGAGGTCCTGGATCATCTTCACTATCATAATTTTGAATCCTTTTCCTGGGTCGTTGCCTATCTCCACTTCATTTAGTTGTTTTTCTGGGGTTTTATCTTGTTCCTTCATCTGGTACATAGCCCTCTGCCTTTTCATCTTGTCTATCTTTCTGTGAATGTGGTTTTTGTTCTACAGGCTGCAGAACTGTAGTTCTTCTTGCTTCTGCTATCTGTCCTCTGGTGGATGAGGCTATCTAAGAGGATTGTGCAAGTTTTCTGATGGGAGCAACTGGTGGTGGGTAGAGCTGGTTGTTGCTCTGGTGTGCAGAGCTCAATAAAACTTTAATCTGCTGGCTGCTGATGGGTGGGACTGAGTTCCCTCCCTGTTGGTTGTTTGGCCTGAGGTGACCCAACACTGGAGCCTACCTGGCTTTTTGGTGGGGCTAATGGTGGACTCTGGGAGGGCTCACGCCAAGGAGTACTTCTCAGAACTTCTGCTGCCAGTGTTCTTGTCCTCACAGTGAGCCACAGCCACCCTCTGCCTCTGCAGGGGACCCTCCAACACTAGCAGGTAGGTCTGGTTCAGTCTCCTATGGGGTCACTGCTCCTTCCCCCAGGTCCCGATGCACACATTACTTTGTGTGTGCCCTCCAAGAGTGGAGTCTCTGTTTCCCAAAGTCCTGCAATCAAATCCCGCTAGCCTTCAAAGTCTGATCCTCTAGGAATTCCTCCTCCCGTTGCCGGACCCCCAGGTTGGGAAGCCTGACGTGGGGCTCAGAACCTTCACTCCAGTTGGTGGGCTTCTGTGGTATAAGTGTTCTCCAGTTTGTGAGTCAACCACCCAGCAGTTATGGGATTTGATTTTATTGTGATTGCACCCCTCCTACCATCTCATTGTGGCTTCTCCTTTGTCTTTGGATGTGGGGTATCTTTTTTGGTGAGTTCCAGTGTCTTCCTGTCGATGACTGTTCACCAGTTAGTTGTGATTCCAGTGCTCTCGCAAGAGGGAGCGAATTCACGTCCTTCTACTCTACCATCTTGAACCAATCTCCCATTTGTACTTATCTTAGTTCCCTTACATAATATCCTCCAGGTACATCCATGTTGTCACAAATGGCAGATTTCATTTTTTCTGGCTGTGTAATATTCCACTGTATGTATATATACCATATCCTAATATAGATTCGTCTGTGGATGGACACTTTGGTTGCTTCCACATCTTGACTATTGTAAATAATGCTGCAACTTTTTAATTGTGGTTAAATACACATAACATAAAACTTACCATCTTAAACACCTTTAAGTGTACAGTTCAGTTGTATTAAGTGTATTCACATTTATATGTAACTACATTTATAGTTATAAAGTATTGGCTATATTCCCTGTGTTGTATAATATATCCTTGTAGCTTATTCACTTTATACATAGTAGTTCATACCACTTAATCTCCTACTCTTATCTTTTCCCTCCCCCTTTCCCTCTCCCCACTGGTACAAATTTCTCCTCTATATATCTGTGAGCCTGTTTCCTTTCTGTTATAGTCACTAGTTTTCTTTCTTAGATTCCACATATAAGTGATATACAGTATTTTTCATAGTCTGACTTATTCCAATTAGCATAATACCCTCCAAGTCCATCCATGTTGTTGAAAATGGCAAAATTTCATTCTTTTTTATGGCTGAGTAGTATCCCATTGTGTGTGTGTGTGTGTGTGTGTGTGTGTGTGTGTATATATATATATATATACACACACACACACACACACACACACACACACAGGCACACACACGTATATATATGTGGCACATCTTCTTTGTCCATTCATGTGCTGATGAACACTTAGATTTCTTCCATAACTTGGCAATTGTAAATAACTGTGCTATGAACATTGGGGTGCATGTATATTTTTGAACTACTGTTTTCATTTTTTATGGAAATATACCCAGGAGTAGAATTACTGAATCATATAGTAGTTCTATTTTTAGTGTTTGAGAAACCTCCATACTGTTTTCCACAGTGGCTGCGTCAAATTACATTCCCAACAACAGTATATGAGAGTTCCCTTTTCCCTGCATCCTTGCCAATATTTATTATTTATGTTCTTTTTGATGATAGCCATTCTTTGTGTGAGGTGATATCTCATTGTGGCTTTAATTTGCATTTCTCTGATGATCAACAATGTTGAGCATCCTTTCATGTGCCTGCTGGCCATCTGAATGTGTTCTTTGGAAAAATGCCTATTCAGGTCTTCTTCCCATTTTTTAACCCAGTTGTTTGTTTTTTTGAGGTTGAGTTGTATGAACTGTTTATATATGTTAGATGTTAACCCCTTATTGGTCATATCATTAGCAAATATTTTCTCCCATTCAGTAGGCTGTCTTTTCGTTTGGTTTCCTTTGCTGTGCAAAAGCTTTATGTCTGACTAGGCCCCATTTGTGTATTTTTGCTTTTATTTCCTTTCCTTTAGTTGACAGATCCAAAAAAATATTGCTATGATTTATGTCAAAGTGTTCTGCCTATGTTTACGTCTAGGGGTTTTATGTTTTCTGGTCTTACATTTAGATCTTTAATCCATTTGGGGTTTATTTTTGTATATGGTGTGAGAAGAAACATTCTAATTACATTCTTTTACATGTAGATCTCCAGTTTTCCTTGCACCAGTTATTGAAGAGACTGTCTTTTCTCTGTTTTATATTCTTGCCTCTTTTGGCATAGATTAATTGACCATAAGTGTGTGGGTTTATTTCTGGGCTCTCTATTCTCTTCCATTGTTCTATGTGTCTGATTTTGTGCTGGTACCATCCTGTTTTGATTACTGTAGCTTCATAGTGTAGTCTGAAAACAGGGAACATGATTCCTCCAGCTCCGTTCTTTCTCAAGATTGCTTGGCTACTCAGAGTCTTTTGTATCCATAGAGTTTCAAAATTATTTGTTCTAGTTCTGTAAAAAGTGCCACTGGTATTTTGATAAGCATTGTACTGAATCTGTAGATTGCCTTGGGTAGTATGATCATTTTAACAATATTAATTCTTCCAACCCATGAAAACAGTATATCTTTCCATCCGTTTGTGTCATCTTCAATTTCTTTCATCAGTGTCTTATAGTTTTCTGAGTACAGGTCTTTTATTTCCTAAGTTAGACTTATTCCTAGGCATTTTATTCTTATTGATGCAGTTGAAAATGGGATTGTTTCCTTAACTTCTCTTTCTGATAGTTTGTTGCTAGTGTATAGAAATGTAACAGATTTATGCATATTACTTTTGTATCCTGCAACGTCACTGAATTCACTGATGTGCTCTAGTAGTTTTTTGGTGGCATGTTTAGAATTTTCTTCGTATAGTATCATTTTGTTCACAAACAGTGACATTTTTACTTCTTCCTTTTCAATTTGGATTCCTTTTATTTCTTTTTCTTCTCTGATTGCAGTGGCTAGGACTTTCAAAACTATATTGAATAAAAGTGGCAAGAGTGGGCATGCTCATCCTGATCCTGATCTTAGAGAAAATGCTTTCAGCTCTTCATCATTAAGTATGATGTTACCTGTGGGCTTATCATATGTGGCCTTTATTATATTGAGGTATGTTCCCTCTACACAGAATTAGTGGAGACTTTATCATACATGAATATTGAATTCTGTCAAAACATTTTTCTGCATCTATTGAGATAATCATATACTTTTATACTTCAATTTGTTAATGTAGTGCATCACATTGATTGATTTGCAGATATTGACCCATCCTTGCATTGCTGGGCTAAATCCCACTTGATCATGGTGTATGATTCTTTTAATGTATTGTTGGATTTGGTATGCTACTATTTTGTTGACAATTTTTGCATCTATGTTCATCAGTGGTATTTGGCTTATAATTTCTTTTTTCGTGATATCTTTGTGTTTGGTATGAGAGTGATGCTGGCCTCATAGAATGAGTTAGAAAGTGTTCCTTCTTCTGCAATTATTTGGAATAGTTTCAGAGGGATAGGTGTTAACTCTTCTCTAAATGTGTGCTAGAATTCACCCGTGAAGCCATCTGGTCCTGGTATTTTGCCTTTTTTAGTATGGATTCCATTTCAGTACTAGTAATTGGTCTGTTCATATTTTCTATTTCTTCCTGGTTCAGTCTTGTGAGATTGTACACTTCTAGGAATTTGTCCATTTCTTCTAGATTGTCCATTTTATTGGCATATAGTTGTTGGTAGTAGTCTCTTATAATCCTTTGTATTTCTGTGGTGTTGTTTGTAACTTCTCCTTTTTCATTTCTAATTTTATTGATTTGGTCCCTCTCTTTTTTCTTGATGAGCCTGGCTAAAGGTTAATCAATTTTGTTCATCTTTCCAAAGAACCAGCTCTTAGTTTCATTGACCTTTTCTATTTTCCTTTAATCTCTATTTCACTTATTTCTGCTCTGATCTTTATGATTCCTTTCCTTCTACTAACTTTCAGTTTTGTTTGTTTTTCTTTTTCTAGTTCCTTTGGGTGGAAGGTGGGGTCCTTTGAAATTATTCTTGTTTCCTGAGGTAGACTTGTAGTGTCTTAAACTGCTTTTGCTGCATCTCATAGGTTTTGGATCACTGTGTTTTCATAAGCCTCCACATGTTTTTTGATGTCTTTTTGGATTGCTTCAGTGATCCATTTAGTAGCATATTGTTTAGACTCCATGAGCTTATGGTTTTTGCAGTTTTTTTTCTTGTAGTTTATTTCCAGTCTCATAGCTTTGTAATCAGAAATGATTCTTGATATGATTTCAATTTTCTTAAATTTATTGAGGCTTGTTTTCTGGCCTAGCATGTGATCTATCATAGAGAATGTTCCATGTGCACCTGAAAAAAAATGTGTATTCTGCTGCTTTCAAATGGAATGTTCTATATCTCTTAAGTCTGTTTGGCCTAATGTGTCATTTAAGGCCAGTGTTTCCTTATTGATTTTCTGTCTGGATGATCTGTCCATTGAAGTGGGGTGTTAAAGTCCTCCACTATTATTGTGTTACTGTGGATTTCTCCCTTTATGTCCATTAATATTTGCTTTATATATTTAGGGCCTCCTATGTTGGGTACATATATGTTTACAATTGTTATATCTTCTTCTTGGATTGATCCCTTCATTATGTACCGTCTTTCTTTGTCTCTATTAACAGTCTTTATTATTTTATCATTTTGTCTAAGTATTGATACCCTGGCTTACTTTTGATTTCCATTTGCATGGAATAGCTTTTTCCATCCCCTCATTTTCAGTCTTTTGTGTCTTTAGATCTGAAGTGAGTCTACTGTAGGCAGCATATACACAGATCTTGTTTTTGTATCCATTCAGCCACTCTGTGTCTTTTATTTGAAGCATTTAGTCCATTTACTTTTAAGGTAATTATTGATATGTATGTACTTATTGTCTTTTTGTTAATTGTTTTGGGGTTGTTTTTGTAGGTCTTTTTTCTTTCCTTTCTTCGTCTTTTGTTCTCTTCTCTTGTGATTTGATGACTATCTTTTGGATTCCTTTTTCTTTTTGGTGTATATCTATCACAGGTTTTTGATTTGTGATTACCATAAGGTTTCTATATAGCCAGATGTATATATATCTGTTTTAAGTTGCATTCTCTTAATTTCAAATGCACTGTAACAAACATGCATGTGTACTCTCCTCCCCTCACGATTACTGTTTTTGATATCATTTTACACTTAATTGTCTTGTGCATCCTTAAATTGCTTATTGTGGATATAGATGATTTTACTACTTTGTCTTTTAACCTTCCTACTAGCTTTCTGTGTGGATTATTTCCTATGTTTACTGTATGTTTGTCTTTACCGATGAGCTTATTCATTTCTTAATTGTCATGTTTCTAGTTGTGGCCTTTTCTTTTTTGCTTAGAGAACTTCCTTTAACATTTCTTGTAAAGCTTGTTTGGTGGTGCTGAACCCTTTAGCTTTCAGTTTTCTGTGAAACTTTTGATCCCTCCATCAAATCTCAATGAGAGCCTTGCTCAGTATTCTTGGTTGTAGGTTTTTCCCTTTCATCACTTTAAACATCTCATGCCACTGTATTCTGTTCTGCAGAGTTTCTGTTGAAAAGTCAGCTGATAGACTTATGGGAGTTCCTTCCTTTGTTATTTGTTGCTTTACCCTTCCTTGTTCCTTTTAATATTGTCTATATCTTTAATTTTTGCCATTTTAATTACAATGTACCTTGTGGTCCTCTTTGCGTTGATAATCATTTTATTTCTTAATCAGACTTAGAGCAATTTGATGTATTTTACTGATGTTTTCAAAGAGCCACTTTGGAATTTTTAAATTTCTATTGCATTTTTGGCTTTCTATTTCCTTGAATATATTTTTATAATGATTGACTCAGTCTTTCCTTTTGGGGAGAATTTTTTTTATTGTTTCCTAACATTTAGTAAACTGAGCTCATTCTTTTCTTATTTCTTTAATTAAAAAATTATAAAGGCATTTATAGATGAAAGCTTTCCTCTGATAAAGCATCTACAGGAATAACAGAATTGGATTTGATGTCTTCTTTCTTTAATTCCTTCATGGATGTTATGTAAATTACCTTTTTGTTTCCTATTTGAGTCAAAGGAAATCTAAAATATGTTGCCTAATTTCAAATTAGATAAGATTTGGTAACTTTTCATTAATTATTTCTAAAGCTACTGAAAAATGGACAATTTGGACTGCAGTATACTTATGATTTTAATATATTAAATGATTTCTGTGTCAAACAAATGACTAATTTATATAAATATTTCAAAAATTTATTAAAAATTCTCATTCTCTAATTGGGGAAATTTAAGATGTTACAGTTAATAAATAATTTATATTTATTGATTACTTCAGTTCTCTGTCTTCTACAAGAACCTAAGATTGGTGTATGTGCAAAGCAAAAGAATCAGAAGTGAATACGCATAAATTTAATCAGTGCTTATTTTGACATGCTCCATTTACATCGGTGATTTTCTTTTTTGGAGAATATTTCTTTATTTCCTCAATCTTTTTATAAATAAAAGGTATTTTCTACTGAAAAATGGTAACATATCAATAAAGAGAAAAATATTAAGATATATAGAAGGAGAAGGAAGCTATTAAATGATATTGGAAACTACTCCTATCGCAATCTTAAATGAGATCCACAACAAGCATACACTATATTAAAAAAATGTCTATTATGAAAGAAGTGTATATAAGCGTGTCATTCCATGTGAGGCATTGTTTTGAATAGAGCAAAGAGCATCAAATAGGCCCTACTGTTGGGCTTCAAAAAGGGTTATTTCGTACAAAATAGAGGTATCAGTGTTAAGACAAAAAATGGTATCAGAGAATCTCTGAGAGCCTCAGAGATAAGTTGTATGGCTAGAGATATCCTCTTCTATGCTTCGAACTTCCAGCATTTTCTTTTCTCTCTTAAACTTGGAAATGTCAGATTTATCCCCTGAGGCATAAAACTTGATGCCAACGGAAAATACTGAAGATAAAATGCTGAATGAAGAAAAGAAGAGGGGCTTCCCTGGTGGCGCAGTGGTTGAGAGTCCGCCTGCCGATGCAGGGGACAGGGACGCGGGTTCGTGCCCCGGTCCGGGAGGATCCCACATGCCGCGGAGCGGCTGGGCCCGTGAGCCATCGCCGCTGAGCCTGCGCGACCGGAGCCTGTGCTCCGCAACGGGAGAGGCCACAACAGTGAGAGGCCCGCGTACCGCAAAAAAAAAAAAAAGAAAAGAAGAAATACTTAGGCTAGGTAGAATGGAAATGTAATTTCTGAAAGAACAAGATGCCTGATGAGGGTGGGTGGTTTTAGGCCTCAGTTTGATCTCAGATGGAAAACTAAAGCAAAAGTGTAGCAGCTTGAGCAAGTTTCCTCAAACTGGACAAAATGCTACACAGCTGCTTGTCTTGGTTCTTTTGTCTCTTTGCGGTGTTTTTTCAAACTGGAAGGGTGGGGGAAGAGAGCTGAGGACAGGGCCTGCTGGCATAGCTGGAGCACTACTGCCATCGTGCGGAAATAGTTTCAAAACACCCTACTCTGTTACCGCTTCCTTCCTGTGAGGCCCACCAGTAAAGGAAGTTTGGACCTTTGAGGAAGTAGAACAGGTTTGGGGTCCCAGCTGGACCTCCTTGCCTTCTCTCCTAAGGCCTTACCGGAGACCTGGATGTTGGGAGTATCTTGGTGTAGAACCTGGAGGGTGAGGGTGTCTGGAGTAAGCGAGCTGCCGCCAGGAGGTCAAGGAACAGGAAGTTGGGGGGTGGGGCTTAGGTTTCCTTCCAATATGGGCAGGACTAGAAGAATGGACACAAAGACAAATGTAGGCTCATGTAGGCATTTGTCTGCTGTTCCTGCCCTTTGCAGCCAGAGTTAACAGGCTTTCATGTGGTATCCCTGTGCTGTGGGGCTCGGGTCCCCTTGGCTAAGGTGTTAGATCATGGTGGACAGGCCTATTACAAGGGAAATTTAGCAGCATTTGGTTCGACTGCTGCGAGTCCGAGGTCACACAAAATTCTGGAGTCCCATTGCCTGGAGCAAAGGGGGCCTGATTAGAAGTAGAGGATAAATTGCCCAGTCTAACTTTGGCTAGCTGAAGAAAAAAGATCTACCCCAGATGGAATTTTGATGTCCTCTCAAGTGTCACAATAAGGGAGGGCATAAGACTCTTGAGGCCTGAGACAACTGATCATATTATATTACTCAATATTCTCTGTTCCTGCTTCATAGCTGGTTGGAGATGAAGATGCTTCATAGGCCTGTCCTCTTCTGATACCTCAGATAAGATCAAGACTCCATCAAGAGTTTTATCTAGGCCTAATAATCAGCTACAAATCTACTGTAGCTGCCTTCTCCTTCTAGACCTAGAGAATACTTCTTGGTCTTCCTCTCCATTTGGTGACCTCACTTGGATGTGTAAGTCTATTCCGCTAGCCAAAGTTACACTGGGCTCCAGAATTTTGTATGGTCTGTGGCCCACAAGCATACCAGATGCTGCTAAACTGCCCTTGGAACAAGCTTAATCATCTTGCTGACTCTTCAGCCACAAGGGACCCAAGCCTAGGCCTGGCCCCCCAACTTCCTGTTCCTTGACCTCCTGGCGGCAGCTCGCTTACTCCAGACACCCTCACCCTCCAGGTTCTACACCAAGATACTCCCAACATCCAGGTCTCCGGTAAGGCCTTAGGAGAGAAGGCAAGGAGGTCCAGCTGGGAGCCCAAGCCTGTTCTACTTCCTCAAAGGTCCAAACTTCCTTTACTGGTGGGCCTCACAGGAAGGAAGCGGTAACAGAGTAGGGTGTTTTGAAACTATTTCCGCACGATGGCAGTAGTGCTCCAGCTATGCCAGCAGGCCCTGTCCTCAGCTCTCTTCCCCCACCCTTCCAGTTTGAAAAAACACCGCAAAGAGACAAAAGAACCAAGACAAGCAGCTGTGTAGCATTTTGTCCAGTTTGAGGAAACTTGCTCAAGCTGCTACACTTTTGCTTTAGTTTTCCATCTGAGATCAAACTGAGGCCTAAAACCACCCACCCTCATCAGGCATCTTGTTCTTTCAGAAATTACATTTCCACTCTACCTAACCTAAGCATTTCTTCTCTTCTTCACTCAGCTTTACCTATCCAGTACTTTCTCATGACATCAAATTTTCAACTTCAAGGGATATAGTAGGTAGATCCAGACAGAAAAAGAAGAAATTGCCTGAAGCCTGGGCCTCTTTTCAAACGAACAATTCACAAATTCAAGTGGTCTTTGACCTCGATAATCTTTCAGACAACCTGGGAGTATTTCTCCATGTTGTCACCTTTTAGGTTGAATTTTAAGTAACAATTTGGCATGAGCCATAAAAAGAGGTATCAGACAGCTGTCATTACTGCATACCACAAATGGCGTGATACATATAATTGCATATGAATAAATTCCAATTAGAAGTTAGAGTTTTGTCTCATGGTTTCATCATTTAACATTAGAACAGTTTCTTCCCATGCCATTAAATATTATTCATCTACTTCCTTGGACTTTATGGTGTTTGTGTATGTCTGTATGTGTTACACTTCATCTCTTAGATATAAGACTTACAATATTTTTTTTTTAGTAAATGAAGGAATAGTGCATGCCAAGTATCTGGAAAATAACCATGTGACGATCAAGAAGAAAATCACTATCTTAAAACCTGTTAAGACAACTGATAACCTTTTTGATTATTTATATCATATATTTCTATATTTAGTTTCACACAAAACATAAATCTGTATTAAAATTGGATTTATGTGTATAGTGTGGTTTGGATCAGACCAGAGTTTACTCTACAAAAGTATTGAGGGGAATGAATAAACATGAATATTATCAATAATAAACCTTGTTTGTCAATATTTAAAGCCTTCATTTTACACATATATAAAATTATATATATATATATTTTTTATATATATATAAAACTTAAAAGTTCACCCTCAAAAGACTGATTTGGAAAGGAAGAAACCATTAGTGGTTTGGTTTTGTTTTTTGAAATTTTATGTATACAACACAAGGTACACATTGGCTCTCTCGAATACATATGTTCATGTGTTTGGATCAACATAATCACACATGTGGAGTAAAAGACACTTTACTTTGACATTTCTCTTACCTGCTCTTAGCCAACTTTTAGGGTTTGATCCTGAAAGTCCGTTTGATTTTCTCCCTAAAACACAGGAAGAGAATGTCTCTTCCTATCAGGACAAAGAAAATGGAATTCAGGCTTTGTGAGGGTTGAAGGGAATACCTGGTGTAGCTCAAATGAATGCATTAAAAAACAAAAAACAGCGGAATGATGGATCCATTGCCCATCCACACTATCCACTCTTGCAAAGGAAACACTAATGAAATTTCTTGACTCCATCACTGAGACTTGGTTAGGTGGGATCACCTTAGGCTTCCCCTCACTACTAGGCACATGGCCTCTAATAAAGATAGTTTGCAAAGGATGAACAAAACAGTCTTGAGCTGAAGGAATTCCAGGTCTAGGAGCAACCACATCTCTAGCCTCGGATATGGGACACTGTCTCCATACATATATATCTCTGTAACCTTCCAAGAAAATGGTCAGGTCAGACTATTTCTCCATTGGACGCAACCCCACTCCTCTGGTCCAGACTCTCCAAGTCTACTCTAGGTGAAATAGGAGGGGAACATTAGAGGTCATTTCTCTCTTTCACAGGACCTGGAGCAAAGGAGGCATGTTTCCCAAAGGATCTCTAAGAAACTTATAGCTGCCAATGAGACCAATGTCCACACACCACCAGTGAACTCAGTTATGATCAGACTGAAGGCTATGATCAGACTGAAGGCTAGGAACAGGTGATGATGTCACAAAAGCCAGTTCTCTTCCCCTGGTACTGATGGAAGCTTACCTTTCAAAGGAAAATGTCTGCTTGCATCCTCAGAGCCCAGGAGAGACCTTACATAAAAAACATCTTGAACCACGAGAAGGCCATAGCAGAGCACCAGACTGACATTACTTCCTTTCTGTTAACAATTCAGATACTGAAATATAGAGATTAAGAAGGATGGCATGGTATATGTATAACTGATTCACTTTGTTATTAAGCAGAAACTGACATATCATTGCCAAGCAATTATACTCTAATAAAGATGTTTAAAAAAATAAAATAAATAATAGCTTACAGTAAAAAAAAAAAAAAAAAAAAAAGGATGGCACGATGAGAAAGGCAGCCATGAATTTTTATGATTCTACCATTATTAACCATGAGGTATCTGTAGGTCTCAACACCAAGAGGATGGATACCTTATAAGGTCATTAAGGAATCTTCATCACGAACTACCTATGAAGCTGGCACAGAGAACACTAACTAGTATGAGGTAAATAATGTTTCCTCAGGCCTAAATAATGCCATCCTTTTCAGGGAAATACCAACCCCAAAAGCCACCTCTCTGCCCTCCTTGCAAGAACTGAGATAACATCAGGATCCCTTCAGGATAAAAGATTGGACCCTGGGGTTTACAGTGAACCTGCAAAGCCCCAGGAGCCACGAGCTGGTGGGTGGGCTCAGAGAATTCCTCAGGGCCTTCCATTACATTCCTGGTTTCCATCCACTTGAGCAATTAATTTTAGGCTCCCAGAAGATGTTCTGGGCCACACAGGGCAAGTCAGTGTATTCCCATTCCGTCTATACAGGTCCTTCTTGCTCCAGGCAATGGTACTTTAGGCTTTCCGTCTCCATCAGTGACATGGGCTATTTAGGGTACTTGGCACTGGCCTGTCCACTGTGCTCTGTCACTGCTGTCAAAACGGGCCCAGGGCTTCCCTGGTGGCGCAGTGGTTGAGAGTCCGCCTGCCGATGCAGGGGACACGGGTTCGTTGCCCGATCCAGGAGGATCCCACATGCCGCGGAGCGGCTGGGCCCCTGAGCCGTGGCCGCTGAGCCTGCGCGTCAGGAGCCTGTGCTCCGCAACGGGAGAGGCCGCAATAGTGAGAGGCCCGCGTACCACAAAAAAAAAAAACGGGCCCAGGCCCCACAACACATGAGTGGCCGGCATGGCTAAACCCCAAAGGGTACATTCACAAGGCAAATGTCCCCAGCTTCTGCACTTGGCTCTAAGTCCTGCCCACACTGTTAGGAAACTGAGGCCCCACCGCCCTACTTCCTGTGTCTGGACTTCCTGGCAGCAGTTGGCTGGCTCCTGGGTTGTGGCCGCTCCTCGATCAGACACTAAGCCAAAGCCCTGACTCTGCACTGCTCCTGCCAAGCCACAGAGAAAATGGTAGGGAGGCCAGTCTTGGGTTCAGGTTCCCTTTAGCCTTCCAGGGGCCTGACCTGTGCCACGGTTAGGCCTTGCAAGGAGGAACTGCTCATGGCTTGGGCCCGATGAAACTATGTCCACACGATGGCAGTATTGTCCCAGGACAGCCAAGTAGTCCTGCTCTGAGCATTCTTCTCCCGCCCTTCGAGTTTGAAAAAACACCATGAAGAGACAAAGACACCAGGAAATATGGCTGCCTTGTTTTCTGCTCAGTTTGAGGAAGCCTGCTCATACTCTTTGCATTTTCTTTTTGGTTTCCAGTGGATATCAAACTGAAATCTAAGCCATCCAACCTCATCAGGCATCTTCTCTTTTTCAGATTTCAATTTCTACTTGACCAAGTCTTCCCACATTTGCTCTTCCTCACTCAGCATTTTATCTCCAGCATTTTCTCATGCTATCAAATTGTTTGGGGGTATCAAGGGGCAAACCTCAGGGATCCATGCCTAAGAGAGAAAAGAAAATGATTAGACCTAAGGGCTTGGCAAATCTAGGCCACAGGCCACGTGGCTCTTATCCTGTCTCACCTCCCAAGTTCCCTGGGGTCTTCAAATATTAGGCCTTGTTTGTTGAGTTGGAGAAGCCATTTGGTGGAGCTCTAGGAGGAAGGTCCAGATACCTCTTAAGACTGAATGCCAGACAAATGACTGTAAATTCCAATCAGGTGGGACACATGACTTTGTCTCATGGTGTCATCATATAACACTGGAAAACGAGCATTTTCCATGTCATTAAATGGCCTTAGACTTTATTGTGTATGTTTGTCACTTTTTTACTTAAAGATTAGTCTTATAATATTTTCTCATTAGTAAGACACAGAGCTTGTTTTTACTTTTGCACAAAGTCTTTACCAGCACCTTATATCATTTACACATATCCATATTAATATACCTTTCTGAGTGCTTGAATTTTCTTATATTTTATTCTAGAACACATTTCGGAAATTATAAAGTCAAAAATATATGGTAGGTCATTCACAGTGAGAAGAAATAACCACTTTAAAAATGTCTTTGCCATGCATTATCATCCCTTCC
The DNA here is from genome assembly GCF_937001465.1 of Orcinus orca. Taxonomy (NCBI): domain Eukaryota; kingdom Metazoa; phylum Chordata; class Mammalia; order Artiodactyla; family Delphinidae; genus Orcinus; species Orcinus orca. Next base: position 113,937,214 of record NC_064580.1, read on the forward strand.
CTACGTACATAGAATATGTAGTTTTATAAAATAATGTTCAAATTCCCCAGTACTATGATTGTTTAAAACAGTATTTTATCACCTATACCTTGTTCAAACAAGATTTGTGAATTCTTTACCCCTGACATCTAGAATAAGATAAGAATGCCCAGTTTTGTCAATTCTATTGAATGCTTTAGCCAGGGTAATCAGGCAAGAAAACATATTAAAGGCATCCAAATTAGAAAGGAAGTAGTAAAATTATCTCTAGTCACAGATAAAATGATTACATATAAAGAAATTCCCAAGAAATCTACAAAAAATAATATTATTTCTGATTGATGAACTCAGCAAGTACTATAGGGTAGAAAAGCAACTCACACAAATCAGTTGTATTTGTATAAAGTAGCAATGAACAATCTGAAAATGAAATTAAAACAATTCCATTTATAATAGCATCAAAATGAATAATATACTTAGGACAATATTTAACTAAAGAAATTTAAGACTTTTACATTGAAAATTACTGACAATTAAAGATGACCTAAATAAATAAAAAGATATCCTTTATTCATAGGCTGGGATCCTAAATATTGTCAAGACGGCAATACTACCCAAAGGGATCTACAGATTCAATGTAATCTCTGTCATTGTCCCAACAACGGTTTTTGCAGAAATGGGAAAACTAATCTTAAAATTCCAATGGAATTGCAAGTGACTTCTGTAGCCAAATAATCTTTTTTTTTTTTTTTTTTTTTCAAAAATAATCTTGAAGAGGAAAAACCAAGCTGGAGGACTCACTTCCATTTTTCAAAACTTGCTACAAAGCTACAGTAATCAAAGCACTGTGGTACTCAAATAAAAATAGACACGTGGAACAATAAATAGATTGAGAGTGCAGAATCAACCCATACACTGTGGTCAGTTGATTTTCAAAAAAGGTGTGTAGGTAATTCAAAGGGCAAAGAGTAGTCTCTTTAACAAATGGTGTTAAGACAACTGGTTATCCACATACAAAAGAATGACTTTAGACATGTACTTCACACCATATGCAATAATTAACTCAGTATGGGTCAAAGTTCTAAATGTAAGAGGTGAGACTATAAAACTTTAGAGAAAAATAGAAGGACAAAATTGCATGACCTTGGATTTGATAATGGTTTCTTAGATATGTCACTAGAAGAAAAGGAAGAAAAAAAAAGGTAAAGAAATTCATCAAAAATTTTAAAAAACAAACAAAAAACAATAACAAAAAACAACTTTTGTGCATTAAAGGACTCTATCAAGAAAGTCAGCAGACAACCTGGAAAATGGGAAAAAACACTTGCAAATTATTTATCTCCCAAAGTTCTAGTATCCAGAGTATATAAAGAACTCAAGAACAAAAAGACAAATATCCCAGTTTTAAAAAATAGGAAAAGGACTTGAATATACATTTCTCCAAAGAAGATGCATAAATGGCCAACAAGCACATGAAAAGATACATAACAGTCAAAACAGAAATGTAAATTAAAACCACCAAGTGATACCTCTTCATGCCCACTATAATGTAAAAAAAGATAAGGAAAGAAAAGTACAAGTATTGCTGAGGATGTGGAGAAATTGGAAGATTCATACAGTGCTGGTAGGAATGCAAAATGTTCAGCTGCTATGGAAAAAGCTTGGCAATGCTTCAAAGATTTAAACATAGAATTACCATATGGCACAAAGTTATTTCAAGAATTTTACTATCATAACTTTGTCTGAAGGCAGGATCTTTCATTTGAGAACAATAAGAATTGCTGATGAACTGCAAAAAGAAAAGGCCATTTGGAGTTTTTTTAGAATTTACCCTGCAGCAAAACAAATAAAAATATTTAGTGAAATCTCAGTCTAAGTCCAACCAATGTAAGCAGAAAAATGCCAAGATGGTTTTTAAACTTAATCCTTAACCCTTAGTCCTTGTCACACGATATTACTAATCGTGTGACAAGGGAAGCAGAAGAAGGACTGGAAAAAAAAGTTACCATATGATCCAGCAATTCCACTCCAAGGTATCAAAAGAACCGGAAAACCACTACTTACCACAAGTACACGTATATATACACACATTCATAGCAGTCTATACACAAGAGCCAAAAGGTGGACACAAGAAAAATGTCCATCACTTGATGAATTGATAAACAAGATGTGATATATATATATATATAAAATGGATATTCAGCCATAAAAAGAAATGAAGTAATGATGTATCTTGTGACATGGATGTACCTGGAAATCATTATGCTAAGTGGGAAAGGAAAGACAGGAAAGGCCACATAGTGTATGGTTCCATTTGTATGAAATAACTAGAGTAGGTAAATCCAATGGAAGCAGAAAGTAGATTAGTATTTTCCAGGGGCTGGGCAAACTGGGTAGTGTAGAAAAACTATTTCATGGATCTAGGGCTTCGTTTGGGGTAATGAAAATGATTTGGAGGCACATAGAGATAATACCTGCACAGCATTACGAATGTACTAAATGTCACTGAATTATACACATTAAAATGATTAATTATATGTTACATGAATTTTTCCTCAAATTTTCAAAGTGGCAATATATTTAAATATGTTAGTATTCCAAAGATTTATAAATGATATTTGAAAAGCATTCAAGCTATAAGTGATAAAATATTATTTTTTAATTAATTTATTTATTTATTTATTTTTGGCTGTGTTGGGTCTACGTAACTGTGCACGCGCTTTGTCTAGTAGTGGTGAGCGGGGACTACTCTTCGTTGTGGTGCGCGGGTTTCTCATTGCGGTGGCTTCTCTTGTTGCAGAGCACGGGCTCTAGGCGCGTGGGCTTAGTAGTTGTGGCATGCGGGCTCAGTAGTTGTGGCTCGCGGGCTCTAGAGCGCAGGCTCAGTAGTTGTGGCGCAGGGGCTTAGTTGCTCCGTGGCATGTGGGATCTTCCTGGACCAGGTATTGAACCCACATCCCCTGCATTGGCAGGTGGATTCTTAACCACTGCACCACCAGGGAAGTTCCTAAAATATTGTTTTAAACAATCATAGTACTGGGGAATTTGAACATTATTTTATAAAACTACATATTCTATGTACGTAGGGAAGGGATGATAATGCACGGCAAAGACATTTTTAAAGTGGTTATTTCTTCTCACTGTGAATGACCTACCATATATTTTTGACTTTATAATTTCCGAAATGTGTTCTAGAATAAAATATAAGAAAATTCAAGCACTCAGAAAGGTATATTAATATGGATATGTGTAAATGATATAAGGTGCTGGTAAAGACTTTGTGCAAAAGTAAAAACAAGCTCTGTGTCTTACTTACTAATGAGAAAATATTATAAGACTAATCTTTAAGTAAAAAGCAGTGACAAACATACACAATAAAGTCTAAGGCCATTTAATGATATGGAAAATGCTCGTTTTCCAATGTTCTATGATGACACCATGAGACAAAGTCATGTGTCCCACCTGATTGGAATTTACAGTCATTTAAGAATGTATCATTCCAAGTAAGACATTGTCTGGCATTCAGTCTTAAGAGGTATCTGGACCTTCCTCCTAGAGCTCCACCAAATGGCTTCTCCAACTCAACAAACAAGGCCTAATATTTGAAGACCCCAGGGAATTTGGGAGGTGAGACAGGATAAGAGCCACGTGGCCTGTGGCCTAGATTTGCCAAGCCCTTAGGTCTAATCATTTTCTTTTCTCTCTTAGGCATGGATCCCTGAGGTTTGCCCCTTGATACCCCCAAACAATTTGATAGCATGAGAAAATGCTGGAGATAAAATGCTGAGTGAGGAAGAGCAAATGTGGGAAGACTTGGTCAAGTAGAAATTGAAATCTGAAAAAGAGAAGATGCCTGATGAGGTTGGATGGCTTAGATTTCAGTTTGATATCCACTGGAAACCAAAAAGAAAATGCAAAGAGTATGAGCAGGCTTCCTCAAACTGAGCAGAAAACAAGGCAGCCATATTTCCTGGTGTCTTTGTCTCTTCATGGTGTTTTTTCAAACTCGAAGGGCGGGAGAAGAATGCTCAGAGCAGGACTACTTGGCTGTCCTGGGACAATACTGCCATCGTGTGGACATAGTTTCATCGGGCCCAAGCCATGAGCAGTTCCTCCTTGCAAGGCCTAGCAGTGGCGGAGGTCAGGCCAGTGGAAGGCTAAAGGGAACCTGAACCCAAGACTGGCCTCCCTACCATTTTCTCTGTGGCTTGGCAGGAGCAGTGCAGAGTCAGGGCCTTGGCTTAGTGTCTGATCGAGGAGCGGCCACAACCCAGGAGCCAGCCAACTGCTGCCAGGAAGTCCAGACACAGGAAGTAGGGCGGTGGGGCCTCAGTTTCCTAACAGTGTGGGCAGGACTTAGAGCCAAGTGCAGAAGCTGGGGACATTTGCCTTGTGAATGTACCCTTTGGGGTTTAGCCATGCCGGCTACCCTTGTGTTGTGGGGCCTGGGCCCGTTTTTTGTGTGTGTGTGTGGTACGCGGGCCTCTCACTATTGCGGCCTCTCCCGTTGCGGAGCACAGGCTCCGGATGCGCAGGCTCAGCGGCCACGGCTCAGGGGCCCAGCCGCTCCGCGGCATGTGGGATCCTCCTGGATCGGGCAACGAACCCGTGTCCCCTGCATCGGCAGGCGGACTCTCAACCACTGCGCCACCAGGGAAGCCCTGGGCCCGTTTTGACAGCAGTGACAGAGCACAGTGGACAGGCCAGTGCCAAGCACCCTAAATAGCCCATGTCACTGATGGAGACCGAAAGCCTAAAGTACCATTGCCTGGAGCAAGAGGGACCTGTACAGACGGAATGGGAATACACTGACTTGCCCTGTGTGGCCCAGAACATCTTCTGGGAGCCTAAAATTAATTGCTCAAGTGGATGGAAACCAGGAATGTAATGGAAGGCCCTGAGGAATTCTCTGAGCCCACCCACCAGCTGGTGGCTCCTGGGGCTTTGCAGGTTCACTGTAAACCCCAGGGTCCAATCTTTTATCCTGAAGGGATCCTGATGTTATCTCAGTTCTTGCAAGGAGGGCAGAGAGGTGGCTTTTGGGGTTGGTATTTCCCTGAAAAGGATGGCATTATTCCCTTCCTGTGATTTAAGATGAAAAGCAAACCGTTGTACCTTGAGGATCAAAATATGAGGTTTGTAACACCAAGTAAAAGTAATGGCAAAACAAATTGTATTTTACTCTACTTCTATATGTGATAAGTTTGAACCAAACATAGAAATATTTATTTATTCTATAGAGCCAATATTCACATTGGGATTTATGTTTAAAATTTTGAAGAAAACAACTAATGGTGTCTTCACGTCTACAGAAATATATTTCTGGGTGTACTTTTGCCCATATACATAGTGAAGACTTGAATTGTTGACAAACAAGGCTTAATTTCGATAATATTCTGCATAATATTATATTCTCTAAAAGTGACACACAGCACTCTCCACATTATAGAATGATTAAATATCTTGCTCCTATAGTCAAGGAAACTGAAAGCTTTTGATAAATTATTACTTAACACAAAATCTGGTCATCTATATTTAAAGACATTTAAGTAGCCTCTCTATATAAGACCTGAGAAAGTAATAGGACAAATCTCAAACCACAAGGAAATTCCACACAAATGATGTCATTTTAAATCCATAACAAACAAAACTTTCATGCACATACACACCTGCTACACCCTGTAAAAAAAAGAATGATCAGAATGCAATAAATCAAAATATTGAGTTCCTATTAAGCTTTTGAAAGCTTTATAATCTTTATAATTGTTCACTTTTGTACTTCTTCGCCAGATGCTTAAAATATCCTTAGGATTTGAGCAACAGTAAAGAAGTGTTATGAGATTTAGCAATAAAGTTTCATTAGTTACCTCATAAACAGTTAATGTCATTGGAAATTTCCAATTACCTAATATTGTGTGAAATATTCATGGCACTAAATTCTACCTATTGTGTGACCAGGATGGAATTGAACAAAGATTTGGTGATTGTCTATGTATGTATGTATGTATGTGTGTGTGCTTGTTTTAAACACTCCTTTAAGCAAATAAGGGAGTATATTGATGGGCCTACACCTATTTAATTAAATGGTATCAGCTTTCGTGATCAATCATATATAATATTTGAATGCATTTATCATCAAGTTGGTAATGGTGGTTGCCTCAGGAAAGTGGGATTTGTGATCAGGTGTTTCTATTTGTTCTTCAAAGATTTGTGAATTCTCATATACTTGATCAATTCCAGTCTCCTAGAAGATATTCTGGGCCACACTGTCAAGTCAATGTATTCCCATTCCGTCTGTACAGGTCCTTCTTGCTCCAGGCAATGGTACTTTAGGCGGTCTCCATCAGTGACATGGGCTATTTAGGGTACTTGGCACTGGCCTGTCCATTGTGCTGTCACTGCTGTCACAACAGGCCCAGGCCCCACAACACAAGGGTAGCCGGCATGAATAAACCCCAAAGGGTACATTCACAAGACAAATGTCCCCAGCTTCTGCACTTGGCTCTAAGTCCTGCCCACACTGTTAGGAAACTGAGGCCCCACCGCCCTACTTCCTGTGTCTGGACTTCCTGGCAGCAGCTGGCTGGCTCCTGGGTTGTGGCGGCTCCTCGATCAGATACTAAGCCAAGGCCCTGACTCTGCACTGCTCCTGCCAAGCCACAGAGAAAATGGTAGGGAGGCCAGTCTTGGGTTCAGGTTCCCTTTAGCCTTCCACTGGCCTGACCTCCGCCACTGCTAGGCCTTGCAAGGAGGAACTGCTCATGGCTTGGGCCCGATGAAACTATGTCCACACGATGGCAGTATTGTCCCAGGACAGCCAAGTAGTCCTGCTCTGAGCATTCTTCTCCAGCCCTTAGAGTTTGAAAAAAACTCCATGAAGAGACAAAGACACCAGAAAATATGGCTGCCTTGTATTAGCTCATACTCTTTGCATTTTCTTTTTGGTTTCCATTGGATATCAAACTGAAATCTAAGCCACCCAACCTCATCAGGTATCTTCTCTTTTTCAGATTTCATGTCCTATTTGGCCAAATATGTTTAATTAACATATACTTAATAATTAGTTTTATTCCTTTACAGCTTCAAAATCTTTTGTTATTTTCACAAATTATATCTTTATACATTGCATGTCCATGAACGTAGATTTATATTGCTTATGTAATTGCCTTGCCTTTTAAATTACATAGGAAAATAAAAGGTTAAAAAGCAAAAATAGGATATTCCCTGGCAGTCCAAGCCCAGGTTCAATCCCTACTCCAAGCCCAGGTTCAATCCCTACTCAGAGAAGTAAAATCGCACAAGCCACATGGCATGGCCAAAAATATATCTATCTTATATATATATATAAGATATATCTTATTATATCTTATATATATATAAGATATATCTTATATTTATATATATCATATATATATGATATATCTTATATCTTATATATATGATATATCTTATTATATCTTATATATAGCATATATATAAGATATCTTATTATATATGATATATCTTATACATATATATTTATATTATACATACATACATATGTTTATATTATATATGATATATGTCTTATATATATCATATATATAACATATTCTGGCTTTTATATGTATCTATGAAGTTTCCTTCTTCCTCGTACTGGCTAATGTCTTCATTTCACCTTGGATGACTTCCTTTTGCATTTCTGGTATGCTAGCTCCTCTAGTAACAAACTCCATCTGTATTTCTTTTCTAGCAAGTCTTAGTTTCTCCTTTGTTTTTGAAAGTTAGTCTTGCTGGATGTGGAAACCTTGGTTGACAGGGTTTTTTTAAATGCCTTTTGGCTTCCATGGTTTCTGAAGAGAAATCAACTGCAAATCTTATTGAGGCCACCTTGTATTGACATATGATGAATCCCCTTCATGCTTACAAGATTCTTGTTTGGTGGCTCTTGGAAGTTTGATTATAATGTGACTCATTTTGGATCTCTTTGTGTTTGTTATGAAGAGTTTCTTGAGCTTCTTAGATGTGTACATTCATGTTTTTTTATCAAATTTCTAGTGTGGGCCATTATTTCTTCAACTACTCTTTCTGCCTGTTTCTCTCTTCTCCTTTGCTAACATTATGTGTAAGACAATATACTAAATCATGTCCCACAGGTCTTGTAGGCTCTGTTCATTTTTCTTCATTATTTTTTTGTTCTGCTCCTCGGACTGGATAATCTCAACTGACCTAGCTTCAAGTTCCCTGATTCTTTCTCCTGACTGTTCAAATCTCCTGTTAGAATATTCTAGTGAATTTTTTATTTCAGTTACTGTACTTTTCAGTTCCACAGTTTCTATTTTATTACTTTTTATAATTTCTATCTCTTTATAGATATTCTCTATTTGGTGAGACATTGTTCTCCTGGTTTCCTTTAGTTCTTCGTATTTAGTTTCCTTTATCCCTTTCACACCATATTTAAGAAAGATGATTTTAAGTCTTTTCTAGTAAGTCCATTGCCTAGGCTCCATTGTAGACAATTTCAACTTATTCCTTTTTTTCCCTGTGAATGGCCATACTCTTGTTTCTTTGGATGTTTTGTTTTTTGTTGGTGGTGAAAACTGAACATTTTGAATATTACAGTGTATCAACACTGGAAATCAGATTTCTAACCCAGAGGTTTAGTTGATGGTACACTTGTGGGTTGTTTTCTGCTTGTTTAGTGACTTTTCTCAATTATTTTTGTAAAGTCTGTATTCTTTGTCACGTGTGGCCACTTAAGTCTATGTTCTGTTAGCTTAGTGATCACTTAGTGTTTTGACAGACTTTCTTTAAACATCTGAAAAATACTGTCAGTCTTTGCAATTGGTTTTCTATTGGGGAGGTCTTTCAAAGATTATCCAGGCTGTTCACAACTCTACTTTACCCTTCACTTCCAGATTGCAAGGAGCCTAAAGAGACCTGAGAGATTAGGGTCTCAGGACTTATCTGAGCAGTTGTCCAGCCCTGGGTATATCTGTGGTTTTCTAATTTTTCCAGCACATGCAAGAAGTTTTAAAGTTCCTTCTTTTCCCCCACATTTCCTTTCACATCCTTCTCCTTCCTATGCTTCTCCATCTGTCTACTGCTAATAGTCCTAACTATTGTCTCTTGCCCCAGGCTGCTCTGGCCAATAATTGTGCCTTTAAATTATTTTAGTAAATGCCTTTCTTCAAGACAGCCCAGCCCTGGAAACACTCCAAGTAAGTCAAAACAAAGGCACGCTCTTGCACCAACCCTTCAGGGAGCCTCCAGATAGGTCAAAATGGACAACCACAATTCTTTGAGAATAAAGTCCATATTGCTCCCTCAGGAACTAACATCACAGACCAGGAGGGCAAGATCCATCTTTAAGACAGTGTGGTTTTGCGGGGGTGGTAGGTGGGCAATTTTAAATGCCACAGTCCTCTCTCACTGCAAAGTAGTCACTTCTTTTTCACCAAGCCATTTTTGGTTTCCTTAAGTTTTCAACTAGATCTATAGGTTTGAAAATTGGATTCTGACACTTTTTGTCAACTCATTAGTTACTTTTATGAAGGGATGATCATTGGGCTTCCCTACTTCAGCACCTTCAATGACATTATCTTTGCCACATGTTTTTACATTTCTAGAAATAATCATGCTTCTTTACAATGTACCTGCTACAACAGCCATGTATGAAGAAGTGAAGTGAGGTTATGAGTAATGCTACCTCTGGCAGGGAAGGATTTTTTTCTTTTCTTTTCTTTTTTTTTTTTTTTTTTGCGGTACACGGGCCTCTCACTGTTGTGGCCTCTCCCGTTGCAGAGCACAGGCTCTGGACGCGCAGGCTCAGCGGCCATGGCTCACGGGCCCAGCCAATCTGCGGCATGTGGGATGTTCCCGGACCGGGGCACGAACCCGTGTCCCCTGCATCGGCAGGCGGACTCTCAACCACTGCGCCACCAGGGAAGTCCGGGAAGGATTTTTAAATGTGTTCATTTTCAATCCTTTTCACCGTTTTTGGTCCCTTATCAGTTTTAACACTTCTTAGTTTGGTTGGGTGGTTCTGCTTGTCTTCAGGCTCTCTGAACTCCAGGCAATGGGCTTTTAAACATTTGGATGTACCCGAGTAGTTTAGCAAGCGCACCTGCTCCTGTTATAATGCCACCTGGAACTGGCCTGTCTTTGGTGTCCTGACACTGTTGCCATAAAAGATCCATGCCCCACAATACCAGCATAGCACTTGAAAGCCTGCTACCTCTTCTCCACAGGAGACAAATGCCCACAAGAGCCTGCATTTGTTTTTCAGTGGATTTCTCTTTTCTTCCACACTGGGTGGAGAACAAGGCCTTGCCCATGACTTTCTGTGCCTGGACCATCTGGCAGCTGCTGGCTCAATTCTAGTCCCTCACTCTCCAAGCTGTACAATAAGATCCCACCATGTTCAAGTATCCTGTAAGGCCATAGAGAAGGCGGCCAGGAGGCCCAGCTTGGGTCTAAACCTGTTCCAACTCCCCATATGCATGATCTTCCTCAACTTTTGGCCTCAAGGGAAGGAAGTTGTAAGGGTTTTTGGTGTTTTAAAACTACTTCCTCACAATGGCAGTACTGCTCCAGACATAGGCAAGCCTGGTCCTTGAGCTCTCATCTCCCACCCAACCAGTATAAAAAAAAAAAAAAAAACGCCACCAGGAAACAAAGGTGCCAGCAAATATGGCTGCCTTGCATTTTGCGGGTTTTAAGAAACATACTCACACTGTTGTTCTTTTGTTCTCGGTTTCCATCTGAAATCAAAACTGAGGCCTAAATTACCCATCCCCATCAGGCATCTTCTCTTGCGAGAACTCAATTTCTATTTGACCTAGTTCTGCTCCTCATCACTCAGCTTTACATCCCATGCATTTTCCCAAGCTATCAAGTACTCTGCTTCTGAGGCCAAGTCTCAAGGAGCCAGGCCTAAGAGAAAGAAGAACATTCCAGAAAATCAAGGGCAGCATTAGGGCATTTCTAGGCAACAACAATTGCTAATAATTATTGAGTATTCATTGAATACAATGTACCAGTAAATATTCCAAGGATCTTGATAAGAATTTATATATTGACTCTTCACAACATCCCTCTGGGTAAGTAGTATGATTCTTGCCGCTTAATAAATAAGGAAAGGTAGCACAGAAAGTTTAAAAACCTTTTCCAAGGTCACATAGCTAATAACAGAGACAATTTAAAAATCCGATTAGCCAGACTTCAGAGCTCCCACTCTTAAGGACTCGGGAGGCAAACTATAAGCTCACTTCTGAGGCACTTTGAGGAAGCCTCCCAACTTTTTCTGGTTTTCCTGTATTCTCTAAGACTCAGGTGCAGAGAGGATTCAGGAAGCAAGCTCAGTTCAGTTCTATCTTCGATTCTTGGCATAGAGGAACAACAGGTAAAAATAAGTCAGATTCTGTTGACCTTCTAATCATTAGTCCACTTGCTTCTCAGTTAAGCCCTTTCCACAATGTGTTGCTTTTTATTGCAAACCTTGAAACTTCCCAAAGCCCCCTAACCCGATTTTTATTTGCTTAAGCAGGCCAAGGAATAAATTCCCACAAAGGCCCCACTTACACTCAGCTACCTGTAGATCTACCTGTAGATCTAGTTGTACAGGTACAGCTACCTGTAGATCTCCTTTGGCTCAGAAAGAGCAGATGAATTGGGAGCGGAGAGGAAAGGAGCCACATTCAGGTCCCAGTGTTTCAATAATCAGAAACCTGTTGACTTTGTTTAATTGTATATATGGTACATGTGTATTGATATGTATTTTTCAGTATCTTATTATGATATTAATTTTGGCTATTTACCAAATATTTCCATTACTCCTCCTGGATACTGGATCAGCAATATTAGGCCAAGGGGTGGAGCCAAACCCACAGGTCTGATTAAATAAATACCCCAACCTGTCTCTGAAATCATAGCAGAACCCTCTGTGGCACAACATAACCGGGACTCATAAATAAAGCAAAACAGCCAGATTATGTAATCAATACGGGTCAGCCATTTGAGGCACAGAGAAGTAGAGAAAAATGAAGAGTGGATAAAGAGGAGGATACAAAGATAGCCAGCAGAAAAAAAATTCCAACATATATTATTATCCAAGTTGTGTATAAAGATAAAATACATACAGTTTATAGTAATATTATAGGTCACTTTGTGTTCAGTTATCTGAATTCTATATTAACTAAATATTCTATATTGAAAAAAGGTTATTTTTCATAAGTAGAAAAAAGCTTTTTTCTTTTTTTCTTTTTTGTTTTTTGGCCCTGCAGTGTGGCTTGTGTTCCCCGACCAGGGATCGAACCCGTGTCCCCTGCCGCGGAAGCACGGAGTCCTGACCACTGGACCGCCAGGGGATTCCCTTTTTTCATATTTTTAAATTATACTTTGGATAACTAAAGAATACTGTCAAAATGCTCATAAAATACAAAAGGGAAAAAGGTACAAAATGGAAAAGATATGCAAGAAAATACCCGATTATTGTAAATATGTATGTATGTAAATTAAAATGTATTACTATATTTATGTAAATATAAAACATGGTAAGGATCAAATAAAGACATAATCAGTGTTTGTCTCAAGACTGTGGAATTATAAATACAGTGAACATTCCTTAGGTTTCCTTGGGAAGTCACAGTTTACAGCAGCTGTCTAACTTAGACAATAAATTATGTAAGTACTTAGAGTACACAAATTATATTCTCTACTTAATTACCAAATTCATTATTAAGGACACATCATTTCTATATTCTTATAAAGCATTAATACTTATGCCAAAATTAAAATATGGATATATATGATGCATAAAAGTGTAAAGATATAAGAAAAGGTCAATGATAAATTTGAGTCTTAACACATACATTCAAAACCCATGGGGTTGGTAGATGCAAACTATTACATTTAGAATGCATAAACAACAAGGTCCTACTGTATAGCACAGGGAACTATACTCAATATCCTGTGATAAACCATAATGGAAAAGAATATGAAAAAAGAATGTATGTGTAGAACTGAGTCACTTTGCTGTACAGCAGAGATTGGCACAGCATTGTAAATCAACTCTACTTCAATTTAAAAAAAAAAAGCCTATGTAGAGCTTGACTCTAATTTCTGTTAAAAAGAAAACCACAGGCCCAAAATGGAGTCACTTATGCTGGACCACGCCAGCAAACCAGGGCTTAATAGCTAATCAAATTGAAGATTCAACCTCCCCCAGAAATGTAGTCTTAACTGAAACAGTCAGTCAGTAATTTTATCATCAGCACCAATGAGGTACTATGTTACATGGGCCCTCTCCATTCCCCAAAGGAAGATGAGGTAACCCATATAATAAAACCCTTTTTCCCAAAAGGGAGAAGACCTACTCTGAAATAATACTCTTCTCTGTTTATGACTTCCTCATCCTGCCTTTTGAAAACCTTTCCCTTTCTGTAGCCATTTGGAGCTCCCCTCTGCTTGCTAGGTGGGTTGCTACCTAATTCATGAATGAATCATTCAATAATACCAATTAGATCTTCAAATTTTTCTCATTGGAACTTTGGTTTTTAGCATTTCCTTAAATGAAAATAACTAAATATGAATGTTTATTTTGAGCATCAGGTTTGAGCCACTGAAATACTTACTAGTGAGCTCTCCATCTGTAAAGACATTTAAAAAGAGAGACGCCATTTTGGTTACTTTCAAAAATATGTGAGCCAGCAAATGGGGGACTCCATAGGAGCCTAAGAAATCAGCCAAATCAAACAGCACAAGGTCTAATGGCTGAAAATGGCTTCCTGCAAGCTTTGAGATTCCAGCAATTTCTTTTCCTCTTGCAGGGACACCCGAGACTTGAGCCCTGCATCAGAAAACTTGAAAATGCGGGAAATCCTACAGAATGTTGCAGAAGAGATCTGCAAAGCCTTGGTCTAGTGGAAACAGAAGTCTTGAAAAGATGCCTGATGAGGGTGGGTGGTTTTCACGGACATTTCGATTTCAAATGGAAACCAAAAGCAAAAGCACAGCATTGTGAGCCGTTTCTCCAAAATGGGTTTGATGCAAGGCAGCCATGTTTCCTAGCTCCTTTGTCTCTAGTTGGCGTTTTTTTCGGACTGGATGGGCGGTGGAAGAGGAGCCGGGGGCAGGGCTAGTTGGCTTTTCTGGAGCCATACTGCCATCACGAGGAAGTAGTTTTAGAAAAGCCAAAATTGTAAGCGTGAATTCCCCTGAGATCTAGCCTTTAAGAAATGTGTGGCTAATTCCCAGGCCTAATGGGCCCTGACCAAGCTGGGTCTCCTTTACTTGAACTCTGAGGCTTTCTAGGAGCTCTGGACAAAGGAAGAATGTTGGTAGAGAAGCTTCTGAGTGAGGCGCCAGTACTGTGGCATGGTTTTTGTTTCCTCCCACTGGGGGCGGAACTAGAGGAGAGCCCTCAGAGCCTATGCAGAGCTTCTGCGCATTTGTCTCCTGCCCCTGCCCCTTACAGAACGAAACAGTTGGGCTGGCACAAGATGTCCCTGTACTCTGTGGCCTGGGCCCCCTGTGTCAGCAGGGTCAGAGCTGGGGTTCGGGATGGGAATCTCACTCCATGTCACATCTAACAGCTGCTGGTCTGTGATCTGGAGTTCTCATGGACACCCAAAAGGCTGGCACACTCATTGCCTGGAGCAAGGATGGCCACCCTGCCATGCCAAGCCGGTGAACTCCAGAACATCAGTAGGAGTCCCAGTGTAACAACCAAATGGGAACCAAGGATGGAGAAGGAGGCCTGGAGTTGTTTTCTGAGCCCAGAAGGATGTGGCTTTGTAGCTTTTTTTCTAGGGCTCAGTATGATGACTACCCCTTAAAGCGACCTGCTCTCATCAGGGACAGAGATACGTTCTTTAGTGGTTAGCTTTCCCCTAAGGAAGATGAAACCCTTGGGGCTTGGGACTGAATCATTCATTCATATCAGCTAGTATTATTCTCTGTGCCTGCTTCTTAGCCTTTTACTGATGAAGATTCCTTGTAGGCTTCACAAGATATCCTCTGTTGAACTGAGCACATCAGGACCCCTGAACACTCGCCTATTTTAGTGCCACTCACTCTGCTGTACCTGAGATGATCTCAGTATATAACCTCTTAGAGAAAGGCCAAGCAGCCCATGGAAACAAGCTTTGGTATTTGTATCTTCTTTCTCCTGCTCTCTCTTCTAAATCTATTTCATTTGAATGTTTCCCTGTGTAGCTCCCAGGCGGTTGTTGGTATGACTTTAGTATGAGGATATCCTTGGGTTTTGAGTTTTTCCCTTCTATCATACATTTCCCAGTCCTTGTATCACAAGGGCACCTCACATGTCATTAAATATCCTTCAGATGATTGGATTTTGTGTTACTTAGAAGTTTGCCCAAAGATTTTTGTTTTCTTTACTACAAAAAGTGACCTTTTTCATTTCCATATGTAAACAGAACTATGCATATTTTTTTTTAGAGAAATACAATTTTACGCTGGAGGCTATTTTAAAGCCGGAAGGCTATTCCTTGGTTTCTTGATTCCAAATATAAACCAGTCTTGTTAATATTTCAAAGATTCAGTCATGTATAAAGTTAAAACCTGATGGCACAACCTTAGAAAAATTATTCCAGAAAGGTGGACACAGTGAGCAGTTTGCTTGGAATCCTTCCTTTGTGCATATTCACTCTTTAGAATCCATACATATTTATGTATTCAACTTCAGGTAATAATACATGTGATAAGCATATACTTTATTTTTCCCTTTCTCTTTTCTTATATTAACAAACTAGGATGATTTGATCCTGAAGATTCAATAATTTGCTTTAATCTCTAATCAAAGGTGTGAGGTATCTTGCCTGATCAAGACACAGAGAATGGAATTCAGTCTTTGCAAGGACTTAGGAGGACTACCTAGTGTAGCGGAACCATGTGAGATCCAACCTATCTGAGAACAATAGGTGCTTTCCCCTCAGCAATGTCAGCCATTGCAAAGGAAAGCTCAATGAATTTACTTTCCCTACTCTCTCTTCTCCTATAGGAATGTGGCTGTGTGATCACTTTTGAGAGGCATAGTCTCTGGAGGAAGGGTATGATCATGTGCAAGGTTAACTGATGCACGTAAATTGCCCTCAGACAAGTTAAACAAATTGACAGTGCTTCCAGGCTCATAGGAGCATGTCCGTTTCTACAAATAATCACATAACACTGGACAATAACGATGGCTTCATTTTCAGCAGCTTGCTCAGGATATATTAGTTGGGAGTTGGAGATAGTTGAGAACTTCTTGAACCATAATTTACTTGGATAATGGTGAATTTGAGAACCTCTGCCAATAGACTTTTCTGTGCCATGGCCCTTTTCTTCTGGGAAGTTGGTGCCCCGTTCTTTCTTCCCCTTTCCTGCTAAATTGTTTTCCTTTAGCTTTTCATTTTGGAACAGCTAACGATCGGTAATGGATGTCAATGGTTGAAGGGGAGTAAACACTGACAGTAGTTGTTCTTAGTTTCCAGTTTTGGCTATTTTCATCATAACTGAAATACTGAAATTCAGCTAGGAACTATTTCCTTAGGCTTCTATCCACTCTCAGTCCACTGGCTTCTGTTAAGGATAGTTGGGGTGAGGTGAACACAGTATTCTTGAGCCTAAGGAATTCCAGAGCTGAGGCCACCTCTTTTTTTTTTTTTCAAATAAATTTGTTTATTTATTTATTTTTGGCTGCGTTGGGTCTTCGTTGCTGCGCGCGAGCTTTCTCTAGTTGCGGTGAGCGGGGGCTACTCTTTGTTGCGGTGCGCGGGCTTCTCATTGCAGTGGCTTCTCTTGCTGCGGGGAACAGGCTCTAAGCGCACGGGCTTCAGTAGTTGTGGCACGTGGGCTCAGTAGTTGTGGCGCATGGGCTTAGTTGCTCCGCGGCATGTGGGATCCTGCTGGACCAGGGCTCGAATCTGTGTCCCCTGCATTGGCAGGCGGATTCTTAACCACTGAGCCACCAAGGAAGTCCCTGAGGCCTCCTCTTGTGTTGCCTACAATTCAGTCTTCATACATTTGTCTACTCTACTCCACCATGTGGCCAAGTCAAAGTACTGTTCCAAGGCAGGCACCCCAGCACATCTGATCCAGGCTTTCTCTCTTGGTCTGTTTTAGCAGAAATAATTTCAGGAGGTCGGCATTCACCTTTCACCTTCACAAGGCACCTGGGGTCATTGAGGCATACTCTACCAAATGTCTCCAAGACACTCCTGAGAGCTAATGACACTTTGTCAATAATCAATTATTGCCTCTTGGCTCCAAATACACTCTTCAAAATATCCTCTATGATAAACAGTGAGATTTTTCTCTGTGCGCTCTGACACTGCTGCCAAATGGTGCCAAGGTCCTGGTCCTGAAGTTCTATGTCCCAGACTGTCTGCCTCATGCTCAAGGGACAGGAAGAGGAGGCAAATGATCATAACCTCTGCATTAGGTTGTGAATCGCTTCCTATAATCTTGCCTGCACTGGGAGGGGCTCCACCCTGACTTCCTGTGCTTGTACTTCCTGGCAGCTGCCTGTTCGGTCCTGGCCACTCACTAGCCAGCTTTTACAATTATATCTTGTCTTTGTCAACGTATCCTGGAAGGCCTCAGAGATGAAGGCAAGGATGCAACGCTTGGAGCTAGGGGATGCTCAACCTCCTGCAGGTCCAACATTCTTCAACTTCTGGGTCTCCTGGGAGGAAATACTGATGGCTTAGGGCTTCACCAAATGATTTCCTCATGATGGCAGTAGTGCTCCAGAAATGTCAACCAGCCCTGCCCCGAGGCCCTCTTCTCCTGCCCATCTAGTCTGAAAACACAAAAGGCAAAGGCACCAGGAAACAAAACTGCCTCACATATTGCCCAGTTTGAGGAAACCTGCTCACGCTACTGTGATTTTGCTTTCCATTTCCATCTATAATCAAACTGAAGCCTAAACCACTCCCACCATCAGGCATCTTCTTTCATCAAGCATTACGTTTCCACCAGATATTGGCTTCACAGTTCAGCTCTTCTTCACTCAGCATTAGTTCTCCAGCACTTTCCCAATTAACAAGTTAACTTCTAGGGACAAGTCTCAGGATACCAGGACTAAATGGAAGAAAATGTTGGAAGTTCCAGGCCTGGAGGAGGTCACCTCTAGTCATCTGTCCTCAAGGGCCTCCTAGATTCCCAGGGAGTTTCCATCCATTCTCTAGGACACATTAATATGTTTGTGTTTGGTGGAAGGCTGTTTTTTGACTCAGCTCCTGAGAATTCTTTTCTTAAGGCCTATAATAACTCTTATTGGTTAATAGCATGTCCTACACGCGACACCAAACGTACCCTTATATTTACTTTTTAATTAAAAAATGTATATTAATCATTTTTACCATGTTTCTGTCACTTCTATGGAAGGAGCTAATTTCTGCTTCTTTAGTTTAGAACAGATAGAAGATTATCCTGTTTCTAGTGAATCTTGGGGACATATTATTGGAACTTAAGATTTCAGTGCATTCCTGTCTATATTTTGAATTTTCATGTCGTTTCCAATGTCTGCTTTTCAGGTGGAACTACTACATTTTATTGTATGTACATTTTAAAAAATTTATTTATCTTAATTTGTTTATTTTTGGCTGTATTGGGTCTTCGTTGCATGTGGGCTTCTCATTGTGGTGGCTTCTCGTTGCAGAGCACAGGCTCTAGGCACACAGTCTTCAGTAGCTGTGGCACGGGGGCTCAGTAGTTGACCCTCGCGGGCCCTAGAGCACAGGCTCAGTAGTTGTGGCACACGGAGCTAGTTGCTCCGCGGCATGTGGGATCTTCCCAGACCAGGGATCGAACCCATGTCCCCTGCATTGGCAGGCGGACTCTCAACCATTGCGCCACCAGGGAAGCCCCTGTATGTATATTTTAAATGATATTTTTCATACGTAGTTGTTTAATAATCTGTTTTTACATACACTGGCATAAACTATATAATTCTGTCAACAGAAATGAATTTATTTGGTGGATATGAATATGTTTGCAGATGTGAGTTTTTAGAAATGATGTGTTAGATCATATTGAATCTAATTTTGTCCTATATTTTTAACACATTAATTATTGTACATGGGCCCATATCCTTAATCTTTTTTGCTATGAGAATAGCTTTATTTCCTCACATACATTAAGGTGATACACACCACTTTAAAATATTCAAAACTAAAGAGATTATGAATTAGAAATTAATAAATGTTCATAATCCTAACTTTTATACATAATAACTAGAATTTTTAAATTTTATGGCTCTTTTCTTTCCTTTGCAGATATAATATGAATAGTTTTTATTCACAGAATAGATTTATACTTAGAGTCTATTTTTATGTCACTCTTTGTTCACATACTGTATAATAAGCATCTTGCCAAAATCTTCGTATATTCTTGGGGCTTGTTTTCTAGACATTAAACAAGTAACTCCATTTGTTTCATTAATTTATCATAGTTATTTATGAAATATCCCTATACTTCATATATATGATGACAAAAACAGATGTTATTTAAAATCCTATTTTGCTGATGCATAATGACTGAAATAAATTTATTATATATATATATATATATTCCTCTATGGAAGTATACAAGCTATCTAAAATATCTCTCAAGAATTTCATTAATATTATTTGTATCAATTTGATCTACTTGGCAAAATTTATCTCATAATTCTCTTACCCCCTTCAATGTGTCCTGGTTTCCCCTCTCTCTGGTGCTTAACATTCTGATATTCCTTTCATCCACATTCAGGGGATTTTTTTTTTTCATATCTCCTCTATGGGATCTCCAATTTCATGAAACCCATATTTTCCCCTTTTTAATTGTTTGTAAAACTTTTTTTTAAAGCATAGGGTAAAGTAACTTTTTAAAAAAGGCTATAAGGCTAAATTTTTAAGACCTTGCATATCTTAGGATATCTTTATTCTTACATTTCATTGAAAGTTTGGCTGTGTATAGAATTCTAAGTTGGAAATAATTTTTCTTCAGTATTTTGAAGACATTGTTTCACTGAATTCTAGTTTCCAGTGTTGATGTTTAGAAGTTCAAAGTCATTCTGATTCTTCATACTTGTAGGTTAGTTATATGATCTTCCCTGTTACTGGTGTTCCGAAATTTCATAATATGTACTCAGGTAGGTCTTTTTTACCCACTATGCTGGCAACTTGGTAGCCCCTTTCAACCTGGAATATCATATTTTACATTTCTGTGAACTTGCTGAGAACTCCTATTATTCAGATAATAAATCACATTTACAGATGTACTCTAATTTTCTTAGTTTTTTTCCCTTTTTCAATTTTTAAAATTACAAGTATGGTCTTTTTCTAACCTCTTTGATGAGTTTTGTATTTCTACTATGTTACTTTTAATTGTTGTGTTCTTTTTCATTATTTTTTTCATTGTATCCTTTTTCTCTATCACAGTTGCAATATCATCTCTTGCCTGTCTGAAGATATTGAGAAAAATTATTTTTTAAAGTTCTCTTCTCCCTTAAAGTTGATCTTCTCCAATGCAGTTCTTCTATGTTTTTGTCTATATCTTTCACCGTTAGCGCTCCCTTTAGAGATTAAAAGAGACACTATGGCTTTCTTTTTTCTTTTCTTTTTTTTTTTTGCGGTACGCGGGCCTCTCACCGTTGTGGCCTCTCCCGTTGCGGAGTACAGGCTCCGGACACACAGGCTCAGCGGCCATGGCTCACGGGCCCAGCTGCTCCACGGCATGTGGGATCTTCCCGGACCTGGGCACGAACCCGTGCCCCCTGCATCGGCAGGCAGACTCTCAACCACTGTGCCACCAGGGAAGCCCTATAGCTTTCTTTTGATTAGTGTTTGCTTGGTATATATTATCCCATCATTTTTATTTTTAACATATCAATATCTTTATATTTCACGTGAATTTCCTATAGCCAGAATATACTTGGTTCTTACTTTTATTAATACAATCTGAAAATCTCTGCCTTTTAAATAGATTATTTAGATCATTTACATTGAATGTAATTATTAATATGGAAATATTTAAATCTATCATTTTGCTGGTTGTCTTCTATTTGTTCTTTTTTTCATCTTTCCTGAAATTCTAGTGGGTCAACTGAGCATTTTTTATGATTCCAGTTTTATCACTATTAGTTCATCAGTTATACTTCTTTTCAAATTTGTATGTGGTTGACCCAGGTTTAAAAAATATATATGTAATTAATCCCAGTTTAATTTCAAATAATGTATCACTTCTCATATACTGTAAGAACCTTATGACAATATGGTCTTGCTTCCCATCTTTTGTGCTGTCATTATACCTCTAAAATATGCTACTGGGCTTCCCTGGTGGCACAGTGGTTAAGAATCTGCCTGCCAATGCAGGGGACACGGGTTCAAGCCCTGGTCCGGGAAGATCCCACAAGTCACAGAGCAACTAAGCCCGTGCGCCACAACTACTGAGCCTGCGCTCTAGAGCCTACAAGCCACAACTACTGAGCCCGCGAGCCACAACTACTAAAGCCTGCACACCTAAAGCCTGTGCTCTACAACAGGAGAAGCCACCACAATGAGAAGCCTGCGCACTGCAACAAAGAGTAGCCTCCTGTTCGTCGCAATTAGAGAAAGCCCGTGCGCAGCAATGAAGACCCAATGCAGCCGAAAATAAAATAAATAAAATAAATTTTTAAAAATAAATAAATAAAATTTACTATAAAAATAAAATAAAATCTGCTACTATTTTTCTAATAGTCAAATATATTTTAAAACAATTAGAAATAAGGGAAAATGTCTTTTGTATTTACTTTCATTTTAACTATTTCTCTAGATCTCTGATTCTTTGTGTCAATCTCGGGTGTCTGTCTGATACCACATTCCTTTTTTTTTTCTCCTTATTTTGAAAGACATTTTTGATGGTATAAAATTCTGGGTTGATCATTTTATTTTTATTTTGTTTTGTTTTGTTTTCAGTACCATTAAGATGCCAGTCTGTTTCCTTATAGCTTGCATAATGCTTGTCCAGTCTATTATAAATCTTATATTTGTTCCTCTCCAGGGAATATCTTGTCTTTGTATCCAGCTGTCCTCTAAATTTTCTCTTTATCTTCAGTTTCAGGAGTCTGAGCATTGATGTGTTTTTATGTGTGTATAAGTACATTTTTAACTACTTGACAGTTTCACCCCACAACTTCCTGTGCTGGGACTTCCTTGTGGCTGATGGCTCAGTCCAGGCAGCCCCACTGGCCAGCTTCTACACCTGGACCTCACCTTTGTCATACCAGCATTAGGACTTTGGCCAGAACTCCTATAATAACTCAGAGAAGACAGGGAGGCCCACTTTGGGACCAGGGCTCAAGAAGCCCTTCCACTGAATGGCTCTTTCGAAACTGAAAGTCCTCACGTAAAGAAAGCAATGCCGGCGTAGGTGGATTTTAAACTATTTCCTCACGATGGCAGTAGTGCACCATCTATGCCAACGAGTATTTTCCTCCCTGTCCCCACAGCCCTCTTCACCCGCCCATCCTGTTAGAAAAAAACGTAACCAAGAGGCCAAGTCACCAGGAAATATGGCTACCTAGTATCTTGCCCAGTTTGAGAAAACCTGCTCACTGCTGTACTTTTGCTTTGGTTTTCATCTGAAAACTGAGGCCTTAAACTACCCACCCTCATCAGGCGTCTTCTCTTCACAAGAATTCAATTTCCACTAGGCTTCGTCTTCACAGTTCTGCTTTTGTTCACTCAGCACATTATCTCCAGCCTTTCCCAAGTTATCAAGTTGTCTGCTTCTGTGGGTAAGTCTCAGGGATCCAGGCCTAAACAGAAAAATAAAATACTGAAAATTCAACCAGGAGGGCATCTCTACATATCCATGTGTCCTTGCCTAGCTCATCTCTATGGCTCTCAAGTAATTTTCCTACATTTTCTAGGTAAAGACATAGGTTCTGTATGTTGAGTTGTTGGCAGCAATTTGACTGGGGCCCTAAGAAGAGGGTCCACATAGCTCTCACCATTAAATGCTATACAATGCCCTACATGGCAGGATATATGTGTGTATATATAGAAGATATATATATATCTTCTAATCGGAGGTTACTCAGATAACCTAGTCCATTAGAGATCAGTTTTAAAACCATTTCCTCATTAATAAGATGTGCCTGCCAAGGATTCAGAAATAACCATGTGCTGATCAAGAGTAGAGCACTGCCATAAAGCTTACGACCACTGATAGCCTTTTGGATTATGTCTTTCCACTCCTCTCAATACACAGAGTTCTATATTTGTGTCCAAACACAACAATAAATTTATACTAAAACTGAATGTTACATGACTCTTTTTGAATTATGGTTTTCTCAGGGTATATGCCCAGAGTCTGTCATACAGAGTGAAGTAAGTTGGAAAGAGAAAAACAAATACCATATGCTAACACATATATATGGAATCTTAAAAAAAAAAAAATGGTTCTGAAGAACCTAGGGGCAGGACAGGAATAAAGACTCAGACATAGAGAATGGACTTGAGGACACGGGGAGGGGGAAGGGTAAGCTGGGACGAAGTGAGAGAGTGGCACTGAGATATATACACTACCAAATGTAAAACAGATAGCTAGTGGGAAGCAGCCACATAGCACAGGGAGATCAGCTCGGTGCTTTGTGACCACCTAGAGGGGTGGGATAGGGAGGGTGGGAGGGAGACGCAAGAGGGAGGAGATATGGGGATATATGTATATGTATAGCTGATTCACTTTGTTATACAGCAGAAACTAACACACCATTGTAAAGCAATTATACTCCAACAAAGATGTTAAAAAAATAAACCATAAGGAAAAACAAAAACAAAAACTGAATGTTAGTACATTTTGGTTTCCATAAGAAATTTTCACTCCTGATTCTCAGGCATTTTAAGACTATTATATAAAATTTGCAAGTCCCCATTTTTATAAATAACTTATTAAAAATGCTTTTTATTGCCCTACTTATATATTGAATATACAGTATGTATGAGGTATATGTTATATGCATATATATACATGTGCACATTTGTTTCTGCTTAATTATAATTTTATTTATATTGGGTGTAGTTTTACACAAAGTCTTCTGCATAACCGTATGTAAATTGTGTGGTCTCGTGTCAGTATATATTTTACCCAGCTTGAAATTTCTTTACATTTTATTCTAGAAAGAGGTCTGTCTTCCAAGCAATTAAAAGAGTGACATCTGTTGGCAATCTGTTCACATTTTAAAGCCAAAAATAAATGGCACCTCAGTCAAAAGTTTATAACTTTTTTTTATTTTCTATTTTTTGCGGTGCACGGGCCTCTCACTGTTGTGGCCTCTCCCATTGCACAGCACAGGCTCCGGATGCTCAGGCTCAGCGGCCATGGCTCACGGGGCCAGCCACTCTGCGGCATGTGGGATCTTCCCGGACCGGGGCACGAACCCGTATCCCCTGCATCGGCAGGCAGACTGTCAACCACTGCACCACCAGGGAAGCCCCAAAAGTTTATAACTTTTAAACTATCTCTGCCATACATTCTTACATGTTTCCTGTGCACATATATTTTTTAGCCTAAAATCCCAGTTCCCTTGTACCTCAAGTGTTCAAATATGTTTTCTTCACTGATTATAGTTTGAGTTCTTTGCAAACATCATTAAATATTCCTTGGAATACTTCATATGTCTAAAGGTGCCTCCCCATCTTTTTGCATTTCTTAGAATTAAGCATACCTGTTTACAAGATTACTAGGTACATCAGCCATGTATAAAGTGCAGTGAGGGCATAAGTAATGCCCATTCAAGCAGACAAGGATTTCCAAAATATGGGTGTCTCAAATTCTCTTGTTTTCTGTGATCAGTTAGAGATATAAATACATTAGGTCTCAAATGGCCACCAAATTAAGTTTTGCTAATAATTTCTTCTGTACATATTTGTTCTGAATTGGTTCTCAAATTACAAATATATTATTGGCTTCTTGAAATACATAGTCTATGAAGAACAAATAGAAACACTTTATCCCAAATCCTTCTTTCCCAAGGGAACCACTATTAGCAGCTTGATGAGTATGTTGGTTTAAATTTAATAAAAGTGATATAAAACTATTCTCAAGAGCTAAATAGATTTAGCCTACATGTCATCATTATACTCCCTATATTCCTCAGCACAATGCTAAACACACACACACACACACACACACACACACACACACACACTAAACATTTCCATTTCTTTTCTTCAAACCCATCTTGGTCACACTGTACATGGAGTTTGGTGCCCTGAATTTTTGAGTCAACAGTGGACAGTGGGCAATTGCCAATAGCATTAACTATTCATGAGCAATATGATAGTTTTTCATGGTTAAATCTCATAGCATTCCTTTATTATTGATCAAATCATAAGAATAACATGCATCTGGAAATGAATCAGTAATTTGACGAAATATAAAGCAATAAAGAAATGATACTAAATGGAAAGGAAATCCAAAAAAGAGGGGATATATGTACATGTATAGTTGATTCACTTTGCTGTACAGTAGAAACTAACACAACATTGTAAAGCAACTATACTCCAATAAAAACTTTTTTAAAAATTAAGAAAAAATTTTTTTAAAAGTAGTATCTGTTTTCATAAAAGAAAAAAAAAGAAATGATACTTAAGTCACAGGAACTCAGTAGATACACCATTGACGTTTGATCTACTGCATTTTGCTTTTATGTTACATTTATTATATAATTATACATGTGTGGGCACCTGTGTAATGGCTGTCATAGTTTGCTAGTATGGATTTTGACTTACATGATACATGTGGAATATCCTTACAGTTTGAGTTGCTTCCTTCTATCATCATTTTCTTAGGTCTTACAAACGCCTCTTCATACGACTTTAAATATGCTTCAGAAACAGGATTTTCTGTTAAGCACAATTTAGAAATGCCATTCTGTTTGTATAACAATTAAGAGTGAGGCCTTTAAATCCTGCATATACATAGACCTGTGCACATATTTAAAAGAAAAATAGATCTTGTAACACACTCTTTTCTTAATTGCATGTTGGGATAACGTTCGTTTCTTTTTTAAAAAATTTCAAATGCAAGCTTTTCTTGCTTTCAACACTTCAAGACTTCAGACAAGTAGAAAGTTAAAACTTGAAGGCAAGCCATTGGAAACATCACTCTAGCAAGTTAGACACAGTCAGTTGTTTGGTTGTACACTTTCTAGATACTTCCCTTGTGCCTATTCACTTTTTAAAATACATGTGTTTATGTGTTCGACTTGAATTAACCATGTATGTAATAAGTAGAAAAAGACAGACTTTATTTTTCCTTTTCATTTTCCTTGTATTAGACACCTAGGATGGTTTGATCCTGAAGTTTCAACACTTTGCTTTTTTCCCCTGAATCAAATTTTTGGACATCTCTCCTGAGAAGGACTCAAGAGAATGGATTTCAGTCTTTCCAAAGATTGACGAAGACTGCCTGCTCTAGCTGAACTTGCTGAAGCTGAACCCAGAAAATGGACCCTTTGCCCCTCCTCACTATCCATTCTTATAAAGGAAAACTCAGTGATCCTCCTTGGCTCCACCTCTCTGCTTTCCTGTGGGAGCGTGGCTGTGTGATCACTTTTGAGAGGCAGAGTCTCTGGACAAAGGGTATTCTCCTGTGAAAGATTAACCAATGCTGACCAACTGACCTCCAAAGAGTTGAGCCAATTGACAATGCTTCTCACCTGGTTAGGAGGTTGTCCAATTCTACAAATCGTTACACAAACTCGGTGATATTAATGGCTTTATTTTCAGTGGCTTGCTCAGGGTTATAAGGAGAACAGGTGGAATTGCAATTTATTTTGGTACTGGTGAATTTGAGAATCTCTACTAGTAAGACTTTTGTGTTGCATGGCCTTTTATTGCCTGGAAAGTGCCTGTTCTTTCCTTTGCCACATTTCCTACTGCGTGGGTTTTTTTTGTTGACTTTTCATTCTGAAACAGCTTTTGATCTGAGATGAGTATCAATGGTTGAGCAGTAGTTAGGGTTGGCAAGAGTTACAATCTCCTGTTACTGGGTCATGGTATCATGCTTGAATTCCTGAGACTCAGAAAGGTGCTGTTGTTTTAGGCTTCCATCCACTTCCTGGCCAAATGTAGTCTCTTAATGCATACCAAAATGTGTGAACTGAAAATTCTTGAGCACGAAGAATTCCAGGTCTAGGGAATTCTGTCACACTCAATTCTAACTGCAGATATGGGTCACTGTCTGTACACAGTGTAGCATATGACCAAGTCAAATTGTTACAACAATCAGGCAGCTTAGTTCATCTGCTACAGGCTTTCTTTGCTATCTGCTTAGCTGAAGTAGGGTGAAGAGGTCAGAGGTCACCTTACATCCTCATAGGATACTTGACCACTGGGGCATGCTTTCTCAAATGTCTCCAAATCTTCCTTGGCTGCCCTTAACCAAGAACAGCCTCAATGATATCTAGACCCAAATGCTTCAGATTGGAAGTGAAAGAGGCCCAGCTCAGGGCCAGCCTCCACTCAACCTCGCAAAAGACCAAACCTTTCTCAACTTCTAGGCCTCACAGGAGTGCTAACAACTTTAGGTTTTGTCAGACTACTTCCTCTAGGTGGCAGTATTGCTCTGGAAAAGCCAATTAACCCAGCCCACCCCCGCCCACCCCAGGCCTACTCCTGCCCATTCAATCTGAAAAAGCCACCAAGACACAAAGGAGTCAGGAAAAAAGCTGCTTCGCTACCGCCCTGTGGGGGGCGGGGGGGAATTTGCTCAAACAGACATATTTTTGCTGCTAGTTTCCCTGATAAATCAAACTGAGGCCTAAACCACCTACTCTCATCAGCCATGTTTTCTTTTCAAGAATTTCATTTCTACTCTACCAAACCTTTGCCGGTCTTCTCTTCTTCGCTCTGCCTTGATCCCCAACATTGTCCCTTGTTATTTGCTTTAATGGGCAATTCTGAGGGATCCAGGGCTAAGAGTAAAGAAAATGGTGGACATAAGGGCCTGGAGAAGAACAAATCTAAGCGCTAGGCCACGTGGTTCTTTACTGATCTCACTGCCAGGTTCCCTGGGAGTCCTCCACTTTCTGAGTGGGCACTAGGCCTTGTGTTGACCGGGAGGCAGCTATTTGGCTGGAACCCTAAGAGGAGGGTCCAGATAGCTCTCAAGTCTGAATTCCACACACTGTTCCACTTGGAGTGACACAGACACTCAAACGTATATAAATTCCAGCCAGAAGGGACAGGATTTTGTTTCATGGTTTCGTCATTTAACACTGGAACACAACAGTGCTCCCATGCATGTGATTATGACCTTCAACAGCTTCCTTTGACTTTATTATTATCTATGTGTATGCTACTTAATTAACTCGTAGGGATCAGTCTTCTTCATTTTCTCATAAGCAACTAACACATGGTGCTTGCAAAGGGTTTAGAAAATAACCATGTGCTGATCGAGAGTAAAAGTGTTGTCTGAAAGTCTGTATTAAGCACTAATAACCTTTTGCACATTTACTTCCATTCTTTCAACACACACAACACAGTTCTATATTTTATGGTCATAAACTACAACAAATTTACACTTAAATTGGATTTATATATGCATGCTGTCTTAGATCCCAAATTTTCACTTCTGATTCCTGGGTAGTTTGAAATTATCATGAAACATTTGCAAGACCTGGATTTTAGACAATAAAACACTTGCAAAGAACTACTCGATTGACCCATTAATTAAATAATATTAATTAGGTTCTCACTTAATCTTTTTTTAATGCATATACAGGACCTAAAATACTAATAATGCCACCACTCAGGAATCTTGATTTTGAGATTTGCCTTACCTGATCATTAATACGATGACATACATGTACAAATTTTTTTTTCTAAAACTAATATTGGAACAGACACTGGATACTCATGAGCCAGAACATTAGGGTTTCTTTTCTTATACTACTCAAAATTTACACCCAATTTTTACCTTAAGATTTTCTTTAAAGCCTGTAAAGAACGAAAACAGAATTCAATAATTGAAGGTTGAAATTTGTATCTCTCAAATTCCATCACCCAGATGTGTAACCTAAGAAGACTTTAATTTAAGGAGGATGCACTCACAC
Source organism: Orcinus orca (assembly GCF_937001465.1). Lineage (NCBI taxonomy): Eukaryota > Metazoa > Chordata > Mammalia > Artiodactyla > Delphinidae > Orcinus > Orcinus orca. The sequence continues at coordinate 113,966,261 of NC_064580.1, forward strand.
CCTTCACATGCAGCTATAATCTTTCATTAATGCCTTGCTTTATATAAATATAAATATGGATATAAATGTCAACTGAGAATTTCAAGTTGAAAAGCATACTCACTATAACACTGACCATCATTTTAAATATGCAGCTTTTTAAAATGTTTATATATATATGTATGTGTATAAACATATACATATATATATATAAATAAATGTTTACACACACATATACAAATACACACAGGTCTGCTTCTCTCTAAACATAATTGGACGCATACTGGCTGTAGTTTTACACAATCCTCAGCACTACCTTATACCGTCTGCATACTTGCATATCAATATATATTTCTGAGTGCTTGAAAGTGTTTTATAGTTTACGGTAGAAAACCCTTCTATTTCAAGAAATTACAACAGTTATACCTAGTGGCAAAGCGTTCAGTTTTGAGAAATTATAAAGTAGAAAACAATTGGTACCTCAATCAGAAGAAATAACCACTTTTAAAACATCTTTGCCATGCATTTTTCTCTCTTCACTTTGCACATATATGTACTTTTAAAAAACAATGTTCAAATTCCCTTCTACCTTGAGCATTAAAACAAGTTTTCCTACTTTGCAGCTTGAATGCTTTTTAAAACATCACTAAATATTCTTTGGAGTTCTGACATGTTTTAAATCTTTGCCACCTGTTTTCGCATTTCTAGAAACAATCATGCTTCTTTACAGTGTACCTGCTACAACAGCCATGCATGAAGAAGTGAAGTGAGGTCACAGGTAATGCCACCTCCTGCAGACAAGGACTTTTAAAACGTGGGTTCATCTTCAATCCTCTCCCCTTGTTTCTGCTTCCCATCTGTGCGAGATCTGCTCTCAGAGCAGAAGTGGTAACCCTTCTTGGCTTGGCTGGGTGGTCCCACTTTTCTTCAGGCTCTCTCAGCTCCAATTTGGGTGCACCTGAGACCTCCAGCAACACACTTCGTCCTGCTATAAGCCCCCAGGAATTGTCCTGTCCTCTGTGCTCTGACTCTGCTACCACAAAGGGCCCAGGTCCCAGAGCAAGGGAACACCACGTGCTCTGAGGAGCAGGGAGAAAGAAAACTGCCCACAGGCTTAGTATTTTGTTAGGGCTTCCTCTGGTCCCGCCCACCCCGGCAGAATACAAAGACCCCACCCCACGACTTCCTGTGCCTGGACTTCCCGGCAGCTGCTGGCTGTCCTGCCTCCCCAAAGGCCAGCCCCTACACCTGAACCCCACCTTAGCTCCTGGTTGGCTTCTGGAGCAGACATCAAGCTCTGGCTGGGGGTCCGGCCCTTCAGCCTCCTCACCTTCTAGAAGGGACCTTTCCAAAGTAAAAGTCCTTTCAGAGGGGAAACCTTGGGACTTCTTCCAGTGACTTCCTCACGATGGCAGTATTGCTCCAGAAATTCTACCTAACACTGCCCCCATGCCCTCTTCTCCCGCCCGTCGGGTGTGAAAAAACTGTGACCAAGAGACACAGGCGGGAAGAAATATGGCTGCCCTGCTTCTTGCCCAGTTTGAAGAAACATGCTCACACTATTGTGATTTTGCTTTTGGTTTACATCTGCAATCAAACTGAGGCCTAAACCTACACTCTCCTCAGGCAACTTTTCGCTTCAAGAACTCAATTTCCACTTACCTAGTCTTTGCAGTTCTACTTTTTCTTCACTCAGCATTATATCTCAAGTGTTTTGTTACCAAACTGTCTTGGGATATCGAGAGGCAAACCTCCGGGATCCAGGCCTAAGGGGGAAAAGAAAATGTTTGCACCTAAGGGCTTGGAGAAGAGCAAATCTAGGCACTAGTACTTGTGGTTCTTGACCTGGCTCATTTCCCAGGTTCCCTGGCAGTCCTCCTCCATTTACTGGCCTGGCACTAGTCCTTGGGTGTATTCAGGGAGAGGCAGCTATTTGTCTGGAAGCCTAAGATAAGTGTTAGATAGTTCTCAAGACTTCATATTATACAGTGCCCATGTGAAATGATACACATACTCAAATATGTACAAATTCCAGTCAGAGGGGACAGACATGGTTTGGCCTCATGGTTTCATCATTTAACATTGGAACACAGGCACATTCCTACATCATTATAGGGCCTTCAATGGCTTCCTACAATTTTAATGTGTGTGTGTGTTTCACTGATATATCTTAGGGATCAGTCATATAGCATTTTCTCATACGTAAATACAACATGGTGCTTGCAAAGGATTCAGAAAATAAATGCGTGCTGGTCAAGAGTAAAGCATTGTCATAAACAGTACTTGTTAGTACCTCTGATAAAAACATTTGGATTATGTTTTTAACATGCCCATACAAACTTTTTCCATACACTCGTGCACTCATTTCAATATACACATACATACATGTATATTTAGCTTCATACAAAACAAGTTTACATTAAAATGAGATTTATTTGTACGTCATGGTTTGGATCATATTTTCATGAAAAATTTGCAAGGCCTGATTTTTAGTAAATAAAACATTGGCAAAGAGCTTCTTGATCACTAGATTCGCCAAAAATATTAGGATCCTAATGAAGAAATGTTCAGTTCAGGGACTTCCCTGGTGGCGCAGTTGTTAAGAATCCGCCTGTCAATGCAGGGGAGCCCTGGTCCGGGAAGATCCCACATGTCACAGAGCAACTAAGCCCGTGCGCCACAACTACTGAGCCTGCATGCCACAATTACTGAAGCCTGCGCACCTAGAGCCCATGCTCCACAACAAGAGAAGCCACCACAATGAGAAGCTCGCGCACTGCAACAAAGAGTAGCCCCCTCTCGCCGCAACTAGAGAAAGCCCACACACAGCCACAAAGACGCAGTGCAGCCAAAAATAAATAAATAAATTTATTTAAAAAAAAGAGAAATGTTCAGTTCATAAGACACTTATTTAACCGAAATTTAATGCCTATGATGTCACCCCTCAGCCATCATTACTTGAAGATCTACGTTTTCTAGTCTTTATTATGCTAACATGATATATATACAGTCTTAAAACTAACATTGAATGACAACTATACATGTATGCCTCAGAAAATATAGGGTTTTCCCCCTTCTCAAAAATTTAACCTATATTTTTTATCTAAAATTTAATCTTAACATTTTATTATTAGAAAATACAAGAACAGATTACATTACTGTATAAATAAAGTCTGTGTCTACATCACTCTAATATTGTGATCCAGGTGTGTATTCTATCAAAGAGTCAAGGTAAAGCATTCATATTTTTTTATAGTCATCAATAATATTTTATCAATGTTTATTTATTTACTTATTAAAAATTAAGTCTCGCAAATTTTTTATGACAATGACATGACAAACTGCCCAGGAAACAGAAGTGAAAAGATGATCCAAATGATGACACATGAATGAATCCCATTTCTTTTTTTTGGCCGCACCACGCGACATGTGGGATCCTAGTTCCCCGACCAGGGATCTAACCCGTACCCCCTGCAGTGGAAGTGCAGAGCCCCAACCAGTGGACTGCCAGGGAAGTCCCAATAAATCCATTTTAATGTAAACTTATTATTGTGTATGAAGATAAATATCAGTAGATATTTGTGTGTATGTATGTGTATAGATATAGATATATACATACATATACATACACAAACTCCACACATGCATATATGGACACAGAGGTGAAGTTTAATTGCATTCTTATTGTAATAATCACTATGATTAAAATATATGATATATAATTTTTACACATGTGTAGACATATAGATGGTTATATATGATGTACAAATATATATGTTTATTTCTCTTTGAACATAATTGGATGCATACTGAAGGTAGTTCTGACAAAATCATCATCTTACACAATTTCCATATTCTCATATACATATACATATTTGGAGAACTTGGAATTTCTTTATTCTCCTGTAGGAAGAGCCTTATCATCCAAGAGATTTACAAAAGAAATACCTGCTATAGGCAAACTGTTCAAATTTTGAGAAGTCATAAGGCCAAAAGTAATGGAAGTTCCATCCCAACAAGAATAAAGACTTTTAAAATGTCATTCTCACCTCTTACACAATATACTAATAACTTCTAAAAAATAAAATTAAAACTCCTTCAGACCTCTGGTGTTCAAATATGTTTTCTGCATTTACTGAGGCTAGAGTACTTTCCAAACTTCATTAAATATTCTTTGAAATACTGGTTATTTTTTAAAGAATAGCCGCTTACATTTGGAATTTCTCAAAATTAGACATGCTTCTTAACAATAAGTCCAGCTACAACAGCCAATTTATAAAGAAGTGCAAGCAAGTCACAAGCAATGCCACCTCAAACAGACAAGGACTTATAAAATATGGTTGTCTCTTCAATCCTCCTGTTGTGTATGTTCATATTCCTTAGGCCTCCTGAGGTCAACAGAGCAAGTTGTCACCAATAATTTTTTCTGCACATATTTGTTCTGGATTTGCTATTGAATTACAGTATAGTACAAACATTGTGAAGACTCTTACAGAATACCCACATCTCTGAAAGACATATGGAAATACTTCATCCCAAATAAACCTATCCCAAGGGAACCACTATGGACAGCTTAATGGGTACATGTGTTCGAATGTTGTAAACAAGATGTACAACCATTCATTCATGAGAGCTGATATTATTTAACTAAATAAATATAGTCTACTGCTCATCAATAAACTCCCCTATTTGCTCACACAGTGCTTGAAACACACAAACTTTCAACCACAGATGAACACATCATTATTTATTTTCTTCAATTGTATCCTGGTTATACTGTAGGTGGAGTTTTTTGTCATTGTTTCTTCACTCAGCATTGGATAAATGGATACTCATACATTTCCTTTATTCTTGGTCAAATTCTAATGATAATACATGCATCTGGCAAAGAAATGATAAATCAATTATAAAACAAGAAGGAGGATACTCTCACTGACATAAACTCAATTGATATTTCAATCTATCGCATTCTGTCCTTTCTTCTATATCCATTGTATTTGTGTGCATGTGTATGTGTTTCTGTGCTTCTGGACAGGGGTTTTTGGCTATAAATTTTAACTGACATCATCTATATATGGGATTTTCTTGTGGTTAGAAATTATTCCTTTTTCCATGCTTTTCTCTTTTATCTTTTGTAGCAAGGTCACTTCAAATGTCATTAAATATACCTAAGAACACTGGATTTTATGTTAAGTAATAATTAGCCAAAAGTTTTTGTTTCCACGACCATTAAAGGTAGGACATTTAATCTTTCCAGAATGTACATAGAACTACGTCTATTTCTATAGAAAAAAATAGCATCTTACGGTAACTGATCCTTTATAACTTGCAGTTTCATTAAATTTATAATGGGAACATTTTTGTTTTGTTTTCTGTGAATTTCAAAAGTAACCTTTGTTTGTTTTCAAAAGTTCAATCCTTAAGACAGGCATAATTAAAACACTTAGGCTCTACCTTGTATTCTTTTCCCCCCAGCTTTTTTGCGATATAATCGACATATAATCTACCTTGTGTCCTTGAGAGGTAGATCCTATTAGTAGTTTGCTTTGAAGCCTTCCAGATACTTTGCTTTGTGCATATTCACTCTTTAGAATTCAAATGTGTTTATGGTTGTAGGTAATCATAAAACAGAGAAAACAGTCCTTCATTTTCTGTTTCTTTTTCTTAGTAAACTGAGAGAGTTTGATCTTGAAGGTCAGATAATTTGGTTTCCTATAAATCAATGGTGTGAGATATAGAGATAGGAATTTAGTCTTTATGAAGTCTGAAGAAGATTCCCTTATGTGTTTGTAAGAATATGTGTGTATGCAATCTAAAACTTTAGATGCACATAGAAGCATGAGAATGTGACTCATAACTAAAAGAAAAATTAGTCAATAGAACCTGGCCTAGATATAACTGAATAAATTGAATGAACAAACAAGGATTATAAAAGAGTTCTTATAAATACATTTAAGGATTTGAAGAAAAATCTGACTATAATAAGAGAGCAAAACAGAAAATTAAATAAACAAATAGAAACTAAAAATCAGAACCAAATGGAAATTCTGAAGCTGAAAAACTATACGAAATGAAAAATTCGTATAATTTTTCAACACTGTGGGGAAAATATCAGTGAATATGAAACATAATAATAATCACCCAACCTTAAGCACAAAGATAAATAAGGCTAAAAAATGGAAAGACGAAAACAAACTTATGGTTACCAAAGGGGAAATGCAAGGGGGAAGGATAAATTAGGAGTTTGGGATTAACATATACACACTACTATTTTTTTAAATAATCAACAAAACCTACTGTATAGCACAGGGAACTCTACTCAATATTCTGTAATAACCTATATGGGTAAAGAATCTGAAAAACAGTGGATATATGTGTATGTATAACTGAATCACTTTGCTGTACACCTGAAACTAACACAACATTGTAAATCAACTATACTACAATATAAAATAAAAAATTAAATTAAAAAAAAGATGGAAAGAGTCACAGTGATCTTTGGGATAATACAAACTAACATTCATGTCCTTTGAGTTCATGAAGGAAAAGAGAGAAATTGCAGGAGTGAAGGGCAGAAAATATTTGCAGAAAAAAAGTAAACTATTTATCAGATTAAATAAAAATGATAAATGCTCTGATTGAGGAAGATCAAATAACACAAAGAAAACCAAAATAAGGAAAAACATAATCAAGTTCCTAAATACCACTGATAAAGAGAAAATCAACAGTAGGCTGAATAAAAAGACTGATTACATAGAGGAGAACAGCTATAACAATGACAGATGACATATTAAATTTGATGCAAAGTAGCCAAAGGATTACCATCTATAAATCGCTGTTAGAAAAATCTGTCAATCTATAATTTTCTACCCAGAAAATTTAACCTTCAAAAATTAAGGCAAAACAAGGCATTTTCAGGCAAACAGAAGCTGATAGAATTGGTTACCAGCAGACCTGCTCTAATATATGTGTTAAAGGAAGTTCTTCAAGCTGAACTTTAATGATAGCATATGGAAACTCTGGACTACAAGAAGAGATGAAGATTCTTGGAAATAGTAAATATATGGGCAAATATAAAACAGGCTTTACATTTTCTTAATTTCCTTAAGGGAAATTGACTACATGAAATAAAAATAATAGCAATATATTGTGATATTTAAAACATGTAGCAGTAAAATATCTGTAAATAAAACCAGAAGATTTGAGTAGGGAAGTACCCTCTTGTAACTTTATTCCATTATTTTATACCTAAACCAGTATAATATTATTTGAGAGTAGAATATAATAAAAGTTTTATATTTTAAACTCTAGCATTGACCACAAATAGTGGTATATCTAATAAGTCAAGAGAGGGAATAAAAAGGTATTTTAGGGCTTCCCTGGTGGCACAGTGGTTGAGAGTCCGCCTGTCGATGCAGGGGACACGGGTTCACGCCTCGGTCCGGGAAGATCCCACATGCTGCGGAGCGGCTAGGCCTGTGAGCCATGGCCGTTCAGCCTGTGCGTCCGGAGCCTGTGCTCCTCAACGGGAGAGCCCACAACAGTGAGAGGACTGCGTACTGCAAAAAAAAAAAAAAAGGTATTTTATAAAGCACCCAGATAATTCGAAATATGACACAAAAGGAGCAAAAAGGAAGAAAGACCAGATTGAACTAATTGAAAAGAGCAAAATGGTAGATGTAAACCCAACCATATGAATATTAAATATAAATGGACTAAACTCCAATTAAAAGGCAGAAATTGACAGTATGGATAAGTAAGGAAAACCCACCCGTATGATGCTTAATGTACACTAAATCTGCAGAACATAGACTAAAATTAAATAGGTGGAAAAGTTATATAAACACAAATTATAACAAAGCTAAAGTAGTTATGGGCATGCCTCATTTTATTGCACTTTGTTTTATTGGACTTTACAGATACTGCATTTTTTACAAATTGTAGGTTTGTAGCAACCCTGCGTAGTATTTGAATATAATCTATGCACATTCTCCCATATACCTTAAATCATCTCTAGATTACTAATGTAAATGTAAATTACTAATACAATGTAAATACTATGTAAATAATTGCAACACAATGTCAATGCTATGTAAATAGTTGCTGGCACACAGCAAATGCAAGTTTTGCTTTTTGAAACTTTCCGGAGTTTTTTACTTTTCAAATATTTTCAATCCATGGTTGATTAAATCTGCAGATGCAGAACCTATGGATAGAGAGTGCTAACTGTATAGTCTTTTGTATTTACCCAGATATTCAAATTTCCTGCTGTTCTTTGTTGGCTCCTGAAGATCTGTGTAATCCCCTGGTGTCATTTTTCCTCAGCCTGAAGAATGTCCTATAGCATTTATTTTAGTATATGTCTGCTGGTGACAAATAATCTTAGTTTTATTTTTTCTGAAAACATTTCATCTTCATCTGTGAAGGATATTTTCAATGGATACAGAATTCTGGGTTGATTTTTTTTTCCTGTCAGCACTTTCAAGAGAATGTTCAATGTACACTTAACACTAATATTGTAAATCAAATACAATAAAAAATAAAATCAAAATAAAGATGATGTTCCACTGTCTTCTGCTCTCCATGTTTACTGATGAGAAATCCATAGCTATCTAAATGAGACAAGTGATATATGACAGTAGTAGCATTTCAAGTCTATGGGGAAATGACTGCCTTTCCGATAAGTGGTCTTGGTACTGTTGGGTATCCATGTATACAAATGAAACTTTACTCCTCCCTCCCACTATGTACAAAAGTCAATTCCATAGGCCCTTTTCAGGAGTCAGAGAAGGTAAATTCATCATAAATCTGTACTGGTACTATGGAAAGCCCAAGAAATGGTGGAGGGCTTTGATGGATTTGGGAGGTGAGACTGACTCTCTAAACAGGGGTTGGAAAACTATGGCTCACAGAATAAATCTGGCCAGTGGTCTGTATTTGTAAGGCCTGAAAGCTAAGAAAAGTTCTTACATTTTTCAAGAGTTGTTTGAAAAACTGAAGAATATGCAACAGAGACCATATATGGCCTACAAAGCTTAAATTAGTCACTATCTGATCCTTTGCAGGAAGAATTTGCTGTCCCCTTCATCTAGGACTAAAGAAATCTTCACCCGCATTATTTCCTAGTCAAAGAAAGAGCATTTTCTAGAAACCTCACTGTGGTCACACGTGTACTTCCTCTTCATGGGGATGGCATTGCTGAAGTAATCATATGATGGTCCAGACTAGTATTTATGTTAGGCCAGGCCCCGGAAGTATATTAGAATGACCGCTAGACATAAATTATAACCTCACCTATGACATGTTCTTACGTGAAACCAACAGAAATCATTCCTGAATGAAAGGCAGAGGTCTAGTGAATTGGGGATAGGAGGTCACTATTTTTTGACAATCTCTTAGACCACTGTCATGCAGAATCAAGAGGGCACCTCACGGAGTTCTATTTTCTATCTTCAGGTCTTAGATTCTAAAGACAGCATGTTGAGAGGAAGGGAAATGAAGGACAATACGAGAGACCATTGGGATCTTGGTTTAGGGACTATCAAAGAGTCAAAGTGAAACTGAGAACTACAGGATGGTGATTTTTGAGAACTGTTAGGTTCTTTTAAATTTGTTTCTGCAAGTGATAGCCCTGCTATTCCCTGAATGTTTCCCAGCATGGTCAAGAGTCATATCCTTAAAATAAGAATTATCTGGGTACTGGTCATCTGGGATCCCAGGGAAGGGAGGAGTGGAGAGTGGCTACTGTACCTCCCTCTGCAGCCAGGTTTTAGAAGACACGGGTGAAAAACCACAAAGGGCAGTTTGAAATGGCATTACGGGGATGATAAGATTGGAGGGGAGAGAAACAGAAAGGAGCGGGGAAGAAAGAGGTGAACTTACCTGCACACACACATATACACACACATCCATTAACACCTCTGACTTCATTCTTCCACAGTGATGTGTTCTCTTTTTTTCTGATTCACATTTATGGAGCTAAATTATTACTTTTTTCCCCAAAACAGTTGTCCAATTTTATTAATTTTAGACTTTCTTTTCTAAAATGTATTTTATTGAAGTATAGTTGATTTATAATTGTTGTGTTAATTTCCACTGTACAGCAAAGTGATTCAGGTATACATATATATACATACTTTTTCATATTCTTTTCCATTACGGTTTATCACAGGATATTGAATATAGTTCCCTATGCTATACAGTAGGACCTTGTTGTTTATCCATCCTATATATATAATAGCTTGCATCTGCTAGTCCCAAACTCCCAATCCATTCCTCCCTTGCTCTCCCTTACCCTTGGCAAACACAAGTGTGTTCTCTATGTCTGTGAATCCATTTCTGTTTCACAGATAAGTTCATTTGTGTCAGATTTCACATATAAGTGATATGATATGGTATTTGTCTTTTTCTTTCTGACTTACTTCACTTAGTACGATAATCTCCAGTTGAATCCATGTTGCTGCAAATGGCATTATTTCCTTCTTTTTCATGGTTGAGTAATATTCCATTGTATAATATATATGTACCACATCTTCTTTATCCATTCATCTGTCGATGGACATTTAGGTTGTTTCCATGCTTTGGCTATTGTAAATAGTGCTGCAGTGAACATTGGGGTGCATGTATCTTTTTGAATTCTAGTTTTCTCCAGATATATGCCCAGGAGTGGGATTGCAGAATCATATGGCAACTCTATATTTAGTTTTTGAGGCACCTCCGTACTATTTTCCATAGTGGCTACACAAATTTACATTCCCACCAACAGTGTAGGAGGGTTCCCTTTTTTCCACACCCTCTATGGAGCTAAATTATGTCTACCACCGATCACAGATGCCAACAGAGAACTTTATAGAAAGTGCCACCTTTGACTCCAGTGGCTGAAATCAACCATAAGTGAAACTGTCTACTCATTTGCATTCACTTAACGTTTATAGAGTACCTGCACTGTTTCAGGCCCAGTGTTACAATCTTCTTTTTAGTCTCTGGACTTTAATGCATATTAGTTGGAAATGATACCAGGATTTTTCATAGAATGAGAGATTTTTCTTTCTCACATTTATTTTTATATTAAAAAACAAATAATATTTCAAGGGAAGAGGGTCAGGGTTAGGGTGAAGGCCTGGATTAAGTGTGTATCAAGGAGGATTTCTCAAACTGCTTGGTAATTAAGAATAGCAATTTTTAAGATAGGATATGGTATAGTGTAGAAGATTCAGGTAAAAGTTTATGAGTAAGGATGAAGGTAGGTTGAGGGTTTTTGTCAGTGGGGTGATGTTATAAGGAAAAGCTATGAAAGTGTCAGAAAAGGGGACTGGGTTAGGGAAGGAATAACAGTAGGGGAAGACTATTTTGCATTTTTCTTGCTAATTTTAAAAAGTGACCTTTACAGAACGTATAAGATCATGTTTGTTTTGGAGATGTGGTAAGGGTCAGGCATGCTTGTTTCTCACATTACTTAACTTTTAAAACGATGGCGATTTTATTTACAGTAAGAGGCCAAGTGGAGAACTAGAATGAAGTCAGCATCAGGTATACAAGAATAAGCTCCATCTGTTTGTTATATTACTTGGTAATTTTGGAAAGTGGGGAATTTACATAAGACATAGAATAGCATAGTTACCGAGGGTGCCAAGATTAGGAAGACTAGTAGCAGATGTGATGTAAGGGTTAGTGATAGATGAGCATCGTGTGTATGGTGAGCACTACAGAGGTTCTTGTTTTTTGGGGGGAATACTTGCTAATATAAAATAGTGGTTTTACTTAAATGGAAGAATTACATGACAGTTGTCGATGGTGTGAATGAGGATCAAAGAATTCTGTTTACAATATTACTACCTGTACAAAGAGTGATTTTAAATAGGATGATGGTTAGGGATGGATTCAAAATTAAGGATATTTCTTTCTCATATTACTTGCTAATCACACAATCACAGGGGATAAAGGAGCAGGTATAAGTCAAATAGTTGGCGAGAGTTAAAGATAACTTCAGGGTCAATGATGGGATGATACCAGGGATGTTTGTTTTGAACATTGCTTGAACACTGAAAAAGAGTGATCTGTAACTGAAAAGGGGCTTGGTAGAAATAAGGATCAAGTGAGTGTCAGTGATGTGTTGAGGGTCACGTGTGTCCATTTTTTACATTAAATGCTCATAGAACAGCATTTTTATTACTATGGTTATTATATGAGTGTTAGGATAGGAGTTAGGGATGGGACGGATCAGAAATTTTGTTAGTGTTGGGGGATGCCTGTTTCCTATATAATTGATAATTGGAATGGAGTCAGGGATAGAGGTCAAGTCAGCAGTAGATGAAAGGTCAAAGAAAGTGCTAAGATAAGGGATGTACTAAGGATGCATACTTTACATATTACTTCATCAGAAAAACAGAATATAGTACAGATAGGGTGGGGTCAGGGAAGGAGTGATGGGAATAGATGTCTACTTGGCTATGAAATTAGAGATTTTTACTTATAATCAGAGGGTATTCTTTTAGCGATGGAATGAGTATCAGAAATGTTTGTTTGCTATATTATTCAGTAGTAGAAAGCACTGATTTTACATAAGGAATGGATCTGGAGTCTACGTTGGAATGAGATTGCAGAATAGATGGAGGGTCAGGGATGGTTTGAAGTCAGGTTCAGAGAGATCTGCCTTGTACGTTTGCTGTTTTAAAAAATAAAATGAACAGTCCAATAGCAATGAACACACCCAGTACCCAGATCTTGGTTTTTAATACCATTCTCCAATAAAAGGAACCTTGGAGAAACGGCCGATTCTAGGACTAGGGCAGGAAATATACAAGGCGAACCTGGAGCATCTTATAGTTCCAGAAAGTAAAAAAACTGCTCTCAAAAAATCGCACTGCTGAGGGTTTGTCAAAGGGACATAGGAGCCAACAGAAAGAGCTTCCGATGACCAAAGCTGGAACAATTTCAGGAACAAAATTAAGCAGCATTGGATTATTACCCAAAGTATAAAATAAATATACATGAGTCCATGCTGATATAAATGAATGATTGAAGAAATAAACAAATAAAGGAAAAGAGACACGTCTTCCATGCAAAAGAATTCCAAATAATTCAGGTAGATACTCGGCTTTTAAGGAGAGAGAACAACTTTCTGCTCTTGAAGTGTGGGCTGCTCATGGTGACTTCCTTCCAAAGCGGATGGTATAAGAGAGAAAAAAAAGTAGTTTTATAGTGGAGAAACCTGACAAACTCTATCTCAGCCAGGTGATCAAGGTTAACTTCAACACTAGGTTGTGTGGGACTTCCCTGGCAGTCCAGCAGTTGGGACTCCACGCTTCCACTGCAGGGGGGTCGGGTTTGATCCCTGGTCGGGGAACTAGGATTCTGCATGTCCCGCAGAGCGGCAAAAAAAAAAAACAAAAAAAAAACACGCGCACACACAACACACACACACACACACAAAACACAAAAAACACTAGGTTATATGGACAGTATGTCCCCTTGATATGATCTGATGAAAATGGGACTTTACCTCTGTGATCTTCCACTTCAAAATCTATAACCCCAGTTTAATCACGAAAATAACAACAGACAAATCCCAATATAGAGTCATTATATGAAATACCTGATCAGTATTCCTCAAAACTGTCAAGGTCATCAAAAACAAAGAAACTCCGAGAAACTGTCACAGCTCAGAGGAGCCCAAGGAGACATAATGACTAAATGTAGTATGATTACCTAGATGGTCTCCTGGAACAACAAACAAACAAACAAACAAAGGACATTAGGTAAAACCTAAGGAGATCTGAATAGAGTGTGGACTTCAGTGAATAATGATGTATTGGTACTGGTTCCATAATTGTGACAAATGCACCATACTAATATAAGGTGTTAACAGGGGAAACTGGGTGCAGGGGACATGGGAATTTTCTGTACAATCTTTGCAATCTTCTGTAAATATAAACCTATTCTAAAATTTAAAGTTTATTTAAAAATAAATACATGACATCACAAAAGCTGAGGGATTTAGTGGGTAGTGGGTCAGAGTTATGCTGAAGATTATGGGTAGTTTGTATGTCAGGTTTAGGGAGATCCGGTTTACACCTTATTTTGTAATTTGTTTTGAAAAAGTGATTTTACATAGGATGAAGAATGGGAGGGTTTTGGAAACAAAGTGAGGGGCAGATATTTGGTAAATGGAGAATGAGGCATGGGGGAGCTTCATGTATGGCTTGAGATTAGAGAGTCGTGTTAGGAAAACTGTATCGCATATCAATTGGTAATAAAATAGTATTTTTGTTTGTTTGTTTACAAAGGAAGAGTGATGATGTAGGTACCTCAGGTAAAGTCAAGATTTGGGATGGAATGAGGTAGAAGCTTCAGTGAGAAGAAGGTATAGAGAAGAGGCTGAACTTTAGATGTTGGACATGGGTGTGATGGGGGAGATAAGTATGATGGTTTCTCACATGACTTCGTAATAATGTAAGAAGTAACACAGTGGTTTAATCCGCTTTTGTGGTAATCTATGTACAGCCTTTGCAATTAGTCCAAACGTCCTGCTAGCATTTAAGACACTCTGTCTTTTTGTTACACTGTGCATAAAGGTACCACCCAGGAGACTGGACAGTGTGTGGGCCCAGGGGATGGGCCTTGGAGGCTGTCACATATCAAGGAGACTTCTCATCCCCACTTATCACACTCATCATCGACACTCTCAAAGCTCTAAACTACGGTGTCCAGGGGGCAGGTATTATAAAAGGGCTTCAGAGAAGAGTTAAGCAGAGCTGTATCACCAGCTATCATACTGTCATAGCATTCAGGATCTAGGTCAATGTCTTCAGGGCACCCTGTCCCTCACCAACTCCCTCACCAGACCTCCGCCTGCACCTTGAATCAAGAATTCATCTGATCACCTAGTGCCACGGTTCTCACCCCTGGCTGCCCCTTCAAATCACACAGGGGGCTTTTTAAAAAACACCAAAGCCTATACTCTATGCTCAAAATTCCAATTTTGTTCATTTAGGATGGAACCCTGGCATCAGTTTTTTAAAAAATTGCCCAGGTGAGAACCACCAACCTAATGGCTGCTCTTAGCCTCCTGCTTCCAAGTATTGGATTGGCCAAAAAGTTCGTTCAGGTAAAAACCTTAAGGAACTTTTTGGCCAACCCAATACTTTCCCAGTTTCATTGACCCTTGCCTTCGGGGTCTCAGCCGCCTGTTCTTGGGAGCTGTGGGAGTCTTTTTCAACTGAAACTGGAGACAGGGGACACCCAGTTTTCGTCCTACCTGGATATTCTGGCCAGGTCATGATTATCTTTCAAGGCAGCAAACTAAAGCAGGGGAAGGTGAAGAGAGTCGACCGTCAGAGAAGAAGGCAGGGGACAGGAGCCCAGGTGGGCTTCCAGGTGTCAGCACTGAGTCAGAGGGAGAAGGAACCCACAGACCAGCAATGGGAACTCTGAGACCTCTGGAGGGTGCTCTGCTGTTTGTGGCTCCTGCACGTGTTAGGAGCCCCGCTGTGTGTGCCCTGAACGTTTCCCTGCCTGATCCGGAGGGAAGCCCTTGAAGCAGGATGCTCCGTGTGCCGGGCACCTGAGGCCCTGGAGGGGAGGCGCTCGGGTGGCTGTGGCCCCCTCTGCAGCCAGGCTTCCAGGGGAAAAGGGCACCCAGAGGGGTGGAGTAGGAGGCCCCTGTCAGGCAGGGCCTGCCCCTGTCCTCTGAATGCCAAGAGGGCTTGAACGTCACCAAGAAGGTCCCAAGGGTGTAGTTCGGCCCCCAGCGTCGTGCCTTTGTGAGCAGAGAGCACAGGGCTCGGCCCCACCTGCGGCCTCTCTGCCCACAGGGCTCTGAGCCAGCCGTTCTGGGGCGCCACTTCCTGACCCTCCAGCAGTGGTTCTTGTGTGCATCACACAGCCCTCTGCGGACCTGGTGGCAGCTGTCGGGAAATGCCCCAGGATTGCTTTTACACATGATTCAAGGGGGTTTATGTTCACAGAACCTCCCCGCCCTTCCTCTGAACTCCCAAGTTCAGAAGCCCTGCTCTCCCAGCTTGCAGTTAGTTTCACAGCCGCAGGTTCTGCGTTGGGTGTCGTTCGCCACAGTGGCCGCTAGATGCCGACAGAGACCGGGCTGAATGCCTCACGTCTCTTCCGGGGCTGAGGGCAGCTTTTCACAAGTCAAGTTTGTCCTCATCCCATGGGTGAAATTAGGACCCGGGACCAACCGGCACACCATATCTTCCCCTCACCTCTCACACACATGTCGGAGTGAATGAAGGCTGTAAACCACTTCCTGCTCCACCCGGGACCCTCCTCTCTTTAGAATTCTCTCCCTTCCGTGATCACACAGTGTGAGTGACTGTTTTCACCAATAAAATCAGACGGGATAGATGTTGCGAATGTAGCTGTCTCTGACTGTCCCTGTGTTCCTCACTGCCTCCCTCCCGCACGTGGTAGAAGACAGGGGTCCGGCTTCTCTCTTGACCTCACCATAACCCAGCCAGCAACCAGGAGTACTGTGGGCTGGGCTAAGGACACGGGCCACATCTTAGCTGTGTGACTTTGACCTAGTTACTTAACCTCTCTGTGCCTATGTGTCCTCATATATACCATGAGGACCGTAATAGTACCTACCTCATGGAGTTACTATGGAAATGAAATGAATCTGTATTTCTCAAACACTTATGACAATACCTGGCATATATGTCAGTTCTTTTAATTTGTCATCTTGGACTCTCACAGTAAGGCCACAGAAATTCTCTCTCTCTCTCTCTCTCTCTTTCTCTCTCTCTTTGGCATTTTCCATTTAGAGCTCCTGGTTTTTGTCTTTGGGATTTGTCCCTGGTTTCATAAACTGTGTCTGGTGGTTGCTAAGTGATTTTTGGCCCTAGTTTTCTACAAAGCCCTGGTGTTGGTGTTGCTGCTGCTATGCTCTGGGTTGAGACAGGCCTGACAGCAAATTACTCGAGTCCCAGTGTTCTCTGGGAACATATGAGAGAAAGTAGAAACTCCCTCCACCCACGGTAGAAAGCCATCCCCTCTGGCGTAAATATTTGACCCTGGGAGCACAGCTTTAGGGCCCATGCATAAAATGCTGCTCCTGGGACCCTAGCCAGGCTTCCACCCAGCAGGTGCTGTGCCCTGCCTACTCAAGTGCATAGTTCTGTTTGACCAAGAACTTGCACAGCTCAAAGGTTTCCTCATTCAAGTACTTTTCTACTCCCAAATTTAGGAAGGTCTTAAATGCTCTGTATGTTAACTATGCTGAGTTGTTCACTGCTCTGGTTGAACCTTAGCTAAGAAAACTGGAAACAAAGACAGACTCATATAGGCAGAATTAGGTATCTTCCTCCAAAAGCCACCCTGCAGGCCCATTGGAGAGGTCACTAGAATTTGTCAACTGTATTGCATAATCAACTACATATGTTCATACCATGACCCCTTAGCTAATAAATTAGGTATAAATTCACGAAACAGAGCCAGGTGTTCCTAATGTATCCTAACGTATCCTAATGTTGAGAATGTATCTCAAGAGTAATTTCAGTAAATAGAAGAACAAGGCCGGGCACCAAGAAGATTCTTTCAAAGACAAGATGGGCCAGACAGTACATGAGCAGGTTGGGAAGTTTCACTAGCATCTCCATCTCTGCCAATGTCTGAGGCCACCTTCCCAAAGTCCATAGCACACTTCCAGGTTTTTGTTAAGATTGGCTAGGTTATTCCTACCAACTCTCCCTCTGAAAACAACTTTCAAAAACCTGCATAAAATATAAACAATATCTTCTTATATGAAAAGCTTTGAAGTGAGTAAGGCATTACATGGAAAAAATAAAGGGAAAATGGAGACCTAGAGGGACAAATGAGGACTAGAGGCCACTTTTACCATGTGAATATTTTCCAAATCAGAAAATTGTTCTGATAACCTCTTAGGACAGGAGGAGCACAAACCAAAGGTCAAGATGTAGACAAAGAAGGGAGTCTAACATGATACCTTCCTTCAATAAGCTGACACACAAAAAGGCTCCACCCCCAGGGTGTAGAATGTGGCCCTGCCCTCCAACAGAATTTCATCACAGGTTCTACTTGCCTGATATATAGGGAATCCCAAGCCTTAAAACTTAAGGTTGTCTTCAACTGAGAGAAGCCCCAATAATTGTCAGAGGCAAATGGAAATCTTTCTGGAGGAATGTGACTCCATCCTAGCCTAAAGTTATTGCTACAGATAATTGTTAAAGTATGATGACCAAAATAACCAAGCACATAAACAAACAAGGCACCATGGGCAAGAACAAGCAGAAAAACAGACAAAAATGAGACACACAAAATTTCGATGACTGTAATGGTCAGACACAGACCATAAAACAACTATGCTTACAATGTTTAAAGATACAAAGAAAGGAAATGCCACTTCTGGTCAGTATAGAATAATGGAGGCTACTCTCATGCGCGAACAACCAAAAACTACAAAGAAATGAAACAACTATTATCAAGACACTGGACATCAGGTTACAATGGATAGTGACCCTTAAAGATGGACAACATGACAATGGATTCCCCACAATTGTCCCAGCTTACTGCCTTGTTTCCAGGTCTCAGCAGAGCCTGGTGGACTCCCTGAGCTGAGGAGGTGGGAAGAAGTGTTGGGAAAAACGAAGTGGCTCAAGGTTGCTAGACAGAGTACCAGGGAGGGGTTTGCACAGAGAGAAAACTTAGGATATCTTCAGGGATACATAGGTGTGGGGTGTGAAACTACCCAAACCTGGGGAAAGAACTCTCCAAAAGGGCTGGAGGAAACAATACCTAGCAGTCATACAAGGCTGAGAATGGAACCTATTCCTATCTGCCAGACTTAAAAATATCAAAATTCAAGAGCATTGAGTAGAATAAGAAAGTGCTCGCCTCAGTAGTGGAGAATACTCCTGCACTAAACATGGTTCTGGTGCTATCTAACAAATTCAAATAATCAAACTGTTTCCAAGTAACTACACTGCATCCTAGTAAAAAGGCACTAAATATTTTTAGAAATACAAAAATAACCAGTATCCAACAAGGTAAAAGTCACAATGTCTGGCATGCAGCACAACATTACAGGCATGCAAAGAATCAGGTAAATACAACCCGTAATGAGGGAGAAACCAATTGGAATTGACCTGAATCTGACAGAGATGTTAATATTGGCAGAAAAGGAAATTAAAACATATTATAACTGTATATCTATGTTCAAAAGGGTAAAAAGAGACATGGAAGATATTAAAAAAGTCCAAATCAAAATTTTATAGATTAAACTACAATATTTAAAATGAAAATTACACTGGATAAGATTAACATCACCTTAGCCATGGCAAGAGATTAGTGAACTTGAAAACATAGCACTTGAAACTACGTATCTATCCATGTACCTGTGTAACTATTTATCTTCTATCAAACCATGAGTTCATACTAATACTTCCAATTCCAATCTAACAAAACATGATTCTATTTAGTATTCCCCTTTTCATATTTGTAACTACCTTGTCTGACAGTGAGAAACCTGGCCTCCATTATACACTATGTTTTTTGTTTTTTGTTTAATACTAGAATTCAAAGAAAGTAGTTTCAGAATTGATAACACATAACTATAAAAAAAAAACTTATGTGAGATACCTACATGAAATTCACTTTTGAAGTAGCTACAGATAGACAGGTAGATAGAATGATAGAATGACAAATAGATATAGAAAGACATATAGGTGTGTCTATATGTATATACATATAAATATTTACATATACATACACATATTTTCTAGCTCTGCCCATGGAGAGAGCCTAGAAACGTGACACCACACTAGGAATGAGCATACTTACCATTCAAATCTTATTTTGGAAATACCATTCTCTACCACAAGGAATCAAGTTTTTTGAAGAACTGGCTAATCCCAGGGCTGAGACTGGGAAAGTACATTATGGCCTTTGAATACCATGTTGTCAAGAAAAGAAGAAAGTGGTCAAAGAATGGTGTGTACATGTCAAAAGGACAGAAGCTGGCTTAAAGTGTGTACTAATGGCCAAATCAGGGACAATCTGAGCATCAATATAAACAATGGCAATAATAGATTATAACCCATTGAGTAAAAAAGAATCCATTATACTGGGATTTCCCTGGTGGCACAGTGGTTAAGAATCCGCCTGCCAATGCAGGGGACATGGCTTCGAGCCATGGTCCAGGAAGATTCCACATACCGCGGAGCAACTAAAGCCCGTTCGCCACAACTACTGAAGCCCGTGCGCCTAGAGCCCATGCTCTACAACGAGAAGCCATCGCAGTGAGAAGCCCACGCACCGCAACGAAGAGCAGCCCCTGCTCGCCACAACTAGAGAAAGCCTGTGCACAGCAACGAAGAGCCAACACAGCCAAAAATAAATAAATAAATAAATTTTTTAAAAAAATAAAGAATCCATTATACTGAAATAAATAAATGTGGAAAAAAGGAAGAACTCTTCCTTACAATGGAATATGAACTAATAAGTGTAGAAGACATAATGGAATTAGAAAATCACCGTTTGGCAGCCATCATAATAATTGATTCAGGCAAGAATCAACAATGGATGCTAAAATGAGTGTTAAACATTTGGTGTATAACCAAGTAATACATAGTCTCAAAAGTCTCTCCCGGAAGATATTTATTATTTACAAAGAGGAATATTATAACTTCATAGTGGAGAAAACTGGGAGACACCACCTTAACGAAACGATCAAAATTATCATAGTTAACAGCATCAGCAACGGGAAACTGACATTTTTTGCTTCTTGATATGATGCACTGAGAAACACACACCAGTTCTGTGATATTTCTGCCAAAAAGGCATAACCAGAATCTACTCATGAGGAAACATCAGACAAACCCAAACTGAGGGACATTCTGCAAAATAACTGCTGTGCAGTCCTCAAAAATGTCAAGGTTATGAAAGATAAAGAAAACTGATGAATTGCTCCAGATTAAAGGAGATTAAGTAAAGAGACATGACAATTGAATGCAACTCATGATTCAAATTTTCTTCTCTAGAAAGGACATTATTGAGATAAGTGGTAAAATCCGAATAAGGTCCGTAGATAAGCTGTGTTAATGTTAATTTCTTGGTTTTTGTAATTGTGCTATGGTTTTTAAAGAGACTGACCTTGCTTCTAAGAAACATAAAGTGAAGCACTGTGTCTGCAACTTATTCTTAGTGGTTCAGAAAAAAAATTACACAGACATATACCTACATAAATACAGAGAGAGAGAGAGAATAAAGCAACTGTAATAAAATAACCTGTTGGTAACTTTGCTGATAAGTATAAGGGAATTCTTTGTACTATATTTAGAACTTTTCTGTAGGCCTGAAATTATGTTTAGAAGGTTTTAAAAAATCTATCATGCTTAACAAAATGAGAATGCTATATTAAAACTATTAGGAAGAGGGCTTCCCTGGTGGCACAGTGGTTGAGAGTCCGCCTGTCGATGCAGGGGACACGGGTTCGTGCCCCGGTCCGGGAAGATCCCACGTGCTGCGGAGCGGCTGGGCCCGTGAGCCATGGCTGCTGAGCCTGCGTGTCTGGAGCCTGTGCTCCTCAACGGGAGAGGCCACAACAGTGAGAGGCCCGCGTACCGCAAAAACAAAACAAAACAAAACAAAAAACTATTAGGTAGAACTTTTATAAAAAACAAGATATTTACAGTCTCAAAGTATCTCCCTATGAAGTATGTATCATCTACCAAGGGGAAAATAGTAGTAAACTCTGACATACATCACCATTACCAAGTATTAGATGTTAACATCATTAATATTGGAACAAAACAATACCACGTGCCTTCTGATATTGGTATAATGCAATGAGAAGGAAATAAAATAACTTCTGTGGTACTTCTGACAAAAAAAAAAAAAAAGGAAAGGGTAACCTGAATCTAATTATCAGGCAACATCACATGAACCCAAATTGAGAGAACTTTCTGAAAAATAACTGACCAATATTCTTCAAACAATTGAGTCATAATAGAGGAAGACTGGAACTATTTCAGATTAAAGAAGGATAAAGAGACATGACAATTAAATGCAATGCATGATCCTGGACAATAAATTGGAAAGTCTAGGTGAAAGGGTAGATGATAATTTTTTCTCTTATTCTTGCAAAATTTGGGGGTGAAATAATTAAAAGTTTTTAAAAATGAATCTGACGGCACTGATTCTTTTTCTATGCTCTGAAGTTGTTTAAGTTGTATTGGATTAAGATTATATTTAAAAGTTTTGTAGAATTCTCCAATGAAGACTTCATAATCTGGTGTCATTTATTGGAGGGAGGGAGGTCCCTATCTAAATTTATTTAATTTCCTTTTGCAACTGGCCTACTAGACTTTTTGTCTCTACTGGAGTCAATTTAGCAAGTTGGATTATAATAAAAATTATCCAAATTTTCAAATTTATTTACACAGAGTTGTATAAAATAGTTTCTCTTTTCTGGCTTAAAGCAATATATGTTTCTCATGATTTTGTGGGCTGGTTGTGTGATCCTTCCGGTTCAGCCTACCTCAGATGATTCTGAGGTCAGTCGGCAGTGGGGCTGAATGATCTTGGATCATTTACATACTTAGTGATTGGCAGGCTGTTGACCGAAGCATACCAGTGCTCCACATGGCATCTTCAGTAAATTATTTCAGGCTCATTCCCAGAAGATGAACTCACATCTCACTTTGAAGGCATTACATTTGTTAAAACATCACTAACCACAGCAAGCCACCCGGTCAAGCCTCAATTTAAGGAGTGGGGTAACAGGCTCTACCTCTTGATGGGGAGAGTGGCAAAGTCACTTTGCTAAAAGACATGCATTTAGGAACAGGAGTAATTTGCAGTCATTTTGCAACCTAGCACACCTTGTCTGGTTGAGTCTTGAGAGCCTTCTCTAAAGTGGATATATTCTGGTGGGCATATACATGAGACATAAATATCTTATACTCTGTGCTCACTTTGAGAAGTCCATCTATATATATCTCTTCTCCACACTTCCTAGGCACCAGTCTGCCAACGTTGCCCTTACCAAGTCCCTAACCAGTTGATTAAGCTATTAACTACTGTTCATGAATACATATATTTGAGGCCACGCCTCCATGCCTTCTTCCAGTGGACACTTGGAGTTCTGACCAGTAGTACTATTTCACTACTCTTTTCCTGGGCTGACCCTGAGTGGGGCTGCAATGCACCATCCATCCGCTTCGGGCTGATTCCAACAATTGATGCAGATCTATATGTAAACCAGTTCTATTCTTTTCTTTCCCTGTTAACTGGTCATAGGAAACTCTGTGGGGGCTGAGGGAAAAGCAGTGAAGCATGAACAATGGAAGCTGGAGGCACCTGCTTCCTAATGCCTTCCATAGTTATACTCAGCTCTGTCCTTATATACGATTTTCATTTTACAATGGAATACTGCTTTATATATGCAATTTTATGATTTGATGGATCAACAACACACACTTCATGACAGGAAATTCAGGTTAAATCGTTATTTGGTATTCCGCAATACAATGTCCAGTCTCTACTAGGGCATAGTAGCAAGCCAGGAGTTGCTTTTCTAATAGAGAGTTGTTGACAAAGAAGGGCCTTACTCAAAAACTCTAGGCATCTGTGCGGTAATGCTACACGGAGCATTTCTCCCTGCCACAGACACTTCAGCAATTCTAAGACTCTTAGGTCTGCTGAATCATAACAACCAAGCAGCAGGGTAGTTTTTATCACAGCTTCGCACCGCTACAGAGCCTTTGCGTCCTTCTGACACCACTCACAAATGGCAATATTATAGATTTCCCGGTAAATGGATTGGAGCAGCACACCTAAATGTGCTGCCTGTTCTCTACAAAATCCAAAGAAGCCTATGAGGTATTGTGCTCTTTTCCTGGCTGTGAAAAAGAGTGCAAAGGTGTGACAACTTCTTTTGGGCCACTGGACCCCTAATAACTTCACTAAGGAGGCAGGCCCCTGAGTTTGATGAGATTTATCTCACATGCATGTGTCTTCTAACGTATGTAGAGTTCCTTCTCCTTGCTGTTCATCAGCTCAAGTTAGTATGATGTCATCACTGTAAGAGTCCTGTGCAATGATCTGTCTGATATCGAAAAGATGATGACCGCTTTAGACTCTGCTGTGATAGACAGCAGGAGGGGTGCCACAGTAAGAAAGTGAAGCAAGTGAAGCAATTTCTCCTGTTCCCTCAGAGGTAGATTTCTTATCATCTGTTGCTGGGGATCGGGGGGGAGGGCATGGCAATCCCATTTGATGGGTCAATATCTGCACACTGATAAAGGAGGCATTGGTTCTCCAGGCCCAGATAAAGGGGGGCGGTGAGGAAGACTCATATTAGAGGAGACATTCTTGCTGGGTTTCCATGGTTGGATAGAAATTCCACTAGTTGACAATCACATGCATTTTGCAGACACTGCATCAATCCTTTGCACAGAATCGGAGATAAATGTTTATGGGAACAGGAGTAAGTTTGTATGGCTGGATCAGCAAGAGTTACTCCATGCACATGGGCTGGATCCAGATCGTGGAAGATCTTAAGAAGGCCTGAGGAATCAGCTCCTCCTTCATCAGGGTCCCCACGCATGAATTTACACATCCCTCCTTTGTACAACCAATACACTTTGTACATGACTTTATAGTACAGCACTCCCCACCTGGCTAAATGTCTTAGAAAGCAGGAAAGAGTGCCATCCATATGGACCAGCAATAGGACATAGCCGTGTTGCTGTATGAACTTCCCCAGTCATTTGATATGGGGCCTTCAGAGGTCCACAGAACAGCTTGCAGCAAAAAGAAGTCCACCACCTCCTCTCAACCTCATTCCAGGGCTAAACCCACAGCGGCCCTTTTGCTTCCTTCCAAGACCCGTGTTCACAAAAGCTTTGACCCTGGACTTGCTGGGGTTGGGGTGAGGGAAGAGGCCCTTCTTCCCAGATGTCCTTATAAACAAGTGACTTTGCCTCGAGGGATGAGAGGGATCTGAGCAGCTGGACCCCTCATGAGAGCTGACCCTCCCCAACCACTAAGGACACTCTGTTCATAGTTGCTTGGCCTGAAAGTTTCAAGTGGCTGGAACCTACTCACTGTCACTAAATTCAAGCTTTCAGAAGAAATATTGGCTGCAACTTTGTGTCTTCATCTTTTTTTCTCTTTTTAGAAATATAAAATCTCTGTCTAATCGCACTCTTTCACCCCTAAGCCTAGAGTCAAGTGGAACAAACGCAGAGAAGTTGTCCTATTTTCTGCGCAGTTAAGAAATGGGGAATTCAGTATGTTTACAATGATAGCAACATTAAAATAGCTCATGCTACATTGCCAAATGAAGGATGACAGAGACATAAACACTGTCTTTTAAAAGATTCTTTTAGAAGAAAAAGTATGAATCGAATCATTTAGTGAAGTACTGTTTGAACAGATGGTGTGATTAACAGCTAACATGTAAGCCATCTTGGGAGCTTATGGAAAAGTAAACAAGTGGAGCTAAAAAGAAATCACTTCATCCCCCAAAAGCGTCTTTCATTCATTTTACTGGGAAAATTGGAAAGTCTGTGTTTTGAAGGCTGTGTTTCCTTGGAGGGTGTAGGAGTGAGCAGGGAGGGTCTCTTTAGAGCAAGACCACATCCATGCCAGGTTCAGTTCTGAATTTGCTTCCTGAGGGATGAGATGGGTCAGAGCAGTCAAACCCCCAGCAAAGCTGACCCTTGGAACCACTAAGGACACTCTTCACCTCTGATTGTCCTGGAAGACCTCATGTGCAAGGGGTGAAGAGAAGGGAGTTAAGAGTTGAGAACCAATTACGTAAGAGGCACTCTGCCAGGACCATCACACACACTCTTTCCTCTAAGGCCAGCTCACAATGGCCCTAGGAGTCACATGTTATAAGGCCAATTTCCCAATCAGGAAATTG
The DNA here is from genome assembly GCF_937001465.1 of Orcinus orca. Classification (NCBI taxonomy): domain Eukaryota; kingdom Metazoa; phylum Chordata; class Mammalia; order Artiodactyla; family Delphinidae; genus Orcinus; species Orcinus orca. Next base: position 113,992,143 of record NC_064580.1, read on the forward strand.
ACGTCGGAAAAGGGGGAAACCATCTCCTAAGACCACGTAGCTACTTCCTTTGTGGAGCTGCCATTGAAACTGTTGAGTTTCAGAGCTCTTAGGAGAGGCAGCTGATTACAGAGAGAAGAGTACTGACCAGGACATCTGGAGATACAGGTATGAAAGTCTCCTCTGCTACCTAGTGCCTTAGGGGCAGACTCTATTCCTTTCTGGGCTGCAATTTCTCCATCTTTAAAATGTGGGCAGGGACTTCCCTGGTGGCGTAGTGGTTAAGAGTCCACCTGCCAATGCAGGGGACGCAGGGTCAATCCCTGGTCCGGGAAGATCCCACATGCTGTGGAGCATCTAAGCCTGTGTGCCACAACTACTGAGCCTGCCCTCTATAGCATGCAAGCCACAACTACTGAGCCCACGTGCCACAACTACTGAAGCCCGCGTGCTATAACTACTGAAGTTTGTGTGCCTAGAGCCTGTGCTCCACAACAAGAGAAGTCCCCGCTCGCTGCAACTAGAGAAAGCCTGCGTGCAGCAATGAAGACCCAACACAGGTAAAAAAAATTTTTTAATAATAAAATAAAATAAAATGTGGGCACTGTATCAGATGGGCTCCAAGGTCCTCATTTGGGTACAAAAATAGTATCAGAATATCACACCGGCTTCCCCAGCCCCATTCCTGACCTTCATCAACTGATATGAGGAAGAAACCTTGCACATTGGTACAGCTCTAGCCTTTGTGCCACCGCCCACTTAGACAAATCTCCAGGTATTGGCTGACCCTTGACAAAGCCCTTTCCCTACTGCTTTCACCATAGAACATCCCATTAGTGACAGCACACCACAAGTTGCCCCAGTGTTCTTTCATTTATCCAACATCTGTGGGTGTGTAGTAACATTCCAGGCCCTGTGCTACATATGGTGGAAAGGAAACAACAGTGGGCAGGAAGGACACAGTGTCTCTCCTCCCAAAATTAGACCCAGAGTTGGAGACACACGAGTGAACAGATAATAAAAATATACAGGCGTAAGTGTGAACATAAGAAAAGGAACCAGATTTCTTCCTGAGGAGTCAAGGTAGGCTGCCCCAAGGTAGTGATGTTGGCACCAAATTAATACATATTTTATCATCCATCCAGTTATTTAGAATCATCCAGGTGACTACCACAGATTTGCTGGCCTTTCATCCTGGCATTCGGTACCACTTAGACCCACATGTTGGATTTCCAGGCCGTTTAGAACCAAAAGTTGCCAAGAGGCAATGAAATCTTTTATGTTTCCAAAGATAGAGAATTAATTAAGGAGGAAAGCAACTTTAGCGTTAATAATCTAGAAATAAGCTCTTTCTCTTGGGCCTGTTCTTGTAAATACTCCTGAACTCTTTCATGTGAACGGCCTTCTAATTGCATCTCTGGGACCTAATCCTGGAGGGTTTGAACTGATTTCCCTTTGCAACTTTAAAACCTTTGATACTGTGTCCCCTGGCAGGTGCGATTCCACTCCTTCCCTGGCCGTTTTAATAAATGGACTTTGGAGAGTTCCTCTCCCCATTTACTAAAGGTGCTGCTGCCTTTGAGTTACATTTGGAATTCACTTCAGGTCTCTACGAAATGGAAAGGAAAAACCTGCTACTGCATGTTCTGTGTTCATACATGACACTGCTCAGCCCAAGGATTCTTTCCTGGTATGGAATGATCCACTGGGACACTGCTCCAGGTCAACAGAAGAAAGAAGTTCCTATAACACCTCAGATGCCTCTCTGCACGGATATTTACCACTTTGCCCCTCACCTTATAGTTACTTGTGTCCAAGGGTCTCCGCAGCCCTGTGCAAGTCAGCTGTGAGTCCCTGCAGGCAACAACAGTGTTTTGGTTTTCCTGGGGTGCTATGTGCCAAGGGCCAATGTCTTGTATGAGGAGGTGCTCATCCAATATTGGGCCAACATCCAAATTTCCAATGTTGCTTTATTGGTCTCTAGATACTGTTTTATTCTCACGTAAAGCTTGCCATAATTCATTCTCAAAGTCAGCCATCTTCATTCTTTTCCATATGGCATCAATATTGCTTCATTTTTTTTTACAGGGTGCTAAAAGTTATACTCTAAACTCCTTAATTCAGAGGAGTTTTCCATTTTATAAAAAACATTGTATCTGTTCATCTCCAGTAATTTTAATAAAAGCTGACTTTTGGCTTTAGGGACCATATGCTTCTCCTGGGGGAGAAAGGAATGGTATAATTGGTTCTTTAATTTACCACACTGGACCATTCTTTAGGGTACAATCCAATCAAGGGCCAACAAGGGTAAATGAAGGATTGTAATAATTCTTTCTAAGTTTATAAAGAATTTATTTTTACAATTCTTCCACTTATTTTCCATGAAAAACTTTATATTAACTTATTTATTGGTTAAAAAAATCAAATATTATTCACCATGATTTTCGATGGTCTATTTTACATGGACCATAAGAAACCAAACATACCTGAAATCAAAGAGCAAGAAGAGTCCTGAACTACTGTCTAGTGCCACGGGAAAATGCTTGAGTAGGAAACAGGTTATAGTCTGACATAATGACTGTGAAAATAGGCGTAGGAGTAGGGAAAGACCACAAATGCTGTTAATGACCATGACTGAACAGTACAATTCTCTGTGGTTTTAGTTCAACTACCTACAGTTTTCTGTGGCTTTCATGTTTTCTCTTTTGATTGGAAAAAAAATGTTGATTAAAAAGAGTAATTGTCCAGTGAGAGTCACTTTCTTTACACAGGAGAAATGAAAGTCCCGGGTGTTCCGGCACAACCAGGACAAGAAATCTGGCCACAGGACATCTAGAGTAAGCTGTTCCTTGACTTGAGATTTGGCGAAGACATAGAATTCCATTTTTCAATTACTCTAGAATTTCAGTAAAATAAGAATTCTATGCATTTGAAAACCTGGCACTCATTCTAGAGTCAAGTAGGAAACGTGGTTTTACATAAGCAATGGATATGCTTACTAGACTTCCACTCTCTTTTAGATGGAACAGTCATTTGGACTCGTCGTCTTACAGGGACCCCCTTGCCCTGCTCTAGTTTCTCTTCTCAGTCATTTGCTCTACCCAACGGCCCGTTGCCAACAGTGGCTTCAGTCATCCAAGGATGCTCATAACCTCTGGTGCAAAAGGAGATTAGACTGTTTTGGTAAAGGGCTGCCAATGCTCTGGATATGAATTAGTTTCAGTGAAAGGAATCTGAACTTTTACATGAGGGGTGCTAATTCCTGCTAATTGCTATCACCTCGTAATTAGATTGGCAGACATTTCACTCCAGGGACAGGGGATATGAAAACTGGTAGGTTTAAAAGCAGCCTTCTCAGAGGATTCTGAGACTGGGGACTGTGAGATCAACAGCATGTTTCCAGGCCTTAGTTCTATGAGGGATTCAGAGGGCACAGACGACCACAAATTAGTGCTGTTAGCCACAGGACACAAGACCTCCAGATGCCTGAGGGACTACTATTTGCAGTGACCTGTAGGGCACAGGTAATCTCCAATTAGTATAATGCAAAAAGCAAATGCAAGGTAGTAGCTAGGCTATCGGATAGGATTTCAAGAATAATCACCATCCCTTCTAGACCAGCAGTTGGTAAAACTGCAGCATGAGAGCCCAAACCGGCCCACTGCCTGTTTTTGTAGGTAAAGTGTTATTAGAGTACAGCTATGCCTATTCATTTAACCAATCTCGAAGGCTGTTTCTGTGCTACAATGGCAGATCTGAGTAGTTGCAACAGAGACCTATGGTCTGCAAAATCTAAAATATTCCTGATAACAGAAAAACTTGCCAACCCCTGTTCTAGATCATAAAGGGGAAAAGCCAGAAGAAATAACCTTGAAAGTAAGCCAGGATAAAAGGGAGTTAAAGAAATCCCAACCCACAGTGTTAAAGCTCAGTGATGGAAGAAATTAACAGAGGAGAAGGAAGGGTGGTGTGTGGAAACTGTATTCCTGGACTAAAATATACATGGATGAGGCTATTTCTACAAAAGTGATTCTGAATCATCTAAAACTGGTGTTGACAAAATATGGCCTGCAGGCCAAATCTGGTCTGCATGTGTTTGTTGTTGTTTTAATAGACTATTTTTTTTAAAAAAAAAGCAGGCTTAGGTTTACCAAAAAAATTGAGCAGAAAATACAGAGTTCCCATACTCCCCTTTTCCCTGGCCCACATTTTCCCCTATTATTAACATCTTCCATTATTTTGGTACATTTGTTAAACATGATGAACAAGTATTAATATATAATTATTAACTAAAGATCACAGTTTACATTAGGTTTTAGTCTTTGTACTATACAATTCTATAGGTTTTGACAAATGTATAATGTCATGTATCAACCATTAGAATATCATATAGAATAGTTTCACTGCCCACCAGCAATGAATGAGAGTTCCTGTTGCTGCCTATCCTCCCACTATTTGGTGTTGTCAATGTTTTGAGTTTAGCCATTCTAATAGACATGTAGTGGTATATCATTGTTTTAATTTATAATTCCCTAAAGATATATAATGTTAAGCACCTCGCATATGTTTATTTGTCATCTGTATATCTTCTTTGGTGAGGTGCCTTTTCAGATCTCTTGCCCACTTTTTAATTGGGTTATTTCTTTATCATTGATTTTTTAAAGTTCCTTCTATATATATTTTGGATACAAGTCTTTTATCAGATATGTGGGTTTTTTTTGTTTTTGTTTTTTTGGGTGCATTGGGTCTTCGTTGCTGTGTGTGGGCTTTTCTCTAGTTGTGGTGAGCGGGGGCTACTCTTCGTTGTGGTGCATGGGCTTCTCATTGTGGTGGCTTCTCTTGCTGTGGGTCACAGGCTCTTGGCACACGGGCTTTAGTAGTTGTGGCACATGGGCTCAGTAGTTGTGGCTCATGGGCTCTAGAGCACAGGCTCATTACTTGTGGCACACAGGCTTAGTTGATCCGCAGCATGTGGGATCTTCCGGACCAGGGATCGAACCCGTGTCCTCTGCATTGGCAGGCAGATTCTTAACCACTGTGCCACCAGGGAAGTCCAATATATGTGTTTTGCAAAGATTTTCTTCCAGTCTGTGAATTATCACTTCATTCTCTAAAGAGTGTCTTTCACAGATCACAAGTTTTACTTTTATTGAAGTGAAATTCATCACATTTGTCTTTAATGGATCATGCTTTTGCATGATCGTAAAAGGTCATCATCAAACCAAAGGTGACATAGATTTTCTCCTATGTTATCTTCTAGGAATTACACACTTTGTATTTTAAAATTTAGGTCTCTGGTTCATTTTTAGTTAATTTTTGTGGAAGGTGGAAAGTGTATATCTAGATTGTATTTTATACATGGGGATATTCATTTGTTTGAGCACCATTTGTTGAAAAGACTATCTTTCGCCATTAAATTGTCTTTGCTCTTTTGTCAAAGATCAGTTGACCCTATTAGTGTGTGTCTACTTCTTGGCTCTTCTTTACATTCCATTGACCTATTTGTCTATTCTTTGGCTAATATCACCCTGGATTAATCACTGTAGCTTTATATTAAGTCTTGAAGTAGGGTGAGGTCAGACCTACAACTTTGTTCTTCAGTATTGTGTTGGCTGTTCTGGGTCTTTTCCTACTCCATACAAACTTTAGCAGCAGTTTGTTGCTATCTGCAAAATCACTTGGTTGGATTTTGGATTGGATTGTGTAGAATCTACAGTTTAAATCGGGAAGAATTAACATGGCAATTGATGGAGAAAAAGCATCTGACAAAATTTAACATACATTCATGATACAAACTCTCAACAAATTGGGTATAGAAGGAATGTACCTCAACATAATAAAGGCCATATATGACAAGACCACAGATTACATCATATCCAATGGTGAAAGACTGAAAAATTTTCCTCTAAGATCAAGAGTGCCCAGTGTCACCATTCCTACTGAACATAGTACTGGAAGTCCTAGGCAGAGCAATTAGGCAAGAAAAAGAAATAAAAGACATCCAAATTGTAAGGAAAAAGTAAAATTGTCTCTGTTTGCAGATTATATGATCTTTTATATAGAAAATCCTAAAGATTACAACCAAAAGTCTGTTAGTACTAAAAAACAGATGAGGAAAAGTTGCAGAATACAAAATAAACATATAAAAATCAGTTATATTTCTAAATACTAACAGCAAAATATATGAAAAACAAATAAAGAAAACAATTCTATTCACAAGAGTATCAAAAACAATAAAACACTTAGAAGTACATTTAACCAAGGAGGTGAAAGATCTGTACACTGAAAACTGTGAGACATTGATGAAAGAAATTGAAGAAGACACAAATAAATGGAAAGATATTCAGTGTTCACAAATTGGGAGAACTAATATTATTAAAATGTCAATACTCTGCAAAACCTATTATAGATTCTGTACAATCTGATCAAACTTCCAATGACATTTTTCACAGAAATAGAGGATACCGAAATTTGCATAGAACCACAAAACCACTGAATAGCCACAGCAATCCTGAGAAAGAACAAAGCTGGAGGCATCACATTTCTTTATTTCAAACTATAATACAAAGCTATAATAATCAAAACAGTATGGTCCTGGCATAAAAGCAGACACATAGACCAATGGAACATAGTCAAGAGCCCAAAAATAAACCCTCACATATATGGTCAACTAATATTTGGCAAAGGAGCCAAGAATACTCAATGGGGGAAAGCATAGTCTCTTCAATAAATGGTGTTGAGAAAACTGGATAAACACATTCAGAAGAATGAAATAGACCCCTATCTTACACCATTCATAAAAAGTAACTCAAAATGGATTAAAGACTTAAGCATAAGACCTGAACCCATAAAACTCATACAAGAAAACATAAGGGGAAAAGGCCCTTGATGTTGATCTTGGCAACATCTTTTTGGATATGATGCCTAAAACACAAGGAAGAAAAGCAAAAATAGGTAAGTGGGACCTCATCAAACTAAAAAGTGTCTGCACAGCAAAAGAAACAATCAACAAAAATGAAGAGGAGACCTATGGAATGGGAGAAAATAATTGCAAACCATTTATTGGGATAAGAGATTAATATCCAAAATATATAAGGAACTTGTGTAACTCAGTAGCAAACTAAACAGATTAAAAAATGGGCAGAGAACCTGAATCAATATTTTTCCAAAGAAGTCACATAAATGGTCAACAGGTATATGAAAATATGCTCAACATCACTAATCATCAGGGAAATGCAAATCAAAACCTCAATGAGCTATCACCTCACATCTATTACAATGGCTATTATCAAAAGGACAGGAGATAACAAATGCTAGCAAGGATGTAGAGCAAAGGGAACCCTTGTGAACTGTTAGTGGGAATGTAAATTGGTAGAGTCACTAGGGAAAACAGTATAGACCTTCCTCAAAAATTAAAAAAAAGAACTATCATATGATATAGCAATCCCACTTCTGGTATACATCCAAAGGAAATGAAATCAAGATCATAAAGAGATATTTGGGGACTTCCCTGGTGGTGCAGTGGTTAAGAATCTTCCTGCCAATGCAGGGGATATGGGTTCAAGCCCTGGTCCGGGAAGATCCCACATGCCGTGGAGCAACTAAGCTCGTGTGCTGCAACTGCTGAGCCTGTGCTCTAGAGCCCGTGAACCACAACTACTGAACCCACGAGCCACAACTACTGAGCCCGTGTGCCACAACTACTGAAGCCCACATGCCTAGAGCCCGTGCTCGGCAACAAAGAGAAGGCACCACAATAAGAAGGCCATGCACTGCAATGAAGAGTAGCCCCCACTTGCCGCAACTAGAGGAAGCCCATGTACAGCAATGATAACCCAACGCAGCCAAAAAATAAATTAATTAATTAATTTTTTAAAATGCTTAAAAAAGAGATATCTGCACTCCCATGTTTATTGCAATATTATTTATAATAGCCAAGATAAGAAACAACCTAAGTGTTCACCCTCAGATAAATGGATAAAGAAGTGATGATTAGGAATATTATTCAGCCATGAGAAAGAAGGAAGTCCTGCCATTTGCAACAACATAAATGTATCTTGAGGGCACTGTGCTAAGTGAAATAAGCCAGACAGAAAAAGACAAATACTGTATTATGATCTTACTTATATGTGGAATCTAAAAGAGCCAAACTCATAGAAGGTAGAATGGTGGTTGTGAGGGGCTGGGGGTGGGGGAAATGGGGAGATGTTGGTCAAAGGATACAAACTTCCAGTTATAAGATGAATAAGTTTGGGGGATCTAATGTATAGCATGGTGACTATAGTTAACAATACTGTATTATATACTTGAAAGTTGTTAAGAGAGTAGATCTTAAATGTTCTTAGCATAAAAAAGAAATAGTAATTATGTGAGGTAATGGAGGTGTTAACTAACTCTAGTAATAATTTTGCAATAATAAGTGTATCAAATCTTCACACTGCATACCTTAAACTTATGCAATGTTATGTGTCAATTATATCTCAATTAAACTGGAAAAAAGTGCAAAAGAAGAGAAAAACTCCTCAAAGCACTACTTAAAAACTTACTATCTGAGAAGAGAATGAAGGTAGCAAAAATCGATCAGGGAGAAAAAAGTTTCTCTTAGAAGATCACACATCCTTTCCCCAGAATCATTGCTGAAGTTCCCATTCTTAGAAATTCTCAACAAATCTTTAGGATGAAAGTAAACATTAGTTTTAGTTAGGTAAATATAGCAATGTCTAGCCTTCCACCACCTTAGTATTCTCTTCTCCCACACCCTCAGCCTCTGTTTGCATTAGACAACTCAATTGCAAAGCAGCGACATGTTCCTTTCTGTTCCTAAAGTGAAAACATTATTTTGAGCTTGAGGCTATGAATATTTAAATCACCACAAGACTTTCTATACTTGCATTTGAATTGTGGATTATTTTTTATCCTACTTAAATATTTAGGGTCTCAGTGGACTATATATTTTTGGCAAATAGGACTGTTTTAATAATTTGTACATACAATCAAAAAGTCTCTCCTTAATTTATTTGTCTGTGGCTGGGATCAAGAAAATAATATCTTGAACACTGCAAGCAGAAATATTATTTTAATATTTGTACAGAGAAAGGAAAACTGCATGCCGTGAGTTGGCATCTACATTATTATCATGGATGCTAGAAAATTAATTCTCTTTGGTGGTTTTGTGATACCAGTGTTTAATGGTAGCTTTAATATAAGCCATCTCTGTGTACATAAAGGAAAAATATATTTAAACAAGTAGAAATAAATGTGCATGATTCATCAGCACAGTTAACTCAAGATTTTCCAGACTTATAACCACAATTGATAGGAAGATTTATCACCACAGCTGCCTGTGTTAAACATCTTTTCCTTGCAGTTGAAGGAATCAAATTTCTTCTTGGAGATTAGTCATTTGTGGGGGTGTCGCCAACTGCAAAATGCTTCTGTTACTGTCCTCCAGCCCTAATTTTTATCTCTTTTTGTGTCTTTCCCACTTATAAACAAATTTTAATGACTTACACAGTCGGGTTTTCTTCACTTGTTATTCAAACCTAAAACTTCAGTTGCTTTGTTGGATGGTAACGTGATAACCTCACAAGGAAGGGTGGGATGAAATGGCATTTTGGCAAATGTTCATAAGGATGAAATCTGAGCAGATGGGAAATTCTACATGACAGTGAGAGCGGAAAGGGAGCTAACATTTCTTGGGTGGCTACAAATGTGCCAAGCACTGTGCTAGGCTCTTCATTATTTTTCAACATCTTTATTGGAGTACAATTGCTTTACAATAGTGTGTTAGTTTCTGCTTTACAACAAACTGAATCAGCTATACGTATACATATATACCCATATCTCCTCCCTCTTGCATCTCCCTCCCACCCTCCCTATCCCAAACCTCTAGGTGATCACAAAGCACCCAGCTGATCTCCCTGTGCTATGCGGCTGCTTCCCACTAGCTATCTACTTGACATTTGGTAGTGTATATATGTCCATGCCACTCTCTCACTTCGTCCCAGCTTGCCCTTCCCCCTCCCCATGTCCTCAAGTCCATTCTCTACATCTGGTTCTTTATTCCTGTCCTGCCCCTAAGTGCTTCAGAAAGCTTTTTTTTTCGTTTTTTTTAGTTTCCATATTTATGTGTTATCATACGGTATTTGTTTTTCTCTTTCTGACTTCCTTCACTTTGTATGACAAACTCTAGGTCCACCTGCTTTACTACAAATAACTCAATTTCGTTTCTTTCTATGGCTGAGTAATATTCCATTGTATATATGTGCCACATCTTCTTTATCCATTCATCAGTCGATGCACACTTAGGTTGCTTCCATGTCCTGGCTATTGTAAATAGAGCTGCAATGAACATTGTGGTACATGACTCTTTTTGAATTATGGTTTTCTCAGGGTATATGCCCAGTAGTGGGATTGCTGGGTCATATGGTAGTTCTATTTTCAGTTTTTTAAGGAACCTCCATGCTGTTCTCCATAGTGGCTGTATCAATTTACATACCCACCAACAGTGCAAGAGGGTTCCCTTTTCTCCACACCCTCTACAGAATTTGTTGTTTGTAGATTTTCTGATGATGCCCATTCTAACCAGTGTGAGGTGATACCTCATTGTAGTTTTGGTTTGCATTTCTCTAATAATTAGTGATGTTGAGCAGCTTTTCATGTGCCTCTTGGCCATCTGTATGTCTTCTTTGCAGAAATGTCTATTTAGGTCTTCTGTCCATTTTGGGATTGGGTTGTTTGTTTTTTGTTATTGAGCTGCTTGTAAATTTTGGAGATTAATCCTTCTCAGTTGCTTCATTTGCAAATATTTTCTCCATTCTGAGGGTTGTCTTTTTGTCTTGCTTATCCTTTCCTTTGCTGTGCAAAAGCTTTAAAGTTTCATTAGGTCCCATTTGTTTATTTTTGTTATTATTTCCTTTTCACTAGGAAGTGGGTAAAAAAGGATCTTGCTGTGATGTATGTCATAGAGTGCTCTGCCTATGTTTTCCTCTAAGAGTTTTATAGTGCCTGGCCTTACATTTATGTCTTTAATCCAGTTTGAGTTTATTTTTGTGTATGGTGTTAGGGAGTGTTCTAATTTCATTCTTTTTTTTTTTTTTCCTGCAGTATGCGGGCCTCTAACTGTTGGGCCCTCTCCCGTTATGGAGCACAGGCTCCGGACGCGCAGGCTCAGTGGCCATGGCTCACGGGCCCAGCCGCTCCACGGCATGTGGGATCTTCCCGGACCAGAGCACGAACCCGTGTCCCCTGCATCAGCAGGCGGACTCTCAACCACTGTGCCACCAGGGAAGCCCTAATTTCATTCTTTTACATGCAGCTGTCCAGTTTTCCCAGCACCACTTATTGAAGAGGCTGTCTTTTCTCCATTGTATATCCTTGCCTCCTTTGTCATAGATTAGTTGACCATAGGTGCATGGGTTTATCTCTGAGCTTTCTATCCTGTTCCATTGCTCTATATTTCTGTTTTTGTGCCAGTACCATACTGTCTAGATTATTGTAGCTTTGTAGTATGGTATGAAGTCGGGGAGCCTTATTCCTCCAGCTCCATTTTTCTTTCTCAAGATTGTTTTGGCTATTCTGGGTCTTTTGTGTTTCCATACAAATTGTGAAATTCTTTGCTCTAGTTCTGTGAAAAATGCCATTGGTAGTTTAATAGGGATTGCATTGAATCTGTAAATTGCTTTGGGTAGTAGAGTCTTTTTCACAATGTTGATTCTTCCAATGCAAGAACATGGTATATCTCTCCATCTGTATCATCTTTAATTTCTTTCATCAGTGTCTTATAATTTTCTGCATAAAGGACTTTTGTCTCTTAGGTAGGTTTATTCCTAGGTACTTTATTGTTTTTGTTGCAATGGTAAATGGGAGTGTTTCCTTAATTTCTCTTTCAGAATTTTCATCATTATTCTATAGGAATGCAAGAGATTTCTGTGCATTAGTTTTGTGTCCTGCTACTTTACCAAATTCATTGATTAGCTCTAGTAGTTTTCTGGTAGCATCTTTAGGATTCTCTATGTATAGTATCATGTCATCTGCAAACAGTGACAGCTTTACTTCTTCTTTTCCGATTTGGATTCCTTTTATTTCTTTTTCTTCTCTGATTGCTGTAGCTAAAACTTCCAAAACTATGTTGAATAATAGTGGTGATAGTGGACAACCTTGTCTTGTTCCTGATCTTAGAGGAAATGGTTTCAGTTTTTCACCATTGAGAATGAGGTTGGCTGTGGGTTTGCCATACATGGCCTTTATTATTTTGAGGTAAGTTAGCTCTATGCCTACTTTCTGGAGGGTTTTTTATCATAAGTGAGTGTTGAATTTTGTCGAAACTTTTTCTGCATCTATTGAGATAATCACATAGTTTTATCCTTCAATTTGTTAATATGGTGTATCACATTGATTGATTTGAGTATATTGAAGAATCCTTGCATTCCTGGGATAAATCCCGCTTGATCATAGTGTATGATCCTTTTAAGGTGCTGTTGGATTCTGTTTGCTGGTAGTTTGTTGAGGGTTTTTGTATCTATGTTCATCAGTGATATTGGCCTGTAGTTTTCTTTCTTTGTGACATCTTTGTCTTGTTTTGATATCACGGTGATGGTGGCCTCGTAGAATGAGTTTGGGAGTGTTCCTCCCTCTGCTATATTTTGGAAGAGCTTGAGAAGGATAGGTGTTTGCTCTTCTCTAAATGTTTGATAGAATTCATCTGTCAAGCCATCTGGTCCTGGGCTTTTGTTTGTTGGAAGATTTTTAATCACAGTCTCAATTTCAGCGTTTGTGATTGGTCTGTTGATATTTTCTATTTCTTCCTGGTTCAGTCTCAGAAGGTTGGGATTTTCTAAGAATTTGTCCATTTCTTCCAGGTTGTCCATTTTATTGGCATAGAGTTGCTTGTAGTAATCTCTCATGATCCTTTGTATTTCTGCAGTGCCAGTTGTTACTTTTCCTTTCTAATTCTATTGATTGGAGTCTTCTCCCTTTTTTTCTTGATGAGTCTGGCTAATTGTTTATCAATTTTGTTTATCTTCTCAAAGAACCAGCTGTTAGTTTTATTGATCTTTGCTATCGTTTCCTTCATTTCTTTTTCATCTATTTCTGATCTGATCTTTATGATTTCTTTCCTTCTGGTAACTTTGGGTTTTGTTTGTTCTTCTTTCTCTAATTGCTTTAGGTGTAAGGTTAGGCTGTTTATTTGAGGTGTTTCTTGTTTCTTGAAGTAGGATTGTATTGCTATAAACTTCCTTCTTAGAACTGCTTTTGCTGCATCCCATAGGTTTTGGGTTGTCGTGTTTTCATAGTCATTTGTTTCTAGGTATTTTTTGATTTCCTCTTTGATTTCTTCAGTGATCTCTTGGTTACTTGGTAGTGTATTGTTTAGCCTCTGTGTGTGTATTTTTTACAGATTTTTTCCTGTAATTGATATGTAGTCTCATGGCATTGTGGTCGGAAAAGATACTTGATACAATTTCAATTTCCTTAAATTTACCAAGGATTGATTTGTGACCCAAGATATGATCTATCCTGGAGAATGTTCCATGAGCTCTTGAGAAGAACGTGTATTCTGTTGTTTTTGGATGGAATGTCCTATAAATATCAATTAAGTCCATCTAGTTTAATGTATCATTTAAAGCTTGTGTTTACTTATTTATTTTCATTTTGGATGATCTGTCCATTGTTGAAAGTGGGGTGTTAAAAGTCCCCTACTATGATTGTGTTACTGTCGATTTCCCCTTTTTTTTTCCAACTTCCCTTTTTATGGCTGTTAGCATTTGCCTTATGTATTGAGGTGCTCCTATGTTGGGTGCATAAATATTTACAGTTGTTAAAGCTTCTTCTTGGATTGATCCCTTGATCATTATGTAGTGTCTTTCTTTTTCTCTTGTAATAGTCTTTATTTTAAAGTCTATTTTGTCTGATATGAGAGTTGCTACTCCAGCTTTCTTTTGATTTCCATTTGCATGGAATATCTTGTTCCATCCCCTCACTTTCAGTCTGTATGTGTCCCTAGGTGTGAAGAGTGTCTCCTGTAGGCAGCATATATACAGGTCTTGCTTTTATATCCATTCAGCCAGTCTGTGTCTTTTGGTGGGAGCATTTAATCCATTTACAGTTAAGGTAGTTATCAATATGTATGTTCCTATTACCATTTTCTTAATTGTTTTGAGTTTGTTATTGTAGGTGTTTTCCTCTCGTGTTTCTTGTCTAGAGAGGTTCCTTTAGCATATGTTGTAAAGCTGGTTTGGTGGTGCTGAATTCTCTTAGCTTTAGCTTGTGCGTAAAGGTTTTCATTTCTCCATTGAATTTGAATGAGATCCTTGCTGGGTAGACTAATCTTGGTTGTCGGTTTTTCCCTTTCATCACTTTAAATATGTCCTGCCACTCCCTTCTGGCTTGCAGAGTTTCTACTGAAAGATCAGCTGTTAACCTTCTGCAAGATTCCCTTTAATGTTATTTGTTGTTTTTTCCCTCGCTGCTTTCAATATTTTTTCTTTGTATTTAAGTTTTGATAGTTTGATTAATATGCGTCTTGGTGTGTTTCTCCTTGGATTTATCCTGTATGGGTCCCTCTGTGCTTCTTGGACTTGATTGACTGTTTCCTTTCCCATATTAAGGAAGTTTTCATCTCTAATCTCTTCAAATATTTTCTCAGACCCTTTCTTTTTCTCTTTTTCTTCTGGGACCCCTATAATTTGAATGTTGGTGCGTTTAATGTTGTTCCAGAGGTCTCTGAGACTGTCCTCAATTCTTTTCCTTTTTATTCTTTATTCTGTTCTGCAATAGTTATTTCCACTATTTTATCTTCCAGGTCACTTATCCGTTCTTCTGTCTCAGTTAATTTGCTATTGATTCCTTCTAGAGAATTTTTAATTTCATTTATTGTTTCGGTCATCATTGTTCGTTTGCTCTTTAGTTCTTCTACATCCTTGTTAAACGTTTCTTGTATTTTCTCCATTCTATTTCCAAGATTTTGGATCATCTTTACTATCATTACTCTGAATTCTTTTTCAGGTAAACTGCCTGTTTCCTCTTCATTTGTTTGATTGGTGGGTTTTTACCTTGCTCCTTCATCTGTTGTGTGTTTCTCTGTCTTCTCATTTTGCTTACCTTACTGTGTTTGGGGTCTCCTTTTCACAGGCTGCAGGTTCGTAGTTCCCATTGTTTTTGGTATCTGTCCCCAGTGGGTAAGGTTGGTTCAGTGGGTTGTGTAGGCTTCCTCGTGGAGGGGACTGGTGCCTGTGTTCTGATGAATGACGCTGGATCTTGTCTTTCTGGTGGGCAGGACCACGTCTGGTGGTGTGTTTTGGGGTGTCTGTGACCTTATTATGATTTTAGGCAACCTCTCTGCTAATGGGTGGGGTTGTGTTCCTGTCTTGCTAGTTGTTTGGCATAGGGTGTCCAGCACTGTAGCTTGCTGGTTGTTGAGTGGACCTGGGTCTTAGCATTGAGATGGAGATCTCTTGGAGAGCTTTTGCCAGTTGTTATTATGTGGAGCCAGGACGTCTCCGGTGGTCCAATGTCCTGATCTCAGCTCTCCCACCTCAGAGGCACAGGCCTGACAGCCGGTCAGAGCACCAAGACCCTGTCAGCCACACGGCCAGGTACATGGGGGAGTTTCTTGCCTTTTGGGGAGTCTGAGGACTTCTGCCAGCGTTCAGTAGGTGTTCTGTAGGAGTTGTTCCACATGTAGATGTATTTCTGATGTATCTGTGGGGAGAAAGGTGATCTCCACATCTTACTCCTGTGCCATCTTGAAGGTCTCTCCCCTAGGCTCTTTATTGAAAATATCTCATTTTATTCTTAGAGCAATCCTGTGAGCGGTTAGGTAATATTCCATTTCATATATGAGGAAATTGACTTTTTCAGGATGGTACAGCTTATCAGTAACTAACTGAGCAGGTATGAGAAACCAGCTCCCAATGACTCCAAAGCTCTTCTGTTTTTTTTCTCCACTTGACCATATAGCCTCTGGTGTCCTAGAGTACAGTTGGATCAGACTTGTGCAACTATGAATGGTCAATTTTAGAATATTTTCATCACCTCAGAAGGATATCCTGTACAATTTAACTATAAGCCCCATATTACCCATCCTTCCTCCAGTCCTAAAATGCCACTAATCCACCTTCTGTCTCTATAGATTTGCCGATTATGGACATTTTATATAAATGCAATCATATATTATGGGTCCATTTGTGACTGGCTTCTTTCACTTATCATAAGGTTTTAAAGGTTCATCCATGTTGTAACCTGCATTAGTACTATGTTCTTCTTTATGGTTGAATAATATTTATATGGATATACTATATTTTATTTATCTACAACTTATAGGGATTTGATGCCACGTCTACATAAGAAAATTCTAAAGCTGAAAGAGACATCAGTGGTTCATCTGCTCTATTAGCTACCTAAATCATGCAAAACTAATTGAGTATGTCCTACTTTTTTCTACAGGCTTCATGCATCCCCAGACTTGCCTAATCCCATCTCATAACTGTCTTTGCAAAATCATTTTAATTAATCAGATTTTGCTTAGACCTATTTGAGGATTAAGGAGCTACACATAATAAGTCTTTGTCAATTGAAGACAGATAACAGAACAACTGAGCAAAGAGTGAGATTTCAGTAAATCTATCAGATGAACTTATTTCATGCCACTTTTACTAGTTTGATTTTCACTGAATTGACTGGTTGTTTTACCAACATATAGATAGTTTAACGTATTAGGACATGTCTAAAATGACAGCTGGAAAAACTGGTTCTAAAGCAAAAGTAATTCAGACATTCACTTGACATCATAACTGGTTGTTTGAGTACAATTTACAAAAATGTATGGTGTGGCCAGAAAATTTGTTTAAAACCTGGTAAAATTATTTTGTGGGGAGATATAGCAACCATGCAAAGATAAAACTCTGTCAAAGTTTTAGTCAGCCAACCAGTTAATATCATTTCATGAAAGTAATAGGACTATTTAATTATATGTTTAACTGAATTGACCAGAAATACTGATATAATGTAACCTAGTTTCAATACCTTTCTTCAGGGTCCAATAGGCTAAATAAACAACTTTATCAGCTTCCCCTTGCCTTCTTAGGTTCTAATATGGAAAGAGAGGGAAGCCCTTATTTAAGCAATTGTACAAATGTACAGTAGAATCTAACACATTGGTACAAACCCTACAAAGTCTTGGCTAGAATGAAACAAAGAACTCATTAGTATTTATCTCTCTGTCTTTTTTTTTTAGTATTTATCTTGATTAATCACAAAACATAAGCACTTTCGGAAACCACTTTAAGTGCTTTCCACAAGTGTGCCCAAAATAGTGCACAGAGAGTAGTACTGGGTACAATCACCATAGCAGCCCATTGCGAGAAGTTTTTCTTCAGGGTGTGAACTGCAATTTTTTGTTACCTACACCTTCTTGGTACTTGTCACACAAGATGATTGCAGTTAATACACAAGGTAGGGTTTATGCAACCACAATCTAGGAATTCTTCCTCAGATCTCATTTTATATGCAAACCCCCTCTTTGAACTAATGTATAATAGATCCTCAAATCCTATGTTAAGGCGATTCCATCTCATGATAAGAATGATCTTTTGTAATGAAAATACTTTATCATTTTAGAAGTACTATTGCATAAATTATTCCTGTTTATCCTTACAATTTCTTATTTTAAAGCATTTTACATATAGTCAACATTAATAAATGCTTTCTCAAACATCATTTTTACAAATATTAAATTTCCATCACATCAATTTTTCATAAAAAGGATAAACTGAAATTGTTATTCTTTCCTTTCTCCTGTTTCTTTGCCTTCTCTTCCATGGTGTGCTTTAGCAACCCTTCTGGCCATTTTTGTGCCATTTTTGTTCCCAATCCTCATACACATTTATGAGCTTAGCATTTCTGCTCTCCCTGAGAGTAATGGCCAAGATTGTGATTCCTTTCCTCCTTCTTCCTATCATATCTCATATTCCTTGTGTACCTTACCTAACCTTTTTCATTGTTGTCTTGTCCAACTACCTCCCAGGGACTTCTCACATGCCATATTCATAAGGGTCCCTGAAACAGGGTCTCTTCCTTTCTACTATGTCCCATTTCTCTTCCCCCAACACTAATTCAGTCTTGATTGAATGTTATCTTTGTTGACCAAACCTTCTCAATCTTTATCCTGATTCCCTTTTTTGATTTTTTTTTCATGTCTTTCCCAACTCTATTTTGCAAAATCTCTTCTCCAGAGGGATGTTGGGTATAAGGAGAGGGAAATATCAAGAATGGCTCTCAGGTGTTAGGGCTAAAGTTAGTGATGTCATACTGAGGTAGGAAATAGGTACTCAAATGTTTTTTGATTGAGTCAACATATTTGCCTGGAGTTCTGGAGAGAGGCCTAAGCTACTGATAAAAAAATTGGAAGGGATGAAGAGAGAAGAGGAGTTGGAACTCAGAGTATATAAAAAGATAATCTGGCGGAGGCGTGGGGCATGGTTACCTGAAAGGTGCTCTCTTCCATTGAGAAAAGTGCAAAAGAGAAAAAAATATTTTCTGGTACAGAAATTTTGTAGCCATGGGGATAGAAAATGTGGGAACCTCTGCTCGAAGGTCCCTGGGTTTTTTAAAAATGAAAATAAAGAAGGAGTTTTGAGGGTAAGGGGTTTGAGGAGACTGAGAAAAGTTTGAAATAGATTTTGAGGGAAAGGGGGAAAGGAGTTGATTAGGCTAGGCCCACAGAGGTTCTCAAACTTTAGCGTGCATTACAACCTACTGGAGGACTTGTTAAAACACCGAATGCGGGGCTCCAGCCCCAGAGTTTCAGATTCAGCAGGTCTGGGGCCCAAGAATTCACATTTCTAGCAAGTTTCTAGGTAATGCTAATGTTGCTGGTCAAGGAGGCCACACCTTGAGACCCACTGGTTTAGGATATAGCGAGCAGTTGCCAGAAAATGTAAAAGAGCTCAGCTGAGTTTGAACACCAGTCCACAGGTTTTTGAAATTTTTCTCAAGTAGCTTTTAGCAGCCCAGGTGTGGAAATCAGAGAAGGTAGCTGGTTGGATTGCTGGATGTGTGTTGAGCTACAAATATGAAATGCGAGCAAATGAAATGAAACGCAAATGAAAAGCAGATTAAATGAAATGCCAGCACCTAGTTGGTACTCAATAAATGGTAGCTGCATTATAAAAAAGATGAGATAGCAAGTGTTGGCAAGGATGTGGAGAAAGGGAATCCTTGTGCACTGTTGGTGGGGATGTAAATCAGTACAGCCACTTTGGAAAACAGTGTGGATGTTCCTCAACAAATTAAAAACAGAGCTACCATATGATCATGCAATCCCCTTTCTGGATATATATCCAAAAGAAATGAAACCAGGATGTCGAAGAGATATCTGCACTCCCATGTTTATTGCGGCATTATTCACAATAGCCAAGACATGGAAACAACCTAAGTGAACATCAATGGATGAATGGATAAAGATGTGATATTATATAATATGAAATATATGATATATAAAATATAATATGTGATATATATGAATATTATTCAGCCATGAGGAAGAAGGAAATCCTGCCATTTGTGACAAGATGGAAGGATCTTGAGAGCATTATGCTAAAGTGAAATAAGTCAGACAAAGACGAATACTGTGTGATCTCACTTACACATGGAATCTTCAAAAAGCTGAACTCATAGAAAAAGAGAGTAGAATGCTGGATACCAGGGGCTGGGGGGTGGAGGAAATGGGGAGATGTTGGTCAAACTGTACAAACTTCCGGTTATAAGATGAATAAGTTCTGGGGATCTAATGCACAGTATTGTGGTTATAGTTAACAATACTGTACTATATACCTGAAAGTTGCTAAGAGAGTAGAGCTTAAATGTTCTCCCCACAAAAAAGGAAAGGTAATTATGTGACATGATGGAGGTGTCAGCTAACACTTTGGTGGTAATCATATTGCAATATATGTGTATCAAATCAACACATTGTACACCTTAAACTTACACAATGCTACATGTCAATTATATCTCAGTAAAGCTGGAAAATTAGATAGATAGATAGATAATTAGCTGCTTCTCTATGCCTATACAATGCCTTTGCTGGACTCTGCTGCCCCTCTGGGACTGGCCAAGTGACAGCCTGTTCTTGCCTTTTTTTTTTTTTTTTTACTGAAAGCATACCAGGCAAGCCCTCAACTGTCATTGTAGATAGATGACTTCCCAAATATTGCCATATAAGTCACTGTATTTCAGTTTACCCCACCAACGCATAAAAGTTTCCATATTAAACTAAGCGGGTAACTGTTGCCTTCTGAATGCTCCCCAGTTCCTTATCCGTACCTCTAATGCTAAATAAAGGTTGTTGCCTTGTGGCTTCATTATGTACCTATTTTGTCCTATGTCCTCAAATGCAGGAATTATGTCTCACCTGTAAACACTGAAGTCCTGTGGTATAGGGGATCTTTGCTGCTTCTAGTCCCACTACTGAGTCAGCTCTCCCTAGATTCACACCAATGGCAGAGGCTATGCCTCAAACCAGACCGTATTTGGCCCGCCAATGAAAGCACACCACAGAGAGAGTGCTTGTCAGATCACGTGTTTAACTGTTGCCATGTTGTATGCACAGATGCACCTCATGCCTTTCTACATGTCATATGAGGATACGTTACCTTCTCAAATATAGAGAATATGTTATACTCTATATGTTAGCCTGAACCCAGACCACGACAACACTGGCTCCCCAAATCACATTATACAGTGCATACGAGGGACATGCTAATCTTCTCTGCGGTGTCCCAATTTTAATATAGATCCTGCTGGGCTGAGCACAAACTACATGTAAAGCACGGGGGCTGGCTGCTTCCTTTAAATCTGAACACAAAACCACTCCTCCACCCCCTACCAATCCCACTTATAACTCATGTTCAACTCATAAAACCCCTCAAATTTCATGACTAAAGTGAATCTCTTATAAGCAAAATCTTAGCAGTTCAAGGCCCCTCAAACTTCACTATGTGCAGTGTCTATATACAATGTCTCTATGTGTGAGACGGTGTGCTAAAAATAACTGAAGACCTAAGAGCATCTTTGAGGGGCTGCTTTAATGACTTCCAGTTATTAACATGGAAGAAGATGTCCAGGATAACATGGGGAAATTTTAAAATTTTTGTGGAGAACAAAGAGGAGCATTCAGTTAATTTCTAAATAGCATGCATATAGTCTTGTGGACACTGTATAGGGGCAGCTGTCACTGAGGTCACACCTGTCACTTAGTGCCTGCAGGGACTGCCCTCTAAATAACCCTGGGGTAGGTGGTTATGCCTCTCATTACACCCTGTGAACCAAAGTCCCAGAAATCACACTATGAAAAGCCCCTCCTCAAATTACATCATTCACAAATGCAATAGAAACCATTACAATTTTGTTCTAAGTTAGCCCAATAAGGCCACTTTAACTGAGACAGTTTGAAATTAAGGTCATCTTCTCAGGAATTTGTTATGAAGTTGCTAAGCGGGATCAGTTTCCCAGAGCTGAAGTGAATTTTGCTGTTGTAACTTGAGTTGAGGCACATAGGACAGCTGGTGGTCTACCAAAAGGAAGGAAAAGCATGCTCAACAGAATGAAAGCAGCTGTGAGGTTCCCAAACATGGAGTCTACCACATCTGGCACTGGCTGGACTTTCACATTATCTGGAAGTTTTCCAGGCTGCTGTCTCCTGATTTCATGGTCACTGGTGCTGAGCCTCCTGGAAATGGTTTCTCTGATCTTTAGAACCAGTAATTCCCATTCATATACAGGGTAGTTGATTACAGTTGTAAACAGCTTCTTCAAGATATACACACATAGGCACAGTCTCTAGAGATACTCTTAACAAAAAGATTGCCAACACTTCCCTGTTGGAGACATCTGTCTCCACTTTGTAAACAAGACAGTTTACTTGGGCTAGGTTGGAGAAGAAGGTAAGCAGAATCCATAGCTGCCAGAATGCCTCGGCCACAGCAAAGGTTCTACAATTCTTTGGGAGGTTTGTCAGGTGAAAGGTCAGAATAGATAAATTAAACACGAATTTGTGAATGCTCTTGAAGGGGAGAGGTGGTTAGGAGAGTAGCTAACATTTTGAAAACATGGGATAAGCAAAGTAGATCACCAAAATAGTTACACGGCACTATGCATTTGTATACATCAAATACAAAAAGAGGGAGAGAGATTATACATATATATATGTATATATACATGTATATATATGCATATATACACAAGTACATATACAAAAAAACTGGCCCACGTGGCCAGTTTCACAGAGGAATGTCCCCTCTAACACCCCCAACCCCATCTGACCAATATTATCTCCTATATGTTAGCCTGTAGTAGATGGTTCCAGAGAATTCCTGTAACTGCTCCTGTAGTGTAGTGTTGTTATAAGGCCAATTCTAGAAAAACAATGTAACTCTGAAGAGCAGTAACTGACAGTCATCTTCTCTTGATGGAGGAAGAAAAACATGTTGATGCTAGGTCATGCTTTCCCCTCAGTGTGGACATGAACTTTATGTAATCTGCACAAAATAAGATACTGTTCAGATGAAGATTACTGGGCTCATTTAGGAGTCCCCAATGTAATCACATTGAAAGAAGGGCTACCATCTTCAGGTCTCTTCTCATTCCTGCACAATCCCTCTATATTTCAAAACTCTTTACAACAACACACAGCACTAACCCACCATGGACCTACGGTCTTATAATCTGATTCAAAGATTTGGGAGCTAAAGTTAAAGTTGTCTCCAGTTTGATACTCCTTTGACCTTCCTGGCCTGCCAGACACAGGCCCATGAACTACGTAAAGTCCACAAATATCCCACCCAGGCTGCTTGGTGGGCTTGTTGTAAACTGCTCTGCACTTTGATCCTTCTCTATTGGGGCAAAAGGAGGGGAAAGGTAAAGTCTAAACTTTTAGGATTGATACAAGTCCCTGTGCTCCATATTGTTTCTCTTGCTGGATGTGGAATATATTTTCTTTTAATCTTGCTCCACAAATATATTTTTGCTAGACCTCCAGTGCATAGAACTGAATTAATTATGATTTTCAGTTCATGATACTTCATCACTAGTTCATGAATTTATTTTCATTTATTTATTTATATATCTACTTATAACTGAACACCTGTAAAAGTACCAAACCGGAACTAGAACATTAACAGTAATTTACCTGTGTTCTTCTCTCTTATCCAATCCTTCTATCTGCCTCATCAAAGGTAACCACTCAGGGCCACCACAAGCCCAACCACTAGAGCTTTTATGCAAATTAGAGAAAGATGTCCTTTCCCTAAGCACATTTTTTAGTTAAAATATCATTTATTTATCAAAAATAAAAACATCACTATGTTCAGCACAAATTATATAAATAAAATTATTTCAAATTATTATATAAAAATTAGAAAATTAGAAGTGATTTGAAGTTTTAATTATAGTTATTAGAAAATCAAATTCTTTATAATATAAAAATTTCTTTTAAAATAGCTACATGTCTTGCTTTCATGAAACTGAATATCATATGAGAATTTGAAAGCTTATTTACTCCAATATCTTGTTTTCAAAAGAAGTAGCCAATAGATTTTATAATCTTTCTAATATATTGTATTCCTTAAGTAATTTTAAATAAATTTTAATTTTGAGGTACTACATTCTTCACTGATGACCAATATTGGAAAATTAAATATATCCAGAGAGCCACAAAAATATATAGAAGTGTATAGGCCAATCATACTAGGTATTAAAATACAATATGAGAGAGTTATTTCCTTACACAGTGATCTTCAAGCAATATCACATCCCTTACAATATTGATTGGTCAATTTCAACTATAAATTTTTTACATAGTTTCAATAGTTCACAGTCTTCATAATTCATCAAATCACTAGTCATCTGGAACATTGAAAAGGCCATAGTATTAGTACATTTTGACTTGGTTCATCCTTTTGGGTATTTAGAGTTCCATGTTAACCCAGATAGAAATTTCCTTGTTTTAATGCTCATCTCAGAATTACATCCACAAACAGAAGACCAAATGACATACTGCTAGAGAGTAGACTAGCACTGAGCATCTACTCAATCCTCACTTTTAGCAAAGCCACACCTGTTTTGGATATCTACCAAACAGGGCAGCAGAAAAGTTCTTCTACTAGGTATTCTCTTTATACTTTGCCTGGTATTTTGGGCACTCAGAAGGACATACTGACTGTGTAGCCCATAGGCAATGCTTTTGGAAGAAAGCCTAGGTAAATCTCTGGAGTCAGCTTCTTTAAGACACCATGAGGTCATGAATTGAAATGATGTATTTATCCAAGGCTACAAATGATAGCTTAGCCAAAGAAAGAGCCCAAGTCATGATTAAGAGGGAAGCTATAGTGGACACTGATATAGCCCCACGATATTCACTCCCCAGTCTTCCAGAAATACGACCTCATCTTCTGCTCGATGATATACTTTGCCTAACTTTCAACCCATTTGATTTGATTGGAAATGACCTCCACTCTCAGTTCCAGGAGTAGCCTTTATTTGGCCAAATCAAATCAGCATATCCCTGGCCATAGTGATTATCTCATGGATTGGCATGTGACTAAATCTGAGCCAATGAGAAGCCATGAGCCCTTTACTGATGTTTCCGAGAGGTAGAAGTACTTTCCTTTTCCATTGACTTTGGCTTTATGAGAATATGAAACTTGGGGCTGCTTCAGCCATCTTGTTACCAAGAAAGGAGGCAACCTGGAAAAGCCAGCAGAGAGAAAAAGCAATGCCAAGATAGTCACAGAAATTGGCCCTAACATTATCACTTGAGCCTCTGTAACAAGCTACAATTGAAGCCATTATTACTCCTAGACTTCATTAGCATGAACCAATAAGTCCCTCCTTTCTTGTTTAAGCCATCTATGTTTGTAGCCAAACAAATCTTGATACAGAAGCCAAAAATCAAAGCTAGAAAAATAGTATGAAGTGGCAAGTCTCAGAGTTGAGTAAAACTATAAATGGGAAAGAGCACCCTCAAAAATCAGAGCACAAACCAGGGGCTGGAAATACAAAATGGCACCTGGTTGCTGTAGGGGGTTGGATGGTGCCCCCCCAAAATATATGTCCATCTCAACCTCAGAATGTGACTTATTTGGAATAAGGGTCTTCGTAGATGTTATGAAAGTAAGGATTTTGACATGAGATCATCCTGGATTAGGGTGGGCCCTAAATCTAATGATAAGTATTATAATAGACAGAAAAGAAGGAGACACAGAGGCAGACACAGGGGAGAAGACCATGTGGATATGGAGGCAGAGATTGGGGTTATGCAGCCACGAGCTAAGGAATGCCTGGAACCACCAGAAGCTCAAAAAGGCAAAGAAGGATTCTCCCATAGAGTCTCTGGAGGGAATGTGGCTTTGCTGTCACTTTGACTTCGGACTTCTAGCCAAACCAGAACTGTGAGAGAGTAAATTTGTGTTTTTCTAAGCCACCAATTTTGTGGTAATTTGTTACAGCATCTCATAATGCAGATGCTATGGAAGACAGATGCAAGATATAAAATGTGTTATGAGGAGAATATCCATCACTGCTGGAAAAATGCCAAGACTGTGTGAATGAGGCATATTGGAGATAAAAACTAGATTGACCTCTAAGAGGAGTAGGGAAAGGATACAATGATCTCTTGGGTCACCCCATCCTGTTTCTGATCATTTAAAATATGAGACTGCTAAAAGTCTTGGTAAGCTTAGTCACTATTTTGAAAGGGCCACAGTGGTGATATTGTGCCATAGGCTCATGGGTATAGGTCTTCTCTGCCAGGAGTACAGCTGTGTATGATCATCCTTATCATTATACAGTACTTTCCAGATAAGATCATACATATCTTCCACCAGGTTTGTTTACCAGTTATATAGGATTTGATTGAATCAGGCTCTGGGGTAGAGGTGGCTGGAGTCAGAGTCTTGTTGGGACAAGAACAACCCCCATCACAATGTTAGATTCATTTTATTTTACGGGTAGAAAGCCACAGTAGATCAAGGTTGTGAAACTAGGCAAAGGTAAAGGAACTTGAAGACTTGCTATTTCAAAGGCCCATATAATCTTTCCCTCTTTTCAGTAAGTTGTTTACTATGGCTCTCAAAACAGAGAATTATGGAATGAATTGTTAGTAACTTGTAAATTTTGGAGAGAGGAACTACGGTTTCTCCATTCTGAGTTCTGTCTAATGCAAAAAATATATAGAATATGGTACATTGATAGTCAAAAGGGGATCAGAGAGTATCAACTTTATTAGTGAACAGGGCAAGTGCTCAATAACCTCCAAAACATATGACTTTCTCGCTAAAGCTAGATTAGAGAATGTAGCTGTAACTTGAGATCAAAACAGCATCTTTCTATTACCTTGCTGAAACTAGATTAGACCTGTCTTTGCAGAGAGTTGTATCTATATGGTAGATTCTGGCTTACAAAGTCATTTCTAAGGACCACAGGTCTGCTTTACACATATAGTTACCAGCAAGAGAACAAACAAAAGTGTGTGTGTGTGTGTGTGTGGGAAAGAGAGAGAGAGAGAGAGAGAGAGAGAGAGAGAGAGAGAGAGAGAGATGCTGACCAAGTTTCCATATAGAAGGTGGCATGTTATAGGCCCTGCATACATGGGAGCAGGTAACTGCTTACACATTTACCAATCCATGAGTAACGCAGTTAAAGGGAAAAAGCGAGAAAGAGTAATATTAATTCTGTTTTGGAATTATTGTTACTTTACCCATTTGTTGAGTGTGGCTCAACAGATGTCAAGCAATCACCAATCATACTAGTTATTCTTCCTTCATTAGGCAGAACCAAGTAATGAATGGACAGAATAAATGGGGCAGAATCTCCTTCCTCTAAACTATCTTTGAAAGGTAGAAGAGTTGATAGAAGTTCTGTCTTCCAGAACTGGGGAATGGGGAGGAAGTGTTTTCTTATAGTACCATTGAATGGATTCCAGGAAGTGATAAACATTTCTGATTTACATGGGAGTTTCTCACTGTAGATCCCCTGGGACATTTTGTCATAAGACATCTTGGCTGGGCCTTGGCCAAGGAATTTCACTGGAACATACTAAATCATTATTTTATCTTTATTAGAATGGGTTTATCATCATCACTTAAAAGCAATATCATAAAGACCTTAAATATTAAATGTTCAAAGATCCATGCTCCATGAAGTTTATCCATGAAGATTAATAGTAATAAGTAGAATGATCAGATATTGTGTAGAGACCACAGTTAAGTGGTCCTTTATCAGAAGTGTAGCACTGCATTTTTCTTTAGAGGGGAAGAGAAGTGCTTGATGAACTGGGGTCAATAAACTGGCAGAAAGCTTTGATGCCTGAAGATACTATATAAATTTGGCAGGAAAACAGACACCGGGCATCAAATCAGTCACTCAGCTCTATTCACAATGCAGGAAACTTTTCTCTTCATCATGTCCAAAATTACTTCCAAATTCTAGGTACAGAGGGTCACATAAGGCAAGACTTGGCAGAAATGTAATAATTGCTAAAAGGTGTGCCGTATGCAACTCTTAAGGTAGAACAGGGTGTTCCTTCTTGCCAAACAGATATATTCACCTTCCACGTCTTTCATGATCATATAGATATCATATAGATTGACACTAGAAGTGGTCTGGCCTCCACCATAGGAGTGCCTTGGTGATCTTTGCCAAGAACAAAAATTTAATGAAATATTCCTGGACTACCACTGACTCACAGCCACTTTCTGAGGTTGCTATCCATGTCATCTGATTTCTTAACTTCTAGACCACTTCTAGGGAGCCTGGGTCTTTGGGCACCTTTTAAAAACATTCAATCTTATCTAAATAAGGAAGGGTGACAGGTGCAAGATGACTTTCCAGAGAAGTTTCTATGTATAAAAATAGTATTTGGGGAGCAGGACTTTTGGAATGAGTCCAGCTTACCCTCTCCCCAGCCAAACAACAATTTAAGTGATGAAAATTATTTTAAAAATAATTCAAAGTCACTGGAAAATTTCCTAAGGGCTACAGAAAATGGAAAAAACATTCATTCAAGAATATCTACTAAATCTCAGCAGGAACAGTAAGTCTGTGACCTTTGAGCCACAATTCACTCTATTACTCTCTCTCCTCTCCCAGCTCATGTTATGGAAGTCTACTGTGGGCATGTGTAGCCAAGAAGTTAGGGGTTCCTTCTCCCCCAGTTTCTAGTTTGGGGATACAGTTTCACCCAGAATGGTGAGGTTGCTGTTGTTTCTCATACCTTCTAGCAACATGTTACAGAAACTCTATTCCAGCCAGGCATGGCATATAGGATGGGTCTCTCTTTAGCTACCCATCGTTCACTCGTAGGGTGTAAGCTCTACTCTAGGTGTAGGAGGCCAATAATACTGCCCCCAACCACCTCTGCCACAGCTGGCTCATAATGCAGAGATTTCATGCAGGGAGGGGTAAGCTAAGAAGACTAGAAGCTACCACCTTCCTCCAGTGTCCATCTTATAGAGGGGGAGGGTCACCCTGGGTTTGAAATCAAAGTATGTTCTCTAGCCATAGTGGAATTAAATTAGAACTCAATAACAATAAATTTTGGGAAATTCACAAATATGTGGAAATTAAACAACATATTAGTAAATAACCAATGGGTCAAAGAAGAATCATGAGAATTTGAAAAGTACTTTCAGAGGAATGAAAATTAAGACACAACATACCAAAATCTTCTCTAACACCATACACAAGAATAAACTCAAAGTGGATTAAAGACCTAAATATAATACCGGATACTATAAAACTTAGAGGAAAACATAGGCAGAACATTCTCTGACATAAATCGCAGCAAGATCTTTTTGATCCACCCCCTAGAGTAATGGAAATAAAAACAAAATAAACAAATGGGACCTAATTAAACTTAAAAGCTTTTGCACAGCAAAGGAAACCATAAACAAAATGAAAAGACAACCCACAGAATGGGAGAAAATATTTGCAAACGAAGCAACTGACAAGGGATTAACCTCCAAAATATGAAAACAGCTAATGCAGCTCAATATCAAAAAAAACAAACAACCCAATCCAAAAATGGGTGGAAGACTTAAATAGACATTTCTCCAAAGGAGACATACAATGGCCAAGAGGCACATGAAAAGATGCTCATCACCACTAATTATTAGAGAAATGCAAACCAAAACTACAACGAGGTATCACCTCACACTGGTCAGAATGGCCATCATCAAAAAAATCTAAAAACAATAAATGCTGGAGAGGGTGTGCAGAAAAGGGAACCCTCTTGCACTGTTGGTGGGAATGTAAATTGGTACAGCCACTATGGAGAACAGTATGGAGTTTCCTTAAAAAACTAAAAATAGAGCTACCATATGATCCAGCAATCCCACTCCTGGGCATATATCCAGAGAAAAAACATAATTTGAAAAGATACATGTACCCCAATGTTCATTGCAACATTATTTACAATAGCCAGGACATGGAAGCAACCTAAATGTCCTTCAACAGAGGAATGGATAAAGAAGATGTGGTACATACATACAATGAAATATTACTCAGCCATGAAAAGAATGAAATAATGGCATTTGCAGTGACATGGATGTACCTAGAGATTGTCATATTGAATGAAGTAAGTCAGATAGAGAAAGATAAATAGCATACTGTATTGCTTATATGTGGAATCTAAAAAAATGGTACAAATGAACCTATTTACAAACCAGAAATACAGTCACAGATGTAGAAAACAAACTTATGGTTATCAAAGGGGAAAGGAGGGAGGGATAAATTGGGAGATTGGGATTGACATATACACACTACTATATATAGAGAATAGATAACTAATAAGGACCTACTGTATAGCACAGGGAACTCTACTCAATACTCTGTAATGACCTACATGGGAATAGAATCTAAAAAAGAATGGATATATGTATATGTACAACTGATTCACTTTGCTGTACAGCAGAAACTAACAACATTGTAAATCAACTATACTCCAATAAAAATTAGTTTTAAAAGACACAAAACAACAACAAAATCTATGGAATGAAGCTAATGTGGTGGTGAGAGGAAAATGTGTAACTTTAAATGCCTGTATTGTAAAAGAAGAAAGGTCTCAAATCAATAATGAAACTTCCAACTTAGAAAACTAGAAAAAGAAGAGCAAACTAAATCCAAAGAAATAAAAAGAATGAATCAATAAACATTAGAGCAGACATAAATGAAATAGAGAGCAGAAAAAAATAGAGAAAATCAACAAAACCAAAAGTTTGTTCTTTTTAAAAAAACATCAACAAAATTGGGACTTCCTTGGTGGCACAGTGGTTAAGAATCCGCCTGCCAGTGCAGGGGACACAGGTTCGATCCCTGGTTCAAGAAGATCCCACATGCTGCGGAGCAACTAAGCCTGTGCACCACAACTACTGAGCCTGTACTCTAGAGCCAGTGAGCCACAACTACTGAAGCCCACGTGCCTAGAGCCCGTGCTCTGCAACAAGAGAAGCCACCGCAATGAGAAGCCCACACACCACAACAAAGAGTAGCCCCCACTTGCCGCAACTAAAGAAAGCCCATGAGCAGCAACGAAGACCCAACACAGCCAAAAAAAAAAAAAAAAATTAAAAATACAAAAGATTAATATCAACAAAATTAACAAACTAGGACATTTCCTCAACCCAAAAAGGGCACCTACAAAACCCCCACATCTATCATCATACTTAAAGACTGAAAGAATGAAAGCTTTCCCTGTAAGGTCAGGAGCAAGACCAAAAAATGTCTAGTGTCACTACTTCTGTTTGACATTATATTGGAGATTCTAGCCAGGGAAATTAGGCAAGAAAAAGAGAAAAAATGGCATACAGAATGGAAAGGAAGAAGTAAAACTATCTTTACTTTCAGATGGTATGATCTTGTATGTGTGATTTTGCAATCAAACTTCAGAATAACAGATCCTGTGGTATCTGTAGATTTCCAGAGGTCTCCAATAATCTTTATTTCATGATCCCATGAAGTTTTGCCTTTACATTTCTAAGATGGCTTTCACTACCAGTAGCTTCTTCTCTTGTGCTTAAAAGCCAACAATGGAATAACCAGACAAAGAATTCATATCATGGCCAAACTCATAATATAAAGGTCAGAGCTGAGGAAGTAGTGCTGAAATTAGATGTTGATGAAACTGTTGGGAAAGATAGGCTACAAGGTCAGAAACCAGTAAGATCAGGAATAAATTGGCAAGCAGAGACTGTGAGGCAGGTTAGGGCATGTAGTTCAGGACAGAGTGAAAAAGGTGTAGATATCAGAGGCCTGGTTTTACATGAAGCCAATTGGCATGGTGGGGGGAAAGGCCTGATGACTTACAGGAGAAAGGCCTGAGCCTTGACCATGTGACCTTTTGCCTGTACAGATCCAACCTTTCATGAAAGTTTACCCAATGTTCTACTAGTCTCTCCTCCTCCTGGCCTAAGAGAGTTGGTCCCTTTGACTTAATTCCTTCATGACAATCTGTCCTGGCAAAAGTAGGTATGGAAGTTGGGCATAAATATAGTTCAGGCAGTGCTGGGCTCTCACTGATGTCTAGAGAAGCTCCAGTATCTGAGAAACTGGAGGGGTTAAGCCTGAAGAATGACGTGAAGATTTCTGTTCTCCTACGTAGTCCCCCACTACTTAAAGATTAATGTTTCTATGAATACCACACAAAACCCTACTAAACAATTTGAATATCGGGATGAATAGTATAGGCCCTGCCTCTGAAGGGCCTCACGGTCTACTGGGAGTGGGAAATTATTCAAAGCAGCTAATGAATCACAAGCTCTGTTAGCCCAGTCAAACTGAATCACATATTGGCTTTCATCACTATATAACTGAAAGGCATTTCTGAGTATCAAGCAAAGTAGTAGCCCTCACCTATCTTGGAAAGTGAGAGACCAGAGAAATAAAATTCCCCTCTCCCATTACCAAGGGATTACACTTCATCCACAAATCTGTTTATTCCTCAGCAAAAGTGAGATAATACCCTTACCTCAACCATTACTTCACAGGGTTATCTTGAAAATTCAATAAGATTATGTATGTAAAGCCTTCCCTACCCACCCCTGCCAACATAAATCCATTTGACTATTATTGTGCCCCATGCAACGGGACTTCCATTGTAAACAGGGCAAAAAGACATTCCCTAAACATTGAAGAATGTTGAACAAATCTCATGTCTAAGAGCCTATGGTTGGGGGACTTCCCTGGTGGTCCAGTGGTTAAGACTCTGCGTTCCCAATGCAGGGGGCCCAGGTTTGATCCCTGGTCAAGGAACTATATCTCACATACCACAACTAAGAGTTCGCATGCTGCAATTAAAAAAGATTCCGCATGCCGCAACTGAGACCTGGTGCAGCCAAATTAAAAAAAAAAAAGATCCTATGGTTGGGAGGGAAGATAATACTTGTTTAATACACAGTGCTTCCTTTCTACTAGAAGAACTATATGAATCAAACTACAAGTTTTAAAAATCCAACTAATAATCGAAGCCAAAGGTTACACCTAATGAAATGAATGCCCTTTAAACAGCAAAGACTAAGTTTGTTTGATGCTCCTATCCTCACTGTAAGATTCTTCCTGTTTGTGGCCTTAAAAATAATAGTGGATGGCATATATTCACTGACAGGCCTACCAAGATCAGGGCTTTAAGAGTGTTATGTCCCCATTACAGGCAGTAAAGGAGTGACTTTTCTGTAGAGAACTTAAAGAAAACTGACTGAAACTTGATATGCCTTTTATCACCATGACCTGCAAATCCTAAATAAAATCAGTGATAAAATACTCCTCCACTCCGAGGTAGTCTCCTCCTACCCCCTCACTCTTGATTCACCACTGTACTCACTATATTCCAGGAACTTCACAAGCATTACCTCATTAATCCTCACAGCAACACCGTGAAGTAATTATCTTCATTTTACAAAGGAGGAACACTGAAGCACAGAAAGGGTAACTCATGCAAGGTCAAAAAGACAGTGAATGGTGTAGGCTTGCTTCAATGTAAAGAAGAACTTTACAAAAATAGAGCTGAATAATTGGTACTAGAATTCGAGCCAATGTTTATGTGAGTTCATATTCCATATTTTAACTACTACAAAATACTAACATTGTAGAAAAAGAGTCTGCCTAAGACTTTGAACAGCTTTCTCTGGCATAGGGACTAGAATTGTCTGGAAAGAATTGTCTGTCAAGAATGTGACAGAAAGAGCACTGGACTTAGAGGCAACCAGGTCAAGACTGGATCCTGACTCTACCACCAACTAGCTGTGTGATCCTGGGCAATTCATTTAGCCTCAGTGAGCCTCACTTTCCACACTGGAAACTTGTACCTGCTTCACAGTGAGGATTAAATGACTTGGCATATAGGAAAGTGCCTGGCACATAACAGGCATTCAACAAATGCTAGTTTCCTTCCTTAGCATTAAGGCCAAAGAAAATTACCTAGGGATATACCCAAAGTCCAAATTTATAATTGGTTGTACTCCTCTGTCAAAAAAGCCCCATTCCTTTTACCTCAATTTCTATCCCACTTGCACCAACCCAGTGGAGTTAACCCTGCCATTCTACATCAGAGTCAGAAACTTCACCTTGAGGAAGTAGATGGTTGTATTAGTATGTCTTGAGCTACAAGTCACAGAAAAGCCAACATAAAACAACTTAAATAATAAGAGAAAATTTTATCTCACTTGACTGGAAATCCAAACACGGTATGGACTCTGGGCATGGTGCAATCAGGTCCCCAGTTCTATCTCTCTCTAATTTTCTCAACTCAACCTTTCTCTGTGTGTGTCCACTTTGAGCACAGGCTGGCTTCCTTCACAGTCACAAGGTGACTGCCTAAAGCTACTGGGGAAATACATTTCCTTGTTCAGGTTCAATGACAGAGAGAGAAAAATCTTTCTCCTGATCATAAAATAAAGAGTACTTCCCTTCAAACTGATTGAATCAAAGCCACAACCCTACTCCTGTATCAATAATAGTTGCTAGGTGTATGTCATGCATTTATTAGCTTAATTTTTATTTCTGAGCCAATCACTTGGAAGGAGGTTTGCATTACCTTTATTGACTGAAAATAATCAAGACCCATTCCTAGAGCTAAGGACAAGATCACCCTCCCCTGGGTCACTTGGGTTAGTGTGATTGGGGAGTGGATGATGGACATCTGAATAAAATCAGGGGTCTGTTATAAAATCTGAAAAGGGAGAGTGGGTGCTAGGTAGCCATCCAAATATGTCCACTACAATGATGCTATCATATAGATGCAGGTGTTTCTCTCTTCCTCACCCCCTACACAGACTCTTCAAAGTCACCTACCGAAAGCATCAGTACCTAGTTTTCCAAAGAAAATCTAAATATAAGATCAGAAACAAAGAATTACAATATTAACCCCAAAGTAGCAGGCTATCTGGAAAAAAATGGTAGGCTTATTCTTATTCTGTGAACATCTGAATGGGTGCCTAGGCTGAGATGAAAATTCCAAGGAATCCTGATTCAATATAAGGAAGAACTTGCTAAGAACTAGGGCTGACTATAAGTGAAATGGCCTGTTTCACAAGTTAGTGAGCTCCCTGTTATCAGAAGTATCTAAGAACCTGCTGAATAGCCTCTAGGTATGGCTACTGTAGAGGATATTTCTTTACCAGGTAAGGGGCTAGAAGAAATGACTGCAAAGATTACTTCTAACTCTTTTATGTTATAATTCTATGATGGATCTGTGATTTAGCTCAAAATAAATGACAAACACCTCTCAGCAAACTAATGAAGGCATATTGTGAGAGACAAGGCCTGTCAATGAGATAGATTAGATTCAGATTTGATGGACAACCAGTCAATGAGATAGACACATCTGTCCAATGGAGATGGACAGTGAAGATACTATTGATGAATCCCTAGCAGTGTCCAACTCAATGAACTAGATAGTTTGTCTTTGGGGAAGGGGAATTTAGAGGATGACTCCTTACCTCATCCTGTTTGTCCTTCGATTTGCTTCTAAATAGAAAGCAAATGAGCATGCCAATCACAAAATTCTCCTGAAGCTTGAGGCACTATGTACTCAAACGATTTTCCTTTCTTTGATATACTATGTGTGCATCTTAGATCTTCATCTGCAGGGTTGAATCTACATTCTCAAGAAAATGGGAATGAGTTGCCATCTTCATTTAGCAAAGTAGGGGTTATTTTTTACCATATTTCTTTCTAAACCTATTGCTCAAATAACTTTAGTGATCTTAGTTCCCACTGTTCATTCCACTCATTTGAAGCAGAAGTCTCAGATTAAGGCTAAATTGCACTTATCCTAGGATGGAAGTCTATCTGGAAACATCGGGAGAATGGTTTGAAGTACCTGCTGCGTTCTACCTGTATGGGAGACAAAAGAAAGAACTGACTTTAAGGGTTTAAATCTACCATTGTACTATGTGTTCTACCTATGTACATTCATTTCTCTCTCTTTTCTTGCCTTATTAAGCATTTTAAAATTATTTCTCTTTACCTTCTATCAGTTTGTTAGTTATTATTTTTCTTAATGCTACTCAATGCTAGAGTAGTGGTATTCAAAGTGTGGTCTACAGTTCTTGAGACTCTTTCAGGGATCCACAGGGTCAAGACTCTTTCAGGGGTCCACAGGGTCAAGACTCTTTTCATAATAATTCTAAGAAGTCATTTTTCTTTTTCACTGTGTTGACATTTGCACCGATGGTACAAAACAATAGTGGGCAAAACTACCAATCAGGGCAGTAGCACCAAACTGTACTAGTTAGTCATTGTATTATTCACCACCATGCCCTTGAAGGGGGAAAAAGTTTTCACTCAAGAATGTCCTTGATGAAGCAGTTAATTTTTTAAAATATCAACCCTTGAATGCACATTTTTCTTAATATCCCATGTGACAAAATGGGAAGAGTACATAAAGTATTTCTGATGTATGTTAAAGCAAAATAGTTGAATCGAGAAAAAGCATTTTGCATTTGTTTGAGTTGTAAGTCAAACTAGCCTTGTTTTTCTTTCCTTCCAGTTTTATTGAAATATAATTGACACACAGCACCCTATAAGTTTAAGGTGTGTGGCATAATGATTTGACTTATGTACATCATCAAATGATTACCACAATGAGTTTAGTGAACATCCATCATCTCATATATATACAAAATTAAAGAAATTTTAAAACCATTTTCTTTTAATGAGAACTCTTAGGATTTACTGTCTTAACAACTTTCATATATAACATACGGCAGTGTTAATTATATTTATCATGTTGTACTTTATATCCCTAGTACTCATTTATTTTATTACTGGAAGTTTGTAACTTTTGACTGTCTTTATCCAATTCCCACTTCCTCCACCGCCTGCCACTGGTAACCACAAATCGATCTATTTCTCTATGAGCTTATTTGTTTTTGAAGTATAATTGACCTACAACACTATGTTAGTTCCCATTATACAACACAGTGATTTGATATTTCTGTATATTTCATAATGGACACCACGATAAGTCTAGTTACCATCTGTCACCATACAAAGATATTACATATCTATTGACTATATTCCCCACACTGTACATTTCATACCCGTGACTCATTTATTTTGCACCTGGAAGTTTGTACCTCTTAATCTCCCTCACCTATTTCTGTCCCCTCCCTTCTAGCAACCACCTGTTTGTTCTCTGAATCTATAACTCTGTTTCTGTTTTGTTCATTTGGCTTTTAGATTCCACACATAAGTGAAATCACATGGTATTTGTCTTTCTCCGTCTGACTTATTTCACATAACACAATATCCTCTAGGCCCATCCATGTTTTCACAAATGGCAAGATATCATTCTTTTTTTAAAGCCGAGTAATATTCCATTGTATATATATATATCACATCTTCTTTAATCATTCATCAATTTATGGGGACTTAGGTTGCTTCCATATCTTTGCTATGGTAAACAATTCTGCAATGAACATAGGGGTGCATATATTTTTTCTAATTAGTGTTTTTGTTTCCTTCAGATAAATACCCAGAAATAGAATTGCTGGATCATATGATAGTTCTATTAATATTTTTAATTTTTTGATGAATCTCCATACTGTTTCCTATAGTGGCTGCACTAATTTACATTCCCATCAAGAGTGCATGAGGGTTCCCTTTCCTCCACATCCTCACCAACACTGGTTATTTGTTGTCTTTTTGATAATAGCCATTCTGACAAGTGTGAGGTAATAACTCATTGTGGTTTTGATTTGAATTTCCCTGATGATTAGTGATTTTGAGCATCTTTTCATGTGCCTGTTAGCCATGTATATGTCTTCTTTGGAAAAATGTCTATTCAGATCCTGTGCCCATTTTTTAAATGGGTTGTTTGTTTTTTTGATGTTGAATTATATGAGTTCTCTGTATATTTTGGATGTTAACCCCTTATCAGATATATCATTTGCAAATATCTCCTCTCAGTCAGTAGGTGGATTTTTCATTTATTTGATAGTTTCCTTTGCTGTGCAAAACTTTCAGTTTGATGTAGTCTTATTTATTTCTGTTTTTTTTCCCCTTGCCTGAGGAGATATATACAAAAACTACTGCTAAGATTGATGTCAAAGTGCTTACTGCCTATGTTTTCATCTAGGAGTTTTATGGTTTCAGGTCTTACATTTAAGTCTTTAACCCATTTTAAGTCTATTTTTGATATGGTGTTACAAAGTGGCCAGTTTCATTCCTTTGCATGTAGCTGTCCAGTTTTCCCAACACCATTTATTGAAGAGACTGCCTTTTCCCCACTGTATATTCTTGGCTCCTTTGTCTTAAATTAATTGATATAAGGGTGGGTTTATTCTGGGCTCTCTATTGTGTTCCATTGATCTATTTATCTGTTTTTGGGCCACTACCATACAATTTTGATTACTGTAGCTTTGTAGTATAGTTTAAAATGAGGGAGCATGATACCTCCAGCTTTGTTCTTCTTTCTTCAGGTTGCTTTATCTCCTTAGGCTCTTCTGCAGTTCCATACAAATGTTAGGATTATTCGTCTCAGTTCTGTGAAAAGTGTCATTGGTATTTTGACAGGGGTTGCATTAAGTCTGTGGATTGCTTTGGATAGTATGAACATTTTAACAATATTAGTTCTTCCAATCCATGAACGTAGTATATCTTTCCATTTCTTTGCATCACCTTCAGTTTCTTTCATCAATTTCTTATAGTTTTCAGAGTACAAGTCGTTCACTTCCTTGGTTAAATTTATTTCTAGGTATTTTATTCTTTTTCATGCAATTATAAATGGAATTAAAAAATGTCTGTTTTTGATAGTTTGTTATTAGTGTATAGAAACACAACAGATTTCTGTATATTTATTTTGTATCCTGCAACTTTACTGCATTCATTTATTAGTTCTAACAGTTTTTTGGTGGAGTCTTTAGAGTTTTCTATATATAGTATCATATCATCTGCCAAGAGTGTCAGTTTTAATTCTTCCTTTCCAATTTGGATGCCTTTTATCTCTTTTTATTTTCTGCTTGCTGTGGCTAGGACTTCCAATACTATGTTGAATAAAAGTGGCAAGAGTGGGCATCCTTGTCTTCTTCCTAATCTTAAAGGTAAAATTTTAATCTTTTCACTCTTGAGTATTATGTTAGCTGTGGGTTTTTCATATATGGCCTTAGTTATGTTGAGGTACATTCTCTCTATACCCACTTTGTTGAGAGTTTTTATCATAAATGGATGTTGAATTTTGTCAAGTGCTTTTTCTGCATCTATTGAGATGATCATATGATTTTTATCCTTTATTTTGTTAATGTGGTGTATCACATCAATTGATTTGCAGATATTAAGCCATCTTTGCATCCCTGGAATAAATCCCATTTGATCACGGCCTATGATCCTTTTAATGAATTGTTGAATTCAGTTTGCTAATATTTTTGGAGAATTTTTGCATTTATGTTCATCAGAGTTATTGGCCTGTACTTTTCTTTTTTTGTAGTGCCTTTATCTGGTTTTGCTCTCAGGGTAATGTTGGCCACAGAGAATGAGTTTGGGAGTGTCCCTTTCTCTTCTAATTTCTGTAGTAATTTGATGAGGATAGGTATTAACTTTTCTTTAGATGTTTGGTAGAATTCACCTGTGAGGTCAAGTGATCCTGGACTTTGTTTGCTGAGAGTTCGTTTATTACTGATTCAATTTCACTACTAGTGATTGGTCTATTCAGATTTTCTATTTTTTCTTGATTCAGTCTTGGAAGATTGTATGTGTCTTGAAATTTATCCAGTTATTCTAGGTTGTCCAACTTGTTGGTGTAAAATTGTTTGTATTATTCTCTTATGATCCTTTGTATGTCTGAGGTGTCAGTTGTAACCTCTCCTCTTTCATTTCTGATTTCATTTATTTGGGCCCTCTTTTTTTCCTTGATGAGTCTGACTAAAGGTTTATCAATTTTGTTTACCTTTTCAAAGAACCAGTTCTTAGTTTAAATAATAATTTCTATTTTTTGTCTTTATTTCCACTCTAATCTTTATTATTCCCTTCCTTCTATTAACACTGAATTTTGTTTGTTCTTCTTTTTCTAGTTCCTTTAGGTATAAGGTCAGATTCATTATTTGAGATTTTTCTTGTTTCCTGAGGGAGGCCTGTATCACTATAGATTTTCCTCTTAGAAGTGCTTTTGCTTCATCCCATAGATTTTGAACAGTTGTCTTTCCATTTTTATTTGTCTCAAGGTATTCTTTTTATTTTGTCTTTGATGTCTTTGTTGACATATTGCTTTCTTAGTAGCATATCGTTTAGCCTCCATGTATTTTTGTTTTTTCCAGTTTTCTTCTTGTAGTTGATTTCCAGTTTCATATCTTTGAGGTCAGAAAAGATACCTGATGTGATTTCAATCTTGTTAAATTTATTGAGACTTGTTTTGTAGCCTAACATGTGATCTACATTAGAGAATGTTCCAAGTGCACTTGAAAAGAATGTGTATTCTGATGTTTTGAGGTGGAATGTTCTGCACATATCTATTAAGTTTATCTGATCTAATGTATCTGTTTAGGCTGATGTTTCCTTATTGATTTTCTGCCTGGATGATATATCCATTGATGTAAGTGGGGGTGTTAAAGTCCACTACTGTTATTGCATTATTATCAATATCTCCCTCTATGTCTGTTAATATTTGCTTTATGTATTTAGGTACTCCTATGTTGGGTGAATATTTAAAAGTGTTATATCCTCTTTTTGAATTGATCCTTTTATGTAATGCCCTTCTTTGTCTCTTGTTACTGTCTTGTTTTCAAGTCTATTTTGTCTGATATACGTATTGCTAATCCAGCTTTCTTTTTCTTTCCATTTTCATGGAATATCTTTTTCCATTCCCTCACTTTTAGTCTGTGTCTTTAGATCTGAAGTGAATATCTGGTAGGCAATATGTATATATATCTTGTTTTATTTTTATCCATTCAGCTTTTGATTCAAGCATTTAGTCCATTTACATTTAAAGTAATTATTGATAGATATGTACTTATCGCCATTTGTTAATTATTTTCTGGTTGTTTTTGTAGTTCTTCTCTGTTTTTATTTTCTTAGTCTCTTCCCTTGCAATTTGATGATTTTCTTCAGTGTTCTATTTGTATCATTTTCTCTTAATTTTTTTGGTATTTGTTATAAGTTTTTGGTTTGTGGTTACCACGAGGTTCATATATAACAGCTTATGTACATGGCAGTTCACTTTAAGTTGATGGTCACTTAAGTTTGAGCACATTCTAAAAACACTACATCTAAACCCTCCCTCCCCCATTTTATGTTTCTGACATCATATTTTACATCTTTTTATTTAGTATATTGCATAATTAATAATTTTGTATATAGATGAATTTACTACTTTTGTCTCCTCCTTCATAGTAGCTCTATAGTGGTTGATTCACTATCTTTACGATTTGTTTGTCTTTACCAGTGAGTTTTTTTCTTTCATAATTTTCTTGTTTCTAGGTATAGACTTTTCTTTTCCATTTAAAGAAGTTCCTTTAACATTTCTCATAATGCTGGTTTAGTGGCGATGAACTCTTTTAGCTTTTGCTTGTCTAGGAAACTCTTCATCTCTCTTTCAATTCTGTATGAGAATCTTGCCAGTTAGAGTATTCTTGGTTGTAAGTTTTTTCCCTTCAGTAGTTTGAATATATCATGCCAGTCCCTTCTGGTCTGTAAAACTTCTGCTGGAAAATCAGCTGATAATCTTATGGAAGTTCCCTCGTATGTAACTATTTGTTTTTCTCTTGTTGCTGTTAAGATTCTCTCTTTGTCTTTAAATTTTGACATTTTAATTTTAATGTGTCTTGGTGTGGATCTCTTTGGGTTCCTTTCATTTGGGACTCTCTGTGTTTCCTGGACTTGGATTTCTGTTTCCTTCTCCAGGATAGAGAAGTTTACAGCCATTATTTCTTCAAATAGGTTTTGTGTTCCTTTCTCTGTCTCTTCTCCTTCTGGGTACCCTATAATGTGAATGTTAGTACACATGATGTTGTTGCATAGGTCCCTTAAACTATCCTCGTTTTTTAAATTCTTTTTTTTCTTTTTGCTGTTTTAATTGGGTGATTTCCATTACCCAGTGATCTGTTTTTCTGCACCCTCTAATCTGCTATTTATTCCCTCTATTGTATTTTTTCATTTCAGTTACTGTATTCTTCAGTTCTGTTGGTTCTTTTTTATATTTTCTATCTATCTTTTTTAAGTTCTCACTGAGTTTATCCATTAATTTTCCAAGATCAGTGAGTATTTTTAGGTCTATTACTTTGAACTCCTTTTCTGGTAAGTTGCTTATCTCCATTTTGTTTAGTTCTTTTTCTGAGGTTTTGTCTTGTCTTTTGTTTGGAAGGTATTGATTTGTCTCCTAATTTTGTCTAACTCTCTGTGGTTATTTCTATGTATTAGGTATATCAGCTACGTCTCCCTAACTCGAAAGAGTGGCCTTATATAGAAAGTGTCCTGTGGGGCCCAACCCTCCCTGGTCACCAGAGCCAGGGTCTCCAGGAGTACCCCGTGTTGCCTGCATGTGTTCTCCTGTGTAGCCAGGCTGTGATTGCTCTGGGCATGCTGGTATGCAAGCTTGGTCCTCCAGGCTGGCTGGCTGTGAGGCCTGGCTGTGACTGCTGCAGGTGCGCTGGGGGGTGGGGCTGGACCCCAGCCTGGCTTGCTGTGTGGGTTGGCTACAATTGCTGTAGATGCCCTAGTGGGCAGGGCTGGTCCCCAGCATGGCTATCTATAAGGCCACAACTGGTGTGGGCATGCTGGTGGGTGGGACTGGTCTCCCAGAGCGAGAGCCACTTTGAAGTGGTGCCAGTGCTAGCTGGGGTAATCCACTGGCTGGGACAGGTGGGAGCTGCTTTGGAAGAGCCAGTTGGGGTGGGCAGTTTGGGCAGGGCTGGTATTCAGGGGAATGCTGGGGCTGCGCACCCAGTGTTAGCTAGATTGATGGAGAGTTACAGAAATGGTCCCCACCATCATCTGGCCAGCTAGAAGGAAGAAGAGTAAAAAAAAAAAAATGGTGACTACCAGCACTACCATCCCCAGAGAAAATTCCACCAGATCCCTGCCCCTCTGCCATATGCCCTAAATTTAGTCAGTTAATCATCTTCTCGTATGATCCAGGTGCTTTTTAAGCTGCTGCCTCTGTGCTGGAACTCAGAGCAAGCCTTCAAGAGCTCAGTGTCCCACAGCCCTCTGGCTCTCTAGATATAAGCCTCACTCATTTTCAAAGCCAGATGTTACAGGGGCTCACATTCCCAGTGCAGGTCCCCTGTGCTGGGGAGCCTGATGTGGGGCTTGGATCCCTCATTCCTTGGAGGACTTCTGCAGCTGTGATATCCCTCCTACTTTTTGGTCACCTCACCAGGGTTGTGGGTTCCGAATAGTCTCCATCTCTTCCCCTCCTAGCCATCTTGATGTGACCTTTTCTTTATATCCCAAGTTGTAGAAATCTGTTCTGTTAGTCTTCAGGTCACTCTCAGAGGTAGTTGTTCTATATGTAGTTGTATTTTGGGTGTGTCTGTGGAAGGAGGTGAGCTCAGGATCTTCCTACTCTGCCATCTTGATCCAGACCTAGA
The DNA here is from genome assembly GCF_937001465.1 of Orcinus orca. Classification (NCBI taxonomy): domain Eukaryota; kingdom Metazoa; phylum Chordata; class Mammalia; order Artiodactyla; family Delphinidae; genus Orcinus; species Orcinus orca. The sequence goes on from NC_064580.1 coordinate 114,035,192, forward strand.
AGAAGCTTTGCTAAATTTTAAATGCAAAGTATCTTCCCCAATCACAATGGAGAAAAACTAGAAATCAATAGAAGAAGGAATACTGAAAAATTCACAGATATGTGAAAATAAAACCACATACTCTTAAACAACCAATCAGTCAAAGAATAAATCACAAGGAAAATTAGAAAATATCTTGAGACAACTGAAAACAAAAATGCAACATACCAAAACTTATGAGATGCAGTGAAAGTGGTATTCAAAGGGAAACTTATAACTGTGAATGCCTACATTAAAAAAGGAGAAAGATCTGAAATCAATAATCTAATTTTACAACTTAAAAAGTTAGAAAAAGAAGATCAAACTAAACCCAAAGCAAACAGAAGGAAGTAAATAATAAACATTAGAGCAAATATAAACAAAATTGAGAATAGAAAAGCAACAGAATCAACATAACCCAGTGGTGGATCTTTGAATATATCCACAGAATTGAGAAACTTTTAGTTACTTTGATGAAGAAAAAGAGAAAAACACAAATAACTAAAGTTTCGAATTAAAGAAGGAACATTACAACCAACCTAACAGAACAAAAAAGGATTATAATAGAATATTATGAACAGCTGCATGTCAACAAATTAGATAACTTAGGTGAAATAGACAAATTCCTAGAAAGATACCAACTATCAAAACTGCTTTTAAAAGAAATTAAAAATTGGAGTATCTCTATAACAAGTGACTAGATTGAACTAATAATATAAAAACTACCCACCAAAAAAGTGTAGGACCAGAAGTGTTCTTTGGTGAATTTTACCAAACATTTAAAGAATTAACACCCATTCTTCTCAAATTATTCCAAAAAAAATAAAAGAGGAGGAAACACTTCCTAATTCATTCTTATAAGGCCAGCATTTACCCCGATACTAAAGTCAGACACCATAAGAAAACAATATATCAATATCCTTTGCAAATATACATATATATACAAAAATCCTCAACAAAACACCAGAAACTGAATCCAGCAGCATATTAAAAGAATTATACACCATGACCAAGTAGGATTTAACCAGGAATGCAAAGGTAGTTCAACATAATAAATTCAGTCATTGTAATATACTATATTAATAGAATAAGGGGAAAAGCACACATGATTATCTCAATAGATGCAGAAAATTTGTTATCAACCTCCAACACTCTTTTCATGGTAAAAGTTCTCCACAAACTAGGAAGAGGAGGAAAATTCTCCTACATGGAAAAGAGCAAGTATGAAAAACTCACAGCTAACATCATACTCTATGGTAAAAGACTGAAAGCTTTCCCTGTAAGATCAGGAACTAGACAAGTATGACCAATTTTTCCACCTCCATTCACGTTGTACTGGAAGTTCCAACCAGAGCAGTTAGGCACAGAAAAGAAATAAACGGTATCCAAAGTGGACAGAATGAAATAAATCCATCTCTATACACAGGAGATATGATCTTACAAAAAGAAATTCCTAAATAATCTATAAATACAAATTGAGCTATTAAGCAAAGTAGCAGGGTGCAAATAAACACACAAATATTGGTTGCATATAATGTAGAGTATATGCTAGCCATAAACAATCTGAAAGGGAAATTAAGAAAATAATTCTATTTATAATAGCATCAAAATAATAAAATACTTAGAAATAAATTTAACCAAGGAGGTGCAAGATTTATACACTGAAAACCACAAGACAGTGCTGAAATAAATTAACGAAGACCCACATAAATGGAAATATGTGCCATGTTCATTGACTAGAAGACTTAATACTGTTAAGATGGAAATATACCCCAAATCAATCTGCAGGTTCAATGCAATCCTTATCAATATCCCAAAGGCCTTTGTTGCAGAAATGGAAAGGTCAATCCTAAAATTAATATGGAATTGCAAGGGACCCAGAATAGTCAAAACAATCTTGGAAAAGAGCAAAGTTAGAGATTCATACTACCCTGTTTCAAAAATTACTACTACTGGGCTTCCCCGGTGGCGTAGTGGTTGGGAGTCCGCCTGCCAATGCAGGGGACACGGGTTTGTGCCCCGGTCTGGGAGGATCCCACATGCCGCGGAGCGGCTTGGTCCGTGAGCCGTGGTCGCTGGGCCTGCGCGTCCGGAGCCTGTGCTCCGCGATAGGAGAGGCCACAGCAGTGAGAGGCTCGCGTACCGCAAAAAAAAAAAAAAAAAAAAAATTACTACTACTACTTATTTCTCTTACTTAAAAATACTTACTACTGCTACTTACTATAAAGCTACAGTAATCAAAAGTGTATGGTATTGACATAAAGGTAGACATATAAATCAATGGAATATAATTCAGAATCCAAATAAACCCATATATCCATGGTCAACTGGTTTTTAGCAAGGATTTCAAAAGCATTCAATGGAGGAAACAACAAAATGGTGTTGTGACAGGTGGATAGCCACATTCAAAAGAATGAAATTTGACCCTTACCTCAAACCATATACAAAAACTAACTCAAAATGGATTAAAGACTTAAATGTAGGAGCTAAAAGTATAAAACTCTTAGCAGGAAACATAATGGTAAATCTTTGGTTTTGGCAACGGTTTTTAATATATGACACCAAAAGCACAAGCACCAAAAGCAAAATCAAAGCAGACAAATTAATTAACAAATTAATTAACAAATTAATTAACAAATTAAATTTTTTGTTCATCAAAGGAAACTATCAAGAGAGAAAAAGGCAACCCATGACATGGGAGAAAATATTTTCAGATGATATACCTGATAAAGGTAGTAGTACTTAGAATATTTGAAGAATACTTAAAACTCAACAACAAAAAGACAAACAACCCAATTTAAAAATGAGCAAAATACTTGAATAGACATTTCTCCAAATAAGATACACAAATGACCAACAAGCACATGAAAAGATGCTCAATGTTGTTAGTCATTAGGGAAAAGCAAATCAAAAACGCCATGAGAAATCACTTTGTGCACACTAGGATGGCTGTGTATATACTCAAAATAATTGAAAACAGGTTTTCAAACAAAAACTTATACATTAATGTTCATAGAAGCACTATTCATAATAGTCAAAAAGTAGAAACAACCCAAATTTCTAACAGTGGATGAATGGATAAACAAACGTGGTATATCGATGAAATGGAATATTATTTAGCCACAGAAAGGAATTACTGCTACCTGCTACCATATGGATGGACCTTGAAAACGTTGTGCTAAGTGAATGAAGCTTAACACACAAGACAACATATTGTATAATTCCATTTATATGGAATATCCAGAATTGGTAAATCCATAGAGGTAGAAATCAGATTAATGGTTGCCAGGGGCTAGTGGGAGGGGCAATGGAAAGTGACTGCCTGATGGGTTTCCATTTGGGGTAATAAAAAGGTCTGGGACTAGATAATGGTAATGTCTACGCATCATTCTGAATGTACTTAATGTCACTGACTTGCATGTATTAAAATGGTAAATTTTATGTTACATGTATTTTACTACAATAAAAAGTTAAACAATATTATTTCCACAAAAGACACTTATAAGAAATTGAAAAGATAAGGTACAGGCCATAGAAAATATCTGCAAATCGCATATCCAACAAAGCATATTCAGTACCCAGAATATATAAAAAAACTCTCTACACTTAATAGTTCAAAATCAAAGAACCCAACTGAAAAAATGGCGAAGGACTTGAGCAGACACTTTATACCAAAGAAGATACAGGATGGCAAATAAGCATATGAAAATATGTCCAACATCATTTACCATAAGAGAAATGCAAGTTAAAAAAATGAGATACTACTATGCACCTATTAGAATGGCTCAAATGAAAATTACTAATACCAAATGCTGGCAAGGATGCTAATGTTTTAGGGGATGATGAAATTGTTCTATATCTTGATTGCTGTCATAGCTATATGAATTACCTGTGTTAAAACTCACAGAGCTATACGCCAAAAAAGTCAATTTTACTGCATGAGAAGTCAAAAATGAATTTAATTAAATTCAAAAAACAAAAAGGAGAAAGAAAGCCTGTGCCTGTAATATTCCATTTCTAGAAATCAGTTTCACTTGAAATCAATGAGGACCTGACACAGTCTAAAATATATGCTTCAGCCTTAAACTCAAGTAAAAGAAAAGTGGAAGACAAAAGAAGATGGACTGATTTAAGCTAAAGGACAAGAGAAATGTCTTTTTAAAAGGCTGAGATCTTAGAAGATAGGCTAGATATATATGTGTAGGAAAAATGAGACATTTATAAAGGGAAAAGGATATGCACCCAGGTCTAACTAGTGAGTCCATGTTGAGAAGAGACAAATCTTTGTTCTTTAAAGTCATGCTGGCTCCCTTTTATCATCTTTACCTGGAAAGGTGAACTGGTTCTGAAGGACTGAGCTAGCTTAAAGAGAAAGCTGGAGGATGACACCTGCAGGTTGGTATGCAAACACCCTAGTTAAGCCTCAAAGTTTCCTCAAAAATAATTCCTGATCCAGGAAGCCCCATGGCAGCAGAGTCTCTTCTACTAGTGTCTGCAAGCTCTGTGTGCTCAGGCACATCCTTCAGTGCAATAGATACTCCATAGTATATGGGGTCCTTATGCTCCTTTGCGTATAAGTTATATTCTCAATAAATCCTATCATAGCCACAATGTGTGTTGCTAGAACCATAGCAACTTGCAACTAGAGACTTGCATGACAACCATTAAAGAATTGTGAGACACCACTGAAGAGAAAGGCAGTTGTAGGAAGTGATTTGAGAAAATTTGGACTGAATTGAGAGGAAAAGACAAGGAGAATCAGCATCAAATATCTCAGGAATTACTGTGTAAGTTTCAGGATGACAGAGGTTTTGCAGATAAGAAGAAGTAACTCTCTGTATCCTAAAGAAATACACTAGTGAAATTTATGGATTATGGCTCTAAGGAGAGGCAAAGCAAAGATGAACCATATTAAAGGGGATCCAGCCAAGGGCAGTAATAGAGTTTGGTTCTGACGGGAAAATATCTCCTGAGTGGGACTACGCAATTTAAGGAGACAAAAGTGGACAATATTTCTCTGCACAGTGGATGCGTTTGGAAGAAACATAATTTATGTTCCATATATCTTACTAAGAGGGACCCCACAAGGGAGAACCTAGAAGAGTATATTAAAAATTTTTCTATGTCAGAAAGCAAAGAGAAAGTAAAAGAAAGGATCCAGCACACAGAGAAGAAAAGGAGGAAAACCTTAAGGAGTAAATTCAGCTGTTAGAAACTTAGCTGAACCTTTCAGAAAAGACCAGAGAGGGAGATGCAACACTTGAAGCATACTCCACTACTGCAGAGAAACATTCAAAGTCTGGAACCTTCAACATCTTAGGTAAAAATAGTACCATAGTTAACATCATCATGGGAAATGTCTCCCATTTGAGTTTTCATTTATCCTCTCCTGGCTTTTATGTTACTGTCATCCATTTCACTTCTACATATGTTATCCATCCAATTTTACATTGTTATTATTTCATTTAAACCACCAAATATCTTTTAAAGAGTTTAAATAATAAGAAAACAAAAATTCCTGAGTATTTACCCATTAGTTACCTTTTTGGTGCTCTTCAATCCTTTGTATAGGCCCAATTTCCATCTGGTATCATTTCTCCTTCTGCCTGAAGGAAAATTTTTAACATTTCTTATAGTGTCAGTTCTGGGTTGATTTTGATTGATGGATTTTTTCCCTCATTGTGGGTTGAATTTTCTTGCTTCTTTGCACACCTGGTAATATTTGATTGGATGCCAGACATTGTGAATTTTACCTTGTTGGGTGCTGTATATTTTTGTATTCCTATAAATATCCTTGAACTTTGTTCTGGGACACAGTTAAGTTACTGGGGAACAGTTTCATCCTTTTGGGTCTTGCTTTTATGATTTGTTGGGCAGGTTCAGAGCAGTGTTTAGTCTAGAGCTAATTCTTCCCCACTGTTGAGGCAAGACCCTTCTAATTACTCTACTCAATGACCTGTGAATTATGAAGTTTTCCAGTCTAACTGGTTGGGAACAGGCACTATCCTGGGCCTGCGTGAGGACCAAGCACTGTTACTTCTAATCCTTTCAAATGGTTCTTTCCTTGACCTTGGTTATTTTTCAAATATGAATGTGCTGATTGGAACACTACTGAGTACATGGAAGAGACCCTCTGAAGATCTCTATCATGTTTCTCTCTCACTCTGTCTCTCCAGCTCTTTCATCTCCAGTACTCTGCCCCACCACCTTGGTCTCCCAGGACTCTAAGCTCCATTTCCTCAACTCAGCAAGCCTGCCAGGCTCTGGTTGTGTTCCTCCTCCTGGCACCATGTGGAATCTCTCTCAAGGCGGTGAGTTAGGGCTATCATATGGCTAACCTTACTGTTTCCCATATCTCATGGATCTCTGTCCTTTGTTGCCTGATACTCAGTGTGATGAAAACCATTGTTTCACATATTTTGTGTGGCCTTTTAGTTGTTTCAAGCAGGAGGGTAAATCTGAATCCCTTTACTCCATTTGGTCAGAATTTGAATTTCCAAGGTTTTAAGCCTTGAGTTCATTCATAAACCATATATTTATTAAGTATATACTATGTGCCATATTACTAAGGATAGAGCACTGAAGAAACAGACAAAAATCCCTGCCATCATACCTCAAGTAACTTATAATCTGGGAGGAGGAGACAGAGAATGATAATAAACAAGACACATGAGTAAAATATATAGTGAGTCAGATTGTAATCAGTGCTCAGCAGAAGCAAATAATGGGGGAAAAGTGGTTGTATTTTGGATAGGGTGGTCAGGGAAAGCCTCACTGAGCGAGTGATACTTGAGCAAAGATCTGAAGGAGATGAGAAAGCAAGCCATGAAGATATCTGGGAGAAGAGTGGCCCAGGCAGAAGGAACAGTAAGTGCAAAGGCCCTGAGGTAAGGCCTTGGGAGTTTGAGGAACAGCAATGTGTCCTGTGTTGCTGGAGAGGAGTGAGCAAAGGGAGGAGCAGGGAACCAGATCATGCTGGCCTTGAAGTGGAGAGATGGCTTTGTCTTTCTTTGTCATTAACTCTGAGGGTGATCAAAAGCCATTAGAGTGTTTGAGCAGAGGGGTGAATGACATCACTTAAGTTTTAACAGGATCACTTTGGCTACTATGTGGAAATAAACTCTGGGGGCAAGATGAAGGGCAAGAGAAAAGGCATAAAGAGCAGCTAATACGCTATGGCAATAATGCAGGAAAGGAATGGTGGTGCTTTCCACTAGGTAGTAGCAGTAGAGGTGGTAAGAAGAGATTGGATTATGGATATCTTTTGAAGTTAGAGCCAATAAGGTTTGCTGATGAAGCTTTTTTGTTTCTAAGATTGTAAGAGAAAGACAGGACTCAAGGATGACTTCAAGGTATAAAGGGCCTGAACAGCTATAAGAATGGAGTTGCTATTATTGAGACAGAGAAGACTAGGAAAAGGAGTTTTTAGGGGAGTAGATCAGGAATTCTGACATGTTAGGTCAGAGTTGTCAATTATACATCCAAGTGGAGAGATCTAGTAAGTGGCTGGATATATGAGTGTGGAGTTCCATAGCAAGGTCCTGGTTGAAGTTATAAATGTAAGAGTTACCAGCATGAGTATAGTGCTTATAAAAGAGAAGAGGTCCCAAGATTAAGCCCTGTGATACTCCAGTGTTTAGGGGCCAGGAAGATAAGGTGAAAATAGCAAAGGTGTTTGAGACAACAGCCAGAGAAGTAGAATGTGGTGTCTTGCAAACCAAGTGAAGAGAAAGTTCAAGGAGGAGAAAGTAATAAATTATGTCAAATGCTGCTGATAAGACAAATAAGATGAGAACCGAGAATCAATCATTGGATTTGGCAATGAGGAGGTCATTGATGCCTTTGATAAGTGCAGTTTCGATTGAGGAATACAGGCGAAAGAGTAATTAGAATGGGTTCATGAGAGAACAGGAGGAGAGGAATTGGAGACACAGAATATAGATAAACTCTTCCAAGGAAATTTGCTGTAATGAGGGGAGAGAAAGAGAGAGAGAGAGAGAGAGAGAGAGAGAGAGAGAGAGAGAGAGAGAGAGAGAGAGAGAGAGAGAAATTACTTAGAGGGAGGAAGTGGAAGATGGATTTCGAGGGTTTTTGTTTTGTTATGTTTTTAGTATAGGAGAGCTGTTTGAGTATGGGAAAACTCCAGTAAAGACAGAAAAAATGATGATGTAGGAGCACGAAAAACTGTTGGAGTAATGTCCTTAAATCGGGGACAAGGCATTGGTTCTGGTTTACAAAGAGAGAGTCTTTGCTAGGAGCAGGGGCAGTGCATCCATAGTAACAGGAAAGAAGGCAAGAGTATAATGGGCACAAATGCCAGTAGGTGGCTAAATATAATGATACGACCTTACAAAAAAACTCAGATGAGTGCTTCTATTTCCTCAGTGAAATAGCAAGCAAGACCATCAGCTGAGAGTGAGGGTGAGAAAGGAGATGTTGGAGTTTGAGGAAAGAGGACAAGGTATGAAAAAGTTGTTTAGGAGAGTGGGAGAGTGAATGGACTAGGGAAATGTATTATAATTGGCAGCAGCAGTTAAGGGCCCCCTTAAGGTTCATTGCCCTGAATATAAAGTGAGATAACTCCCCAGGGTTGTGGGTTTTTCTCCAGCCATGTTCATCCAGGTTGCAGGCTACATATAATTAATGTATGGTTCTTAACCTTTTCTGGAAGCAAAAAAATCCACATTGCCCACCATTAATCTTAGTAGGATACCCCCAGTAAGAAGTGGTATTGGGAAAGTGGCTCATGAAGCAGAGAATCTCAAAAAGCCACTGATTTCCTTTCCCAAAGGGGAGAGCTCTATCCCTGGTTGGCCATATATTTAGTGGTTGACAACAAAAAGCTAGAGAAACTTGGGAGGACACAATCTCCCCCACTTCAGGACTCCATGTGAAGAGATTTCTTAATCACTCCTGGCCTTTTTCCTTACTTCTTACTCATTGCTCCCCATTGGAGAAGGGACATAATTAATTGGTGAGCATGGATGAATAACCTGGGCATCTTTGCCTTGGCATCCTCCTCTCTTCTCTTTTGGGATCTGCCTGCCTGCACAGGAAGGTGCTTTCTGGTATTCTTGCTCCACTTTCCCATAGGAAAGTGAGGGGTAGTTTCAATTAAAGGCAAGGAAGGTAGCATTGGTGAGGTCCTCAAACCTAAGCTAGGTTCTCGCATCAGCGTATGAATAGTAAAACTGACTATTTTGATTGACATTTGCCTGACCCTTGGCACTCTCTCTCTCTCTCCATTGGTTCTAACCTCAATTAGAAAGTGTACAGATATGTATTAGTTCCCCCAAACCCCAATAGAAATGTTTACATTGTTCAAAATAAAACTGATTATTTAATGCAATGGGCAGTAGAACCATATATAACAAAAGTATACAACTATATGATAAAGTAGAAAATTACAAATCTGCCTGAAACACAGTGGGTTCTCATTAAATATGTTGAATGGATTTTGTGGATTTTGTAGATTACAAAGGTAGGGATAGCAGTTCAACCAGACCAAGATCTACTACAAGCCTCAATCTGGCTATGAACAAAAAATCTGGGGGTAAATTTTTACTTCATTGCTAAAAATTTCATTGCAAATAAAGGTTATAAGCATTTTCCCACAACTCCACTTTATAAAACAGGCTGGAGTCTAATAGTAAATTAGCTATACCCTCACAAAGGCTCCTCATAATAATAGTGATGCTGATCTGACGCTAATGATAGTCCTAATATGACCTAACATTTACTGAGCGTTTGCTTTATGCCACACAGTTTTTGGTGATTCATATGCCTTATGTCATTTAATTTCCACAACAACTATGTGAGGCAGGTACTATTATCATCTCTATTTTCGAGGTGAAGGAACCCAGGCAAAGTTAATTAACTTGACTAAGATCAGGCAGCTCATAAGATGGTAGAGCAGTAACTCAAACTCAGGAAGTCTGATTCCAGAACTGCCTTCTGAACCATTAAATTATACTACCCAGCCCTTCACGATGGCAGAGGGGTAAGACGTGGAGATCACCTTCTTCTCCACAAACACAGCAGAAATACATCTACATGTGGAACAACTCCTACAGAACACCTACTGAATGCTGGCAGAAGAACTCAGACTTCCCAAAAGGCAAGAAGCTCCCCATGTACCTGGTCCTGTGGCTGACAGGGTCTCAGTGCTCTGGCCGGGTGTCAGGCCTGTGCCTTTGAGGTGGGAGAGCCGAGTTCAGGACATTGGTCCACCAGAGACCTCCTGGCTCCACATAATATCAAACGGCGAAAGCTCTCCAAGAGATCGCCATCTCAACGCTAAGACCCAGCTCCACTCAACAACCAGCAAGCTACAGTGATGGACACCCTATGCCAAACAACTAGCAAGACAGGAACACAACCCCACCCATTAGCAGAGAGGCTGCCTAAAATCATAATAAGGTCACAGACACCCCAAAACACAACAGCAGATGCGGTCCTGCCCACCAGCAAGACAAGATTCAAGCCTCATCCAGCAGAACACAGGCACTACGAGTCCCCTCCACCAGGAAGCCTACACGACCCACTGAACCAACCTTAGCCACTGGGGGCAGACACCAAAAACAAAGGGAGCTACGAACCTGCAGTCTGTGAAAAGCAGACCCGCAAACACAGTAAGTTTAGCAAAATGAAAACACAGAGAAACACACAGCAGATGAAGGAGCAAGGTAAAAACCCACCAGACCAAACAAATTAAGAGGAAATAGGGAGTCTACCTAAAAAAGAATTCAGAGAAATGATAGTAGAGATGATCCAATTCTTGGAAATAAAATGGAGAAAACAGAAGAAAAGTTTAACAAGGACCTAGAAGAACTAAAGAGCAAACAAACAATGGTGAACAACACAATAGATGAAATTAAAAATTCTCTAGAAGGAATCAATAGCAAATTAACTGAGGCAGAAGAACGGATAAGTGACCTGGAAGATAAAATAGTGGAAATAACTACTGCAGAACAGAATAAAGAATAAAAAGGAAAAGAATTGAGGACAGTCTCAGAGACCTCTGGAACAACATTAAACGCACCAACATTCAAATTATAGGGGTCCCAGAAGAAGAAGAGAAAAAGAAAGGGTCTGAGAAAATATTTGAAGAGATTAGAGATGAAAACTTCCTTAATATGGGAAAGGAAACAGTCAATCAAGTCCAAGAAGCACAGAGGGACCCATACAGGATAAATCCAAGGAGAAACACACCAAGACACATATTAATCAAACTTTCAAAACTTAAATACAAAGAAAAAATATTAAAAGCAGCGAGGGAAAAAACAACAAATAACATTAAAGGCAATATTGCAGAAGGTTAACAGCTGATCTTTCAGGAGAAACTCTGCAAGCCACAAGGGAGTGGCAGGACATATTTAAAGTGATGAAAGGGGAAAACCTACAACAAAGATTAGTCTACCCAGCAAGGATCTCATTCAGATTCAATGGAGAAATTAAAACTTTACGCACAAGCTAAAGCTAAGAGAATTCAGCACCACCAAACCAGCTTTACAACATATGCTAAAGGAACCTCTCTAGACAAGAAACACAAGAGAAGGAAAAGACCTACAATAACAAACCCAAAACAATTAAGGAAATGGTAATAGGAACATACATATCGATAACCACCTTAAATGTAAATGGATTAAATACTCCAACCAAAAGACATAGACTGGCTGAATGGATACAAAAACAAGACCCATATATATGCTGTCTACAAGAGACCCACTACAGTCCTAGGGACACATACAGACTGAAAGTGAGGGGATGGAAAAAGATATTGCATGCAAATGGAAACCAAACAAAAGCTGGAGTAGCAATTCTCATGTCAGACAAAATAGACTTTAAAATAAAGAGTATTACAAGAGACAAAGAAGGACACTACATAATGATCAAATGATCAATCCAAGAAGAAGATTTAACAATTGTAAATATTCATGAACCCAACATAGGAGCATCTAAATACATAAGGCAAATGCTAACGGCCATAAAAGGGGAAATTGACAGGAACACAATCATAGTAGGAGACTTTAACACCCCACTTTCAACAATGGACAGATCATCTAAAATGAAAATAAATAAGGAAACATAAGTTTTAAATGATACATTAAACAAGAAGGACTTAATTGATATTTAGAAGACATTCCATCCAAAAACAACAGAATACACTTTCTTCTCAAGTGTTCATGGAACATGCTCCAGGATAGATCATATCTTGTGTCACAACTCCAACCTTGGTAAAATTAAGAGAACTGAAATTGTATCAAGCATCTTTTCCGACCACAATGCTATGAGACTAGATATCAATTACAGGAAAAAATCTGTAAAACATGCATACACATGAAGGCTAAACAATACACTATTTAATAACCAAAAGATACCTGAAGAAATCAAAGAGGAAATCAAAAAATACCTAGAAACAAAAGACAATGAAAACATGACAATCCAAAACCTATGGGATGCAGCAAACCAGTTCTAAGAGGGAAGTTTATAGCAATACAATCCTACCTCAAGAAGTAAGGAACATCTTAAATAAACAACCTAACCTTACACCTAAAGAAATTAGAGAAAGAATAACAAACAAACCCCATGTTAGCAGAAGGAAAGAAATCATAAAGGTGAGATCAGAAATAAATGAAAAAGAAATGAAGGAAACGATAGAAAAGATCAATAAAACTAAAAGCTGGATCTTTGAGAAGATAAACACAATTGATAAACCATTAGCCAGACTCATCAAGAAAAAAAAGGGAAGACTCAAATCAATAGAATTAGAAATGAAAAAGAAGAAATAACAACTGACAGTGTGGAACTACCAAGGATCATGAGAGATTACTACAAGCAACTCTATGCCAATAAAATGGACAACCTGGAAGAAATGGACAAATTCTTAGAAAAGCATAGCCTTCTGAGACTGAACCAGGAAGAAACAGAAAATATGAACAGACAAATCACAAGTAATGAAATTGAAACTGTGATTAAAAATCTTCCAACAAACAAAAGCCCAGGACCAGATGGCTTCACAGGCGAATTCTATCAAACATTTAGAGAAGAGCTACCATCTGTCCTTCTCAAACTCTTCCAAAATATAGCAGAGGGAGGAACACTCCCAAACTGATTCTACGAGGCCACCATTACCCTGATACCAAAACCAGACAAAGATGTCACAAAGAAAGAAAACTACAGGCCAATGTCACTGATGAACATAGATGCAAAACTCAACAAAATACTAGCAAACAGAATCCAACAGCACATTAAAAGGATTATACACCATGATCAAGTGGGGTTTACCTCAGGAATGCAAGGATTCTTCAGTATATGCAAATCAATCAATGTGATACACCATATTAACAAATTGAAGGAGAAAAACCATATTATCACCTCAATAGACGCAGAAAAAGCTTTTGACAAAATTCAACACCCATTTATGATAAAAACTCTCCAGAAAGTAGGCATAGAGGGAACTTACTTCAACATAATAAAGGCCATATATGGCAAACCCACAGCCAACATCATCCTCAATGGTGAAAAACTGAAATCATTTCCACTAAGATCAGGAACAAGACAAGGTTGCCCACTCTCACCACTATTATTCAACATTGTTTTGGAAGTTTTAGCCACAGCAATCAGAGAAGAAAAAGAAATAAAAGGAATCCAAATCAGAAAAGAAGACTTAAAGCTGTCACTGTTTGCAGATGACATGTACTATACATAGAGAATCCTAATGATGCTACCAAAAAAGTACTAGAGCTAATCAATGAATTTGGTAAAGTAGCAGGATATAAAATTAATACACAGAAATCTCCTGCATTCCTATACACCAATGATGAGAAATCTGAAAGAGAAATTAAGGAAACACTCCCATTTATCAGTGCAACAAAAAGAATAAAATACCTAGGAATCAACATACCTAAGGAGAAAAAAGACCTGTATGCAGAAAACTATAAGATACTGATGAAAGAAATTAAAGATGAAACAAACAGATGGAGAGATATACCATGTTCTTGGATTGGAAGAATCAAAATTGTGAAAATGACTATACTACCCGAAGCTCTCTACAGATTCAATGCAATCCCTATCAAACTACCACTGGCATTTTTCACAGAACTAGAACAAAAAATTTCACAATTTGTATGGAAACACAAAAGACCCCAAATATACAAAGCAATCTTGAGAAAGAAAAACGGAGCTGGAGCAACCAGGCTTCCTGACTTCAGACTATACTGCAAAGCTACAGTAATCAAGACAGTATGGTACTGGCACCAAAACAGAAATATAGATCACTGGAACAGGATAGAAAGCCCAAAGACAAACCCATGCACATATGGTCACCTTAACTTTGATAAAGGAGGCAAGAATATACAATGGAGAAAAGCAATCCTCTTCAATAAGTTGTGCTGGGAAAACTGGACAGCTACATGTAAAAGAATGAAATTAGAACACTCCCTAACACCATACACAAAAATAAACTCAAAATGGATTAAAGACGTAAATGGAAAGCCAGACAGTAAAAAACTCTTAGAGGAAAACATCGGCAGAACACTCTATGACATGAATCGCAGCAAGATCCTTTTTGACCCACCTCCTAGCAAAATGGAAATAAAAACAAAAATAAACAAATGGGACCTAATGAAACTTCAAAGCTTTTGCACAGCAAAGGTAACCATAAACAAGACCAAAAGACAACCCTCAGAATGGGAGAAAATATGTGCAAATGAACTGACAAAGGATTAATCTCCAAAATTTACAAGCAGCTCATGCAGCTCAATATTAAAAAACAAACAACCCAATCGAAAAATGGGCAGAAGACCTAAATAGACATTTCTCCAAAGAAGATATACAGATTTCCAACAAACACTTGAAAGTATGCTCAACATCATTAATCATTAGAGAAATGCAAATCAAAACTACAATGAGGTATCATCACACAGCAGTCAGAATGGCCATCATCAAAAAATCTACAAAGAATAAATGTTGGAGAGGGTGTGGAGAAAAGGGAACCCTCTTGCAATGTTGGTGGGAATGTAAATTGATACAGCCACTATAAGAACAGTGTGGAGGGTCCTTAAAAAACTAAAAATAGAACTACCATATGACTCAGGAATCCTACGACTACTGGGCATATACCCAGAGAAAACCATAATTCAAAAACAGTCATGTACCACAATGTTCATTGCAGCACTATTTACAATAGCCAAGTCATGGAAGCAACCTAAATGTCCATCAACAGATGAATGAATAAAGAAGATGTGGCACATATATACAATGGAATATTACTCAGCCATAAAAAGAAACGAAATTGAGCTATTTGTAGTGATATGGATGGACCTAGAGTCTGTCATACAGAGTGAAGTAAGTCAGAAAGAGAAAAACAAATATCGTATGCTAACACATATATATGGAATCTAAAAACAATGTTATGAAGAACCTAGGGGCAGGACAGGAATAAAGCCACAGACCTGCTAGAGAATGGACCTGAGGACACGGGGAGGGGGAAAGGTAAGCTGGGACAAAGTGAGAGAGTGGCATGGACATATATACACTACCAAATGTAAAATAGATAGCTAGTGGGAAGCAGCCACATAGCATAGGGAGATCAGCTGGGTGCTTTGTGACCACCTAGAGGGGTGGGATAGGGAGGGTGGGAGAGAAGGAGACACAAGAGGGAAGAGATATGGGAATATATGTATATGTATAGCTGATTCACTTTGTTATAAAGCAGAAACTAACACACCATTGTAAAGCTATTGTACTCCAATAAAGAAGTTATAAAAAGTTTTTATAATAAAGGAACATCTGACACCACCACAACAAAAAATTATACTACCCAATAGTCAGAAATTGAACAATGTACACTTCCTATTTATAGCAAGAGCACCAAAGCATATACAATGGGGAATTACTAAAATCCATACAAACAAGCCCTGTTTTTTTTATGGCATTCATAATCTACTCTAAGCAACAAGGATATACATTCCATGGGTAATAAGACTATGTAAGTATATTTGATGACACTCACTCTATATTTCCTAGCTGGATACGTCCAGAAATCAAAATTGTTGAAATGGATTTAAGGGAGACTCTGACTTCTCACCTTTGGTCAGTAGAGTGGATCCCAGTCTCCCAAATTTATATACACCAGTGACTGGGAGAGCAAATTCTAATCTTATAGTTTTGATCACCTGAAAGTGGGATATATTACACTGTATCTGAGAAAATATATTTATTGAGACAGGAATTGGGGTAATGCTTCTGGGTCCATGGCCATGTGTTCCCAGAAGACAATTTCCTTGTGATCTAGAGCATGCAGTGTCCTCTTCACTTTCCACTGCGAATGGAAGCAGGCATACTCTAAGAAGACATACAGATGGCCAAGAGGCACATGAAAAGCTGCTCAACATCACTAATTATTAGAGAAATGCAAATCAAAACTACAGTGAGGTGTCATCTCACACCAGTTAGAATGGGCATCAGCAGAAAATCTACAAACAACAAATGCTGGAGAGGGTGTGCAGAAAAGGGAACCTTCTTGCACTGTTGTTGGGAATGTAAATTGATACAGCCACTATGGAGAACAGTACGGAGGTTCCTTTAAAAACTAAAAATAGAATTACCATATGACTCAGCAATCCCACCAGTGGGCATATACCCAGAGAAAACCATAATTCAAAAAGACACATGCACCCCAATGTTCATTGCAGCACTATTTACAATAGTCAGGTCATGGAAACAACCTAAATGTCCATCAACAGATGAAAGGATAAAGAAGAAGTGGTAGGTATATACAATGGAATATTATTCAGCCATAAGAAGCAACAAAATTGGGTCATTTGTAGAGATGTGGATGGACCTAGAGACTGTTATACTGAGTGAAGTAAGTCAGAAAGAGAGAAACAAATATCATATATTAACGCATATTTGTGGAATCTAGAAAAATGGTACAGATCAACTGGTTTGCAAGGCAGGAATAGAGACACAGATGTAGAAAACAAACATATGGACACCAAGGGGGGAAAGGGCAGTGGGATGAATTGGGAGATTGGGACTAACATATATACACTAATATGTATAAAATAGATAACTAATGAGAACCTGCTGTATAGCACAGGGAACTCCACTTCTCTGTACCGTAGAAACTAACACAACATTGTAAAACAACTATACCCCAGTAAAAAAATTTTTTAAAATAAGTGTCTAGACATTGCACAGGGAGGTGGCATCCACCATGCTTGTTCTAAATATTCCATTGATAGTAATTTATGGCCACACAGAGAAGGGACAAAATAAGGAAGGGAGATGAGGAGGAAACTAATAATTGCTGCATTCCAGCACTGTGCTAGGTGTTTTCTTTCATGCTCTCTCATTTAATGAAGTAGGTTTGATCTCCAATTTACAGATAAGGAAACTGAGGCTGGGATGTTAATTGATTTGCTCAGGGTCACACAGCCACTGAGTAGCTGAGATGTGAATGAAATCTGCTTTTATCTGTTTCAAAGCCCGTATGTTCTCCATATTGTCTCTTTCAAGGAGCTGCGACCTCAATAGGCCCAATTCCTTTATTTTAAAAATGCAGAAATTGAGGCCCAGAGCATGAATTACCTTGCCGAAGGTCACGGGTTTCACTAACTTTCCTGTGGCTATACTCTAAGGAAGCGGAGTGAGGAGGACATTGCTAACCCCAGCAGGGCCCTATGCAGGAGGAAATTTTGCTGTCCTCTTCTGAGGGTGCACATCACCCTCCTTGGCCACTAGGGCAGAGTGGAAACAACAGCAGTGTCTGGACGCCCTTTGGAAATAGTTTTTCACAGCATCATGATGAACACTTTCCATGTGTGACTCATAGGCCAGTCTTATTTTCCCATTTTCTGAGGAGAAAAAGACACTGTGTGGCTTGAACCAAATTTTAACTCGAGAGTCCTATTTAAACTGAATTCCAAGCTGTGGGCAGCTCTGAAAGACCAGGGCAGTGAAGCTCTAAGCTGGCCTTCACTCCCAGCTCGGCAGAGACAGGAATGCATATGGAGGAGTGCCCCTTCTCATCTCTCACCCAACTCCGAGTCAAGCTGTTTACTGCAAATGCTTGGTGTGGGCCTTGCTGGACTATTCCTTGGGGTAGTGGAACTGTCTAGAAATAGATGTAGGAAAAAGATTTTGTGAATTTAGGCCATGAGATTTTTAGGCTCCTCGTGGGAACCAGACTAGGTCCCAGTGTTGATCAGTATCCATGGCTCCTTATAGGAAATCCTGGATTTAATAGTTATTTAGGGTCCAGGCAGATACCGTGGTCCCCATTACCTTTTTTTAAAAAAATCTTTTAATTTTAATTTTTTGGCTGTGCTGCGTGGCATGCAGGATCTTAGTTCCCCAACCAGGGATTGAACCCATGCCCCCTGCAGTGGAAGTGCAGGGTCCTAACCACTGGACCACCAGGGAAGTCCCCCCACTACTTTTTTTTTTTTTTTTTTTTGTGGTGCACGGGCCTCTCACTGTCGTGGCCTCTCCCGTTGCGGAGCACAGGCTCCGGACGCGCAGGCTCAGCGGCCATGGCTCACAGGCCCAGCCGCTCCGCGGCATGCGGGATCCTCCCAGACCGGGGCACGAACCCGCGTCCCCTGCATCGGCAGGCGGACTCCCAACCACTGCGCCACCAGGGAAGCCCCCCCCCACACTACTTTTAATAGGAAGTGGACATAGGGACTTCACAGTCAGTCAGTGACTTGAAATACATTCATTGAGTGCTCCCTCGGTGTCAGGATCTGTGCTTGCAGGCTGGAGTTATATGACAGTGAACATCATAGATGTACCCTTATTCTCGTGGAACTTCCTGGATACCATGTGCAGTCACCAGTAAGACAACTAAGAAGGCCCCTGCTTGGGAGGATGATGGAGATACAATGACTGAACTCAATGGAGCCCATGCCAGAGAGAAAACATGCTGTGCAGAGAAACTGAGGTCACATCTTGATTTGCTTGATTCAGGCTGGAATGACTGGGGCAAGCAGTGAGTTAGGGGTAGTTCAGAAAGGCCTTCGAAGAGGAAGTAGCTTCATAGGCCACTCTAGTAGGCAGGCTCTAAGGAAGAGCCTAAAGAGGAAGCCTCTAAGGAGAGACTTGTGAAGAGATGTTAGCAGAAGCCTTGGAAGGACACAACTGTGGAGTTGAGTTTAGCTGCCTGCCCAGTGAGCAGTCTTAGGCTGAAATTCAAGGGTTATGGCTGGGGCTGGCCTAAGAAGAAAGGATGGCGAGTCCCCTAAATTAGGAGTAAGGAACAGCCCACCATCATGGATGGGAGGGGTGGAGCTAGGTGCGTATAACAGAAAGTCTATGGTCTGAACCTAATCAATGTGACCTGAGCTAAACTAAGGGAAATCAGGAGACATACTTGTCACTTGTTTTAATGGATTTCCTCTGTTATACCATCCCTCTGGCCCAGAGTAGCAAAGATTGTCCTCCCTGTAGCCTCTTGATGCAGACAGAGGCTTGTACTGGAGAGAAAAAGAAAGAGGTCAAAGTCCAACGCTATGTGATCGTTTGTGGAGCAACTTCTGTGACCTTAGATGGTGGCAAGAGAACCTTATCAGCAGGGTGCCCTAGGTGTAGGCAATCCAGGTACATCCATATCAGGGAGGCAGGGAGGCAGCCCTCAGCTGTCAGGTCATTACAATACTACTGATACTGGGCATTACATTGCTTTACTTGCCCCAAGACTGATTTGAACATAGACTATCACAACTGGAGGGGCCGTTATAAACAGTCTACAACAGTGGTTCTTAACCTAGTGCTTCTTTTTAATAAGAAAAACAAATTAACTCCTGCCATTATCCTGAAGTGGAAAACATAGGTGATTCAACCCATCTACACATGTGTTTAAAAACTAAAAATAAAAAAATAACGTCCTGTGATATAAAAGAGGGAAAAGGGGAAATGATTTATTATAAAGCAATACTTGTTTCTATATGTAAAGTCTTGGGCAGAAATACACAAGAAGACAAGCCTGTTCCCCAAAATTTCCAAAACCCCTTCTAGAAGGCAGTACTAGCCCTGTTGAGAACCTCTGCTCTGCACTGGCCTTAGTTCCCCCATGGACAAAGCAGATCCCAGAGAAACCAAGGATCACATCATGGGGTCTTTCTTCTGCTGGATCATAGCAGCCTTTCAGTGAGCTCCACTTAGAGTTTCCAATCAGAACTGTTCTGGAACTCCAAGGCTAGTACCAGGGAGCTCATGTTCTTTTTCTTATGAATTTATTTATTTTATTTAGTTATTTTTGGCTGCATTGGGTCTTCGTTGCTGCACACTGGCTTTCTCTAGTTGCGGCAAGTGGGGGCTACTCTTGGTCGTGGTGCGCGGGCTTCTCACTGCAGTGGCTTCTCTTATTGCGGAGCACAGGCTCTGGGCTCCCGGGCTTCAGTAGTTGTGGCACACGGGCTCAGTAGTTGTGGCTCGCAGGCTCTAGAGTGCAGGCTCAGTAGCTGTGGCGCACGCACTTAGTTGCTCCGCAGCATGTGGGATATTCTGGGACCAAGGCTCGAACCTGTGTCCCCTACACTGGCAGGCAGATTCTTAACCACTGCGCCACCAGGGAAGGCATCATGTTCTTTTTGATAACTCTTGCTACCATATAGCTCAGTGATTAAAAGCATGGGGTTTGAAGTTAAAATCTTTGAACTTGGGCAGCCACTCAGCAGTTATATGACCCTGTGCCAGATACTTACCCTCTCTGACTCTGTTTTCTCATATGTAAATCGGAGATAAGCTAGTACCTACCGCATGGGATTGGTAATAAAGTATGAAAGAGGCCTGATACATAGTAAGCCTCGAGAAGTGGTGTTATTGCTATTAATACCTGTGGCGCACCACTAACTGCACCCAGCACTCTGTTAATGCAACTGTCATCACTCCATTGCTACTCTTGCTCCCACCACTACTGCTACAGGGGTCCCCAATGGGGAGCATATCTTCCTTTCAGTAACACTCTCTTGACCAGCCTAACCTGATCTAGTCTCAGGTGCATACGATCTTGTGCAAGGCAAGGTGTCCTGACTATTCTGGGTTTTGTTCTTTCCTTTGCTGTGCTATAAGGTCTGAAGAATCAGGCCAGAGGGCATGTGAGCATTGCCCTCCAGAGTCCCATTAGTGCATTTCTCAATGCTTCCAAGCTAGTGTCACAGGAAGGAGCCCAGGGACCTCAATCCTTTCCTACTTTCAAGTGAGTTCCCGTCAACCCTCACTGTTGGAACAGCCTTTGTCTCCCCTTCTTTGTTCACATTTTTAATCCTGTTGTGCTGAGAGCCTTCACTATTTATCCCAGGAGGCCTACGTGTCCTGTGTCCTTACGTAAATAAGACTCCTGGCAGCTTACCCTTCTCATCACAGAGTTCCCAAAATAGGAAATTGGATTTGGTCCCCATTGTGACCCTTATCTCAGTAATTTGGATAAACCCTATGGTTCCTTTCAACAATAATGAACCTCTGATTTGGGGCTTAGCCAGTTTGCAAGCCTGCAAGGCTCACTCTCATCAGTCTGGAGTCTCACAACAGTGTGGCTGGGAGGTACAGCTAGATATAGGTAGGGGCCTTGGACCTTGGCAAACAACCTACTTCTACAAACAAGTATGTCCCTCACACAGCTGTTAAGACACCTGAACATACACTCGTTCTCCTCTAACCTTTTCTGCCCCTCATGTGAAAACACATTTTGCCAACAACTAATGTAAACAAGGGATCCTGGGAAGTGTTTGTAAGGAATATGTGTGGGGGAGGAGTACTGTGTCTAATCCTTTCCAATTTATGCTGAGGTTAGACACCTGCGTGAATTTTATATCCATCCATATTATTATAGACCCTAAGGCCCAAGGAGATTAAAAAACTTTTTTTCATCATGATTTCTCAAGTTTCTTTTTCACAACTCTAAGAATATCACACTACTAGTAGCCTTCAGGGTATCTGCCAGCTTCCTGCTGGGGGCTACTCTGTGAGGTTTCAATCACAGCAAAGCACAGGGATGGGGAGAAGCATGCACGCATGTACTCATGCATGAGTGCATGCACACACACATGCATGCGCGCACACACACACACACACACACACACTTGCACAACCCAGCATAAAGCCATAATTCTCATGTTGTCATTGCATACTCAGAAACAACTTCTCTAAACCCTTAGAAACTCTTAGATGAAAGAAGAAAAGAATCTTAAGCTCATTATTTTATGTTTGAAATATGCAAATCATCATTATTAGAGCCCCTCAAGCATGCAATATCACATATATTTGAACTGAGCATTCTTGAATATAACTTCCCTATCAATAGAGATATATGAAACTAAAGAGAAATAAGCTGGGACATACCATGTAAGCACGCATGGACATGTGTACACAAACACACACACACACCCCAAATCATTATCAGAATTTTGCCCCAATGGAATTCATAGTATGAGGATGTCTAAAAAACAGAGATTTAAGCTTAATGTCAATTGTACTTGAATGAGTAGGAGGAGAACAAAACTGTGAAGTCAACATTCCAGTGGGTTTTGTAAAATCAGGAAATCAACAGAATACTGAAGAAGATAATTGCAGCAGATAGAGAAGCTAGCTCTTTTAAATCCACGTAAGCCATAGAACAGCACATGCCACTATCCACACAGCAGTCTCCATATCTAATCACATCAGTCTTCCATACTGTCTCCGTCACTCCCTAGTTTGTCACCCTCCCTGCAACACTGAATCGTGACCACATGATTTGGTCATGACAGCCTCCCTTCCCAGGTCACACTCTGTGGTCAGCTAATTTAACGGTGCCCT
The DNA here is from genome assembly GCF_937001465.1 of Orcinus orca. Lineage (NCBI taxonomy): Eukaryota > Metazoa > Chordata > Mammalia > Artiodactyla > Delphinidae > Orcinus > Orcinus orca. The sequence continues at coordinate 114,058,013 of NC_064580.1, forward strand.
CCTTTCAACTTTCTGTTCATGTTTCAGCGAAGCCCATTCCAACTACGTATTTGAACTGCTGGCTATGGGAAGTAACAGCCCAGCATGACAGTAAAGAGCTCAGGGTCTGGAGTCAGATAGGACTGGATTTAAAGCCTACTTACTAGCTGTATGATCTTTGGCAAGTTACCTAATTTCTCCCAGGCTCAATTTCCATTTTCTGAAAAATGGAGGTCCATAATAGCACTTAGACCACAGGATCATTGTAAAGATAAATTTTATCACCCATGTGAAGTGTCTGGCCCCGTGAAGAGTAGGCATTCAGTAACTAGTAGCCACCGCCACCATCACCATCATCATTATCACCATCATCACTCCTTCTCCCAGTGTGATGAAACCGTCCAGATGACCCTTACTGTTTAACTCAGAAACATTCCACTTATAAAATCCATGGAAGTAAAGAAGCTTCTTTCTTTCAACCTCTGATTTCAATTTACTTGCTATCATACGTCCCAAGTTTTCCATAATTGTACTAAGAAATTCTAGGATTTTTTTCTGACAGTTACATGCCTGCCCCATGGCTCCAAAGAGTTGTGGTGAGCAAGGTTCCAGCCCTTGGGATACTGCAATGAAAGGTAAGTACTGTCTCCTACTGGGACCACACGCAATGGGAAATTCCTCAAAAGGAGACTGAGAACTATTAAGAAAGAGGAATTCAATGCTGATAACCAAACTATGGCAAATGCATACTATACCCAGGAGTGCAGTGTGAAAGCTACCACCGTAGACCTCAGGAAGACAAATCCTAACAAATGTTAACCAACTTCTCCCTTCTCCCAGCAACCCCCTTCCACACTGAAGAAGAGTAGCACAGCAGTAGAGTCCTCACATTCCAGGACACTATTGGTCCATTGTCTTAGGAGGTGGAAAGTCTGCCTCTCTCTTGGGACCTCCTCTCCAGGCAGTCTCTTGCTTCCACAAGGTTAAACAGGTATCAGCTCTCTTTTCTTTGTCTCTCTCTCTCTCTCTCTCACTCTCTCTCTCTCTCTCTCTCTCTCTCTCTCTCTCTCTCAGCTTGATTCCTTTCATCCTCAATTGTTAGATATTTCTACTCTGGTACCAAGAAAATACATGTCAGTCAGTGGGAAGCAGATTAAAAGATTAAGGCAACAGAGTAAAAGAGCCAGAACCAGAGTCGGAGCTTAAACCAAACCTTAGCCCAGTAGCCCTTCATCCCACGGAATAAAAGCCCATTTCAGCTTCCCTTGATATAACAGGTGTTGTTGGAGCTCCACCTATGTCCCTCAGTCCTTTCCATGTGCTTGGGCTGAGTTCTAACTGCCAGTATCTGCATGACTGCTTGAGGACTCTTTTCCCAGAACTGTAGATCTCTATGCTGCCTATATGTGCAGCAATCTAAAAAATGCCAGTGAATTAACACACCGCAGGAGTGCTAAGATGTGGCTCGTAAGTTGGTGTATAAATACTTCAGCTCCCTTGCCTCTTGAGTGGGATAATTCTGAGGTGTATGTGTTGCACCATTTTCCAGAGGTTCTTTATATGATTAAGTGTTAGTCCCCCACTGTGGTAGCTGGCTCAATAGCATACTCTTTTTCTTAAAATTTTTATTGAGGTATAGTTGATTTACAATATTCTGTAATAACCTATATAGGAAAAGAATCTGAAAAAGAATGGATAAGACCAATGGAACAGGATAGAAAGCCCAGAGATAAACCCACACACATATCTTTGATAAAGGAGGCAGGAATGTACAGTGGAGAAAGGACAGCCTCTTCAATAAGTGGTGCTGGGAAAACTGGACAGGTACATGTAAAAGTATGAGATTAGCTCACTCCCTAACACCATACACAAAAAAAAGCTCAAAATGGATTAAAGACCTAAATGTAAGGCCAGAAACTATCAAACTCTTAGAGGAAAACAGAGGCAGAACACTCTATGACATAAATCACAGCAAGATCCTTTTTGACCCACATCCTAGAGAAATGGAAATAAAAAAATAAATAAACAAATGGGACCTAATGAAACTTAAAAGCTTTTGCACAGCAAAGGAAACCATAAACAAGACCAAAAGACAACCCTCAGAATGGAAGAAAATATTTGCAAATGAAGCAACTGACAAAGGATTAATCTCCAAAATTTACAAGCAGCTCATGCAGTTCAATAACAAAAAAACAAACAACCCAATCCAAAAATGGGCAGAAGACCTAAATAGACATTTCTCCAAAGAAGATACACAGATTGCCAACAAACACATGAAGGAACGCTCAACATCATTAATCATTAGAGAAATGCAAATCAAAACTACAATGAGACATCATCTCACAACAGTCAGAATGGCCATCATCAAAAATCTAGAAACAATAAATGCTGGAGAGGGTGTGGAGAAAAGGGAACACTCTTGCACTGCTGGTGGGAATGTGAATTGGTTCAGCCACTATGGAGAACAGTATGGAGGTTCCTTAAAAAACTACAAATAGAACTACCACATGACCCAGCAATCCCACTACTGGGCATATACCCCGAGAAAACCAAAATTCAAAAAGAGTCATGTACCACAATGTTCATTGCAGCTCTATTTACAATAGTCCGGAGATGGGAACAACCTAAGTGCCCATCATTGGATGAATGGATAAAGAAGATGTGGCACATATATATACAATGGAATATTACTCAGCCATAAAAAGAAACGAAATTGAGCTATTTGTAATGAGGTGGATGGACCTAGAGTCTGTCATACAGAGTGCAGTAAGTCAGAAAGAGAAAGACAAATACTGTATGCTAACACATATATATGGAATTTAAGGGGAAAAATGTTATGAAGTACCTAGGGGTAAGACAGGAATAAAGACACAGACCTGCTAGAGAATGGACTTGAGGATATGGGGAGGGGGAAGGGTGAGCTGTGACAAAGCGAGAGAGAGGCATGGACATATATACACTAACAAACGTAAGGTAGATAGCTAGTGGGAAGCAGCCGCATAGCACAGGGATATTAGCTCGGTGCTTTGTGACCGCCTGGAGGGGTGGGATAGGGAGGGTGGGAGGGAGGGGGATGCAAGAGGGAAGAGATATGGGAACATATGTATATGTATAACTGATTCACTTTGTTATAAAGCAGAAACTAACACACCATTGTAAAGCAATTATACCCCAATAAAGATGTTTAGAAAAAAAGAAAAAAAATGGATATATGTATATGTATAACTGATTCATTTTGCTGTATACCTGAAACTAACACAACATTGTAAATCAATAGCATACTCTTTACTGACTGCCTTTATTTTCTTTACAGCTAACCCATTCCCTTACAGGTGTTACCTGCAATTCCCGAACAAACCATTTTCATTCAAATCCCTGTCTCAGGGTCTGATTCCTAGAGAACCTAAGCTAAGATTCCATGATTACCCTTGAGTCAGTTGATAAAGAACCATGAATGAAGCAGAATCTTTCCCAAAGTGTTTTTGCTATTTTGTCTTACAATAATCTCTGTAATGAACCTTTGGATCTTAAGTCACACCCTAATGAGTACTTATCAGCCAAATGGGATATAGAGAAAGTAACTATAGATCTGATATAGTATAATGTACTTACATAATTTCCTCTTGAGAATATCAATCTTCTAAATCTAAGAGATGTGGAAAATCATCATTTTACTATGAAGTAGGAATGTTGGGATCAAGGGCCATTTTCACAAATTGGCAAAATAAGGGGATGAGAAAAAGCCGCTCTTGATCACTAAAAAACATGAACTTTCTCTGAATAATCCAAGGGAATACAGAAATGCTTGCCAAGATTTGTTTGAAAATATTAAGGATAAATATTTCTGAAACAAGCTGAATACATTTAAAAAGAAAGTATAAATGGAACAATATGCTAACAGCTTCAACAATAAATGAATGACAAAATCAACAGCAAAAGTAAAAACTGTCATTTTTGAGTACTTAAGTATAGACAGTTTGCTAAATGTTTTATGTACATTATTTCAGTTAATCCTCACAATAATTATTGAAGGTATTATTTTTTAATCCCAATTTTACACATGAGGAAAATGAGGCACAGAAAGGTTGAGTAATGCTTCCGGGGTCACACAGCTAGTAAATGGTATAGATAGGATCTGAAATCATGTTTTTCTATTCCAAAGCGCTTGCATTTTCTAATTTACCTCTTTGCTTCTCACTCATATACATTTCTATCACTGTCTACTGTGTTTCTCTTCATGTGTGTTTATTACTTTCAATAAAGATCAATTGTAAAATGTAGAACTAAATGTGATTTAATGTTTAAACCTTATAATAATTTATAACAACTTTATATAAATAAATAGAGTCCTGAGACAAAATCCTTAAGTCATGTGTCTGATCTGGGATTCATAAATTATAGTTGTCATATTCATAATGAGTGGAAAGCACATCATATGCCCAATCAGGTCTGTACATTCCATACACCTGGCTTTCTGACACTATCAAATCTGGCATAGTTTATACTTTTTACTTTTTTTTTTTTTTTTGCGGTATGCGGGCCTCTCACTGCTGTGGCCTCTCCCGCTGTGGAGCACAGGCTCCGGACGCGCAGGCTCAGCGGCCATGGCTCACGGGCCCAGCCGCTCTGCGGCATGTGGGATCTTCCCGGACCGGGGCACGAACCTGTGTCCCCTGCATTGGCAGGCTGAGTCTCAACCACTGCGCCACCAGGGAAGCCCCTGGTTTATACTTTTGATGTTGCCACTGAGTTCCAAATTGTCACATTCCTGATTCAGAACCTAGCAGAGAGACTTACACATAGTAGGCTTTCAATAACTGGATTGAACTGAGTCCCAAGTTTCCTTACTGGTTTCCAGGCCCAAGGCCCTTGCCTAAGTTTGAAACTATAATCAACCCAATCACCAGGATTTCAGGCCATCGTTTTCTCTCCTCTGAAGTCAGTGATGAGAAGCTTCTTCTTTGACCTCCCCCCACCACCTTCCCAGCCCTGGACAATTTTCCAGGTGTTCTCCTGGGTCCTAAAGCTTGATTTCTAGATCCTCAGGTTCCGATGTTCCTGGGCGCTGACAAAAGATCCTAACTATTACTCAGAAGTGCTCCGTGCCTTCCTGCCTCTTTGTTCACAGTATTCCCTTGGTCTGGAATATCCCCCTCCCCCATTTCTTGGCTTCTGCCTGGCTCTTGTCTCAGCTTCATGAACCTTGCCTGAACCAGGTGCAGATGTAATTCCAGCCCCAGCCTCCAGTCCCTGCTCTCCAGACCAGCTGGGAGTACTTACTTCAGCTTACTGGGGTCTCCAACCTTGACCTGGCCCCTCAGATCTGGTGCTGGCCAGTGTGAACCTAATAAGGAGGCACAGTACCCTGAGAGGTTGCCACCAGTATGTCTGTTTCCGCTGGAGGCCTGGTTTCCAGCATGTGCCTGCAAATATCTAACTTATTTACTCATTCTGCCTTTTGTTTGAGTTCTTTGAACACAGCAGGTTTCCCCAAACCATTTCAGACAGTACAGAAAGAACCCTGCCCTCATCAGTCCACGAGTGAAATGGCAAGTCAGGCCTGTAAATAGGATTCTGACCTTTTCTAAGGCTCAGCTGCCTGTAGAGACATGCAGCTGTGCAGCATATCCCCCACAGAGATACAGGGCCCGGACAGGAGGTGGGAAGATGAGTATTGACATGGTTTTTGCACCTCTAGATATATAATTCTATTTGAAAGGGAGACTAGACTCTTGGTGAGAGTCCTGTGGACTCCATCAAGCAGAGCAGTGATATGATGTACTGTAACAAGGGTCCCACTGGCTGTTTAGAAAATGCAGTCACTTGGCCTGAAGTGCGGCAGCCCTCAGCATATATTGTCAACAATTTGCACACTTTCTTTTTGTATTGTCTTCAGAAAACTGAGCGTGCTTTATATACACTTCTGAAATATGAAAAAGCCAAGGGCGGGACTTCCCTGGTGGTGCAGTGGTTAAGAATCTGCCTGCCAGTGCAGGGGACACGGGTTTGAGCCCTGGTCTCAGAAGATCCCACATGCCGCGGAACAACTAAGCCCGTGCGCCACAGCTACTGAGCTCGTGCGCTAGAGCCCACGAGCCACAACTACTGAGCCCACGTGCCACAACTACTGAAGCCCGTGCGCCTCGAGCCCATACTCCACAACAAGAGAAGCCACTGCAATGAGAAGCCCACGCACCACAACGAAGAGTAGCCCCACTTGCCCGTGTGCAGCAACGAAGACCCGACACAGCCAAAAATTAATTAATTAATTTAAAAAAATGCCAAGGGCTTCAGTGTTGCCTGAAGTACATTTTCACTCATGGTTGATAAAAGATAAGTCTGAGGGCTTCCCTGGTGGTGCAGTGGTTGAGAGTCTGCCTGCCGATGCAGGGGATACAGGTTCGTGCCCCGGTCCGGGAAGATCCCACATGCCGCGGAGCGGCTAGCCCCGTGAGCCATGGCCGCTAAGCCTGCGTGTCCGGAGCCTGTGCTCCGCAATGGGAGAGGCCACAACAGGGAGAGGCCTGCGTACCGCAAGAAAAAAAAAAAAAAGATAAGTCTGAGACCCCCCTTCTTGCTACACTTGCACCTTCAGCTGGAAATGAAAGCTCCAGGTGGTTGGAATCCTAACTCTCCCTGCTAATAGGCCAGCCCGGCCCAGCATAGGGGCTCCTTCCTATTAGTGTGCCCTTGCAGAAGAACATGTCATCACTTGCCTGGGTGCTTGTTGTTTTGTAATTGTCTTACCCTGACCATCACCCTCTCCCTTCCTCACCGACTCTTCAGCCCCCTGCAGTCCTCATCATAGTCCATACTTCCACCAGTGCTATTGAATATTACTATAGCACATACACAGTGGTTGATACTAGCCCTATAAAAATATTTCTACAGGTAAAGAAGGATAACCTGTTGGTTTTGTTTCCAATATATTGGCATTTTTCCCCAATAGAGTTGAATTCCATTTGTTAATGCTGCATTACTCTATTGATTGGAAATACTAGCGGGGGGGCATGTTCCCTGAAGCATCTCTTCACAAGTAAAGGGCAACCTATATTGGATTAGGTTATTTAGCAAGGGGGTCAGCTCTTCTCAGACATCAGTACCTCTGAGACAGCCCCTTCCATTTTAAGTAATGGTGTTAAGAAAGTTCAGATCCCTTTGAATAATGTGAGATGTGTGAAATAAGGTTAGTCACAGGATTTCCTGCCACAAAGCTCACAAACAAACTTTCCCCACTTCCTCTTTTTTAAAGTTCAATTTAGGCTCACTGGTCTAGTTGCTCTAGTTGTTTTAGTGGTTACAATCTCCACCCTGTACCAATGGTTAAAAAGTTTGACAGAATCTCAAGTTCTCTCTCTGTCTGTCTCTCTCTTTATCTCTGTCTCTGTCTCTCTCTCTCTCTTACACACACACACACACACACACACACACACACACACACACTAGAGGCATTATATTGAAACAACAGACATTCTATCCATCAGAAACTTAGACTCAGAAAACTTAGTTTCTTCTAGTTCCAGTTTTGGCTTGGTCCTCTCTCTTCCTTATAGGCTTTGTTATCTGTCTTCCAATCCCCAGAATTTACCATCCTCCCATCCCAGCCTATCTTTTGCTATGATCCTCTTCCTTTGTCCCCAGATGCTTAGGTTTTCAGCCTTCACAGAGCTCCAAGCCCTGAACTTTTCCTAGTTGTCTGCACATTCTCTCTCTCCCTCTCCCCCTCCCCTCCCCCTCCCCCTCTTCCTATCCCCCTCCCTCTCCTCCATGTAACCTCATCCCACCTAACCTCCTCCTAAGACGAATTTTCCTGTACCATCCTCACATAAGGCCCTAAGCGCAGCTAAACTGTGAGCTTCTTGAAAGGGATGATTAGGTTTTATACACATGTGTACCCCTAGCATTGTATCAGGCCCTCAACGTTTGTTGAAAGAAGTTTTGGAGACAAAACTAATGAATCAGATAGAGCGTTACCCTCCAAGGTAATAATGTTTTAGTTCAATTAAAAGATCTGTCTCCTCAAGGCCATGGAAGATAGAATCAAATCGTGGGGATTTCAGACCCTCAGGCATGCTTCCCCCACTTTGACATATCTCAGGCTCTTAAGATGCCATGTGTAATGGGGCTGGAGATTTCTTTACTTGGCGTTATAAATTCCCCATTTTCACCAGACTGTCCAGGTTTTCCAGTAGCATTCGTCTCCCCACCTTGTCCACTGAGGACCAGCACAAGTAATTTATAACTCAGCCTCGCTCCAATATAAAGACATTCCAAGCTCTATACTATGTACCAGTAAAGTTTCTCCCAGGTACAGTTCACGTGGCTCACTTTGCACAGATATAAGCCATGCGTGGATTCTAATTCAGGATCCATCTCCTGGCATTCCTTTCTAATCCATAGGCCTTTCCTTAGAGTGATGGGATTCAGGTTGGTTCACTTTAAGTCCACCCACCAGTCCAGCATGGAGCTATTATCTTTGGTTCTCATTCTGGTTTCTGGAGGCCTAACGTTCTGTTTTGTTTGAACCCTTTATGGAACCTATTTGCTTTTGGTAGAACCCAATTCTATGTATGCAGTCTATACCTTCATCACCAACACAACTGGCACATTCTGACTACTCTGCTCTACGAATTTTGCTTCTTTTTACCTCCTACTCCAGCCCACGACACAGGTCTTGCTCTCTCCATGAACCTTCCTATGTGTTTTTCTGCCTTAGGAGTCTCTGCCTGGCATTACCCACCACCATGCATCTAGGATCCTCTGCTCTGAATCTTCCTTTTTCCTTTCTTAATTCTTCAGCCAATCTCTGTCCCCCGACCTACATTCTCCTATCATAGCTTGTCTGCTCTGTTTTCTTTAAATGCCTCAATTACTAAGTTCATAACATACCAACTAAGGGTCAACTTCACCTCTTCCTCCCATCCGTGATCTAGCTAAGGGATTCCTCTACCACCTAACTAAACAGCTTAAGGGCAAGGACCCTGATTTATGCTTCCACATGTCCCACACAGCAATAAGCACAGGGCTTTACACATAGCAAATACTCAGTAAAGGTTTGTTGATTTGGTTTTCTTGAATAACATCTCGCATTTAGAGCTCCACAATGCACACATGTTTTAAAGAAAATTCTGATTTACTTCAGCTTTACTGGGAAAACACTTAAGGCCCCACACTTTTCAATGAAAACAACTATTTTCAACTCTATGTAGTGGAGGTTGAGGGCTGTTCAAAATCACTTTTGAGGGAAGGCATGTAGCTTCCCAGTTAGCTAACTTAACTGATAGTGGAGGGAAATATTCTACAGGTTGTGTCACAGTATTACAGAGGGTGCAAGCCACAACCACTGGCATCACATTCTGTTTGAGAGTAAGTGGAGACTCAGCAGTGCTAACCTAGGAAAGGGCGCCCAATGGGTAGCACCAAATGTCCACCCTGATTTATTCAAACTTTGATTAAATGAAAAGCAAGTGTGCTTTCTCCTCAATGAAAATAATGGATCTGAACTGCCTTAAAGAAAGTATTCCAACTGTGTCACATCCCAGACAGGTAGAATTCTGCCTCCTAACACTTGGAGGAATTTAGTTTCAGTTTCTGAGTACTTTCCTTGAGTCAGTCTCCTGGGGGATGGTATTTCTCCTTAAATAACACAAAACACCTTCACCTTTAAAAGGACTTGGGTTTATTAAATCTGACTTACAATGAGTACTGTGACAGTTGCCAGATGGCAAATATTCAATTGCTGTTGGCCCTTCATAAGTAATCATCATTTCTAAAGGAAAGAGGTGCCTCCCTAGTTTCAAATCTTCTTCTAAACTGCTGTGGACTTTTAGTCAGTGCCACACAATATCTCAATTATAAAACGCCTTATGTTGCTCCTCGGCAAAATGAACTGAGTAATTCTACTCTTTTCAGTAAGGCTTGGACCTAGGACCTTCCCACGTATCACAGAGTTGGGCATATGGTAGATAATTAATCATTGCTTATGAGTTTCATGTAAAAAATATTTTTTTTTACTCTGTACTATGTTCCAAACACTGTGGAAGGCAAAAAGGCTGGGTATATGTTTCACAGGACAAGTCTTTGGCCCTTGTCTCAGAGTCTAGTGCATCGGATGAACATGTAAATCAATAGTTACAACTAAAGTTGTTAAATGCCATAACAGGAGTTTATATGAAGTTGAATAGAAGGACTACGTCAGGGTTAGAATACCTCACTGGAGACATTTGTTATGGGCTGCTCCCACGTAATAAGGTAGACAACAGGAGGAAGAGATTTTTCCAATAGAATGAAAAACACAGAAAAGAGAAAGGTCATGAGAGGTTCAAGGAGGAGAAGAGAGCTAGGTCTAGCCAGAGCATAGAGTGTATGAAAAGAAGAGGAAGAAAGGGATGAGGCAGGGCCAGGCTAAGGAATTAGGATTTCATTCTGAAGGTGTTGAGGAGCCATTGATGGGTTTTAAGCAAGTGAGTGTCATGTTCAGATTTACACTTTTAAATAGCCCACTTTAGCAGCAACATACATGTGGCTGTAAACAGACAGAGCAGAAGATCACAAGCAGACCAGTTAGGAGACTACTGCAATAATCCAGATTAAAAACAATGGTGGCTTGGGCTAGGGCCATGGAAATGGGGAGAGGAGTTTCAATAGTGGATAGATTTGAGAAGCACTATGGAGGTGAAATGAATAGCAGCTCATGACTAGTAGAAGAAAGGGTTTGAAGGAGAAGTCAGACACAAGGATTATAGACCAGGAACCCTGGTAGATGGAGATAATGTTAATCAAGATTAGGTGGGATGTCAAGAGCCTAGAATTTGGAGTCAGTGCTGGAATGTTCATCACTTAACAGCTGTGAGGTTTGGGACAAGGCTTTTCACCCTGGAAACTCAGTGTACTCACAGTAGAAGCAAAAATAGCTATGACTTACCTCACATATCTATTGTAGGAGTTAATTAAAGTCATGTTTGAAAATATGCTTTATACGCTGGAAGGTACCATATACAAATGTTAATTGTTCTTCCGTTGACTTGAAAACTCACATTTCTTGAATCCAACAAAACTAAATCATGACCTTTTCCCTTAGAACCAGTTACTGACACTGTGTCTCTCATAATGAAAGAAAGTGTTGCTTGTTCAGGACAGGTAGGCAGAAGGGATTATTCAAGTCATAATGACAAGTCAATCACCCACACTCTCCAGCACCCCCGCTTCCTTATGCTGCCAAGCAGGAAATGGCTGTCAGGGGTTATTATGCAGGTGACAGTTAACAGCCATACTTTTAACATTCCATCAAACCTAGTGCTTTGGTCTGCTTTTAGTCACATAGGTAAGGACTCTTTGTTTATTTCCTAAAAAAGCAACAGTTGTAACTTGGTGATTTGAGATTTGTTTATGCCAGCTAATCAGCGGATTTGGAACAAGAAAAATGTCCTCAGGCCCAAGGAGGACACAAACACAAATGTTATTTTCTCTGAACTGTCAATTAACAGTCTACATAAATAATAATAAACATGACCTTTCAGTTGGTCATCAGTGATGTCTTGCCCTCAAACTCCTATCTTGGAAAGGAGCTGCACCTTCATTCTCTTCCTCTAAATTGTGTTTGTGAGGGAAACTACATCTTGTTTTTACAGGTTGACCAGACATCTTACACAGTTTCTCGGTGAATAAGTAATGTTGGCTTCTGCTTCCAACTTTGTTACATCTGCTGACCTTCTACACTGTTCTGAGTTCTCATGGTACTAATTCAGTTGTCAACTCTACACATTTGATTAGACCTCATCTTTTTAAAGTATAGCTTTCAGGTCTCTGTTGGAACATAGGGACCCTTCTGTCTTCATGTATTTCTTGGGCTTATTTCTTATGTTATTTTAATCAGGTTTATTTCTTTCTAGCATCAAAGACATTTTCTAGAGTTTTTATTTTGAGGTGGCATAAATCCATCTCCACTAAAAGTAGCCTTCCAACTGAGAATATATTATATATACTGGGAATAAGCAACCTTAAATTTTTATTTATATAGTAATAGCTTACATTTCTTGATCACTTAGTATGTCTCAGAAATTCCACTAAGTGCTTTGCACGAACTATCCCATTTAATTCTCAAGACAACCCTGTATAGTAGGTACTATTATTACCTTCAAAGATCAGCAAATCGAGGCTCAGAATGATTAGGAAACTTGCCTAAGACCACAACTATAGTTCTAGAACTTTCTATAGTTCTAGAAAGTGGCAGAACTATAATTTGAACCCAAGTCTGTCTGATACCAGAACTTGGTTTCTTAACCATTATTGGATGCTGTTAATATAATACTATTTCATGTATTCTTATTACTGCTGGCCTAAAGCCAAATGGGGATGTAAGAGAAGCTTGTCTTACAGCACTGTTCCACTTCTCTCTTCTAGGACCATTCCTACTTCACCCCTATGTGTCCCATCCTGTGCCTTTATAGTGTCCTCGTGATCTAAATCTGTCCTTTGGGAATATGAACCTTTGCCTCTACTATCTTCCCATCAAAATATACCAGTCAGGTGTCTTCCTTAAGACGCCTCTTTTAATTAAGTGTTAGTGGAAGGGATCTGATAAATTAATTCATACCTGGGTGCTAATGACTGAGAACAATTTATCACTTCTCTCAGAGATATTTGCATGTTAACAATGGATTCTTACCTTAACCCAGAGTAAATAAGAGGAAACCTGAAAATTTCAGGTCAGGGTCTTCTCAGTGCTACCATATAGGTAGTTTGTATGTCATGGGTACATAGGTTGAGTCTGATGCTCATCCCAGCTTCACACCTCTGTGAATGAGGAAGCTAATATGATATGTACAGTATTTTGGTATTCATTTAAGCGAGAATGCAGAAATTAATAAGTGGAATTGTTACAGGATTTATGTGAAGCTACATTAATAATTGTTACCTGAGTCATCAGTAGAGATGAAACTAGCATTTAGACAGGAAGTGTATAATTAGGAAACTACTGTTGGAATGAGATATTTATGGAGCATTCTTTAAGGGTCCTCAAAGTACTATTTGGGAAAATCATACTGTCTCTTCGTCTAGATGGTTATTACTAAAATTTCTTTGTATAACTGCATATACAAAAATCTATATAACCCTGAGGAGTTACCATTATATTTGAGTTTTCAAGTAACAGGGATGGAGTCATGCTGTAGAGTTATCCATATTCTGTTACCCATGTTCCATTGGGACCTGCAATTGTGAAATAGCTGGCTGAGGTTAGGGTTACAGACTATGTCCATGAAACTGAATGAGACTAACTTAAACAAATGGGAATTGAACCACCAACTTTGACCTCAGTAATTGCATGCTCTAAACAACTGAGATTTGCCAGCATCCGAATAAGATTTAACAAATTCATTCTCTGGAACTGAAACTTTGACTTTTCTTTAAGAGTACCTAATCTACTCACTTAGCCAAATAGATCCAGTACATATTTAATTTTTAATATATCCACTGCATACTGTGGACCATTCACTAAATATAAAAGTTATACTCTCTCCTCAAATATAGAGATAAAACGATACTAAAGTCATAGGATTAATTTTCAAAAATTATGTAGTAGTTGTGAAAACACTCTAAAGCACAATACATGGTAGATCAATATTATTGTCCTAATTGGAAGAGTCTATCTTCTAGAAACCCAGAATCATATGTATATAATAACAATCAGATACACATATGGGAATGAAAATGTTAAGAAGAGGAGTAACAGGATCAGACCTATGTTTTAGAAAGATTACTTTGGCGGAAGTGTGGAGAATGGATTGGCAGGGGATGAGGGGCATGGGAGAGTAGGACCAGGGGAGAAAGAGACACTGGCCACAGGGAGACCAGTTATTAGGATACTATCGCAAATAGCTCAGGCAGGAGATGATGGATTCAAGAGACATTATGGAGAATAGAATTAATAAGTTTTGGCAGGCTTCCCTGGTGGCGCAGTGGTTGAGAGTCTGCCTGCCGATGCAGGGGGCAGGTTCGTGCCCCGGTCCGGGAGGATCCCACATGCCGTGGAGCAGCTGGGCCCGTGAGCCATGGCCACTGAGCCTGCGCGTCCGGAGCCTGTGCTCCGCAACCGGAGAGGCCGCAACAGTAAGAGGCCCGCGTAATGCAATGGATAGAGAAGATGTGGCACATATATACAATGGAATATTACTCAGCCATAAAAAGAAACGAAATTGAGCTATTTGTAATGAGGTGGATGGACCTAGAGTCTGTCATACAGAGTGAAGTCTGTCATACAGAAAGAGAGAGACAAATACCGTATGCTAACACATATATACGGAATTTAAGAAAAAAAATGTCATGAAGAACCTAGGGGTAAAACAGGAATAAAGACACAGACCTACTAGAGAATGGACTTGAGGATATGGGGAGGGGGAAGGGTAAGCTGTGACAAAGTGAGAGAGAGGCATGGACATATATACACTAACAAACGAAAGGTAGATAGCTAGTGGGAAGTAGCCGCATAGCACAGGGAGATCAGCTCGGTGCTTTGTGACCGCCTGGAGGGGTGGGATAGGGAGGGTGGGAGGGAGGGAGACGCAAGAGGGAAGAGATATGGGAACGTATGTATATATATAACTGATTCATTTTGTTGTAAAGCAGAAACTAACACACCACTGTAAAGCAATTATACTCCAATAAAGATGTTAAAAAAAAAAGACATCCCATGCTCATGAATTGGGAGACTTAATATTGTTAGGATGCCAATACTACCCAAAATGATCTACAGATTCAGTGCAATCCCTATCAAAATCTCAATGGTGTTCTTTGCACAAACAGAAAAATCTATCCTCAAATTCATATGGAATCTCAAGGAATCCCAAACAGCAAAAACAATCTTGAAAGAGAACTAAGTTGGAGGACTCATTCTTCCTGATTTCAAAACTTACTACAAAGCTACAGTAATCAAAACAATGTGATATTGGCATAAGGACAGACATACAGACCAATGGGACAGAATACAGAGTCTAGAAACAAACCCTTGCATATATGGTTAAATGATTTTCAACAGCGGTACAAAGAAAAAAGAAAAGTTTTGGCGATCAATCAATGGGTGGGCTGTTGGGGGGAGGTGAGTATGAAGAAAGGGAAAAAATAGTAATTCTTCACAACTAAGAATTCAGAACTACTAAACAGTACATACTATAAACCATCATTTTTCTTCCTTATGTACATAATAGAGAAACTCAGTTAACTCTTCTGTACCTAGTGATTGGGCAATCAAATTCTTTCCATTTGTTTTCTGTTCCTTCTGAGAGCAGTATCAAGGCGTCACAAATCTCTCAAATCTGAGTTCTGTTCCCAGGATGTGGTGTATGGGGCAGGGGTACCTCTCATGGGGACCTGGATAAAAGTCCCAGGGAATGGGTTGGTCCCCATGCGGCACTCATACATCGATGCCAACAGAAGTCTAGTCAAGTGGGGAATCTGATTACTGGCCAAAGAGGACTGCAAAAAGGTTCAAGTTGGAGAAGTACACCAAGTGCCAGGTCCTAGGGTGAGGTAAGGCGGTAAGAGGAAAAATGAGTCACGAGATCAGACATTAGAGCAGACTGAGGAAGAGGTAGGAATGAGTGTGAGATAAGCTGGGGTGAATGGCTCAGGACAGAAGCCATGAATTCTGAAAGAATGAGCAAGGCCTGTTTTCATGTAATATGGGTAGGTTGGTACAGGCAAATACCTGATAGCTGAAGGCACTGAACAGGCCCAGACACCGTATATGGAATCCCTAGTCCAAAGTATCTCTGTGTCAAGAGCTGAAGAAACTTACATTCTTAGAATTATAGCAGAGGTTCCTATTCGTGTTTCATTTTCCTAAGATTTGCAGTAGAAATATATATATTCTCAATATGTAAGAGCACAAGTTCTTTCACCTTCTGGAAATACATGGGACACATTTCTAATCCAGAAGTCTAAATCCAAGGCTATCTATCTTTCTCATTCTATTAGGTTACTATTTTCAAAGACAAATCCTCTAATTTATAAATACAGACTGCTTCATTAACTGTCTTTAACAGGTAGCAGAGGCTTTGTTACTGACAGCTGCCAGGTGGTGACTTGGAACACAGCCTTTGGTTTTCAAATTTGCCGTAACATGATACAGAGCACATAGCACGTACTTTACTTCAAGAGACATGTCTAATTTTGTTAAACTTTTTGCTCTGGCTGCCATAATCTGTGCGTGCTGCTCTAGGCTCTCCAAGTTCACATTAGCCTTGTGGTTGACAAAGAATAAAACAAGGGAGTAGGAAAAGTGCATAAAGAAAATACAGTGAATCTTTCTCCCATTACCCCCAATACAGTTGTAGTTACAAAAGGGATAAAAAGCTTAGGCAAGAAAAAGCTTGTGAAGGAAATCCAAGCTGGGAAGGGCTCAGTCATCACAGCTGTCTCTGATTCTTTCTCATCTGAGTTTTGACCTTTATTCTGCTGTAAGACTTCTCCCCATCCTCTAACTGGGGCAGTCATTGCCACTACCATTCCTGGTTTCCAGCAGTCCTCTAATTGCCTAAGCTCCCCTGGACCAGTTATGGGCAATTCCCTTTGTTCTACCAGAACCAGGTTGGCATTTTTCAGGTGAATTTTTATTAAGATAGAAAGAGGAGACAAAAGCAAGGAGACTCTGATGCCTAGAACTGGACAGGATTCTTTATTCTGTGACAATGATTCTCAAAGTGGGCTCCCAAGATCAGGGAACTCATTATAAATGCAGATTCTCAGGCCCCATCCTCAACTTCTGAATCAGACAC
This sequence comes from Orcinus orca, assembly GCF_937001465.1. Classification (NCBI taxonomy): domain Eukaryota; kingdom Metazoa; phylum Chordata; class Mammalia; order Artiodactyla; family Delphinidae; genus Orcinus; species Orcinus orca. Next base: position 114,074,764 of record NC_064580.1, read on the forward strand.
TCTGGGAGTAAGGCCCAGCCATCTGTCATTTAATGAGCCCTGTAATTCTAGTACAGGTTCAAGTTTGGGAACCACTGTTCTAAGGAAACTGCAACCTAGTCCTAGGTAGCCTTGACCAGTCTCCTTTTTCTTTCCTTGTGCCAACCATGTTTGGTTCTGTTTACTGACGGCCTGCTTACTAGTGGCTAACTCTACCTTTGGGCCAGTGGACTTCATGTTCTGGGCTAGCACACTCACCAAGTATTACTACCACTAATGATTCCAGAAGCTTCCAGATGTTTTGCATGTTTCTCATGTGCCTTGCACTGTACTAAGTACATTACACTCAGCGTTTCACCTTATCCTCACAACAGGTCCATAAGGGAAGCATTATTATCTGCATCTTCCAAATGAGGAAATGTAGACTCAGAGAAGGTGACCTGCCCAAGGGATGCCAGGTAAAATGAGGCAGGGCCAGGATTCATACCTAGGTGTCTGTGACTCCAAAGTCCATACATACACCCTTGATTCCATACTGCCTCCGCACAGCTACGTGGCTCCTGCACTAGGCATCACCAACTTCATCATCGCATATCAACTCACTGTCTTGGCTAGCTGACTTCTCTCCTCCCGCACTAGCCCTTTCACATATTATTCCAGGACAGGCTACTTAACCTCACTGAGCTTCAGTTCCCTTGTCTGTAAGATGGAGAAATAATCCTTACCTCACAGGGTGGCTTTGAGGACCAAACAGGTCAATGTGTGTCAGAGTGTTGTCAATTGTAATAGAAAGGAAGGGTATTATTAGCTCCATTCTACATATGAGGAAACGTAAGGTCACTGTGGTTACCTGATTTAGACAAAAACTGTTGGCTTTCCACCAGATATTTGAGGGTGTCAGGAGGCCTCTGCTCCCAAAATATCTCTGCTTGCAACTAGAAGTAAAGAGAGAGCTGCATTTAATAAGTATTCTCTATGAAGCTGAAAATGTTCTCAAGCTAGGGTAACAAAATGGGCAGAACACAGATTCATTTTGACCAAGAGAGGTGAGAGTGGCCTAGCACTGGGGCACTGCCTGGGGAAGTACTGGCTTAGCCGCTAGCTGTCGAAGTGAGCTTTGGGCAGCCAGAGCACACAGGGTCAGGGTGAGGGGAGTGAGGAGAGCACAGAGCCTCTGCTATGAGAAGTAGAATAGCTCAAGGGGTTGGTCAGCTTCGCCATTTTGCTTATGGCCCAATTATCCATGTTACCATTTAGATCCACATTTAGTCCTATCTCTCTTTTAAACAATTTTTTAAAGAAATTTTTAATTTTTATTATTTTTGTTGTTGGCTGCACTGCATGGCTTGCAGGATCTCAGTTTCCCAACCAGGGGTTGAACCTGGGCGACAACAGTGAAAGCCTGGAATCCTAACCATTAGGCAACCAGGGAACTCCCCAAACAATTTTTAATTGTATAATATACTTCAGAACAATGCTATCTTTTCATTTGTCCCTTTCACCTTCCTCTGTTTCTCAGCTTTCCAATATTTTTTCATTTTTCTTTTCATACTTCCTTCCCACAGATAAGGTTAGTTCTCTGTGAACTACACATTCACTCCTAGACTTTCTTCTCTGTTTCTTTTTCATGGTATGCCCGGCACACACACAGTGTTTCAAAAAGGTAGAGGTCACCAAGCCAAGGGAGAACGTTGGTGTAGTCTGTGGAGTCTAGCAGTGTTATACCAACAAGACCGAAGAAGCCCTCAGCAACACTGGATGGGTCTGTGCTTGAGTTTCATGAGGACTGATGTGACAGAGAAGGTACTATGTAAGTTTTCATGGGAGGGTTTTTACAGAGGGATATTCTTTTCAGCTATTTTTTTTGTTTTTCCTTGTATGCAATGTATTTTCTCTGAAATGTAATATCTTTAAGATATATGGGCATGAAATAACCCAAAATAAACACTGACTAGAGGGTGGATATTAAAGCAAAAACCCTCTACCTGCTCCTGTGTGGCAATTCACTCTTCTGCACGTAATTTTTTGAAAAAGATCCATTTCTACAGGGCAAAGCTTTGCTTAAAATAGGATTATGTGTAGTTTAAGTTATCAATGAAAACATTCAAGTACAGTATAAATTACAACCATCTTGAAATACCCACAGGGAATTCATGTACCATTCCCCTACTTACATCATAATTAAAAGGAAAAGCCACACTTGGCCAAATTTCTGGCCCATCCAGCCCAGAATTTGTACAGGGGGATTCAGACACACGTTGGCAGTAGGAGAGAGGGTGTGGCTGTCCTCATTTATGACAACCTCAAAGGTTAAGGACATTTCACAAGATTCTCTTCATAAGCTATTTTGGTTTTATCTTCTATAAATATAGTCTAAATCCTTCTTGGAATCTCTTTTCAGCTCAACTTGTACTGTTGCTTTAGGTGGTGAGTTCCCTAGGTTTTACTGCCCACTGTGTAAAGTCTCACTTCCTTTTGCTTGTCTTGGATTTGACTCTTTTGAGGTTTAAGGTCTGTGCTGAGCTCTAGCCAGTGAATAGCTTTGATCACTATTTACTCTGTACATATCCTTCATGATGCTTTTATAATGAGGATAATGGTGGGACCTATGTTATAGGGTTAATAGGTATTGAATGATTCAGTAAACGTCAAGTGCTAAGACCTGTGCCAGGCACATAGTGAGTACTAAATAAGCACTATTAGTGAACTTTGGCCGTTGCCTCTATCTTCATCCTTTTGGGTTAAAAAATCCTAACACTGAGTCTGTCTCAGTACAGCTCCTTCTCACTCCTTCATTCTTGCTGCCCATCTCTATACCACCTTGAGGTACATTTTGCCTTTCTTAAATTAAAACCCCCAGAATTAAATATTCTGCTCCAGATGTGGCTGTAGAAGGTTTAAATTTTTTTTTCAAAAATAGGATAATGTCTTATTCTGTTTCTAGTCTGTTTTCTATTGACGCACAGCATTTTGTTGACCTTTCCAGCCAAAATGGCACAGTCAGCTGAAATTGTTCTAGAAATATCTACAACTCCTGGGTCTCTTTCCAGAGCCACAAGTAACAACAGATCTTATTATTCGTATTGTATAGTTAGGAATTTTTTTCTGTAAATGCTTTACCTTGCTGAAGTAATCTATTGTTTCTTTTTCTTACTCCCCCAATTTTGAGACATCTTCCTGCAATTTATCCTATGTTGGCTTACCACTTCACTACTGAGAAGAGCTTAGCGCCAGCTACAAACACAGAAATACCACTGTGTACACCTTATTTTACACGACTTATAACATTTAAATAAGCCTGGGACCATGGGAATCTTAATGCTGACGCTTCTCCATCCAGAGAAGCACCCACTTTTTCCTATTCTCCATTTCATTCTGTAAGTTAGCTCACCTTCCATGGCAAAATGTTTCCCCAAGTCCCATAGGGACTCATTTAACAGCAACAAAAATGTCAACAGTATGGAAGCCTGTCAAAAGATTTTTAAAAAGTCTGTGTAGATCCTATCCCCTGGTTTCTCCTTGTCCATAACGTTATTTACTCTCTTGAGTGCTAATAGATTAATCAGACATGATTTTCTCTCATAGAAACCCTGCTGCCTTTCTTCTGAAAGGTGATGTTTAACTGTGACTCTAGATTTATTATTTGTCTATAAAACAGTGGCTTGGAGATTTCCAGATTGTGCTTTTTAAGAAATTTTTTAAATATAATCATTAAATGTCAGTGCTGGAAAGAACCTTAGAGATGGACCAATTGTCTTCATTTTACAATGAGGACACTGAGGCCCGAAAAGGCTTCTGCCAAACTCGTTTTTCATTTATTAATCTTTTAACAATTTGAATAAAAATCTTATTCTGGATTGTGTTAAAATGTTTGGGCAAATGTTCTCTCTGATGTCTCAAATGGAATGTATTTTTCTTACCATGGAATACACAATAGATATAATTTATAGAAACAAAATGTTTTCCAGAACTCTAATATTTTTTAAAGAAGCTTGTTATATTTAACTTTGTCATTTCCTTTAGCTCACAAGTTTGCTTTTGATTTCCTTATTCCTATTAAGAATTCTACCCCCAAAACATACCTTCTTTCTTGTTATGGTTAAAATCACTTTGGAAAGCTTATATTGTGTTTACTATGTGCCAGGCACTGTTCTAAGCACATCACATAGATCCTCATTTAAAGTTCAAAGGTAGAAAATATGAATCCACAAGGTTTGAAGACACGGAGATGGACACATTGGGGCTGGAGGAGGTATTGACTGGATGAGGGCATCAAGAAGACTTCTGGGGTGTGGGTAGCGTTCTGTTTCTTGATCTGGGTGACAGATACATGAGTGTGTTAATTTTGTGGAATTTCATTGAGCTGTTCAGCACATGATCTGTGCAACTTTCTGTATGTATGGCATACTTCAATAAATGTTTAAAGGAAAAATAGCACATATTTAAGGTCTTAAGTAAACTCGATTAGATAGGTATTTTTATTACCCACATTTGACAGATGAGGAGACTGAGGTACAGAAAACTAAACACCTTGCTGAAGATCACAGAGCTAGTACGTAAACAAGACTGGGATTTGAACCTCAGTAGTCTGGCTCCACAGTCCATGTTCTTACTTAGTACACTGTATAGCACCTTCCCGAATTGATTTTTTTTCAATATTATAATGACTTTGTATTTGACCATAACTGCATCTGATTTTATTATAGTAACTTTTGTATTTTCCCTCATCACACATCACCACCTTGTGCTTCAACACACATGCGTGTACACATGTATACACAGGAAAATGCTTTAATGACATCATTTCCCTGCTCTTGCCATTTCTTTTTGTGCCTCTCTGTGTCCCTCAGAGATGTCCATGGTGACTTTCCCCATGAAACTGAAGTATATAAACCCCACTCTGAAACTCTAAGAACATTCTCAATGTAGGGGGGAAAAAGAGCACCTCCAAAATCCTCACAATGGATTTCTAAGAGCAGAAATCACACTGCAGTCTTCTGTTCTAAACTAAACATTTTAGGGATTCAAACAAATCACAAAAAGAAGAAAAACATTTTACGCACTCTGGATTCCACCTGACTCTACCCCTGCTTGCTATGTAACCTCTGGGCAAGTCAAAATGCTTTCATAAATAAGCAGAAGATTTTCAAAGATTCATGAGGGTTGCTGACAGTAGTGGAGGCTCAGGGGAAGAGGCAGAGGTACAGGGGAAAGGAACTACCACTATCTGTAAAGTGTCAATTCTGTATCAGATACCACATTAGAGCGGTGTATGTTCATTATCTCATTTAAGCCTCATCATCACCACTTGAAAGAGGCATTAATAATCCCCGTTTCCTAGATGAGGAAAATGAGGCTCAGACATCAAGTTTGCACAGCCAATAAGGTCTGTCTGGCTCCAAAGCCCAGGTTTTTTCCATTAAATTGCATTACCCTGCAAAAAGTTGATGCCCCTTTATCTATTCTAGAGTAAAAATATCAAAAGAAGAGAGAAGAAAATGGTGTGAGTAAATATATCACATATTTTTCTTTTAAAAAGCTCTTACTCTTTATAAACAACACGAAGCTGCTTTCTGAAGGAAGAGTAAGGTGTTTGGAATAACAGTACTGATCAGTTAATTCCACACATCACACTGAATCACACTTTTTCTTTAGTCTCTCTCCTTGGAGAGCACTGAAGAAAAAATTAGTTCAAAAATGTTATAGGTCTTATTAGTTTTAGAACAAAAAGTCTCACTATAAATACTGTGCCCAAATAATAGTAACAATTAGAGTAAATTGAAATAAATTCAAACTTATAAATCTATGATCCTGCCCGTGAGGTATTCATGAGTCATGATATTTTTCAATATTCCTCATATAGATAATAAAGCACTCTACCCTGCATTCCTTATAACCAGTAAAAGCATAGTGGTTAAGAGCATGAATTCTGATGTCACACTCCCTGGGTTCAAATTCTGGCTCCACTCCTTAATAACTATATGACCTTGGCTGGTAGGGTTGTCAAATTTAGCAAATAAAAAAGCAGGACAGCCAGTTGAATTCGAATTTCAGAAAATAATACTTTTTAAGTACATGTCTCATGTAGAATTATTCGTCGCTTATTAAAATTAAAATTTAACTGGGCATCCTGTACTTTATCTGCCAGCCCTACCTTGGATGAGTTACTTAATCTCTCTGTGCCTCAGTTTCATCAACTGTAAAATGGGAACGACATTATGATAGTAGTACCTAGCTCATGGAGTCATGCTGAGGATTACGTGGGTGTATATATAATTTGCAACCATGCCTGACACTATATAAATAATAGTAAGCACTATATAAATAATAGCTTTAATTCCTCAATTTACATTAATATGACTTTGGCTTGAGCTTCTTGCTTTAAAAAGGACAATGAAAGAACTACTTTATACCTAATTTACTATGTGCAGAGCCAAAGTAGAAGAGTGATATTGAAGTGTATTGTTATGCATTCTCACATTGATTACCTTACTTTTTTTTTTTTTCTAGTAGGAAACATATTCAACAACCCAGCATTTTACAACCCGGACACAGTTTCTTTTGTCATTGTTCATACAAGTGACCTTTCCATACAGCAATAACCTTTTTATGCTTTGAGAGTCTGGCAAAAAAAGAAGAAAATAATCTCTTTATAGTATATGTTTCATGAACTAAATCCATCCTTCACAACTTAGTAAGCACTCATTTCTCTATATTTGCATAGCAGGAATCTGTATATTGTCAGATGCAAAAGTTACTTTAAAATTTAAGAGCTGGTATATTTCAGTTTCTTGTAACACCTGAGAAAAACCCAAACACATAATAAAATGCATTGTACAAAACATTTAAAATATACTCTGTTTGTGTCTGCTTTCATGATCTCAGATTGTAAATGTCTACCACTATTTTCACAATTTATATGAAAAGCATGATTTATCTATGTGAATTTCAAGTTGGCATTTAGCCACTTGAATGCCTACCTTCACATATGGTAAACTACAGGGATGTGTGAAGTTTCATAAAAGGTCAATAGCACAGAAAGAATGGAAGAACCAGAATGGCATGAATGATTCTGAAAAATTGAAGCAGTATTAACTAAGGTTGCTGTGCACTTTCACAGCAGGCAAACATCATGACTTTGCCAGTAATCTGTGCTTTAGATTGCAATAAATTGTTCCTGTTTTTCTTTCTATTGTAGAAGACACTGACTTGGCCTCATGAAACCAGGCATGCATGTCATCTCCCACCTCATTTTCTTTTGAGTGTAGGAGGGGAAATATAATACAAACCGTTCTGGCACACAATAATCTATTTTACAGTTGCATGCAAGAAAACCATCCCAGAAAACCTGGCAACATAGCATTCAGATCTCTTCACATCATTTCTGTCCTTTGCTCCATTCCTTTCTTTACTGTCATTATCATGCATTCAAAAGGCAATCTACGCATGCAGGGACACAGCAGAAATATTTAGTAATATCATCTTATAGACATGAGATTAACAATCATTACTCTGAAGAAAATAGTATACTTTTTGAGATAGATATAATGTCAGTAGGCACAGGCAGCATTTAACCAGACCAAAACATAGAAAAATTATTCAAGAAGTGATTTCCTAAATAGGAGGTGAATGGGTCCAACTTGATTTCTATTTTTTATGCCCTCTATTGACACCTCGCCATGAGGTTACAAAGCATTTCTCTTTGCAATTCTCAGATGTGTATTTGCAATCTGACCTCTTGTTACTTTCAACTGCCTTCTAGACATCTCCACTTAAATGTCATACAGGCACCTCAAACTCAGTGTATCCAAACTAAACTCCTTATCTTTCCCCAAAACCTGGTCCTCCTTCTGTATGCCCTGGCTCAGTTCCAGGCATCAACGCTTACCCAGTTCTCTAAGCTAGATGTCTCTGGCATTTTAAACCTCTCCCTCTGGTCCTGTCCACATCCAATCAACTGAATGCTGTTTATTTCACCTCCAAATTATTTCTGGAATCTATCCCTTCCTCTTCATTCTCACAGCCATTAATTAATTAATTAATTAATTTATTTTAAAAATTTAATTGTATCAATGTTTAATTAAGTTATTGATTTGTACATCATAATAATATAATACAGAATATGATAAAACTGTTGTTGATCACATGTGCTTCTCTTTTTCTCCCCATAATTCTTATTTTTATTTTTGAATTTCAGAGTTGTTTAAATTACAAAAGATGACTCTTTTATTAACAACTTTGTCCTTAGCCAGAATTCCTTTCATACAATTTTTTTTAACATCTTTATTGGAGTATAATTGCTTTACGATGGTGTGTTAGTTTCTGCTGTATAACAAAGTGAATCAGCTATACGTACACATATATCCCCATATCCCCTCCCTCTTGCGTCTCCCTCCCACCCACACTCCCTATCCCACCCCTCTAGGTGGACACAAAGCACCGAGCTGATCTCCCTGTGCTATGCAGCTGCTTCCCACTAGCTATCTATTTTACGTTTGGTAGTGTATATATGTCCATGCTACTCTCTCACTTTGTCCCAGCTTACCCATCCCCCTCCCCGTGTCCTCAAGTCCATTTGCTACATCTGCATGTTTATTCCTGTCCTGCCCCAGGCTCATCAGAATCTTTTTTTGTTTGTTTGTTTTCAGACTCCATATACATGTGTCAACATATGGTATTTGTTTTTCTCTTTCTGACTTACTTCACTCTGCATGACAGACTCTAGGTCCATCCACTTCACTACAAGTAACTCAATTTCGTTTCTTTTCATGGCTGAGTAATATTCCATTGTATATATGTGCCACATCTTCTTTATCCATTCATCTGTTGATGGACACTTAGGCTGCTTCCATGTCCTGGCTATTGTAAATAGTGCTGCAATGAACATTCTGGTACATGGCTTTTTTTTTTTTTGCGGTACGCGGGCCTCTCACTGTTGTGGCCTCTCCCGTTGTGGAGCATAGGCTCCGGATGTGCAGGTTCAGCAGCCATGGCTCACGGGCCTGGCCGCTCCGCGGCATGTGGGATCCTCCCAGATCGGGGCATGAACCCGTGTCCCCTGCATTGGCAGGCGGACTCTCAACCACTGTGCCACCAGGGAAGCCCCATGGCTCTTTTTGAATTATGGTTTTCTCAGGGTATATGCCCAGTAGTGGGATTGCTGGGTCATATGATAGTTCTATTTTTAGTTTTTTAAGGAACCTGCATACTTTTCTCCATAGTGGCTGTATCAATTTACACTCCCACCAACAGTGCAAGAGGGTTCCCTTTTCTCCACACCCGCTCCAGCATTTACTGTTTGTAGATTTTTTGATGATGGCCATTCTGACTGGTGTGAGGTGATACCTAATTGTAGTTTTGATTTGAATTTCTCTAATGATTAGTGATGTTGAGCATCCTTTCACGTGTTTGTTGGCAATCTGTATATCTTCTTTGTAGAAATGTCTATTTAGATCTTCTGCCCATGTTTGGATTGGGTTGTTTGTTTCTTTGATATTGAGCTGTAAGAGCTGCTTGTATATTTTGGAGATTAATCCTTTGTCAGTTGCTTCGTTTGCAACTATTTTCTCCCATTCTGAGGGTTGTCTTTTGATCTTGTTTATGGTTTCCTTTGCTGTGCAAAAGCTTTTAAGTTTCATTAGGTCCCATTTGCTTATTTTTGTTTTTATTTCCATTTCTCTAGGAGGTGGGTCAAAAAGGATTTTTCTGTGATTTATGTCATAGAGTGTTCTGCCTATGTTTTCCTCTAAGGGTTTGATAGTTTCTGGCCTTACATTTATGTCTTTAATCCATTTTGAGTGTATTTTTGTGTATGGTGTTAGGAAGTGTTCCAATTTAATTCTTTTACATGTAGCTGTCCAGTTTTCCCAGCACCACTTACTGAAGAGACTGTCTTTTCTCCATTGTATACCCTTGCCTCCTTTGTCATAGATTAGTTGACCATAAGTGCATGGGTTTATCTCTGGCCTTTCTATCCTGTTCCATTGATCTATATTTCTGTTTTTGTGCCAGTACCACACTGTCTTGATTACTGTAGCTTTGTAGTATAGTCTGAAGTCTGGGAGCCTTATTCCTCCAGCTCCGTTTTTCTTTCTCAAGATTGCTTTGGCTATTCGTGGTCTTTTGTGTTTCCATACAAATTGTGAAATTTTTTGTTCTAGTTCTGTGAAAAATGTCATTTGTAATTTGACTGGGATTGCATTGAATCTGTAGATTGCTTTGGGTAGTATAGTCATTTTCACAATGTTGATTCTTCCAATCCAAGAATATGGTATATCTCTCCATCTGTTTGTATCATCTTTAATTTCTTTCAGTGTCTTATAGTTTTCTCCATACAGGTCTTTTGTCTCCTTAGGTAGGTTTATTCCTAGGTATTTTATTCTACAGCCATTAATTTAGTTCAATTCTTCTCTTGTACTTTTACAATGGCCTCCTAATAGCATCTTAATAGGTCCCTCTGCTTCCAGTCTCTCCCATATCCAATCTGTCTTTTATGTACTAAATAGAGAGTTTTTTAAAAAAATACAAATCTGGAGCAAATTCCTCTCTTCCTTAAAACCACTCAGTACTCCTGGGAGCCTATGGGATCAAGTCCAAAGTCTTTAGCATGGCAGACAAGCCTCACAGTCTGTCCCCCATTCCTCCTTCCAACTTCATTGCTGGGAATGCCTCATGTAACAGGCCTCTGCCTGTTAGACCAAACTACCAGCTCGTCCTCAAAGAAAGCTTGTCATTCCTCTAAGTTAGTGGTTCATAACCAAGAGGACGCATCATAATCACCTGGGGAGTGTTTTTTTTTTTTTAAATAAAATACAAATGCCCTTTCTTCATCTGAAACCTTCAAAATCAGAATCTGTCCAAATGGAGCACAGGATCTGTATTTTAACCAGGTCATCAGGTGATGGGAATACACATGCCTCGCTTAGGCATTTGCTCATGCTGTTCCTTCTATGTGGAATCCCCTTTCTTCTCCACTCCCTTTTCCCAATTCTCTACCCATTTTTCAAGGCGTAGCTCAAATATCACCTTCTTTGTGAAGCCTTCCAGGATCTACGCAGGTAAAATGAACTGCTCTCTGGTGCCAGTTGCTGTAACAGTTTTAAAAATTCTATTGCTACTATCATTATACATCACTTTGAGTGCTCCTTGTTTTTTATTTATTTTTTTAAATTTTATACAATTTTTAAAGGTTACTGAGTGATTCTTGTTTTTGTATTGTATTTTTTGCAAGAAAGCAAACTCCTTGCATTTCTTTGTATTCCCAGCACTTAAGCACAGTTCCTGGTACTGTGCTCGAGAAATATGTGAGAAAGCAAAGAAGGGAAGAGAAACTAAAGGAAAAAGGGTAAGGTGGTGTGGCCTAGCCTGGCTCTGGGGCCCAAGTAAAAGTATAAGAAAACGTTCTGCCTTCGATTTCTCAGCAAAAATCCCCTGTTGCAGTCTATAGTTGGACCCTTCTAGTGGGCCTCACGGTGGAACATACTGAATTTTAACTAATCTTAAAATATCTATTTGGCACAGAAAAAAAAATGAGTAGAGAGGGAGCTCTGCTTGTCTACAATGTTGAGTTTCTGCCCCAGAAACTTCTGGTAGTCCCTGATAACAGTCCTGCAAGGGCTGCCTGCTATTCTCCAGTTCTGTTCATGTTCTCTTGAGTACAGATGTAACAAAACTATGGGAGCTTTTACCACAGGGTGACAGAACCTCAGCAAGCAAGTTGAAGGGTAATTTTACACAACTGCCTTTCTTAGAGGTCCTGGCAACAACTTCCTTTTCCTCAGTGTGAGCTGATGGCATAGTCACTTCCTATTCGGTCTCAACTGCCAGTTTGTTTTTCCTGTTTTTAACTGCCACCTTAGACTAGAACTGTTTCTTGAGAAACGTACAAATTAAAGAACAAGTGGTCAATTCAATACATGTAAAAAAGTTAATTCTGAGGGGAAAAGTATCACCCAAATTGGTTGTCTAGCATCATTTCATGGTAACACATGAATGGTTCTCCTGTGACTAAAAACTGCACTCTGGAGAATACAAAGAAGTTACCTGACTTCATTACAAGGAGCCTAGTCTCCCAAAGAATCTCTCCTAAGAAACTCCCCAGTCTCCTCATGTACCCCTATGGCAACACAAACCTCAATTATAGGACGAATGGTACAGCAAGCAGTGGTCTGTCATCATTGAGGAGACTGTGAGTGAGTGCCGGCAGGCTTCTGAGGGCCTTCACCTTGGGTCTAAGCCATCTAAAGATCAACAGTGCAATTGTGTGAGAGTTAAGGCAGGCAGCAAAACTAGAACCAGGAAGTTATTTCTTATCGTGCTATCTTTCGACTCCTACCTCTACATGTGAATGAAATTGTTCGGGCCACATCTGCCTCTCAGTACTGTAACCAATTGGTGAAGGCAAGAAGTAATGAGCTCAATTCTTTTCATACTTAAATGCAAATATTGCAAAGTGAGTAAGCGTACATGTAAAGAAATGTTCTAAGCAGGAAACCGCTTAAGCAGCATTTGCTTCCACCCACCTCCTCCGTTGCTCTACTCCCCTCAGTAGTGTCAGGAAGTAAAGCTAGCAAGAAAATTCAGCTGTGCTGAGTCTTAAATGCTAGGTTTTTTGTTATAAATAATACTATGGCAGAGTACTGTGCGAGCCCCCAAAGGTGCAAGGTTATTTAGCAGAATTAAGCAATTACACAGGTTTAATGCTCCTTGACCAAGAATTGATTCAATATGTTTTTCTTTGGGATGCTTTGCTGGAACAACAGCGAGGTTACAACATCTGCAAGAACTATTATTTCGTGCTTTCCAATTTGATACCCACAGAGAGTAAAGTAAAGAGGAGAGTTACGGTATCACGTATGCTTTTGTAAAAAAAAGAAAAAGAAAAGAAAAGAACCTTTGAATGTTATATTTCCAAATATCAATAGAGTCTAGTAGCTTAAATCAAAATATTCCTATCACTGGATGGTGAGGTTCTAGAATTACCCAGATAATTTCCTTTAGTTTCAAATATTCAGATAATTGAAAGAAATTCAGATAATTATATCAACTTCTCTTACACTTCAGACATATATGCACTTTATACATTTTAATGTAGTGATGAGTCTCAAAATGTGACAGTCTAAAATGTGAAACCCTACCTTTAAATTTTATAAAGTGGAGTAAGAGGTCAAATTTATCTTGATGAGGTAACATATTTGAAGGCTCCTAGGTAATGCCCGGTACATTAGAACATGCTCCATGATTACATTTTTTAACACAAATCATTAAATTTTGCTTAAGGTTATTTTCTGTTCAATAGTATTTTTCATTAAGTAGTATTCACTCTTTGGGGGAAGATAATCTATGGTCTACACAAAGGTGGCATAAAAATACTGCTTTGTTTCCGGTACCCCCTTGATGTGGCCCAATATCTTGTGGGATTGTTTGTTTCTTTGTTTTAGCCCCAGCCACCACATTGAACTAAAATCTTCAGGGAACAAGGATTCTTAAGTCTGTTACCTTGTTATGGGACTTCCCTGGCGGTCCAGTGGTTAAGACTTCGCCTTCCAATGAAGGGGGTGCAGGTTCGATCCCTGGTTGGGGAGCTAAGATCCCACATGCCTCGCGGCCAAAAAACCAAAACATAAAACAGAAGCAATATTGTAACAAATTCAGTAAAGACTTTAAAAATGGTCCACATCCATTGGTTCTGTTTTATGTTTTGGTTTTTTGGCCGCGAGATATGTGGGAGATCAGCTTGGTGCTTTGTGTCCACCTAGAGGGGTGGGATAGGGAGGGTGGGAGGGAGATGCAAGAGGGAGGGGATATATGTATATGTATAGCTGATTCACTTTGTTATAAAGCAGAAACTAACACACCACTGTAAAGCAATTATACTCCAATAAAGACGTTTAAAAAAAATGGTCCACATCAAAAAAAACTTAAAAAAAAAAAGTCTGTCACTTGGTTAGTAAACCCTAATGCAAAGAGTATAGAGCATGGTGTTTCAAACCTTGGCACCATGGACATTTTGGGCAGGCTAATCCTTTGTTGTGAGGGCAGCCCTGTGCATTGGAGTATGGTTAGCAGCATCTCTGGCCCCTACCCACTACCACTAGCACCCTTCCCCCCAATTCATGACAACCAACAACGTCTCCAGGAAGCAAATTTGCTCCTGTTTGAGAACCATGGCCCTAATGCATTACCTCACTATTGCCTAAATTAAAGTTTGGCCATTTCCGTCTACCTACACTTTAGCTATGAACCCAGTCCATTCAGTAAATATTTATAAATGTGGGAAAAGTTAAATATTTAATATTGAGGGTATGACAAATGTCAGGAAACCGAAGCCACAGATTGTAAATTTAAATGAGTAACTCTTATTGGGTTCAAGGGTACAGTCTAACTTGGAATTCACTGACTTTGCTTAATCTGCATATAATTTTGCTTTATTTATGTGGTTATTAAGTATTCATACCCACTCAGGTCATATCAATCAAGCAGGTACCAAATCCGATCTGATACACTATGTCACACTCTATGCGGCTACTCAGAACATAAGATGTGGTGTCTCCCCTCAAGCTGTGGGAACACATTGTAATATGTTATTAGATTCGAGGCTGACATTTTGGAGTAAAAATATTCAAGTGCCGTTTTGGGGGGGAATAACAAAAGCATATTTGAATTTCTTGTCATTTTGTTTAAATTAAGAAACAGACACGTGAAAAAGCATAAGCAAACTACAAGGAACTCCATATAAAAGCTCAAGTGATCTCTATCAATAATAACAACAACAGTTTATTTAATAGCAGGAAACCTAAAGAAAGATCAGAAAGTTCACTAAGATCTCAAAAGCAGTGTTTTTAAGGAAATTTCTCAATAGTTCAGGTCTCAAAATTTACCATTCAGTCTTCCACAGGCTTACATAACTCTGGCCCAGAATCATGTCAAGAAAAGTCACTTCTTAGATATGCTTACCTTATTTATTAAAATTACACAACTTGCTCTTAGGTAGTTGTGAAATTAAAGTAATGGAAAATAATTTAGGAGACACAAAAAAGAAAGATGTAACATATAGTAAAGTGAACAATTTAAAGATTCAGCAAGAGCAGTGCCTAGGAGTTAAACCAGGCCATCAATAAAACACTATACCAACTAGCACTATGCCAACCTCAGTGAAGAGTTCAAAGGAAATCCATCCATCCATTCATTCAACAAATATCTATTGAGGGCTTCCTATGTGCCATACACTGTTCTAGGCTCTGAGGATACAGCAATGAACAAAACCGACAAAAATCTTGCCCTCAGAAAGCTGACATTCTATCTGAATAATTCTTACGTAAGAGAAGCAAATGAAATGCATGAAATAAGAAGAAAGAACTGGGCTTCCCTGGTGGCGCAGTGGTTGAGAGTCCGCCTGCCAATGCGGGGGACACGGGTTCATGCCCCGGTCCGGGAAGATCCCACATGCCGCGGAGCGGCTGGGCCCGTGAGCCATGGCCGCTGAGCCTGTGCATCCGGAGCCTGTGCTCCGCAACGGGAGAGGCCACAACAGTGAGAGGCCCACATACCGCAAAAAAAAAAAAAAAAAAAAAAAAAAAAAAGAAAGAACTACAATGTGAGTGCTGCTTCCACCAACATGCAATAGGAGGAGCTTGAAGGAGGGCTTCGATCAATGAGGAAGAGTCAGTGGGGGTGGGACTTGAGATGAGCCTTAAATGATGGAGCTTGATTCAGACCCTTGCTACTCAAAGTGTGGTCTAAGAATCAGCACTATATGCACCACCTGGGAAATTGAGAGCAATGCAGAATCTTGGGCCACTCCAAACTTGCTAAGTCAAAATCTGCAGTTTAAAAATATCCCAGGGAATTTCTATGGACATTAAAGTTTAGATGGCACTGCAGGTTTCTGGTCAAGCTGGCATTAAGTGTGAACTGGGCTGGTGGGAAATAGAGACTGGATTGTGGCCTATCATCAGTTTAGAAGTGGTGAGGGCCTGGACTTGAGGATGATATCCTTTGCCATCTGAATGGATAAAGAAAATGTGGTGTATATACATGAAATGGAATGTTATTTGGCAATAAAAAAGGAAATCCTACCATTTGTGACAACATGGTTGGACCTTGAGGGCATTATGCTAAGTGAAATAAGGCAGACAGAGAAAGACAAATACTGTATGATCTCACTTATATGAGGAATCTAAATAAATACCAAACTTATAGAAACAGAGAGTAGATTGGTGGTTGCCAGGGGAGGGTGATGGGGGAAGTAGGTGAAGGTGGTCAAAGGGTTCAAACTTCCAGTTAGAAGATTACTAAGCTCTGGGGATGTAATGTATGGCATGGTGACTTATAGTTAACAATACTATTTTGTATACTACTTGACAGTTGCTAAGACAACAGATCTTAAAAGTTAGAAGGACCTGGGTTTGAATTCCCAGCCCTACCACTTCTTAATTATGTGATATTTGGCTCAAATTATTTAACCTCACTGAGCCTTTTTCTGCATTTCTGCAAAATGGAAGAAAAGCAATGTGACCTCAGGGGACCCTTGTAAAGATTTAATAAGGTAACATATACATAGCACTTAGTGGTCCCTGGCACAAAGAAAATGGCACCCATTAACAATAACTATAGTGATAACAATAATTTGCTATCTTTGGAGACAGATTCTAAAGGAACAAGAGAAACATTTATTGTCTGCCGGAGTCCCAACACTGTGTTGGGTACAGACCTACAACAACCTGCAAGTTAGGGAACTCCATCCTCATTTTAAACTGGCACTTGTATTACATATTACAACCCCTTGTGGGTTCTCAAAGGTTCCTTCATAATGAGATGACCATAATTGCTATTATTATTATAGCGGTTGTTATTGTTAGGTTATTCTTAAAAGAGCCTGTCTCCCTGCTGGAGTGAAACTTCAAATGGGGTGGAGGCAGGGAGTTGCTAAAACCACTGCTGTGTATGCTGAGTTCAATAATACGCCCATCTAATGACCCAATCTCATTTCCCATGCCTCTATTTCCTCATTAATTTTTCTGCCGATGTACCATCTGTTTTCCAACTTCCCTCTCTCTTACATGTGCAGAACTTGTGATGAAGA
This sequence comes from Orcinus orca, assembly GCF_937001465.1. Classification (NCBI taxonomy): domain Eukaryota; kingdom Metazoa; phylum Chordata; class Mammalia; order Artiodactyla; family Delphinidae; genus Orcinus; species Orcinus orca. Next base: position 114,091,826 of record NC_064580.1, read on the forward strand.
GAAGCCCCAGTCTGGTCGCCCTCACCAAACCCCCCAACTGACAGCCCAAGAGATAGGTAGGGGTAGCCTCAGTTCTAAGTCACCTGAAGCCTGTCTGGGGGCGGGGAATCCGGAAAGAGGAGAGTGGTCACGGACCCGCCCAGTGGCCCGGCCCGAAGCTGGGGAAAGAGCAGGGGTCCACCGACTCGGCGGCTCTCTGCGTCCCCGCCCTCGACCAGATCGGGGAGTCAAGAAGGACTTCCAACACCCGCCAAGTTTCAACTCAAGACTTCTGCGAGGCCGCGTGTGCCCGAGCCCTTGCACGCCTGCCTGCAACGTGGCCGCGTCCGGGACGCCCTCGGACCCCGAGGGTCACCCGAACTCTTCCCTTCTCTCTCCAGGCCGAGCCGTGTTCCAGGCCCCCCTGGCCGCGGGTTCTCCTCTCCGTGGGCCGGGAAAGCCTCCCTCCTCTCGGGCTCCAACCACCCCAGCCGAGCCCCTTCCCTGCGCGGAGCCTTAGCTCTCCTGACACCGCCCGGCTGCAGGGCGGAGGCAGGGCCAGCGGCGGAACCGCCCCCAACCGCCTCCCCGGCCCGGCGAGCAGGCGGGTGGCTGGGGCGCCTCCACCTCCTCTTCCTAAAGCGGCGAGGAGCAGACGAGCGGCATCACTCGAGCCCAGGTCCCGGCCACCGCCACACACGGTGCCCAGCGTTCAGTAGGGGGAGCAGCAGCTGAGGCGGCTGCCACAGCGGCGGGCCGGCGCCAGAAAGGTAGACTGAGTCTCGGGGAGCAGCGCCGCGGACCGCCCACCTCCCGTCCCCGGGCCGCGCGCGCCACCCGCCCCGTAACCCCACTCGTATGTGTCCTTCCAGGCCCCGGTCGAAAAGCCTGGGAGGGCCGCCGACCTACCCCCGGAGGAGGAGCCAGTCGGAGCCCAAGGCGCCACCGCCGCCGAAGCCGCGCGGAGCTGCTTTCGCCTTCATGGCCCACTCACCGGTGGCGGTCCAAGTGCCCGGTATGCAGGTGAGGACGCCCGGGCCTCCCCCGCCGTCCACGTGACTGCCCGGGAGCCGGGGGCGCGCTCCGCGCTGGGCACGGGCGACGAGAGGCGGCCCAGGGCTTCCCCGAAGCCGGGCCGGGCGCTCCGGCCAGGTGACCCGGGAAGAGCGTTCTCAGTGTTTCCCGGCGTGTAAGCTAGGTGGTGCACTGCGCCGGCCGCGCGCGGAGGGACTGGGGGCGCGGCGAGGTGGGGATGCTGGGGGGCGAGGGGGGGTGCACAAAATAGCCCGGAGCGAGACACCTGCGCCGGCTGAGCGTGGTGCGGTTGGGGGTTGGAGGTGGGAGCACTTAACTTGGGAGAGATGGAAGTGTCTCGGAAATCGTGGGGTAAAACGCAAGTGGTGCTCCCCCCTCACACACACACACACACACACACACACACACACACACACACACACACACGACACAAGTTGGGGCGGAGCAAGGCAACGGGGTGTCGGTGGTGGCGGCTTTGAATTGGGCTCTTCCTGTATGCGTAGAGCAAAGAGCGAGGTGACTTCTTTTCCCCTTTTGGTGCTGCTGCTTCAGGGCCAAGTTGTATCTCGCTCCCCCAACCTGGTCCAGCCCATAGGGTGGCGTGAGAAATGCAGGGTCCTAAGTTAGAATAGCGGAGGTGATGACTCCCCCGCCCCGCCCCCTGCCTTTCCCACAGGAGGTCTGTTGCAATGCGGTTAAAGGAAGCTTTTTGTCCTGAACAAGGGACTACTTGCCTGGGACCCAACTTTTTACTCGACATCTTCCCAGCTCTCTCCCATTATATTTTCATTTTATTGAAGAAGAAATAAGCTATGGCCACACACTTTTTATGCTGTTATGTTTTTAAATCGGTGCATTTCAAGCTATCTACTAAATGTTATCCAAGTTTACTGACTTTTAAGCGTTCACATTTTATTTTTTTTCCTTTGCTAGACAGCCTAAACAACCTATTTATGAATAGGTCAGAGACTAGAAACACTTAAGCCTCATTACCTTCTAAAAATGTGAAAGCAAACTTTTTCTACGTTCAGAAAAAATGTTTAGAGTAGTAAACAGCTTATGTTTCTAGTAGAAATCAAAGTGCTATGGATTGGGGCCTCAGTTTACTAATTAATTAATGGAATTCATTTTTTTAAAAAAAGCAGTTGGTTACATTTGATGCATGGTCACACAAAAAAGGGGACTTTTAAAATACTTTCCCCCAAAAGGACCGTTTGTGTCGGACATATATCTGACCTAGGACGCCTGTGTCTCCTAAGCACCAGGCCTTTTAGCTAAATATAGGGCAAGTCTGGGTTGAGTCCCAGGAAGTCGCTGTGTAGTTAATAAAAAAGAAAGGAAGAAAAAGGGAAATGAGAAATATTAGGGCCTTTTTATAGGTTGATCCATTCAAGCTTTACAAAATGCCTCAAACTTCCTTCTTCTCACGCCACCCCCCTCCTTCCCTCCCTCTTTCCCCCAGCCACTGCCCCTCACCCCATTCATTCAGTTCTGCCTTTGATTATATCAAGAGAATTAGTAATTTGCATTACTAACTACAGTTTTGCTCTGTCTGATGTGGAAGAAAGTGCGAAATTTTTCCCACCGTGCTCTCCTTTCCATTCTGTGAAGAGTAGAACGTTACGGATGTGTAGTTTGTCTCTGAGGGTCTCGGTACTTCTCTCTCCATTGTGTGCACGCGCTGCCTGCGTGCGTGCGTCAGCAGATTGAGTGCCTCCCGTTCATCAAGTTTGTGATTCTGGGGAACTCTGTGTGCTGAGGAGAAAATGGTTTCTGGTCTTTATTTCATTTGTCTTGACTTTATTTGATTTATATGGTTTCTGGTCCTTATTTGATTTGTCTTTATTTGATTTATATGGTGTAGGAACTGCTTGCTGTTCAGTATTTATTATGGCTCCCTGCTTTGTTTCATTATCTGAGTTCCCTATCTCTTGAATTTTAAAATCTTAATTAAGGTGGTTTAGAATGTGAATCACATATTTTGAAAGATAAATTCTGCTTTTCACTTTATGTCTGCCCAAAGTTGTGATTACTTTGTCTACCCTGATTTGGGGAGGGCAATCATCTCAATATTAGAAAAGAGGAGAGGAATATTTATTTGTCATTTTCTCTGTCTGAATGAAATGGTAAATTCTTAACTTCTTATTTCCATTTTCTTTGTATATGTGGTTCTTATGCATTTGGTGCAACACAAAAGTTTTCCACTTTTAAAATTGTGGAGTATCCTAAAAATAAATTTGATGGCATGCAGTGCGACTCTTGAGCCTAAACTACTTTGACTATTCTTTTGTTTAAAAATATTGCAGATGAGATGCAGAAATATATCACGAGCTTGTAGAATTCTCCTCGAGTTTTGTGAAAGAGGGGCAACTTTTAGACCTATAGAGTAGTAAGAAAACGTGAGTTAGCCATGTGTTCTTGAAATTCATGTATAGTATTTCCACAAATCTGGGTGAAGTGGTCGACCGGCCTATAACTTTTTAACAGTTTATTTTAGGGAATTATGAAGATTGATGGAAAAAATGATTTTTCCAGAAATAAAAACAAATTTACTTTATCCACAGTGTTTTTCTCCCCCCTGAGGAGAGACGTGAAGTCGAGCTACCTGTTCTATCACTTAAGACTTCCAGCATTCCTGACTTTCAAACAAAGAAATTTCTGTTGCCACTAGTTTAAAATAGAAAAGAAACTTGGAGTGACGAAAGAAAACCCAGGATTTGGTCCAGTTCAAACCCTTCCTTGTGAATTAGTTATTCAGACTCATATTGTTAATATTTCTTAATATTGTGGTAATGAACTTTTTGCCATATTACACCAAATGTGGAGGGTATGAATTTTTTGGGTACTTAATTTGTGCTTACTTCTCTAGTATATAACTAATTTTCCATACCAGGAGCTAAACTCTTGAAAAATATTTAAAGCACAACTTAAAAAAATAAGCCAATAAACCTGTTTCTTTCCACTCAAATATTTACTCTTTAATGATTTAAAACATGTTTTTTCTTTGAAGTTCTCAGTTGTAAATCATACTTAAGTTTAAGATATTTCCCCTTAGAACCTGCATTAGTATTTATGAAGACAAGTGTTCTAAATTGGGTGTTAAATCTTTCATAAAATGTGGGTGGGAGAATAAGGTTAAATGTTGAATTAGAGTACTAAGTATTATTATGTTATGCTTTGTGTTATGCCTTTTGTGAAAGAATTTTTTAAACTTCCTGCTAAAGAATTTAAACATTAGTCTTCATGTATCTTTAAATATGATCAGGGTGGTACAGTTTGTAAATGGTTGTTATTTGAGATGTGATATGGAAATGAAGTTTAAGGATTAATGAACACTTTATTGGAGACTTTTATCTAAGAGTTGGAAAACATTGCCTTGCATTGGTGAACCTAGTTACTGGATTCTGGGAAGGATACAGAAGTATACTACATGATGTCTGCCCTTAAAGATCTTAAAATGTTGTTGGGGAGATAAATCTAGCACATGAAATATCAAATAATGCAAAATCTGTGATACTTACTCTATAATAGAAGTTGCTGACTGGAAGAGTTGAAGGCTTGCCCCCAAAGGATTTTTAGGATCCATATTAGGGAGGGCATTTCCAAGTAGGGAAATACCCTGAGCAAGTGTGTGCACGCACACGATCTTTGAGCGTCGGATAAAATCACTTGACCTATGATGAAGAATTACACTAGAGAAATAATAGGGGGTAAGATTGGAAAACTTGACTGCGTCCAGATTATGGTGGTTCTTGAATGCTAGGGAAGGGTTTTGGCCTTCAGACTAGCCACTAAACATTTCTAAGTAAGGGAGGCTCAACAAACAAAGTTGTATATAGGAAGAGAAATCTTAAGATTGGTTGAATGGATGAGCTGGAGGATTGAGAGACTTGAGGCAGTTTGATCTACTGAGACTATTTCAACAAGGTATTCATATCTGTACAGATGTAATGGACCTTGCATTGACTGATTGCCTTCCCTATGCTTAGTACTATGAGGTAGAAAATATAATTACCAGACTTGTAATTAGCTAGTTACAGGAGGAAGAATCGAAGCCTTTGTGATGTTGAATATGGGCAACTGGGACAATTATGGTACATCCAAAAGAAATCGGAAAGTCAGGGAGAAGAGCCAGATCCAGTAGAACATTAATGATTTCTGTTCTAGGCTTGTGAAGTTCGAGGTAACAGTGGGATGACAAAATAAAAATGTAGAGCTGTATGTCTGTTATCTTGATTGTGGTGATGGTTTCAAAGGTGTATACATATGTCCAAACCCATCAAATCGTATACATTAAATATGTACAATTTTTTTTGTATCTCAACATGCCTCAGTAAAGCTGTTTTTAAAAATGTCCAGCGAATACTTGAAGATATAGATCTGGAGCTCTGGTCATTCATCAGACATTTACTGAGCATTTACTATATGCCAGTTTCTTTACTTGAAACTGAAGGGTGGGAGCCACCAAGGAGGGAAAGGTCATAATGCCAGAGAGCATGTGGAAGTGAGGGCCCTTGTGAGGCAGGAAGCATAGGTGGAGGGTTGGCTTGTAAGAAAAGGAAGGGTGACTTAAGATGCATGGGGGGGGGGGCTTCCCTGGTGGCGCAGTGGTTGAGAGCCCGCCTGCCGATGCAGGGGACATGGGTTCATGCCCCGGTCCGGGAAGATCCCACATGCCGCGGAGCGGCTGGGCCCGTGAGCCATGGCCGCTGAGCCTGCGCATCCAGAGCAACGGGAGAGGCCACAACAGTGAGATGCCCGCGTACCGCAAAAAAAAAAAAAAAAAGCATGGAGGGATGAGAAAATGTGTCAGGATCGGGAAGGAGTTAACTGGGGTGGGGGGACTTCTTAATTTAACTCTCATCATGAAACCTAAATTGGAGAAAGAATTCAGTTTGGTGTCAGAATCTAGTATGTAGGCTTCTTACCTTCCTTCCACCTTCTGAAAGGACTGATCACCTTTGCAATTTGAGGTGGAAAGAGGTAGAGAGCAATGCTTGCACTCATAGATAAAGCCAAACCATTGTCCTCGTTGGTGGGAAGCATATTCAGAGATGTTGAATATGCTAATGATAGTGGCAGAAGAGCAGCTGAAACAGAATAATCAAAGACAACTGTGAGCTGGGAGAGTTGGAGGTAGTTGCAGGGTATGGGGTAAGCAGGCTGGGGGCTGAACGGAGAGTAAACAGGAATTGGGCATGGTAGGACATGTGCCTTGAACACTCATGAGGGTCTAAAAATGGCACATGAGGACAAATGTCCATCATGTACCTCCCTTGCTTGAGTTATAGAAAATGAGAGAATATAATTTAGCTGCTACCTAGGAACCATTGAACATTGTGATACTGTGTTTTTTTATTCTGCCTTTCATTTATTCAGTGACCTTGAGCAAATCATCTATAAAATGGGGAATAATAAAAGCTGCATTTCCTTTGCCTCAGTGAGTGCTATTAGGATGAATTAGCTATCATCTGTGGAGTATATTTTGAACTCCTTCATCAAAGGTGTTATGATGTATGTGGGCAGTTCATCCTACAGAACAATGCTAGGCTAATCACATGAAAACACTGTCATTATCCCCTCTCACTCCTGCTTGACAACCCATGTTTTTCTATTGAAATCCAGTCTCCCCACCCCCCCAAAACACCCACACACATACCACCACCACCAGACCCAAAGTCTCCTGCTCAGCTTTCCAGACTTTCTGTTATCTGGCTCCTCTCTACAGATCTGTACTTAGTTATTTCTACTCCCCAACAAGAAATCCCTTTTGTTCTACCATGCCAGTTGCAATTCAGCAATCACTGACTGGCCAAATGCTACCTGATTTTCAAGGTCTCCATCTTGCTTTCCCCATGAACTTTCTCTGAATGTTCCAGGCTACAGAAATCACTCCCATTTCCAAGCACCTGCTTTATCCCTTGTCAGTAGCAGACAGTCCAGTCCTTGATTTATATACTGCCTTAGATTTTCCCTAATTATATATGTTATACTTGTCTCCCAAACTAGGTTGTAAATTTCTTGAAAGCAGGGACCATATATCTTACTTTTATTTATACCGTTAGGTATGAATTATATGTAAAAGTGTAGGCTAGTGAGTGCAGTACATATAGACTAGACTTTTCTGACTTTTTTCCATTCTGTTTCTGTAAATATATTGTGTAATGCTTGAATTCTTCTAGCTCATGAAGGCTAATTTATGTGTGTACAATGTAGACATTTTATACTTAGTAAAATGATTTTAATATATTACATGTAATAGGTCTAACAAAATATACTTGTAACTAATCAGCTGTCCACACACTGAAGCTCTCATTCTCATCTTGCAAGACCTTTGAGAGAAAAAGGAGCCCTCATTGCTTTCCTAGTAACTAGGGCTGATTTCAGACAAATTTATGGCTTTGGGAGAAATAACCTCTTGTTCCTTCCCTTTGTTCCCCCGTCCCCCAAATATACAAACAAATAAATAAAAGAAACTTCTTTACTTCTCTGTCCCAGCCGTCACATTAGAAAGAATCTGATACATTTCACTGATATTAAGATGTTTTTGATTAATGGCTCACTATGTGACCTCTCCCATGGATGTTCACATGTTACAGGAAGTAATGCCTTTTAAAAAGAAATATAATAGTAGAATTTCAAACTGCTTGGTGATAATTTTTGAATGAATTGTATCTTTTGAAAGAGTCATGGTTTTACTCATTTGTTGCTAGAAAGCAGAGTTAGGAGAACAAAAACTAACACTATTATTAGGTGTGATGCAACAAACTCCTTTTCATTTCTTGTAGTTAAGACCCAAAGAATTTCTACCACAGGTACATATAAAACAATGTCTCTGGAGGAATGCCATGAGGTAACTCATTTTTAAAAGAACAAAAATCAATAAAATATGCACAGCTAAAATTTTCATTCCATCTTATGTACATTTCTCATTTGGTCATCTGCCACTTTAGACCAAGGTGTTATATGGTAGGGACCACAGAAAGCAAACATTTAAATAAGATATTAACTAATTCCTCTCAACAATCCTATGAAATAGGAAGAGTTCTCCAATAGGAAAATGACTTCAAATTTATATTTAAAAACAGAAGAGCATATTGCTGGCCAACTCTACCCATCATCCTCTTTGTTGTCCCTCCCCCAAATCCCATATATTTCAAGCAGATCTTCTGAAATGCACATTCAAAGAAACCAGGAAACCTAGTGCAGAGCAGATCCCATCCTTCTCCTCTATTCCTGCTTGTCTCTCCCCATTACCTCTCACCAGCATTTACCTTACTGGGGATAGAGCTATACTCTCCCTCAGCCTTTTCTGGACTTGTTCCAGCATACTTCTGACAGCAGCCCGCTGGCCTTTCTTTTCCTTCGTTTATCATACGATCATGGATTAGAATGATTCGTGTCCTAAAATATTGGATTAGCCGTTGGTATGACAGCTTTGGATATTCTAGCAAAATATGAACAAAATTGTGGTTCATACTTCCTGGGGACTAGAGTAAACAAAACTATAGACAGCTTAGGTGTAAGAGTTAAAAATATTCTAATTATCTTTTTAAAAATGTCCACTCTCCTCCTTTTTGATCAAGTACCTTCAAGAATGTGCTGCTGAGGAAATCCAAGGCATTGTGTTTTTATCTTTTTCTCGTGAAAAATGTTTACAGATAAAAACTTCTCAACCTTTCTTTAAGATCCTTGTAACAGAGATTGTGTGTTCGTAGTGGTATTTTTTCCCCTCTTCCCCTTTCACCTGTTTTATAAAAAAGTGAGGAAAAGAAATCTGTAAAACCCTATCAATTTAAAATGTAAAGGACTGAAAAAAGTAGGGTTCAAATCAACTATCATTGAATTTTTCAATTTGTTTATTACAGAACAATAGAGTGTCTAGCTGAAGAATAACAGTTGCTTTGAATTATAGAAATAGCTTCCCAGTATCAACTTAATGAAGTTTTTACTGGATTTGAAATCCATACCATACTAGATATGTTAGGGAATTTCTAAGCACACTAGTGAATTACTCTACCAGATTTCAATAGTGCCTAGTAACACAATCCTAGGAGTGAATTTTTGGCAGTGGAGTAAAGACTTCAAGGACATTTAGACGCATCCAGATTTTTCTTTGAAAATGCATTTTTGAGTTGCTCTGTTAGTGCCTTTTCATCCCCCTCCCCCGGCTTTCCATTAAGCGATTGGCTTTGGGACATATCACTTTACAGTATGTTATATTAAGCTAGGATTAAACTGCTTGCTGCAGTATAGTATAAATAACATAGCAGTGGGTGATGGGGAAGGGATGGGCAACATAGATAATCAAGTGGGGCATAAGTTGTTATTAATGCAAGAAAATTTGGGGCAGCTGAGCCAGTAGAAACCATAAAGTCATAATTTCTTCCCAGAGCTAGGTTCATCATTATTGTTGCCCCCTAGAGCTGGGAAAGTTTCTGGCCTCCCTGGTCTCAATTTCCTGCTGCCTGCCTTAACTTTAAGTAGAAGCATAAAAGAAACCAATCAGCAAAGCATGCACACATGCTACTAAGTATAGGGATAGAAAATAGGACTTTGACCTCTTGTGGTTAAGGAGACTACAGTCAGTGTGTCTAGCAGCCTCAGGGAAAGAAGCATATTTCAAATGTATGCTTTTTAAGTGCTACCAACCCCATGGGAAGAACAGTTAGCAAGCTCATTAATTAGGGTCCTGTTTGCTTCTCTAGTTTTATTTCAAATCCTTTGTTTGAACTTTGCTCTGAGCCTTCCTATGTGCCTGTCAGTTAATGGTAATATATTAGACTTTCCCAAGTTGGACGCTGGTGATCCAGGTTTAATGTCTTTACACGCTTAGTCTTCATGAAACAGCTAGGTGTGATTTAAGCTAGAAAATTATTAGCAGCAAAGTTTGGAAGACCCACATTGTGTAGGACATAGTGCTTGATACCTATCTTTGAGATACAAAAAGCACAAAGGAGTCCCTGACCTCAAGAAGTTTATACTGAAACTGAAGAGATTAGACATCTACACATTTAGGCATCTAACAATGCAGAGCAATAGTAATGAATCCCAAATGTGATAGAAACTGACATAGCAGCATTCCAAGGAACATCAGACTAAGGAAGGGAATTATCATTTATAGAATGCCTTTATGCTAGGCACTTGTGCTTTTGTCACTGCACTACCTTGCTTCTAGGCAGGACATCCCTGAACAGACCCTTAAAGGAGAGTGGGAGACAGGCAGGAGAAAAGGCATAAAGGGACACACACAAGGTTCCTTCCATAACAGAGGTGTGAGGTAGGTGCTTGTTGCCATGAACTACGTTAGGACCAAATTATGAAAGGCCTTGAATGCCAGACTGAGACAGTTATTTTTAACTCAGTCTACAGCAAGTTGTTGTTGTTGTTTTTGTTGTTGTTTTTTAATCAAGAAAGTGAACTGCTGAAAGCAATGGCTCGTTGTCTGTTTTTGGAAGATTACATGAGGCTTCCAACCTAACAGGCTGGGTTGGAGAGGGAAAGGCTAGATATAATAAGTGGATGTTGTAATAGCCCAGGCTTTAGCTGTTAAGGGTGTGATCTAGGGCAGTGATGGTCAAGCTTGAGCATGTATCAGAACCACCTGGAGGGTTTGTTAAAACACAGATTGCCAGGCCTCACCTCCAGAGTTTCTTGTTTTCTTTTCCTTTTTTTTTAAACATCTTTATTGTAGTATAATTGCTTCACAATGTTGTGTCAGTTTCTGCTGTATAACAAAGTGAATCAGCTATATGTATACATATATCCCCATATCTCCTCCCTCTTGCGTCTCCCTCCCACCCTCCCTATCCCACCCCCCTAGTTGGTCACAAAGCACCGAGCAGATCTCCCTGTGCTGTGCAGCTGCTTCCCACTAACTGTCTATTCTACATTTGGTAGTGTATATATGTCCATGCCACTCTCTCACTTCGTCCCATCTAACCCTTCCCCCTCCCCATGTCCTCAAGTCCATTCTCTACGTCTGCATCTTTATTCCTGTCCTGCCTCTAGGTTCATCAGAACCTTTTTTTTCTTTTAGATTTCATGTATATGTGTTAGCATACGGTATTTGTTTTTCTCTTTCTGACTTACTTCACTCTGTATGACAGACTCTAGGTCCATCCATCTTACTACAAATAACTCAGTTTTGTTTCTTTTTATGGCTGAGTAATATTCCATTGTATATATGTGCCACATCTTCTTTATCCATTCATCTGTCGATGGACATTTAGGTTGCCTCCAGAGTTTCTGATTCAAGTAGGTCTGCAGTGTCCGTGAATTTGCCTTTCTAATGAGTTCCCAGCTGCTCCGTTGGTCTGGGGACCACTCTGAGCACCATGTAAGGAAGACTTGACAGACCTTGGTGACTAATTGGATATGGGAAGGGCAAAAACATGAGGGGAGAGTAAAGACTCAAAGATATTGTTGAGTTTGGGAGAAAATGGGTTATTTTTAAAACTTGAATTTGAAGCACTGGCCACACAACCAAGCAGAAGCAATTAGTAACAGGTTTGTTCAGCAGTGAAGATGGAGATGGGAGGTCCTACATGGAGAGACATAGTAGATGAAATTGTGAGAAATCAAAATAACATGATTTTCAATCATCCTTCCAAGAAGCTGAACTCAATTTTGTATTAAGTTTTGTAGCTTCCAAAATCTCGCCGTCACCCACTTCTGTGCTCCTTGATCCAGGTACGTTTGACAGCTCAGTAAATGCTCTTCAAATGCAAACACTTTTATTAAGAACATGAAATCTATTTATGCTTATACTTGTGAAAATGCAGTTTGGCTAAAGTGAAATAAAATGCCAATTTCCTAAATGCCAGTAAGTGGCACCATTTACCCCAAAGATAGACATTTTAAAGACTTTTTCCAATTTTGATACATCTCATCAATTCTGTTGTACAGAATCCCTTTCCCTCACTCTGTATTCCCCCCCAACAAAACCCGGATGTAATAACTCTGAGCTACTATTATGTCAAAAATACCCATTCAAAGTTATCATATTCCATATGGAAATGTGTTTACATATGGAAATTCTTGGAGGGGAGAGGAAGTTACTTCTGAATCATTAAGGAAATATCAAACCACTTCCTAAATGGCCTTTCTGACTCCAGCTTCTGCTCTCTAAAATATTCTCTATACCTGTCAGATTAATATATTGCCATTTGCCAACAGGTGCCATGTAGGAAAGCTCAGAGCTCAGTTTAAACAAAGGATTAGAACTGAAAATAAGAGAAGCAAATGGGCCTACTTAATGAGTTTGCCAACACCAAACAATGTGAGCAAACTTGATTCCCCACTTCATTCACCAGTCTTGGACCTAAGTCACTTTTCAATTTCTAAAATGAACACACAGCTAACAAAACCGAAATTATCCTTCAGAATCGAAGATGTGCCACCAGTGAGGATGTTCAAAAACGTGTAGAAATGTACCTCTAAACACATTTTAGGTGATGTTTAATTACCATTAAAATAAGTTCCTTGAGTACCTAGGGGACTTTCTCCCCCTTTAGGCAATACAACTTGTTTGGGTGTAAAATTCTGATATGTTTACCTTATACCTCTCACCTCTTTTGGGGTAGCTATCTCTTTTCCAGGATACTTAGTTACTTTTGTGACCCATTTTTCATTATTTTGGACGGTAAATTAAGTTTTCATTGGGGAAAATTGATGGGGGCTGTGTGTATATGCACATGAAATGTATATTGTACATGAAGTATATTTTGTGTTTGAAAACACTTTTGATCTATTCAAGAAAATGAGGCTCAACATTGGCCAGTAGAGTTTTTAGTCAGCTGTACCAAATTTAGACATAACTATTTTAAAAAGTAGAAAAGTGCATTGTCAAAATAAAAATGGGTAAAAGATAGGATGGTCACTAAGTTCAAGAAGCAGAAAATGATGATTTGGTAATGTCATTTAAGAAGGTCTGACCCCAATAAAGATGTTAAAAAAAAAAAAGAAGGTCTGCATATAAAAGGAATTCAGTAAAATTGATGTAAAAATTATGTACTCAGTAAAAATTATGGTATCCATGGATTTGCTAAGTATTTTTATTATATAGAGTTCTTTACCACCTTTAGAAAGATTTATAAAAATCTTTAAATATGTATTTATAAAAGGTAAATACATATGCATATATGTACCTATGACTAAATACATAACAGTGTTATGAGGATTTTACACGTTGCAGTTTTATCATCACTAGTTCCTTTTTCTGTCTTTAATATTTAAACTATTACTATCCTTAAAGAAATTGGACTCACAGCAGTCTATTCCATACAGGAAACAGGTCATGGAAAACAACTTTTAATGAAATTCAGTACCAGTGTTAAGCTGTTTTAGTGAATTAGAATTGGATTGAACATTACGTAGGATTATATTTATCAAGATTCTCAATTCTCTGCTTAATTTCTCCCGTAGAATAGTCTTACAGAGAATCATTGCATCAAAGGAACTGCTTTTGATAGATATAAATCTGTTTACCTATTAGTAAAATCAGAGGCATGTGAGTAGTATACAAATGACTTCTGGTTAACAGAAACTTGTGATCATTGTCTAAGCTCTTATTTTGAAGCTAAAATTGTTATAGGTACTTTACACTAGATTCTAAGGTGATAGGGAATGGAGGGGGTTAGGGCATTGGATTCTGTTTTAGTGGCAAACAAAATCTCATACAGGAGAGCTGCTTTTTTTTTTAACTATTTATCTCTTCATGAAAAATGGTGACTGTCACTGAAAGATCTTTTTTTTACTCTGTCACAGGCTTCCCAAAGGGTACATAAAATGAAAACGTGGGATTTAACTAGTTAAATAGTGAATCAGGTTTTAACATAGGTGACACCTCCATCGTCATCTTTTCGGACTGTGATTTCTGGTAATAGCAAGTGAAAAAAAACTATCACCGCTGTTGCTATGGCTCTTCTATGTGCTGAGGTTCAGGCATCGTTTTGGAGGCTGCAGTGTAAACCGTGCTTTGGGAAGGTAGAATTTCATAATACCAGAGGATTTCTGCTGCTCATGAGCAGACAGAAAATGTAGGTGAGGGAAAAGGTGTTGGACACTGGAAGAAGAGAAAGACAGTATTTCCTAGGAAGGGAAAAAGTAGTCTTTTGCTTTAAAGATTGAGAATTCTCTCTATATTTTTTAGAATGGGAAATTTCTCTACTTTCTGCAGAGAGGAGAAAAAGCTAACAGAAAAGGAAATTGGGGAGGTAATAGTAATTCATTTCTTTCTTGTTGCTTATGACTTTTGTGATAAAAGTTACATTTACGTAATCGACTTGTTATGGCAAGAAAATGTAAAGAGTCTTTTGTGGTTGGGAGAAAGCTTGTGAAAGATCAGGGGGAAGAGCTGACATCATAGGGATGGTGATTTCAGCTGCTTTTCTGTTTACGATGTGCAATTTTGGTGGCGTGTATACTGCACCAATAAATTGTTTCTAGACACTTGGAGTCATTTTGGGTGGCCTTTTTTTCCCTCTGTAGGCAAAATGAATACTTTTCATTAACAAGGAAAAGTGCCAGATTATCACTGGATTATATCTGACTAATTTGGACTGTTATTTGGGGATGGGGAAGGGGAGGCTAAAGAGAAGAAATCTTTCTTCCAAATGACTGGAATTAATATGATTGTTACTTTTCCAGTAGGTTCTGGCCTTAAAATTCTCCCTCAGGGAATGATTAAAACAGTTTTTTGGAGCATTTCAAGGCTGTGTAGCATCTCAGATTTACTTTTAAATAAGTTTGCTTAATCACTTTTTAGCACCACTTGATTTATGTCTTGGCTGGGAGAAGAATTCTAGAGAAGTTTGTAGTCCAATTACTTTTTTCTAAGAAGACTTATACTATATTATTCTGTTGTTGGCTTTTAACTTTCCAATAGTTTAAAAGGTATAAATGTCTTCATACTTGGAAAAAACCAACAACAACATTGTATTTTGCCCAGGGATTGCAGCCCCCTCCCCACTTTCCAGGATAGAGACAGCTTTCTCCCATTGTCCATCCACGTGCCTGGGTTTTTGGGGAGAGTCAATCTGTATAACCCAAAGCAATTTAATTTGATTACTCTTGTGTGTTATTCTTTAATGGCAGTGTGTCGTGCAGTCATAGTGTAAGTATGATCCTGATTGAAAGATAAAGCACGGTTTTAGATGATTTTTTAAAAACCCTTTTAACTCAAAAGATGATCCATATATTGTAAAAGAATATTCTTATTTAATATGGCCAAGTGATTCCAAAGTTTGAGAATTTAATTCTTTTTTCCTAGTAGGACACTAAATTGTCTTCTCCTAATTGCTAGAATGAAGAATGTAGTGTATTCTCTTCCTTTATACTGTGAAATAATGCCTGCACACATCTCCTCAAATGTAAAACTGTGAGCTTTGGGGATTCTGCTCAGGAGTCTGGACCTAGGCTATTATTTATAAAAGATAAGAGATCATGTATTCATTCCAAGCAAATTTTGAATTGGATGTAATTAATTTTCTCCTGAGGCAATTAATGTGTAATTACTTTTCTACTATGTGTAATTAATTTTCTACTAAGAGGTAGTAAGGCTGTAATGTTTGGCTTATGTTTTGTACAAAAGGAAGTTTCCTTGAAATTTTGCATTTTCCCCTCTCCCTTGTAAATATTTTTGAATGCCTGTATTTTTTAAAAATAATAATGATCACCTTCTTCCAGTAGTGTTTTTGGAGCTTTGTTAATCTAATGCAGCCTTTCTCAATTGCAATTGTCATTCTGCACCACAAAACAGAGACAATGGTATGAGTTAATGTTTTCTCAATTCTCCCAAGAAGGACACAACTAAAACCATTCTAGATGCACTAGAGAGGAGTTTATTTATTACACACAGTAGATTCCTTAGAGCAGCAGTTGGCAAACTATAGCCAAGGGCCAAATCCTGCCTGCAGTCTGTGTGTAACCTGAAAGCTAAAAAGAAATTTTTTTTTTACATTTTAAAGAGTTGTTAAAAAAGAATATATGACAGAGACCAGAGACTGTACCTGGCCCACAAAGCCTTTAAGACATTGACTGCGTGGCCCTTTACAGAAAAAGTTTGCCAAGCCCTGTCTTAGGGCATGGAACCTCATTGAGAATTGCTGATCTAAAAAAAGGAAGCATTATATAGTATTTTCTCTGGGATTAGGTATACAGTAAGATAATAGGAAAGTTTCTCTTTTTGAGGTAACTGACTTGTATATTGGTCCCATTATTGTAATGCTTAATTCAAGGAAAGACTCCAGATCATAGTTAATAGGGAAATACATTTTTATTTGTTTTCTAGACAAAAATTTTAACGGTTGAGTGATATAGAAAGTTCTGTTGGTAACAGAAAATGAACGATAAATTATGTGTATGTATATACAAATATATTTTAATATTTTTCTTAGTTTCTATAGCAAAAAAATAAAAGTGACTGAATTTTATAGGACTATGAGGAAGGGCATTGATTGCTTTTATCACGATTTTAAATTAAGGAGCTATATCTATTAGAGAAGGAAAGTGAATAGAGAGAATTAGGCGTCAGATATAATCACATTTGTTTCCTCCTTGTACTGAATAAGTGTCTTCACCCTACAATTAGCATCTCAGGTACCTTGTCAGCAGTAAGGAGAATAGTACTTAATCAAAACTGCATTAAAATGATTAGATCATAGCATATGAAGTAATTAGGCTCTACCAAATGCCACTTAACTACTTGATTTAGTGGGAGAGGTGCCATCAGCCATAAAACATATATTGGTCAATCACAAAATTATCAAGGGAGAAAAAGACCAGCAGGAATTATCTGTAATTTGCTGCTGATTTCCTTTATCTCCATATTCAGTTAATCATGAAGTTCTAGCAGTGTTTTTTTCTTGGGAAATGTCAGACATCATCCCTTCTTTTATCATGCCATTCTGGCCTCTGTCACTAAATACACTTGGAAAGCTGTGCTGACAACTTTCCAAGGCAATGTGCAGAAATAATGAAACTACCTGAAACACAGACTTTATTTTTTCACTCATCTGCTAAAAGCTTTCAGTGGCTCCCTACTAACCTGTCAGAAATTCCTAGGATGGATGAGTCAAGTGAGGCTTCTGAGATGGTCAGGAAAGGCATCACTGGATGGCTGAGCTGGCTTTAAGACTGGGTGGGAAGAAGGGAAAGAAAGGAAGGGAATGAAATTAGGCAAGACAAGAAAAGACAAATGGACTTCTAAGGTTGTGTTTTTCAAAATCTTCTGTGGGTCCTTTTGGGGAGGGCCATAAAGATTTGTTTGGTGAATGGTACTTTATCTCTGGTTAGGGCTGTAAAATGATAGGGTACCAGTCAGCTCAAGTTGTAGATCACCGATCTTTTTGGGTAGCGTACTGTTCAAAGCATTCTAATTACTTTGAATTGCTCATCAAGATTATTTTCGCTATGGCAGTTCGAAAACTAATTAAGGAACTTTGCCATTTGTCTGCATCCTGAGGTTACTTGTTTGTCATTGCCCCCCCACCCCATCCCCAGCTAGAAATCACTCATTATAAAATCAAAACCGCCAAGTATTTTATAAAGATCACTTCCAGTTCTAAAACCCTATGGTCCTTTAAAGTTTCTAAACAGATTGTATAGCATATTTTTTGGAGGACAAAATCAGATTTTGTACATGTATTCAAATTTGGTACTGGATGTTGATTATCCTTATTGGAGAATTACAGTTTCGTTAAGTTGATTGCAAAGTGAACAGGACCATCTATTCCAACTACTAAAATATATTACCTTAGCCATGGTTTTATGGAGAATATGTAAACAGCCTTATGTTTATAATGGTATTTCTTAAAAATTAAAAAATTCAACTCATATTAGTAGGTATCTCATAATTTCAGTAGCATTTTCCTCTTTATTTGAAAATTTATTTTTCTAATATTGTGCTTTGGTGACATGAATAGATTTCAGCAATGTCAGCACAGATCAATGGGGATTAAAAACTGATGAATCTGTACCTTTAGGGATAGGGATTAGAACATTCACAAATGTTATTGACGGTGGGGTGTAGGGTAGGATGGAGATGGGTTTGAGAAACTTTAGTTCAGGAAAAGCTGATGAACTCTAGGCAGAGATTAATTTATAATAAAAAGAAGAAGAGTTCTCTAAGCTGAAATTCTGTGGGAAACTGGAAATATGGCAATATTTAGGACTTTTTTTTTTCAAATGAACTGGTACTCCCTGTGCAAAGGAAAGGGAATAGTGATGATAAAATCCTTATCAGTGAGGATGTTGAAATCCAGACCCTGTTTTGTTAATGTAACAAATTTGTTGATGTGAGCTAATTTCTCATATATGTTGAGTGTATCATGGTGCGGGGCACAGAACTACTTTATGCTCCCTTGTAGTAGTTCTTCTTAGCTTAGGTTTTCAGGTACAACAGTTACACATACACATCCCACTTTACTTCGTTTCTGAGTGCATTCCTATTTATTAATGCACTGCTCCAATTCTTTTAAAGAAGTAGATAGGTCGTAAAAAATAATAAACATTATTCTTTTAGCCATGCACCCATACACACACATAAACACACATTGTGATGATATTTTTCACTTTGGGGAAATGAAAAGTGGGAAATGGATTGTTGAGAAATTAGGGAACATTCTTTCAGAGCATTCTATAATCTCCTCTCTGCTCCATTCTTAGGGTTGGCCAAGATTAAAATTTTTGCTATTGACACATCATGCCATCGGTATCATTTTCTTGGGATCAAAGAATGTTAAAGCCAGCAGGACCCAAGAGATAAATTTCCTTAGTCCTAAGATTCCATTGGGTAACTCCTTGCAAATACTATTTGATTAAATTCGTTCAAAGTATAGATTTGATTAAAGAGGGAAATGTTGGAAGGAAATTATACTGCAACCACTTTCTCATGAAGAATGAAAAGGTAAGTCTATGTAAAATTCCACTTTTTCAGTGTTAATTTTCTAAAAGAACTCATGGTGTTAATAATTTAGTGCTGTGCTTACAAATTTCAAACCTATTGATTTTAATTGGAGTTCCACATCGAGAAGGAAGATAGACAGTGAGCAAATCAATTTTGTTTTAATTCAATGCATTTTAATAAGTGTGTTGAAGATTCATTATAACATTATCCGTGATAGTTTGATATTTGCTATAAGGGGCCTCTGCCTTAGATTCTATCCAAAGGTGTTTATTTCTGAAAGTGCTAGAATGACATCCTTTAATTTTGCCTCTAGTATGGATAGCATAAAATGAGGCTCTCAGTGTCCATCATGTTAAAGTGCCCTGTGTGGGTTTGATTAAATAATGGCCCGTTTTATCATTTATATATTAGCAGAATCTTTGTCTTCCTCTCATTGTATAGCCTTGTCTTCCTTTCCAAATGAGTATTTTATAGTTAGAGCTTGTTATCAATCCCAAGCCATATTTATACAGTATCCTGTCTAGTCAGTAATAATCCCTTTAACTTTAACCTTAATGTTTATGGTTAAACCCGATCCTTGATTGAATTGTGCATTTCTATATGTGTTCAGCCCAACTAAATTAAAAGAAATGTTCGGCAGAGTGATACATAGACTGTAGCTCTTTGAGGTCTCTAATCTTTGCATTAATGTATGACATCATGCGAGACTCTCTAGGACATACAGTAGTCATGTGGCTCTGTTTAATAGTGATTACAGATGTGCTTCCAGAATCAGATTTCCATATGCCACTGAGGTGCATCCTTGTGTGTATGGTTCCTACCAACTCTCCTTAGAGTATAGCTCCATATTATTTCAAGAATTGCTGTTTTGCATAAAATAGGTAGCTAGTGGGAAGCAGCCGCATAGCACAGGGAGATCAGCTCGGTGCTTTGTGACCACCTGGAGGGGTGGGATAGGGAGGGTGGGAGGGAGGGAGATGCAAAAGGGAGGAGATGTGGGAACATATGTATATGTATAACTGATTCACTTTGTTATAAAGCAGAAACTGACACCCCATTGTAAAGCAATTATACTCCAATAAAGATGTAAAAAAAAAAAAAAGAATTGCTGTTTTGCAACCCAAAGAGCTCCCCAGTAGAAAGGAAAAAACTCAAAGTTGTCACTTTGGAAAGTTTTTATTATGTCAATCACATGTGAGAGTAGGGATTGACTTAGAATCTCATATCTATTTTAACATCCTTCAGTTTATTGAATGTAATCTTCCTTGTACTGAAAGTCAATTCAAATTGCAAATGGAAGGATAACCTCATGCCAAAGATTTCATCTTAGGAGGGCCCCCAGGTAAGCACCCTAAAAACATTCAAGAGCCACAGTATACGAAGTACTGTACTGGGTGCTGTGAGGGTACCTGGTGCTTAGTGAGATAGAGCCCCAACCTCAATGAGCTTACTCATTAGAAAATAGCAATAGAAAAGTCATGGCAATGAAAGAGAATGCGAAAATAATGAAATGCGTGCTGTAATGGAGGCTCAAGCAAAGGGCTGTGGGAGGGCAGAGGGTGAAACAATGGAATTTGTTTGGGTGATCAGGTTCCCCTGGGGAGTTCGGAAGGTGGTTTTTTGTTTGTTTGTTTTAATTAGAGATGTGGATTTCCAGAGGAGATGTAGGGTGTTGTTGACTGCGAAAATGGCATGGCCTAAAGGCTCAAACATAAGAAAGTAGAATTGTGCCCCAATGGAACATTGCATTTGTTTGTACGTCTAAGCTACTACTTACTGAAGCATTGGGTTTGAGATATGGTAAGATATCCCTGAAATTTTCCCTTTGGTCCTTTAGTTTTGTTGGATGTTCTAGTTCTGTATATGGGCAAATATAACTGCATTCGTTTCTGCATGCCACTTTACTTTCTGAATGAATTTACAATTAAAAGAAGAGGAAGACGAATATAACCTTAGGTCCTGTATGAGCTGAACTCCTGGCTCCCCTTGTCTTCCTTGGAGCAGTCGCTCATGTATAATGGGCCATGGCCAGTGTGAGGGGCCAGAGGTCAGTCTGGATTGTAGTTCACTCTGCTACTCTTTATGCATCCATCCTTGGCTTCTGAGCCTGCTTCATTATAGTATCAGAGAGTTGGAACTTGAATGCAGCCTACTCTAATTCTGAATTTCTTACTGGAACAATGGGATAGTATATACTTTTCATTTGAGCCATTGTATACCACTGTAGAGTTGGCCATGTGGCCAATGCCAGTTCATCCCTTACCTTAATGATTGCTTCAAAAGTAGAGTTGGCAACTGCTAGTGATAGAAGGAGGGGAACAAAGGGATTTGGCTTCTAATGCTTCACAGTGTCAGAACAGTAAGGGACTTAACAGTTCCCTGAGCCCACCTCTCTCCCTCATTATACAGATGGTGAAGCCGACATTTAATCGCTGATTTCGTGTAATTTCTGGGATAAGCAAAATTATGCCAATTTTGCCTGACCTTTCTGCTGTTTACCTCTGTAATACTTATAAGAAACCAGATCTCCTTTTTTCCTTTGGAATGGCTGTGAGGTCAGAGAGAAATGAGCTAAATGATGCAATGGAATCTGCGTCCAGCATTTATTTTGATGATAGCCTTGACTTTTGGTTATTGAAAGAAGAATGTGATTGTTTGCAGGATGTTTCCTTCCCTTTACCTATGGATATAATTAAAGGTTTAAGGGAACTTCAGCTCCCAGAGAGTTAGTCAAAAAGACAAAATTAGTTATTTCCTTTAATTTAAGAGGTCTTAGATGCAAAGGTGATTTACCTGGCTGAACAAAATAATCTGACATTTCTACTCTCAATTAAAATAATAGGAATTTAAAGATCTGGGAAATGGAGCTAATAAAAGTGCTGCCTGTTATGACTTTGTTTCTTGCTTGAGGATTTCTAAGATGGAGGAAGCTATAATTAAATTTCTTCTCAGTCTTTCTGTAGTTCAGCTTTGTTGAGAAAAATGTGGCATGTGGTAAAGTGACAGTAGAATCAAAGAAATGTTTCATTCTTCTTTACCGGATTGTACATTGGACTGTCCTGCAAACTTATGTAAAGAATTGCATTCTTCACATCCCAGAATGTGTCCTGCTTACTTCATTGTTCTTTTCCTCTGATCTGAGGTTGGGTAAAAAGAAGAATGCAACTTAAGGGGCAGAGGAAGCTCTTCTCTTATCCTCTCTTGAGTAGGAGGAATTAAGATGAAGGAATATTATCAATTTTTCTTTTGTTCTTAAAGATGAAGTAGACTCAGAATTATTAATCAGGTGAAACTCTTCAAACAGCTATGTCAAAATCTTTTGTAATAATTTCAACAGAGTTATCCTTTACTAAAATATTTGCATTCTAAGTATTTTTGCTAATGAGGTGCATTTACAAACAGGAATAATAGGGCTTCCCTGGTGGCGCAGTGGTTAAGAATCAGCCTGCCAATGCAGGGAACATGGGTTTGAGCCCCGGTCTGGGAAGATCCCACATGCTGCGGAGCAACTAAGCCCGTGCGCCACAACTACTGAGCCTGTGCTCTGGAGCCCGTGAGCCACAATGACCGAAGCCCGCATGCCTAGAGCCCATGCTCTGCAACCAGAGAAGCCACTGCAATGAGAAACCCACGCACCACAACAAAGAGTAGCCCCCCTCGCCTCAACTAGAGAGAAAGCCTGTGCACAGCAACGAAGACCCAACACAGGCAAAAATAAATAAATTAAAAAACCCAAAAAAACAGGAATAATAAAGGGAAGATGAAAAAGTACTTATAAATTTAATTTTATTTTTGCCTTATGAACACATTTTTCTTGTTGCTGTGCACAGTATTGCTGAAAGTTTAAATTGTTGACTTTATGCTTTGCTATTACGACCAGGGCTGCCTTGTTGCTGCCTCATCCATCTTTAAACTGCCTTTTAAGTGGGTGAGTAAAGACAAGGACTCAACTGTGAGTTTAGAAAATGCTGTCTGAAGACCACAAGGAAGCCCAGGGCTGTTTTAACTATATCTCTGACTACATTTCGTTTATGTCATTATGTACATAAAATCAAATAATTTGACTTCTACTTTATGTTGCAAAAGCAAGTTATAATTACCTTTGAGAGATGTGGGTATTCAATAAGAATAGGTTAACTAGGAACATTTTCTTTATACAAGTATTTTGAGCTCTCACAGACATGGAAATACAAACTCAAACGACTGACCACCTCAAGAGATTTGATTTTAAGCTCAATTCTTCTGTTTAATTTGAAACACATACAGACATAATTAATTTTGATCTTAGTTCTTATTCTGTTATATGCAAAATGTAGTGAAGCTAAATATTTTACTTCATAAATATAAATCACAGAGGTCTCTTAAGATTTCCATAAAATTTCATCAGATACTTGTAATATGAACCTGAGGTAAGGTAGAGAAATACTCTGCTAACATCACATTCTTCAAAAATTTAGAAAAATTTATGAGGAGTTTGCTTTATCCTTCTCATTATTAAAGTAATCTGAGTATTCACATGGTCATTTGAACAATTCTATGCCTATATAAAACCTAGCACAAAAGTATTGTCTTTATTCTTGGATAATTTCATCAGTTTGAGGGTCTTTTTTCTGAACAGAACTGAAAACCTTAGTGTTAATGGTTACTGAAGTCTACAATAAATCACTGATAAAGCTGGAATTGGAGCTGTTGGCTTCCGGACATTGGGTCCTATGAGAATCGTGGTATAGAATACCGTTGCTACCTTGCCTCCCACACTTTAGAGGCTACCCCAATCCAGTCTAGTTAT
This sequence comes from Orcinus orca, assembly GCF_937001465.1. NCBI lineage: Eukaryota > Metazoa > Chordata > Mammalia > Artiodactyla > Delphinidae > Orcinus > Orcinus orca. The sequence goes on from NC_064580.1 coordinate 114,115,537, forward strand.
TGACATGGAAAAATGGTCCAAGTATAGTAACCTTGTCAGAAAGTCAAGATTACATACTGTACGGCTCTAATATGAACTGTTTGGTAATTGTGCATATATACAGGGATCAGTCAATTGCATAGTCGTTCAAAAATTATAAGAAATCGTATTCAAAGAATAGGAAAGTCCTATTTTAAATTTTTTCAAATTCTTCTAAGTTTAAATTTTTTTCAAATTCTTTTTTTTTCAATTTCTTTAAATGTAGGGATATTAGTATGTAGACATTGGATAGTTGTGTGATCTGTTCATGATGGAAAATAATTTTGGTTTTATAGCAAAAGGGTATAGTTTAGGTTACAAGCTGTAGTGAAAGAAACTTAGACTTAAGAGTCAGGAGACGGGCTCAAGTTTGAGCTTTGCCACTAGTTAATTGCCTTATATCACTGAACAATTTGTAACCTCTCTAGACTACAGTTTTTCTCCCTGTAAAAATACATTTTGGATCAATCTAAATTCCTTTTATCCTGCTAAATTCATTCCTTGCTAAATTCCTGTTCATCTCAGAGATTCTATAATTATTTTAATTCCAGGATTTCTGTTTCCATTTTTAATCTCTCCCTACATCTACCATCATTTTGACATAAATGGCCTTAAATTTCGCAGCTTCTGTTTGGTGGTATTAACGTAGGACACAGCAGGCAAACAATAAATGCTTGTTGCTGACGGTGGTGATAAAGAGTTGCATTAAATGACAATTTCCTTCCAGCTCTAAACGCCTATGACTGTTATGGTTCTATCCAGAGAGAAGTCAATTGTGCTTAGATCATATATAGCACTTTAAAAAGACAGATAGTGTCCTGTGGTATTGAACGCAAGTAGTGCTAAGGGGTAGATGGCTGTTGATTTTTAATCTTTCCCTTTTTTCTTCTGGCAATATCTTGATTAGGAAGCACGCAACAGACTTTTGAGGCAGTGTTCATAGGGCAATTGAAAAATCTTAACATACCATAATAAAACGAATTGAATTTGAGGCTTATGGAACCACTAGAGAAAGACTTATATTTCTATGCATTCCATATTGTTAAATGACATGTAATAGTACAGACGTGGAAGTAATCTAGAAAAATATTTCCTCTTTAACTTAGGAGAACTAATCTGAGCAACTTAAAGAGATAGCTAACTGGGTGTATCTCTAGTTTTTAGTACATTGTTAAGCTAATGTTTTTAGTTACTCTCTGTGATTGTCAGGGCATCCTGAGTTCGTTGCAGATCCCTTCTGGTTGTTACCACTTGAGAGGCTGGAATGAGTAAGAGATATTCCTTTCTAAGCCTTGATAGCATTAGCACATTCTTTGCTCATAATTTCCTGTGTGCCCCTCCTCATTAGTGAGTCACTGATAGGCCAATACACAGATGATTCTTTGTAAAGTGCAAAATGTATTTTATAGTCAAGAGCACTCATAGTATGGATTTTACTAAGGTTGGGAGGCAAGTGCAAAACCTAGTTTGAGGTCAGCCTTGCTGACTTTGGTTCTCGGTTTCTGAAGGTTCTTTCACCTGAACTCAACTTCTTGGTAAAAACCTCTGAGAAATCTATCTTCTTTTTCCTGAATCTATTATGTTTTCACTTTCAGTTCCAGACTAGAGGGCTTACATAGCTACCTCAGATTCAAAGAAACTAGATTCTTTATCTTTGGTTCTTTCCTACCTTTGGCTTTCCAGGTCTTCATACTGCTAGAACCCCAAGACTAATTCTAATTTGGCCTACAATTTTCTTGTTTCTTCTAATCACCTATTCTTAATGTCCCCTGATGGGGTTCAGGACACACTAACCCCAAAATACGCACTTTGGCATGTTGAATATTTTAAGTTGAAGGAGTTTGAGAAAGACCTCCCCCACACTGCTGCCTTGAAGCAGGTCAGAAAACTCTCATTTGAGAGGTGCTCTCCCTATGCCCAGAGGAAAGGAGCATCCTTATCTCCAAAGACAAGGTGGCGCCAAAAAGAATCGAACAAACAGGCGTTGCTAAGTTTCCCACAGTTTGCTGCATTTAGCTCATACCCTTTGCCCAATCACTCTTTCCGCGACGTTCCACTCTTCATCAAACTTAGCATAAAAACACACAGGTTTAACCATTTCTTTCAGTCTTCATTTCCATATGGAGGTTCCAGTATCATGTAAAACTTTTATTAAATTATATTCTTTTCTTCTGTTCATCTGTCTTAGTTTAAGTTTCAAAGCTAGGCAGAGACCCTAAGAGGGCTGAGGAAAAATTTTTTTGCCCCTACACCCCCCTCCACTGTTTGTACCCATTTTCTAGAAGCTAACTAGGCCTAAACTTTTACTCTTTGTCAATATTGACTGTAAACTCAAAATGGCCATCAAATACATCATAACTTATTATATACCCTATTATTACATAGACTGTATTGGGTAAAAATTATTCAAGAATACATACATAAGGAGTATGGGATATGTTGCATGAGTTTGGGTAAATGTTACATTTACAGTCTTATTCGAGGTGTCCTTAGAACGAGTATAGCAGGACTTAATTTTTAAAATATAGGTATGTATATGTAAATACCAAAGTCCTCTTGGTTTTATTTTAATCTCCAAGATGTCCACTTTTAGTGTGCAGAGTTAGAAGAGAGCCACATGCTTGCCTGGGAAAAATAGGGATAATGAGTTCCCTATAATGAAGGATTCAAATTTCAGATCTATCTGCTCAGTGGTTCCTAAATGCTGATTTTAAGACTGGTGCCAAAATGACTAGATAAAAAATAGTTTGGAGTACTTTTTTAAACAAATACTGATTCATGGGCCCTAGTCTCAGAGATTCTGAATCAGTAGTTTTGGAATGAGGCCTATGTATCTGCATTTTAAAAGATGTACTGGTGATTCTAATGTGTAGCCAGGACTGGAGAGTACTTAGAAAGCCTTTAAGAGAGTTCTTCCAGCCCTCTAATTCTGTGATTTAAGTATACAAGAAGCCTTCTTCCATCTGCCCCTGACTTTCCTTTTCTTTTCCTTTTTTAAAATTATAGTTGATTTATAATATTATAATAGTTTCAGGTGTACAACATAGTGATTCAGTATTTTTATAGACTATACTTCATTTAAAGTTATTACAAAATAATGGCTATAATTCCCTGAACTATACAATATATCCTTGTTGCTTATACATAGTAGTTTGTAGCTCTTAATCCCCTACCCTTATCTTGCCCCTCCCTAGCCCCTCTCACCACTGGTAACCACTAGTTTATTCTCTATATCTGTGAGTCTATTTCTGTTTTGTTATATATATTTATTTGTTTTGTATTTTAGATTTCACATATAAGTGATAACATACACTGTTCATCTTTCTCTGACTTATTTCACTAAGTCCATCCATTTCCAGGTCTATCCATGTTGTTGCAAATGGCAAAACTTCATTCTTTTTGATGGCTGAGTAATATTCCATTGGATACATATACCACATCTTCTTTATCCATTCATCTATTGATGGACACTTGGGTTGTTTCCATATTTTGGCTATTTTAAAGAATGCTTCTCTGAACGTTGGGGTACATATATCTTTTTCAATTAATGTTTTTGTTATCTTCAGATATATACCCAGGAGTGGGATTGCTGGATCATATGGTAGTTCTATTTTTAGTTTTTTGAAGAACCTCCAAACTGTTTGCCATAGTGGTTGCACCAATTTACATTCCCACCAACAGTGTACAAGGGTTCCATTTTCTAAACATCCTCACCAACATTTGTTATTTGTGGTCTTTTTGATGATAGCCATATTGACAGGTGTGAGGTAATATCTCATTGTGGCTTTGATTCGCATTTCCCAGATGATTAGTGGTGTTGAGCATCTTTTCATATGCCTGTTGGCCATCTGTATGTCTTCTTTGGAAAAAATGTATATTCAGGTCCTTTCCCCATTTTAAAATCAGGTTGTTTGTTTTTTTGATATTGAGTTGACGAGCTATTTATATATTTTGGATATTAACCCCTTATCAGTTATATCATTTACAAATATTTTCTCCCACTCAGTAGATTGCCTGTTCTTTTTATCAGTGGTTTCCTTTGCTGTGCTAAAGCTTTTAAATTTAATTACGTCCCATTTGTTTATTTTTGCTTTTATTGCCTTTGCCTGATGAGACAGATCTAAAAAAAATACTATGACTTATGTCAAAGAGTGATCTGCTATGTTTGTTTTCTTCTGGGAGTTTTATAGTTTCCAGTCTTACATTTAAGTATTTAATCCCTTTCGAGTTTATTTTTGTATGTGGTGTGAGAAAAATTTTCTAATTTCATTCTTTTACATGTAGCTGTCCAATTTTCCAGCACCACTTATTGAAGAGACTATCTTTTCCTCATTGTATATTTTTGTCTCCTTTGTCAAATTGACCATAAATGTGTGGGTTTATTTCTGGGCCCTCTATTCTGTTCCATTGACTTGTGTGTCTGTTTTCATTCCAGTACCATACTGTTTTGATTACTGTAGACTTGTAGTACAGTCTGAAGTCAGGGAGCATGATACTCCACCTTTGCTCTTTTTTTTTTTTTTTTTTTTTTGTGGTACGTGGGCCTCTCACTGTTGTGGCCTCTCCCATTGCGGAGTACAGGCTCCGGACACACAGGCTCAGTGGCCATGGCTCATGGGCCCAACCGCTCCGCGGGATGTGGGATCCTCCCGGGCCGGGGCACGAACCCATGTCCCCTGCATTGGCAGGCAGACTCTCAACCACTGCACCACCAGGGAAGCCCACCTTTGCTCTTTTTTTATCAAGATTGTTTTGGCTACTCAGGGTCTTTTGTGGTTCCATATAAATTTTAGGATTTGTTCTAGTTCTATAAAAAAAAAGTCATGGATATTTTGATAGGGACTGCATTAAATCTATAGATGGCTTTGGGTAATATAGACATTTTAACAATAGCAATTCTTCCAGTGCATGACACAGGATATCTTTCCATTTCTTTGTATCATCTTCAGTTTCCTTTATCAATGTTTTATAGTTTTCAGAGTATAGGAGTTTCACCTCCTAGGTTAAATTTATTACTAGGTGTTTTATTCTTTTTGATACAGTTTTAAGTGATATCACTTCTTTAATTTCTTTTTTTGATAGTTCATTAGTAGTGTATAGAAAGCAACAGATTTCTGTATATAATTTTGTATCCTGTAACTTAACTATGTTATTTATTTATTTTTTTGGTGGAGACTTTAGGGTTTTCTACATAAAGTCTCATGTCATCTGCAAATATTGTAGTAACAGTTTTTACTTCTTTCCTTCCAATTTAGATGCCTTTTATTTCTTTTTCTTATCTGATTGCTGTGGCTAGGACTTCCAATACTATGTTAGAAGTGGTGAGAGGGACTTCCCTGGTGGTCCAGTGGTAAAGAATCTGCCTTCCAATGCAGGGGATGTGGGTTCAATCCCTGGCTGGGGAACTAAGATCCCAAATGCCACGGGGCAATTAAGCCTGTGTGCCACAACTTCTGAGCTGGTGCACCTCAATGAGAGAGCCCGTGTGCCTGCACACTACAGAGTCCATGTGCTCTGGAGCCTACACACCACAATTACAGAGCCCACACACCACAAATAGAGAGAGAAAACCCGCATGCCACAACTGGAGAGAAGCCTGCGTGCTACAACGAAGACCCCACACAGCCAAAAAAAAAAAAAAAAAAGAAGTGAATAAAATAAATGTTTTTAAAAAAACATATGGCCATGTGACGTTAAAAAAATAAGTGGTGAGAGTGGGCATCCTAGTCTTGTTCCTGATTTTGGAGGAAAGATGTTCAGATTTTTACCATTGAGTATGATTTTACCTGTGGGTATGTCATAAATTACCTTTATTATGTTGATGTGTGTTCCCTCTGTACCAACTTTGATGAGAGTATTTATCATGAATGGATGTTGAACTTTGTCAAAAGCTTTTTCTGCATCTATTGAGATGATCATTTGATCTTTATCCTTACTATTGTTAGTGTGGTATATTACAGTGATTGATTTGCAAATATTGAACCAATCTTGCATCCCTGGAATAAATCCCGCTTGATCATGGTGTATTATCATTTTAAGTGTTGTATTTGGTTTGCTAATATTTTGTTGAGGATTTTTGAATCTGTATTCATCAACGATATTGTCCTAAACTTTTCTTATAGTGTTTTTGTATGGTTTTGGTATCACAGTAGTGGTGACCTTGCAGAATGAATTTGGGAGTGTTCCATCCTCTTCAGTTTTTTGGAATAGTTTAAGAAGGATAGGTATTAGCTCTTCCTTATATGTTTAGTAGAATTACCCTGTGAAGGCATCCAATCCTGAATTTTTGTTTGCTGGGAGTTTTTCTTATTACAAATTCAGTTGCACTAGTAGTGATCAGTCTGTAAATTCTCTGTTTCTTCTTAATTCAGCCTTTGCAGGTTGCATGTTTCTAGAAATTTGTACATTTCTTCTAGATATCCAATTTATCAGCATATAACTGTTGGTAGTACTCTCTTATGATTTGTTGTACCTCTGTGGTATCACTTGTAATTTCTTCTCTTTCATTTTGTATTTTGTTTTATTGCGGTCCTCTTTTCCTCTTAGTAGAGGTTTATCACTTTCGTTTATCTTGTCAAAACAGCAAGTCTTAGTTTCATCTATTTTTTCTATTGTTACTTAGGCTCTATTTTATTTATTTTTTCTATGATCTTTATTATTTACTTTTTTCTGCTGGCATTCAGCTTTGTTTGTTCTATTTCTATTCCTTTAGATTGTAGGTTAGGCTGTAGGAGATTTTTTTTTTCTTGAGGAAGGCTTTTGTCACTATAAACTTGCCTCTTAGAACTGCATTTGCTGCTTCCAATAGATTTTTTTAAACATCTTTATTGGAGTATAATTGCTTTACAATGGTGTGTTAGTTTCTGCTTTATAACAAAGTGAATTAGCTATACATACACATATATCCCCATTTCTCCTCCCTCTTGCATCTCCCTCCCACCCTCCCTATCCCACCCCTCTAGGTGGTCACAAAGCACTGAGCTGACCTCCCTGTGCTATGTGGCTGCTTGCCACTATCTGTCTATTTTACATTTGGTAGTGTATATATGTCCATGCCACTCTCTCACTTTGTCCCAGCTTACCCTTCCCCCTCCCCGTGTCCTCAAGTCCATTCTCTAGGTCTGCGTCTTTATTCCTGTCCTGCCCCTAGGATCTTCAGAACCTTTTTTTTTTTTTAGATTCCATATATATGTGTTAGCATACAGAATTTGTTTTTCTCTTTCTCAGCTACTTCACTCTGTACGACACACTCTAGGTCCATCCACCTCACTACAAATAACTAAATTTCATTTCTTTTTATGTCTGAGTAATAATCCATTGTATATATGTGCCACATCTTCTTTATCCATTCATCTGTCAGTGGACACTTAGGTTGCTTCCATGACCTGGTTATTGTAAATAGAGCTGCAATGAACATTTTGGTACATGACTCTTTTTGAATTATGGTTTTCTCAGGGTGTATGTCTAGTAGTGGGATTGCTGGGCGTATGGTAGTTCTATTTGTAGTTCTTGAAGGAACCTCCATACTGTTCTCCTTAGTGGCTGTATCAATTTACACTCCCACCAAAAGCGCAAGAGGACTCCCTTTTCTCCACACCCTCTCCAGCATTTATTGTTTGTAGATTTTTGGATGATGGCCATTCTGACTTGTGTGAGATGATATCTCATTGTAGTTTTGATTTGCATTTCTCTAATGATTAATGATGTTGAGCATTCTTTCATGTGTTTGTTGGCAATCTGTATATATTCTTTGGAGAAATGTCTATTTAGGTCTTCTGCCCATTTTTGGATTGGGTTGTTTGTTTTTTTGATATTGAGCTGCATGAGTTGCTTGTATGTTTTGGAGATTAATCCTTTGTCAGTTGCTTCTTTGCAAATATTTTCTCCCATTCTGAAGTTTGTCTTTTCGTCTTGTTTGTGGTTTCCTTTGCTGTGCAAAAGCTTTGAAGTTTCATTAGGTCCCACTTGTTTATTTTTCTTTTTATTTTCATTTCTCTAGGAGGTGAGTAAAAAAGATCTTGCTGTGATTTATGTCATAGAGTGTTCTGCCTATGTTTTCCTCTAAGAGTTTGCTGATGTCGGGCCTTACATTTAGGTCTTTAGTTTATTTTTGTGTATCGTGTTAGGAAGTGTTCTAATTTCATTCGTTTACATGTAGCTGTCCAGTTCTCCGAGCACCACTTATTGAAGAGGCTGTCTTTTCTCCATTGTATATTCTTGCCTCCTTTATCAAAGATAAGGTGACCATATGGGTGTGCATTTATCTCTGGGCTTTCTATCCTGTTCCATTGATCTATAATTCTGTTTTTGTGGCAGTACCATACTGTCTTGATTACTGTAGCTTTGTAGTATAGTCTGAAGTCAGGGAACCTGATTCCTCCAGTTCCGTTTTTCTTTCTCAAGATTGCTTTGGCTATTCAGGGTCTTTTGTGTTTCCATACAAATTGTGAAATTTTTTGTTCTTGTTCTGTGAAAAATGCCAGTGGTAGTTTGATAGAGATTGCACTGAATCTGTAGATTGCTTTGGGTAGTAGAGTCATTTTCACAATGTTGATTCTTCCAATCCAAGGATATGGTATATCTCTCCATCTGTTTGTATCATCTTTAATTTCTTTCATCAGTGTCTTATAGTTTTCTGCATACAGGTCCTTTGTCTCCTTAGGTAGGTTTATTCCTAGGTATTTTATTCTTTTTGTTGTCATGATATATGGGAGTGTTTCCTTAATTTCTCTTTCAGATTTTTCATCATTAGTGTATAGGAATGCAAGAGATTTCTGTGCATTAATTTTCTATCCTGCTACTTAACCAAATTCATTGACTAGCTCTAGTAGTTTTCTTGTAGCATGTTTAGCATTCTCTATGTATAGTATCATGTCATCTGCAAACAGTGACAGCTTTACTTCTTCTTTTCCGATTTAGGTTCCTTTTATTTCTTTTCCTTCTCTGATTGCTGTGGCTAAATCTTCAAAAACTATGTTGAGTAAAAGTGGTGAGAGTGGGCAACCTTGTCTTATTCCTGATCTTAGTGGAAATGGTTTCAGCTTTTCACCATTGAGGATGATGTTTGCTGTGGGTTTGTCATGTATGGCCTTTATTATGTTGAAGAAAGTTTCCTCTATGCCTACTTTCTGGAGGGTTTTTTTAATCATAAATGGGTGTTGAATTTTGTCAAAATTGAGGTGATCATATTGTTTTTCTCCTTCAAGTTGTTAATATGGTGCATCACGTTGATTGATTTGCGTATATTGAAGAATCCTTGCATTCCTGGGATAAACCCCACTTGATCATAGTGTATGATCCTTTTAATGTGCTGTTGGATTCTGCTTGCTAGTATTTTGTTGAGGATGTTTGTATCTATGTTCATCAGTGATATTGGCCTATAGTTTTCTTTCTTTGTGACATATTTGTCTGGTTTGGTATCACGGTGATGGTGGCCTCGTTGAATGAGTTTGGGAATGTTCCTCCCTCTGCTATATTGTGGAAGAGTTTGAGAAGGATGGGTGTTAGCTCTTCTCTAAATGTTTGATAGAATTCGTCTGTCAAGCCATCTGGCCCTGGGCTTCTGTTTGTTGGAAAATTTTTAATCACAGTCTCAATTTCAGTGCTGTGACTGGTCTGTTTATATTTTCTCTTTCTTCCTCGTTCAGTCTCAGAAGGTTGTGATTTTCTAAGAATTTGTCCATTTCTTCCAGGTTGTCCAATTTATAGGCATATAGTAGCTTGTAGTAATCTCTCATGATCCTTTGTATTTCTGCAGTGTTAGTTGTTACTTCTCCGTTTTCATTTCTAATTCTGTTGATTGGAGTCTTCTCCCTTTTTTCCTTGATGAGTCTGGCTAATGGTTTATCAATTTTGTTCATCTCCTCAAAGAACCAGCTTTTAGTTTTATTGATCTTTGCTATCATTTCCTTCATTTCTTTCTGATCTGCTCTTTATGATTTGTTTCCTTCTGCTACCTTTGGGTTTTTTTGGTTCTCCTTTTCCTAATTCCTTTAGGTAAGGTTAGGTTGTTTATTTGAGATGTTTCTTGCTTCTTGAGGTAGGATTGTATTGCTATAAACTTCTCTCTTAGAACTGCTTTTGCTGCATCCCATAGGTTTTGGGTCATCGTGTTTCCATGGTCATTTGTTTCTATGTATTTTTTGATTTCCTCTGATTTCTTCAGTGATATCTTGTTTACTTGGTAGTTTATTATTTTTTCTCCTTGTGTGTGTATTTTTTCAGAATTTTTCCTTTGATTGACCATAGCATTGTGGTCAGAAAAGATACTTGATACGATTTCAATTTTCCTCAAATTACCAAGGCTTGATTTGTTACCCAAGATATGATCTATCCTGGAGAATGTTCCATGAGCACTTGAGAAGAAAGTGTATTCTGTTGCTTTTGGATAGAATTCCTATAAATATCAATTAAGTCCATGTTGTTTAGTGTATCATTTAAAGCTTGTGTTTCCTTATTTATTTTCATTTTGGATGATCTGTCCATTGGTGAAAGTGAGGTGTTAAAAGTCCCCTACTATGAGTGTGTTACTGTCGACTTCCCCTTTTATGGCTGTTAGCATTTGCCTTATGTATTGAGGTGCTCCTGTGTTGGGTGCATAAATATTTACAATTGTTAAATCTTCTTCTTGGATTGGTCCCTTGATCATTATGTAGTGTCCTTCTTTGTCTCTTGTAGTAGTCTTTATTTTAAAGTCTATTTTGTCTGATATGAGAATTGCTACTCCAGCTTTCTTTTTATTTCCACTTGCATGGAATATCTTTTTCCATCCCCTCACTTTCAGTCTGTATGTGTCCCTAGGTCTGAAGTGGGTCTCTTGTAGACAGCATATATACGGGTCTTGTTTTTGTATCCATTCAGCCAGTCTATGTCTTCTGGTTGGAGCATTTAATCCATTTACATTTCAGGTAATTATTGATGTGTATGTTCTTATTACCATTTTCTTAATTGTTTTGGGTTTCTTATTGTAGATCTTTTCCTTCTCTTGTGTTTCTTACCTAGAGAAAGTCCTTTAGTATTTGTTGTACAGCTGGTTTGGTGGTGCTGAATTCTCTTAGCGTTTGCTTGTCTGTAAAGCTTTAAATTTCTCTGTCGAATCTGAATGAGATCCTTGCTAGTTAGAGTAATCTTGGTTGTAGGTTTTTCCCTTTTATCACTTTATATATGTCCTACCAGTACCTTCTGGCTTGCAGAGTTTCTGCTGAAAGATCAGCTGTTAAGCTTTTGGGTATTCCCTTGTACGTTATTCATTGTTTTTCCCTTGCTGCTTTCAATATTTTTTCTTTGTATTTAATTTTTGATAGTTTGATTAATATGTGTCTTGGTGTGTTTCTCCTTGGATTTTTCCTGTATGGGACTCTCTGCACTTCCTGGACTTGATTAAGTATTTCCTTTCCCATATTAGGGAAGTTTTCAACTCTAATCTCTTCAAATATTTTCTCAGTCCCTTTCTTTCTCTCTTTTTCTTCCGGGACCCCTATAATTCGAATGTTGGTATGTTTAATGTTGTCCCAGAGGTCTCTGAGACTGTCCTCAATTCTTTTCATTTGTTTTTCTTTATTCTGCTCTGCAGTAGTTATTTCCACTATTTTATCTTCCAGGTCACTTAGCCGTTCTTCTCCCTCAGTTATTCTGCTGTTGATTCCTTCTAGAGAATTTTTAATTTCATCTATTGTGTTGTTCATCATTGTTTGTTTGCTCTTTCGTTCTTCCAGGTCCTTGTTAAACGTTTCTTTTATTTTTTCCATTCTATTTCCAAGCTTTTGTATCATTTTTAGTATCATCACTCTGAATTCCTTTTCAGGTAGGCTGCCTATTTCCTCTTCATTTGTTTGGTCTGGTGGGTTTTTACCTTGCTCCTTCATCTGTTGTGTGTTTCTCTGTCTTCTCATTTTGCTTAACTTATTGTGTTTGGGGTCTCCTTTCTGCAGGCTGCAGGTTCGTACTTTCCATTCTTTTTGGTGTCTGACCCCAGTGTCTAATGTTGGTTCAGTGGCTTGTGTAGGCTTTGTGGTGGAGGGGACTAGTGCCTGTGTTCTGGTGGATGAGGTTGGATCTTGTCTTTCTGGTGGGCCGGACAGCGTCCAGTGGTGTGTTTTGGGGTTTCTGTGACCTTATTATTACTTAGGCAGCCTCTCTGCTAATGGGTGGGGTTGTGTTCCTGTCTTGCTAGTTGTTTTGCCTAGGGTGTCCAGTACTGTACCTTGCTGGTTGTTGAGTGGACCTGGGTCTTAGCATTGAGATGGAGATCTCTGGGAGAACTTTCACTGTTTGATATTACGTGGAGCTGTGACGTCTCTGGTGGTCCAATGTCCTGAAGTTGGCTCTCCCACCTCAGAGGGACAGGCCTGACACCCAGCCAGAGCACCAAGACCCTGTTAGCCGCATGGCTCAGAAGAAAAGGGAGAAAAAAAGAAAGAGAAAAAGAAAAACAAAATAAAGTTTCTTAAAAAATATAATTTTTAAAAATAAAAAATAGTAAAAAGTAATTAGAAAAAGAAAAAAACAACCAAACAAACATAAAAAACAGAGAGACATAACCCTAGAACAAATGGTAAAAGCAAAGCTATACAGAGAAAATCACACAAGGAAACATACTCATAGTCACAGAAAGAGAAAAAGGAAAAAACGTATGTATATATCATTGCTCCCAACGTCCACTGCCTCAAATTTGGGTTGATTCTTTGTCTATTCAGGTATTCCACAGATGCAGGGTACATCAAGTTGAATGTGTAGATTTAATCTGCTGCTCCTGAGGCTGCTGGGAGAGATTTCCCTTTCTCTTCTTTGTTCGCACAGCTCCTGGGGTTCCGCTTTGGATTGGCCCCGCCTCTGCATGTAGGTCGCCTGAGGGCATCTGTTCCCTGCCCACACAGAATGGGGTTAAAGTAGCAGTTGATTAGGGCACTCTGGCTCACTCAGCCTGGGGGGAAGATGGGGTACGGAATGTGGGGCGAGCCTGCAGCGGCAGAGGCCAGCATGATGTTGCAACAACCTGAGGCGTGCCGTGTATTCCCCGGGGAAGTTGTCCCTGGATCACAGGACCCTGACAGTGGCGGGCTGCACAGGCTCCCAGGAGGGGAGGAGTGGATAGTGACCTATGCTTGCACACAGGCTTTTTGGTGGCTGCAGCAGCAGCCTTAGCATTTCATGCCCATCTCTGGGGTCTGCGCTGATAGCTGCAGCTTGTGCCCCTCTCTGGAGCCTGTTGAGGCGGTGCTCTCAATCCCCTCTCCTCACGCACCCCAAAACAATGGTCTGTTGCCTCTTAGGCAGGTCCAGACTTTTCCCCCAACTTCCTCCCAGCTAGATGTGGTGCACTAGCCCCCTTCAGGCTGTGTTCATGCAGCCAACCCCAGTCCTCTCCCTGGGATCTGACCTCTGAAGAAGCTGGAGCCTCAGGTCCCAACCCCCACCCATCTTGGTGGTTGAGCAGACAAGCCTCTCAGGCTGGTGAGTGCTGGTTGGCACTGATACTCTGTGCAGGAATCTCTCCACTTTGCCCTTTGCACCCCTGTTCCTGCATTCTCCTCCTTGTCTTTGAGACTTCCACCCCGCCACCCCCCATCTCCGCCAGTAAGGGGCTTCCTGGTGTGTGGAAACTTTTCCTCCTTCACAGCTGCCTCCCAGAGGTGCAGGTCCTGTCTCTATTCTTTTGTCTCTGTTTTTTCTTTTTTCTTTTGCCCTACCCAGGTACGTGGGGAGTTTCTTGCCTTTTGGGAAGTCTGAGGTCTTCTGCCAGCGTTCAGTAGGTGTTTTGTAGGAGTTGTTCCACATGTAGTTGTATTTCTGTTGTATTTGTGGGGAGGAAAGTGATCTCCACGTCTTACTCTTCTGCCATCTTGAATGTCTCCCCTGCTTCCCATAGATTTTTGAAAGTTGTGTTTCCACTTTCATTTGTCTTGAGGTATTTTATGATTTCCACTTTGATTTCTTCTTTGACCCATTGGTCTTTTAGTAGCATATTGTTTAGTCTCCACTTGTTTGTGTTTTCCCCATTTTTCTTTTGTAATTGATTCCTAGCTTCATACCATTGTGGTTGGAAAAAATGCTTAATCTAATTTCTAGTCTCTTAAATTTGTTGAGAAACTTGTTTTGTGGCCTAGCATGTGATCTATCCTGGAGAACGTTTCATGTGCACTTGAAAAGGATGTGTATTTTGCTCTTTTGGGATGGAATGTCATGTAAGTCGATATCTATTAAGTCCAACTTGTCTATTGTGTCATTTAAGACCATTGTTACCTTGTTGATTTTTTGTCTTGGTTGTCTGTCCATTGATGTAAGATGGGTATTAAAAGTTCCCTACTATCATTGTATTATTGTCAATTTCTCCCTTTAAGTCTGTTAATATTTGCCTTACATATTTACGTTCTCCTGTATTGGGTACATACATGTTAATGAATTTAATATCCTCCTCTTGTATTGATCCATTTATCATTATATAATGCCTTTTTGTGTCTTTTGTTGTAGCCTTTGTTTTAAAGTCTTTTTGTCTGATATGAGTATTGCTACCCCTACTTTCTTGTCATTTCCATTTGGATGAAATATCTTTGTCTATCCTCTCACTTTCAGTCTATGTGTCTTTAGCTCTGAAGTGAGTGTCTTGTACAGCATATATATGGGTCTTGTTATTTTATCCAATCAACCACCCTATGTCTTTTGTTTTGTTTTGTTTTACTTCTATTGGAGTATAGTTGATTTACAGTGTTGTGTTAGTTTCTGCTGTACAGCAAAGTGGATCAGTTATACATAAACATAGATCCACTATTTTTTAGATTCTTTCCCCATATAGGTCTTTAGAGAGTATTGAGAAGAGTTCCCTGTGCTATACAGTAGGTACCCTATGTCTCTTGATTGGAGCATTTAGTCCATTGACATTTAAGGTAAGTATTGATAGGTATCTATTTATTGCCATTTTATTACTTGTTTTCTGGTTGTTTTTGTACTTCTTTGTTCATTTCTTCTTCTTTTTCTTCCCTTGTGGTTTGTAGATTTTCTTAAATCTACAACAGGTACGTGTGTGTTCCTTTCTTCCCTTTCTTCCCTTGTGTGTGTTCCTTCCTTCCCTTTCTTCCCTTGTGTGTGTTCCTTTCTTCCCTTGTGGTTTGTAGATTTTCTTAAATCTACAACAGGTATGTGTGTGTTCCTTTCTTTTTCGTTTTTTTTAAATCTATGGTTGGCTTTTGATTTGTGCTTACCATCAGTTTCCTATATGTTGGCCTATAACTATATCTACTTGTTTTAAACTGGTAGTCATTTAAGTTCAACCACATTTTAAAGATCTACATTTTTTACTCCTCTCCCCCACATTGTGTGTTTTTGATGACATATGTTACATCTTTGTGTTTGTCTCTTACCTTTGTATCATTGTACTTGATTTTACAATTTTTGTCTTTTTTTTAAATTAATAAACTTCTTTTTAGAGCAATTGTAGGTTCACAGCAAAATTGAACAGAAAGTACAGAGCGTTCTCCTATACCCCCATGCCCACATGTGCACAGTATCTCCCCCCGTTATCAACATCCTGCCCCAAAGGGGTACATTTGTTAATTGATGAATCTACAGTGATATATCATTAGTACCCAAAGTCCAGTTTCCATTAGGGTTCACCTTTGGTATTGTACATTCTATGGGTTTTGACAAATGTATGACTTGTATCTACCATTGTAGTATCATGTGGAATAGTTCAGCTGCCCTAAAAGTCCTCTGTGCTCCAGCTATTCATCCCTCCCTCCCACCTAACTTCTGGCAAACACTGATCATGTTACTGTCTTCACAGCTTGTCTTTTTGCAGAATGTCATATAGTTGGAATCATATAGTATGTAGCTTTTTCAGATTGGCTTCTTTCACTTAGTAATGTGCATTTAAGGTTCCTCTATGTCTTTTCATGGCTTGATAGTTCATTTCTTTTTTGTTGTTGTTGTTAGTTTCTGCTTTATACATATACATATGTTCCCATATCTCTTCCCTCTTGCATCTCCCTCCCTCCCACCCTCCCTATCCCACCCCTCTAGGTGTTCACAAACCATACTAGTTTACTTAAGTGATTGGTCTACATCCTTTACTATATGTTTTCCTTTACTAGTGGGATTTTTCCTTTCCTATAAACTCTTACTTCTTGTAGCCTTTTCTTTTCCATTTAAAGAAAACCCTTTAACACTTCATCTAAGGTCAGTTTACTATTGATGAACTCTTTTAGTTTTTGGTTGTCTGATTAGTTCTTTATCTCTCCTTCAATTCTGAATGATAGCCTTGCTTGGTAGTGTATCCTAGGTTGTAGGTTTTTCCCTTTCAGCACTTTAAATATATCATGCTACTCCCTTATGGCCTGCAAAATTTCTGCAGAAAAATCAGCTGATAGCCTTTTGGGGGTTCCGTTGTATGTGACTCTTTATTTTTCTCTTGCTGACTTTAGAATTCTCTCTTTATCTTTAACATTAACCATTTTAAGTCTGATATTTCTTGGTCTGGTTCTCCTGGGGTTCATCTTGTTTAGGACTCTCTGTGTTTCCTGTACTTGGAAATCTATTTCCTTCTTCAGCTTCGGGAATTTTTCATCCATAATTTCATCAAGTACATTTCTACCCCTTTCTCTCTCTCTCTTCTCCTTCTGGGACCCCTACAGTGCAAATGTTAGTATGTTTGATGTTGTCTCATAAGCCCCTTAAACTATCCTCATTTTCAAAAATGCGTTTTTATTTTTGCTCTTCTGATTGCATGATTTACATTCTTTTATCTTCCAGATCACTTAGGCATTCTTCTGTATCACCTAATCTTCTATTACTTCCCTCTAGTGTATTTTTCATTTCGGTTATTGTATTCTTCAGTTCTGACTGGTTTGTTTTTATACTTTCTAGTTACTTTCTAAAATTCTCACTGTGTTCATCTATTCTTTCCCCAAGTTCAGCTAGTATTCTTATTACTAAAGCTTTGAACTCTTTATCTGGTAAATTAATTATCTCTCTTTCATTAGGATTTTTTTCAGGTTTTTTTTCTTGTTCTTTCATTTGAAACATATTCTTCTGTCTTCTCATTTTGTTTAACTTTCTCTGTCTCTATGAAGTTAGGTGATAGAGTTACCTATCTGACGCTTCTGTGGGAGCATCCCTATACAGTCTACATGTGCCCAGTGGCTATGGTAGGAGAGCCAGATCTGACGTGAGCAAGAGTCACATCTTCCCCCAGGGTGTGCTGGCAGCTATCAGCTTGGTAGCAGGTGGTGCTGGAGATGGAAGGGCTAGAGCCAGAGCCAGGGCTTCTTCTATGCTCAGCGGCCATCACCGCCTCACTGGGGGCAGAGTTGGTGCCCAAGGTACTGGAGCAGAAGCCCTGAAGGTCAGGTCCGAGCTGGTTCCTTTCCCTCTAAGTGTGTGCACCACCCCCCTGGCAATGGCACCTCTGCCACAGTGGAGAGCAGCACTGGAGCAACAGGTACTAGAGGGGGCCTGTGGGACAGGCCAGGGTAAGTGCTGGGACAGTCCCAGCAAGTTAGTCCGAGCCCCAGGCAATTTTCAATCTGCTGCTTCCTCGTGTGCATGCTGGTAATGGCTGCCTTCCCCTTGTTCAGAGGCAGGGTTGGGTCCGAGGCAGCTCCGTTCTCTCTAAGTGTGAACACTCTCCTTGGCAGCAGCAGCCTTTGTGGCAGTGGAGAGCTGCACCAGAGCAAGAGAGGCTGTAGTGGGCACCCGGTGCAGGCTGGGGAGCAGGCTGTGGCAGTTGCGGGAAACCAGCCAGAGCTCCAGGTAGTTTTCAGTCTGTTTCCTCCGCCTTGTTCCCTGGGAGTAAGCAAGTGTGTGCATGCTCTTCATGAGTGGAGTGTCAGTTTCTTACAGCCCTCTGGTAAGTCCCACTGGTTTTCAAACCAGCTAAGGGGACTCGTCTTCCCAGAGTCAGGCCCAACATGTGGCTTGAACCCATCACTACCCACAGAGGATCCTTGAGGCTGTGATATCCCCTGCCTCTTGTGTGTCCCCTCCTTGGGCACTTGTCCCAACCAGATCGCTTTTCCTCCCTTCCTGCCCAACTCTGTGCAACTCTTTCTTTATAGCCTTGGTTGTAGAAGAGCCTTTATGTCAGGCTCCAGGTTGTTTTCAGCAGGAGTTGCTTCATATGTAAGATATATTTTGATGTGTTTGTGGAAGGAGGTGAGCTCAGCATCCTCCTACTCTGCCATCTTGATCTCCCTCCCATCTGCCCCTGACTTTCCACAGGAGACAAGATGATCATCCTACATTTTTCCCCTTTGGACTTCCTCAGAGTATTTCCATACTAAAATGTTGTTGTTATCTTTGCTGTTTTAGTGGCGATGGTACTGTCTAAGACTTAAATTTGTAACAATCTACCTATAGCTGAAGAGTCCAAATCCAAGCTAAGGAAGGACAGGTGATGAAGGTCAAGGAATAATGAGAATGTCCTGAGATGGATCTCTTGAGGTTTTCATTTTCACAGATGCATTTTTGTGCAACATGTATAAGTCATCTACCATTAGTTGTAAATCAATGTGACATTAATTTAGCCATTCATCCTTTTTGCTGCTGCAGAACTTAGAGCTCCTTCCTGGGCTATGGCTTTAAGAAGGCAATGCAAACACAGATATAGAAGTAAACTAATTTTGCAATAGAGATAGAAAGATTTAGAAATTTTAATATTCTTAAGAGACTATTTGATTTGTGTTGAGAGGGAGCTGACTTGATTTTCTTAGAGGCTCTAAAGAAGAGTGAATATGAATGATTGGGCAAGCCAGCATCTTTATAAAGGTGATTTTTAAATTGCATTGCTTGGAGTGTTTACCATTTATTTACTTGACTTTTGCCCTTGCGTGAAAAACCTAAAGGAAATATGTCTTACTTTGGTTTAAGAAGCTGGCGACGTGGTGAATGGGGAGTTAGAACTTAGGTATTATCTACCCCAGATTCAGGAAGTCAGGGAGATGAGGTTATACGAATGAAAACTTGTTTTCAAGGTTCCCTCCACTCTGAAAATTGGGGTTTTGCATGAGAAGTTTTAGTCCCAAAATAAAAGATTGGGAAGTGCAAATGTTGTGTAAATGAGAGATCTTTCTCTTTTTCCAACTTGGTATTCCTTGATTGAAAATCTTAAATTATATTTATTGATGAGTTAGGATTCACTTCAGAGCATGTTTAAAATTCAAAATGTGACTTGATTTTTAAATCTTTGATTTACATACTTTCAGGAACCCATTTATTATAGAAATCAAGAACAGCTGTGTTCTCCCTAAGGTTGATTGTTTCAGTCAAATCCTTTTAAAACGCGAATTAAGAAGATTAGGATTTAATCTTTGTTTCTTCCAACAACAACAAAAAATCTCATCATAGAGTTAATATACCTCCTAGTCCAGAATGTGTTATCGGAAAGTACATATTCAGTACTGTCTACTTTTTAATCAATGGTATATTTATAACTTTTAGATTATTTTGTAGTTACGTCAGAAAAACTGAAAGATTTGCTCTTTTTATTTTTCCAAATTCATTGAATTTAGGAAGTTACAGGGTGGTGAACCTATCACTGAGCTATTTGGTGAGTATTTTTGCCGCAAGGTACTAGAAAGACAAGAACCATCACCAAAAGTAGGAAGAGGTAACTTGTGGGTTAGCTATTATACAATGTCTTGGTAAGAAATTAAGCACCAAGTAAATCAATAACGATGGTACGCAAGTTTTGGAGAAGGTATTATAACAAAATGTTAGCATTAAAGAAACATTTGCAACCTACGAAGCCTAAACTATTTTTAAAAGCTCATATGGGCAGCTGAAGATGTATTTGTCCCATGTGAATACTAGAGGTGGGTGGGGATAAAACAAGTAGCTTGCCATATCAAAGAGACTATGGCATACATGGAAAGTGTCTTTTAGAAATAGGAAAAAATCCAATCAAGGAGAATGGGGAAGCTTATACATTTAGCAGGTCATGTGCGAACTGTCATTTAGGCTGGTTGAAAAAAGAAAAATTGGCGAAATTCTTTAAAATCAGTCATAAGTTTTTAAGTTACTCAAAAGCAGGCAGTTTACTGGGTCTATTTGGTGATGATGGTGCAACAAACTTGACAGAAAAATAATAAACTTTAATGATCTATTTGTCTAATAAAAGAAGATATAAGGGAACATGCTATCTCAATAATTTGTCCCCTGAAATTGATGACCAGGTTCAACTGTAATAAATGAACAGATAATCTAGGTCCAATTAACAAATTAAATATAGACAGTTCATCAGAACTATATAGCATTCTTCTATATTTTGAAGGAACTCAAAGTAAGGTTTTAGGTCTGGACTAATAAAGCACTTAAGTATAAGTTAGATTGACATGTATACACTGCTATATTTAAAATAAAACACCTTCCCATGAAAAAATAAAAATAAATAAAAAATAATAAATTAATAACATGCCATTTCTGTGAGGTTTGGAAATCTTTTTTTCTACTTGATCAGTAGTATATATTCAGCAATATGAGTTTAAGTAAGGTTAAAGGTTATCTTGTGGGAGTAAAATTTGAATTCAGAATTGTACACTGTTAGATAAAGGATATTTCTGAATCAGGAAAGGGCAGTGAATTTATAAATCTAAGTTATGCCTATACATCTGTTAACCTAAAACCTTATGCTTGATTCAGATTTTGTTGTAGCAAAATATTGATTTATTCTGGATTCCTACTGTGAGATGTGTTGTGAAAGTTCAACATATTACCATTTCCTTATGAGTACTTGCAATCATGATAAAAGCATAGAATCTTATTTCAGCCATTGATGAGAACATTACATACAGATAGGATCCCAAGTAAAGAAGAAAAAAAGGACTTGTAGATTCTTGGGTCTTTTGTGCTCTGTGTTGTTTATATGGTGGTTTAGAAGTATAGGTGCAGTGATTAGGATGTCCAAGTTGGAGAGAGAGATTTAAAAGGTAACATTTTTCTGGTGGAATGTAAGAATTTTAACAACTCACCTACCTATAGCTTAGATTAGGTATTCTCTCATTATCACTACCATTGCATTAATGTGCAAATTGTGTATATTCAGCTGCTTTATTCTAAAAAGAGTCTGGCCCTTTGGTGTGCACCAGAGACAACATTTGCTATAGGAGATTGTGATCCTTAGCAGGATCAGCTAAGCCCACTTAGTGTGGGTGATCCAATAGAATATGGACTAGTTGGCCATTTGGGATACAGTTGTTCTAACAAAGCACATGCGGAGAGTCAAGGGAGTTTGTATGCTTTTTTTTTTTAAATGTGGTATTGTCTTATGTGATTTATTTTCCTTCATTTAAAAACTTGATGCAAAATGTTTGTGCTCTTTCCTTTCTTTCTCTCCCCGCCCCCCCCTTAGAATAATATAGCCGATCCAGAAGAACTGTTCACAAAATTAGAACGCATTGGAAAAGGCTCCTTTGGAGAAGTGTTCAAAGGTATTGATAACCGTACCCAGCAAGTGGTTGCTATTAAAATCATAGACCTTGAGGAAGCCGAAGATGAAATTGAAGACATTCAGCAAGAAATAACTGTTTTGAGTCAGTGTGACAGCTCATATGTAACAAAATACTATGGATCATATTTAAAGGTAATGTGTACGCTGGATTATTTAAGTCATAAGGTATTTTCATTATAAGTATTTCTTTTTTTTTAACTCTGTTTTTCGAAAGGCAATGTCTTAAATTAGGATTTGACAGCCTTTGGCCTCCAGACAGAACGCAGCTCCATTTGTAGTGCCAAAATAGGCTGGTTTTAGATTTAGCAGCTGTATCCTGAATGCATCCCAGTACTCAGCTGCAACATTTTTCCACACCTGAACTTTTGGGTTGATAGAGGAACAGAAAGGCAGCTGAGCCTTGAGACGTATCCTTTGCCTGGAAAGAGCTTTCTCCCTGAGCTTTTAACACATTATTCTCAATGGTCCAGTCTGTCTCAACCTCAGAATGGATGGCATATGTAAGCATGTCACTATTCCATTGAGTTATGGTGGTTATTTACACATCTCTCTCTCCCTCTAGGTTGTAAGCTTCTTGACAGCAAGGAGTTTAGTTCAACCCGTCTTGGTTTTCACATCACTTAGCACAGAGCATGGCACATCTTAAGTACATGATAAATATTTGTTGAAATGGAATTAAATAGATTAATATCTGTTCCCCCCCACCAAAAAAAAAGTTGGATTTTTAGTTTCTAGGATTATGGAATTAGCAGACACCTGAAGTTCCAGCAGATGGAGTTATTACTGCATCACAGAAAACTCTTTGGTGACTAAAACCCGAGTTCTTGGGTTCCATATTTATAGAGTCAGGATTTGTGTCTATTGAAATATAAAACAATACATAATTAGAAAAATCTAGCTTAGAGTTTAAATTATCTTAAAATTTAAAAAATGTATCCCCATATTGATATTTTTTAAAGGAGGGCAGTATTAGTTAGATCTTTGATTTTCAGAGCTTACAAGGGGGAAGGTTTTTTTGTTTGTTTGTTTGTTTGTCCATCTATCTCTAGGCCAAAAGGATGCATTTATAACCCATCAGGCTGTTGGCCTGCACAAAAATTGATGCTGTCTTTTTATGTTCTGCTGATCAAATATACCCTAGGATAAACTATCTATATTAGTTAATACTGATATAGAAATTCATCGATTTCCCTGGCTTTTTACAGAGCCTAACCTTTTTTTTTTTTTTTTTTTTGGCTGCGCTGCACGACTTGCGGGATTGAACCCAGGCCCCCTGCAGGAGAAGCGCAGAGTCCTAACCACTGAACTGCCAGGGAATTCCCCACAGAGCCTAATTTATTCTAATAGTACGTGAATTAGGTGACTGTGGCATTAATGCATAGTAGAATGAATCATTAAATAGCCAAACAGTCACTATGTGTCACACACTGTACTAGGTTATGGAGATGTAAAAGTGAACAACTGCCATTAAAGAGCTCACAGTCTCATATTGCACTAAAATAGTGTAGATTTTGTGATTGAATGTGTACAAGGTACAGATGAGGCATAAATAAGAAAATGGTCACCTCTACCCTTTTTTTCCATGATGGTATGAAGGAAAGGCTTCCAAGAGGAGGTGATACTGCTGATAGCTCCTATACAATATACTTTTAAGTGTTAGCCATTACTCTATTTTACTGTATACCTAATTACTTGATTCTTTGTGGTTCACTTTGCTTTTATATTCTTTCCTAAAAAGCTTATTTAGTGGGTCAGATTCCTTTTTAGGAATCCTATGGGGGTGGTCATTCAATCTCAGTGGTTTTAAGTCTCCCTTCTAATTTCCATAGCAGGCGGGGTTGTAGGCAGCCCAGGGAATTTGTTGTTGTTGGTGGTGATGTGTGTGTGTGTTTTGCTTATTCTGGTTTACTCTTTCTGGATTCAATCCTTGTAATTCCAGACCCACTCTAGAGCAAATCTGAACACTTGCTATTTTTAGGCACCTGATTCAGATAAGCTAGTTTTGGTGACTGACTTATATTAAAGAAGCCCTATTTAAAATGCGCTATTGTATATTATATTGAAAATGGGTACTGACATGGTATTGAGTTTTATTGTTTGCTTACAACCTTTCTTTATTCGTATTCAGTACTCACATGGAAAATGAATTATAACTCTGTTTTTATTATTTATTCCTAAGATTTCACATTTAAAAAAATTTTCCTCATAGTGTACATGTACTGGTCACCCAAAAAATACTTAATCTTTTAATAAATCCAACTGATAGTTTGTTTTCTCCAAATCTTGATTGTTGAATGTTCTCAGGCCAGTTAGTGATACAAAACTGTTATCCAAGATGTCTTCTTACAGAATTAAACTGCATTATTTTTATCTCGTTTACCCGTCATTAATTAAAATACATGATGAGAAAGCCTACTTTGAAGAACATGTTACTTCATGATAAAATTGTAGAAATTCACAGATGGCTGCTATTGATTACATTTGTATCTAGATTATCTGTACACACACGTATTATCTCTATATGGATATACATATATATGCACAGAGAAAAAGAAATATGATTTTATAACTCTTTAATACCATTTATTTAAATTACTTTCTTAAATTGACCACTTGTTTATTTTCCATTTATATTAAACCATAGTGTGACTTCACAGGCTTAAATTTTTTTAAACTAAAATCACATCAAATATAACAGGGTTCTGTTTAGTTCAGTCAGTGAAATCAAGGCTACATCCTCTAAGTACCATCGGAGAACTGCATCATCAATCGACTTATGTTCTTGTTGTGGCCCATCCTTCCGTTTCAGATGACATGGGAGATTTTGTGAGTCAAGTTAATTGAGTAAAGTAGGATACAGGTTCTTCTCAGGTTGTCCTAACACAGGACATAACCAAGACCCTCACTGTCAGCTGGAGGAAAATTTATTGCACTTGAGAGAAAATTATATGCTCTCTGCAACTGTATGTAGTTGTAGCACTTTCCTTGAGACATGCAGAAATGTACTAGGTATTCATTTTGACTGAGCTCACTGTATAACTTCGTTTTTAAAAACAAGAGTAAAAACCAGACAGACACATCAGTATGACCACAATATTTTCCTTTAATTTTACTTCACTGCAGATTTTCTTGACAGACAAAGTTAGTCTTTATGACGAGTGCTAAAATAAGCAAACCCTTCCCTTCTGATCTCATAACATTGGAAGAATCTTTTATAATCTTTAAATATTTTTCTAGTTCGATGTAAATCTTAAAATGAAGCTCACTCAGGCATTGAATAGAACTTGAATCATGCCTTTATTTGCTGCTGAAAATTGCTTTTAGATTTCTGTTTATGTTAAGGAAATATGCCCCCCTCCACATACCACAACGACTGATATTTATTTAAAAAAAAAGAATTGAATGATTGAAGTAAAATATTCCAGAATAGAGTCTGTACAGTTTTGTTTCCTTCTCATTATTTTTCCTGAGACTTTTGTGTGTGCTTATTTCCGAAGTATGGCGAATGTTTCTGGAATATTTCTGGAATATTCTTTAATTTTTAAAAATCATAGTTTTCTTATAAAACTTGAAGGAAATTGGAGAGGGAAATATTTCCTCCTTGTACAGTGGTTTTTTCTCTCAAAATAAGAATAGCTTTAAACTTCCTATAATACACCTCTAAGAAGCCCCATATTAGATTCAATTCAGCAGATATTTATTTTTCCGTCACCTACTCTGTGCACTCCTCTCATTCTGCATATTTGCCCTGGTCGGTCTCATCTACTTTATTCTGACAATTTCTAAATTCATGTCTCTGGTTTCAGCCTCTCTCCTTAGCCCCAGATAGGTATATCTAACTTGTCTCATATCTCCCACTTATCTGTGGGTAGGTACCTCAAGTGCAATAACCCAAAACGTGGGGAATAGCATTTAAAGTGGGTCTTGAGTATGATTTTGATAGGGTTTGGGATGTGAGGGTGGGGTATAGACAAGGCATTCTAGACTGGAAGAAAACGATTCCAAGGTGGTAAAGTATCTGGCAAGATGATCTCTACTATTCCTTGCAGTTATATAAGATTTCACATTCTGTTTCTTTTCTTATTGTGGTATAATATATATCACGAAAGTTACCATTTTAACCATTTTAAATGTACAGTTCTGTGGCATTTCATGCACTCATGTGATTTTGCAACCATCACTAGCATTCATCTCCAGAACTTTTTCATCTTCCTCAACTGAAACTCTGTACCCATTAAACTATATAACTCCCCATTCTCTCCTCACCGTAGTCCTTGGTAACCACCATTCTACTTTCTGTCTCTATGAGTTTCCCTACCGTAGACTCTTCATATAAGTGGAATCATACATTTGCCCTTTGGTGACTGGCTTATTTTACTTACACATGCTGGTTTATGTGGTCGGTGTTATGATTGGCTATCTGCTTCATAGACCAACCTACTTAATTCAACATGTACTTGATCTATGTTCAATAATTATCTCATAAATATATAAAATGGGTATTTTAAATGTTTTTTTAAACGTTTTTTCTATGAGCAAATGAATTCCAAGTTCCACAGTAGCATTTCTCCCCCCTATAGCCAAGTGTCTGCTTTAGTGGCAAATTCAAAGGCCCCATGGGGTGATGGAGTTGATACTCCAGACACCAGTGATTTGTTAAAACTAGGCTCCAACTTCTCCCCAGTAAACAGTATAACTCTGAAGTACTTAACTCTTTTTTAAAATTTTTATTGGAGTATAGTTGATTTATAATGTTATGTTAGTTTCAGGTGTACAGCAAAATGAATCAGTTATACATATACATATATCCACTCTTCTTAAGATTCTTTTCCCATATAGGCCATTACAGAGTATTGAGTAGAGTTTCCTGTGCTATACAGTAGGTCCTTATTAGTAATCTATTTTATATATAGTAGTGTGTGTATGTCAATCCCAATCTCCCAATTTATCCCTCCTCCCCCCTTACCCCCTGGTAACCATAACTTTGTTTTCTACATCTGTAACTATTTCTTGAAGTACTTACTCTTTAGGCGTTCTGAATTTTGGAACAGAGAGCCATTTCTTAACCCCTAACTGACCACCCATGTTGATGCAGGGCTTTATTTTATTTATTTATTTATTTTTGGCTGTGTTGGGTCTTTGTTACTGCGTGTGGGCTTTCTCTAGTTGCGGCGAGCGGGGGCTACTCTTCGTTGCGGTGCGCGGGCTTCTCATTGTGGTGGCTTCTCTTGTTGCGGAGCACGGGCTCTAGGCGCATAGGCTTCAGTAGTTGTGGCGCGTGGGCTTAGTTGCCCCGAGGCATGTGGGATCTTCCCAGACCAGGGCTCAAACCCGTGTCCCCTGCATTGGCAGGCGGATTATTAACCCCTGCACCACCAGGGAAGTCCCTGCTGCAGGACTTTAAACTTAACTCCTCCAACCCATTGTTAAAACATTTGGATCATTTTATAATTGGGGAAGTGACATTTTTCCTTCAGGGACTTCCTATACTTAAATGTGCCAGATATATGGTTATGGTTGAGAGGTTTAGAGTCATTTGGCTCTTTTGGATTTGTAAACCAGTATGTAGATATCAACTTAGTCTTTTAAATTATTTAAGAACAAACCAAACATACATATTTGCATTCTCCAACACAAACATCTTTTACCAGAAATCAAAGATAGAAATTGTAGTCCCCCAAAAGAATACAAACACAGGGTCTAGGTTTTTTGGTTGGGTTGGGTTTGTGATTGGTGTTTTCATTAAGACCTGCTGTGGACAAGGAACAAGTAAGAGCCTGTGTGGGTTAAGCTTCCTTGAGTAGGGAGGAGCCCCACTGGCTCGCCATTCCTGCCTGTGCCCACTCGGGCCTCGCTTCAATTCCCCTGCCTGCCTCGCAGTCTTCTGAATGTTTGGACCTATGACCATCCTCCAGCGAGGTTTGTCTGCAGAAGTGACAATCAGAAGGAAGCAGCCAGAAAAGCTATGAGGCAGCTCTGGTTCCCTGCCTGTTTCAGAAGAGTCCTGGTTCCACTGAATAGCTCGCTTGCAAAGAGGAAGCCTTCTTTTCAGATCAGGAATTTGCTTAGTCATAAGTTTACTGACTTTTTAAGCTTTCTATGAATACATTTTGGTAGGTTTCTGTTTTGAATCGGTACCAAAAAAAAGACACACATTGTTTCTAACTTGGAAAACAGGCGCTTTCATTCATGTAGAACTGCAAAACAGATAAACATGTTTTATAAGATCTTTTTATTTTTCTTTGAATGTCAGGTGAATGGGAAGCATTCTGAATTCATGAGGTAGAATATAGTACTTAGGAAAAAAACGTGGCAAAAGATAAACTTCTCAGGCTGTACGGCATTGTGAGAAACACTTTTTTCTTCTGTAGAAAAAAATAGGAAGACTCATCAGGTTCACAGTTCTCATGTTCTGAGTCCTAATTTCTATACATGGAAACAAGTTACATGAACCACTCCTGGAACTCTTCTCCTCTCCCACTGTTATGGGGATTTATTTCCTCTCCTGCCTACTGTATACACCACTCTCTCTTCTCAGTTCAAGCTGGCCTGCTGTGACAGGAGAGAGTTGATATCAAGATGGGCGGGGGACATTGTTCCTTTCTTTCTCTTATACATTCTACATAATGTCAGCATCTTAATTTAACTGAGCCTTCCCTCCCCGGACCCTTACCCTACACCACAACCCATTCCCCCCCACTACAGTGTCCCCTAAACACTCATCATCATGTTATTGGAGTCCATTCTCTGCCATAATAAAGCTCCAGTCTCATGGAGACACTTGGAAATTTTGAATGGAACTCCTGAGTACTTCCCAGGGATTTTGGAGTTTGAGGACTACTGGCAACAGCTTGAGAATCTTCATTCCACAGCTGGGACTGTAAAGGTGAGAGATGTGTTCCTGGCATCCCAAATTGAAGCACGACACTGAATATATTTTCCCCTAGAAACATTGTTATGGTATAAATGGTAGTGTCTCTGGTATCCTTTCTGCTATACTATGGATACCTTTGTATTAAATTGTCTTTTTGGAGGACACTGCTCCAGGAACCTAGGCATTATTTTTATGGGAAAATGCTTGCTTTCCAAATTCCAAACATCTTACTTAAAAATGGACTTTTGGAACACAATCCATTCACAACTTGGCTATTGGCCAGTTTAGCAAAACCAACCATTCCGCTTTCAGTCAATTCTGTGGTCCTACAGTAATTCAGAGAATACCACTCATGAAATGGTATGGAGAGAGAGATGTCTTCCGTATTTCAAAGTATAGCTGAAAGAAAAATGATTTAATGATTTATTCCAAATTTTATCTGATGTAGCTGAATGGTGTGTGTGTGTGTGTGTGTGTGTGTGTGTGTGTGTGTGTGTGTACGCCTGTTTTGTAATTCAAACACACGTGTTCCCCCTATGAGCTCCATTTCCTCTTGTACAACTTACAGTGAAGTTAATTCTACATGAATTAATCATAATGCTTTTTAAGCTACACACTCCCTTTCTCTTATCCATTTACCTCTGGGGAGAGGGGGGTCAATGTTCTTTCTAGGTTCCATATGTGTACGAAAAATCCCCGTTAATCCTGGTTGGTAAAAGTTGTAAAGTACATTAAAACAAAAGCCAAAAACTAAAATAAGGCACAATACCCGGTGTCCTCGAACTCTAAAATCACATGGGAAGTACCCAGAAGCCCCATTCAAAATTTCTACAAGTCTCTATTTACCTCCTCATTCTTTTTTTTTCTCCTCATTCTTTAGTGTAACTATCTTTTCCTTTCAGTATCATTATTCAAAATAATTTAAAGCAATGGTTTTTTCTGGGTTTTATAAAAGTTGCTAACAGTTAAACAATAAGGAACAATAATGTGTTATTTATTTAGCTATATCATATGGTAAATCGGTTTCAGGGAGGGCCAAGACTCAGAACTTGACTTTCATTTGTAATAGTCTATGGAAAAATATATTCTGAGTTCCAAACAACTAATTTTAAACCTGTATTTTAGAACCAGTACATTAGTATGTCAGATTTAACATTTATGCTAGTATGTTACTTGGCTCAGGTTTATAATTATTAAACTATTTCATGGCTTTTACAGGGATCAAAATTATGGATAATAATGGAATACCTGGGTGGCGGTTCAGCACTGGATCTTGTAAGTATTTTTAAATAATTACACACATATATCCATACTTGCACTTTTTTCTTTTAATTGGAGTAAGCAATGGTTTTTGGACAAGCTAAGCAGTTGTTTAGTTAATACATTCACTCTGTCTTCAGGACTACTACTCTTATATAGATTCAGCTATATTGCAGGCTTCTGCACGTTGCTGGCATTCTTAAAGTATATAAGAAATGCAAACAGCTTAATAAAATAAAATTCCCCCCAAATTAGGAATGAGCGTGTGACAGTTGCCGTCAGTTTAGAGTTTTACTTTACATGCTTATCCCTGAGAAGACTCAGTGTTCTTAGATTTTTAAAAAAGATATCATTCAGATAACTGTCTCTAAAATTGGCTCTTGGGTTCTGACCAAGAAGGCCTACAGACCCAGCTCTCTGCAGAGTTCTCTCTGCCCCTCTATAGGTCATTTGGAAATGTGATGGCATCTTTGTCACAATGACTTGGAAGTGCCACAGCCATTTTAGTGGGCAGGGACCAGGCTGCTACAATCCTGCAGTATGCGGGAGAAGTTCTAACCAATGAAGATATGTTCGTGCATGAAATGTTTTTGAGAAACACTGGTTGTTTTCCCCAAGTGGTGTGATTCTGTCAGTGTTGTTCCCCGCCTTTTAAATCTTTATTAATATGACATTGTATTTAAAATGCAATATGAATGACTAGAGACAAGTTTGTGCAGTAGAATAACCACTGGGCTGGCCTGTGGGAGTTTGAGGTTCTAGCGCTGGCTCTATTTGTAACTAAATCTGTGACTGTGAACCAGACACATAAATTCCTTGGACTTGGATGTCCTATAAAACAAAGAATTTGCACTAAGCTCCTCTTCCATGTTTAATATAATATGACTTTTATATAATATGCTTCTGCCTTTGAAATTATAGAGTCTGCTGTTTCTAAAAGTAATTTTAATTCTTATATTTTAAAGTGGAGATGAGTTTTTCTGACTGAAAGTAATCAAATATTTTTTAAAGGCTTTCATCCTGACTGCCAATGACTCCAAGGTTTCAGATAATCCTGTGAACAGAAATGACCATAAGCGATTTTCTTCCCTTTAAACAGAACCATACTTAAACCATTCTAAAGAAATGGTAATTAAACTTGATGGAGAGCCTCATCTTCTAGGAATTCATCGCAGTTTAATCAGTTGCTGAGTTAGGTCATCCTTCCTTGTGTCTAATGTAATTCTTATATCCTAAAGCTAGAGTTCATTTTTTTCTTTCTCTCTCCTCTCTAGTGAGAGAACATAACTGGTGTTTCTTTGGATAATAATCCTTCATGCCTATGGAGTCAGGTCTCATTCTCCTCTTGCTGTTAAATGATCTCAGCTCTATTTCTCTTGTCACGTGGTTTGATTACACAATAATTTTTTCATTAGCTCCACAAGAAGCCTCACAGTTGCTCCACGAGCCTCCTTCCACTTCTTAAATATTAAGAACCCTTTCCAAATTTATCACAGTTAACTGCCCCCAAAAGTGCTTACCATGTCACTTCCCTGTTTTGTAGGCATTGGCAAAGCTAGTGCACTGCTTTCATCGGATTTCTGATAGCAATGTGAAGCACTGGACACTGGCCCAGCCCTAACTAATACAATCTGTATCCCCAGTAGTAGTTTGGTCAGTTTTATGAAATCTCTGAATGAAATGATTGTGAGATCATAATCTCATTCTGCCATTCTGATCTCCACCTAAATACAACAAATACCTGTTAGCATAAATTCAATGAACTTAAAATGTTCTTAAAATCAAGAGACCTAGATCCTAGTCCTGGTTCTGCCATTGACTAGCTGGCTAATACTGGGCAAGCCATTTAACCTGTGCCTCAAATATTCAATGAAGAAATTAGATGAGTAATCTCTCTAACTCTGTTTTTCTAGCCCTAACGCTTAATGATATTGTGATTTAATTATAAACCTCATTTGACTGGACTTTGTAGGCAGAGCAAGTGATGAGAAAATGTGCTACTTCTTCTTCATATATAGTCCTGTACGAATGAATGCTATCATTTGGGGGAATCTAAGAAAGGATCAGGCTTAGAGGAGGGCACTGCTACCAGGGACAAGAGAAATCAGGAGGGATGCTGGGTAGAGTGTTCATCCCTTAAACTGGTGCCTGACTAATGGAACATGATTATGACCAGTATTGATGTCAACATTATATAGTGTATACCTCAAGATTCCCTCCCATTCTAACAAAAATAATTAGTTGTATGTGAACAGACTTTGAGCATACTGTACGTGATTTTATTGAATTGATTATACCTTACTTCTTTCCAAATAGAATTGCAGTGACTTACAACAAAAACACATATAATAAGGTTAAGAGGATAAAACATGAGCACCAAGGGAAAAAGTTGGAAACAATATGCTAACTGTAAGAGAAAGCATAACAAAACATGATGCATTAGGGACTGGCTGGAAGTCAAAAGAGTATGGGGAACACCCCCAAGCCCACAAGTAGATAGTCTCTGAAAGGGAAAATGTCCCTCTCTTGAATATCCTCAGTTGACAACAGAGGCAAATCACACAAGGCCAGTACACTGCCCTGAGGGCAGAAGTGTTAGCTATTAGAGACGTGATATGGTCTTCAGTCTTTGGAGAGAAGCTCAGTTGTGCGCTCCAGGGACAGTCGACCAAGATCTTGCGTCATCTCTCCCAAGGTTGCATTGGAAATTTTTTAAAAAGCAATCTGTGTTCCATCTACTTTACCTTCCTTCTCTTTCCAACTCCCTTATTTCTCCTTTTCTGATCATTATCATCATGGCTAAGGAAACATTTTAACCACAAGGTTTGGGACAGTTTTCTGTCTGATAGTGAACAAGAAAAACGCAGCTCGACCACCACCCCATTCCCATTTCCCTGCCACCCAGGCGCCCCTACCATCCCCCTCCGGTACCCAGTTAAGTGAGATTTTACTTTTACTGAATTTTAAACTGGACCTAAGTATACCAGATAAGCGACGGACCACTTTTCTGTTTGTTTTTACTTAAATATATTTTTAAAATTCTGTATTATCCAGGGCACTTTTAGAAATCCTTCAGAATGATAGCTAGTATCTTTTATATGGACCTTGCCCAATTTCCTAAGTGACTGAGGGTATACCTCCTCTGGCCCTGTCAACATTTTATAATCAGTGATACTAAGTACTAATCTTAAGTAGTATGACATTTATCTTTAACTTATTTGGTAGTACCTCAGAATTTCATTGCCAGCAATCAATAAAATAATATGCCATTTTCACCTTTTAGATGACTTTAATCACTGCTGTTTAAAAAGAAACTTTTGGGGTGGAAGTTGATATATTTGAAAGTAAACAGATAATGTTACCTAGGAAAGGCACCTATTGAACTATGAACATCCCTGGAGTATACTATATATCCAGAGCATAGTTAATATTAAATGGTGAGACTGAAGTGTGGTTTCTATTTTAAGCTGTTAAATTTCAACATGAAAGTGCCCTTTATTCAGAATAAATATGGCATTCATGAAAGATGAAATACAGAAGGTGCCAAAGAGCTGTGAATCCCTCCCAGTGTGAGGCATAGTGGGCAGTATTTGATTTTCACCACCTCTTCCCTCCTTCCAGCAAACAGAACTCTACCTCAGCTCTGACTTTAGATTCCCACCCTTTCCTGTAATAATATTGTACAGTCCACTGTTTGTGCTTTATGAGGTACCAGAATTTTAAAATAACCGTTTATTTTAAGGAGAGATTTTCAGATATTCCATTACAAATTCTCCTGAAACCTAATCATTGCTTTCCTTGTATTGCAGTTAAAACTACTGGCTTTAGTACAGGGAAATGTGTTACATTTATTGGAAAAAACGTATCCCTCCATGATTTGATATTTTTTTACAATGAAAGTCTGAATAGTTTAATTATTATATTCCTAGCTAAAATTTAAATCTGAGTCTCAAAAAAGGCTCTATGCTTTACAATGTTTTTGAAATACACAAATGCTAAGAACTGTGCTACAGCTGACCTATATGATCAAATTTGGTTGCTGCAAAAATCTTATGGACCGTCTGATCTAAAAATCAGTTCGGTGTAAATATTTAATAAGTTTTAAACAGCAAATGCCAAAATTTAAGTAGCTGATCTCTTTTTTCCTATCTGAGAAAAAGAAAGCTAGTTCTGTCATTATTTAAGCATGTTTCTTAGATCTTTGATGTAAATATTTAAGAACCTTAGGATTTGGAGCTAGTATATAGGTTGTACTATCTTTCAAGATTAAACTTAATCATTAAAAAACCCTTTCTGCCCTTTGACTTGACTTTCCTCACCTTTTAAAATTTTCTCATTTGTTTAAATATTGGTTTAATAAACAGAACTGCTTCATATATCTAAGCGATTCTCTTATTTCAAAGAGAATGTCAAGTTCGAACTTCATTGTTCCAAACTTTTACATGTATATGTATGTATGTGTTTTTCCCCCTAAGCTGAGAGCTGGTCCATTTGATGAGTTCCAGATCGCTACCATGCTAAAGGAAATTTTGAAAGGTCTGGACTACCTGCATTCAGAAAAGAAAATTCACCGAGACATAAAAGGTATACAGAAGTCTAATGTGAACCTGAGAAAAACAGATGCATTCTGAGGAAGCTGAGGGTTTTTTCATCTCTTTTTCCCTCCTAGCTGCCAATGTCTTGCTCTCAGAACAAGGAGATGTGAAACTTGCTGACTTTGGAGTTGCTGGCCAACTGACAGATACACAAATTAAAAGAAATACCTTTGTGGGAACACCATTTTGGATGGCTCCTGAAGTTATCCAGCAGTCAGCTTATGACTCAAAAGTAAAGTGTTACCTGTACAAACTATTTTGTTTTTAATATTAAGTTTTATATAGCGTACTATCCTATTTAATAAACTGCCTTAATACTCCTTCCTTTTAAAGTATTCCTAAAGCTAGAGTCACGTCAGTTGTTGCTGGTAAATCATACGTTCCCTTGTTGCTGGTAATATTTGGACCTTCTTCCCTTCAGTGGCCTTTCATCCTACTTGGAATACAATCCAAAGTTCTTACTATCACATATGTGTCTCTCTACAGTCTGGCCCTTGTCTACCTCTGGCTCATCTCTTATCACTCTCCTCTATTTTCTTTTTTTTTTTTGATCTCTCTTCACTTCCACTTTTTTTTAAATTAATTTGTATTGGCCCTCTATTTTCTATCTGCTTCAGCCACAGTGGCCTCATTGCTGGTCCATAAACACAGCAAGTCCCCTCTAGCCTCAGGACCTTTGCACTTGCCTCTCCCTCTATCTGGAATAGCCTTTCTCCCAATTAGGTCTCTGCTTAAACATTACCTACACAGAATGGTCTTCCCTGGCCATCCTGTGTAAATTTGCAGCCCTTTTACCTTATTCATTATTCCCTTATCCTGATTTACTATTTTCTTCACAGAACTTAGCACCATCTGACATCCTATTATTTATTTATTTATCTGTCTCTTCTACTAGAACATAAGCCCCTTGAGAGCAGGGATTTTGTCTGGTTTGGTCACCACCTGAGTCCTCAGTGCCTAGAATACAGTACCTGGCACAAAGTAGAATATTCGATCATTTTTTTAAATAAATGAATTATATTAATAAAAAATTATTAACATCACATTTCTTGAGACACTTTCATATTGTATGACCGTTAGACTCCACAGGTTATTTTGTGGCATTATGTTGGAATGGAATTTCAAGGTAATTGTTCTTTCCTCCTTACCTTAGGCTGACATTTGGTCACTGGGAATTACTGCTATTGAACTAGCCAAGGGAGAGCCACCTAACTCCGATATGCATCCTATGAGAGTTCTGTTTCTTATTCCAAAAAACAATCCTCCAACTCTTGTCGGAGACTTTACTAAATCCTTTAAGGAGTTTATTGATGCTTGCCTGAACAAAGATCCATCATTTGTGAGTATATATGCTATGACTACTATTTTCTATGATCAGATCTACATAGAGCCAGTGTGGTTTGTTCAACAGTGAGGAATACAGTGCCTGTGAAAACTGTCTAAGATTCTTCCCTCTATGTTCCCTCTATGTTGCTAATTTTGTTTAGTTGTTGACAAGATCCGCAGTTCCTTCTCTCCTTCCCCTGCATCTTTTTCTCTTTTTTCTATGGTCCCTAGCTTCTTCTTTATTCTGTTGATCATTTCCTATTTCAGTGGGAAATAAAGTTCATTTTCTAGGGTGTCATTATGAAAGTATATGTATAACTATTCACAATGATTTTTATTCAACTGTGTTTTCATTTTTCATGAAAAGTTGTTTGCGTTTCACTATTTTTAATTTAAATGTTCAGAAATTCCAACATGAAGTTGTATACGTTTCCTGAAGTCTAATGAGCTCCATTCATTTACTTGGCAAAGTTGATTACAGTTGTTCTACTGTTTTTAAAATAAAGCTGCCCGATGACTTCGAGAAACTAGAAATATACAAGAACTGAATTTGATGTGACAATTTTTAAGTTGCTAATGGCTATTCTCATAGTAATAAAATACTAGGGGGAAAAGTATCCCCCACAGCACCTGGTGTTTGTATTTAGATGCGATATGAATTAATGTGTGATGAAGAAGGGGGTCATATGATATGTGCAGATAATTAAAGTTACAGCCTTGCTAGTTTTCACTCTTTTTTCCAATTTACAGTAAATATAATAAAAGTATTTTAAAGCACTATTTTGAAACATTTTAAAATTTTTACTTAATTATCAAAGTCCTGCCATGTGTTTCTCTGCTTTTAAGAAAGCCCTGCTGCCTGTTGCTAGTAGGTAGGCCACTTTTTGCCCATTGGGCTTTAGCAAATTGGTACCAAAGTAGTGAATTTAATTTGGTTGCCTTGAGCCACTTCAAAAGTAGAATTAGCTATTGTCCTGTGGCATTTTAGTTATCCTCATATCTGCAGACATACTTTTACACCTTTCCGCTTAATAGCTGAAGTGATTTCTTATCACTCCTTGCAATCAAAAGAGCCTAGAAATATTCATGCATCCTTTCTTTTTTGTTCCTTAGCGTCCTACAGCTAAAGAACTTCTGAAACATAAATTCATTGTAAAAAATTCAAAGAAGACTTCTTATCTGACTGAACTGATAGATCGATTTAAGAGATGGAAGGCGGAAGGACACAGTGATGACGAATCTGATTCTGAGGGCTCTGATTCGTATGTACCAATTATTTAATTTTTATGTAGATAACCCATTTTAATATTGCATATATTTTAACGGTGATCCAATATGCTTTCTCTAGCATAAAATATAAACCTTATTCTAAAGTCTGACTTTAGAAACTGTGAAAATCTTTTAAAATCACCGTCTGTGAAGTACAATGAATTTGGAAACACGTTTTTTTTCTTAGAAGTGAATTGCTTTAGTTTTAAATGGTCTCGGTCTAACCCCTAGTGGATACTTGAGTATATTACAAAATTTTGGAACAAAATTCGATTTAAGGTGTTTTACTAGTTTGCCCAAAGTGATGAGGAGCAATGTCTTCTCTTACTTTGATGGCAACCTGCAAAATCCCTCTGGAGAACTAACGTTTCCCAGCTCTTGGCCATGTACCAAACCGTGATCAGACCGGGACATTGAAATATTCATTTATATCTCATTTGTACACCCTAAAAAGTTGCATTGTTTTTTAACTGCAGCATTTATACTAACATTTTAACCTCTAAGTCCGTAATTTAATTTACTCCTTCGCTAGCTGAATTGACACAAAGGCAACACCAAATTTCTTTAGATATACTACTTGCATTTATGAGAAATTGCCCAACTTTTAAAAGGTCTGAAAAATACCAGGATAGTTGTTTTTACTCTGTTCTAATGGTTGTTGGCCTTAGCTGCCCAATGAGAGTCACCCATGGAGCCTTTCAAAAATGTAAATCAACTATACTCCAATATAAAATAAAAATTAAAAAAAGATCACAAGCCACACTACAGGAGATCCTGATCTAGTCAGTGGGAAGGGGTTGGGGCAGGGCTTTATATATAGTAAGAGACCTTCACATGTGATGCTGGTACACACTTAGAGTTGAGAACCATTGCTACTCTTCAGTAAAAAGCAGCGTCGAGGGCTTCCCTGGTGGCGCAGTGGTTGAGAGTCCGCCTGCCAATGCAGGGGACACGGGTTCGTGCCCCGGTCTGGGAGGATCCCGCATGCCGCGGAGCGACTGGGCCCGTGGGCCATGGCCTCTGAGCCTGCGCGTCCCGAGCCTGTGCTCCACAATGGGAGAGGCCACAGCAGTGAGAGGCCCGCGTACAGCAACAAAAAAAAAAAAAAAAAAAAAAGCAGCGTCGATTTGAAACTGAGATCAAATGATTTTTTATACATCGGGACAATTCTCCGTTCGGAGTCTGGCTGCATTGATTAGGTATTTTCACCAAGCTGTAGCATTTAGGAACTTATAGAAGTATCTTTGGCAATCTCTTTAGGGAATCCACCAGCAGGGAAAATAATACTCATCCTGAATGGAGCTTTACCACCGTGCGAAAGAAGCCTGATCCAAAGAAACTACAGAATGGGGCAGTATGTATATGGAGATGATCACTTCCTCTTGGTAGACTTTTTCGAACTATATAGTGAGAGTATGATGGCCAAAAATTGTTAGAATTTAATACCCCTAAACGCTCATCTACCTCACTGTGTCCATAGTAGGTTTCATTTGCCATTCGTTTTGAGCTAATTAAGAAAAGGTCATAGAAGTCATTTAAGTGGCCATTGGTATGTTTTAAAATGCATTTTACCTAGAGATATCTAAACCCAGTGGAATCATGTATATCAGTTGTAATCCTCTAAGTTAGAGAACTTCTGGATGATGGATGGGAATTAGTGATGGGAAGAAAGCATGGAAACTTGCCCTGTATTGGGTCTTTTGGGAGGAGGATTCCAATGAATGCACATGAATGATTATTTTAATGTCATGTGT
Source organism: Orcinus orca (assembly GCF_937001465.1). NCBI lineage: Eukaryota > Metazoa > Chordata > Mammalia > Artiodactyla > Delphinidae > Orcinus > Orcinus orca. Next base: position 114,154,069 of record NC_064580.1, read on the forward strand.
ATAATCTATAATATTTGTTCAAAGGAGCAAGATCTTGTACAAACCCTGAGCTGTTTGTCTATGATAATCACACCTGCATTTGCTGAAGTAAGTACAGATTCATTAGCTTTGGATATCTATTTTAAGAAGTATAATAATTTTAAATGTTATAGCTATTGATCTTTCTCAGCTTAAACAGCAGGATGAGAATAATGCTAGCAGGAATCAGGCAATCGAAGAACTGGAGAAAAGTATTGCTGTGGCTGAAGCTGCCTGCCCTGGCATCACAGACAAAATGGTGAAGAAATTAATTGAAAAATTTCAAAAGTAAGCTTGAAATGTCATTTTAAAAAAACTATTTTGACATTTTCTGTTGCATGTTCATTTATGATGCGATAATATAATTACCTACTTGATTGAGTCATTCTGTTTATTCCTAACAAAGTCAATTCTTAATAGTCATATGCTTGAAAACTGTTTGTTTGTTGCCCATCTTAAACATTAGCTTTTGGAATTATTATCTTCGGGCATTACAAGGTAGTTTTCCACTGAACGAAATGGCCTGGCTTTTTTTTTTTTTTTCCTCTCCCTGTTAGTAGGAGTACAGACAAAAGGTCAGGGGACATATTCTTATTTGGACCCTTGTAAATACCATTGAGGAATGCTTTCATTCTTGCCACTACTCTTATTACACTGCTGTTCACATTGTTTCAGTGCTAAAGTTCATTAAGTTTAACCCCCATAAGAAAAGTTAAGGATTTTAGGTAGAGAAACTCAAATGAAGACTCTAAAATGTTCTTATGTTTGATTTCAGTTTCTATACTGCCTCTTGAACTGTTGCTTTAACTTTGTTCACATTCAATAAAGTTCTTACATTTAATTTTTAAATTCCCTTTAAAAACAAGACTTTTGTATGCATATACAAACACAACTCCTTAGCTCAAGCAAGTTATAAAAAGCACTACTAATCTTAGCCTTAATCCCATTATATTGCTTCTCAGTGCATCTTTATATTCCTTTGTATTTGTGATGCCGCTGGGATCAAGTTGGAACAAACCATACAGCCTGTAAAACACATAATCTCCTAGATCTTTCTGGCTGATAAAGCCTATTTATACTCATCAGCTAAAGCCCCTCTTAAAATCCCTTAGTTTTTAGTGGAAACCTCCCCTCTTTTCCAATTTGCAAACAAATCATTGGAAGTTGTAAAATCAGACCCAGAAGGGATTTTTGAACTGCTTTACATTTTAACGTTTACATGATGAGACGCAATACAATTTTTGTTTGCTGAATCAATTCTTTCATTGCAGAGTTCATACAGATGTAAAATAGACACATGCATAGTTATATATCAATTTAAGTTTTTCTTAATTTTATAGGTGTTCAGCAGATGAATCCCCCTAAGAAACTCCTTGTTAGTGGCTTCTATTTCATATGGACCCAGAGAAACCCACCAAAGCTACTTCAAGCTTAACAATGCTTAACTCATGAGCTCCACGTGCCTTTTGGATCTTTGCGACATTGAAGATTTGGAAGAAGCTATTCAACTATTTTGTGATGGTGTTTATCATTTTATATTTTAAAGAGATTATTTTGTAAGGAATAACTTTTAATACTATAGTTTCACCTGTATTCTAGTAAATGTTGAGATGCAGTTTTGCTTTTAGGTATCATTATTACTTAAGTTACTAGGATGAATACCTTTCATGTTTTGATCTTTAGTTAACTGTACAGTTATGAAACATACAGGTCTTTCAAAGTCATCCTAAATATTCAACTTTTGTAATCATCAAGCCTCAAAAAGCTTTTTTTTAAACACAAGCATATTCTAAAAATGACTACTGGTGGGGAGGCGGAAACAAGTCACACGTTCTTAAAGCAGAAGGTTTTTTTTTAATTTATTTTTGGCTGTGTCGGATCTTCGTTTCTGTGTGAGGGCTTTCTCTAGTTGTGGCAAGCGGGGGCACTCTTCATCGCGGTGCGCGGGCCTCTCACTATCGCGGCCTCTCTTGTTGCGGAGCACAGGCTCCAGACGCGCAGGTTCAGTAGTTGTGGCTCACAGGCCTAGTTGCTCCAAGGCATGTGGGATCTTCCCAGACCAGGGCTCGAACCCGTGCCCCCTGCATTAGCAGGCAGATTCTCAACCACTGCGCCACCAGGGAAGCCCAAAGCAGAAGTTTTTAATAAGCTCTTAGAAATGAAACCTGGAAAACTATTGACTCTTCTCCCAAGTGGGTATGATATTCCAGGCAGCTCAATGATGATTACATCTGAGAGCCCTGCGTTTGAAACATTTAGAGGCAACATGTAGCAACAGAGGTACATCTTGGTGTGCAGTATTTACTTTCTCTTATAGAAGACACAATTGACCCTTATTTAACATGGTTGGAAAGTTAAAGCAGTACTAATTAGCCAAGGATGGATTTTTGGTAATACCGGAAGAATTAGTTTTTAATTCATTTTTAAAATCAACTCAAATCGCATATTATATGCTTGGATTTGGGGAGCTTAAAAGAAGCTGATTATCATGTGATTATAAATACCTGATCAACAGGTATGAATATAATTTACACCAGCATATTTTTGTCATGGTCATAAAATGTCCTATAAACTATTTATACATTTTTTTTCCTCATAACTATCCAATACATAAACATCATTTGTTCATTTTTGAAAGGGTATTTAAATAAGCATTTTCTAGTTCATATGAAAATAACCATAGTACAGGATGATTTCTGTCTGTACAAAGGTAAGTTAGACTGTACAGTTAATTTTCAGTTATATTTATGGTACTGTTACATGGGTAATACCTTTTTCTTTTAAGCCCAGTATATATATTATGCCTGCCTAAGCTCTGAAGTGGGGCTATATTTCAGTAGTTGTAGAATCATTGATATTAATTAGTTTTGATAGTTAATGTTTTATTGTTTGGGTCTGAACAGTTTGGTTTTTGCACAAAAGTCATTTTAATAAACCTGAATAATTGCCAAATATTAGAAGAAAGATTTTCTTCAAGTGAAGAATACAGTTTTTAGTCAAAGTGGCCATTACCTCTTCCTTTTTTGTAATAATACAGACACTTGAATAAGTTGTTTTTGTGTCACATGCCAAGAAAATTTTTTCATTGGTGCCTATACTGTAATAATTACTTTTAACACATTGTATTTTGAAGTAATAGTTCAGTTAAATTTTTCACCTGCTATGTAACTGAAACTCAATTACAGTTTATAATTTGTAGAGGTCTGGTGGTAATTTTGCAGCTCATATCATGTATCAAATGAATATTTTTGTAAAAATAAAAGCAACAAATTTTTAAATTGATTATTTGAAACTGTACAGCACAGCTGCACCATAGATAGAAAATTGTATTGCTTATTCATTATAGTTATTAGTCCTGTAAACTGTTTCTGGGTAAGCAAACTTCAGTGTTTTACGGGGGGGGTTAAAAATAAATATTTAAATTTCCTGGTCCCCAGTGTTAGTTTTCTTGAGGTGGGGGTATGGTGTGGTATTTTAATTGTTTCAAATCATTTCTCCTGTCCCCTTTCATTTATTGTTGGAACTTTTACACCAGTGTTTCCATTGGAAACTAGAAGGTATTCTTCACATTTTATTAAACATTGATTATAGCTCCAGTGAATATGTCCTGATTTCTGCCTCCTGTCCTGACAAAATTATTAATAGAGTCCTCTTTCACTCAAAAATGTCCTTCCTAGGTTACACAATAAACTTTATGGTCACCCTAGTTATAGTTTTATTAGGAAATTTTATACAGATTTGAACGCTGTATTTCTCTGGGGGAAACAAATTTCACAAAGATTTCTAGAAACTGAGATGAGAAATAGCATATAATCCTAAAAGAATTTGAGTTTTTCCTAGAGAAAAGGTCAAAGATGAACTTAATATAGCTTTGAGTATCTATAGGATTAATATATAGGTGATTGGGTTTCAATATATTCTTATTATTAAATAGCTATTCTAGACTTGTGAGTTACCGGATTCGATTCCAGGAGCAGGAAGGAAAGTGCTAGCATGTTGGAAAGAGGTAGAGTGAGGTATATTCAAAGGGATTTTTGTGGTGTAAGGACTAGGAGAGTAAGAAAACTATTCCATCCATCTTTTCTCCATTCAGTCATATATAAAAATAGCTTGCTTACATAATTGCATCATTTCTTTGAAGTCACTACCTAACATTATCTTGTAAATATGTTTTACTTACCATTAAAATCAATAAAGAAAATAAAGTTCTCAAATAGAATGCTATACCTTCCAAGGGAAATAATAGAAAAATTTTGAATCGGCCAAGAGTAGAATTTTGAAAAAAAAAAAAAATAGAATTTTAGTTCATTAACTCAGCCTGGAGTACTATCCTTTTCTTTTCAGCTACCCCAATTCTACCACTTCTCCATCCCTGACTATACATTTTTACCTGCTTCCCTCCTTTTCCTTGTTCTCTAAATGTCCCTTCCCTTAATTATAGGCTAGAGCCAATTACTTCTGAAACTGACTGAAACAAAATGAAGTTCATACTTACAACTTAATTTTCAAATAAATGGGTTTCCATCACTCTTTATTAAAATGCTATTCATCTCATTTCCTTGCCTACATGCACACAACAAGATATGGCAAAAAAAATGCTTACAGGAGAGATTACATAAACAGGCCAACATGTTAACTTTTATCTTTCACTACATATTATAGCTAGTTAAGAATAGAGAGTAAGTCAAACATCATATTATCCCCATCAGGCAGATGTCTGGCTTTAGAAATTGATCAACTCCTGAATTCCTGAGGTTTAGAATTCTGCCAAGTCCTAGATTAATTATAAACTTGTGTTCTGTTGAGAGGATCTATGTTCCTTCTTGTTCCTGAAATATAGGAGAGCCATGCTCCCCCTAACATATGTTATAAAAATTGAAGTCTTTGGGGCTTCCCTGGTGGTGCAATGGTTGAGAGTCCGCCTGCCATTGCAGGGGATGCGGGTTCGTGCCCCGGTCCGGGAAGATCCCATATGCCGTGGAGCAGCTGGGCCCGTGAGCCGTGGCCGCTGAGCCTGTGCTCTGCAATGGGAGAGGCCACAATAGTGAGAGGCCCACGTACCGCAAAAAAAAAAAAAAAAAAAAATTGAAGTCTTTAACATAAAACAGGGCCATTTTTACTGGGTCCCACATGAATAATGAGGACTGAAACCTTTAGTTGTAGTATTGTTTAAGAACAACATGACCAACACACTCACAGTCTACTAAACCGCTAAATGATATCAGAACCCAATTCTATAGGTCAATCCATACTGTCACTGTTCTTCAGTGTTGAAGAGCCTGACCTTCGTTTATAATGTCTCTTTGGGGAAATGTATAATGGAGATGACAAATACCCACCTCACTCTGCTATGGGGCTGGTGAGGAAAGGGCATGTTCCAGAATGATTCAGAGGGAATAGAAGAGTGAGGCTTGAGGAATGGGGCAGAGCTGGATCTTTCATAAGCTAAGTGCCTAATCTTAGAAAAGTCCCTTAATACCAATGCATAGTAACAAAGAAAGTGGTTTTTGCAGAAGGTTCCTTATGTTTCACCTAAGTTAGTAACATGGAATTGGCCTGGAAATGTTCATAGGGTTCACGTTTTAAGCTAAAAAGTAATTACGTGGTTTTCACAAAGTCGTATCTTCAGCACTTGATGTATTGAAAGAGACATCTTCATCTTCTTCATCTAGCTGTAGGCTACCAGAAGACAAGCGGATTCTGGCCGTGGGTGAACTTATTCCTTTGTCATACAAAGAGTAGTAGTCTGGTTTAAGAATCTCTGATTCAGAATCACTGGATTCACTAGCTACATACCCTTCTGTTGCTCCCTGATCCACTAAAACTGTTGGAAACTCCTGCCCTGCAAACACATATGTAAACAGGTCAGCTTTACGACTCAGAGCAGGACAAGGCCCTAAAGGTCTAAATTCTGATCCAAAAGGAAAACGGATAGTTTTCATGTCTGATTGGCTCTGGGACCGTTTAGGGGTTGGCTCTTGAATGTTATATGCAAATGCATCTTCTAAATTTGGATCTTCCTCTTCTAGATCTACATTGAGGTTGCCCCTGCCAGTAGTTTGGGCCATAGCTTCATGGAGTTCTTGAAAGTCTTGCTGAAAGCTCTTCATTCTGAGGTTCCTTGGGCTTCTTTTGGCTGGCTTCATTGCGGTAGGCTGTAGACAGCTGTCTGGCCTTTCCCTTTCCTCTGCCATGATTGGAGACTGGGCACCTGGGGTGGTCTGTCCACATAAAAGAAGACTTGGGGAAGCATAATAACCTGCTGACCAGTACAAGGAATATAGGGCACATCTGTGTAAGTTAGCTGCCTTGCTGGACTCACTTTGCTTATAAGGGCAGAAGATGTGCTCGTGTGATTGTCAGCAAACTTACAGCTTGTTTGGAAGGAGCTTAGAGGACTCCTTTCCTCAAAGTAGTCAGGATCGGGGTCGGTGGTAAAGACAGGGTCTGCATAAATAAAAGGGAACGAGGAACTGCTCTGGGACTGATGTAATGATGTGGGCTCTGCCTCTGGTTTGGAATGCTCCAGCTCGGCTGCAAAGGTCACCTCCACTGCAGAGTTTCTCCTCCTGCTGTCCAGCACAGGCTCAGAGGCGTGCACTCCATTCACATTTCGGTAGTACCCACTGCCATAGGCTAGTCTCAAATCTTCCACCTTGAGAGAAAGAACATGTTGGTGAAAGAAGGAAAAAACCATTTGGTTGGGGTGGGGGCAGGGATCTAAATCAGCCTTGAATTTTCAAAGGTAGTTTTTCACAAAGGCCTTTCAACCCATGTTCTATGCCAGGGTTGATAAATAGATACATAAAAGGTAATAACTTGTACCACATCCCAATTTATGTGCTGAAAAATACACGACACTTTCCTTTCTCAACACCATCACACTCCCAGCCTCTGCATTCTCTATCTACTTGAGCCAGCATCGTACTTCAAGCAGTATGGTTAAGTAGCTGTATTCATGAGCTAGGAGTTCTGCCTTTTGGTCCTGGCTCTGCCTTTATTTGCTGTGTGACCTTAGGCAAGTCTCCTAACCTCCCTGTTCCAGCCTCCTCCCTATTTTCTGTAAAATGGTGGGGAGGAGGGCTGTAAATGGCATGAGATGGTCAATCAATAGATGGTACCTTCCAGCATTATACCTCTGTGATGCCTTTCAGATAAAAATTGCCTCTGACTTGAATGAAGACAGAGTTTATGAGACCTCTAATTAATTTTTTTCAAGAGAGAGCAATGGTTCATACTATAAAACTCAAATGAAGCCATCATCTCACAGTTCCAGGAGAATAGTACTTTGTTCTTAACAAAATTACATAGCAAAAGTACTTTAAAACCTTGACCCAAGGGACTTCCCTGGTGGTGCAGGGGTTAAAAATCCGCCTGCCAATGCAGGAGACACAGGTTCAAGCCCTGGTCCGGGGAGATCCCACATGCTGCGGAGCAGCTAAGCCGGTGTGCCACAACTACTGAGCCTGCGTGACACAACTACTGAAGCCTGCACTCCTAGAGCCTGTGCTCTGCAACAAGAGGAGCCACCGCAATGAGAAGCCCACGCACCACAACGAAGAGTAGCCCCCGCTCGCCACAACTAGAGAAAGCCCACGCGCAGCAACGAAGACCCAACGCAGCCATAAATAAATTTATTGATTTATTTTTAAAGTTACTTTTTTAAATTTTATTTTTGTGGTACACGGGCCTCTCACTGCTGTGGCCTCTCCCGTTGCGGAGCATAGGCTCCGGACGCGCAGGCTCAGCGGCCATGGCTCACGGGCCCAGCTGCTCTGCGGCATGTGGGATCTTCCCGGCCCGCGGCGTGAACCCATGTCCCCTGCATCGGCAGGCGGACTCTCAACTACTGCGCTACCAGGGAAGCCCTAAATTTATTTATTAAAAAAAAAAAACTTAAAAAAAAAAACTTAACCCAAGACCTTATAGCTTCTTCTAAGCCTTAAGATTTTCATAGGTAAAAAAGTAGCTTTTAGTTTTAAAAATACAAAGCCATAGAAATTCGTTTGGATCTGCATTTTGCAAGATGTTAGAAATACAGGTTGCAATTTAAAGACGTGCCAGATCTTTCCAGTCTATAAGGCACACACACCAGTTTACCCAATGTTCTTCTATTGGCTGGAGACTGAGTTGACAGACCTCCCCAGGAGGCTAACGCAACTTGACCAGAGTAACCTTTTTACATACTGGGAGATTCTGGCAGAATTAATTCCTGGAAGCATTTGAAATGTGCATGTATTACATTTATATAAAGAAGAAGGAATTTTCAAAAACCTTACTTGTTTTGACACATCATAGAGGAGGTCTGGTGAGGACCTGCACTGTCGTTCATGGTACTGAGATGGGTAATGTTTCCTGAAATCCCCAAACAGAGAAGGAATTGAAATAGTCTTCATGTGAGTACAGGATCCCTATAAATCTCTAAATTCAACTTAAAAATCAATGTGACAAGTGGGAAGCAGCCACATAACACAGGGAGAGCAGCTCGGTGCTTTGTGACGACCTAGAGGGGTGGGATAGGGAGGGTGAGAGGGAGGGAGACGCAGGAGGGAAGTGATATGGGAACATATGTATATGTATAACTGATTCACTTTGTTATTAAGCAGAAACTAACACACCATTGTAAAGCAATTATACTCCAATAAAGATGTTAAAAAAGAAAAAATCAACGTGACAAAGAGAAACAAAACCATGTACCTTTCAAATGGCAAGCTCTTCAACCTCCCCTTTTTCCCATATTCCAAAAGTTGCCTTTGGGTTCTTCCGCTATTATAAAATCAAGATAAACAATTTTATGAATGCTCTTTGTAACCCAGTAGGCTAACTAAAACTCAAAAGTGTCATTTATTGTTGAAATCGAAAGATTCTGGATGAATGACATATGTCGTGAATCTCTGACCATCACATTAATAATACACCCATTTACCCGAGGATCTGGCAGAGCAACCTCAACTATTCAGAACCCAGAAACTTTTAAATGCTTCTGAACAGCGCTATATAGCAGTTACAAATTCTGGCCTTGAAAACTAATATACTTTCCTTTAAAGGCCTTTCCCCTTCCTCCAAATTTACACATAGTTTCTAATGAGGCTATTTGTCTGGTCTCGCAATCCATGACAGGAGAAAAACAGCTAACTAAACAGTAGAAGAAGGTTGCTCCAGTCAGACATACACTAGCAAAGAAAGCCAGCTGATTGCTGGGAGAAACACAAGAGCCAAAAAAGAAATCACTAACATAATAAAATCCAAAAAGTCTGGGCCATTTATCACTGTGGTGCAGGGTCTGACATGCCTCCCCCGCCCTGAGGCTGCCACTGCACTACAGCTGCCAGCAGAGGATAAATAAGTGATGTTTATAATAGGTCATTAAGAAAAGGGACAAATATCCTCAGTATCATCTGTTTAAAAAGGCAGGGATTTGTAGAATACATTTTGGAAAGAGTCCATAAAAATATGTACGTTGTAAAAATCTCACTTTTTACTGGGGCAGGCTTCTACTACTTGAAAAAATCCTTCACAGGAAGCACTGGATTCGAATTTTTTATCTTAGCTAAGAGTTTGAAAGTGTCTTCCAAAGAACTCCTAGGCTGGTGGGATCAAGTAAAAACAAGTTCTTATTTTGACCTCGCTTCCTTTCCTCCAAGGTGTTAACGTGTAGTAAGGAGCCTCCACTACAATATTGTTCAACCTCTCAAATCCCTTAGCCCCTGCAGTGCTTTCTCACCCTATCTTTTCCCTAACCACCACCAAAAGGATGCTGTTGAGCTGTCCTTCCTATGGCTAGCATGTAAGTTGCACGTAAGGAAAACAGTAGGTTCATTGACTACGTTTTCTCAAACGGCATATGCCCCCTTATCCTTGCAGAAATTCTGATCTAACCTCTTAAGTGGGGTGTACACCTGCCCCTACCTCCCTGTTAGGAAATATTGACTTAATGAGTCACACAGAGAATGAGCAGTAAAGGGTATCATCCTTTATGTGATTGAAATGGATTCTTTATTGCTTCTAGAATTCAAGCTCCTCCTACTGCCTTCCATGCTATTGAAAAGAAGTTGTGTGTTTAGTTTGCCTGTGTGCAATATTTAATTACCTGTAGCGGAAACTGGAACCCTTGCTGCAGAGTAGGGTTTTAGGCTTTGATTTGGGCTCTTCAGAAAGTCTGAAGAAAGCATGGTACTCCACACAAGTCTTCCAGAAAGCCTTGCAGGCATCTCGGCTGGCCATGGTGAACTCCAAGGTATCCTTGCACAACACCTGTATAAACCAATTTCCATCAAGCAAAACATCCTTCAAGAATATCAAAGACCTTCAAATCCCAACGCCTTCTAAACTATTGGTCCAGGGGCCCATCCAGCTTCTGATTTTCCACTTGGCTCCCTTTGGCTTTACACCTACTGAAACCAAATGATTGGCAAACTTCCAAGGAACAGACAGGGCCACTGCTCAAAAACAGAACCTTCTCTAAGAAGCAAATCTTGCTCTGCACACCCTCCTCACCTCACACGCTTTTTTACCCCCTCTTCTCTGCCAGGAACATATTTATGAAGTTGTAAATTAGGTTAAAATGAACATCAAAGGACATCCTTTCAAAGTGACAAGAAGTTATAAATGACCAACAGGAAAAGGGGAGGGAGGAGGAGATCTTTCCTACAAATGGTAGGCTTTATAGGATGATTGTATATACATGAGTCTTTTTAACACACCAGCTAGAAACATTCTCCCTCTTTATGCTGCCTTGTTCTATGATGCTCTGTGTTGCTCATTTAGCGTATTCTAATCGGCTGTAGGGGAGCTTAGTCTTCCAGACCTAAAGTGCAAGGTTGCCCCATCTCCTGACTCACTATATACCCCCATTTGCCCATGCACATGTGCAGTCCACTTTGCTGCTCCCCTTCTCTCATTCCTCTCCAGGTCCCTGTATGCAGCCCTGGGATTCGTCACAAGCTTCGCACTGGATTCAATCTTCTGAACTGCTCAAATGAACACTTTTATCTAAGGCTAAGGTTCAGAGAATGAAGCCCAAACTACTGAATTATCTGTAGGTCAAAAATGTAGTTGATACATATTTTTAATTTCCTTTATAGTCATAAAAAATTCTTTCTAGCCCCTTTGTCCCACCCTGTACAATGCAGCCTTGCCCAATAGTTGCTTCTTTTGCTTAATATATACCCACTCCCCACATCCTGCTTTGGGAAAGAGTAGGTATTCAATTATTTGGCATGTAGTAGGTGTTCAATTATTTTTGCTTAAGGAAAGAAGATGAAAATGCTTTATAAAAGGAAGCAAATAACGTTGAATTAATATGTCCACAGTCTTAGATCTGGGCTCTTTCATTTGACTTACCAAATCCCTGAAAAATGGTTTCTAAGGAGACTTGTCTTTCATCCCAGCCACCCCATTTTCCTATTACTTTATTCATTTTGAACTGCCAATAGGATTTCTTAGTGTTTTGCCTTTAGTAAAAATATGACTAAAGCTCTGGTTTATTTATGTAGAGGCAAAAGAGGGAGAATATTATTGGTCAGGGCCAGGCAGATTTCATCACTCACAATCAAACCATTTGCAGAAACAACCAAGAAATCTCAAGTGAGTAGAAAGTAAAAGAAGTTATTCAAAAGCTACTTACCAAGATGTTGGCATGAAGTTTGATGAGAAAATGTTTTCTCTTAAAACTCAACTTGCGGATTTTAGCCCAGTTGAAAGTATTTATCTTTGTATTTCCCTATGATGAAACACATGCAAATTTCAGGATGAATTTCAGCACAAGGTGGTTTGTAAGACAATGCAAACCTGTTGGAAAATGCACTTCATGAACAGGACTATCCTTGATCTATCTCTTGCACAGACTGATCCAGTTGTACTAGATAGAAGCTATGGCCAAAGAAGGCATTCCAGGTGGGACACAAGCCTGCTCTGAAATGCAAGTAAGAAGGGGCATGCCTGGGAAAAGTTTCTAACCAGGATAGGGGATCACAGTAGAAAAAGATTGCAGGTATCCGGGTATACCCCACTTTTCGAAAGTTCACTTTATGCCACTTCGCTTTTACTTCGCTTTGACGAAAGACCCACATTATTACAAGTTTTTGCTAACTGAAAGAAATCCAAAGAGGATTTTTGATTTTACTCCAAAAAAGGAGAAAATAAAAATCAGCATTTGTTTTGCAGTGAGCTGTTATAGAGCCAGCACACACCCTGAGCAGTGAGAGCGGCACCTCTTAAGCTCCTTCCCCAGGAACTACACTCTGCTCGGCAGCTCAGCATCAAGCCACCATAGCTTTGAACTGTACATCGGTACTTTATCTCGATTTATTTTGTGCACCCATTAGCAAAATGTGTCCTCAGGTAATGCTTCTTCACTTTACACTCTTTCAGCTAGGAAAGGTTTCATAGGACTGCTCTACTTTCAAATAGCAGGGGAAACCTGAACTGCAATAGCTCCTCTAATCTCACCCCCTTCCCATGTTTCCAAATTCAACTGCTTTAAAAAAAAAATCCCATTTATTCTGCCACCTCATTTACTCAAACCCCTTCAATAGCTCTGCACCACCTACATCAACTCTAAACTCTTTTGGCTTGATTTTTTTGCCCCAACTATATTGACTATAACTTTGATCTCACTGCTCCCAGAAAACACCTTTCCATCCTACTCTGTACCTTCCCTCCCATAGGTCTCCTCATTCTCCTTACCCAGAATGACTAGTACCTCCTCTAGGATATTCCATATCATTGCCATAGCCTACACCCATTTCTAACTCCTCTGAACTCCTTTAGCTCTCCTGGACTACTCAAACAGTTTAACTCTCTTGTTTGTTTGTTTGTTCACATAGTCCAAAAATCAAAGGGGGCACAAAAATAAATATATTGAGAAGTCTCACGCCCACCACTGTCACTCCTACCTCTGTCCCCATCTAACCACTGTCTACAGGTAACCACATTATTTTGTTGGGTATACTACTTCTGCAACTAAAGTAAATGTGATAGATTAGCTTTTGATTACTCATTGTCTGATATTGATCGCTATTTCAAAATAAATTGTGACTATCGTAATGACAGGAGCCATATGTCATGCTTAATGTTAGTTTCTTGATTATGTCATCCTTTATCCTTCTCAGGGCCTTTGCCTGTGTGCCCTTTCCCTGGAACACCCTCCTTCATCAGCCAATCATATCCCATTGGTCTGGATAATTTCCTCAGGTCTTGCTTAAATGTTAAGTCCCTTTCACATGTGTTACCTTAGCATCCTGTGCTTCCTCTAGCACAAAGCACATCACATTTGTTTATAATTACTTGTTTAATTGTCTGTCTTCCTCCTACTGGAATTTAAGTTCCTATTAGAATTTAAGTCAGGGTCATGCCTGTTTACCCCTGCAGCTCTAGTACCTGGCACAGAGTGGATGTAAAATAAGTATACTGATAGGAGGATGAATGGATTGCTGCCCAACTATAAATATACTCAAACTCATTGAATTGTACCATTAAAACAGATGACTTTTATGTTGTGCAAATTATAGCTCAATAAAGCTGTTTTTTGTTAAAGAAAGAATAGTACAATGAAGAACAGATAGAGGGTACTCAATACATAAATACTCTTTGACTGGATTTCAGGTAGGACAAAATAGACCATCTATATTGTTCCCAACTGTCCACAGAAGTATTCACAATGAAAGAGATCACAACTAACATGACGGTCTTGCTCTCATACCCTTCCCATTTTCTCTCATGCAATAGGAAATAGCAAGAATCAGGGTTAGCAAGAATAGATACATGAAAGCAATCTTGAGAAAGAAAAATGGAGCTGGAGGAAGCAGGCTCCTGGACTTCAGACTATACTACAAAGGTACAGTAATCAAGACAGTATGGTACTGGCACAAAAACAGAAATATAGATCAATGGAACAGGATAGAAAGCCTAGAGATAAACCCACACACTTATGGTCACCTTATCTTTGATAAAGGAGGCAAGAATATGCAATGGAGAAAAGACAGTCTCTTCAATAAGTGGTGCTTGGAAAACTGGACAGGTACATGTAAAAGAATGAAATTAGAACACTCTCTAACACCATACACAAAAATAAACTCAAAATGGATTAAAGACCTAAATGTAAGGCCAGACACTATCAAACTCTTAGAGGAAAACATAGGCAGAACACTCTATGACATAAATCACAGCAAGATCATTTTTGACCCACCTCCTAGAGAAATGGAAATAAAAACAAACAAATGGGACCTAATAAAACTTCAAAGCTTTTGCATAGCAAAGGAAAACATAAACAAGATGAAAAGACAACCCTCAGAATGGGAGAAAATATTTGCAAACGAAGCAACTGACAAAGGATTAATCTCCAAAATTTACAAGCAGCTCATGCAGCTCAATATCAAGAGAACAAACAACCCAATCCAAAAATGGGCAGAAGACCTAAATAGACATTTCTCCAAAGAAGATATACAGGCTGCCAACAAACACATGAAAGAATGTTCAACATCATTAATCATTAGAGAAATGCAAATTAAAACTACAATGAGATATCATCTCACACCAGTCAGAATGGCCATCATCAAAACATCTCCAAACAATAAATGCTGGAGAGGGTGTGGAGAAAAGGGAACCCTCTTACACTGTTGGTGGGAGTGTAAACTGATACAGCCATTATGGAGAACAGTATGGAAATTCCTTAAAAAACTAAAAATAGAACTACCATATGACCCAGCAATCCCACTACTGGCATATACCCTGAGAAAACCATAATTCAAATAGAGCCATATACCAAAATGTTCATTGCAGCACTATTTACAATAGCCAGGACATGGAAGCAACCTAAGTGTCCATCGATAGATGAATGGATAAAGAAGATGTGGCACATATATACAATGGAATATTACTCAGCCATTAAAAGAAACAAAATTGAGTTATTTGTAGTGAAGCAGATGGATCTAGAGTCTGTCATACAGAGTGAAGTAAGTCAGAAAGAGAAAAACAAATACTGTATGCTAACACATATATATGGAATCTAAAAAAAAAAGAAAAATGTTCTGAAGAACCTAGGGGCAGGACAGGAATAAAGATGCAGACATAGAGAATGGACTTGAGGACACGGGGAAGGGGAAGGGGAAGGTGGGGTGAAGTGAGAGAGTGACATGGACTTATATATACTACCAAATGTAAAATAGATAGCTGGTGGGAAGCAGCCACATAGCACAGGGAGATCATGTCGGTGCTTTGTGACCACCTAGAGGGGTGGGATAGGGAGGGTGGGAGGGAAACGCAAGAGGGAGGAGATGTGGAGATATATGTATATGTATAGCTGATTCACTTTGTTATAAAACAGAAACTAACACACCATCATAAAGCAATTATACTCCAATAAAGATGTTCTAAAAGATTAATAAAAAAAGAATAGATACATGTATATGTATAACTGAATCACTTTGCTGTATACCTGAAACTAACACAACATTGTTGATGAACTATACTCCAATATAAAATTTTAAAAAGTTATTACAAGATAATGGATATATTTCCCTGAGCTGTATAATATATCTTTGTTGCTTATCTAAAAAAAAATAAAAATAAAAAAGAATCAGGGTTTGAGTGGACTGGGTAAAAATTCCCTCCTGGGTGAACAGGTGTGCCTGTGATCCATTGGGTCTTTTGTCCATCAGTGTGGCTCTCATGCTGTAAAGTTTATAACCACATAAATTAGAAGGTTAAGATTCTTGTTGCCAAGTCTGTACCTGATCTGCTTTGTGACTTATTTCAGTGCTCTAATTCAGTCCTGGGGGTCAGTGGGTCTGAAGCCACCCCTTTCTTTGTCACAGGTGATTCATTCCAAAACCTGTCTAGGTATCTGCCTATCATTCTGAAGCTTCTTAAACCTTAACTTGGATCTAAATTCATTGGATGCTCACAGATAGAAGGAGTCCAAAAAGACTGAAAAGCTGTTGAAAAATATGTTCTGGCCACATTCCAAGGAGTGAGGATTAATGGTGATGGAGAGAGCCCTCTCTGGAAAACAGAGTCCTGGGAAAAGGATGAGTCAGTAAACATCAACCATTGCTTTCAGGGTTGGGCACTAATTCTCTACTAGCTGGCACTGGGCACCTCCAACAAAACTGCTAACTGAATGAGAACAACCCTTCAGGTTGTTTCTGGTGGATTTGGACAGGCTGAATGCACTTTATGTCACAGCCTAAGCTTTTAGGATGCCAAAAATCTGTATTCTTATTTAGGGTCTAAAAGTTCCAAAGAGCCTCTTGACTTCATCTCTTCACCATGCTGGCCTGATCTAATGTGTGAGCTCCTGAGAATCAAAACAGTCAGCTCCAGACTGCAAATGGAAGCAAAGGACATCAAGGGAAGGAGACTTACCCTAAACTCTTCCAAGCACTGCCTCCTTTCCTTGCTGGTGGTAAGACTGAGGGGTGGGGTCACCTTGAGAATGGACATTCAAGTTTGAGCCAAGATAACACCCAAAACTGAAGACTTTAAAGGAAAAGAGCTGTTACCCGTAACACCAGTACGCCCATGTGAGCAACAGCCAGTTGGATCTGCATCCCTTCACCATCACTGGCAGGGTGCGGCCTGATGCCGTACATATCCAGCTTCCTCGCTATGTCCAGTAGCAGAATGTCAGCTTCAGCTGGGCTCCTGCCACTGCAAAGGGAAAGAATTTATGAGCCTAATAAATGCAGCAAGAATGACGCCTAAAAAAAAAGAATGACACCTCTACCCCGGGAGCTCGAAGAGGAACTCAGTGTTTTCTTGAGCCTGAAGTTTCTCTGACTTAAAGGCTTGCTTTTAAGAGTCTGTCCTCAGCTTCAGTCTTCCCTGCCAGCAGAACAGGCGGAAGCAGATGCCAGGGAAAGTACTTACATGTGCTTCTGATGGAAGTGCACGATCTTGCTCTCTAAATCGTCTTGGTTCGGTAAGTACCGGGTTTGTGCCAAATATTTCCTATCTGTTTCTTCATGAAAGTCTCCCAGTTCTGCTGCATGACAGTAAAGTGACATTTTTTACATTACCATTGATGAGTTAAGCAGTGAAGCACCCAGCAGACCCTCTGACCTCCCCCAAACAGCCCTTTCTTTGCAGCCAGTGCAACCCTAGACCTCCTGAATATATGTATATTTGTTTCAGGATATGGGTGGTGGGGGAGGACCTAACTGGTTCTTCTTCAAATAAGAAGCAGTGGGTTGCTATGAAGTCACAGACACAGTGTAGGTCTTAAAGGCTCCAGGATCATAGATGAATATTTTCTTATTTTCTTCTCCCACATTCTGTTTATGATCTCTTCTACTTCTGATCAGTCCCTGTTATGAGTTGAACTGTGACCTCCCTCTCAAATTCATATATTGAAGTCCTAACCCCCAGTACCTCAGAATGTGACTGGGTTTAGAGACAAGGCCTATAAAGGAGTGATTATTTTAAAAATGAGGCAGTAGAGTGGGCCCTAATCCAATCTGATTGGTATCCTTATAAGAAGAGGAAATTTGGACACCAGGCACCAGGAATGCAGGTACACAGAGGAAAGACTGGGTGAGGACTCATCAGGAAGGCAGCTATCTGCAAGCCAATGAGAGAGACCTCAGAAGAAACCAAACCTGCTGACACTTCAATCTTGGATGTCTAGCCTCCAGAAGTGTGAGAAAATAAATTTCTGTCCTTTAAGTCACCTAGTCTGTTGTATTGTGTTATGGTAGCCCTAGCAAACTAATTCAGCCCCCTAACCTCCCTCTGCCTTGATCAGGCATTATTAAGAAAGGAGAATACAAATGCCAACTCCAATGCAAGCCAGTCACAGCCATTCATCACTCTGTACATTGGGAATCTAGTAAAACCCTGCTATATGGAATCCCCAGTCGGTGAATAATTCTGGAAATTATTCTCACTTTTCCAAATCACTGGAAGTTTATCCCTGCTCACAATCTATTCTAGATATATCCAATTTATTGTTATAAACATCTATTATAGCACTGTGCCTACAAAGGCAATTGAGGTATATAGGATTATCTGCCCCTACAGTAAATGGCTTGAAACTGTTTTGATTTTTGAATTCTTGTGTGTTCTTTATAATTATTATGCCTTTTCCCTCTCTGTCAGATTAATAGGAATCACTTCCTGGTCATTGACTTCCCCTGAAGAAGTCTCTACTTGGTTCCAAATTGTGACTTCTAATCTACCATAAAATGGGCACCCAAAACAATTTTTACAATTAAAATTCACATTTTAACATGAAAAAAGGGGAATGCAGATATCCAAACCTGTTAGCATTTAATGAATTATAAGAGTAAATAGACTCTCCATGGAATCATGTGGTGCTCTCCTACTGAGTAAAATTCATGGACATGGGGGCATCAGTTTTGAGTACTAGAAAGTTATTTTCTCTTTTGGCTTGGTTTTCTATTGTGTTTTAGACAGATGGCATGCTCATTTTTAGATAGGTGAAGTGTATTTATATATTTCAAAACCACATTAGAATGAAAATCTTTATATAACAAGCTTTTTTAAAAAGACCAAATCAATGGCTCTTTTATCTATTTATTTTTTTCCCAAATTGATAAATGTACAAATCTCATTAAAACTTAATCAGTGGCTTCCCTGGTGGCGCAGTGGTTGAGAGTCTGCCTGCCGATGCAGGGGACGCGGGTTCGTGCCCCGGTCCGGGAAGATCCCACATGCCGCGGGGCGGCTGGGCCCGTGGGCCATGGCCGCTGAGCCTGTGCGTCCGGAGCCTGTGCTCCGCAGCGGGAGAGGCCACAGCAGTGAGAGGCCCGCGTAACGCAAAAACAAACAAACAAACAAACAAACAAAACTTAATCAGGCCCACCCATATGGTTTCACTAGTTAATGCTATCAAATATTCAGATAAGATACAAATACCAATTTTTCACAAACTCTTCCAGAAAATAGAGTAAGGAACACTTACCAACTCGTTCATGAGGCCAGTATTACTCTGATACCAAAATCAGACACAGACATCACAAGGAAACTACAGATTAATATCTCTCATGAATACAGAGGCAAAAATCCTCAACAAAATACTAGTAAACTGAATCCAGCAACATATAAAAAAGAATTATACATCATGACCAAGTGGGATTTATCCCAGGAGTGCAAGATCAGTTCAACATGTGAAGGTTAATTAATGTAATATGCTATGTTAATAGAATAAAGGACAAAAAATACATTATCATATCAATAGATGCAGAAAAAACATTGGGCAAAATCCAACACCAATTCATGGTAAAAACATTCAGCAAACAAAAAATTGAAGGGAACTTCTTCAACCTGATAAAGTTGGAAAACCTACAGCTAACATCATAATAATACTAAATGGTGGGAAACTGAGTGCTTTCCCCTAAGACCAGGGACAAGACAGGGATGTCTGCTCTTGCCACTTCTATCCAACATTCTACTGGTGATTCTAGTCAGTCAGTCTATATATATATATATATATATATATATATATGAATCACTTGCTGTACACCTGAAACTAACACAACATTGTAAATCAACTATACTTCAATTTTAAAAAAAGAGCATACACACACACAAAGAAAATGAAAAGTCAAGCCACAGATTGGAAGAAAATTTCACAAATTATATATCTCATAAAGGATTTTTAATAAGAATATATAAAACTCTCTTAAAATTCGATAAGACAACCCATTTTAAAATTGGCAAAAATTTGAATGCGTATTTTACCAAAGAAAACATAGGAATGGTTAATAAACAGATGAGAAGGTGCTCAACATCATTAGTCATTAGGAAAATGCTAATTATAATTGCAATGAGATTCATTGCACTAGAATGACCATAATCACAAAGATAGACAATACCAAATTTTAGTGAAGATGTGGAGAAATTGGAAACCTCATACATTTCTGGTTTTATTGTAACAATTTGGTGAACAGTTTGTCAGTTTCTTAAAATGTTAAACACAAATTTACCTTAAGACAAAACAATTACATTCCTGGAAATCTACAAAAGAGAGATGAAAACATGTGTCCACACAAAGACTTGTACATGAATATTCATAACATTATTCATAATAGCTAAACTGGAAACAATCCAAATGTCCCTGGCCAAGTAAATAGATAAATAAAATGTGGTATACCCATAAAATGGAATACTACTCAGCAATAGAAAGGAACAAACTGCTGTGATTCATGTTACAACTTGCATGAATTTCAAAAACATTGTGTTGAATGAAAAAAGCCAGATACAAAAGACCACATATTTTATCATTCCTATTATATGAAATGTCCAGAAAAGGCAAATCTATAGAAACAAATTAAATTAGTGGTTGAGTGACTGCCAATGGGCATGAGAGAGCTCTTTTGGCATGATGGAAATGTTTGAAAACTGGGTTGTGGTAATGGTTGCACAACTCTGTAAATTTACTAAAAACCATTGAGTTACAGACTTAAAATGAGTGAATTTTATGGTATGCACATTATACCACAATAGAGCTGTTTTAAAAAATAAATTAAACACACACACACACACACACACACACACACACACACACACACCAATCTTTCTCTTTATTAAGCACAAGTATTAAGCACAAGACCTTACGTTGACCCTAAGGAAAACATAGGAACATAGGAACATAGGAACATTCTCTCCATGCAGGACTATAACAATCTAGGAAGAGACCTATGACATACAAATGAGTAAATATCATTAGTGATAGAAGGCAGCATGTGGTGTGAGCACCTTCACTGTTACCACGCTGGTCCAAACTACCATCATCTCTCTCTCTCCTGCTGTCGTCTGTTATCTTGTCTCCCCACTTCCACCATCCCTCATAAAGTCTATTTTCTCTCATTTTTAAAAATTGAATAAATTTGACATATAACATTGCAGCAATTTAAGGTGTACAGTATGTTACTTTGATACATTTATAGATTGCAATATGGTTGCCATTGTAGCAATATTTATCACATTACATAATTATAGTACAATATTATTGTCTATATTTATTATACTGTACATTAGATCACTATGGCTTATTTACTACTCGCTACAAATTTCTGTTTTCACCACAGCAGCCAACATGATGTAGTTAAAACCTAGTTCAGATCATTTCACTCCTCTGTTTCAAATGCTACATTGGCTTCCCATCACATTTAGAGTAATGTCCTAGGTCTTTAATATGCTTTTAAGGCCCTCCATGATTACTGTCTCCCTCTCTCCCTCAGTTCCAGCCATCCACAAAGCCTGCTTAATGTTTCTTGAATACTCCCAGCATGCTCCTACCTCAGGCCCTTTGCACTGGATGTTCTCTGCCTGGAACTCCCTTCCACCAGATTTCTGCATAGCTTGGTCTTTTACCTCCTTCAAGTTTTGTTTAACTATCACCTTCACAGTGAAGCCTACCCTGACCACCTTATTTAAAAATTCAGTACCCAGCCCCCGAATTTCCCTCTCTCCCTTCCATACTTTATTTTCTCCAGTGCACTTATCACCTTCAAACTTACATTATATATTTCCTTATTTTGGTCTGATTGTCCTCCACTGCCAAAATGTGAGCTCCACGAGAGCAAGGATCTTTTTATTTCACTGCTATGTTCCCAGTACCTGGCATGTAGTAGGTACTTAATAAAATTTGCTGAGTGAATGACAAGAGTTACTGTACTAAGGGCATTCATAAAAGGGAGGCTTCATTTGGAATGTACAAACTGTATTTGGGAGGAAGAGTCTGGCTAGAGCCAGAGGGGTGTGTAAGAGAGATTTCAGCAGATGAGGTCAGAATGTGGAGGTTCTTGAATGCCTAGAACATACATATTAGATGAATAAATAAATGAGCAAACGAATGAGCATCCTGGCTGTGTTCTGCACACTGTCTTAGCAACCAGTGAAATAATCTGACCTGGATGGATTGTAATCTGACCTGACTCCTTGAAACTTTCGCTTTTTTTCTGTGGAAAGAGCTTCTATTGACAAACAAAATATCCTCTAGAAAAGCTGAAGTGTTCTGTGCTATGCCTGAAATGGCCACTAGGGAATGCTCAAATCCATAATGTTGAACTATTAAGAATGAAATTGGGCTCCCCCATCAGAGGCTGTCTGGGGAGCCCCAATCCTCTGACTGCTGCCTTAAACAGGCAGCTAACGGAGAAGGATAAGTCTTCCAATATTGTTTTCTCCACCTGCCTTACCCCATCTCCCGACCCCACCCCAAGAACAATACTGGACATATAGTTAGTGTCCTTGGCATTCAAGGCCCTTCAAAATGATGCTTAGTTTTTTGCCACCTCTCCTAAACAGACCCTATGCTCGAGTTGTACTTGAGCTGCATCCTCTGTATATACTTTTTCTTGTACCATCACCTTTTTTTCTTTTCTGTTTTCTCTGCTTATCATTACATATCCAATTCCTATGCATCACTTTAAGGCCCAGCGCAAAAGCCATCTCATCCATAAGCCTTCCCTGATAACTACTGGTCTCACTGCCTTCCTGAGATCCTGGGCTCTCATCCTGTCTCGCTTATGAGTCACTTGGTAAACACTGATTCATATACTGTCTCTATCCAAGCCCTTCATTCTGGAGTTCCCAGTGAAATCAGAAATCTACCATTTCTGGACTGTCAGGAAGGCAATGGATAGAGGTCAAAAATGAACTTTTGAAACAAAAAAATGAAGTTATGATCCTTCAGGAACAGTAAGGAACAGCCTATTCTTGGACGGCCTCTCTAGAAGAGAGAGAAAGTCCAGCCAGCCCTAGAAGAAGAGATAATATTTCCAGCTGCCTTAATCCTGCCCTCGGGGATACAGGAGCAGCCTGACCTGCCCAGCTTCACCCCCTCCCAGGAAAGGCCCCACGGTTCCCCGGGCCTCTTTTCCCTGCCTACATTACTCAGCCTAGTCCAAGGACTTGGCTGCTAGGATATGGGGAACTCTAATAGACGCCTGGGGCCTTTTTCCCTTTTAGTCTCTCTCCACCTGCTGTACTCTGTGCTTTGTTCTCTGGAATCATGATAAAGAGCAACATGGGAATCACATTAAACGTGACAATGTGCTGCAGAAAGCACGTACCAGAAATGGATCCTGGGGCAAGCAGAGGGAGTGGGGGCCTGCCTAGCAAAGTCCATGCCCAGATTAGTCCAGACCAGCTCCTGGAGAGCAAGCCTGGGGCAGTGGGAGGCCAAGGTTAGACCGAGATAGAAGAAAATCAGCATTTACTTTTAATCTACATAACTGCTCTGTGAGAAGGCATTCTTGTCACTCTTTTAAAGACTAGGGAACTCAGGCAAAGACAGATGAGGGGACTTCACCCAAGGCTACAACAGTTAGAACGTACAAACAGGATTTGAATCCAAATCTCAATGACTACAGTAACCAGCCTCTTTCTACTGGACCCTGCCATTTCTATATATCTCATCCAGGCTTTCTCTCCTCTACGGAGAAGCGCTAACATGATGATAGGGATGTTGAGGGTGCTCAGCCTCTTTGCTTGGTTCTCTAGCTGGCTGATAGGCCCCGAAGCCGACATTTGCTACTTACATTGTAAGATGTGAGATATCATCAACGCTGTACAGTTGTCACTGCATGGAAGCCTTCCCAGAGCCAAATCCTTCTTTATTTGAAGAGTAAAAAGATACCTGCAAAGAAGTGGGGGGAAATCTCTTGAGGAAGAAACAGGAACAAGAAAGAAGCATTTCCCTTCTCCCAGATCAAGATGTTTCAAGAAAGACACGGTGCCCCCAGTCAGGGAGATGCCTTTTGGGGGTGGTGAGTAATGCATAGGCTTTGCTTCGGCCCCTAACCAGCACTAGACCACAACTCAGCTGATCCAGCATTTCAGCAGGCCTCACAGCCATTAGGAATCACCCCGGCCAAATCCTCCCGCCAACTTGAGGGAGTTGGCCAACCATCCTCTGGTGATTTCTGCCACGTAGCAAAGCCACATACCCAGCCAGAGAGAAAGGGAGATTCAGCAAGAATAAGCCTACTCAGGAGGCCAGTACTGCTCTGTTTACAAAATGCTATCAAATACTCACTATCGTAACAACTTAGAAGGCTGGCATCATCACCACATGTTCCAATTACGGAAAGACAGAGGTTAGGCGATTTGGGCAGAGTCATATCACCCCAAGACAGTGAAACTGTGGCAAGACCTCAGGTCTGCCTCTCAATTCTAGGCTGCCTCCTATCCAAAAGACTGTGTTTCAGAAATCAAGAACTTGAGGCCGTGATTCTGCCCCTTCACCTGGACCACCATCTCCGTATCACCAGAGCCCAGCCTAGCCCTTTGCACAGAGCAGGTATGGGATTACTGTGTATTGAATGGAATGAAGCCAGACTACCCTTTTTCCTACCGATAATCAGGGACCCATAAAGTACACATTGGTATCCAGAACTTTGCAAAACAGATGGCATTTGTCCCACACTTTTAAGCCCTTATCAAAGGCAATCAACTTTTGAAAAGATGTGTATAATTAAGATTCTACTGCCGACTATGTTCCTTCTTGGTTCAAAATTGGTTCCAAAGTTTTATTTTATATATTAAAACATTTACTATCTACTGTGGGCATTTCCCTAAATAAGATGTAATTTTCTGAATAAAGTTCTATCTAGATTTTTTTTAAACCAATTAAGACTTGACAGCAATGTGGTGAACCAGAATTAATTGCACGTGATAGATGAAAATGCAGACTGGGAAAAAACAGGTAAATTAGTAGGTGATTATTTAATTTACAAAGCCATTCATTATAATCCTTCAAATTGTGATCTCTCTTAATGGATTAGAAATGATTCATTAGAAAAGTTATATTTGCACACCACTCTGAGAAACTCACGTAGTGGCCCCAATCAAGGCATCCTTGTAAAGTCAACTACAGTTAAGTATTCTCAAATGGACCAATGGGGAAAAAATAAAGGAAGTCTAACCATTGCCATTACCTGCTTTCAAATATAGATGTAAATGGGAATAATCAGCCTCAATTGCTAAAGGGGACGTGAATTTCATTTTACTCCTAGCAAGAAAGAAAGTAACCTTCTTGTCATTTGACACATTCCTTGCTGTTAAGAAGGCAGCTGCCTGCTGCAAATACCAAATCCTTCCTCTGAACAGCTGATGAATCATTTATCATCACATTGATTTTCTCATTCTTTTTTTTTTTCCCAGAGAAAGTTTATCTCCATCAAAATTGGTTACAATTTGAGACTGGACTGAAATGAGTTAGCAAAGGCAAACTGATAGAGATACCAAGACATCAAGTTATCTGGGAAAAGGGCCTACAACTCACAAATTTGGAGAGGATTGGGAGAGAGAGACTGACTTTTTTTTTTTTTTTTTTTTGCGGTATGTGGGCCTCTCACTGTTGTGGCCTCTCCCATTGCGGAGAACAGGCTCCGGACGCGCAGGCTCAGCGGCCATGGCTCACGGGCCCAGCCGCTCCGCGGCATGTGGGGTCTTCCCCGACCGGGGAACGAACCTGTGTCCCCTGCATCGGCAGGCGGGATCTCAACCACTGCGCCACCAGGGAAGCCCGAGACTGACTTTTTTAAAGTGACTTCTACAAAGACCCCTCAGAAAAGAACCCCCCCCACTTTACAAAAAGGGTGAAGAAAAATTGGCCATGAACCATGATGGGGAATATTTCAGGTAGAATAATTGCCAACACGCTGTGACCTTGATCAAGTCACTCTAGTTCCCAGGACCAGTTTCTGCATCTGTAAACCAAAAGGTCTGGACTAGATTATCTCTTACATCCCTTCTATGTGTAGAAGTCTGGAGTCTAAAGTCTAGAAAGCAGAGTAAGGTTTGGGGAGTGTTATGTTGACAAAGTATTTTTGAAGAAGTAGGTTTACATGGTCATTTTAAAGGGCATTTTTATAAATATAAAAATACTTTAAAATGTTTTATACTTTTTACTTTTTTGTAAGTATACAAATATTTTACTTATATAAAGTATTAATAATTATTATTGTAATTATTAATAATTATAATAAATATCAATAATTTATAATTATGCAAAATAATTTATTAAATTATTTTTTACTTTTCTACTTTCAAAAAGGTTTTATAAGTGTATGTCATCATCACTTTCTACCTATGGGATATACACACACAAACGTGCACACACACATGTGCACACAACCGTTTTCAGTATGCAGGGAACTTAGCTGTCAAGCTGCCCTCCGAGTAGAACACAGATGCAATGAAGGCAAACACTCTAACTGTTGTAGTAGTTAATGGCTTAACCCCAAGTGGGCACCCAGGCTGGTTACCACTTTAAGAACACCACCCTTCCTTCTCCCTGAAGTCCCTATCCTTTGGAAGTTTAACCCTGGGGACCAGCCAGGTCGTCCTTCTCACCAACTTCTTATGATCTCCCAGAGTGACTGAGACCCAAGCCTTCCAAAGAAGGCTAGAAGCCCATTCCCTGATAAATGGAGAATAATGATTAAGTAACATCACGCAAGTACTATACCTTGTAAGCTCTTCTCGCAGATGTCCAGGGTCCACTGGGAAAAATTTCACCATAAATTTGAAAACAACCTCCTTAGGATCTTAAAACACAATATCTCCATAAGTTTTATTTAAATGTCCATCACAACAGTTACAGGGCTTCTCTCTCTCTCTCTCTCTCTCTCTCTCTCTCTCTCTCTCTCTCACACACACACACACACACACACACACACACACACACACACACTCCCCTCTCCTCTTCCCTCCTCTCCCCAGCACTCCCTCTCACAGACTTTTCATTTAAATTTCAATTTTTCACATTTGTGAGCTGTTGCTATTTTTGAATTGTGCCTCTATGTGGATAACAGTTGGGAAAGTTCTCCTGCCCCTCTTCCTCCCTTCTCTTTCTTTGAGTTTCTTTTTGTAAAGATGTGCCTCGTTTGGGGCCTACTGTGTCCTCTCTTAAGAAGTGTTCCATTTAGAAAAATATACCACTTGCTACTTGGGATTCTGCATTCCTGGCTGAGAGAAGGGTCCAGCTATAGAGGCAGGTGAATATCAGTTGGCTCAAGGATTCATAAAGGGAACTAGAAGTAGTAGGGACTGAGGCCTCTGTGTATCTTAAAATCTACATGAAGAAAACATATCTACTTGCCTTCACTCCTACTTGCATTTGAAAATAAGAAGCTTTCTGTATCAAAAGCAAATACACACATGCAGCATTAACACCATTGATTCAGTAAATATATGTTGAGTGCCTATTGTATGCTAAGCATTGTACTAGAGGCTCCTGGAAATGAAAATACAGTTAAGCACTCAAAGGTTGGTAGAAGAGGCAGACACCTAGACAGACAATCACAGAACCACAAAGTGTTATAAGCCCCGAGTACTGGGTAAGCACAAGAGGGAGAAAAGAGTTTGGAGGAGGTCAAGGAAGGCTTCCTGGAAGAGCTGACATCTGAGTAGGGCTGCCAGATTTAGCAGATAAAAATATAGAACTCCCAGTTAAATTTGAATTTCAGATATACAATGATTACTTGGGACATACTTACACAAAGAAATTAGTCTTTGTTGATCTGAAATTCTAATATAGTTGGGCAACTTCTATTTTATCTGAGAAGCCTACACCTGAAGTTAGTTTTGTTCAAATTAGGAGAGGTAGGAGTATGAAGTGGTCAGAGGCAGAGGTAAAGGCTGAAAAGGCAGGCAGAGTCCGGTGCTTTGAGGATCATGTTAAAGAGTTTGGACTTTATTCTAAGGACAATAGGGAGTCATGGAAGCATTTTTAAGCAGGAGACTGATGTGGTCAGGTTTGTATTTGCAATAGTTCCCTTTGGGAGTAGTGTACATGATGGATTGGGGGGAGTCAGTTGGGAAGCTGTTGGGATGATGTGACAGATTATCAATACGTAGTGGGAAAAGACAGCACTGTGGGAGACACCAACACGTAGAGAGCAGGAGGGGGAAGTGACACGAAACAGCCTTTCCCAAAGTGTGGACTGAAATCCACCTGCAGCGGAAGCAGCTATGGAATTTGTTAAAAATGCAGGTTGCTGGCCCCAAACTCGGGGATGAGGCCCAGCAATATGCATTTTAACAAGAACTGCCCCCTCCTCCCGGCCCGTGATCCTAATACACACTGAAAGTTAAGAACCACCACACTAGATTGTGACATACAGGGTTCGGGGGAATATTTCATGCATAGTAGGCACTCAGATACGACCTGAAATGGATGGACAATGTCTGTGATGGGATAAAACTGAAACACCTCCTGGAAGAAGGTGAATGGCATTGCAGCTTGACATCAAGGATGCTCGAAGATTTACAGGTCTAGCGTCAGAGATGTATTCCTAGAGCCAATCCACAGAGTGCTGTCATTACCAGGGTTCTCGAAATTTACTCAAAGATCCAGCAGCCTGATTTTCCTCATCTCAGGCAAAGTTAAAATGATTTTTTTTAATTGCTAAATTTACTGGATGGATGAAGGATTAAAATAATACATCAAAGCCCTTTTCTCCGCTTATATTAAGGCGAGGAACAGTGTGGTATTGTTGAAATATTTTCAAGTTGTAACTGGGAATTCTATTCCTTAAGTGATTTTCCATACTTACTTTTTACTTGCTTTGTAATGGACTTCAGAAGTTCCAACCAGACCTGTAATAACATTAATGAAAGAATTGGTAGAACATGGCACTGAGTATAGCTTTTTGTTTTTTGGGTTTTTTTTGATAGCAGATTAAAGTCAACATGAAACAAACAAATATCAAGACCCTTTAGACTTCTAAAGATAGTAAGAAACAGCAACGTCAAAGAAATGCTGTGCTTCCACCACACTCAATCTGTCCCCTTCTATTTTCCCAATGACAGTGCACATTGATGATCTATAAACTCTTGCTGTTGACATTTGAGTCACTGCTCCCTGCCTCAGGAGAATGACAGAGGTGTCATATACAAGGCTCATTAGTTGCCACAAAGACTAATGAAGGCATATGGCTCCACATTTGAATCCTACAGCCCCCAAATGCCAGCTTAATAGTCATAATGAGCCTTTCTGGGAAGGAGCCAGATAACAGATCCACCAAGGCAGAACACAGCGGGCAGAACATCGGGAATGTCAGGATGTGAGAGAGGGGCAAGGAGCATTCCCGAATACTACTGGTGAGGTTAGGAGTCTTCAGTTTGGAGGTTGAGGTCCAGCCTCTGGAAAGTCAGAATAAAGCACAGAGACCTCTTCACACAGTGGCAAAAGAGGAGCAGAGGGTGGAAGAGTTTGTGCTTGGCAAACTGAGGTGACTTTTAATAGACAAGGAGGGGAAATAGTTGTTAAATCCACTCATTTTGCAAGGGTTTAAATGGTTTTTCCTTTTGCAGTTGGGGGTTTGAGCCCTGCATATCTAGCTGCAAGCTGCATTTAGAAGCAATTCTAGACACAAAGAACCTATAATGAAACCAACTTACATTGTTTCCAGAATGGCTACAGAATTCTAATCCAAAATATTCCTTTTCAGCAAGATTTAGATGGCTGCAACTCAGGTTAAACAGCGCCTTCCCGGATGACTTTTGCTAAACAAAACAAAGAGACCATAGCACAGTTTGCGATCCTAAGCTGATATTGTTGCTGTAGTGTGGAGTAAAGGGTAGAAGCAACTAGACTCTCTTCAGTTTCCTTTAAGCACTGTTTTCAGGCCCTGTATCCTCCCAAATGTTGTTGAGTTTTCCACACAAATACATGCATCTATCTGTAGATTGTTTTAGCGGTACCTCTTAAAAAGCCTCAGATTAATGACAAACCCTCTTGGAAAAAGACAGCCTTGCACTTAACTACGTATGGCTAGATCTGCAAATCTACCCTTTCAGTGGAATTCTTTCATCAATTCATCCCACAGGCAATTTGAAAGATTTTCCCCAAATTGACAGATAGTTTAATCAAGATGCAAATCTGACCTGCTTAAAATCCTTCAGTGGCTCCCTTCAGGACAAAGTCTCTACTCCTTAGCAGGAAGGCTGGGCCCTTTCCCTCATGTGGCCCTGACTGCCCCTCCAGCCTCATCACTTTCCCTTCCCCCTTCCTTTCTAATAATCGCAGCCTGCTCATGTTTCCCCACACGTCAAGTAAATTCATGTCTCCATGCCTCTGCTCATGTCATTCCTTCTACACAGAACGCCCTTCCCACCTTTCTTTGCTTTGGCTTCCTCCTACTCAGCTCAGATGCCACTCCCCGGGAGACCTTTGGAGCCAAGGGCAACCTCCGTGCTCCCAAACACTCTTGCTTACCTCAAACATGGCACTTCTCACACGGGATGTCTATGTTCCCCGTTAGACTGAATTCCTTCATAGCAGGGGCCTTGCTTTAATTGTCTTGTTACTCACCAGGTCTAACTCAGAGCCTGCCACATACTAGGGGTCTTGAATGTTGGTTGATCCAACATGAAATTGACCAACTTCCTCCTCCGAGCTCCACGAGGAGATTTCATTCTACAGCTTTTCCCATCATAACTGCATCTAGCATACTCCTTTCACATAAGGCCACACATATTTTTTTTTCTTCATAAAGCCCGCATACACTGGGAGCACAAAACAGTCCCTTTTTCAGGCTTCTCTGAGAATAGGAGCTGTGAAGAGCTCTCTGTGAAAATCTCTATGAGCTGAGTGGGGCTGGAGCTGATCTTCAGCCAGCATTGCTGAGGCCGAGGGTTGCAGTTGCAGGGAGGACGGTGATGGGAAAATT
This sequence comes from Orcinus orca, assembly GCF_937001465.1. Taxonomy (NCBI): domain Eukaryota; kingdom Metazoa; phylum Chordata; class Mammalia; order Artiodactyla; family Delphinidae; genus Orcinus; species Orcinus orca. The sequence continues at coordinate 114,184,734 of NC_064580.1, forward strand.
GGGCCCTAGCTGATAGGCACAAAGACACGCTGCTGAAAACCCCTAGTTAAAGCCAAGTCACACGGTGCCTCTGGTGCTGCAAAGGAAGCTGGGTGCAGGGAAATGTAGTTGGAAATCACCGACGCATAGAATTAATGCCAACCTTGAGAGGTCAGAGAGTCCAGCCACCCTCCTCCCACACCCCACCCTCTCCCTCAAGGCAGTCCCACACGGAACAGAACCCACATCTGGTATTTAATAGCTTCCAGGAAGGCGACCTCCCCCATCCCCTTCCCCCAACGACCCCAAATGCTCCCCTCTCCCTTGGACTTCTCTCCACTTGGTTTCGTAGTCCAAAGCTCCATCAACTGAGATCCATGAGGGTTAACCAGGGTCCTATTTTTAAATGCAAATAGGATGCAGAGGGTGAAAGCTACTGCATCCTTAGCGCCTGGAGAGAGGGCTGAGGGAAAGGGGGTTTGATTTTATGTGGGAGGTCACATTGGAGCTGTGATCCAGGAAAAAGGGGTCAGCCCATGGTGGGGTTCGGGGGCTTGAAGGGCATTAGGGGGCAGTGGGGGAGGGGGTGTCTGGGAGGGAGGAGGGAGGGGGCGCTTCTGCCTATGTGGCAACCTTGCCTAGGGCAAGTCCTGACACAGACCATTCCAGACAGATGAAATCGCTGCTATTTTCAAAGTCCTCCAGACAAGGAGCTGTTATGGGATTTTTATTATGAATTAAAAAATTTTCTAAAGAGAGAGAGAGATGACAGCAATACTTTTTCCAACACCAAAGAAACGTTTCAGTCATGAGGACCAAATTCCGTCATAGACTCCAGTTTCTTTGCAAACAATTTAAGAAACTCAAGATTTTCCTTTCTCCTCCTCATTTTTTCTTTCTTTTTTTTTTACCATTGGGGTGCTTAATCATCGCCATTAATGCTGCCACATTCCATGTGTTTGTATATTTAAATGTTTCTGCAGTCACAAAGAATATATAGCCATCCCTGTAAGGTTTCCAATCCAGGCTGCCTTTTTGCTCCTTTCTGTAAGATCCCATACCATGTTTATAAGAATAATCCCCTGATTCGTCCACCCCTGTACATCTTGCCAACTGGCTCTAAAAGCCTTTGGCATTTGTGCATTAGGAGGTCAGGAGCTCATGCGGCTCAAGCTCTCTACCCACATCTCCGGGAGAGGCATTTCCCTTCAACCCTCCGTAGTGTACGTTGAAATTGGCCAGCCTAGTGGAATGTATTGCACAATAGGTAAGGTCTTGGTTCTGTCTTAACATGCAGCCTTTAATTTTTTTCAACCAATTCTTCAACTTGTATGTTATGATTATTTTTCTCATAATATCTCTATATACAACTTTCCTATTTTCTCTTTTCTGGACTTCTGATTCTCTTTTCCATTGCTTGTTCTTGTTTAAGCTGACACTTTTCAACATTCTAATCAAGCTCCTTAGTGGATCTAAATTATTTATCACCGGGCCTCCCACTCAAGGAATTGGAACTCCAATCCTGAACCCTGTCTTATATTCATCTCCCTTGGATTACAGTAGAGCAGTGTTTGCCTTTAAAAAAATCACACACACACATATAATTTAAAACTTTTCAGAACTTGTGTTTATAATCTTCAGCTTACAAGCTCGGTCTTAACCATTGGACACTGATTTCTTGGGGCTCCAAACTCATCTTCTCACGGAAACAATAAATATTCAAGGTGACCGTTTCCAAAAAACAGCCCATCAAATCTTCTATGCACATAGGGCTGTCATATAACAGTTTATTAAAACAAGCCTGTATTGTAATCCTGCTCTACCCACTTACTAACTGGATGAATTGGGGCAAATGTTTTAGCTCACAGATTGATCTCCCTTTTCCAGGTACCTGAAGACAGAAATCATGTGTCTGAGTACCTGGCATTATATACAGTGATTGGAAAAGAGTGGACATTCCATAAATGTTTACTGAATAAATAGATGAATGGATCCGAACTTTTAACTTGATTCATGTGCATTAGCAGGACAGTCCTCTCAAGAGGAAGAACAAATTAGTTACTATGTGACCTAGGGCAAATTACTGAACCGTTCTGAGCCTTGGTTTACTCATCTGTAAAATGGAGATAATAATAGTATTATGTTACAGAGTCGTTGTGTGGATTAATCAAGATAATTCACATCAAGGCCTTAGTACTATGCCTGGCACATCACAAGACATAAGTAATACACACATATATTTATAGATATATAGAGAGAAGAGTCTGGAAGAATACATACCAACCTGTTAACAACATTATTCCTGGAGAGGGGTTTAGATTAAAGGGAACCTTACCTTTTTAGTTTGTACATATCTGGATTCTTTTTTTAAATGAACAGGGACAGTAGAAACTTTCTTAATAAACTTTAATTCAACAACGCACAGAGAATGCTTTCCATTCCCCCTTTAAAACATTGACAGATGCCTAAGTCATGATGAAAGCTCATGGCTAGTAAGCTAATATGACTTTGCACTTCTACATCCATTGACTGAGTCTCAGGCTTGATAATAATTATTTTCTTGAACATATTTTGACAATTCTACTTATTATTGTAATTATACAATTTAATTATATTGTATGTATATCACAAGAATCATGATCACTAATAGCAAGAGTAGTTTCTATGAAAACCAAATTGAAAAAAAATCAATAAGGGGGGAATCCCCCAAAATGTGCTGTCAAATTAGTTTTGGGTAGGACAGCAGTAAAATATTGGGGGATAAAATCTGGAAGGATTCTGTACTCAAATTTTTCCACATTAAATGAACAAATACTGGAAATCATAGATGATGCCTTATGCGTATAAGTCAGAGAAGAAAAATGGAAACACCGATCAGAAGTCCTTACTCAAAATGCCCTTGACCCTGCATCAAAAGCTTGGCATATGAATATAAATGTATACGTTTTATGTTGAAGTAAGAAGTTTAAGGTGTTTGTGTGTAAATGTATGTATTTATTATGATTTTCTGCTTTGGCAAATTTGATCAATTAACTGATCAACAATCACCTTTGATCACATTAGATAACAGAGATTCTAATGCATCCACATAATGACTGTGTACTTCAAAAGAATGTAGGCTACAGAATTAAGGTTTCAGAAAAGGATAAGCTGGAACAACAGCGTATTATTAACAGTAGCATGATAGGCCATTTTAATTTTATAATGTGTATTGTGTTTCTCTGGAAAATATAACAAATATAAGGAAAATTAAAGAGTCTTATAGATGCTTCTCCTGTTTCCAGTGCTGATTCCCACATTCAAAATATTTCTCATGCTCCCCTCAGGAAACTGTTTTTGAAGTCACAGATAATAATCACCCATTCTTCTGATTTTATGGTTATGCCTCATTTTTGAATCCCAAAATATGACTATATAAACTCCAGTGACGACAACAAAATAGCAGAGAGAGAGAGAGAGAGAGAGAGAGAGACCTGTCTCTTCCTGTTTTATAAAGCCATCTGTCCTATCAGGTTAGGGCCCCACCCTTATGACCTCATTCAACCTTAATTACTTCCTAAAAGTCCTATCTCCAAATACAGTCAGATTAATCACATGGGGAGTGGGGTTAGAGGTTCAACATATGAATCTGGGTTGGGGGGATACAATTCAGTCCATAGCAATGACCCAACTTGATAGCCCACTTTAGTTATCATACTTGCTCTTTATGACTTTTGACTCTTTCCAAACACGAAATCCACTCTCAAATAATGAAGATTTGTGAGTCATTTTGGAAGCAATGTGCCCAGTTACAGAAGACCAAAAAGGAGTTCCAAAATGTGCTGAGTACCTGCAATACACAGGAGAAGGCAGCACATCACGGTGGCTAAGAATGTGGGCTCTGAAGCCAGACACAGCTGGCTCTAGTTCTGACCTGTCTACCTGCTAGAGGGGTAATCTTGGGCAGACTATTTAATCTCTCTGAACCTTTGCTTCTTCAGTTGCAAAATAAGACTGTCAAACACAGAAGGGTCACATATTATATGATTCTATTTATATGAAATGTCCAGAACAGGCAAATCTATAGAGACAGAAAACAGATTGGTGGTGGTCAGAGACTGGGGGGAGAGGGGAATAGGGGGTGACTATTAACTAGTATGGGGCTTCTTTTGGGGAGGATGCATATATTCTGGAATTAGATAGTTGTGATGGTTGTACAACAATGAATATACTAAAAACCACTGAATTGTACACTTTAAAAGGATGAATCTTCTGGCATGTGAATGGCATCTCCATTTTAAAGAAGGGTCATAGCGAGCATCTAATGAGACTATTCTTGTCAAGTACTTTACACAGTATCTGGTCCAAAGGAAGAGCTCAAGAAATGTTGACTGTTTATAGGGCGACTATATAATTTATCATCCAAATTGGGACGGTTTTGAGAGTTGACAGGGCACTAGTAATTGTTATATTGTCACAATAGGTGTAAACCAGGACTGTCCTGGACAAACTCTGATGTATGGTCACCTAGTTATTTGTATTTGGACCACTCCAGGGGGTCTGTTTTGACAACGGCAGCATTTATTTGAATATTCAAAATCTGGAATATTAAGAATCAGAGACATGACTATTAGTTTCCCCTCATAGAAACCGGTGTCTGATGATCATTCCTCCAGTAGCAAGTGAATGAGGTACCCTTCAGTCATGTTAACCCTGGTTCCTTATTTTTATAGGTAAGGCTCAACCGTAACAACCACACAAAAAAACAGGGACAGAGAACTGCTTCACCAGTCTTAACCTTCTCCCTAATAAACATTTTAAAAGTCAATCCCTCTCCTTTAACATGTTTTTTCTCCATTCTTTATTCTCTTTTTTCAGTTCTCTTTGTTTTCCTGTTGTAATTTCCCCCTGTGCAAACTCCAGGCTTACTTTTGATGCGTTTGCCCTTTTCCTCCTGTATATGCCTTTACTCTTTTGTGACACTTTCTACAACCCCTTCAATTCAACACACAATACTGAGTGCCTGTTCTGTGCCAGGTACTTTCCTGAACTGCAGGGATACCGAGGTGAACAAGACCCAGGCATTACCACCAAGGAATACATAGGCTGGCAGGAAAGGCAGGCACGTCAACAGGTGATCGCAGTGGTTGGGACTAAGTGTGCTTTTAAGCTTGTATGCAGGGGTTAATGTGATATCACACCCAAAGGGCACCTAACCCAGAAATGTGGGTGAGGGTATAGTACATGGATTCTTTTTTTAAAAATTAATTAATTAAATAATTTTTTGGAGGGCTACATTTGGTCTTCATTGCCACTCAGGGGTTACTCTGATGCGGTGCACGGGCTTCTCATTGCTGTGGCTTCCCTTGTTGCAGAGCACAGGCTCCAGGTGTGTGGGCTTCAGTAGTTGTGGCTTGCGGGCTCTAGAGTGCAGGCTCAGTAGTTGTGGTGCACGGGATTAGTTGCTCCGTGGCATGTGGGATCTTCCCGGACCAGGGCTCGAACCCGTGTCCCCTGCATTGGCAGGCGAATTCTTAACCACTGAACCACCAGGGAAGTCCCTGCATAATGGATTCTTAACAGTGGGGACACCTAATCCAAGATAGGATGCAAGAGTTGGAATTAGCCAGGTGAAGAGGAGGAAAAGAGAAGGGTGTCCGAGGCAGAGATTAGAAAACAGGGTGTGAACAACTCGATTGTAAGCAGTGTGGTGTTCCTAAAGGAGCGAGGGAGATACAGGGACACTGAGCAGGAGCCTCACCAAGATGGGCAGAAATCTTGTAGAAAGTGTAGACCAAGATGCAGAAATCTTGTTCTGCATCTTGGTCTACACTCCCTCACCTCCATCCAGCTCTCTGTTTGTAAGCAGCAATAGGCACACACTTCATTTACAGAGTTTGGACCTTTCTGAAGGAAGGTAAGTCTTCCTCCATTCCTGTTGTCTGCAGGCTACATCCAGAAACCTCAGAACCCTTTAAGTGTTAAACCCTGGGACTGCTCCTTTTAAAGGGCTGTTTCACTTTTCATTAAAAGTGCAAATATCCTGGGGCTTCCCTGGTAGCAGAGTGGTTAAGACTCCGCCTGCCAATGCAGGAGACAAGGGTTCCATCCCTAGTCCGGGAAGATCCCACATGCTGCGGAGCAACTAAGCCCATGTGCCACAACTACCGAACCCACGTGCCAGAACTGCTGAATCCTGTGTGCCTAGAGCCCGCGCACTGCAACGAAGAGCAGCCCCTGCTCACTGCAACTAGAGAAAGCCCACGCAGCAACGAAGACCCAACGCAGCCAAAAATAAATAAATTAAAAAAATATTTTAATGCAAATATCCTGACATTGCAACAAACAACAGCAAAAATCCGACACATATCTTATTCATCTACCAATATAGTCAGATGCAACCAGTTTTCTAAAAACGAAGTTGGACATACTTTCAAAATTTACACTGTGTAAACGACCCGGGGAACTAGGAAACAGAGCTCCTTTGGGGCAGGGCAGAAGAAATTACTGGCCAAGCTATAACCCTCCTGGGGGTTCAACTCCTGGTAAAAAGAGAACTGCTGAGAGTGGTGAGAGGCTAATTACCAGGTAGCTGCAGTTCATTCTAAAATGGAGCCCTCTCTGCAGGCAGTCTAGTCTTTCAGCATCTGGTAGAGAGCAAGGTGCAGTTAGACACATCAAAGAACAAAGAATAAGTAGGATGTCGAGGGAGGCCCTTTCCCCAGAGCCCAGAGGACTCAGCAATAAACCCCGGAGGGAAGAACAGTTTAAATGGGTACTTAAGACTTCCTGGTGGTGGTAAGCAGAGAGAACAAGCCTTGTAGTTGCTTGTGCACGTGTGAAATTCACACCAAATTACAACTGGTTTTTATTTTATTTCTGAAAACATAAAGCAGTTCAAAGTACTGCCTGTGTGATTGATGGAAGGCTTAAAGTTGCTTAAGATTAACAGCTCAGAAAGATTTCCGGCCCACGTGGCTGTCCTAGGGGAGTCCTGAAGGATCAACCTGAGCAGCTGACTGACCACCCGCCCCTTTTTTTCTATTGAAGTAGAGTTGATTTACAATGTTGTGTTAATTTCTGCTGTACAGCAAAGTGATTCAGTTATACCTATATACCACCCTCTTTACCTGCAGCCATGTTGATACTGATTAAACTAAGTTCAGAAGGGAACTCGGGAGTCAGAGAGCTCGTCTAGGCCCTGATAGATGATACTTCCTAGCAGACACCATTTTCAAGCTCTAAGGGAATGATGTATTACTGCCTGAGGCCTTAGGTTGGTTTGGCAATGATCTGGACATGTTCCATCTGATTCATACGCTTTGCTGGAATGTGTCTAAGAGACTCTCCTTGCTCAGAATTGCTCTTCATACTAAGGAAAGAAAAAAGAAAAAAACAGAACAAAACACGATTACCACCCTAATAGCAATCTTGCCCCCACTCCTGGGACATTGAAATTACCATGCCTACATTGGAAAAGCTGTTCAAAAGTGACAGTGTAATAATGGCATTCTCAAGCCAGTGCTCCCAAGTCCTGTCGAAATTACTAGCTACTCGGGTAATTAAAACAATTATAATTGTTTGTTTCCACTTAATGCTTTAGCACTAAATCCACGTGCTGTGTGTGATGCACAACCAGCTTCCAAATGGTAGTCGGCCTTTTCTTTTAAACTTCAGGTTGATAAAACATTCTGTGCATATCTATCAATCTGAGACATTCAGGACACAACAGAGATCATTCAATGTCATATAATCCGGGCCCTTCATTTTATAAGTGGGGAGATTTAGATCCAGACAAGGGAAGAGACTTGCCCAAGATCTTCCAGCAGGTTAATAGCAGATCTGGGATTGGAACCCAGGTCTTCTGGCCTCCAGTAATGGGCTCATTTTATTACACCGGACTGTCCTTAAATATAAAGGGAAAACTAATATCTAGGTGTATGAAGGACAACAAAAAGAGATAAACACCTAAACTTGTTTCTTTGATTCACTCTTTCCTTTCATGTTCACTGTTTTATTTCTTTACCATCTTTTCTCAACTTTCGACTGTACTGTTAACTCACCTTTCTCTTCTTCTGCTTATTATTCCAATGTTTCTCCTTCTTTAGCCTCCCTATCCTTGATTGTTCTACATTCCTGACTCTTCTTTCTAGAATCAGTTTTACTCCGTTTATAAAGTGTTCACTATGTTGCCCAGCAAGGCTGTGAGCAGGTTGGAGGCCACTCTGTTCTGACAGGTTGTGAATTTCACAGAAACTCTATAAAGAAGCCATTAAACAATAATTCCTTTTAAAATGTCTACTTAATAAGAGGCCATGAAACCCAATGTATCAGGGTTACTATGGAGAATCTGTGCTGGCTGAACAGAAAATCTTTTAAAAAAATATTTCAGAAACTATTCCAAGTTAAATGGAATCAAGAGACACATGTGGAGTTTAGGGTTCCATAAGAAAGTAGTATTTCAATGTATAAAATATACACGAGAATGTTAAATTCTGGATGATGGGATTATACTTGCATTTTATTTTCTTCTTTGTGCTTACCAGAATATTCTAATGAATTTATGTTCTGTCATATATAGAAGCTGGATTTGAAAGTTGAAAAAAAAATCAGAAAGAGAAAGACAAATACCATGTGATATCACTTATATGTGGAATCTAAAATATGACACAAATGAACCTATCTATGAAACAGAAACTGAATCAAGGACATAGAGAACAGAATGGTGGTTGCCAAGGAGGAGGGGGTTGGGGGAGGGATGGAGTGGGAGTTTGGGGTTAGTAGACGCAAACTATTATATATAGAATGGATAAACAACAAGGTCCTACTGTATAGCACGGAGAAGTATATTCAATATCCTATGATAAACCATAATGGAAAAGAATATATAAAAAAAGAATGTATATATATGTATTACTGAATCACTTTGCTGTACAGCAGTAATTAACACAACATTGTAAATCAACTACACTTCAGTTTAAAACAAAAGAATCTTAGCATCAAATTTTGAAAAAAAAAGAAAATTGAAAAATAAATGAACCTCTAAAGGACTTCTGAGTAGCAAAATGAGTGGTCATCTGAGCCATCACTCAGGCTAATCTGTCTGTCATGAAGTGTCTCATTCCCCCACCCTTTCAACACCCCTACGTTAGCCAGGTGTGCATGCTTGTCAACACCTGTGGACTAGGTTAAGGGACCAGCTCTGCCCCCCAGCAAGAAGCCTATAAGGGCTTCCTGCCTGAGTCTCAACTTGGCTTCTTGCCAAGCTCCACTCTTGCAGAAGTCACTCAGGACCTGTGATTTCATTCCTCTTTCCCTATGCAGACATCTGCCTGAGTTCTTGACCCTTGTTCACTTAGTCTGTTTACTTGGGTTCCTGCTGTTTGGTTCTGGATTGGACCTACAATGCCCATGGGCTAGGCTCCGCTCAGCTCTGCTCTCCCCTTGAGTAGTCTCCACCTCTGTTGTGCACACCATAGGTATTTCATGAAGATTGTGGTTTAGCAATATAACTTAACTCCTGGGCCTGCTTGCAGCCTTTTATCCCTTTCCTCCCAGCTACCCTGGCATACAGTCATGGAAGTCCTGAGTGCTAACTCCCTCCTGTGGGCCTTGGGGCGACTTAGGCTCTACAACCCAAAGCCTAAGAGTAGCATACTCCTCTCAGTCTGGCTTAGTCTGGGCTGATACCAGGTTTGCAGAACACTGCCGTCCTCCCTCCACAAGGCTACTTCAATACGGTGGATCTATGGTTAGGGTGTGTAACTCAAAACAGTTGTCTGGGATTCTCTAGCTGTACTCAGGGACAAGCACAACCAAGCCCAGAAAAATGTTAATTCATATATTTTATTAAATACTGCACATCTAAAATTCTAATGTACAAGAAAGAAAGGCATGGTATTCTTTCATCGAAATGAGAGAATTCAATCTTTCATTCCTTCAGCAGATAGTTATTGAGCATCTACTATGTTTCTGGTTAACTATACTACAGACCATACGACAGACTGTCACTGATGTCACTGAATTAAGAGAACCTACTGTGTCCTTTTGGGTGCATAACCCCCCTCCACGTTGAGCCCCAAAGAAGGACCTAGCTTTTTTGGCTTCATGCAATTCTCAGATGCCCTATACCTTATCGTTCTAACCCTGTCCATGTCTCTGAACCGTTTCCATTGTTCAGCTGTCCCCTGAAAGCTCCCCAACAGCTCTTGCAGGTCCTCCTTACATCGGGTCAGTTTTTCCCTGAAACAGCCAACCTTGTTGTGTCTGCATCACCACTCCCAACACACACAAGAGCTAACTGCTTAAGATGTGAAATGCCGAGATAACTCCAACACAGTGACTCTTGAAAAACAAACATTAAAGAGATTATAGTGGTCGAGTGCATGGGCTCTTAACCCAGAGTGCCCCATTCAAATCCTGTTTCTACCACTTACTACTCCGTGGCTTTGGGCAACCTACTTCACCTCTCTGCCCAGTTTGCTCATCTGTCAAACAGGGATACTCCATTGAGGGTTTCAGTGAGTTAATATATGTAAAATTTACATTAGTACCTAGTAAATGATAAACATTCTTTTGATATATATTAGCTAGTATCATTACTATTTAGGCTGGAAAGGAAGTGAGTAGTAATTGTGGGCTAGTGGGCAATGGGGTTGATATTTGCGGGGCAGGTGCCACTTTGAGTGGAGCCTCTATTTTGACTGCTTATGCAGCAGCCATTTTTTTTGTTTCTTTTGTATTTTTAACAACTTTATTGGAGTATAATTGCTTTACAATAGAGTGTTAGTTTCTGCTTTGTAACAAAGTGAATCAGCTTTACATATACATATATCCCCATATCTCCTCCCTCTTGGGTCTCCCTCCCTCCCACCCTCCCTATCCCACCCCTCTAGGTAGTCACAAAGCACTGAGCTGATCTCCCTGTGCTATGCAGCTGCTTCCCACTAGCTATCCATTTTACATATGGTAGTATAGATAAATCCATGACACTCTCTCATTCCGTCCCAGCCTACCCTTCCCCCTCCCCGTGTCCTCAAGTCCATTCTCTACATCTGTGTCTTTATTCCTGTTCTGACCCTAGGTTCTTCAGAACTCTTTTTTTTTTTTTTTTAGATTCCGTGTCTATGTGTTAGCATACAGCATTTGTTTTTCTCTTCCTGACTTACTTCAATCTGTATGACAGACGCTAGGTCCATCCACTTCACTGCACATAACTCAATTTTGTTTATTTTTATGGCGGAGTAATATTCCATTGTATGTATGTGCCACATCTTCTTTATCCATTCATCTGTCGATGGACACTTAGGTTGCTTCCATGTCCTGGCTATTGTAAATAGTGCTGCAATGAACATGTGGTACATGGCTCTATTTGAATTATGGTTTTCTCAGGGTATATGTCTAGTAGTGGGATTGCTGGGCATATGGTAGTTCTATTTGTAGCTTTTTAAGGAACCTCCATACTGTTCTCCATAGTGGCTGTATCAATTTACACTCCCACCAACAGTGCAAGAGGACTCCCTTTTCTCCACACCTTCTCCAGCATTTACTGTTTGTAGATTTTTTTCATTATGGCCATTCTGGCTGGTGTGAGGTGATGCCTCGTTGTACTTTTGATTTGTATTTCTCTAATGATTAGTGATGTTGAGCGTTCATTCATGTGTTTGTTAGCAATCTGTATATCTTCTTTGGAGAAATGTCTATTTAGGTCTTCTGCCCAGTTTTGGATTGGGTTGTTTGTTTGTTTTTTTTGGTATTGAGCTGCATTAGCGGCTTGTAAATTTTGGAGATTAATCCTTTGTCAGTTCCTTCATTTGCAAATATTTTCTCCCATTCTGAGGGCTGTCTTTTAGTCTTGTTTATGGTTTCCGTTGCTGTGCAAAAGCTTTTAAGTTTCATTAGGTAACATTTGTTTATTTTTGTTCTTATTTCCATTTCTCTAGGAGGTGGGTCAAAAAGGATCTTGCTGTCATTTATGTCATAGAGTGTTCTGCCTAGTTTTTCCTCTAAGAGTTTTAGAGTGTCTGGCCTTACATTTAGGTCTTTAATCCATTTCAAGTTTATTTTTATATATGATGTTAGACAGTGTTCTAAATTCATTCTTTTATATGTAGCTGTCCAGTTTTCGCAGCACCACTTATTGAACAGGCTGTCTTTTCTCCATTGTATATTCTTGCCTCCTTTATCAAAAATAAGGTGACCATATGTGCATGGGTTTACCTCTGGGCTTTCTATCCTGCTGCATTGATCTATATGCCTGTTTTTGTACCAGTACCATACTGTCTTGATTACTGTAGCTTTGTAATATAGTCTGAAGTCAGGGAACTTGATTGCTCTAGCTCCGTTTTTCTTTCTCAAGATTGCCTTTGCTATTTGGGATCTTTTGTGTTTCCATACAAATTGTGAATTTTTTTGTTCTATTTCTGTGAAAAATGCCATTGATAGTTTGATATGGATTGCATTGAATCTGTAGATTGCTTTGGGTAGTATCGTCATCTTCACAATGTTGGTTCTTCCAATCCAAGTACATGGTATACCTCTCCGTCTGTTTGTATCACCTTTAATTTCTTTCATCAGTGTCTTATAGTTTTCTGCATACAGGTTGTTCGTCTCCTTAGGTAGGTTTATTCCTAGGTATTTTATTCTTTTTTTTGCAATGGTAAATGGCAGTGTTTCCTTAATTTCTCTTTCAGATTTTTCTGCATTAGTGTATAGGAATGCAAGAGATTTCTGTGCATTAATTTTGTATCCTGCTACTTTACCAAATTCATTGATTAGTTCTAGTATTTTTCTGGTACAGTCTTTAGGATTCTCTATGTATAGTGTCATGTCATCTGCAAACAGTGACAGCTCTACTTCTTTTTCTCCAATTTGTATTCCTTTTATTTCTTTTTCTTCTCTGATTGCTGTGGCTAAAAGTTCCAAAACTATGTTGAATAATAGTGCTGAGAGTTGACAGACTTGTCTTCTTCCTGATCTTAGTGAAAATGGTCTCAATTTTTCACCATTGAGAATGATGTTGGCTGTGGGCTTGACATATATGGCCTTTATTATGTTTAGGTAAGTTCCCTGTATGCCTACTTTCTGGAGGGTTTTTACCGTAAATGGGTGTTGAATTTTGTCAAAAGCTTTTTCTGCATCTATTGAGATGATCATATGGTTTTTATCTTTCCGTTTGTTAATATGGTGTATCACATTGATAGATTTGCTTATTTTGAAGAACCCTTGCATTCCTGGGATAAGCCTCAATTGATCATGGTGTATGATCCTTTTAATGTGCTGTTGGATTCTGTTTGCTAGTATTTTGTTGAGGAGTTTTGCATCTATGTTCATCAGTGATATTGGCCTGTAGTTTTCTTTCTTTGTGACATCTTTGTCTGGTTTTGGTATCAGGTTGATGGTGGCCTCATAGACTGAGTTTGGGAGTGTTCCTCCCTGTGCTATATTTTGGAAGGTTTTGAGAAGGATAGGTGTTAGCTCTTCTCTAAATGTTTGATAGAATTCGCCTGTGAAGCCATCTGATCCTGGGCTTTTGTTTGTTGGAAGATTTTTAAACACAGTCTCAATTTCAGTGCTTGTGATTGGTCTGTTCATATATTCTATTTCTTCCTGGTTCAGTCTCGGAAGGTTGTGCCTTTCTAAGAATTTGTCCATTTCTTCCAAGTTGTCCATTTTATTGGCATATAGTTACTTGTAATCTCTCATTATCCTTTGTATTTCTGCAGTGTTAGTTGTTACTTCTTTTTCATTTCTCATTCTATTGATTTGAGTCTTCTCCCTTTTCTTTTGGTGAGTCTGGCTAGTGGTTTATCAATTTTGTTTATCTTCTCAAAGAACCAGCTTTTAGTTCTACTGATCTTTGCTATCATTTCCTTCTTTTCTTTTTCATCTATTTCTGATCTGATATTTATGATTTCTTTCCTTCTGCTAACTTTGGAGAGTTGTTTTTCTTCTTTCTCTAATTGCGTTAGGTGTAAAGTTAAGTTGTTTATTTGAGATGTTTCTTGTTTCTTGAGGCAGGATGGTATTGCTGTAAACTTCCTTCTTAGAACTGCTTTTGCTGCATCCCATAGGATTTTGGTCATCGTATTTTCATTGTCATTTGTTTCTAGGTAGTTTTTGATTTCTTCTTTCATTTCTTCATGGATCTCTTGGTTATTAAGTAGTGTATTGTTTAGTCTCTATGCGTTTGTATTTTTTACAAATTTTTTCCTGTAATTGATATTTAGTCTCATAGCATTGTGGTCAGAAAAGATACTTGATATGGTTTCAATTTTCTTAAATTTACCAAGGCTTGATTTGTGACCCAAGATATGATCTATCCTGGAGAATGTTCCATGAGCACTTGAGAAGAAAGTGTATTCTGTTGTTTTTGGGTGGAATGTCCTATAAATATCAATTAAGTCCATCTTGTTTAGTGTATCATTTAAAGCTTGTCTTTCATTATTTATTTTCATTTTGTATGATCAGTCCATTGGTGAAGGTAGGGTGTTAAAGTCCCCTACTATGAGTGTGTTACTGTCGACTTCCCCTTTTATGGCTGTTAGCATTTGCCTTATGTATTGAGGTGCTCCTATGTTGGGTGCATAAATATTTACAATTGTTATATCTTCTTCTTGGATTGATCCCTTGATCATTATGTAGTGTCCTTCTTTGTCTCTTGTAATAGTCTTTATTTTAGAGTCTATTTTGTCTGATACGAGAATTGCTACTCCAGCTTTCTTTTGATTTCCATTTGCATGGAATATCTTTTTCCATCCCCTCACTTTCAGTCTGTATGTGTCCCTAGGTCTGAAGTGGGCCTCTTGTAAACAGCATATATATGGGTCTTGTTTTTGTATCCATTCAGCCAGTCTATGTCTTTTGGTGGGAGCATTTAATCCATTTACGTTTAAGGTAATTATCAATATGTATGTTCCTATTACCATTTTCTTAATTGTTTTGGGTTTGTTATTGTAGGTCTTTTTCTTCTCTTGTGTTTCCTGCCTAGAGAAGTTCCTTTAGCATTTGTTGTGAAGCTGGTTTGGTGGTGCTGAATTCTCTTAGCCTGTGCTTATCTGTAAAGCTTTTTATTTCTCTGTTGAATCTGAATGAGATTCTTGCTGGGTAGAGTAATCTTCACTGTAGATTTTTCCCTTTCATCACTTTAAGTATGTCTTGCCACTTCCTTCTTGCTCACAGAGTTTCTGCTGAAACATCTGCTGTTAATCTTATGAGGATTCCCTTATATGTTATTTGTTGTTTTTCCCTTGCTGCATTTTTTTTCTTTGTGTTTAATTTTTGATAGTTTGATTAATATGTGTCTTGGTATGTTTCTCCTTGGATTTATCCTATATGGGACTCTCTGCACTTCTCAGCTTATATAATTAGTACTGGTCATTCGGGCTCAGGTTAGATATCTTCTCCCTCTATGCAGGAGCACAGGCTCTAGGAGCATGAGCTTCAGTAATTGTGGCGTGTGGACTCAGTAGTTGTGGCTCATGGGCTCTAGAGCGCAGGCTCAGTAGTTGCGGTGCATGGGCTTAGTTGCTCCGCGGCCTGTGGGATCTTCCCAGGCCAGGGCTGGAACATGTGTCCCCTGCATTGGCAGGCAGGTTCTTAACCACTGTGCCACCAAGGAAACCTGTCTGACCATCCCTGCAACAAACACACTTCAATCTGTGTTAGGTGCCCCTCTCCTGTTGTGCCATTAAAAAACTCTTTGCCACTGCGTTGTATAGATCATACTGTAGTGTACCTGGTTTTTTACATTCTGATTCTTCCACTAAACTATACTGTCTTTGAGGTCAGGTACTACTTCTTATTTTTCTCTGCATCCTCATTAGCCAACCCAGTGTATGGAAGCAATGAGGGCTCATAAGAAGTTGTTAAGTGAGTGATGAATGAATGAAGCAGGATAGTAATACCTATTTAACATACTTATTAACTAATGATTGTATGAAATAATGTAAGTGGAAATTTCTGGAACATAGGCCAGGAAATTGTATCTCATAGCATTGAAGGCAATTGACAGTAACTTTATGACAGATCTCGTGAAATCATTTGAAATATTCTGAGTATGAAATTCTGGAGAACCTTTGTCTTTGTTTAAGTCTGTTGAAAGGTGAATTTTGTCATCATAGAAGGAATCTCAGAGGACAAAAGACCTCTTGTTTAAGACAGCTAAGCCCAGCGATTAGTGGTGAGGCGCCATGCCTAAGTGCTTTCAGGGCCTGGGGTCAGCTAGCCCAGACAGACCCCCCCTTCCACCCTAGCTCCACACCTTGGACCCAGAAGAGAAGGAGGAAGTGGGTAAGGAGAAAGACAGGGAATAAAGGAAAGGAGGCTGGAGTAAGATTCTGTGGGGGTAATAATTGTAACTTTTGCATAGCAGCTGTGTTTAGAACAGGCAAGCTATACATCAGAGAGTTCCTCAGCCCCCAGAGAAGAGAAGTGCCCCCCCGAACGCCTGTCACTTTGCATGCTTCCTGAGCTCTGCGGCCTTCAGCAGATCTTCCCTGCTGAAGGTGCCTTGCCCTGGCATTTCATTGGCCAATTCCTTCCTACCTCCTGTGGTGTCAATGATCTGTTCAGGGTGGATCTCTCAGCAGTAGAACTGGTCTAACCAAATGTTTTTCCAGTTCTGACAGTCTGGCACACAACTGCTTAGTGGCACCCAGTATCACAAAGGCCAGCATCGCTCTCTGCTGCTGGGATAACATGCTCCAGGTCCTTTTAGGAAATTGCTGGGTCAGTCCTGCCACCTCCTGGGTGGTTCTGCCCCTCAAGCCAAGCCCTTTTGACCCCAAGATATTGGACTCAGCTCAGCCAGTTTGAAGAATTTCTGTCGCTAAGTTGCAAGTGACAACTGCACTGTCTTAAACCACAAGCTAAGGCTAAGCTCTTATTAGTGTAATATATTTGTATTTGTGACTGGTCAAATAAGGATGCAAACACAAAGTAAATGACATTTAATAGAAAGAGAGAAACTCCTGTAGAATCCAGAGGAATCTTGCCCTCGAGCAAGTTTCACTCTGAGAGAAGTTCTGCAGAGAGCTCTTGCTACAGGGTAGGGAGCCTCAGCTGGTCCTCCCCAGCACCCAGGCAGCAGGTGGGGCCCTGCACTGTTCTGAAAGGTGAAGGGGTGGCAAGGCCCCAACTAACTGAAACCCTTCACAGAGATTCCCACGAGTGCAGACTTGAACAAACGTCCAACCGCCACCCACCCAGCTCCAAAGAGAGTTCCCCAATCCCCACCTCCAGCACCTCGAATGTTCTTGGCTTCAGGCTCCCTCTTCCTGTCAGCTGTGGGCTTGGGAAGAGAAGGGGCAGGAGAGGGGTGGAGTGGGAAGGCTTGAGTCCAGGCCTCTCCTCTGAGCTCAAGCATCAGGAGAACAGCCTGACAGCCAGGTGACCGCAGATACGATATGGGAGCCCTAGAGGGGTATGACAGGCAGCACCTAAACCACATTTGGCCCACAGTTCCACCTGGCCCCTGGCCAGACAAAGCACAAGCACTTTCTTTCTTTTTCAGTTCAATTTATTCTCTGAATCAACAAACCTTAGGCTATGAGGGGCAAAGCAAATTCAGGAGTTTAAACAAAGGCATTCATCAGGCAGCTGGGGCCCCCTGCAATGAAAAATAAATCCCTGGCAAAGAAATGGTCAACATTGGCTAGCCTGGGACATTATGACTCCAGGATGATTTTCTCTGATGTGGTTTAGAAGCTCCTTTGCTTGGAGTATTGTACTTTGTACAGGCAGAGGGGTGGGGATGAGCTGATACGGTCAGCCTGTTGGTCAGTCTGTCATCAAACAGTGATTGTGCAACTAGTGTGGGGCAGGAACTAGAGGATACGTTATCATGTCCTGGAAAACCAGGAAGCTTTACAACACATTATAGCAATCCCACTCGAGTCACAAGCCCACCACCAAACCAATGACCAGCCAGGGTTTTTTATTTTTTTCTGAAGTGTGAACTTATTCCATAAATGTATGCTTTATATTTAAGTTATATTTCACAATACAAACATAATGCTTTTAAATGCATAGTTTCAAACAATTTTTTTAAAAAAATTGTTAAAAATTGAAGTATAGTTGATTTACAATATTGTGTTAGTTTCAGGTGTACAGCAAAGTGATTCAGTTATACATATACCTATATATGTATATTCTTTTTCAGATTCTTTTCCATTATAGGTTATTACAAGGTATTGAATATAGTTCCCTGTGCTTTACAGTAGGTCCTCATTGTTTATCTATTTTATATATAGTGGTGTGTATATGTTAATCCCAAACTCCTAATTTATCCCTCCCCCCTCCTTTCTCCTTTGGTAACCATAAGTTTGTTTTCTATGTCTGTGAGTTTGTTTCTGTTCAGCCAGGGTTTTGAAACTAGACAGACTGGGGCTTGAACCCCAGCTCACTCATTAACTTAAATAGCAATGTGACCTTGGGTAAGTCAACCTTTCTGCACCTTGGTTTACATGCCAGTAAAATAAAGATAAAAATAATGTTCTAGGCCTCATCAGCTTGGAATATTGCTGCTTGGATATAAGTATCAGGATGTGCATCCACCACCTAAATTTGGAGCCAAATTCCACAAGACATCAATGTAGCAAATACCTTTATAGCACTTGCTAGCACTGTTCTAAGTGTTTTACATATATTAATTCATTTAACCTTTGTCACAATCTTATAGAATGGGTATTAATACTATTTCCATCTTATAGATGAGAAAGCCCAAGGCACAGACAGGTAATGGAACTACCCTAGATAGGACACTCATTTGATTTGTGTGAACATAACATGAAGTAGTGCATGCAAAATTCACCTAGAACATAGGCTATTGACAAATACTATCCATGATTAGTAGTCAGTAGTATTGTTGTTATCATTATTATTAACTGTGTTAGTGTTACTATGAGTAGCTACCACAGAGTAATTTAAAATGTAGTTAAACACACTGGCTTAGAGGCCAAGATGGCCGAGTAGAAAGACCCTGATCTCACCTCCTCTCATGGGCACACCAAAATTACAACTATTTATAGATTAACTATCGATGAAAAAGACTGGAACCTACCAGAAAAGATCTTCTATAACTAAAGATATAAAGAAGGAACCATGATGAAACAGGTAGGAGGGGTGGAGTCACAGCATAGTCAAGACAAATACCCCTAGGTGGGTGACCCACAAACAAGAGAATAATTACAATTGCAGAGGTTCTCCCCAAGGATCCAAGGGTCTAAGCCCCACATTGGTCTGCCCAGCCTGGGGTTCCTGTGCCAGGAATACAAGCCCCCAGAACATTTGGCTTTGAAGGCCAGCAGGGCTTACTTTCAGGGGACCCAGGGGCTGTGGGAAATAGAGACTCCACTCTTAAAGGGCACAGACAAAATCTCACATGCTCTGGGACCCAGTGCAGAAGCAGTAATGTGAAAGGAGCCTGGGTCAGACCCACCTGCTCATCTTGGAGAGCTGCCCAGAGAGGAAGGAGGCAACTGGAGTTCACCCTGGGGACATAGACACTGGCGGCACCCATTTCTGGGAGGTCCTTCTACCACGTGGAGACTGGTGCAGGCAAATGCCATTTTGGAATCCTCCCTCTGGCTCCTTAGCCTCAGGACCCAGCCCTGCCCACCCCCACCAACCTGTAAACACCAGTACTACTGGGATGCCTCAGGCCAAACATCTAACTGCAGGGAGACACAACTCCACCTACCAGCAAGCAAGCTGAGACCACAGCCACCCCTGGACATGGCCCTATCCACCAGAGGGCCCAGGACTCAGCCTCACACACCATTGCAGAGGCACTAGACCTGGGACCCTCTGGGCCCTGCAGCCAGAGACCCCAGGACCCAGATCTACCCACCACTGAGCAGGCACCAGCCCCAGGATCTTTGGCTCTGCCCAACAGCAAGCCTGTTCTAGCCTTGGGACCAGCCTCACCCACCAGCAGCAGGCAGACTCCAGCCCCAGGACAACCACAGACTGCCAACACAGCCCACCTACCAACAGACCAGCACTAGCCCAAGGACCAGATGAGCCCAGACCCCACCTACCAGCAGGCCAACACCAGCTCTGAGACCCCTGGGTCCTGCAGCCAGACCCCTGGACTCAGCTCTGCCTACCAATGGGCCAGCACTAGCCCCAGGACTTGGCTTCACCCTGTGGTTGTCAAGCACCAGCCCTGGGATCTCCTGGACCCTGACTCCAGTGAGCCAGCACTAGCTTTGGTGCCCCAGGTGTTCCACAGACAGCCACCTTGTGACCCATCCCCACCAACCAGCAGCCAGTAGCCTCTACACAAGGCAAAACCTGGCAACCAACCAGACTTAGGGCCAGCCACACCTACGAAACCACACATTGTAGTCAACCTGCTACAACAGAAGGACCCACGCAGCCACATGGGGGCACCCCTAGAGCATATAGCTGGTGACTAGAGGGGAGTGCACTGCTCGGATGCATAGGACATCTCCTACAAAAGGTCACTTCTCCAAGATCAGGAAACATAACCAACCTATCAGATACATAGAAATAAAGAACAAATTAGGCAAAATGAGGCAACAGAGGAACATATCCCAAATGAAGGAACAAGATAAAACCCCAGAAGAAGAACTAAGTGAAGTGGCGATAGGAAATCTACCCAAGAAAGAGTTCAAGGTAATGATTGTAAAGATGATCAAAGAACTCAGGAGAAAAATGGATGAACATCAAGAAGTGAGGAGTTTTTAATAAAGAGTTAGAAAATGTTAAGAACAACCAAATAGAGATGAATAATATGATAACTGAAAGAAAAAATACACTGGAAGGAATCAATAGTAGACTAGATGATACAGAGGAATGGATCAGTGAGCTGGAAGACAGAGTAGTGGAAGTCACTGAAGCTGAAAAGAAAAAAGAATGAAGAGAAATGAGGACAGTTTAAGAGAATAACATCAAGAATAACATCAAGTGTACTAACATTTGCATTATAGGGATCCCAGAAGGATAAGAGAGAGAGAGAAAGAGGCAGAGAACATATTTGAAGAAATATTAACTGAAAACTTCCCTAACCTTGGAAAGGAAACAGGTGTCCAAGACCAAGAAGCACAGAAAGTCCCAAACATAGTCAATCCAAAGAGGCCCACACCAAGATATAGTGTGTGCAGATGACATGATACTATACATAGAAAATCCTAAAGATGCCACCAAAAAACTACTAGAGCTCATCAATGAATTTGGTAAAGTTGCATTTCTATACATTAAAAATGAAGTATTAGAAAGAGAAATTAAGGAAACAATTCCATTTATGATTGCACCAAAACAACAAACTTACCTAAGGAGGTAAAGGACCTATTCTTAGAAAACTATAAGACACTGATGAAAGAAATTGGAGACCACGCAAACAGATGGAAAGATATACCATGTTCTTGGATTGGAAGAATTAATATTGTTAAAATGACCATACTACTCAAGGCAACCTACAGATACAATGCGACCCCTATTAAAATACCAGTAGCATTTTTCACAGAACTATAACAAATAATTTTAAAATATGTATGGAAACACAAAACCCCCAAATAGCCAAAACAATCTTGAGAAAGAAGAACAGAGCTGGAAGTATCATGCTCCCTGACTTCAGACTACACTACAAAGCTACAGTAATCAAAACAGTATGCAACTGGTACAAAAACAGACATATAGGTCAATGGGACAGAATAGAGAGCCCAGAAATAAACCACACACTTTTGATCAATTAATCTATGACAAAGGAGGCAGGAATATACAATGGAGAAAAGACAGTCTCTTCAATAAGTGGTGCTGGGAAAACTGAACAGCTACATGTAAAAGAATGAAGTTAGAACATTCTCTAAGACCATATACAAAATAAACTCAAAATGGATTAAAGATCTGAATGTAAGATTGGAAACCATAAAACTCCTAGAAGAAAACATAGAACAGTCTTTGACATAAATTGTAGCAATATATTTTTTGGATCTGTCTCCTAAGGCAAAGGAAACAAAATAAAAAATAAACAAGTGGGACCTAATTAAACTTAAAAGCTTTTGCACAGCAAAGGAAACCATGGACAAAATGAAAAGTCAGCCTACTGAATGGGAGAAAATATTTGCAAATGATTTGACCAATAAGGGGTTAATATCCAAAATATATGAGCAGCTCATACAACTCACTATCAATCAAACAACCCAATTAAAAAATGAGCAGAAGACCTGAATAGACATTTTTCCAAAGAAGACATAAAGATGGCCAACAGGCATGTGAAAAGATGCTCAACATTGCTAATCATCAGGGAAATGCTAATCAAAACAACACTGAGATATACTGACAGAGAAAGACAAATATCATATGACATCACTTATATGTGGAATGTAAAGAAATGATGCAAATGAACTTATTTATAAAACGGAAACAGACTTACAGACATAGAAAACAAACATATGGTTACCAAAGGGGATAGCAGGGGTGACGCGGGGGAGAGAGATAAATTAAGAGTTTGGGATTAACATATACACACTACTATATATAAAATAGGTAAACAACAAGGACCTACTTATAGCAGAGGAAACTATAGTCAATATCTTATAATAACCTATAATGGAAAATAATCTGAAAAAGAATATATGTGTGTGTGTATGTGTGTGCGTGTGTGTGTAACTGAATCACTTTGCTGTACACTTGAAACTAACACAATATTGTAAGTCAACTATACTTCAATAAAAAATATTTTAAAAAACAATGATATATCACCTCACACCTGTCAGAATGGCTGTCACCAAAAAGAACACAAATAAACACGGGTGAGGATGTAGAGAAAAGGGAACCCTTGAACACTGTTGGTGGGAATGTAAATTGGTGCAGCCGCTATGAAAAACACTATGGAGTTTTCTCAAAAAACTAAAAATAAAGCTACCACATGATCCAGCAATTCCACTCCTGGGTATACATCCAAAGAAAACAAAAATACTAATTTGAAAAGATACATGCACCCCAGTGTTCATAGGAGCATTATTTACAATAGTCAAGACATGGAAGCAACCTAAGTGTCCATTAACAGATGAATGGATAAAGAAGATGTGATATATATATGGATGGACCTGGAGGGTATTATGCTTAGTGAAATAAGTCAGATGGAGAAAGACAAATACTATATGATATCACTATATGATATCTATATGATATCAAATACTATATGATATCAAATACTATATGATATATGATATGTGGAATCTAAAAAAGAAAACAAACTAGTGAATATAACAAAAGAGGTACAGACTCACAGATATAGAGAACAAACTAGTGGTTTTCAGTGGGGAAAGGGAAAAGGTGAGGGGCAAGATTGGGGTAGGGGATTAAGAGGTATAAACTATGTATAAAATAAATAAGCTACAAGGATATATTGTACAGCACAGGGAATATAGCCAATATTTTATAATAACTACAAATGGAGTATAATCTATAAAAATTGTGAATCACTATGTTGTACACCTGAAACTAATATGATATTATAAATCAACTATGCCTCAATTTAAAAGAAAAGTATACCTCAATTTTTTTTAAAGTATCAAGTTAAAAAATTTTTAAATTAAATGTCGTTAAAGATAAAGGGTTTGGCTGTTTCCATCTGCTTCCTTAAAGGAAGCCCACCATAATTTTAGGTAACTCTAGACAGTTATTATGGACCCTCTCAGGATTAATGACTCCAGGGGGGGAAGAGCAAATCCCCTGGGGCTGCTGACTAAGCAAAGGGCAAGCCGCTCAGAAAAGCAGGATGAATTAACCCCAGGAAGCCCCAGAGGAAGAGCAAATGAGGGGAAACACAGCTCTGTTTTGCTTGGAGGTGGGCTGCAACATCAAGTGTTATCAAAAGAAACTTCAAGTTGAGGGTGAAAGACTGTTCTCTGTTGGTTTGCAAAGTATAGAAATAAAAAGGTCTCTAAGCAAGGGAGAGGGGAATTAACATGCTTTTAGCACATTCTTTGCATCAGGAACCTTACCTCTGGTACTTCATTCATCTTTACAATGATTTCATGAGGTAGGTGCTATGATTATTGCAATTTTAGTGATAAGCGCACAGGCTCAGAGAGGTGAAGTGACTCACATAATGTTCCACACCTTAAAATTGTTAGAGCTGGCAAGATATGGAAAGAACCTAAACAGCCATTAACAGATGAATGGATAAAGAAAATGTGGTATATATAAACAATGGAATATTACCCAGCCATAAAAAGAATGAAATAATGCCATTTGCAGCAACATGGATGGACCTAGAGATTATCATACTAAGCGAAGTAAGTCAGACAAAGACAAGTACCATATGAAATCACCTGTATGTAGAATCTAAAATATGACACAAATGACCATATGTACAAAACAGGAACAGACTCACAGACATAGAAAACAGACTTGTGGTTGCCAAGCGGGAGGGGAGGTTGGGGAGGGGTGGATTAGGAGTTTGTGATTAGCGGATGCAAACTATTATATATAGGATGGATAAACAACAAGGTCCTACTGTATAGTACAGGGAACTATATTCAATATCCTGTGATAAACCATAATGGAAAAGAATATGAAAAAGAATGTATATATGTATAACTGAATCACTTTGCTGTACTGCAGAAATTAACACAACATTGTAAATCAGCTATATTTCAATAAAATAAACTTTAAAAAAATTTTTAGAGCAGAGACTAGAATTCAGGTCTGCCCAAATCCAGATATATTCCTCTTCCCATATTCCCATCAATAAATCCAAAACAAAACTCCTTGCCCACCCTAAACTTGCTCCTTTTATTCTGTTTCTCTGTCTTGGTGAATGGAGTCCACCATCCACACCATTACTTAAGCCAGAAATTTGGATGTTATCTAGGCTCCTCAACTCACCTCCTGTATCCAGGCTGACATCAAATGCTTCTAGAAATTCTACCCCATTAACATCTTTTGTATCCATCCTTTCTGTCTGTCTCCACCATTCTCTATCGGGCTGGAATATTGATGTTTGGGCATATGTGTTAGGATAGAGGCTGGCTATCTAAAATTGGAGCCACTGAACTTGAAACTATTATTCCGATTCTACCTGGCATCTCCAGCACTTAGAACGCATATTTCATTAAATATTGGATGAGCAAATGAATGCATAAATTAATGAGTTAACAGATGCTAATATCCCCGTTTTGAGCTTCTTAAGCTCTTTAGTGATTCTCTATCACCTTCAGGATAAAGCCCAAACTTCATATATATACCACTTGACCCAAATGATATAACTGCTGACCACCTCTGCTCCACCTTGAATTCAAGCTACTCTCCATCTTCCTTTCAACACTCCATTCTTCACTCACACTGACCTTTTTTTTTCCATGAAAGGGCCATGTTCTCTTTTGCACATTGGCCTTCAATCTTTCCCTTGTGTAACCACCATACAACCCCCTTCCCCCAGCTTCCACTTTTCACCTCCTTAGCTCCTACTCAGCAACTTAAATGGTATATTATTTGGAAAGTTTTTCCTAACACCCCAAGTCCAAGTTTTTAGCATTGATAGAACTAAGTCCGAGATAGGTTAAGTGACTTGCCCAAGGCCACACAGCTTGGAAGTAGCAGAGTCAAATTTTCTTCCTGCTTTATCAGACTCCAAATATACATTATATCCTTTATATCACAACTCAGGGAGATAACGGGTTAAGTGACTGGCCCAAGATCACACCCCTAAAATGGTGCAGTTTTTGTAGTCCCAAATCCAGGTACATTTTGCCACACCAGAGCAATTCCATTTCACTGGTGTTGAAAGAGTTTTTCTTTATGAAGGGGAGGGGTATCTATTTTGCTATTGACGAAACTACAAAAGATTCCTCATCATTATAAATTGAAAAACCAGCTCCTGGACAAATATCCCAAGGGTAAATACCACTACCAATAAAAAAATCACTAAGCAGTTCTTGGCTTTCTTATCCAGCTTGAATAGTGCTCAGTCCTGGCAATGCTTCCCCTCTGCCTCATTCCAGAAAATGAGGCCTGGTGGCCTTTATGATGGGCTCCCAAGGGAATGGGGTAAGCTGACTCACTATATTCTCTCACTGGGTAAGCCACTAGGTACCACTGTGCTGGTCAATACAGTCACTTAGCAATCAGGTAAATGTAAGTCTTGAGATGTTTCAAACCTCTTATTTTGACCTTAGCTTCCAAAAACCATCAAAATAAAATGTGCTTTTGGGGGCTTCCCTGGTGGTGCAGTGGTAGAGAGTCCACCTGCCAATGCAGGGGACATGGGTTCGTGCCCCGGTCCGGGAAGATCCCACATGCCGCGGAGTGGCTGGGCCCGTGAGCCATGGCCACTGAGCCTGGGCGTCTGGAGCCTGTGCTCCGCAACGGGAGAGGCCACAACAGTGAGAGGCCCACGTACCGCAAAAAGAAAAAAAAATGTGCTTTTGGGAATTCACAAACAACAGCTGCTCTTCCCCTTCACTATGCTTCTACAAAGATAGAACTGCAGCAGGCAGGAGGCATATCAGACAGAACTGTGTCAAGTATGGTGATGGGATTATTGTTTTGAAAACTCTCCATCTAAACCTCAGAGAAGCAAACAGTTCAGTCTTAAAAGGAGGTCACCCTCCAAGGATGCTCATTATTACTACTGGTATCTGTGGCTATTGGGAGGTTCCTAGTAAAGCTAGAAACCTGACCTTCTCTATTCTGAGTGCTCAGAAGCCTTAGCTTTGGTCTTATCCTCCCTTTTTCTATCCAGAAAAGTCCCAGTCCCCATGTTAAAGAGGCAAAACTAAAACACAAAAATCTTCAATTTTTTTGGCCATGCCACACAGCTTGTGGGATCTTAGTTCCCCAACCAGGGATCAAATCCATGTCCGCTGCAGTGGAAGCATGGAGTCCTAACCACTGGACCACCAGGGAATTTTCAGTTATCTTTAAAATCGTTACCTTATTCCATTTCTCCTCCTGCTTACCCACTCCCATCATCATTCTGGAGAGTCCTACCAAGTGCAACACTAGAGATGCTGTTGATATTTAACAGTGATCAATTTCGTCAAATAAATTGACTTGAAAACTAAGATGAGGTTTTTACCAAACAGATTTTCTTCATTGGATTAAACTTCGGTGGGCATATTCCAGCAATTCTGGAGTCCCATATCTATCCTGCATCCCCAAAGACTCTTGGAAATTCAGAAAGGAAAAGTTTGACTAATATTCTCAGAGAGTTCATATGTAAATATCAGCACCCCGTGTCTCAGATTACAGATATGCAAAGAAGCTTCAAAAAACCAGGACATTTCAGGGGTCAGACGCTCTTCTCAGTAATCTAACTGAAGGCATTAACAAATTAAAGACATGTCAATCGCAAAGGGAGTTTGTCAACCATGCAATGAGAGGAAAAGGAATCACTGAAGCCCAAGTTGGCAGCTCCCAGCCAGCACTGCCCAGGCGAGAGTGTTCCCTTGCTCAAGAACTTTACTTACCCATATGGTAGAGTCGACTGTGCCCGGAACAGGGCCTGGAACATACTAGGATCTCAATAATAATTTGTTAATGAAATGACTAAATGAATGAATAAGTGACTTAAAAGGTGTCAATGACAGGGCCTTTGTGGAGACAGATGCATTATCAGGCTATTCAGTACTAGGATCATAGATCTAATTCCTTTCAATCTGACTCTTCTGCCCTTTGGCATATTATGTAACTGATGAGAGAACCCTAGTGTTCCCAGTCCCACTGTAAATGGTAACACTGGCCTCCTGATTTTAAAATACCAGTTTCTGACTTCAGATTTGTGGAGTGCTGACAAATCAGGCTTCTGAGTCTGTAGTCCTGAGCCAGATCTTGGACACCAGCAAACTCACTAAGATAATGCTACTGGGGGTGGAATAAAGGGTTCTGGATGTCAATTAGCCTAATCCAGGTGACATTATTCTATCTGATCATCATATTTCTACTACTGTACCTTCTGTAAAAACAACACTAACGCCCAAGATGCCATTATTTCCTCCCAAGCAACCAATTATTTTCTTAAATCTTATCTTGAAGAACAATTGTCCCTGGGACTGATACATGCCTCTTGAGACTTCTACTAATTGGTTCATAACAGTCATTAAAGCCTTACTGTATGCCAAATTCTATGCCCTTTGAGGGCCACAGAAACTAATGTGCAGTGGCAATATTACAGGACTAGGCGGCTACTGACAGATGAGTCTTCGGATACAATTGTACGTGGGGTCGTGGGAAGAGTCCTGGATTGGAAGTCCCAGCTCTGCATTCATCTTTTCCCTACTTTCACTCACAGGGTGGAATGGAGGATCAAATGAACTAATGGATGTGAAATTGCTTTTTAAATTTTTGTGTTATCCATTGGCGACCCTCTACTACTACTATTATCATCATCATCATCATTTTCATTATCATTATCATCATCATGATTATCAGTCTACTACTGTTAAGGAGAGAAGATACAGTTAGATGGCCGTATGCTAACTTAAGGTTCCATTTCCCTCAAGACTAAGCTGCCCATGGGACCACAGTTAGTGCTACTGCCACTCTCGGTAATGCCACGATTGCTACTTACAGAGCAGCCCTCCACAGAGCAAACGGGATCAGATGCTGTGACACCCAAATTGCTGGGTATCAAATCTCTCCCATTATCTTCCCAAGGAACACTGTGTGTTGCAGCTGGAAGGAACAGTCTGACTTAAAGCCAAATCATGCTGGCTTCAAGTTGCTAGAATCAGCTCCTCGGAAGGTGAATTTTGTGAAGCTAGGGTACTGTGCCTCCCACCCACCCCCCATTTAATTGGATCTGTATTTGAGCTGTACATTCAGAAAGCTCTTCTGTCACTTTTTGTCAAAGATTTCTCTTTGAGTAGCTTGAAATATCTATTAAAAATTTAGCCTAAAGCAGTGTCTTTTGAATCCCCAGCTCACTAATTCAGGTACTGGAGCACTGTGAGTGTACACCACCAGCCTGCAAATGGATAAACTACTCAAAAGACATTTTCCACCCCTTAAATACAGTTCCAAGAAAGAATAGGAAATGCCTCATACCTCTAATGGAAGCTATTTGCTACAAAAACAAATCATCAGGTCCGTGGAGCTAGAAATGCCTTTTGCAAATAAAAGTGAAAGGAAGAGACAGCAAAACAGCAGCTGAAACCATGCAGTCATCACCCACAAAGCACATGATTCAAATAAAAATGAAATACTTATTTGAAAAATGGGTTACCTACACACCCAAGAGCAGTTGTCAGTTTATGTATAAAGGAAAACAACCAGCATTTTGTATGAATTTCAAAGGAAATGAACTATTTGTTCCTTGTTAGTAGCTACTGTAAATATCAGAGCAAATAGCATTTTTTTGATTCCAATAAAATTGTAGAACATTTCCAAATGCTCGCACGTAAATCCTGACATCAAAATGTACATCTCTTAAGATACTGAAAGATGAGCTCCAAATGATGTACTTAACACATTTGTTCTTTCTTGAAGAGATGAGGTATAATTGTATCAGTCATCTTGTAGCTAGGAATTATATGAAGAACCCTGAACTATAAGTACTAAATCAAACTAAATAGTCTCTTATCCTATTTTTCTCTCTTATACTTGTCATTACTTCCTGAAGTTCTCATTACAACTGCATAATTCTACCCACTGCCCTCCACCCTCCGAAACCCCATAGGTTTTCTTCAGAAAAGGAGGGTAGCGTTCCCCTTCTCCTTTCCCTCAGAACCACAGTTTTCTCCCCACAAATATTCATGGGGTGAGACTCACAGGCAAATTATTTCAATGAGCAATAATACCTTTTTGGGTAGGACAACTAAGTTATTTCTGCTTTGTCTTCTTACATATATTTAGATTTGCTGTTGTTAACCCTTGAGAAAAGAGAACCTGTTCTAGAAGAAAGGTTAGTGGGAAAGCATGAGCTACACTGTGATATTAAATACAGATTTCTTTTTCCAAAGCTAAAACCTACAGTCCTCCTTCGGTCCTAAAGAAGACATAATATCTCCAGCTAATGGGCTGTCCACAAATGACCATTATTGAATGAATAATAAAGGAATAATAGCAATGTGATTTCCACTTACATCAACCACAAAAATCTTCTGGGAATCATCCAAAAACTGCACTTTTAAATGTAGCATTCTCGGAGAGGCCGTTGGGCTGCGAGCAGGCTCAGAGTGCTGTGAGTTCTGTGACAGGAAGGGGGCTTTCTCAAGGAATTTCACTCTTAGCTGGAGGCAGTGCACTCGGGTCCCCCCACCCCCATCCAGGCACCTCCACCCAGCAGGGCACACTTCTGTTTGCTTGAATTGATGCACACTCAAGGGCATGTGTGCTGATGATCAATAGCATCTGGGCTACCTCCTATTTGGTCAACGTCAAATCCAACTGGACTCACTCTAGCCCTCTTAAACTCGGTTCCTTTCTTCAAAGAAAAAGAAGAAAGAAAACACTTGCAACCCCTGGGGATTTTCTTTATTTCACAGGAGCACGATTTTGAAAACCCTAGATGAAGCTTTGATAAACTGAGAATAGCTATTCTCAAAAGTAAAAGGATTAGAGTTAGTCTCATATTGTACTAGAAATTTCATGGCTGAACTAGGAAACTTTATGTGTAATAATTGTAATTGTTTTGAAAGTACGTGATTTAGAAATGAAAATTATATAAAAAAGAATATATGGAAAAGCTCAATTCCACGTCTGTCCCCTCTATTCTGTGCCCCCATACATCCCTATCAGTAACCAATTTTATTAGTTTTTTGTTGTTGTTATTTAGCCTTCAGTGTTTCTTTATGCAAATACTGTACAAGAAAATACGAATGTATTTCTCATACATATGTAGCATGCTGTTAAACTGTTTTGTGCCTTCCTTTTCTCACTTCATATATCATTGTTGATTTCTCTTTAGCTTTGCATGGAGAGCTTCCTGATTTTTTTACAGCTGCATAATTTTTCACGGTGTAGGTGAAATACAGTTGACTCAAATAATCCCCTATTTGTGGACATGGGTTGTTTCCAACTCTTTGCTTTTATAAACAAAGTTTGAAATGAATATCCTCATATATATGTCATTTTATATGTATGTCATTTTATCTGTAGGATCGATTTCCAGAGGTGGAATTGCTGGACAAGGGTAATGTACTGGTAATTTTTATAGCGACTTCTATTTCCTTCCATAAAGGTTGTTATGATTTGATTTGTGTCCTCCAAAATTCAAGTGTTTAAGTCCTAACCCCCAGTTACTCAGAATGTGACTCTATTTGGAGATAGGGTTTATAAAGAGGTAATTAAGTTGAAATGAGGTCATTAGGGTGGGCCCTAATCCAATATGACTAGTGTCCTTACAAGCAGAGGACATTAAGACATAGACATGTAGAGAAGG
This sequence comes from Orcinus orca, assembly GCF_937001465.1. NCBI lineage: Eukaryota > Metazoa > Chordata > Mammalia > Artiodactyla > Delphinidae > Orcinus > Orcinus orca. The sequence continues at coordinate 114,216,046 of NC_064580.1, forward strand.
AAGACCATGTGAAGACACAGGGAAGAGAAGATGGCCACTTATAAGCCAAGGAGAGAGGTCTCAGAAGGAACCAACCCTTCCAGCACTTTGATTTCAGACTTGTAGCCTCCAGAATTGTGAGAAAATAAATTCAAATAAATTTCTGTTCTTATAAGCCACCTAGTTTCTGGTACTTTGTAATGGCACACCTACCAACCTAATACAAGTGTTGTACCAATTTGCAGTCCTACTCACAATGTATGAACGTTCCTATTTTCCCCAGACTCACCAACAGAGTACGGTGTCAAACTTTTTGATTTTAGACAAATTGATAAGTGAGAAAAAGAATCTCAGTGTAGTTTTAAATTTGAACTTTTCATATTATGAGAGAAGTTGAGTATCTTTTCAGATGTTTCAGGGTATTCTTTTTTTTTTTAATAAACTATCTTTCCATGTAGCTCCACACACTTTTTGAAAAAAATACTGGTTATTGTCCCTTTTCCTCAATCTCTACAAACTCTTTAAAAACTAGGAAAATTATCCCTTTGTGATATGAATTACAAATATTTTCCCCATTTATCCTTTGTCTTTGCTTATGGTGTATGTGTTATTTGCCATGAGAAATTATTTATTTTGGTGAAGTGAAATTTGTCAATCAGTTTTTAAATGGCCTCTGGATTTGTGTCATAATTAGAAAGGCCTGCTTCACTTCAAGGTTTACCGTTAGTACTTTTATGGCTTAATTTTTTAAAATTTAAATCTTTGATCTATTTAGATTTTATCTTGATATATGGTGTGAAGTATGGATCAAATTTAACCTTTTTCCAAATAGCTACTCAGTTGTCCTGATGTCATTGATTAGAAAGTTCATTTTTACCCCCATCGATTTGAGAAGATGCCTTTATCATATATTAAATTGCCACATGCATTTGGGCCTGTTTTTGGATTTTTGTTTCCTTCCATGTACTAGTTTCACATTGTTTTAAGTTTTGAGGCTCTAGAGTATGTTTTAATATCCAATAAGGCTGCTCTACTCCACATTGCTCTATATTTACAGAGTTTTCCCTGCTATTCTTGTTTACTTATTTTTCTATATAAGCTTGTACAGTTTCAGGCAAAGAATCAGGTATATTTATAAAGATGTGTTAAAAATTATAAATTTATTTATGGAAAACATATCTTTCTGATGGTGAGTCTTTTTTTTTTAACATCTTTATTGGGCTATAATTGCTTTACAATGGTGTGTTAGTTTCTGCTTTATAACAAAGTGAATCAGTTATACATATACATATGTTCCCATATCTCTTCCCTCTTGCGTCTCCCTCCCTCCCACCCTCCCTATCCCACCCCTCCAGGCGGTCACAAAGCACCAAGCCGATATCCCTGTGCTATGCGGCTGCTTCCCACCAGCTATCTACCTCACGTTTGTCAGTGTATATATGTCCATGCCTCTTTCTCGCTTTGTCACAGCTCACCCTTCCCCCTCCCCATATCCTCAAGTCCGTTCTCCAGTAGGTCTGTGTCTTTATTCCTGTCTTATCCCTAGGTTCTTCATGACATTTTTTTCTTAAATTCCATATATATGTGTTAGCATACAGTATTTGTCTTTCTCTTTCTGACTTACTTCACTCTGTATGACAGACTCTAGGTCTATCCACCTCATTACAAATAGCTCAATTTCGTTTCATTTTATGGCTGAGTAATATTCCATTGTGTATATGTGCCACATCTTCTTTATCCATTCATCCGAAGATGGGCACTTAGGTTGTTTCCATCTCTGGGCTATTGTAAATAGAGCTGCAATGAACATTTTGGTACATGACCCTTTTTGAATTATGCTTTTCTCAGGGTATATGCCCAGTAGTGGGATTGCTGGGTCATATGGTACTTCTATTTGTAGCTTTTTAAGGAACCTCCATACTGTTCTCCATAGTGGCTGAACCAATTCACATTCCCACCAGCAGTGCAAGAGTGTTCCCTTTTCTCCACACCCTCTCCAGCATTTATTGTTTGTAGATTTTTTGATGATGGCCATTCTGACTGGTGTGAGATGATATCTCATTGTAGTCTTGATTTGCATTTCTCTATTGATTAATGATGTTGAGCATTCTTTCATGTGTTTGTTGGCAGTCTGTATATCTTCTTTGGAGAAATGTTTATTTAGGTCTTCTGCCCATTTTTGGATTGGGTTGTTTGGTTTTTTGTTATTGAGCTGCATGAGCTGCTTGTAAAGTTTGGAGATTAATCCTTTGTCAGTTGCTTCATTTGCAAATATTTTCTCCCATTCTGAGGGTTGTCTTTGTCTTGTTTATGGTTTCCTTTGCTGTGCAAAAGCTTTTAAGTTTCATTAGGTCTCATTTGTTTATTTTTGTTTTTATTTCCATTTCTCTAGGAGGTGGGTCAAAAAGGATCTTGCTGTCATTTATGTCATAGAGTGTTCTGCCTATGTTTTCCTCTCAGAGTTTGATAGTGTCTGGCCTTACATTTAGGTCTTTAATCCATTTTGAGCTTTTTTTTGTGTATGGTGTTAGGGAGTGATCTAATCTCATACTTTTACATGTAGCTGTCCAGTTTTCCCAGCACCACTTATTGAAGAGTCTTCTTATTCATGGGGCATGTATGTCAATTTGTTCAGGTCTACTTTTATGTCCTCTTCTACAATGTTGTATTTAATATAAATTTTCAAACGTATACAAAACCAAAGAGTTTAGTACAGTAAACTCCCATACATTCATAAACCAGATCAAAAACTGTTATGAGATGAACTGTGTTCCTCCCAAATTCATATATTGAAGCCCTAACCCTCAGTACCTCAGAATGTGACTGTATTTGGAGATAGGGCCTTTAAAGAAATAAGTAAGTTCAAATGAGACCTTTAGGATGGGCCCTAATCCAATCTGACTGGTGTTCTTATAAGAAAAGAAAATTTTTATACACGAGAGAGATCAGGGATGCACACAAACAGAGGAAAGTTCATGAGAGGGCACAGTGAGAGGGCAGCCATCTGCAAGCCTAGGAGAGAGGCCTCAGAAGAAACCAAACCTGCCAACACCTCGATCCTGGATTTCTAGCCTCCAGAATGGTGAGAAATAAATTCTGTTGTTTATGCCATTTAGTCTGTGGTATTTTTTTATTAATTTATTAATTTATTTATTTTTGGCTGCATTGGGTCTTCGTTGCTGCATGCGGGCTTTCTCTAGCTGTGGTGAGCAGGGGCTACTCTTCGTTGTGGTGCGTGGGCTTCTCATTATGGTGGCTTCTCTTGTTGCAGAGCATGGGCTCTAGGCGTGTAGGTTTCAGTAGTTGTGGCATGCGGGCTCAGTAGTTGTGGCTCGCAGGCTCTAGAGCGCAGGCTCAGTAGTTGTGGTGCACGGGCTTAGTTGTTCTGCAGCATGCGGGATCTTCCCGGACCAGGGTGCAAACCCGTGTCCCCTGCATTGGCAGGTGGATTCTTAACGACTACACCACCAGGGAAGTCCCATACTATTTTTAAACTTTCTTTCTTCACTGATCTGTACAACATGGACATTTTTCCAGATTAGTACATTAGATCTATCTAGTATTTTATGCACTATTATATATTTTCTCAGTTCCTTTATTAATAGACATTTGGGTTGTTTTCCCTTATGAACAATACTGCAATAAACATCCTTGTACATAAATCTTTGCACATTTGTGGTGACGTCTCTCTAGGATAAATTTCTAGCACTTGAAATGGTGGATCACTGGGTCTGAAAATTTATCTTTTAATAGATACTATCAAGTTGCCCTTTGAAAATGTTATACCAATTTTCACTTTCAGCAAGAGTGTGCTAGCTAATACATCCAATGAAACATTAAATAATAGTGCCAATAGTGAGCATCATTTCCTTTCTCCTGACATTAGCAGGAATGCTTCCAGGGTTTCCCCATTAAGTAAAACTCTGGCTTTTGAAGGACACATTTTCAAAAGTACATTTAAACCTGATTGGGTAAGAATCCCAAAACACCACTCTTGATCTATATTGAACCAACTTATCCTATGTCACTAAATAAATAGGCTGGTAAAATTAGACCAACGAAATGCTGTCATCTGATGTACAAGAGAGCATACCTTTGCTAATATTTTGACAGCTCACAGCACAGTCTCCACACAACTCCAAGTGGAGAGTCAGCTGCAAGGCTGGTGGAAAAAGCTGTAACTCTGGTGACCAAAGAATCTATTTAAAATCTTACCAGCAATGTGACCTGAGACAGGTCACTTCAGCTCCCTGTGCCTCAGTTTCCTAACTTATAAAGTAAGGTGACAATTCTAATTCATAGAGTTGTTGTGAGAAAGAAAAGATCTAGATATATGAAATCATAAAATTCAGGGCCTGGCACACAGTAGGCACAAAATAAACGTTTGCTGAATGGGTGAGTATCAAGGAAATAAATATAAATAATTCACTGTTTGCTGAAGTTTAAAACAGTAAATGAGTTCTCTCTTTTCCTCTCTCTTTTTCCACCTAGACTTCAGTCCTTCAGTTATTACTGGCAAAATGTTACTAATTGACTGTGATCCAAAATAGGAAACTGTCTTAAAGGAAATTTTCATATTCTACTTTAAAGTAAAAATCCAAAGTTGGGCTCACCCCTGGAAAAATTAGCCTGGCCAGTCTGTCTTCACTTTAGTCCCTCCACACATAAGGAGGTGGAGAGGGAACGCTGAGCAGGAGGCTAGAATAGGAGCAAAAGGAGATTGGGCAATGGATCCCAGGGTTGGTGAGCTAGGATGTAAATGGAAGAGTATACTAGATAGCTTTTACCCTTACCATTTAAAAATAAACCTAAATCAGAAATAAAAATAAAAAGCACCACATCACTGTTTTTTCCTAAGATCCAAAGGATGAACTGTGATATGACTTTAAGGGTAAGAGTTAAGAATTCTGACCAAAATTAGGGCCCCAGTTCCTGGCATTTCATCATTAGTATCTTATTTCTTTGGGGTTAAGGACTATTCTTTTTCAAAAGTTCCTTATTTTTTCCAGCTTTATTGAGATATAATTGACATAAAACATTGTGTAAGTTTAACGTGTACATGCGATGATTTGATACACTTATACATTGTAAAATGTTTACCTCAGTAGGGTTAGTTATCACCTCCATTACCTCATGTAATTATCATTTCTTTTTTGTGATGAGAACATTTAAGATCTACTCTCTTAGCAGCTTTCAATCATATAATACAGTATTGTTAACTATAGTCACCATGCTATACTTTAGATCCCCAGGACTTATTCATGTTATAAGTGGAAGTTTGTACACTTTGGCTGACATCTCCCCATTCCCACCCCCGCCCCCAGCCACTTACAACCACCATTCTACTTTGTTTCTGTGAGTTTGGGTTTTATAGATGCTACATATAAATGATATCATACAGTATTTGTCTTTCTCTGTCTGACTTATTTCACTTAACTTAATGCCCTCAAGGTCCATCCATATTGTTGCAAATGGCAGGATTTCCTTCTTTCTCATGGCTCAGTAATATTCCCTTGTGTATATATGCCTCATTTTCTATATCCATTTATCTGTAGACTGACACTAAGGTGGTTTCTATATCTTGGTTATTGTGAATAACATGGCAACGAACATGGGAGTGCAATATCTCTTTGAAGACTTGATTTCATTTCTTTTGGATATGTACCCAGAAGTGAGATTACTGGATCATATGGTAGTTCTATTTTTAATTGTTTGAGGAAACTTCACACTGTTCTCCATAGTGGCTGCACCAGTTTACATTTCCACCAATAGTACACCAGGGTTCCCCTTTCTCCACATCCTTGCCAAAATTTATCTGTCTTTTTTATAATAGCCATTCTAACAGGTGTGAGGTAACATCTCATTGTGGTTTTGATTTGCATTTCCCTGATGACTAATGATATTGGACATCTTTTCACGTACCTGTTGGCCACTTGTGTATCTTCTTTGGAAATGTGTCTACTCAGTTCCTCTGCTCATTTTTTTTTTTAAGAAGATGTTGGGGGTAGGAGTTTATTAATTAATTTATTTATTTTTGCTGTGTTGGGTCTTCGTTTCTGTGTGAGGGCTTTCTCTAGTTGTAGCAAGCGGGGGCCACTCTTCAACACGGTGTGCGGGCCTCTCACTATCGCGGCCTCTCTTGTTGCGAAGCACAGGCTCCAGACGCGCAGGCTCAGTAGTTGTGGCTCACGGGCCTAGTTGCTCTGTGGCATGTGGGATCTTCCCAGACCAGGGCTCAAACCCGTGTCCCCTGCATTAGCAGGCAGATTCTCAACCACTGCACCACCAGGGAAGCCCTCCCTCTGCTCATTTTTTAATCATATTTTTTGTGTGTTTGTTTTTGAGTTTTATGAGTTCCTTCTATGTTTTGGATATTAACTCCTTATCAGATATATGATTTGCAAATATTTTCTTACATTCCATAGGCTTCCTTTTCATTTTTTTAATTATTTCTTTTGCTGTGCAGAAGATTTTTGGTTTGATTTAGTCCCACTTGTTTACTTTGGCTTTTGTTGCTTGTGCTTTCAGTGTCATAGCCCCCAAAATCATTGCCAAGACCACTGTCAAGGGGCTTTTCCTCTATGTTTTCTTCTAGAAGTATTATAGCTTTAGATCTTATGTTTAATTCTTTAAATCCATTTCAAGTTAATGTTTTGTGAGTGATGTGAGATAGGGTCCATTTTATTCTTCTGCATGTGATTATCCAGTTTTCCCTATACCAATTATTGAAGAGATTATCTTTTCGCCATTGAGTATCATTGACTCCCTTGTCAGTATTAGTTGGCTGTATAAGCAAGGGGTTATTTCTGGGTTCTTGATTCTGTTCCATTGGTCTTTTGTCTATTTTTATGCCAGTACCACACTGTTTTGATTACTATACGTTTGTAATAACATAGTTTGAAATCAAGAAGCGTGATGCCTCTCACTTTGTTCTTTTCAGGATTACTTTGGTTCTTCAGGGTCTTTTGTAGTTCCATAAAAATTTTAGTATTTTTTCTCTATTTCAGTGGAAAATGCCATTGGAATTTTGATAGGAATTGCATTGAATCTATAGATGGCTTTCAGTAGTATGGACATTTTAACAATATTAATTCTTCTAATACATGAACATTAGATATATTTCCTTTTATTTGTGTCCTCTTCAATTTCTTCAAATTGAACAATCTCATGCAAAATTATTCAATATTTTTGCAGATTATATTATATTATAAATTGTTACAAGGTAATAGCTAAAAATTCCCTGTGTTCTAAAATGTATCCTTGCTGCTTATCTATTTTATTCATAGTAGTTTGTATCTGTTAATCCCTTACCCCTAGTTTGTTCCTCTCCCCTTTGGTAACCACTAGTTTGTTCTCTATATCTGTGACTCTATGTTTTGCATATACATTATTTTTTAGGTTCCACATATAAGTGTTATTATACAGTATTTGTTTGACTTATTTCACTAAGCATGATATTCTCTAGGTTTATCCGCATTGCTGCAAATGGCAGAATTTCATTCTTTTTTATGGCTGAGTAATATTCCATTGTGTATATATATATATATATATATATATATATATATATAGCATCTTCTTTATATATTAATCTGTTGATGGGCACATAGTAATCTCTAATGGTTTTTCTAATTTCTGTGGTATCAGTTGTAATATTTCCTTTTCATTTCTGATTTTATTTGTTTGAGTCTTCTCTTTAAATTGTCAGTTTTTGTTGTCTTAAAATTAAAAAACAGCTCTTAGTTTCATTGATCTTTTCTATTTTTTTTTTTTTTGGTCTCTATTTCATTATTTCTGCTCTGATCTTTATTTCCTTTCTTCTACTAAATTTGGGCTTAGTTAATTCTTCTTTTTCTAGTTCTTTGAGGTGTAAAGTTAGGTTATTTATTTGAGATCTTTCTTTTTTCTTAATGTAAGTACCTATTGCTAAAGCTTCCCTCTTATAAGTGCTTTTGCAGCATCCTATAAATTTTGGTATGTAATGTTTTAATTTTTGTTTGTTTTCAAGATATTTTTAAATGTTCCTTTTGATTTCCTCCTTGACCCATTGGTTGTTCAGGAGTGTGTTGTTTAATTTCCACATGTTTGTGTGAATTTTCCAGTTTTCCTTCTGTTATTGATTCCTAGTTTCATACCTTTGTGGTCAGAAAAGTTACTTGGTATGACTTCAGTCTTCTTAAATTGGCTAAGAATTGTTTTGTGATGTGATCTTTCCTGGAGAATATTCCATGTGGAACTTGAGAGGAATATATATTCTGCTGCTGTTGAATGGAATGTTCTATATACGTCTGTTAGGCCCATTTGCTCTAAAGTATAATTCAAGTCCAGCATTTCCTTCTTTTATGTCTGGGTGATCTATCTATTATTGAAAGTGGGGTTATTGAAGTCCCCTACTATTATTGTACTGTTGTCTATTTCTCCATTCAGATCAGTTAGTGTTTGCTTAATATATTAGATTAGCCAAAAATTTCGTTTGGGTTTTTCCATAAGATGTTACAGAAAAAGCTCATCCCAGACTGCCCTCAGCCCACACGCCAGCCAGCTCCATTATGGTGACCCACAGCTCCAGCATCGTGGACCGAATGGCTGGCTTGAGATGTGATGAAGGAGATGGGAGGCCATCACATCACGGGCCTCTGTGTGCTCAAGTGGGGCTATAAATTCTTTGCTGACCTGCTGGATTACATCAAAGCACTGAACAGAAATAGTGATAGATCTATTCCCATGACTGTAGATTTTATCAGACTGAAAATCTACTGTAATAAGCAGTCAACAGGTGACATAAAAGTAATTGTTGGAGATAGTCTCTCAACTTTAACTGGAAAGAATTTCTTGATTGTTGAAGATACAATTGACACTGACAAAACAATGCAGACCTTGCTTTCCTTGGTCAAGCAGCATAATCCAAAGATGGTCAAGGTTGCAAGCTTGCTGGTGAAAAGGACCCCTCGAAGCATTGGTTATAGACCAGACTTTGCTGGATTTGAAATTCCAGACAAGTTTGTTATAGGATATGCCTTTGACTATAATGAATACTTCAGGGATTTGAATCATGTTTGTGTCATTAGTAAAACTAGAAAGGCAAAATACAAAGCCTAAGATGAGAGTTCGAGTTTGGAAACATCTGGAGTCCCATTGAAGTCACCAGTAAAATTATCAAATGTTCTAGTTCTGTGGCCAGCTGCTTAGTAGAGCTTATTGCATGTATCTTTGAGGAATTGTATCTGTTTTGCATTTTAGAAAGGTCAGTTGCTGCATTCCTGAACTCTTTATTTGCACTGTGAGTCTATAGACTATCAGTTCCCTTTGGGTGGATTGTTATTTCACTTGTGAATGAAAAATCTCTTAAACCACACCACTATTGAATGAAAATATTGAAATTGTATCTGTAAGAAACATTTAAAGAGATGAATATATTAGTTTTTTAACTGAGATTTTAATTTTTATATAGTCAAGAAAGAACAGAAGTGATTGAATACTGTTAATTATACCACTGTGTGTTTAGAAAAGAAGCAGTTTCATATCAGTGACAGCATTTAGAGGTCATTATGTCATATAAACCATATGTCCTGGCATTACTTTAGTAGGCTTCAGTAGTATTAATTGTATTTTCCCGTTTGTTCAGATTATTTCTGGTGAATCTTTGTCAGCAGTTCCTTTTAAATACAGGTCAATAAGTTCCAAAAACCTACCACTTTTTGAATTCTTCAATGTAAAAAACCCTTAAAAATAAAGGCTGTCTCTTTAAAAGAAAAAAAAAGGTTACAGAAAAACCCAAAAGAACTTTTTGGCCAACCCAATATTTAGGTGCTCTGAGGTTGAGTACATATCTATTTATGACTGTTAGGTCCTCTTGATGAATTGACCCCTTTGTAATTATAGAGTGACCTTCTTTGTCTCTTGTTATAGTTTTTTTCTTAAAGTCTATTTTGTCTGATATGAATATAGCCATCCCTGTTCTCCTTTGGTTTCCATTTGCATGGAATATCTTTCTCCAATCCCTTTGCTTTGAGTCTATATGTGTCCTTATAGCTGAAGTGAGTCTTCTATAGGGAGCATATTGTTGGTTCTTGGTTTTTTTTTGGTCCATTCAGCCACTCTACGTCTTTTGAGTGAAGAATTTAGCTCATTTACATTTAGAGTAATTTTTGATAGGTAAGGACTCACTAATGCCATCTTATTAATTGCTTTCTAGTTGTTTTGTATTTTTCTTATTCAGGGGTCCCTTATAAAAGTGCCAATAGTCTTGAAAGGTAATCAACTTTTTACAATGGATTTAATAGAATGTCAGAGCCTAAAGGACCTTTCTTAGGTGTATTGACTTATTCTTTTTCTGTGTCTCCCATGAAAATAGTTTTTTATGATCATATAAAAATAAGTGTTCATTTTTTAAAGTTTAGCAACATAAACACACAAAGAAGGAATTAGAGTCACCTGAATTTATTCAACAAACCTGAGATATTCACCATCAACATCTTGGTAACTATCTTTAAAAATTATAGTAGTAGTCCTGGTACCATAATTTGCCAACTGGGTGATTTTGGTAGGTTGTTATCTAAGCCTGTTTCCTCACCTATAAAATAGGGATAATACCCCCTGGGTAGCAAACCTTGTCAATGTGTCTGTGCTTTGCCCAGATCCCCTCAAATACCTTTTACTATTTTTGTGTGCCCATCTTCCCAGCATCTATGTATTTTGCTTTTAAAGTCCAGCACTTGCGAAAGTTTTTACGAAGACTGTCCCTGGGAGACTGGAGCCACTTTTCCTAAAAGTGCAGACAAATCAGAAAATCCTGTGAAATTTAAATCTCTCCAGGGCAGCAGTTAACCAATGGCTGATGCAGAAGTATAAAAGCTCAGCTCTGATGTATAATTTACATGTTAGAGCCTCCCTGAAGGATAAAACTAAGGTTGGGACTTAGCCCAAAATTGCACCTTTTTTTTGCTTCTTATCCTTCTGTATCCTACTTGCCCCACTCTTTCCAGTTCTTCCAGGAGTAATTACTTAATAAACCATGTGCACATGAAACTATCTCAGTGTCTGCTTGTGGCGAACCAGCTTAAGACACTCAGGTTGCTTACTTCACAAGTTGTTGTCAAGATAACTCAAGAAAGTGAAAGTGACAACTTTTGCTAGGTAAAGGGCCCTCCCATGACCATCTTTCTACTTTCCTTTTCAAGAATGAGCTCTATATAAGACTGACACTCAGGATCCATGCAGAACCACCTCTCTAGAAATGAGTCTTTGCCCCTGTTTAGAGTTGAGGAAACTGCTACTCTTTCTAGTCCAGTATTTCTTTCCAGGTATGTTAATCCCAAGAATACTAATAATTATAATTACTATATGTAGAGCTCTTACCATATTCAAAAAGTTTGAATATGTTATCACATTTTATCCTCAAAACAGCCCCCTGAAGCAGGAATTCTTACTATCATCCCCATATTACAGATGAGGAAATGGAGGTCCATAAAAAATAGGTATCATCAAATGCCAGTGCCGGAATTTTAACTCAGGTCACATATTCATGACTTCGGTGTCCAACTCTTGACCACTACACATATTGCCTCCCACTTTTTGCCTACCTCTCACTCAGGGAACTCAGGAATCCTGGTTTTCCTCCCCATACGAGCATCAGGATTTCACCACTTAAAACATGCCTCCATTATATCTTAACATTCACCCCTGAGCGAGTCTCTGAATTTCTGTAGTATACATCTTTGATCTTCGCTTTGGGAAGATCTATATAAAACAGTTTATCTTGACAGGATTCTTCTGAGACTTCTGGGAAAATGAGCTTTTGTCGAGTGTTCATTATGAGCTAGGCACTTTGTTAATCAATTAGCTAATCAGCTCATTTAATTTCCACATAAACCTATGATGTGGGCACTATTTTTATCAGAAAAGGAAGGAAGATCATTTTGTAGGCGAAAAAATTGAGGATCAAAGAGGTCTTACCCAAAGATCACCCTAGCAGTAGCTGGCAAACCTGGAACTTGGGGCCTATTGACTCCGAAGTTTGAATTTGTTCTTTTTCCATCAGGCTGCCTGTCAACTTTATTTGTCCAAATCTCAAATTTGCCTTGTTGGCTACAGAGCCAAATGTGTTGTGTCTGTTCTTAGTGATGCACTGTTACTGAAGAGGGTGTTTGGTGAATATTCTGGCTTAACCAGGTGCTCAGTCTGATTTTTGCAAGCTCTGTCACATGCCCAGTTTTGGGGAAGGTGAGAAAGAAATGACGAGGCCAAAGGCACTCCGTCTGGTGGCTTTTTTGCTCTTGGCATAGCCAGTCTCCCATTACACACCTAACTGGTCTAAGAGAATAGCAAGAGGGGTAAGAAGATGGGTGGGTGAGAAGGGAGGACATAAGTCTTCTCCCACGTGTGAGCTCAGCTTCCTGCAGGGCTTTAGTTACGTAAGAGGCACTAAGATTTTCTTGGGTGCCTATTATGTGCCAGGCTTCTTCATATGCTATTCCTCCATCATTCGTTCAAAAATCTCTGTTGAGCCCTGTTAATGTAAGGCATTATTTATTTTAGACATTGGAGATATAGCAGTGAACATAACAGGCAAAATACCTGCTGCTCTAGAGCTTGCATTCAAGTGGAAACCAAAGAGAAACTTGCTTTTCTTCCCCCAGCTCTAGCTGCAGCTCCACCCCGGGCATATTTGCTTTTATTTATTCAATACATCAGGGTTCCAAGTGAGAATTCATTTGAAAAAAAGGACCCTGCTGCCTAGACGAAAATGAAGTTTGAGAAAGACCATGCTAAACAAATCAGATAATTAGATCTAAAGTAGATCTGTAATTTAAACACAGTTCTTTGGGTTAAAAAAAAACTTGTTGGAAACTAAATAGATGCTTTTATCAGAGAACATCATTCTCAGTATAAATCAGTTCTGAGTAAAGGCCTCTGGCTTAGAGAGCAAGAAAGAGATTTGAACTCTTTTGTTGTCAAAACTGCAAGAAAACCCCAAGTAAATTAAAATATTGTATTTTAAAATTATCAAGTGAGGGTTAATGACAGCAACATTGCTCTTTCATTTCATTTTCATTGGAACTGCATAAAGTAGATGCTATGATTATCCCATTTCTCAGATAAAGAGACTAAAACTCAGGGAGATTGAGTTCCTTGCTGCTGCTTCTGTGCTTCATCCACACAATCCGTATATGGAAGAGCTGGAATTTGAATCTAAGTCTGTTTAACTCCAAAGTCCAGACATTTTTTACTTGAGCAGATACTGTCTTTTAGTGAACATGCTTGTGTTTCTGCTCCCTACACTCATACTAATGAAAGACAGTGTTCAAGAGACTTCACTAATGCTTTTCGGCTAAGAAAGAGGAAGAGCAGTGTGGATCCCACAGCATGTGTCTCAGCTGAGCTTCCTGGGGGCCACCTGACCCAAGGTCCCTGGGCTTCACCATGCCAGCATGGGCCTGCATTTGAAGGAAGGCAGTCTTGCCTCCTGTCAGATTCCAGGGATTGAATTTCATACAGCTATAAAGGAAGCAGCCATTTATTAGATCCTTTCCACTCCTTGAAAATTTCCTGTGATCCCTGCGAAGACAATCCAGGTTCAAGGAGGTGCAATGAAACTCTTTAAGAGAAGGGCCACTGGGGGCACATTGTGCTGCTGAGAAAAGCCAATCAAGCCGTAGAGAGAGAGCTGACAGTGTGCCAAGATTTCAGCTTAGAAGCATGAAGCGTAGAACATTCTTCCTTATTTGCCCCTCAACTCTGGCTTCCTCAAATACCAGTCTCAGAGCCAGTGTAGCTGGCTGAAACATCCAGCAAGTCATGGATGCCCTCAATTGTCAAAACACAGCCAGGTCTTTGAGAGCAGATACAGTGAAATCCACCAGATGGTGATGTTTCCAAACAAGGTGATGTGGAGCATGACTCGGAGCTGCCTGGGAGGTCTGGAATGTTCGCTGATGCTGGACTAAAAGAAAGCTTCACATGTTGCTCAAAAGTCAAAGGGCATCTCTAAAAGCCATGAAGATGATGGGTCTATGCAGAAAGGAAAAAACAACTTGGGGAAGGCTGCTTGGGACCCGGAATCATTTGTTCTCTAAACAAGGAGCCCTTTAGCCTCCTGGGGACTAAACGTACCCTCCCTGAGGGCCCTGAGTACTTGATGTCTTGGGGAGAGGGATACATGACTAAAAATTAGGGCTGATGTCAGACATTTCAGCAAGAAAGCAAGTTCCAACGTCTGTCCTAAGATCAGCCCAGATGAGGCCCCATGTCCCACATGATCTATATCAGTGGTTGGCAAACTTTCAGAAAGGGCAGGCCACAGCTTTATTTAGCCCCTCTAATTTAAGGTTGTGCATGCCAGGAATACATTTGAGCATTTGAGGTCTCTTGACTCAACTCTTCACATATGTACAGCAAATATGATTTCTTAAGTGTTCAAAGGCCTTCTTTTAAAATTCAGCTGCAAAAGCAATTTGGCCACTTTTGTGTGATTCCTTGCCTTGACTTTTCCTTGCAGAATATCTTCATGGATGCTTTAATCTACCTTGACAAAATGTAGCCTCCAGCAGTCACCTCCCCCCCACACACCCCCACCCTCCCGCCCCAGGGTTGTGTCCCTCTGCCTTGCAATTTCCCAGGGGATTAGAGGATTTGTTTCCATAGGGCAAGCCACTGGAATTCTCTTTTCCCTGGTCCTCAAGGACCAGGGAAGCATATGCAGTCCTTCCCTGTAGGCGGCCTCAATTCCTACCAGGAATGTGGACTAGCAGGCTGAGCACCTTAGACCTATCAGAGACCAGCCAAGCATCCTGGCTTCTCTCAGCCTCCTTCTCTTTCTCTTAGCCCTCTTCCCCAGGCTAATTTACTCATTCTTCATGCTGCAGCGGAGGTGTCTTGCCTGAATACTTGGACTAGAAGAGCCTTCTCTCTTAAGCATGCTAATCAGCCCCTTTGTAGCATTAATCGTAACTCTAAATTAAAAATTACTTAAGTTTTTAATGCCTACCCTCTGTACTAGACTGTAAGATCCATGAAGGTGGGGAATTATCAATTTTATTCACCATTATATCCCTAGTGGGTGATAAAGTCAAGCATTATAACGTTCACTTATAGTAAGCCCTTAAATGTGTCAGACATTGCTCTGTGTGCCTACGTGTGTGCTCTGTGTATATTAATTCATTTAATCCTCACAACAATCCTATAAGGTGTGCACTATTATCATCACTGTTTGAGAGGTGAGGAAATGAAAGTGTGGAGAGGTTAAATAGCTTGCCTAAAGTCACAAAGCTAGGAAGTAATAGGGCTGGGATTTAAACTCAAGTAATAGGGCTTCAGAGTCCATGTTCTTAACCATCACACTGTAGTGCCTCTCCCTGAGACTAATACATGAATGGAAATGAGTGAAATGAAATAATCCACCTCTACCATATTCTCCAGTTATGATCAAAAGTAGTGCTTTTCTTGGACCCCAGAAATAATCTTTTGTGTTTAAAACTGGAAGCCAGATGGAAGCAAGCACACAAGTATTGGCAATCTTGGTTTAGAGGGGTCCATCCAAGAATTGTCCTTTGCCTGGCTAACAAGAGAATACCTTGGACTCAACTCATTTCATATCACACATTGAAAAACACATTCTTAAAGCTCAAACAGGGATTTAGGAGGATCTTATCTTTAAGACAAGGCAGAGAAGGCTGAATAATACTGTATTATTGGGATTAGGCTTAGTTATGAGCAATAGTGAATCCCCAAATAAGAGAAGTTTATTTCTCTTTCATGTTTAATAAGTCCTGAGGTCATCAGTTCAGGATGGGGGCATGGTGTTTCTTAGTGACAGGGACTGTGAATGGAGATGTAAATCGGGGAGCAAGAAATAAAGGACTGGAGTTCAGGGCAGAGAAACTCCACTACGCTGTTGGTAGGAATGTAAATTGGTGCAGCCATTATAGAAAAGAGTCTGGAGATTCCTTTAAAAATGAAAAATAGAGTTACCATATGATCCATCAATCCCACTCATGGACATATATCTGGAAAAGGTGAAAAACTTTAATTCAAAAAGATACATTCACCCTAATGTTCATAGCAGCACTATTCACAATAATCAAGACATGGAAGCAACCTAAGTGTCTATCAACAGATGAATAGATAAGAAGATGTGGGAAATATATACAGTGGAATATTACTCAGCCACAAAAAAGAATGAAATATTGCCATTTGCAGCAACATGGATGGATTCAAAGTGAAGTAAGTCAGGCAGAGAAGGAAAAATATTGTATGATATCACTTATATGTGGAATCTAAAAAAGAATAATACATATCAACTTAATTACAAAACAGAAACAGACTCACAGACACAGAAGACAAACGTATGGTTACCAAAGGGGAAAGGGGAGGGAGAGGGATAAATTAGAAGTATGAGATTAACATATACACACTACTATATGTAAAACAGATAACCAACAAGAACCTACTGTATAGCACAGGGAACTATATTCAACATCTTGTAATAACCTAAAATGGAAACGAATCTGAAGCTATACAGCTGAAACTAACACAATATTGTAAATCAACTCTAGTTAAAAAAAAAAGAAGAGAGGTTGGGGGTGGGGCACAGAGGTGAGATGATGCTGAATTTGAAGCACCTCTGGGATATCTAGATGAAGATGTGTATCAGAAAGTAAGATATAATGTCAGAGGACTGGACTATAGATACCGATTTGAGAGTCTTCATCTCAGAAACAATAATGAAAGCCCTTGGAGGGATACTATTTCAGAATCTGAAAGTATAAAGAGAGAAGAGAATAGGCCAATATCATGAGGTTTTCCAAATAAGAGTTTCAAGGAGGAGAAGGAAAATCAATAATGTCAGCTGTTGTAGAAAGCTCAAAGAGGATGAAAGCTAAGAAAGGAATATCAGAGACAACAAGCTGAAACTGCCCTGAGCAGTCTTGGGTGGTGAAGAGCTGTGGGAAGTGTTGAGAAGGTGCGGGTATGCAGGCAAAGCAAGGCAAGGAAGAAGGGAAAAGACCCCGATTTCAGGGTACCTAGTGTGGGCAAACGGTGAGGAAGTTTGGGTCCAGGTTGTAGACCACGCATTAAGGTTTTGATGTGTGAGTTGAGGGTGGGCAACAAGGTATGCTCACTTTTACGCAAAGCATGGAATTTCAGAACTGGAAGTGCCTTTCGAAACTTCTTCTAATCCTCAACTGAGCAGTAATAAGAACAAAATTTATGCCCACAAAGCAAAACCTAACCACTTCTGTCCTCAGCTGTTACTAACCAAGGCACCAGCCTTTCCTTGGCCCTATAGGACCCATGTGGGCAAGACTACAAAACACTCTTCAATCCCATTTAATAAAACAGGGAGTTTTTCCAAAGATTCAAAGTCTGACACCAGGGAATTAATTATCAGTCTTCTTTACAGAGATAAAGTATCGCCTGTGGAGACACCTATAGAGAGAAATATTCTAATTACTATCTGGGTGCCAGAAAACAATATCTGGAATCCCAAGGCAGAGAGAAGTTTTGGAAGCCACTGGACCTTGAAAACTAGAAAGTGGGCCTAGTCTATTGACTTACTACAAGGCTTACTCTGACCAGTCATTAGATATTAGGGATGCAATCAAGGATGGGGATCTCTGTGAGTTTCCAGAAAGCACCTTAGCTAGTTCATAGTAGAGAACCTAGAGAGCTTTATTCTTTACATATGTTCCTTTCTGAGAAGTTACAAAGGGAAGAATCAAGCTCCAAGGCCCAGTAGACCCTGATAGAAGGCTACGCATTTACGGGAGGAAATAAAGGCCACATACAAGGAAAGAGCAATGTAATTTTTAAAAAATTAAATAGTGTTCCTCTCAGCCGATTTTTTAAAATTTAGAAGAAGAAACATAAAAATTCTATTCAATAAATTCAGAAACAAAAAGCATACCTTAGGTGACCCAAAACAGAAACTCTGTAGCCATAAGCAATAACTCCCCATTTCCACCTCACCTCAGCTCCTAGTAATCTCTCCTCTACTTTCCATCTCTGCGCATTTGCCCATCCTAGATATTTCATATAAATGGCATCATATGATATGTGGCCTTTTAGGTCTGCCTTCTTTGGCTTAGCATAATGTTTTCAGGTTCAGATGAGTGGACAGAATTGAAATTCGGCATGGGAGTAGGGGATCACAGAGTGAGGGACAGGACACCCAAGACCCTAAGGGAGATGAAAGCAGAGCGATAGAGACAGAGATGTTACAAAGTGAACAGAGACAGGGAAAGAGGAGACTGGAAGGAATATCCTTCTTGGAGTTGTGACGGTATAAGTCTATGGAGAGGGTGGCTAAAGATAAAATGCGAGTCCCAGACTTAGCAAAGACGTATCAGAGTCATGACTTGACCTCTGAAATGCTCCCAAGCTCTGCAACAATTCAGGAACCATCCTTTCTTCACTTGGAACATACTTCTGCATTTATTTTCAAACCAAAGGTTTATTTTTAAATAAAGGTGCATTTACCCATGGAATTCTGAAGGTTTTATATAGTTACAAAGGAATGGCTTAAGTTATAGAAGTCTCCATTAGAATCTTAAAGGAGTTGATTTTCTAGCTTTTTTTGGGGGATGGATTTTCTAGCTTTAATCTTTTTTTTCCCCCTTGGCTGCGTTGGGTCTTCATTGCTGTGCGCGGGCTTTCTCTAGTTGAGGCGAGTGGGGGCTACTCTTCATTGTGGTGCATGGGCTTCTCATTGCAGCGTCTTGTTGCAGAGCACAGGCTCTAGGTGCACAGGCTTCAGTAGTTGCAGCACGCAGGCCCTAGAGCACATGGGCTTCAGTAGTTGCAGAGTGTGGGCTCAGTAGTTGTGGCGCATGGGCTCTAGGGTGCATGGGCTCAGTAGTTGTGACTCACGGGTTCCAGAGCACGGGCTCAGTAGCTGTGGCGCACGGGCTTAGTTGCTCTGAGGCATGTGGAATCTTCCCGGACCAGGGATCAAACCCATGTCCCCTGCATTGGCAGGTGGATTCTTAACCACTGCTCCACCAGGGAAGTCCTCTAGCTTTCATCTTAAACTATTTATTCCTGAAAGGTTTGCTTCCTGAAAGAACAATGAGATACCACCACACACCTTTAGAGTGGATAAAATCCAAAGCACTGGTAACACCAAATGCTAATAAGAATGTGGAGCAACAGGAACTCTCATTCATTGCTGGTGGGAATGCAAAATGGTACAGCCACTTTGGAAGACAGTTTGCAGTTTCTTATAAAACTAGACACACTCTTACCATATGATCCAGCAATCACACTTCTTGGTATTTACCCCAGTGAATTGAAAAATTACATCCACGCCAAAACCTCCACATGAATGTTTATGGCAGTTTCATTTATAACTGCCAAAACTTGGAAGTAATTAAGATGTCCTTTGATAGGTAAATGGATTAGCCAATTGTGGTACATCCAAATAATAGAATATTATTCATTCTAAGAAGTAATGACTTAGCAAACTAAAAACATTGAGGAACCTTAAACACATATTGCTAAGTGAAAGAAGCCAAATCTGAAAAGGCTACATACTGTGTGATTCCAACTAAATTACAGTCTGGAAAAGGAAAAAGTATGGAGACAGTAAAAAGATCAGAAGTCGCCAAGGGTTCTGGGGGAGGTAAGGATGAATAGGTGAAGCACAGGGTATTCATAGGGCAGTGAAAAATCATCCCACATGATACCTTAATGGTAGATAAATGACATTATCCATTTGTCAAAACTCATAGAACCGTACAACACAGAGTGAACCCTAATGTAAACTATGGACTTTAGTTAATAATAATGTATTGATATTCGCTTATCAACTGCAACATGTATCACACTAACGCAAGATGTTAACAATAAGGGAAAGTGTGTGCAGGGTGGTGAGTAGGGGAGTGGACAGAGTGGGTATATGGGAACTCTCTGTACTTTCTGCTCAATTTTTCTGTAAACTTAAAACTGCTTTGAAAATAAAGTCTGTTGATGGAAAATGAAAGGCAAATAAAAAGGCCACGCACCCTCCGAAAAACGTTGATGTCCTCTTTACATATTTTGTGGTTGTTGCTATTTATTATCTCTATAAAAATACTACCTCGACTAAAATCTGGATTTGATTTGTAACAAACCACCCACATTAAGACATAAATTTTGATTTCCAGTTCAAACTTTGGGAATTATGGACCAAGCTAGCTTAAATCTCTCCAAGAGCAAAGATCATCTAGAATCCATGGAATGACACCAAGATTTTCACCACTCTTTATAGCTTGTCAGTTCTTCTGTCACGTAGCCAGAGGTTTCGGCCTGAGTGGAATATTTACAGTAACCCCTCTTGTGAGGGTTTATTCTCGACTGGAAGCTTGTCCCTGGAGCAGTGGTATTCTTTTATACTTGCTAACTGTATTTGTTTTCAAGGGCTGCTCTGACAAATTATCACAAACTGGGTGGCTTAAAACAATAGAAATTGATTCTTTCTTAGTTCCAGAGGCTAGAAGTCTAAAATCAAAGTGTCAGCAGGGCCATACTCCCTCTGAGACTCTGGGTAGAATCCTTCCTTGACTCTTCCTAGCTTCTGGTGGTAGCCACCAATCCTGGGTGTTCCTTGGCTTAAATCTGCATCACACAATCTCTGCCTCTGTCATCACATGGCATGTCCCTATGTATCTCTCTGGGTCTCTTCTCCTCTTATGAGGACACCAGTCAAATTGGATTAAGGGCTCACCCTACCCCACTATGACCTCATCTTAACTTGATTCCATCTACAACTACTACTACAACTCTATTTCCAAATAAGGTCCCATTCTGAGGTCCTGGGGGTTAGGACTTTAACATATCTTTGGGGGGACACAAATCAACCAACAATACTAACAGAATAATGAGGTCAAGTTGTGGGCACGGTTTGACTTTTAACGTGAAGCAAAGCCTTCTCAGAAATGACATCTTCTACTGAGAACAGCCTTGGGATTCTACATAGACCAAAAGTCCAACTCTTACTACCATGTACAGTCATGCTTCCTCAGACATCAGGTAGAACATTCATTCAGGGGCTCTTTACCTATAGGCTAATAGCTCTAAAGAGGCTTTTTTTTTTTTTAATCAGCCTCACTGGGCAGGACTGTGTAGCTCTTTGAAGCCATCAAACCTGACAGTTCACACCGCATAGGTAGCATTACCCAAAACCAGGCCTCGATCTGAATTATTCACAGCCTCAGTTCTGAACTTTCTGCCCTAGACTTTCCTCCCCACTTATATCTTATTCTTTCAGCTTCTGATCTCATGATTCCTCTTACTGATGATGGTTATACTTGTTCTTTGGACTTGATGTTTAGCACCATTCCTCTGGCTCTGACCAATATCTTTCTTCCTGGACCCCAGTTTGAACTTACCAAAGACTGTTGTAATCATGCATTATGGGCAAATACCCTATAACGTCCACCCATACGCAGCACAGTCACCTGCAGTTAGTGCTCCCATTGAACCATATGAATCAGAGCCAAACATCAAGCCATGACCTCTAAGGTTCTAGGCCATCCTTTGTGCTGCCATGAAAAATTGGACCTTCTTTGATCCAGACAGAACCATCCTTTTTCCACTGGGAACATATTGCTGCATTTATTTTCAAAACTGAGAGTACATTTTTGAAATAAAGATTTATTTTCTCATGGAATTATGAAGGTTTTACACAGATATGATGGAAAGTCTTAGGATATAGAACTCTCCTTCAGGTTCTTAATGGTGTCAGTCTTCTGCCCTCATATCTTGCCAGGAACAACCCTAGGAAATGTCCCCAGTAACCTCCTAATTACTGCATTCAATCACTTGTTTTCAGCCCTCACACTGCTTGACTTCATAATGCCATTTGACACTATTGACCCCTCCCCATGTCTCAAAAATCAGCTCTCTCTTAAGAGATAGAACCTCTGCTATTTTCTCCAACTTCACAGTCTCCTTTGCTCTCTCCTCTGGCTCTGACCATCCTTTAATCATTGGTCATTCTCTAGGCTCTCTCCTTGGCTTTTTGCTGTCATGCTATACCTTCTGTGGGTGATCCCATTTCCTGTCAAGGCTTCAGTTATATGTTAATGATTTCCAAATCTGTATCTCCAGCCTCGACTTCTTTTCTGAGCTCCAGACCTGTGTATCCAATGACTGGGCACCTCAAGTTCAACGTGTCCAAACAAATCTCATTGCTTATATTGTCTACCTCAGTGAAAGTACCATCAGCCTAGATTTGTTACCCCATTTCACCCCTCACCTCTAATCTACATGTTCTCTTTCTCTTAAACGACCCTTTCTCTTTGTACTCACTAGCTTTACCCTAGTTGGAGGCTTTACTACACTTTGGACCATTTAAATAGCCTTTTGCCTAGTTTGTCTCTCATTTCATACCGTTCTCCACCTGGCATTCAGAGTGAAAATGTCACAGCATGAAAGTCTTCAGTCACTTTCCATTGCCTACAGGATAAAGTTCGGTTTCCTTAGTAAGCCATTCACGGGGTGGCCTTTCGCACTTTGAACCTCATCTTTTGTTTGCTACACCTCCTCCCCAAAGCTTCAGTCATATCAAACTACTTCTAGATCCCAATGTGTATTATTGTTTTATGCCTTTAGTTCTTTTTCTTTCTGCCTGGAAGGCTTCCCCTTCTCCACCCCCGACTACTTAGAAAAGACTCAGGGCCAGACCTCCTTTCTGAATACGAGGTAAGAAAGGCGGACCTCTGTAAGAGCTCATCCTTGCAGACGTCTCTGTTGGGCAATTGCCCCCTTTTTCATCTGGGCCCTGAGAGAGAGAGAGCTATGGCATGGTGAGCCTGGATCCCTGCCAGAAGCTGCAGGGCAAAGACAATTTCTGTGGTGGACTCTTCCGGATGTGTGTCAGTTCCAGGTGAGGCTTTGAGGCTGCCAGGTTCTCAGGCTGGATCTCCTGTGGGCAGGCAGACAGCTTCTCCATGTCCTAGGTGCCAGCATTGTGAAGGTTTCTGCTGAGGGGTTCCAGTTTTCCACAGTTACACAGATAGCTAAACCTACCCTTGTCTTTGGCCTGACTCAAAACAGATGGGTGAATGGGACTGTTCCCATCCCCACTGGCTCCTGGGGTACATTGTGGCTGGCCCACAGTATCCATCATGCAAGAGGCCTCTTTCTCGAAATAACTTATAGGATGATCTCTCTCTCTCTCTCCTCAGCATTTATTCAATCAACCAATATTTATTGACCAAGAACTATACACCAAGCACTCTACTAAATGCTGAGGACACAGCAATATACAAAAAACAGGCAAAAAAAATCAGTGCCTTTTTTGAGCTTACAGTCTAATGTGGGAGACGGACATTAAATACAAAGACATGTAAATATTTCCTTAATAACCGTTGTGAAGGAAACAGTGCAATGAAGGAAAAGTGCAGGGTTCTATGAAAGAACTGAGTCTTTGTCAGCCTGATTGTTGGAGAAATGAAATCCCTCAAGTGAGTACAAAGCAATTGCTTTTCTCTTGAAGTTTTAAGTTTTTCTTCTCTATTTGTATGAGTTTCTTATACGTTAAATCTATTAATCCCTTGTCTACTATATTTGTTGCAATTATTTTCCATGTTAAAAAAATTCTAATTAAATCTAAAAACTCTGACACATTTGAGTATTACAAAATACTCAAATATTTTTTTACAAAATGTAGGTGTCCCCTATTTGAGTTTGTCTCATGTTTTCTCATGACTAGGTTCAGGTTATGCATTTTTGGCACAGTTGTCATAGAAGTGATGCTTCCGACTTTTCATTGCATCCTATCGGGGGCACATGATTTCAATGTATTCTATTACTGATGGTGTTCACTTCCATCACTTGGTTAAGGTTTTCCACTGTGAAATTACTCTTTTTCCCCTTGTTTTATTATTTTGTGGACTCCTTTCTCACCCTGAATGGACTCCAACACCCCACACAAGGCTGCTCACCCATGCATGCCTTCATCACCCAGGAATGGACAACCTTCTCACCCCGTTCAGGCTCTGACAACCCATGCCTGGCCACTCCCATGTGTGGATGCCCTCCTCACCCTCTCTGGGCTCTGACACCCTTTGCCAAGCCTTTCCTCCACACGGATGCCCTCTCTTACCCTGCTCTGGTTCTGACGCTGAGTTTTCCCCCTTCATGGAGGCCACTGTCATTCACTTGGGTTCCAACATCCTATGGCAGGTGCTCACCTCGCAGATGGACACCCTCCATTTGGGCTCGGATGTCCCATTCTGGGTCCTCCCCCTGCATGGACACCTGCCCACGCTGCTTAGATTTTAAACTGCACCTGCTTGGAGTCTGACTCCGCACAGATGCTGGGGCTCTGCAGGGATGCCCTTCTGACAGTGACCTGGCTCTGACTTCTCACTCCAAGCTGCCTTTCCACGCACCTTGCTCCATCCCTCTTAATGGCATGGGGACTGAACTGCTCAGACAGAGAAGAAAAAGGAACAAAAGAGGAAGAAGTAGAGCTCTACCCACTCTGCTACATCCAGAGTCTAAAGCCACGGTCAACCCTCATCAAGATTATCTGGATTATTTCAAAAAGCTCCACCTTTTTAAAGGTACATTTAAATGCCATCTCTTTATGAAGCATTTTCTTTTCTAAAAAAGAATTATTTTATAATTAAGTGTGCCAAGTGCTCAAGTGAGAGAAATGCATAATCTGTAGGTCATTAAGGGGTAGTGGAGAAATGAGGATGAAGAGATAGGTGAGGCCCATGTAAAGCCCATGTGCTTTACATTTTAAAAATATCCCTCTAGCCATTGGGTGGAAGATGGAATAGGGGGTGGGGAGGTCAATTTTGAATGTAGGGAGGTCAGTTAAGGGGCTATTCCAGTAGTCAAGGTGAGAGATGAGCCTGTTCTGGACTGGACTGGTAGCAAGGGAGATGAAGAAAAGCTGATGGGTATAGAATACACGATGGAAGTAAAACTGACAGGACTAGCTGATGGGCTGGGTGTGAGAGGGAAAGAGAAGAATCAAGAATGACCCAGGGGCTTCCCTGGTGGCGCAGTGGTTGGGAGTCCGCCAGCCGGTGCGGGGGACACGGGTTCGTGCCCCGGTCCGGGAGGATCCCACATGCCGCAGAGAGGCTGGGCCTGTGGGCCGTGGCCACTGCGCCTGCGCGTCCGGAGCCTGTGCTCCACAACGGGAGAGGCCACAACAGTGAGGGGCCCGCATACCACAAAAAAAAAAAAAAAAAAAGAATGACCCAGGTTTTCAGCTTCAACAACTGGGTAGTGCCAATAACTGAGATGGGAAATCTTGGAAGAGAAATAGGTTGATGTGGGAGGGGGAAATCGAGAATTCTGTTAGGTATCCAAGTGGAGATGCTAACTAGGCAACTGGATATACATTTCTGAAGCTCAGAAGAGAGAGCTCCATCTCAGAAATGTCTCAATCTGAGACACCCCTCCATCCCTAATCACAATCCCCCATCCCTTTACCTGTCTCCTAATCAACATGCTTTTTGGTTTCATCAAGACCTCAATTCCCATCCTCAATCCTCATTCTCCAAGTCTGGCAGCCACCTTCTAGCTTCATTATTTTTCTCTCCGGCCCAAACTCAGCGCTCTGCTTTGTCAAACATTCCAGTTGAATTTGCTCTATTTTGTAACTTCTGTCATATCCGTCTTGCTGATCCTCAATCCTGGACAAATACAGTCATGTTTCTTTTTTTTTCTGTTCCTAGTCCCTCTATGGGTTCATAACCTGGGATCCAAAGATGGGCTTCATGAACCCTCTGACTTGTAATATATATATATATATATATATATATATATATATATATATACACATATATGCATTTATTTGAATAGACCATGCATTGTACTTACATTTCCAGAAGTATTTAGGACCTTAAGAAATTTTGAGAACTTTTACATTAAATGATACTGGCAAATATTAAAAACAAGCAACAATAATTAGTCCCATTGTAAATTCATGTTATGGGAGCTCAGCTAGTTCCTTAAAGTCACTTAGTGATACTTTTTACTGTTATTAAAAGTTCAGGGATTGGGGAAATATGAGGGAAAAAAGACTCACAAAATTAAATTTGGGGTTGATTCTTTCACTTACAGATGCTTCTTAAGGCATAGTGGATATTCATCTAGGCAGAGTAGAACAGAAAGAACATGGAATTAGGAGGCCCAAGGTCTAGCTCCATCTCTGCCTAAAACTAGTAGTGTGTCTTTAGGTAAGTCACCTAACTGTTTCTAAGCCTCAGTTTCCTCATCTGTAAATAGAGATGATAGTATCTCCCAAAGTTTTTTAAGGGTCAAAAATTGTAACAAACATATGTGAAAGTGTTTTGTACATACCTAAACTACAGACCCCATGTTGCTAAGGAGAAATGGCTGAATTCTCAAAAGTGTGGCATTTCTTTTCCTGAGACGAATTGAGAAAAAGGGTCAACAGGGCAAAGTCCTGGAAGCAATACGAAGTGGACAGAGAATTCATAATTAGCAATTGATTCAACATGTTTTGCTGTAAACATACTCCTGGAAATATTTTGAAAATCTTCAGCTGTTAATCTCCAGGCACTGAGCTGGGCCAAACAGGGAGGGGACTTGGGTGGAATGATGAAATCCAGGATGTGTCTTTTTGGCCCCCCCTCACCCATCCCCAGCCCCACACTCCACGCCTGTACCCAGTGTCTCCTGCTGGCAAAGTCAGAAAGTATCTCACCCTGCAGCAATGTGGGAGCATGGAACAGCCTGAAGGCAGAGAGGGGCTGAAAGCAGGCAAGCAATCCTTCCTGGCAATTCCCCTGCCCTTGGCCTCTTGCCAAAAAGAAGTCATGTGTCCACCTGGCTCTCTCTCCCTTCCTGTCAATTTCCTTTCTACCAGGGAGCTTTGCAGTTTCTTAAGGAACTCTCGAAGACCTATAATTTTTCCAGACCCCAGTGAAAGAATTTTTCATGGTGTCATTCTAGGCACTGTGACCAGCAGTGTGTAGAAGCAATGCCTCCTCAGCACATTAAAAATCCAGCTCAATATTTGCTTTCCAGTCTTCCTGATCTGAAGATTAGCCTTGGTGACAGAAAAGAGAGCTACAAGCCTTGAACGTTCTAGTCAAACATTCTCTTCCCAGAATCATGAGTCACCAGGGTGGTTGGCTTAGCTAATAAATAAATATTGAAGCACTGGCTTCTTGTTGAATCCTTGTAGTTAATAATTCTTCAAAAATAGATAATCCTCAGTAGTGTCACATAGCAAATATACTTGAGATCATGGTATAGTGCAGTGGTGCTCCATGTAGGGTGTGCACTGGAATCTGTTGAGGGAGGGGATTATTGGAATCAACTAGGACCCAACTCCAGGGAGTATGATTCATTTGCTCAGAGGGTAAGTGATGGGTGGGGTGGGCAGGGCATTAGTATAGTCTAAAAACTCTCCAGGTGAAACAGTCTAGCAGTTCCTTAAATGATTAAATATAGAGTTGCCATATGACCAGCGATTCCACTCTCAGGCATATACCCAAGAGTAGTGAAAACATATATCCACACAAACACTTGTACATGAATGGTTTATAGCAGCACTATTCATAAAAGCCAAAAGGTGAAAACAACCCAATGCCAATCAATGGATGAAGAGATAAACAAAATGTGGTATAGCCATAAAATGGAATATTATTCAGCCACAAAAAAGGAATGGAGGACGAATATAGGCTACAACCTGGATGAAACTTGAAAACATTATGCTAAGTGACAGAAGCCAGTCACAAAGGCCCAAATATTATATGATTCCATTCATATGAAAGTCCAGCACAGGGAAACCTATAAAGACAGCAGGTAGCTTAGTGGCTGCTTAGGGCTGGGGGTGGAGGATGGAGGAATAGCAGGGTGATAGCTAATGAGTATGGGATTTCTTTTTGAGGTAATGAAGATGTTCTAAAATTGACTTGGGTCAGGTTTGCACGTATATGTGAATATATTAAAGTCATTGAAATGAGTGAATTGTACGGTGTGAATTATATCTCAGTAAAGTTGTTTAAAAGAGAGAGAGAGAAAATAAAATACTGCCCGGGTGATTTTAATGTGCTGCTGAGGTTGAGAACCACTGGTGTAGTTGAAGGAGCATGCAATTGAAGTTAGACAGACCGGAACAAAATGACTGTGTCGTTAGGTGACCCAGCTGTGGTTCTCTGAGCTTCATTTTCCTCATCTGGAGAATGAGGATAATAATTTCTGTCTCATAGGCTTGGAAGGAGGATTTAGTGTGGAAAACAAATGAAAGTATGTATGTGTAGCATCTGACACTTAGCAAGCCAGCACTCTATTAAAGGAAGCTATTGCCATCATTGGTTTTCTTTTCTGCCTGAAGGCTCAGAAGGACAGCATTAGAAATATCAGTTCTCACTGCACAAGCTGGGGGAAGGCAAACTGAAGAGTGGAGGGGACCAAGCCAAATACATTATCTGAATGTAGATTCAATAAATGTCCTCTGTGCTGCTAATAATTTTTTTGGCCCTGTCACAAAGCCCACATTCTTCCGATGAGTAAGACTGCAGTGTCATTGTTCACAAAGGAGATGGGTTGCTTCTTTTTTGCCTTAAGTGTTGATGGAAGACCAACACAGGCCCACAGTGGGATCTACTGACTTTCATAATATATTTGCTGTCAAATCTACCACTGTAGGGAATTCCCTGGCTGTCCAGTGGTTAGGACTCCACGCTTCCACTGCAGGGGGCCCAGGTTTGATCCCTGGTCTGGAAACTAAGATCCTGCAAGCCAAAAAAAAAAAATCTACCACTGTAATATGTCTCTCAGATCCCCTCACTTACATCCATTTCCACTGTCATTACCTTAGGCCTCTAACACCTCTCGCCTGATGACTGCAACATTCTCCTTAACCGTCTCTAACCCTTTCCCCTCCTACTTCTTCTCCATACCTCAATTCCAGCCATCTTGGTGAAGCACCATTCTGATGGAATTTTTTATTCAAAGACCTTTCAATGGCTTCAAGCCTTTCAAGAGTTGCTGCTATATGACAGTTCTGTTAATAGTATCATCGTCTATGCAGTTGAACTCAGTTCAACAAATCTTTATTGATGGTCTGCTTCGTGATAGGTTGTAGAATAACTAGTAAACAAGACACAGTCCTTTCCCTATCAGAGTTTACTTTCTTGCCAAGGGAGGCAAACAAGCAATTTCGATGTATGTGTAGGAGATAGGCAAAGAAGAAGAGGCAAGGGGTTTCAGAAGGAAGAAAGAGAGTGAGCAAGGGCATGAGAGTATATGCAAGAAACTACAAAGCCACAGGATATTAAAGGGAAAGGTGTGAGGACAGAGTGGGGGAAATAAGGATGGACAAATAGGCAGGGGCCATGTTACCTTAAGAAGTTTGGGCTCAGTCTGATAGTGATAAGGAGCCCTTGGGGAGCTTTTGGCTAGGGGGAGATACAGGATTATATTTGCATTTGTAAAAGATCACTCCAGCTGTTTCGTAAAGGAAAGATTATAGTGGGTCAGGATTGGAGGCAGGGGAAGCTCTATGGAAGCTAGATTATTTATGACTGTCCAATTACCCAAGCTAGAAACTACTTAGTTTCTATTCCCCCTCTTCATCATAACCAATAATCACATCAAGTCCTGTCAGTTCTACCGCCAAAATTGACTTAATCACTCAGCATTTATTGAATCCTTCTATGCATCAAAAGCTGGGCTTGATGACAAAGGATCCATTTCTCTCCTAAGAGAAGCTGATTGTCTTTGGGGGGGGAGACAGATATGTAAATGGATAAATGTGAAATAATGTGATAAGTACTCACTGGGCGCTGTCAAGGCAGGAAGAGGAAGAGAGAAACAAATGAATGTCTCTGCCTGAGGGCAATGAGACAGAAATCAGGGATCCGTGGAGATGAGGTATGAGTTACGTCCTGAAAGATGAGTAGAATTCTCTAGAGGGAGGAGATTTGGGGAGAGTGTACTGCCCATGATGGGAATAGCTCCTGCAAAGGCATGGAAATGTGAATGAACAGGGCTTATTTGGGAACCAGCAAAAGTTTGGGGTCATGGGGACTGGAGATTAGGTTATGAAAGGAGGCATAGAAAAAGATGAGGTTGGAGAGGTAGACCAAGTTGGAATGTGAACTCCCTTGTTTAGGGCAGTGGATCCTGGAGAGTCATGAGAGAATTTTAAGCTGAAGAATGTGATATGAGCAGATTTGTGACTTGAGTCCCTATCTTAGGCCATATTAATTTATCACCATCTCTTCATTTTTTGAAGACATCCTGATTTTGCCCTATTAGGGCACTTGTTCTTTCTTGTTTATATGATTGCAGTGGTCTAACAGGTCTCCCTGCCCCAGAATCCTCTTCCAATTTATCCTCCACTTTGGCATCCTTCTAAAACACCTATCCATTCCTGCCATTGCCCTGCTGCAGCCTGCCAGTGGCTCCCCATCGCTGCACGGCACGCAAGACCCTTGTAATCCAGCCTGTGCTGCTGTCCAGCCTCATCTGTCATCCTTCCTTCCCATCCTTTTTCCAGCCTGCCCCTTTTGCTATCCTTGTTAACTAGAGGGCTCCCAAGACCACCAGGCACATTTGGGGCTCCACATCTCTTCTCGTTCTCCTCCTACAAAGTCTATCTGAAATGCCCTTACTGCAAACTTCTCCTTAGCTTTCAAGAACCAACTCATAAGGCAAGTTCTTTCGACCTTCCCTTGACCCCCTACAGGGAGAACAAACCCCACTTCCAGTTACGTTCACTCTAAGCATCTTTGCCACAAGCATTTTTTGCCATTTAACTAATTTGCTGTAAGGCAATTTTGCCCTGAAAAATTAAAAACACTGGTTGACAGTTTTTGGTTTGACAGTTTGGTTCCAACTAGTTGAAATGCATTTCCTCCAATTAGTGATGTTATTGATGGCTTTATGGAGCTGACAGATGATGGATGATAATTTGCACCGAGTTAGTTTCTTATTTAAACACACTGTATTGGAGGAGAAAGAGGCCAAGGGCCTCAAAGGCACAGACTTGAACCTGAGTTTCCCATAGAACTTTGGAATGTCTATCAAGGGACACGTGACAACATGCCAAGAACACCCAACAGTGTAGAGGCTTTCACAACACAATACAGAGCTCTGTTTTGTTTTTGTTTTTAATATTTATTTACTTATTTGGCTGCGCCAGGTCTTAGCTGTGGCACGCAGGATCTTCGTTGCAGCACGTGGTATCTTTAGTTGCAGCATGCGAACTCTTAGTTGCAGCATGTGGGATCCAGTTCCCTGACCAGGGATCGAATCCAGGCCCCCAGAATTGGGAGCACGGAGTCTTAGCCACTGGACCACCAGGGAAGTCCCCAGAGCTCTGTTATGGATATGCATCCTAGCATTTGAAAATTGATACCTCTCTTAATGAAGGAAGACATTTTAGCAAAAAAGAAAAAGTTCAATGCCAAACGAGGAGAGGAATGCACAAGTTAGAAAAAAGGAAAAAATACTATGAACAGAAGACTTGGAAGACAAGTACTTAACGTACAACCCACAAAATAAAATCAGTTATTTTTGTAGCATTGCCGTGAATCTACACACATTTAAAATGCTTTCTTGTATTTTGCAATAGTCTTTCAAATTTTATTCATTTTCATGCTTTATTATGTTGTCTTTAATGTCCCTCTTTTATTTTTCATTATTTTATCTTTTAGGGCAAAACTGCTTACAGCCAATTAGTTATGTGGTGAAAATGTGGTCCTTTTAATTCTGTTATTTATTTTTCATGTTTCATTATGTCCTTCTCAATGCCCCTCTTTTATTTTTCGTTATTTTATCTTTTACGGCAAAATTATCTTACGGCCAGTTAGTTATGCAACAAAAATGTTTGTGGCAAAAATTCTTATGGCAAAGATGCTCATGATGAAAATATTGGATACACAAATCCTTTCCCTTCTCTGGGCTCCCTGGCATCTGGTACATGCTGATATTAGAGCATACAGCATATTGCCTCATAATTATTGCTCGTAGGGCTGTCTCCCAGGCTGGAATGTAAGCTCCACCAGAGGATAAAGTCATATCACATTCCTCTTGTAAACTCAGCCTCATAGTACAGTGCCTGGCATATACATAGAAGCTCAGTTAAATGAAGTTAAATAAAGGTGTTGATTTTCTTGTCCCTTTTTTGTCTGGAATAGTTATCTTCCCCACCAAGCAACTATTTACTGTCAAATGGATATCACTCTTTTCTGGGTCGGATTTCCATCCCTCGGTCACTGAAAATATTCTTTTTAGCCAGCTGGAGAGCCAAAGGCCTGCAGCTCAGACTTCTCTTGGGTTAGAGAACAAGGGTTTCGATTGCCATGCCATAGTGGTCAGAAGACTCAAGCATCCACCAGACTCAGCTTGTAACCAAGCAGCATGATAAAGCCTTGCATTTGCCATTTAAATGTCCACACCCCCCATTTACTTCTATATATTTTGGGACCTGAGCAAAGGGCCAAAACACTTGTAGAGATATCCTGGGGGCATGGCATAATGTCTATGCTTTGGTTGGGATTTTTCTAAGGGTAACCATGCAAGTGTTCAAAAGAGGGACTGCAGGAAACCAGAGAAAACGATGCCCACTTGTATAAGGGATTCCTGAGGCTCCCTCCTAAACAATGAACCCCCAAACTGGGATTTACTGAAGGGTCAGAACCCCCAGAGATCCTTACATTTCTTAACTATAGACTTCACACCTGTCCACTTTCAAGGTCCAAGAGAAAGTTCAGATGGGCTTAAGCCCCTCGCTCCCTCACATCCCCCTTCCAAACTTTAAAGCTTACAGCAGCTGGTAGGAGCTTCAAACTACTAAGTCCAGGGCATTCTCTGAGGCTTACAGCATGAGTAAAAGTATCTAGAGCCTCAGGAGCCAATTCCTGGAGGGCTTTTTGGGGCATCTGGGAGTCTCTGGTTACACGGCAGATTGCACAGATCATTGATATTGAAGCACATACATGGGACTAACATCTGGGGGATAACCTGACATTGGTTTAAGGCCAACCTGAAAATGTCTCCAACTACTGGTGTCAAAGGATTTGGAGACTGAATCTTGGTGTTGGGGGAACCAGAGTAAAAAATCTTTACTTCCATTAGTTTTATTACTCATAAAACTGTCTTATGGAAAGAAGGGAGGGGGCAGGGTAGGAGTTTGGTTACATGGGGTACAAGTTAATTGGTAGGTACGATGAAGGAATGGGGACAAGGATTAAAGGAAAGGCCAAGAAGATGACTGTAGGGGTGTAGGTGGGGAATCGCCTGAGATTTTGCAGAGAGAATAGGAATTATTGCCTCATTAAGGGGAAATATTTGAGAGGTTGGGGGACCCAATATGAACATTTCTCTGACTTGTCTAAGAATGAGGCTGGGACAGGTCTGGGTCAGCTTCGAAATCTACTGGAGAGGAAATCCAGGCATGAGCAGCAAATACTCTTTCTTGACTGTATTCTCCTCCCTAGATTCTGGGGGAATTTAATCTTAGACTCAAGGCCCTTCCGTCCATATTTACGGTATGCCTGTATGGACCATCTCTTTATGGTATACATTTCTCTTGAAAATGAGTTTGGAAACAATTACTTCTCTCATAAACAAAAACAGAAAGCAAAACAAAGGAGCAAAAAAAAATCAACTTAGTGCTGCAGAGGATGCAGGAAGGTGGAGGAAGAAAATGCATTTCCCATACTACCTGCTATAAATGAAAATGACCAGTAGGAAATGGCAGGGTTAGAGTTTTCTAAAGAGTCAACACCCATCTGCCATACTGGTTCTGTGATTATAATTTCATAAAATATTTATTGAGCACCTATAACACACTAGAGGTAAGAAGTGACTTAGGCAAGGCCCTACCTTCAGAGAGCTCACAGTCTATGGGAGAAAACTGATGAATGGGTCCTGTACAATGACAGGACCATTGAGTTTGTGAATGGGGCAGCCTGGGCCATAGAGAACAATGCCTAAGCACTGAAGTAGGTTTGTTTGCTGACAAAGGATGTGTCTGGGATCAACTGCACTTCTGGTCCTCCATTCAAACGCTAAGTTTAGGTAGAAAAAGGGTGCAGCTGAACTCTGCAATGGATTCAGGATACAGCTGCTAAACCTAACTATAGTTCTTTTGGCACTGCTAACTGGGCTGGATTCTGCCTGGCGGCCAAAGACTGCCAAATTCTGATTTAAGACATTGACTTTCCAAAGAAAAATAGCTATAATGAAAATAGCTTATGTCTTACATAAACTCTTAGCAATATAACAAACACATTACCTTTAAATAGGACGCATAGTATTTTGTTACATATGAACTGTCACACTGACTCAAAACAGTTATTTCTTGCTGTGTGTCTTTTGTGTTGTTTCCATGAGCTTATAATTTTAACAGCACATATTTGACACTACCCAATGATGAATTAATTTTAAGCCTTGTCCCAAAGTACCCTCCTCAACATTTTAATCATTTGACTTTGCCTTTATGATCTTAAGTCACAACTTTCCTGAGCTTTGGTTTCATCAACAACAAATTGGGGACGATAAAGTCCAAAACACCAGATAGCTGTAAGGTTCAAATGAGATAAGTATATGTGAAAGCAGGAGCCTATCTAAAAACTGTCCCTGTTTTAAATCTGAACGAGAAGTCTTACAGCTTTAGATATTGACCCACACAAGCGGCTATGTCCTGGAGGATGAATCTTCTCCCCAGATGAGAACATGAAAAGGGCAGAAAAGGTGAAGATATAAAGGTGACCTGGCTGTGACAGAGTACCCTACTGATATGGCTCATCAGGCATTTACCCTACTCCACCCTCTCTCTCTGTTATTCACTTGGTTAAAAATGTTGACCTTGCTGGATGAGGGATGCTATTCCTTCGGTAGAAAAAAACGGGGAGGGCTCTGAAGTCATGAGAGCCTTCCTTGTAGAAAAGGGCTTTTGGACTTGAAGGACAGCATCTAGTATGGCATATATGGGGTATTTAGAGCCCAACTAAAGACTGATAATCGATGGTAATAAACAACATAATATCTTCTGTATGTTATGACACAGGTATATAAATCTGCCCATTTTTTACAATTAAAAAAGTCCAGTTCATAATACATTTGGACAGACAGAACTGTCCAACTTCAAAGAAAACATGTGGCTTTAAAGAACATTGAGATTAAAACATCTATTCTGTTCAACAATTTAAAAACACTAGGTTAAGCAGTGAATTAAAGTGATTGGCAAAACCTTTCACTGGACAAAACAAAGTGATAATTGTGTTGAATTTTCTTAATTCATTATTTCAGAATTTAATTATATTGCTTAATATCATCTGGAAAGTCCTACACATGGACAATTCCCAGCCAGATTTGTAGCTGGGCCACTTTCTCCATTTGGGACAAGTCATATACATTATACTTTTTTACCCATTATTTCTAATTTCTAATTTATTTATAAGTTATTCAATTGATTAAATATTACATTTTAGGATATATCTCAGTTTTTCCCCATATATGCCAGAATGGTGACTAAGGACACAAGTGAACGTTTAACTTGTCTAAACATGTACTGCAATACACATTATCATTTTGATAAAAAGTAATGACTTTGAGTTATGAGATTTACAAGCTAGCAAATAACAAGTAGTAATACACCAAATAATTCAAGAAAACAACCTCAGTAATACAGATGTCTATTTTATTAAAAAAGTTACAAACAGGTGGACTGCAGGGTCGTCTTACAAAATGACAAGAATGAAATCTATTGGAAAAATTTTACTTTTACAAATCTTTATAGGTCATTGTTCAATGTTTGTACTTGTTATTCGAGATTTTTTACCTTTCATTGATAAAGTTACAGTACATTAGATCCATGATAATAGGTTACATGATTTTATTTGCAGAGCCCTACTGCAGTGATTTGAACAACTCCTAAACAGATGCCATAGTAAAGACGAGACATATATTGCATTTAATATTAATTTATTATCCTAATAAGCAACTTGACATGCAATCTATTGAGGAAGCTAAAATAACTTTTGGTCCCTTTTCTTAAAATGTGCTGGAGAAACCACCTTTAAATCACTTTCCCCTGATTCCTGTGATCCTAAGTGAATTCAAGTTAAACTTGCTGCTGAGGTCAGTGACAGAGAGAGCGAGAGAGAGCAAGAGAATGAGAACTATCCATAGGAAAGAAACACTGTATTAAAAAAAAATCCATCTGCAGAAAATTTAAATTATGAATTATTTGATTCCTTTAGAATTTCACAAAGCTAATAAAGATGAACCACAATCACCTAACCTACTTTGAACTGAGTGTTTGGTTTTAAGTTTGGTGTTAAAGTGCAAACTTAAATTAGGTATTCATTTCAAGCAGTTTATAAATAAGAAACAAAGTTTCAATTGCCTCCACCCTTACAATCTCACCATAAAATTCAAAATCTAAAATCAAGAGTTCACTTTGAGGGAATTTGATCAGGAATCAAATGCAACACGATTTTAAAAAAGGAAATCAAAGTTTAATTAATTTCTACGCAATAATTAATGGTCATGCTGACCAATAAATCACATGAATGTAGATAACACTTTATTTGAACATCACACACAATATAAATTTAAAATTGCCACACCCTTCCAAAAACCATCACTGCATATATTAGAGCTTTCCTTGACAAAGTTATTGAGCTATTATTATAGATCAAAAGTATAGTTTTGGTTTTTTTTGTTTTGTTTTATTTAGAAGCATGTTCAAATGACTAAAGCTGGGCTCCTAAAATCGAGAACTTTGGTGCAGTAGGTGAGCTGCAGTTATTAACTTCTGCAAATTAAAAGCACACAACTAAAACCAAATAAAAACCCAACAACAAAATACTGTCAAACTTACAAAATTTTTAAATCATTGCTAGAAAAAGCGCTCGTCATGATGTTAAAACTGAACCACAAGATTACTCTTTATAAGTTTTCTTTCTGCTTCTATACCTGTGTTACTGTTAAAATGTTCAAGTATTCAGACAAAATGTGCTGATTAGGTAAACAACATGGAAGGCAATGGCTATTAGAAGCACATTTGCAAAAAAAACAAAAACAAAAACAAAACGCCCAGAGACTTGGCGCTATCCTCCCTCCTGTTACACAGATTTTTGTCTCTACTACAAACATGCTTCTTGAGAAATAACTAAAAAGCAATTGTGATAGTGCAAGAAAACTTTAACAAATATTGCTTTAAACTATTACTCAGAAAGACAAATATTAAGAACTAGAAACTGTATATGATTTTATTTGAATTTAATTTTACATGTGCAGAAGTCTACTAGATGTCAATTGCAAGCCTGACAGGCAAAGCTGAGCTATCTCTGTTTAGGTATACAATTAATTTACCATGGATACAATATCCCTCTTCAAAGGCATTGCTAAGTAGGTCATAACTAAATTTAGAACTTCACAGAAAGGAAAATGTTACTGCTGCAATTTGATGCTGTAAATGAGATTAACACATGTGAAAACCTAATGGAATCAAATACTTAACTCTTCAGCTAAATGCTCTACAGTCAATTTCAAATATCAATTGTAACTTTCAGAACATTTTAATTACAAAAACACATCACAAACTGCACTTGAAGAAAAGGGATATTCCATCCATACAGGTAAAATGTGATCTTTAGTTTCTTTTTACAACACTGCCACACGTAAACAAAGGCTCAAAGTATTAACCAACCATTTAAAGGAGAAAGATTTTACAAATAGAATGAAGCACTGGTGCGAGGTAATATACAGAAGTAACCATTTGTTTAAGGCTCAATTTTTTCTCCATTATAACTTTCTTTTAAAAGGCATTGAGTAGGTAATACTGAGTTTGAGTATTTAATAAATACAAGTTGAGAAACTGATTAAAGAAATCAATTAAAATATTAAAAATTAATTCTTGCATATCAGCCATCAATAAGAACTTAGAAAGCTACAAAAGGACTGATTGATAAAGAACAGATTTTAAACATATGGTAAACGTGCTAAGCATTCCTGTTTAAGGTCAATGGATCTTGAAGGCCAAAGACCTTATGCACTTAATTAGATGTATGGCAACATGCTGTAATAGAGACAGGTTTACCAAGGCTCAGTTCTGCAACCCAGGTTGTAAAGTTCTCCAAAGCAGCATCTGTGCAAATTTCCTCTGAGTTTTATCTGCAATTAAGATTAAAATGTCATTAAAATGTAGAAATATAGATTACAGTTTAAAATGAAAACACTGACAACAGATCTCTATACACATGCAAATGGTACCAGAATTGTAAAGTGGAATTTCACTGTGTTCCCCATAAATTTAAGCAAAAATAATTTTCTGTGGTCCAAAAGAATCATTAAATTTTAGCAACACTATAATGATGCACTGGATGTAATATACTGTAACTTTTATTTTTAAAAATATTATATTTTATAAAGTATACAATATTAAAAATGTTATTACATGTTTAAAAGATCTTACAGTGTAAAAGTGGCAAATGTCACTTCTACTTTGATCTCTTCATGTTTTTATTGGGAAATAGTATTAGAATTAAATGTATACTGATTATGAACTAACTTGACAATATGCAAAACTTCAAAAGTTAGG
Source organism: Orcinus orca (assembly GCF_937001465.1). Classification (NCBI taxonomy): domain Eukaryota; kingdom Metazoa; phylum Chordata; class Mammalia; order Artiodactyla; family Delphinidae; genus Orcinus; species Orcinus orca. The sequence goes on from NC_064580.1 coordinate 114,254,561, forward strand.
GTTTTTTTTGAGATTTTAAAATAAGAGAATGCAATTCAATCAAAGTCTAGCTATCAAGCATCTACTAGGTACCCCGACTTGGGTTAGATGCTAGGTGACAGCAGTAGTTCAAATTTCCCACTCTGGTCTGCCCTCTTCAGTACATCCTCCCAACCATAAAAGCTTCTCCTATGATTGAGATTTCTCAGTCTCTGCTCTTAGAATTGGTAGACTTCTGCCCTCCTAATTAATACCAGGGGGAAAAAAATCTATCATTCAGACACAATGTCTTTTAAATATGCTGGATCACCAAAGTGCTTCTAGGGGAATGGAATTACATTTTTTAGTGTAAAAGATTAAAATTGTTAAATAAAGCCAGAAACAAAGAGTAGAATAGCAACTATGAAACAATGCCAAGTGAAACCAACTTAAGATCATCTTAGGGCTCTACCAATGTTTATACATGCAAAATTTTAATTTCATTTGACAGCTACACATCTATTAGTGTTCAAAGAGCCTGAGAGAACTCTTTATTAGCAGCTATATCATAAAAATGATTAGTTTTAAAGAACGTCTCTCATTATTATTGAAATTCTGCCACCTAAACACATTAGGAAAAACAGAACAAAAGTTTGCCTCTTCAGAAATTATTAAAGAAAAATTTTTCTTCCAATTAAAATTAAGACTTTCTTTGCATTAACGCAAGTTGTTAATTAGGACACTGGTTATTTAAGCTTGGACAAGTCCAGTTTCCTCATCATTAAAATAAGGATAAAAATTCTTTCCTGACAGGGTTGTGGTAAACATCACATAAGGTACTATGTGAAAGCACCTTACATGTCAAACGTCAGGTAACTTTTTCATTTCTCAACTACGTTATAAATTTCGAAAAGACCAGGATTATGCCTTTGATATCCAAATTAAAGACCTTTATATTTTTAATTTTTGGCCTCATTTCAATTTTTATACCTATTTGAACACAACAGTATTTCATCATATACTCAGTTCATTGTGAGGACTCTTTTTCAGATCAGACTTTCGTCAATTAACATGAATTAGTAAGTTGACTCTAATTTTTTTTTTTTCCGGTACGTGGGCCTCTCACCGCTGTGGCCTCTCCCGCTGCGGAGCACAGGCTCTGGATGCGCAGGCCCAGCCGCTCCGCGGCACGTGGGATCCTCCCGGACCAGAGCACGAACCCGTGTCCCCTGCATCGGCAGGCGGGCTCTCAATCACTGCGCCACCAGGGAAGCCCTTGACTATAAATTTTAACCCACATTTTTCAAAATAAGCAATTATAAAGAGTTTAAGATTTCCAAATATGAATATGTCTCTTAAATAGGGAAGACTTGGATGATTTAATAGTTCAGGCATTCTCTGAAATCAAATTGAGGAAGTAGTAATTATTTCTAGCCAAAATAAACATTAAGAATACATACCAGCTTATTAACCATAATCTACATTAAATAAAATGTGATAAATGCATTATTTCCCACCCTCTAAAAACCTGGTTAATACTTGGTCTATCCACATTCCACAGGATGACAATACTCCAGTGAAATCAAGAGACATAGATAAATCCCGGGTCAGATTCAACAGTATTAATATGAGGCATACCATTAAACAAAGTATTAATACCAACTACTTTTCCAGAGAGTAATAAATTTTAATTCTCTGCAGTAATAAATTCTGAGGCAAAAGCTTGCATGAAGCCAAAAGTACAGTCTCTCTCAGATTAGAAGTTCCCTGAATGCAAAATGTAAACGCTACTGCTCCACACTATGAAAGCAAAATTTTCAGTGTACTAACAACTCTTATTCATTTAAAAAACATTCCAGAAGTTTTAAAGGCAGCTGGTCAAAGTCATACTTTTTAACTCCCAGGATATCACATCCAGACACACTGCAAAAGTACATGCTACTTGTGAGATAGAACCCAAGTGATGCTCGTCCTTACTCTCAAGTTTCCAGCAAGACACCCAACAAATCTGAACGCTGGAAGCTTCTGCTCAAATTCTTGCTTAACTGGTTTCACTTTTCCACTTTTTTCTAATTAGATTTTGTTAGGAAAGAATAAAAAAAAATCCCAAACAACAGTCCAAACCTTTTGCTCAGGAAATTATGAAATAGGGTCTCCCAAGTGGGGTAAATTGGTACACGAGAGTACCAAACACAGAACTGAAAGAACAAAGATCATTATTTATGTCAGCGTGAAGAAAAAGGGAGACTTTTGATTCAAGACTAGCACATCATTTCACGTGGCAGCAGAATGCCTGGGATATTAACAAAGGCTCCTAAAAGGCTTAGCAGTTTATGAATGCCTTTCTAGCTTAGCTGGATTTAGCATTTCTAAATACAATGGTATTTACTAGCATTCTTTTTAGCAAATATAAATGTGCAACCATAATCAATTTTAACTTTTTCCAGTTTTATACATATGATATTCTGGGGACTTAACCAAAGGAACTTTTAAAAAAATAAATTTCGTTTTCCCGTTTTTACTTGGCATTTTCATATCCAAGTTAAATATTAATTATATTAGCAAAGCACTAGGCTAGAATTCTGTTGATAGAGTTTATGTTTTTTGTCAAATATCTTGCTTGTTTCTCCATTGTAATTTGCATAACACTCATGAAGCTTATTAGGGGGTGGAGTGAGAGAGCTATAGGATCATTAAAAGTGCTCATCTGTCACCCATTAGAGAGCAGAAGCTGAACCTATGGCATAGAATCCTCAAATGGAAGGTGAACCGTGCTTTAAGGAGAACATGCACACTAAAAGTTTACAGTAAACCCAGGGTAAAAAGGAAAAGCTATTTTTCTTACGTCCTAGACCTAAAATCTCTAAGTTTAAATTAATATGATGAATTCAATTCTGAGATCTCAAACAGTATGGTCATGCCCACTGATAATAAGCAGCAGTGTGAGCCCAATGATCTGATCCGAGCTGCTAGCTTTGAATTAAACCAGGTAGGGCACTGCTTCCCTCAACTCTAAATTGCTTTTTCTGAATCCCATACTCCTAAGACTGTGGCTAATCAAAGGAATTTGGGAGTATGTTTTTAGTAGGATAAGTTTTTCCAACAGCTGACAGGATTTAAGTTTTTCTTGGTGATATTATCTTCTGGATTTTAGAATTCCACTGAGAAGTACTCCCACGAGGAGAATCTTTCCTGAAGTATGGCTAGAATACTTCCTCAGTGGCAATTCTCCAACTCCATGATGCAATTTTTGTTAATTCTACTGATGGCTCATTCTAAGCTAGAGAGGTAACAGAGTAAAAGTGAATGGCTCAAATGCATTTTATTCTGCAATAAAAGCCTAATCTTGAGGTTAAAAGGAAGCAGTTAAAGTGGGAACAGATATACAAAGAGTCATTCTAATCACAGACACCTCCACACCCAGAGCAGGTCTAACTAGGCACCTATCCACCCTGAACAGTCCCAAACCATGAACCTTGTGGGGGTCAGTGAAGGTCTGGGAGAATTAGTGGGCAGAAAGGACAAGGCAACTCTGTTCTTCCCTTTTCCCCCAGGTCCATTGCAGATCTATATGGTGCACACTACCCCAAGGAATGCTTTCTCCTCCACTCAGGGCCGCTGTGTCACAGGCTCCATTCTGGCTCACTATGTGAACTGGATGACAACGAGCATTTAAAGTAAGCTATTTTCTCCAAAGTGATAAGCAAGATAGGGCAGGGGGGAAAAAAGGAAGTATCTATCTAAACTGTAACTTCAACAATAGAATTCCACCCCAGTGTTTTACTGACATGATTAATATTTAACTTGGATATGAAAATGCCAGCATTTTAAAGTACAAAATGTGATTTAATTTTCATGATTTCCCCCTCACATCTGCTAAATCCCCGGCATATCATATCTAATTAAAAGCTGGAAAAAAGATTAGAAACAATTCTGATTCCACATATTTATTTTAAAAAAACCTGAAAATGCTAATCAATTCCACTGTGTTTAGAAATAGTAAGGCCAGCTAGACTAAAATGACATTCATAGATGGTTCAGCCTTTCAGGAGCCTTTGTTAACATCCCGGGCATTCTGCCGCCACGTGAAATGATGTACTAGTCTTGAATCAAGAATCTCCCTTTTTCTTCGGGCTGACATATATAATGAACTGAGGCTGACATAAATAATGATCTTTGTTCTTTCAGTTTGATTCCCGGTGTTTGGTACTCTTATGCACCACTTACTCTCGTCGAGAGAACCCGTCCATAATACACGGAGAAAAATAGGATAAAATCCTGCAGGAGACCTTCAAGCTGTAGTAAAGAACACCTTCTTTTATTCCTGTTTTTTTAAAAAAATAATTATATTAATTTCTGTCAATACTGGACTGAGATACAGGAATCCTTGAAAAAATAATCTTTAAAAAAATTCTATTTGCCAAAAGAGTATTTACCAAATGATCACATTTAAGGAATAACTTTACTGTACTTCCCTAACAGAATATTTTTAGGATATTATTTTCTTTCTTTCTGGCATTCCCTCTGTTTGGAAATCACCTCTACCCCTCCCCCCATCCACTCAAATCCTACCCATTTTTCAAGGCCTGACTCAAACGCTACTGCTCCCCGGTTCCTCTAAATCAGTGGTTCTTAACCAGGGGCAATTTTGCCCCCCAGGAGACACCTGGCGATGTCTGAAAATATTACTGTTCACCACGACAGAGGGGCGGGGGGAATGCTCTTGGCATCTAGTAGGTCGAGGCTAGGGATGCTGCTAAACATTCTGCAATGCACAGGATGGTCGCTACAGCAAAGAGTCCTGAATGTTGAGAACCTGCTCTAACTGAACGTGGTCTCTCCTTTCCCTGAAGCCCCACAGCACTGTGATTTACTTCTTTTATAGTATTATGAGATTATTAACAAAACACTCATCATTCTCAACGACAGTATCTCACAACAGCCTAATGTCAACTATTTACACCAATACAGGGGAACGATGATACAGTTAATAAAACCAAGACAGGGCTGCAACACTGACCTGGGTTTCTATTATACTTCTGCTGCATAGTAAACGAAGTCCTTCAAAGCAGTTGGTGGCAGGCTCCTCAGGTCAGTAAGGAAACCAGCCACGAAAGCAGTGCATAAGGAATCTGGCATTGCTTCCAGACTTACAGTAAGATTACTGCCAGTGGGAGGGTGAAAGGTGAGGAAACAATCCTGGGAGCCATGCAGATAAACAGGTGTTGGGCAACAGACTGGTGACTCAAATTGAAGGGTGGTAAGAAATAAATGTGAGGAATTATCAGCAGTAATGCTTAGAACATTAATATATTTTCCCTTTCAATTAAGAGAAACCAACTTACAACAATCACAGTTCTTCTGACTCACTTGAGTCTTACTATCTCTAATTTGGACAAGGTACTCTTATAAATATTAAGGACAAACATTTCCCAAATCACCTTTATTTGTCAAAGTTTGATCTTCAATCTGAATCTGGGACTGGTAGACTTCAGAGCTCTATGACTCAAGCTACAGGACTCAGAATCCATCACCTATTTTTTCAAATAAATAGTAAGCAAGCACAACCACAAACTTTATGGACCTCCAATTACAGATACCTGTGCACATCAGTTCAATTTTATTTGATAGCAAAAAAACCCACTGCGTATAGTGTGCTTTGTTCTAAAAGATCTTGGTCAGGGGACTCCCTATAACATTTTCAGAAATCCAGCTGATTAGATATTTTATTTCAAGACTCACACCTTCAATTGTGTATTCTGCTTATAAAAACCAAACAAAAACTACACAGGCAACTTAACCCATTATTATAAAAATGAGCAATTATTGTTATTAATATTTTCTGATTTCAGTACCTTAGTTAACAAAAAATATAAACATAGTTTCCTTGAGATATTAAAAAGTCTACTTAATCATTCGTGTAGGTAACCAAACAGATTAAAAGTAATTTAGATCACACAAGCTGCAAAATGAAATAAACTCAGAAATAACTCAGAATAAGAAATCTTTAAAAATAGCTTTAGACATTACTCATTTGCCAATTTGAATAAGACAGTGGCCCTCTACATGTGAGACCAATTTTATTCAGTTTCCTTCCTATAGCTGTCTACATTAATGACAGAAAAAAACTGGGAACATTTTGCAGGAGCTGGTTAATTTTTTATAAAGATGATAAAACTAAAATGCACACACTTACGTCATTTGCCTGGTTAAAAGTGTCAGATAGAGAAGTAGAGCATAACGGTAAAGATGCGACACCACACAGAACTTGCTCAAACTTGAAGCTGGCTTACAATTTAAGAAGAGACATTGTGGTATCAAGAACCCTGGACTCAATCACCTACATAGGCCTGTTCCTGCCTCAAAAAACTATATTGCAAGTGTGATGCTATCAACAAAACATATGCTGGGCTACAGTCTGCACAGTGACACTATATGATAACAGATGGAGCTAGGTATAAGACAATAAATGTGTTTTCATCTCATTCTGGTATGCTCAAAAACTGATGAGTGAAAGCATTTTGAATAAAGCACTGTTGTCATCCTTCATTTTCAAAGATGACACCAGCTGACAGAAGATCTTGTCTGAAAAGATAAATTAGGGACTGTTAGTCTTTTCTCCAGGGAGCACATATAAAGCCAGACCTTTGATTAGGAATCATCTCTGCAATCTGAAATGACTGTTGCCATTTGCAACACTGCCTCTTAGACTTGAGGTCAGTCTTGGCTCAAAACAATCAATTCCATTCCTGATATTGTCAGGCTAGTCTGGCATTTTCTGTGGTTTCTCAGTCATCCAGGATATTTGTTGTCTTATCTTATAATCTAAGTATTATTGTCTAAGTGAGACTATCTGCCCAATTACAATCTAGATTAAAAGATCATGACATGAATAAAATAATCTCATTTTAAATGCTCAGTAAATTTTATATAACCTTACTTTTCCAAAAACACATTCATTAAAAAAACCTTTATTAAGTTATTAGCCCAATGAAAGGTTTGAAGATTTTACTATTGTTCTTATTAACTCCATTATTTATTAAACTGAATACATTATTTTCCTAGGCTTGGGACTGTCCGTTCTAAACACATCACAGATGATTTCACCAGATTCTCATCTGGACCATATATTCATAATGAAGTCAAGGTACATTGTGGCACTATAATTTATTATTATCAGAGGTCACTTAAGTCCCTCCAGTGCAAGGTACAGATTAACTTGATTAAATAATCATCCGGTAAATCTAGCACTTGGGTGATTAGTAAATTGATGATTTCAATTACAGCAGCTCTCCAGCCCAGAAAAGAAAAGTATAGAAAACACAAAGCTAATCATCTTCTCAAATTATTACTGGATGCTCTCCCATGCATTTTGGATGCTACATCACCAAAACAGGGAAAGGTGTACCATCCTTTAACTTACCCCACCCCAAAGGAATGTTACCAGAGAGAGAAGCACAGTAAGTTGCTTTAAAAAACAAATCTTGGTGATGGGAATACAGGCAATTTCTTACCTTCATTTTACTAATCTGTATTTTTTTCGATTTTCTACATTGAATGTTGACTATTTTGCGCTAAGGGAAATACTATTTTAAAAATAAAGAAATTTAAGGTAGCACAATGTGTATTATTAGTATTACCCAGCTTTTTGTTCCACTTGACCAAAAACATAAGGTTCCATCAACAACTAACCTGCTCGGTATGGCCATGATTGAGGTTATCTTTTTTTTACTGGACAACGCAAGTTGTACAACACTGATCTTGCTTCTCGGGCAGGGAAGAATAGTTCATTTGCCTGACGATCTCGGCAAAAAGTTCATCCACCATTGATTTACTTTTTGCCGATGTCTCCATGAAAGGACAGCCCCATTCTTGAGCCAGAGCTCTGCCTTCTGAAGACATAACCTCTCTTTCTGGTTCCAGATCCACTTTATTTCCTACTAGGATCAGTGGGACTTTTTCATATCTCTTCACTCTGACAATCTGATCTCTCATTGGCTTGATATCCTATGTAAACAGTCACAAAGAGAAAGGAAAAAAATTATGCTATTTGCATAACCATAAAAGAAGTATTGCAATATTGCAAGAAGTCATCCTTCAGTAAGTAGAGAACGCTGAATCCAAAATAAAACCACACACCCAAATAGAGAAAATGTCATTTTCTCCATTGAAGTAGCAACTAGATAATTTCCAGATTCCACCTGCTGGATTTCTGTCAAGAATATAAAACATAGGTTGCACACTAACTTTAGGACTCATTTAATCACTTCTTTCCCTCAGTCGATACTGATTTGAAAAGCAAATTCCCAAATATGATGAATCCATTATGTACAAAAGGGTGTCTGGCCATGTCCTTAAACCTGCCGGCTTGTCATCACTCCTGATAACACCTGTTATCCTAGCACAGGATGGCAGCATCTATGCATTCCTAGCCATTTAGCAAGAGCGCTTGAGAGAAAGTGTTTTAGGTGGGAACAAAAACACTGCTTTGTGTCTAGAAGACCAAAGTTAAAAACAGATTCACACATGTCAATGTTTCATTTTAAATGTAACGGTATGCCTTTATCCTCAAAATACACTTCAATGTTAGAAATTACTGTACACTAGTGAGCAGCTCCTGGGAGGGACAATGCAGGGGGGAGTCTGGGCGGGAAGAAGTCAAACTTTCCTTTGCCTATGTTCGGGTTTACAACTTGAATTTTCTCCCGCATGTATTACTTTTTCTAAGTAATTACCATTAATTACAAAAGGTAAGAGCCTTAACAATTCTCTAGGAGGGTGAACTTTGGGGGGGCGGGTAGTACTGATTTAAGACATGCTATAGATTTAATACTAACATTAGTTTTTTGGATTTTTTTGTAACTTAAAAGATTTGACTTAAATATAACACGTGTTTAATTTGAATAGTTACAGTGCACAGTATTCACTTGCAGGATGAAGGAAGAACAAGGGACTGAAAATTTACAAAAACATACGGTTATTTGACATTTGTAACAATTTTGTTTGATCACATATCAATTCAGTCTTCTAGGTTAAGCTTCTTTTCCCTGTGTCCTTATGGAAACACAAGTTCAGCTGAGAATCCAAATTTACGGCATTTGGGCTTAAAAGAGTTTCAGTCTCCATTGAAATAATGGCAGTTTTTCACTCTTTATTTATGTGTATAAAAGAAGTAGCTATAATGGATATCTTATGAAAAACCCTTCAAAAGACTGCCAGCCTCAAGAGAGTCAGCTAATAGAATAACAAATGTCCCAAGGATCCTTTAGAAAGAAAACGCCTGTCAAATAGCACCTTTAGCACATTGGTACTTTCTGGTGAAAAATGCTTTTATAATAGTAATGCTTTGGAATTTAAGCCTACATAAAATGAACTTTAGTTTGGTCACAGTAGCGTTGTTTCATTTATTATTACCTTTAAAAGAAAAAAAATCCTGAAGTTGCTATATCTGGTTACTGGAAAAGCTCACTATAGTACTTTAAGTTAAAATACTAAGAAAAGTGGAATTAGCACATTGGCTTGGCTAAAGCACTTAATGTCTCTTATGTAAGCAACATTAGTGCACACCTTTAAATGCAGAAAAAAATATCCATTTCCTAAATCAATGTAGGTCAATATAACGGGTCAATATGAGGTTATTTATTTTCAAGGAATAAATAGCAACATTTATTGCATCTCTTAAAATAATGTTAAACCTCCAGTCTGTCTTCCAGTGAAGGACACGACAGATTTTCCGAAGAAATTGGACCACCTCCAGTTCGGCCACCGGCCGGGGGTTAGAAATCTGCACTTGTTCAGTGTTCCCAGTTCCACATATTTTCTATAAATATTGTCAATATTATCAGAAATGATTTGGATGAACTGCAAAAAAGGAGAGTCATTCTAGATTTTTGTTCGTTATTAATTCTAGGTACTAGTCTTTTCAATTAGTAACTTCCCTTCACACGCTCCAAGTAAGTAAAATGCCTAGAAGGCAGGTCTTGAGTTCTTCATCTTGCAGCCCTAAGATTTATAAATCTGGCTGAGAGACTTGGCTGAGAACAGACAGGGGGAGGGGGGAAGCAGACGCAGAGGAGTTATCTGTGCAACAGATAATCGGCTCCAAATAATTTTCCTTCTGAAGTGCTCTATTTGCCCGAGATTATCTTTTAAATGTTGTTTTGTTGAGTACATTAACCAAGACTTGTTGACTTGAACAAGCAACTTCAGAAGGCTATATTGTCCAGGCTAAATATACACAAGCTGACATTTCTTTTTCACTTCTCTTTCACTTAAAAATAACTTTAAAACATTTGTTGACGGTTGAGACTTTAGTCCTCTCTACAGAAACAACTCGATACTTTTCCGTGCCAGGAGTAACCTCAAAAATGCGCCATGTCTAACTTTCAAAAGCAAAACACAGTCATTTACGCACGGTGCAAGCAAACCAGAAGTAAATGTAGGATTACCACACCCCCTTCTAACAAATTACAAGACTTGGTTTGGTTACCTGAAAAGACTGTTGATTAACCAGACTATAAACCAGGATGAAACCTTGGCCGTTTTTGATGTAGAGATCTCTCATGGAGGCAAACTGCTCAGTTCCTGCGGTGTCCAGAATTTCCAGCACGGAGGGGGAAGAGTCCACTTCGATCTCTTTGCGGTAGAAATCTTCAATGGTGGGGTCATATTTCTCAATGAAAGTCCCAGTGACAAACTGCACAGTCAGGGCAGATTTGCCAACCCCTCCGCTCCCTAACACCACTACCTTGTATTCCCTCATGAGTCTCACCTTCCCCAACTCCTACCAGAGGGAGGGAAAAATTACACCCCGCTCGCTGCGGCGCGGCTCTGGGAGGCGGAAGGTGGGCGGAAATCTGCGAACCCGGGAGGAGAGTGCAGAGCAGCCGAGGGCCCAACGAGGGAAGAAGAGGAAGTTAAAGGAGGGGGAGGGGAAAGAGCGAAGTGTCGGGGTGGGTGGGGATGGGATGGTAATGCCCTTCCTATAGGAACTGAAGCCCAGGCAGGGGGCGTGGGGAGAGGGCGAGCCCGGAGCAGCCCGGAGTGGGGGGGAGGCGAGGCGCGCCCCCCGGAGGGAAGGGGTGGGCGCCGCAGGACCGACGGGGGCTCCCGCGGGAAGGCGGGCGTCGGAGGAGCCTGCGGCCGGGGGCTGCCCCGTACCCCTCCCCCGCCCTTCACACAAAGGGGCCCAGGGACCCCGCTTCCTGCTCGCGCCGCCGAGCCGGCCCGGGCCTGTGTGCTCTGTTCCAGTCTCTGCTGCCCGGACGGGTCTCTGGGCCGCGGCTCCCGCGGGCGTCGTCCGGCCTGTGATGGGGCGGGGAGAGGGCGCGCGTTACCCGCCGGACCCCCGCCCGCCCCAGCCGGGCGGCCCGGCCGGCCGCCTCCCCTCCCCCCGCCCCCGGCTCCCACCCGGACCCGGCCACCGCCGCCAACACCGCCGCCGCTTACCCTGCCGTCCTCACCCGCCCGGCCGCCCGGGAGGCTCTGTCACGCCAAGGCCATGGCCATCGGCCGGCTCCTTGGTCTCACCGCCGCCCCTGCGCTGCGGCTCGCAGAGGGAAAAGGGGCGGGGGCCGTCCGGCGGCGGCGGCCGCTGGGACTCCAGGCGAACCCACCTCTTTTTTTCCTCACCCCCCACCCCCCCCCCACCGCACACACCCGGAAGGGTTTCCCTGACACACTGGTTGAGGTGCCCCAGTTCCCCGAGACTGGACGGGATCACTTCCGGTGGGGAAAGTCCCACCTCTCCGGGGCGAGCCGGGTGGCGCTGGGGCCGCGCCCTGCTGGGCGAGACAGCCAGGGGACGGTTTCGGGTCGGGGCTATGGCCTTGGCAAAGGGCCTCTCCCAGAACCTCCGGCGTCCTCCCTTTTTCCGCCCGGCTGCCCGCAGCTGCTGTTCCTGCTGCTGATGCTGCGGACAGTCCCACCCCGACCTCGCGGAAGCCTCTCCGCGTCTCAGCTGCCCCCAGCCCGGCCTGAGGACTCGATCCACTCTTGGCGGATCTAACGACCCGGAGAACGCCAAACATCTCTGGACTAGAAGCAGAAGGGAAAATAAAACAGCCAAGAAAGTTGATTCTCTTTGCTGGTATTTCTTCCACTTGACATTTTTCGAAGAAACGCGTGCAAACTAGCCTTCGACTTCGCTAATGGTTCTGATTTCCTCTGTGGTGTGTTTTATTTAGCCGTGCCTGACAAATAATTAAGCACACACACGGTACTTTTATCATCTGGCAAATCTGCCTTGTCTCCATCAGCAAATGCCAAAGTCATTCCTTTCTTTCTTATCACCAGGGTCGAAAAACAACAGGATTAGAAGTACACTTTACGGTACTGTAACTCAGCTTTGCCCCATTTTTTATTCCAACCGCTACGCAGCAGGGAAGCCTTGATTGGAAATTGTTTAGGCCAGCAGACTAACTTCTTTTAATCTTTTCATTATTTGCAGGCACAGCAATTTGCATGGCTGGCTCCTCCAAGTTAAAGTTTGTTTTAACGGCCATCCTTCATAGTCTTTGAATTCAGAAGCAAAGGACTCGGGTTAAACACACTAAGTTTCTATTTTTAGATAAAATTGGTACTTCTTACATATCTTTCCCTCTGCTAACTTTCTATTTGTAAACCTTGTGTCAGATCCACAGAGCCCCAGGGTCCCAGAAGCCTAGGTTATATTTTAGGCATGTCACTCCCTTTTTGATTCAGGCATGCACCCAGAAACCTGAGTCAGTGGCCAGTCGAATTAAATTGACCCCAAATCCCCTTACTTGTAAGCCCTAATGGCTGAACTGTATAAATAGGGATTTATTACCAAACCCAAATTGTTAGACATTAGACAACAGGCAAATTACAGTAGTGTGAAGTCCCACTGTGTCTCTCCCTGAGTACTCCCCAATGTCACTTACAGTATCCAAAGGAGAGTTTAGCTCAATTTCTCCTCAGCCTAGGGTTGGTGTCATCTGTCCCGCGAAGTCCCCAGCTCTGGCTCCAGCTGGCCTGAGTCCCACCTGATATCTGAGGCACTGCCCTCTGCTGGAAGAGGTTTGGTCTATGAATTATGAGTCTCCTTGTAGGTCACTGCGCTTCCACACGTGCTGTTGCCTGATTTGGAGCTCTGCTGCCCACCTCCCTGGCTAGCTGTCTCCAGACTGTCTGGGGGAATCCACAGCCCTGCACCAGCCCTGCTTGTAACTGAGTCTGGAAATTCCTCTTCTGATCCAGCAATCAGTGCTGAGCAATTGTAGCAAGTCTCTGCTGTTACTAAACTGGCTAAACAGGGTGCCCTTCTTGTTGAGGTGGTCCCACCTGTTGGCAACTCTAATATGATTGTGTTGGCCAAAGTATTTTGGAGAGAATTCTTCGTTTCTCCCCGCAGGGAAACATACTCCTACCCTCGGTACAGAGTCCGATTGGGTCACTCTCATCGACTACAGGGTAGACAAATGTCACACAGTCTGAAGATCCTTCTAAACTTTCTTAGGAAGGGTATTCATTACAGCAGCGTCTAGGAGAGTAAACAATTGGAAGTAACTTAAACGTCCTTCAGTAGATGATTTAAAAAATAATGTGTACATACACACACATTCACAAAATAAGATACCGTGCAGCTATTAAAAAAAGTAGATTTTTAAGTGCTGATATGAAAAGATGGCCAAGATATATTGTAAGGATTTAAAAAAGCAATATACTGAACAAATATATAGTTGCTCCCATTTATGTAAAATATGTGGGAGTGTGTGCAATATATAGTTATATAGCCATTATAATCTGAAACACAGTCATTAATTATCAGTGAGGGGTATTATGAAAGGACTTTCATTTCTCCATATCATTTTAATTTTAAAACAGTGATCAGGTATTATTGAGGAAAAAGGGAATAAATATAATTTTATAATATTTTAAAGGAGAAAAAAATTCATTGATCCTCCCCTCTTCAGGGAAAAAGAAAAACACCAATATCCTGACTGTCTAGGGGTCAGTGGACAGGTCTCCCAATTTAAATTCCCTCCTGCTGCTCAGCCTGTCCTCCCCAAACATCTCTATACTTAGAAAAGTATTTTCACATACATTACCTCATTAGACTCCAGTTGTTTGCCAGTTCACTCTTATTAGGCAATGAGAATATAAAGACCAATTAGAAGAGCACAGCCTGGTAGTTGAGAGCCAAGGGCCCTGAATTGAGGTGGACAGGCATTTCAAACGGCAGCTTCCCCACTTCCTAGCTGTGGGACCTCAAGCAAGTGATTTCACCTGAGCCTCGAACATCTCACCTAGAAAATGGAGCTAATCATTTAATGTCAGACTATAATGAATTATATGTAAAATGCTTAGCACAGTCCCTTACTCATTACGAACCTTCAATAAATGCTAGCTATTGGGTTTTTATTTTAAAGATTTAATAAAGTGTTTTTCTAAAAAAAAAAACTCAGTGAACATGGAGAAGAAAACAAAACTTTTAAAGCCCAAGTATCTCCAAATGGTACAAATATAATAACTCAGTTACTCTTTCCAAAGGCATTTATTGTTAAAGGCTTTTTTGTTTCCTTTCGGGGAAAAAATGTTTATATGCTACTACATCTATCAATCCATCTTCTATATGTGATTTTTAAATTACTACAAAAGTAATCTTACTATACACACCATTCAGCACCTTGCCTTTTCCACTGACTATATCTTGGTGATTTTTCCACTTCAGAACATATAGATCTACTTCATGTTTTAAAATGGCTGAACCATGAATTAGCTAACCAGTTTTCTACTAAAGGACACTGGTTGATTCTAGTTCTTTGCACTGAACATCTTGCACATGTTTTGCCAGTTAAACCTTAGGGTGAATTTCCAGTAGCTCAATAATTGAAACAAGGGGTACTTACATTAAAATTCTTCTTGTAAATATTACCAAATTGTCCTTCAAAAAGATCACAGTAATTCACATTTCCTATGAACATAGTATGACCACCACAGAAACATATCTGTTTCTTTATAACGTCACCCTAGGCATTACTAAGTGTAGTATTTTATAACTATTGTTACTTGCTTTAGGGTATTTTCAGGACTAATGAATGCAGGCTAGCGTTATGGAAGGAATTTGGGCGTCAAAGTCAGACAGTCCTAACATTGCCCTTTGCCAGTTAGATCTCGATTCCCTTACTTGTAAAGTTGGGCATAATAGCAGTGTCTAACTCATAAGGCTCCTTTGAAGAATAAATGAGTCAATCCATTCAACGCACTTAGGCTTCCAAACACTAACTGCTCAATAAATGTAACTGCGCAAATAATAACTTTCCACTTCCAAGGCTCAAAGATGGGGGGAGGGGTCACTTCTCCCAAGAGTGTGCCCTTGAGATTTAGAATTTTTCTTTAATTCTGTATCAACCTCCACTCCAAAGTAACTATTGCTGGGGCAATCATTTTCAAGAACACAGCTGAGTTTTACCACAATGTGAAGAAATCTTAGGGTATAAACTATATGCAGTATCTGTAAATTACAGGTACATAAGCTCATTTTATGCACTTAGCTTGGCACAAGTTTAAAGTGCTAAACAGTTTGCTTCAGGCACTAGTTGTTCACTTCTCTTATTCCTCCCTTCTAGTTTATACCTACTTCCGTTATGATCCCTGGAGCCATTAACTGTTCTGGATAATTCCACCTTCCAAGTGAGCCCTCTCACCTTCCAGGTCCTGGAAAAAAAAACCCACAAACACCCAGGCCATGTCTATCCACGTCCCAGGCGCCTGCCTTCTCTTTGCTTAAAGCTGCCTTTGAGTTAGCAGAAAAGTAAGTCTGTAGTGTCCTCGGTCTTTGCCTATGGAAATCTCCAGCAGAGCATCGCCTCTTCTTCAGTGTTTTCGGGAGGCCCCTCGATATCAGATCGTCCTGGGTTTTTTCCAGCCTCTAAGTTTCCAATCTTCTTTTTCAAATCATGCCTCCAGCTACACCAGCTGTTAGTTCTGCATGTCAGTCCCCTCCAGGTCCACAGAAGCAATTTTATACCTTTATTATCTTTTTCTCATTATAAAAAATGTTTTTTGAAAAAGACTTTCAAAAAACATTTTGAAAAACATTTTTAAGGGTCATCCCACTACCCAAAGAAAAAAATCACCATTATATATTAATGCCATTCACAAATTTCTTTCTCTGAGAATGAAAGAATATTTTTTAAACTAAGAATGGGGTCGTATAATTTTGCAAGCTGCTTCTTTTACTTACTGAAACTTCATGTTTGTGTAAAGTATTAAAAATACTCATGTAGCCCTCATAGCCTGAGTACATCTTTTCCCCCATAGCTTTGGCTTTCGTATGACCCCAATTAGTATTTAATCACATTTAACCTTGCCCACCTGGAATCCTCCATCCACCCAATGGGATTTCACCAGAAGGGCTGCTTACCACAGAGGCCACTACCTGAGCCCAGCCAGGCAAACACTCCTGTGGAGACACAAAACTCTTTATTTTCCAGATATGACGGCAGAGAGAGTTAGTTCCTTGGAACTCAGGGGCCTACTGAATAGGTATGTACCTAAAACAGATCTGAACTCCTTAATAATTTTTCCTCTCCATTTCATTTTTCTTTTTGCGTTATGCGGGCCTCTCACTGTTGTGGCCTCTCCCACTGCGGAGCACAGGCTCCGGACGCGCAGGCTCAGCGGCCATGGCTCACGGGCCTAGCCGCTCCGCGGCATGTGGGATCCTCCCGGACCGGGGTACGATCCCGTGTCCCCTGCATCGGCAGGCGGACTCCCAACCACTGCACCACCAGGGAAGACCTCCGTTTCATTTTTAATGTCAAAGGTAGTAGTTAGGAAAGCCTTTTGTTAATTTATTAAGTACCAAATAAATGTAGGAAGTAGTTTAAAAAATAACCATAATCTTTTAATTGTTTATATCTGCATGTTTATTGAAAATTTTAATCTGTTGTATAACCATACCCTTCATTTCTGTGCATCTGAATCACCTGGGGGTGTTGTTAAATTACAGATGGCTCCGTCTCAGCCCCAGAGTTTCTGATTCTGGGGTGGGGAAAATAATTTGCACTGCTGCTGCTGGTCCAGGGACCACACTTTAAGCACCACTGTTCTAAAAAGTGGTAGGACTTTGTACTTGGACCTTCCCTGCTCAATATTCATTAATCTATCCACTCATTCATTCATTCATTCACTCACTCAACGTACATTGGTTGAATTCCTACTTTACACCAAGCACTTTGCTAAATAGTGGGAATAGAAAGATGGATAAGACACAGCGCCCTAAAGAGTTCATGGCCCCTTGAGGAACACAGACAATGTAATCAATATTTATATTATAGTGTGGCAAGTGCCATGACAGAGATATGGCCAGTGTGCTCCTGAAGGGCATCAGGGAAGGATTTTTGGATGCAGTGATTGGGCTGTAGGCATGGACGCCAGAGGGGTTAGTAGGGGCCAGACCCAGCTAAAGAAAAGCCTTATGTAGTAAGCTGAGGGGTTTGACTTTTGCCCTGGAGGCCGTAGGAAGTCATGGAAGGTGGTTTTTGAAAGGTCGAGCAGTGCTGCACTGAGCAAAAGTAGAGGATTCAGAAACCAGGCCTAAGTTCAAAACTTGGCTTTGCTACTAGTATGACCTGGGGCAAGTTACCGAATCTTCTTTGGGTCTCCCTTTCCTTATGTGGAAAGAGAAAAATAGTATTTACCTTATTTAGGTGTTGTGAAGATTAAGGAAGAAAAAGTACCTAAATGCCTGGCATGTACTAATGAATGATGATTTAATGAATGGTGATTATGATCAGGTTTAACCTTTAGAAAGCTAAAGACATGGAAGACATGCCTCTCAGATAACTACAATTCATTTGAGACTACCAGGCTAGTTCAAACATCAAGGCCATATTTGTCATAGTGGCAAGTTGGATGATTTAATGGTATAATAATAATGATCTATTGATTACAGACTATATTCCAGGCATTGTGCAAAGTGATTCACACACATTTAATTCTTGTAATAGCTGTAAGAGTTAATTGTTATTATTATTATTCCCAATTTTACAATGAATGGAATAAAGCTCAGAGAAGTTAAGTAATTTGTACAAAGTCACACAGTTTGTCAGTGGCAGAGCTTGAATTCAAACTCAGGTCAGTCTGACCCCAGAGCCTACACTGTATTAACCACCTTGTTTCAGAGCAAGCAGTTCTGTTTCTTTGGCATATAGAGTAGTGAATGAGTGGTAAAACAGTGTTAAAAATTTCGGAGTTATCTTTCTGTTTCTCTAAACGTGAGCAAGGCTGACTGTTCCTACTGATTTCCTATCCCCTCTGAGAACATGCCGCCATGACCTGCCAGGGGCCACTTAACTTGGGTCTGTGGCACTTCCTGTTGATGCCGAGGTTGTCACAATTACATTCCACAATGCCCTGGAGACTTTGCAACAGGGAACCTCCTTCTCTTGCCCCTGGGACCATATTCAACTCCATGCGAGGGGGCAGGGAATAAGCTTAATTATTTTTCATACTGTTATTACAAATAGCAGTTCTTGTTTATTGGGCACTTGCTATGCGTCAGGAACTTTGTAGAACACTTCAATCCTCACCACAACCCACAGCAAGTACTACTATCCCTAGTTTAAAGAGGAGGCAACTGAGGCTCAGGGAGGTTGAGATCTAAGATCACACAACTAGCAGATGCAGATTCAAGCAGAGAACTGGTACCTTCATTTTTACAAACCTTACATTTTTCATTTCTTCATTTTAGCCTCTGTAGCTAAAACACTTCCAAACACAAATGTAATCCTCTTGAATGCTTCTACTGCCTACATGACTTAGTTACCAGACAATAGTTCAAACCCTGTTTTTAATGATGTGTATGCAAATAATGCCTGTTGCCTCAAAATTATTGCATACCATAAGAAGTCACTTTTTGGCTATTATCAAAAAAAACAAGAAGTAACAAGTGTTAGTGAGGGTGCGGAGAAAAGGAACCCCTGGTACACTTTTTTTGTGAATATAAATTGGTACGCCTATATGGGAAACAATATGGAGGTTCCTCAAGAAATTAAAAACAGAATTACCATCTGATCCAGCAATCCCACTTCTGGGTATATATTCAAAGGAAATGGAATTGTATCTGAAAGAGATATCTATACCCCCATGTTTGCTGCAGCATTATTTACAATAGCCAAGACATGGAAACAATCTAAGTGTCTGTTGTTGACAGATGAATGGATAAACAAAATGTGATGTATATATATATATACACACACAAACACACATTTATTTTATTTTATAAAATATATATAAATATGTATTGTATAATATAAAATATATATACTATTATATATAATATATATTATATATAATATTATACTATATTATCATACTAAATATACTATGTATTATATATATTATATAGTATGTATATTATATATATTATATATATGTATGTATAAAGTAAAATGCTTCTCAGCCATAAAAATGAAGGAAATCCTGACATTTGTGGCAGCATTATGCTAGGTGAAAAAAGTCAAACAGAGAAAGACAAATATGGTATGATCTCACCTATATGTGAAATCTAAAAAAAACCCAAACTCACAGAAACTGAGTAAATTGGTGGTTGCCAGGGCCAAGGGTGTGAGGGAGATGGGTGAAGGTGTTCAGAGGGTTCAAACTTCCAGTTACGAGATGAGTAAGTTCTGGGGATGGAATGCACAGCCTGGTGACTGTAGTTAGCAATATTGTATTGTGTATTTGAAAGTTGCTAAGAGAGTAAGTCTTAAAAGTTCTCACCACACACAAATGACGTAACTGAGGTGAAGGATGTGTTAACTAGCCTTATCATGGTCATCATTTCACAACATATACATACATGGAATCGTCCCATTGCACACTTTAAATTTACACAGTGTTCTATGTTAATTATGTCTCAATAAAGCTGGGGAAAAAAAGAAGTCATTTTCCCCTCCCCCATTTACTAATTCATTCTTTTTGGCAAATGGTAGTTTATAATAGTTACATACAGGGCTAAATTTTGGCTGTTTAGTATAAACCCTCAATGTGAAATTGAGGATTCTTAAATAGTTGAAAAGTATGGTTATGAAAACATTGTGAATTCCAGTCCCACCTGATTCAACTTCTAAAGGGAATTTATCCTCAGTCCCACCTGATTCAACTTCTAAAGGGAATTTATCCTAAGTGTTCACAACTTCCAGAAAGTGAAATTTTGACCTCCTTGGGCCTTCATGTGCTCTCAGGAATTCCCCCAGCAGGTAACCAAAATTGAGAATAGAAAGAAATTGCCTTCACATTGAATTCTTAGTCATTTAAAAGGACTGGTGTCTGAATGCTTTAAAAGGCTGATATATAAGTATGAGAAATGATGTTTAGATAGATATTATTTGCCAAAAGAGATTGTTGTTATTGCTGAACTCATGGCACTGTATAAATCCTGTTAATTTTTTTTCTTTTTTAAGAGCAGCTAGTTGAATATGCAGAGTTCCAGCACTAGGTGTCAGCAAAACATTAAATAGAAACTCCCACTTTTTTTTCTTTATTTTTCAAAGTTTTCATAACAATAAAAATAAAATACATTTCCTGGATTTTAGAAAAGACGACACAACACACTTCCTTGCCGCTGTGACATCAGTGGAAGAGAGGCACCAGAGGGAATCACCATGGCTCAAGAAACTGTAAGTCTTAGTTTGACTTTCAACTTTGAATGGCCTGGTACTCAATTTTGTGTCACCTGGAAAGGATTAAAGTTTTGAGGCGAGGGTGAACTAGTTCCTAAAATTCTAAATAATGAATTCTTTCACAGAGAGAAATCTAATTTTCAAGCTGACCACAGCACTGGTGTCAATGAACTCATTGAATGCTTTTCCCATGTGAACAAGATGAATAAAATTAATATAATGGTTCACTTTGATGAGTCTTGGGAGTTGTCCCATCCTATGTCTGGTCTGGTGTATAGAGAGATTTGAGAAACATTACTGTGAAAGTTCTTTCCTAAAGTCTGTAGTAACCTAGGTAGTGTATGTCTCTAATCCTTCCTTCACACTTCCAGAGTGTCATGAAGCAAGTGTGTTTGAAGCAAGTCTGAGTACATCTTTCTGCTGATTTCAGCAACTCCCTATCAAGATAAACTGCAAATTCATATGCATAGAATATAAGGTCACCTATAATTTTGTCCCTGCTTACCTTCTGCATCTACTGAGATGATCATATAGTTTTTATTCTTCAATTTGTTAATATGGTGTATCACACTGACTGATTTGCAGATATTGAAAAGTCCTTGCATCCCTGGGATAAATCCCACTAGATCATGGTATATGATTCTTTTAATGTGTTGTTGGATTCAGTTTGCTAGTATTTTGTTGAAGATTTTTGCATCTATGCTCATCAGTGATATTGGCCTGTAATTTTCTTTTTGTGTGTGTGACATCTTTGGTTTTGGTATCAGGTTTGAAAGTATTCCTTCCTTTGCAATTTTCTGGAATAGTTTCAGAAGGATAGGCATTAACTCTTCTCTAAATGTTTGGTAGAATTCACCCGTGAAGCCATCTGGTCCTGGACTTTTATTTGTTGGGAGTTTTTAAATCACTGATTCATCTTCAGTACTAGTAATTTGTCTGTTCATATTTTCTATTTCTTCCTGGCTCAGTCTTGGGAGATTGTACCTTTCTAAGAATTGTCCATTTCTTCTAGGTTGTCGGTTTTATTGGCATAGAGTTGCTCGTACCTGCTTACCTTCCAAGTACATCCCCCACCTTCACATCCTTTATGTTCTAGTGCAACTAAACTCATCACGGTTTTAGTAAATTTGCACCCAGTCTCAGGGCTTTAAATACCATCTTTTAAACTGAAGACTCCTAAATTTCCATATGCAGTCCAGACCATTCCCCTCAGCTCTAGATTCACTCTTACTCTATAGCTGTACTTGTATGTATTCAGACATCTCAGATTTAACATGTCCAACACTGAACCTTGACAACCACCTCTCCTCAAAAAAAAAAAAAAATCCTCAGTAAATGGCAATTCCAGCTTGCAGCTGTTCAGGCCAAACCCTTGTGATGGTCCCTGAGTCTTCTGTTTCTCTCCTGCCATATCCAATCCATGTGGAGATACTGAAGGAATTACCTTCATAATATATCCAAAATTTGACCACTTCTGTTACCAAAACAAACTTGAGTCCACTCATCTGAGTGCAGTAAAGCCAATCTACTGACACCAGGTTGTGGTGAAGGGAAGTACAGCATTTATTGCAGGGCACCAAGCAAGGAGTCCAGGCAGTTAGGGCTTAAAAGACCCAAACTCCCTGATAGGTTTCAGCAAAGCATTTTTTGTAATAAATGTATTTATTTTATTCATTTATTTCTGGCTTCCTTGGATCTTCGTTGCTGCGCGTGGGCTGTCTCTAGTTGCGACGAGCGGGGGCCACTCTTCGTTGCGGTGCGCAGGCTTCTCACTGCGGTGGCTCCTCCTGTTGTGGAGCACAAGCTCCAGAGTGCAGGCTCAGCAGTTGCTCAGTAGTTGTGGTGCACGGGCTTAGCTGCTCCGCGGCATGTGGGATGCTCCCAGACCAGGGCTCGAACCCGCGTTCCCTGTGTTGGCAGGCGGACTCTCAACCACTGCGCCACCAGGGAAGCCCCAGCAAAGCATTTTTAAAGGCCAGGTGAGGGAAGGGAGTCCCAGTGTTTGTGATCAGCTCGTGCACAATTCTCTGATTGGTTGATGGTGAGGTGACAGGGCAGTGTCACAAGGGTTAACATTATCAATCCTTAGGCTTCAGTAGGTCTGGGGGCTATGCGGTCAGGGTCATCATGTAGTTAATTTCTTCCATTTGGTGGGGGTTTAGCATCTGCAAAACAACTCAGGAAATGTGCATCAGATACTCTTACCTAGGTACTGTAGAGAGGAGCTAAAGCAGAGGATATGGGGAAGGGGTCTGTCCCGGGAAGACCCCACAGGGTCCTGCTTGGTGATACCACCTCTACTGCAATGAATCTGGTCCAAACTACCATTTTCACTTTCCTGGGTTATTGCTGTAGTCTCCTAACTGCTCTTGCTGCTGCCATACTTACCCCTCACTCAGTGTCTTTTCAACACAGGAACCAGTGTTCCTGTTACAGCCATAAAACCCTCCAGTGGTTTCCCACTTCACTCAGAGTGAAGTCAACATCCTTAGAATTGTCTAGAAGGCCCTGCATTATCTGGCTGCTCCAAAATGTTAGGCACACTCTGACACCAGCCTCTGTACTTGCTGTGCCATCTGTCTGGAATTCTTTCCCCAGAGACACACAGCTCCCTTCCTCTCCTTGGGTCTTTTACTCAAAAGCTGCTTCTGCAATGAGGCTACTCTATATAAAATTGTAAACCACCCCCCAATACAATGCCTTCAATCCCTCTTATCTGCTTCATTTTTTGTTTTCAATAACACTCATTCTCTTCTAACTAGGCATTTTATTTAGTATATTTCCCCTGTTAGAATGTAAGTTCAACAAGGACAGGGATTTTACTCAGTTTTGTTCACTGCATATTCCAGTGCCTAGAACAGTGCCTGCAACATAGTGTTAAACAGTGATGAATTGATTAAACTGCTTATACTATTATGCATATATGATATTTCTTTCCCATGTACCTCTGTTTATGATATTACTTCTGCCTAGAAGTCTTTTCCCTCTCTTCATTTTTTCCCCTATGGATTTCTTATCAGCATTCTTTTTAAAAAATATCTTTATTGAGATATAATTTGCATACTATATAGTTCATCCATTTAAATTGTACAATTCAATGGCATTTACTATATTCACAGAGCTGTGCAACCATCATCACAGTTTTTTAGAACATTTTCATCCCCTCAAAAAGAAACTTTTTAGCTACTGCCCACCCTGTACCCCTAATCCCTCCACCCCTAAGCAACCACTAATCTACATCTCTATATGTTTGCCTGTTCTGGGCATTCTGTATAAATAGAATCATATAATATGTGGTCTTTTGTAACTGGCTTCTCTCCCTTAGCATCATGGAGAGGCTCATCCATGTACTAGCATGGATCAGTATTTCTTTTCTTTTCATGGCTGAATAATATTCTATGGTATTGATATACCACATTTTGTTTATCCATTCATCAGTTAATGGATATTTGAATTGTTTCCACCTTTTCACTATTATGAATAATGCTACTATAAACATACAAGTTTTTGTGTGGACATATATGTTTTCATTTCTCTTGGATGTATACATAGGAGTAGAATTGCTGTGCCATATGGTCATTCTAGGAAACTATTTAAGAAACTGACAGACTGTTTTCCAAAATGGCTGCACCATTTTACATTTCCACCAGCAGTGTATAAGAGTTCCAGTTTCTCCTCATCCTCCCCAATATTTGTCATTGTCTAACTTTTTGATTCGAGCCATACTAGTAGGTATGCCATGGTATCTTTTATCATTTTGATTTGCCTTTCCTTGATGATTAATGATGTTGACTTCCTTCCTTCCTTCCTTCCTTCCTTCCTCCCTCCCTCCCTCCCTCCCTTTTCTTTCTTTCATCCTAATTTATTTTTTATTGAGGTAACATTGGTTTAAAACACTATATGTTTCATGTGTACATTATATTTCTACATCTATACACTACAATGTGCTATGCTTACCACCAAACATTTATTTCCATCTGTCACCATACAGTTGACCCCCTTTACTGGTTTTGCCCTCCACCCCCCAAGCTTTTCCCCTCTGGTAACTACTACTCTGTTCTCTCAGCATCTTTCCACATGCTTTTTCATCATTTGTATATCTTCTTTGGAAAAATGTCTATTTAGATCCCTTTCCCAGTTTAGAATTGGGGTATTGGTCTTTTTATTATTGAGTTGTAAGTGTTCTTTATATATTTCAGATACAAGTTTCTTAACAGACATGATTTGTAAATGTGATCTCTCATTCTATAGGTTGTCCTTTCACTTTCTTGATAGTGTCTTTTGAAGCACAAAAGTTTAAAATTTTGATTAAGTTCAGTATATCCATTTTATCTTTGCTTGTGCTTTTGGTGTCATGTCTAAGAATGCTTGGCCAAATCCAAGGTCATGAAAATTTAACCTATGTTTTCTCCTAAGAGTTTTATAGTTTTAGCTCTTACATTTAGGTCTTTTATCCATTTTGAGTTTATGTTGTGTATGGCGTGAGGTGACGGTCTAATTTCATTCTTTTGCATGTAGCTAACTAGATGTTTCAGCACCATTTGCCAAAAAGACTAAAACAAGATTTTAATGGCCTGTTTGTTGCAGAAGATGGGACGTATTCCAGAGTCCAGTGGTTCTCAAAGCGTGGTCCCCAGAGCAGTAGCATGGGTATCACCTGGGAACTTGTTAGAAGCACAAAGTTTCAGGTCCCATTGTCAACCTACTGAATCAGAAGCTCAGGGGTTAGGCCCAACAATCTAGGTTTGAATAAGTCCCCCAGGGGATTCTGATGCAAAATCAAGTTTGAGAACCACGGCAAGTCAAACCAACTGATGAAGCACTTGTACTTAATGAGCATCTCTTGTATGGATCATCTCCCTTTCCCCCTTATACTTGGTCAGGCCACCAAATCCTATCGATCCTTTCTTATTAATATTTCCTGCATTCATTTACCACCACCTTTACCCATTCTGAGCCTCACTATTTAGTTCAGTTCCTCATCACCTCACACTACAAGAGCCTCCTAATACCCCACTCCACCTCTTACATTGTCCTTTCCAGGTTGACCCAA
Source organism: Orcinus orca (assembly GCF_937001465.1). Classification (NCBI taxonomy): domain Eukaryota; kingdom Metazoa; phylum Chordata; class Mammalia; order Artiodactyla; family Delphinidae; genus Orcinus; species Orcinus orca. Next base: position 114,280,223 of record NC_064580.1, read on the forward strand.
GATTCCTAGAATATTGTACGTGTCAGTCAGTGCCTTACTGAAAAATAAGTGATAATGCCTTACCACCTCCAAGATGAAGCACACATTCTTCACTTGGGCAATCAAGGATCTCCTTCATTTGGTTCTAAACTGACTTTAAAATTTTTTTTCATTTATGAATCCTCAACAGGAACTGCTGTATATCTAAATTATTCCTTACACATACCATGAGAATTTTTGCCTCTGTACCTTTCCCTTTTCCAACTCCTCCCACCCTGTACTCACCACCTCTCCCGTTTAACTCCCACTTCTCCCCTAGATTTTAGCTTTGATGTCTTAACTTTTAGGATGCCATTCTTAGGTGCTTTAGAAAAGATAAGGTACCCCTTCCCCTCCTCTGTGCTCCCATAGAACACTGTACTTACCCACTGTATTTTAATTGTCTGTTTGTCTCCTCTATGAGTGTGTAAATTTCATGATGGCAGGAATCTTGTTCATTAACTCAACAAATATTTATTGAACAGTACTGTGTGCCAGGCCCTGTATCCCCCACACCTAGGAGGTATTCAATAAAACTTTTAATGGATTAAAATGAGGGTTATCCCTTTTTATGCTTGCCCCTCCAGCCACATATTGCTCTGTAAACCATGATTTATGGAGGATGAGTTTTTGGACACTTAAGATGACATCCAAAGTAAGTGGTGTAAAAAACATAAGAGCTATGGACCTAATAGCAAAGAAGAAGGGAAGGAAGGAAACTTGTCCAAACTCATCAACTACAACGTGTTAGGTACCTTATAGGAAATAAAGCCCTTTATTTTCTTCCTCTGTTTTATGTGAATTTGTAACTAAAATTAAATATGTGCAAATAAAGAGAATTTATCGTGAGAAAGTAAATCTTTTTTGGCACATATTTGCGTGTCAGAAAAGATGAGCATTTCATATTAAGATTAGGAAGGAGTCATTTGGGTGTGAATTGTGTTCCACTATTCATAATTTATAGGTTGATTATAAATATTTCTTCCCACCTCTTACCCTACTTTCCTCTCTAACCATCATTGATTAATGACATCAATTGAGAATGCATCTGACTTGGGAAAAGGTAGCAGAGAATAAAAGTGGGAATTCCAAAATGTTTTCAGACAGCCTGGAAAGTTCAGCCTCCTTTCAGTATTCAGGAAAGACTGGACTATGAACAGGATTCCAGATTCACCTAAGGTTAAGGTCAAAGTTTCCAAACTAGGGGCTGTGGATCCCTTAAGGGTTATATAAAAAACAAACATTGTCTATACACAATAAATAGATCTGGTACATATATGTGAAACTATGGACTGTAAAACAGAAGAACATGAACTTCATCTAAAATACTACTACTACTCAGAGGTAGCCACAGTTACATATTTTTAAATAAACTTTTATTTTAGAAGAGATTTAGATTTATAGAAAAATTGTGAAGATAGTACAGAGAATTCCCATACAACCCACACTGTTTCCCCTATTATTAACATCTTACATTAGTATGCTACATTTGTTATACTTAATGAATCAGTATTGGTTCATTATTATTAATGGAAGTCCATATTTTAGTCAAATTTCCTTAGTTTTTACCTAATGTCCTTTTTCTGTTCCAAGATCCCATCTGTTACATTTAGTTATCACATTATAGTTAGTTGTCATATTTCTTTAGGCTCCTCTTAGGTGTGACAGTTTCTCAGACTTTCTTAGTTTTTGATGATATTGACAGTCTTGAGGAGTACCAGTCAGGTATTTGTAGAATGTCCCTCAATGGGATTTGCCTGATTTTCTCATAATTACACTGGGGTTATGAGATTTGCGGAAGAAGACCCACAGAAGTAGAGGGGCATTCTTATCAACCCATATCAAGGGTACTAAATGTAATATATATATATATATATATATATATATACACACACACATATATCTTAATAATATATATATATTACTATATTGTACTTACTGTTTTGTACCCTGCTGTTTTCATTTAAATGACTATTGTGAAACCCTTTTCCATGTCATTAATAGCAGTATATGAATATCTAAAAGTTCATTTTTAAATTTTAATGGCTTTAGAGGTACATTTTGTCTCCATATCTTTCTTCAAAAGATGGATTCCCCAGATCCAATTCCTATCGTGTGCAAGACGGTGTAATTTGTTTACATTATAAAAGGGGTTCTAATTAAGGAATTTCGTTCCTATACCCTGGCATTGCACACTGAGGGCTCTTGGTTGAGTTGGACTTTGTGAGCTATTTTCATGTACTTGTTGAAGTTTCTTTGAGGTCAGTGAGATGTGAGCAGGTGAGAGAAAAGTATAGAGGATGGGTTAGGTAGAGAATTAAGAAAAATAAGAGATTTTTCTCCTTGTCAATTGCATTATTATGAACTTTCATCAAATCTTTAACTGTGGTCATTTTTAAGTCTTTTGTCATTTACAGACAGTTCTGAGTGTACTCTGATGCTTTTGCAAAAACGTTCCTGTAAAAGGGTTTCATCTTCAAGGAATTCATGGAAAAGACTCAGACAAGTACAGGTTTCTAACTGACTGTACTGCTGAACTGAATGAATAATCATTTTCGGAACTCTAATGGAAAACTGATGAATTCATAAAAGTGCTAACAAAAGATCAAGGTGAAAAAAAATTAATTACATGAGACTGAGTGAACTGATGAGGATGATTATAATTTTTGTAACTTTCTGTTTGAATAAAAAAAAAATCCCACAAGGACTCAGAGGCAAAAAATATACAAATCAATTTTCACTGCAAAGTAAAGGAGCTGTTACCGTGGAGGATTACTGGACTGAATGTCAGTATTATGACATAGTATGAGTGTGTTTCGTGTTTGGTAATTACAATCACTGTTGCTTTTGTTGTGGTCATCCACTTACAATGCTTGGTGTCAGTTTATTTATCTCTTATAAAAATAAAATACAGTGTGTGTGTGTGAAAAAAAATCAACACAATTATACCTATCCTCTTTAATTTTTAAAGTTTCTGTGCGTTTTGGTCAAAAAGATGATTAAGGTTAGATTCGCTTTCACATTATGCAGACAAACCTTTCAAATAAATAATTGGGCCTTCCAAAGTAAACTGTACTCAGAGCAGCCTGAGTCTTCAAGGTATGTTGTGTTTCATAATTATTAAAACTTGCTATTTAAAACAAAAACAAAACCAAAAAACAAACAAAAAAGAAAAACAAGAGATTTTTAGACTTTCACCTGAAGGGGGAGAATCCAATTCAGAGTCACTACGTGGGACAGTCTCAGAATTGAGAGTCTCCAAAGGCTCTGGTTTTGCTAAACCACAGCATATTTCCATGAGTTAAAAGACAGAAGATATAGAAGATATGTGGCAGTAGATGGTTGTGTTATTTTAAAATTATATATATATATATATATATATATTTTTTTTTTGGCTGTGTTGGGTCTTCGTTGCTGAGCGCAGGCTTCCTCTAGTTGCGGCAAGCGGGGGCTATTCTTCATTGTGGTGTGTGGGCTTCTCATTTGCAGTGGCTTCCCTTGTTGTGGAGCACGGGCTTTAGAGCGCAGGCTCAGTAGTTGTGGCGCACGGGCTTAGTTGCTTTGCAGCATGAGGGATCTTCCCGGACCAGGGATTGAACCCGTGTCCCATGCATTGACAGGTGGATTCTTAACCACTGTGCCACCAAGGAGGTCCAGAAATGATATTTTTATGGTTTGAAAAGTGACCCCAAACAACTAGCTAATTTGTGCTTTGGTGTAATATTTTATTAAATGTTAAAATTTGGTTCTTCTGGTTGGACTTTTGCCTAATGTAATCATAATATAATCATATCACATAATTACATCATTTAAAGCAACATTTTGATTGAACACAACTTCATATTTTGGGTGTTACTGGCAATTGGACAATATTTTCTTACGACTCCAAAAAGGGTGAAGGTAAACAAACTGCATTATTGTTTATTTTTAGATCTGCTTATACTGATCCAAATACATATGTCATTAATATCTGCTAATGTTATTATTTGAATGAAGTAAAATTAAGTGTGTATTATTATGAATAATAGGGATTTTTGTTAAATATTTGAGACTGACTGCTGGGTACTATAAAAGAGGTTCTGCTGATTTTTGCCTACACATCAAGAAAAGCACATATGCAGTATCATGTTAGGAAATGAGTGGCTGGGGCTTGAACTGGGACCATTATACCAAAGTGTAGTATATTTCCAGCAGTAAATCAGAAGTCAGAGGAGTTACAGGAATAAGACTGCCAACCCATGTTGGATATACAAAGTTCATTCAAATAATAAGCAACCGGGAGATCTTATCAACCACTGAAATGTGGCATGCTGGCTGCAGCAGGGCACTGAGAAGTGTGAAGGTCCGGGTTTGAAAGCCTGCTCCTCAAGCAGCGTGCCAGCTCCTTATGTAACACAGACCCATCACTTCTTCTCTCTGAGTTTCAATCTCCTAAGGCTCTTTCTAGCTCTAGTCGTCTATGAATCTATGATTCTACTCAGTGTGAGGCACTATGCTAGGTGCTTTGTGGGAGCCAAAGTTGTACAAGACACTGTCCATGTTCTTAAAAATCAAAATAAGGATTTGAACGATTCCATGAATATTTAGCAAACATTTGCTACTGGGACTCAAGAAGGCTTCAAGTACTGAGGTAGAGATAGAACGTATAAGTGACAGTGACACAATTCCAACAACAAAACAAAGCTATGACGTTTGTCTTAGCTTCAATTTCATTTATTCTGCTCCAAATATCTACTTATACACGGCTAATATGAAGTGATAATATTGATTTAAAAACAAATATGCCAGAACTGAAGCATGTGTGCAGTCTCTTTGAAAAAATATCCTTGAAAGATTATTCAGATGCTTGATAAGTCCCTTCATGGCCTGTGGCACATGTTCAGATTTACTCGATTGGAATAGATCTTGGTCATCGGAGAATAGACAAGGTGTTTGGGAATAGCCATGTGTCACTTAGAGTGAAGTCAAATGAATAAGAGGAGTGATAGAGCTAGGCCATACATTTTGAGTTGAAAATGAAGTGTGACAATTAACAAATGAGACTGGTTTTCTTGACAGCCTTGTAATTGGCTCTGAAGGCAATTCTTGTTCCTAGAGATGTTTTGAGTATCACAAGAATAAGTAGACGTTCTCCCGAGGGAAACAGTTTGAAAGGCAACACTACTCTGGCATGCTTGTGATTTCAGGGTTTGTTTAGTTACAAGTACCAGCTATATTATAAACAGTTATATATTATACCTCACTGATCCTTGTTGTTACAGTTTTGGGAAAAGTAACATCTTTCATCTGAAGGAAAACATCTTAAAGTAACACTTACTGAATCTCTCCCTCCTCTCATGAATCCATTAGGTGTTAGATGCTGAGCTATATAACTCCCTCAGCAACACTGTATGAAGTAGGCATCATTTCCCCCATTTTATAGATGAAAAAACTGAGGTTCAAAAAAGTTAAGTGGCATATCAGTAGAAATCAAGATCTTGGAGTTTGCCAAGGATCATAAAAGAACCCTCCTCCACAGTGTATTCGAGGAGTTCTTACACAGTTAGCAATGTTTGTAGCATTAGTACAATCCACTTTCTTTTTTCTGGGTGTTGTAACACCATTTTAACCAACCAGAGTATACCATTGCTTCCATACTTGCCTGCCAGAGATTAATGTAATAAACATGATTTTTTATTTATTTGCTACTTGTTTCTCAACACTAACCCTTTCAAATTTGCCAGTTAGGTACAAAAGAGTTTCCCCCTCTTTCACTGCGTGGTTGCTTTGTTTTATTGTGCTTCAAGTCTCTTGACCCATAGGGCATATTCACCTTGGTTCCTGATAATAGTTCTTTTAACTAGTCTCCAGACTTCTAAAATTTTTTATAGCCAAGAAAATAGTAACTATCCAACCCTAGGTAATTTACTGATTATCTAGGTAATCATTCTGAACTGTTTTCTTATCTTTCACCTAAAGATAAAAATGTTTACCTTACCTCCCATCTCAGGATTGATGGATGGCCTGAACGCAGTAATGTATTTGAATGGATGTTGAAGTATAATGCATGGTATAAAATGCCCAGTATTGTTTTTTCACGTTGACTGTGTGATTGACTAACCACTAAACCAATGTGGATTTTCATGTAATTTGATCTAGGTTCTGGGCTGGCTCCAGAGAAAGATTACCTTCTTTGTCTCAGCTCCAGAAAGCAGAAAGCAGTCGTACATAACTAAAGATCAGGCCATGTCAGATATCCTTTTGACAATTAACCATGGCAGCTGTTACTACTCATTGTCAAAAGCATTCGATTATATTTCACAATATATACAGATATTGAATCATTATGTTGTACACCTGAAACTAATATAATGTTATATGTCAATTGTGTCTCAATTTTTTAAAGGTTTTAAAAATGCAAAATACAGTTTTGAGTTGAGGAGCTTTCTTAAAATCTAGATTGTTGCTGCTTCACCAAAAAGATACAGAATGTTGTATAAGACTTGCTTTAAGTTGTATTACAAGCTAATAAAAGTTGAAATTAGTAACACACACGCACAAATCCCCAAACCCCATTCAATTAGATGTTTTACATCAGTGAACCAAATGAGGACAATTCTTCCAAAAGGCACCCCCTGCAGAGGGAAGCTGGTTGGTCTAAACAGGGAATACACGGGGTGCGGAGGGAGGGGGGAAGGAGCAAAAGATCTCAGTGTAAGAAGCAGGGGGCCTCCCAGGGCTCTCAGCCCTGAATCTTGCCCACTATTTGAAGGCAGGCAAGGCTCTCGTGCATTCTGATCATCAGTTTCTTTAACTAAAACAAGATGAGGGACAAAGAATAATGCTTCACTTATCTCATTGGGTTACTGTGAAGAGATTTGTCAACCGTAAAGAGCTATGCACAACTGAGGAATTAACAAATGTTTATTGAGTGCCTATTGTATACAATGCACACAAATGAAGCATTCACGTAGCCTCAAGAAACTGGCAGTCTATTAAAGAGAAAATAAAATGTATAAAAGTAAGAAATGTGAGGTAGACAATTGTCAGTGCCAAAATAGAGGAAGGCATTATTCTTACATGTCTACAAATAAACTAGGTGGTGATTGGATTGATCAATAAGATGATTAAAATGGTAAAATTATCATTCTTAGGCACAGGGCTTTAGCATCACATTTGCTTTATTCCTTGTACTTAATTAATGTATTTTTCAATTAACGAACATTTACTGAGCAACTACTATGTGCTGGTTCCTATGCTAAAGGCTACAAATATACTGGGAGTTAAAAATGAATGTTCCTGCTTTCAATGAACTTATACTTTAGAGAGAAGAAAAAACGTGCAAAGACATGACACAAAGTATCAGGTGTAATGGAGGACACTTTGACAGGTTCTAGTAGGGAGTAGCACAAAGGAAGCAGTGATTACCTCTTGGCGGTGGGGGCAGATCTGGGAAACTTCATAGAGGAGGTGCCCCTTGAGTATCAAAGAAGAAGGAGGAAGAGGTAAGGGTAAGAAGGTAAGGAAGCAAGGACATCTCTGGCAAAGGAAAGGACATGAACACAAAGGCAGAGGTGCAAAGAGCCTGCCGAGTGAGGGCAACTAAATGGTTCTAAGTGGCACTACTGAAATGGGCTGTGGGAAGGGAAGGGGCACAGAAAAAAAGATGAGATGACTTTTTTGGGGTGGTGTATTACTGTCTATTGCATAGTCATCCCCGTTGGTTAAAGTCTTTCTCTGTGAATTCCTTTTCTTGTTGGGGGAAAAAAAAAAAAAACAGTCATGAAAACTTCAATTAGCCATTCAGGTTTCTAGAATTCCAGAGCAGTTGTTAGCTCCTTAAATGTTAGTATTATTCTGGAGTATTTGTCAATTAAAGTCTGCACCTTCCATGGTTCCATTGCTCCCCCTCCCCGCCCCCTACCCCACCCCGTGGCTGCATTTGCAATACAGTTTACCAGTCTGGTGAGAATGGGTCCTTTAGCTGGCGAATCTATTGGCTACAGTGTTAGAGCTCACAGAAATGAGTGCTTGGTGCTCCTAAGATGTTGACATGTTAGTGCTCTTTTGTGATCTATTTCCCCCTCAAAATGGCAGAGTCTTTATCTGCAGTTGGCTCCAAGCTATCTTGCAGGAGCATCATTCCTACCTGTTCAATAAGGAGCTAGTATAGTGCAATAGCCATTTGCCATAGGGGAATTCCATTACCTCCCCTTACCAGCAAGATAGATTCTGTCTGGTGTTTACGCTGAAGATGGAGGAAATTTAATTAAATTCTTTCAAGTGCTAGATTTACTTACACTATCAATTTACCACTAAACCCACCATTCTCATTTTGGAGAAAGAGGATAGGACCATATGTCTCAAACTTATCAACTGTCGGCACTTCCAGTAGTAGCTTTCTGCTTAGAATCAAAGAAAGATTTGAGTTTTTGAGTCCCCCAAAGCCCTCTAGTTAGAACCTTATGGACTTCGTGATTTGGAACTGAATTGACTGTACACTTTTGTTTATTGGAATGAGTTTTGCAATAAATCCAGTATCTTGTTTGCAAAATGTCTTAGGGCAAAGTCTGGCAAGTTCTCCAAAGGGTAGCTCTTTCCTCCCACCATTGCCTGGTGAAAACTGTGCAAGAATTAGATTAAACACCACCACCACCAATAAATCATCTATACGTTTGGCCAAGTGACAAAACACTGGCCTGTGGGGAAAGCCAGAGAAAGCAAGGATAAGGATATACATTAATTGCCATGAAAATATATAAAGATAAAGAGAAACTTGGTAAAAATTTCTGATGGCAAAGAGAATGATTTCATAATGCTGTCCAAAAAATGGTATTATAGGAAAGCTTCTCCCACTGAGTTTAGATGACTATTTAATTTATAGATGGAACAGAAATATATATGCATGTTCACATTTCTCTAATTTGTATCCCAAATGTCTGATATTTGAATAAAAGCTCCAAAAAAAAAATCCCATCCAAAATCTAAAGGGACATGGGACCTGTCCTCAAGTAGCTTACAGTACAGTTGAAAAGATAAGACTTCCACACATAGCATCATTAAAGTCAAAGAAAGTTTGTTATGAAGAGTGAAATGCACATAACTTAGTGTAAAACTTCACAGTACAGACACGCATCTGGAGCTCTGGGAAGTTAGGATGAAGAACAAGGGATTAATGGTAGCTCAAGTCTTAGAGTTTCATGAAGAATGTGATCTCAAAAGTTAGGCACAGTTTGAATGAGACATTCTGACTGAAATTCTGATTGAAAAAGGGGGGAAAATGAGCAAAAGCATGAGAGAGTGAATATGATGGGCAGAAGGCAAAGAAGAGGCCAGGCTGATTAGGATGGAGTATGTGAGAATGTTGGTGTGGCAGGGTAGACTCAGACTTAGCAATGCAGGCTTAAGAATTTGGGTTGGGTTCCACAGGCAAAGAAGAGCCATCAGGATCCATTGGGCAGTGTAGTGACATGATGAAAGTAGTGTTGTGGGAAAATTAGACCAGGATTTATGCAATTACATATGGCCATCCAGATGGCAAATGCACCAATTGCAAGGATATTTACTTGCCAGTACAGTGAGCAGTGAGATGACTGTGAAAGGAAAGAGGTTGAAGGCTGGCATAAAATCAGGCCATGATGGAGGCTAGGATCAACCTGGATGAGTTCAGATGGGAAGAACAGATAGTTTCAAGTGGCAATATGGGAGAGTTGAGATGAAACATTCTGATCATTCCTATATAGCATACTCAAAAGAAACCAAGTTAAGAAAGACACTAAGGAGAATATGAGAGCTGGAATAGTGAGGTCCCATTACTATGTGACCCCTGCCTCTCTCTTCAAACTAATTTTTTTTTCGGTATGTGGGCCTCTCACTGCTGTGGCCTCTCCCATTGTGGAGCACAGGCTCCGGACGCGCAGGCTCAGCAGCCATGGCTCACGGGCCCAGCTGCTCCGCGGCACGTGGGATGTTCCCGGACCGGGGCACGAACCCATGTCCCCTGCATCGACAGGCGGACTCTCAACCACTGCGCCACCAGGGAAGCCCTTCAAACTAATTTTGATGCATGTGCCAGTCATATTGAACTGCCTATAGTTTCCAGAAATCAATGTTTTCTCCTCTCTCCAGGCCTTTGCCCAGAACACTCTTTCTCCCATTTTTCCTGAATGCAATTGTTGTAGGTAGAATGGGACCCAAAGGTACCCAGTTCCTAATCCCTGAAACCTGTGAATATGCTACATTACATAGTAAAAGGAGCTATGCAGATGTAATTAAGGTTATGGAACCCAAGATAGGGAAGATAATCCTGGATTCCAGGTGTGCCCAATCTAAGCACGAGCCCTTGAAAGCAGAATTTTCTTGAGCTGGAGTCAGAGATATTTGGTAGAAGGAGGAGTCAGAGAGATCTAAAGTGTGAGAGGAACTCAACTTGCTGTTGCTGTAGGGAAGCCACATGGAAACCATGGGAAAGAATGAAGGTGGCTTCTAGGAGCAAAGACTGGCCTCTGGCTGACAGCAAGCAAGGAAATGGGGACCTCAATCCTACAACTGCAAGGAACTGACTTTGGTAATCAACCTGAATGAGCTTGGAAGTGAATTCAATTCCAGAGCCCCAGAATGGAATGTAGCTGATGACACCTTGGTATTGACCTATGAGACTCAAATCATAGAAACTAGCCAAGTCAAACTGTACCTAGACTTCTAACCTGCCGAACTAGGGGATAATAAATGGATGATATTTTTTAAACATCTTTATTAAGAGTATAATTGCTTTACAATGGTATGTTAGTTTCTGCTGTATAACAAAGTGAATCAGCTATACATATATATACATATATCCCTATATCCCATTCCTGTTGCATCTCCCTCCCACCCTCCCTATCCCAGGCAATGATTTCTTTGGTAATTTGTTACAGTAGCCTTAGAAAATGAATATAGCACCCTTTAACTCTGAGCTCAAACATCATACTTCTGGGAAGGCTTCTCTAAGGCCTTCTTCTGGGTTCCCATAGCTCTCTATATGTTTCTTTACAATGGCAAGGATGACGTTGTATGGATGTCATCTGGGCGCACAGCTGATTCCCTCCCTAAGTAGTGAGTACCTTGAAGGAAGGGACCGTGGCTTATTCATTTTGAATTTATATCTGTAGCACTTAGCACAGTGCCTGACAGTTAGCAGGTAAATATTGCAGAGGAAAGAAAATGAAAATGGGAGGAGGAATATGTGGCTCAGAGGCTGAGAGAGAAAGGGTAAAAGAAAATGGAATGTCTGCCAATAATTGCTGAGTCAGAAGAGCTTAGGAGCAGTGTGGTAGTGATAGTGGCTGGAGTTGTAAATAAATGCAAAAAGGAGACCTAGGAGTCAGAAGGGATCCAATCAAAAAATGGGCAGACTTGAATTGATATTTTCCCAAAGAAGACATACAGATGGCTAACAGGCACATGGAAAGATGCTCAACATTGCTAATTATTAAGAGAAATGCAAGTCAAAACAACAATGAGACATCACCTCACACCTGTCAGAATAGCTATCATCAAAATGTCTACAAATAATAAATGCTGAAAAGGATGTAGAGAAAAGAGAACCCTCCTACATTGTTGGTGGGAATGTAAATTGGTGAATTTACATGTACCAATGGAGTACATGTATTGGTACATGTACTCCATTGGTACATGTATAGAGTTTCCTTTAAAAACTAAAAATAGAACTACCACATGATCTAGCAATTCCACTCCTGAGTACATACCCAGAAAAACAAAACCACTAATTTAGGAAGATACGTGCACCCAAGTGTTCATAGCAGCACTATTTACAATAGCCAAGACATGGAAGCAACATAAGTGTCTATCCATAGACCATTGGATTAAGAAGATGTGGCATATTACACAGCCATAAAAAAGGAATGAAATTTTGCCATTTGCAGTAATGTGAATGGACCTAGAGAATATTATGCTTAGTGGAATAAGACAAAGACAAATTCTATATGATATCACTTATACATGGAATCTAAAATACAATATAATACAATTGAATATATATACAAAACAGAAACAGACTCACAGACATAGAAAACATACTAGTGGTTACCAAATGGGAGCAAGAAGTGGGGAGGGAAAAATTAGGGATATGGGATTAATATACAAACTACTATGTATAAAATAGATAAGCAACAAGGATATACTGTATACCCATTATCTTGTAATAACCTATAATAGAATACAATCTGCAAAAATACTGAATCACTGTGCCTTATACCTGAAACTAACACAATACTGTAAATCAGCTATACCTCAATTTAAAAAAGAGTTAGAAGGGAATACCAACAATAAACAAGCTTGGAGGACTCTAGAAAGGCTCTAAAATCGCAGACATTAGTTCTACCCACCAATTATGCAGCACAACTTCCAATGTGTTTTTAGTTCTTCACTCTACGGGCCTAGCCGCTCCATGGCATGTGGGATCTTCCCGGACTGGGGCACGAACCTGTGTCCCCTGCATCGGCAGGTGGACTCTCAACCACTGCACCACCAGGGAAGCCCTAGTTCTTCACTCTTAAACAAGAATGGATAACTAAAGGTCACCAGTCACTTGAAAGAAAACTCTAACTTGAAAGAGGCCAACACAAGAGAAAAGAAGGAATTGAAACAATGTAGAGAGAAGAAGAAAATGTCTATGAAACAATAATTAATATCTTTAAGAAATAAGGCAAGATATTGTATCACTAAAACAAGAACATGATTATATGAAAGAAAAATTAAAGAACAAAAGAGTTTCTGAAAATTAAAAATATAATAGCAAAAAAAATCAGTTAATAGGTTTGAAGATAAAGTTGAGGAAATCACATAGAAAGTAGAGCAAAAAGATAAAGAGATTTCATTCATCAAAATGGCTTGAGTACTTATTATGTGTCAGATACTGTTCTACACTCTTGGGCTATATCATTACATTATCATCATCAACAACAACAAACAGATAAAATCCCCTGTCCTTATGTAGCTTACATTTTGGTGGACAGTATGAGAATAAAGAAAAGTTGAACAATCCAAGCTATCCATCATCAAACTAATAAGAATTTCCAGAAAGAAAAGAGTGGGAGCATACTATCAATGAGATAATGCAAGATTGTTTTCCCATCTCCAAAAGACACGAGTTTCCAGATTTAAAGGGCCCATCTAGCACAAGAGCATTGTGAGATTCCAGAATACTAGAGATAAAAAAAGAACCTGAAAACTTCCTGAGAGAAAAATAAAATAAGTCACACACAAAGTATTGGGCTTCTCAATAGCAAAATTGAAAGCTAGAAGACAACAAGGGTAATGCCTTCAAAATTCTGAGCAAATGATGATTTTCAGCCAAGAATGTTATCCTCAGTTAAGTTGTCAGTAAATCAGAGGGCAGAATAAAAAACATTCTCAGATACGCAAGGGCTCAGAAATGTTACCTATCATGCACCCTTACTCAGGAGGTGATGCTCAACCCAAACAAGGATGTAAACCAAGAAAGAGATTCACAAAACAGGGATCCCATCCAGGGAAGAGATGAAAGGATATACAAGATAACAGCTGTACAGCAAGTTCCAAAAGCAAATGGTTCAGATTGGAGCAGGCCAGAGGGCCCCAGGAGGGATATTTCTAGGGAGAAAAAGCCCTCAAAACCCAAACAAAACAAAACAACGTAACAAAACTTTGAGATAATCTGAAAGCTTTGCTTTCCTAGTTTACTTCCTGGCTCACCAGTGAATAACATCTATGTACTCATAATGATGCAAACTTTAAATTTTGATATAACTATTGGGAAAATAGAGGAGGGGAGGGGAATTGTAAGAAAATTGAATCCCCATCTACTATAATATGACTCCAATATATTAATTGTAATGAATCAAAAGACAACAATGAATGCATGTTATTTAGCAATATGGAAGTAAGTGTCAGAAGAGACAGTTAAAAAATTGAAAGTGAGGTAGGGCAAGTTGGGAGGAAGGGAAGACAACGAGATGGGGTCTTGCTTTTTTTTTTCTTTAGTAGTATAAGCCTTTAGACACAGTAGTATACCACTGTAAATCAGCATATATTAGATACAATAATGATTAATTTGAAAAAGAATCAATGGGGGTTAACATAAGGACAACAGGTGTTTTTTCTTTTTTACATCTTTATTGGAGTATAATTGCTTTACAATGGTGTGTTAATTTCTGCTTTATAACAAAGTGAATCAGTTATACATATACATATATCCCCATATCGCTTCCCTCTTGCGTCTCCCTCCCTCCCACCCTCCCTATCCCACCCCTCTAGGTGGTCACCAAGCACCGAGCTGATCTCCCTGTGCTATGCGGCTGCTTCCCACTAACTATCTATTTCACATTTGGTAGTGTATATATGTCCACGCCACTCTCTCACTTTGTTCCAGCTTACCCTTCCCCCTCCCCATATCCTCAAGTCCATTCTCTAGTAGGTCTGTGCCTTTATTCCTATCTTACCCCTAGGTTCTTCATGACATTTTTTTTCTTAAATTCCATGTATATGTGTTAGCATACCTCCAGTTTCTAAATCCTCTGCCCACGGTTATCCTGTGGTTTTGTCCTGGCCATAATCAGAAAGGAAAGGTCTGATAAAACTCTTTCACACCGAGATCCTAGATGCTTAAGGGGCTATCCTTGAGAAGGAGTGTCCTGGGGAGTGGAATATAAATATTTTTAAAGAGGAGTTTGGAGCAGGGCAACGCTAAGCAAGGAATAATTTCTAAATATGTATACATGGGCATTAGCACAAGTCCTGACCAGAATGGGATTTGGTTACATGGGTGGGCGTGTGATATTCTTTGTAGTGTGGGAGATTTCACTATGTTCTCAAAGAGAGTCATGTAATGAAACCAAACATTTGTATTGCATTTATAAAGCACTTTCACCTAGGTCATTTTATCTGAGTCCCATAAGGTCAAGATCATCCATGAATAAAGATGGAGCAGCGCTAAGATCCAGGACTGGCCACCAGTGATTCTCTGTATCACTCCACCAAGGTGCTTTCGTGAGAATTTTATGTGGCCCCCTCCCTACTGCCCCTAAACGACTCACTTGGCCACTGAACTAATGCTGCACATGCCTCAGCTCTTCCAGAATCTCTCCACCGATCTGCCCTGCCCCCTGATTCTTTTCTTTCCAAGGCAAGCAAAGGAAAGGCAAGAGTATCAGCAAAGGACAGTCAGGCAGGTGAGGTTGGGTGGAGAAGCAGTTGGGGAGAAGCAGGGACTCAGTGTCCTTTCTGTTTGGTGACTGGAATTATAAACATGGCACCTATGTGCTCTCAGTGCTCATCTCATCAGATTTCCAGACTTGAGCCCTTTCCAGTGCCTAACACTCAAGGCAGAAGATGGGCCTTTAGGGTCCTGTGTACTAACAGAAAAATGTGAACAAAGGCATAATCGGTGCCCTTTGATCAGCAAACCACCCAAAGTACAAATGTGGCAGTCTTCACAGAAAGCTTATCAGCCTTCCCAGCAAGGAACCAAAAACGACATGCAGGATCTGCCCTGTCAGGGCTTCTCTGATTGTCTCCACCCAGACACCTGGCAAGCTGGAGGCACTGTCCCAATCAGCACCTTGAGAAAACCTGCCAACCTCAGCCAGGTGCCTGGGAAGGTACCCCACTGTGGGAATATTGGGAGGGGCCAAGCTTGGGAGGGGAAAGAGAGGAGTGATGAGAACTTTGTGCCGAAGTTCTTCAAGGGGTGGCCTCTGGGAGTGCCCTGGCATCTACTCTTTGGCCCAGTTTTGAGAATCTGGATCCGTTAACTATTGGCCCATTAGTGGTTGCATCTCCTCAGGCAGGCCTCCCTGTGAAGCTAGAATGGAGACAGATGGTGCCTGAGCAGTAAGGATGCCTCTGCCACATTTCTTCTATTTTCTGATAGCTCCTCCTTCTGCCTTTGAGACCAATGTAGGAGGCTGTAGATCCCAGTTTACCCGCTCCGTCCGTCTAGGAAAAACAATGAGATCAACAGAAACACATTCACATACAGGTATTTGAGATTTAATGAGACTTCACCCAGATGCTTTGCATTTTAACAGAGGAGACATGAGAGAGAGAGACTCTTTACATAGAACTTAAAGCACTAACACATAGCCTGTGGCTGCCTGCATTCAAAGACACATGGAAGTTTAGAGCTTGCAGAACCCCCGGAAATCACCTGTCCACACCCTCCCTTTACAGAAGGGGAAACTGAAGCCCAGATAGAGGAAAGGACTTGTTCATAGTGTTTAAGGAGTTAGTGGCAGAGAACCCAAGTTCTTCTATTTGTGGTTCCATCGTCCCCTGAAATGTTTTCCTTCTCTGCATAGTTAAAACTGTTTCATCACCACTGGGAAGGAAGGAAGAAAAAGGAAGTACAAGGTAAGCCACTTCCTTTTTTCTTAGTTCTGGGATGGATTTTATTTTATAAAAAAAATTTTTTTATTGAAGTATAGTTGATTTACAATGTTGTGAGACATTTCCTTTTAAGGAAGTAACTCAGAGGTTGCAGGCATCACTTCCCTACACATAATTAATCATATGACCACACATAGCTTCAAGAGAGGTTGGGAAATGTAGTCTTTATTCTGAGGAGCCAGGTTCATTGCTAAATCTCAGAGATTTATGTTGCTAAAAGAAATAAAGCAAGAGAATGGGCAATGGTAGGAACATCACAGTCTCTAACACATGCTGATTTGCTTCCCTGGTATGGGAAAAGGCAATTTTAGAGGGGAAGTTGTCTGATGGTAGGCTAGGGAGGGTCTGAGCCAAAGCCAATTAAAGAGTTAGTAGTGCTTCAAGATTGCTGGTTTGGGTAATGGGCCAGAAAAATATGTTTACACATTCTGGATTGGCTATCTCCCAAAATTTAGCAGGACAGGATAAGGTGATACAAACCTGATAAGAATGTCCCCAGTAGAGTCACTGCTATCTTTAAGCTGCATCACTCAGATCTCCTTACTCAGTTCCACTTTGCCTGACTTGAAAATGTCAGGTCAGTCTCCCTGTCTGTTCATATTCCTTGAGAAGGGCATCTTCTCCAGCGGACAGAGAAGTCTGAGAAGGGGGATCTGGATATTTCTAGTCGGGTCCAGATCACTGCTGTCATTCTTTTAGGTTGGCATGTCAAGTGCTGGGAATCAGTAACATGGCATTGCTGTAGACTCACAGCTAGACAGAAGCAGAGATGCGAGCTGGATCAGTCCACTGAGATGAGGTGTAAAGCAGGGACAGACACATGTTCAGGCAAGCAATCAGTGCCAAAAGGTCTACGATGAAGGGGAAACCTGGCCCAACAGAGGAGTCCTTGGAATAGAGGAGTCCAATTAGTGGACCGGTGCCATGGAATACAGGAGTTCAAGAAACTGGCAGTCATCTGTCCGCAGGGAGCAGAGTCTCAGCCACTGCCCAGGGCTCAGAGATAGGGCTCTAGCCCCCAAGCAGTGCGGCAGGTCTGAGCACTTCAGGATTGCCGGAAATAAGGAGTCAGGCTAGGGACCAGAGCAGATGTAGAGTATTATGAGCTATGGTGTTCAGGTAAGGAAGGAGGGACAGTGACTCAAGAAGCAAGTATCCCAGGGCTTAAGCTTCATCACAGACTGCAGGAGAGAAAGGAGTTTATTATGCTTGCATCTCAGAAGACAATTCCTCCCAGTCCCTGTTATATCTATTATCCTCTACTCTATGTTCCAATTAGAAAACTGGGTATCATCTTTGACTCTTCCCTCATCATCTTAACCTATCCTGTTCATGATTAGCAAGTCCTATGTATTCTATCTTCTGATGTTCTCTTGAAGCAATCCAAATATTTCCAGCCCCTCTGCCATTACTTAGTTCAACCAAACAAAATCTCTCTCCTGAATTAATGCAACAGTTTTCTCACTGGGCTCCTTGACTCCACTTTTGCTGCCCTACAATCTATCTGTTATATGCTGAATTGTGTCACCCAGCCAAATTTGTATGTAGATTTCCTAACCCCCAGTAACTCAGGATGTGACTATATTTGGAGATAGGGTCCTTAAAGATGTAATTAACTTTTTTTTGATAGCTAATTTTTAATAGTTGTACAATTACAAATGGTCTACTGAACTACCAAATGTGTAAAGTACCAAATAACTAACAAAAAGATCCTTTAAAACATACTTCAATTTTTCTAAAACACCAACCCATTTTATTTTCTTTACTTTTTTATTGGGGTATAGTTGTTTTACAATGTCATGTTCGTTTCTACTGTACAGCAAAATGAAATAGAGTTCCCTGTGCTATACAGCAGGTTCTCGTTAGTTGTCTATTTTATACATATTAGTTAGTGTATATATGTCAATCCCGGTAATAAAGTTTAAATAAGGCCATTCGGGTGGGCCCTAATCCAATGTGACTGGTGTCCTTATAAGAAAAGGAAATATAAGAAATAGGTACAGAGGGAAGTCCATGTGAAGGCACAGTGAGAAGATGGCCACCTACAAACTGAGGAGAGAGGACACAGAAGAAAGCATCCCTGCCAACACCTTTATCTTGGATTTCTAGCTTCCAGAACTGTGAAAAAATTAATTCTGCTGTTTAAGCCACTCAGTCAGTGACACTTTCTTATGGCAGTCCTAATAAACTAGTACACAATCCTCTATACTACCTCCAGAGGGACTTAATGCAAAGTTGGTCATGTTGGTTCTCTGTTTAAATCCCTCAATGGGCTCCTGCTTTCAGTTTCACCAAGAACAACTAGAAATTAAACTAAATATTTTTTAACATCTTTATTGGAGTATAATTGCTTTACAATGCTGTGTTAGTTTCTGCTTCATAACAAAGTGAATTAGCTATGCATATACATATATTCCCATATCTACTCCCTCTTGGGTCTCCCTCCCACCCTCCCTATCCCATCCCTCTAGGTGGTCACAAAGCACTGAGCTGAGCTCCCTGTGCCATGCGGCTGCTTCTGACTAGCTATCTGTTTTGCATTTGGTAGTGTATATATGTCCATGCCACTCTCTCACTTCGTCCCAGCTTACCCTTCCCCATCCCCGTGTCTTCAAGTCCATTCTCTACATCTGCGTCTTTATTCCTGTCCTGCCCCTAGGTTTTTCAGAATCTTTTTTTTTTAGATTCCATATATATGTGTTAGCATATGGTATTTGTTTTTCTATTTCTGACTTACTTCACTCTGTATGACAGTCTCTAAGTCCATCCACCTCACTACAAATAAATCAATTTCGTTACTTTTTATGGCTGAGTAATATCCCATTGTATATATGTGCCATATCTTCTTTATCCATTCATCTGTCAATGGACATTTAGGTTGCTTCTATGTTCTGGCTATTGTAAATAGAGCTGCAATGAACACTGTGGTACATGACTCTATTTGAATTATGGTTTTCTCAGGGTATATGCCCAGTAATGGGATTGCTGGGTCGTGTGGTAGTTCTATTTTTAGTTATTTAAGGAACCTCCATACTGTTCTCCATAGTGGCTGAACCAATTCACATTCCCACCAACAGTGCAAGGGGGTTCCCTTTTCTCCACACCCTCTCTAGCATTTATTGTTTCTAGATATTTTGATGATGGCCATTCTGACCAGTGTGAGATGATATCTCATTGTAGTTTTGATTTGCATTTCTCTAATGATTAGTGATATTGAGCATCCTTTCATGTGTTTGTTGGCACTCTGTATATCTTCTTTGGAGAAATGTCTATTTAGGTCTTCTGCCCATTTTTGAATTGGGTTGTTTGTGTTTTTGATACAGAGCTGCACGAGCTGGTTGTAAAATTTGGAGGTTAATCCTTTCTCAGTTGCTTCCCTTGCAAACATTTTCTCCCATTCTCAGGGTTGTTTTTTCATCTTGTTTATGGTTTCCTTTGCTCTGCAAAAGCTTTTAAGTTTCATTAGGTCCCATTTCTTTATTTTTGTTTTTATTTCCATTTCTCTAGGTGGTGGGTCAAAAAGGATCTTGCTGTGATTTATGTCATAGAGTGTTCTGGCTATGTTTTCCTCTAAGAGTTTGATAGTGTCTGGCCTTACATTTAGGTTTTTAATCCATTTTGAGTTTATTTTTGTGTATGGTGTTAGGGAGTGCTCTAATTTCATTCTTTTATATGTAGCTGTCCAGTTTTCCCAGCAACAGTTATTGAAGAGGCTGTATGTTCTCCACTGTATATTCTTGTCTCCTTTGTCAAAAGTAAGGTGACCATATGTGCATATGGGATTTCTATCCTGTGCCATTGATCTATATTTCTGGTTTAGTGCCAGTACCATACTGTCTTGATTACTGTATCTTTGTAGTATAGTCTGAAGTCTGGGAGCCTGTTTCCTCCAGCTCCACTTTTCATTCTCAAGATTATGTTGGCTTTTTGGGCTCTTCTGTGTTCCCATACAAATTGTGAAATTTTTTGTTCTAGTTCTGTGAAAAATGCCATTGGTAGTTTGATAGGGTTTGCATTGAATCTGTAGATTGCTTTGGGTAGTATAGTCATTTTCAAAATATAGATTCTTCCAATCCAAGAACATGGTATATCTCTCCATCTGTTTGTATCATCTTTAATTTCTTTCATCAGTGTCTTATAGTTTTCTGCATACAGGTCTTTGGTCTCCTCAGGTAGGCTTATTCCTAGGTATTTTATTCATTTTTTTGGAATGGTAAATGGCAGTGTTTCCTTAATTTCTCTTTCAGATATTTCAACATTAGTGTATAGGAATGCAAGAGATTTCTGTGCATTAATTATGTATCCTGCTACTTTACCAAATTCATTGATTAGCTCTAGTAGTTTTCTGATAGCATCTTTAGGATTCTCTATGTATAGTATCATGTCATCTGCAAACAGTGACAGCTTTACTTCTTCTTTCTGATTTGGATTCCTTTTCTTTCTTTTTCTTCTCTGATTGCTGTGGCTAAAGTTTCCAAAACTATGTTGAGTAATAGTGGTGAGAGTGGACAACCTTGTCTTGTTCCTGACCTAAGCGGAAATGGTTTCAGTTTTTCGCCATTGAGAACAATGTTGGCTGTGGGTTTGTCATATATGGCCTTTATTTTGTTGAGGTAAGTTCCCTCTATGCCTACTTACTGGAGGGCTTTTGTGATAAATGGGTGTTGAATTTTGTCGAAAGTTTTTTCTGCCTCTATTGAGATGAGCACATGGTTTTTATTCTTCTGTTAGTTAATATGGTGTATCACATTGATTGATTTGCATATATTGAAGAATCCTAGCATTCCTAGGATGAACCACTCTTGGTCATGGTGTATGATCCTATCAATGTGCTGTTGGATTCTCTTTGCTAGTATCTTGTTGAGGATTATTGCATCTGTGTTCATAAGTGATATTGGCCTGTAGTTTTCTTTTTTTATGACATCTTTGTCTACTTTTGGTATCAGGGTGATGGTGGCCTCGTAGAATGAGTTTGGGAGTGTTCCTCCCTCTGCTATATTGTGGAAGGTTTGAGAAGGATAGGGTTTAGCTCTTCTCTAAATATTTGATAGAATTCGCCTGTGAAGCCATCTCGTCCTGGGCTTTTGTTTGTTGGAAGATTTTTAATCACGGTTTCTATTTCAGTGCTTGTGATTGGTCTGTTTATATTTTCTATTTCTTCCTGGTTCAGTCTTGGAAAGTGTGCTTCTCTGAGAATTTGTCCATTTCTTCCAGGTTGTCCATTTTATTGGCATATAGTTACTTGTAGTAATCTCGCATGGTCCTTTGTATTTCAGCAGTGTCAGTTGTTACTTCTCCTTTTTCATTTCTAATTCTATTGATTTGAGTCTTCTCCCTGTTTTGCTTGATGAGTCTGGCTAATGGTTTATCAATTTTGTTTATCTTCTCGAAGAACCAGCTTTTAGTTTTATTGATCTTTGCTATTGTTTCCTTCATTTCTTTTCCATTTATTTCTGATCTGATCTTTATGATTTCTTTCCTTCTGCTAACTTTGCAAGGGGTTTGTTCTTTCTCTAGTTGCTTTAGGTGTAAAGTTAGGATTTTTATTTGCGATATTTCTTGTTTCTTGAGGTAGGATTGTATTGCTGTAAACTTCCCTCTTAAAATTCCTTTTGCTGCATCTCATAGGTTTTGGGTCATCGTGTTTTCATTGTCATTTTTTTCTAGGTAGTTTTTGATTTCCTCTTTGATTTCTTCAGTGATCTCTTGCTTATTTAGTAATGCATTGTTTAGCCTCCATGTGTCTGTATTTTTTACAGATTTTTTCCTGTAATTTATATCTAGTCTCATGGCATTGTGGTTGGAAAATATACTTGATATGACTTCAGTTTTCTTAAATTTACCAAGGCCTGATTTGTGACCCAAGATATGATCTATCCTGGAGAATGTTCCATGAGCACTTGAGAAGAAAGTGTATTCTGTTGTTTATGGATGGAATGTCCTATAAGTATTAATTAAGTCCATCTTGTTTAATGCGTCATTTAAAGCTTGTGTTTCCTTATTTATTTTCATTTTGGATGATCTGTGTATTGGTGAAAGTGGGCTGTTAAAGTCCCCTTCTATGATTGTGTTACTGTCGATTTCTGCTTTTATGGCTGTTAGCATTTGCCTTATGTATTGAGGTGTTCCTATGTTGGGTGCATAGATATTTACAATTGTTATATCTTCTTCTTGGATCGATCCCTGGATCATTATGTAGTGTCCTTCTTTGTCTCTTGTAATAGTCTTTATTTTAAAGTCTATTTTGTCTGATATGAGAATTGCTACTCCAGCTTTCTTTGGATTTCCATTTGCATGGAATATCTTTTTCCATCCTCTCACTTTCAATCTGTATGTGTCCCTAGGTCTGAAGTGGGTCTCTTGTACCCACAGCGTATATACAGGTCTTGTTTTTGTATCCTTTCAGCCAGTCTATGTCTTTTGGTTGGAGCCTTTAATCCATTTATATTTAAGGTAGTTATCGATATGTATGTTCCTATTACCATTTTCTTAATTGTTTTGGGTTTGCTATTGTAGGTCTTTTCCTTCATTTGTGTTTCCTGCCTTGAGAAGTTCCTTTAGCATTTGTTGTCAGGCTGGTTTGGTGGTGCTGAATTCTGTTAGCTTTTGCTTGTCTGTAAGGATTTTGATTTCTCCATCAAATTTGAATGATATCCTTGCTGGGTAGACTAATCTTGGTTGTAGGTTTTTCCCTTCATCGCTTTAAATATGTCCTGCCACTCCCTTCTGGCTTGCAGAGTTTCTGCTGAAACATCAGCTGTTAACCTTATGGGGATTCCCTTTTATGTTATTTGTTGTTTTTCCCTTGCTGCTTTTAATATGTGTTCTTTGTATTTAATTTTTGATAGTTTGATTAATATGTTTCTTGTCGTGTTTTCCTTGGATTTATCCTGTATGGGACTCTCTGCGCTTCCTGGACTTGATTAACTATTTCCTTTCCCATATTAGGGAAGTTTTCAACTATAATCTCTTCAGATATTTTCTCAATCCTTTCTTTTTCTCTTCTTCTTCTGGGATCCCTAAAATTCGAATGTTGGTGCATTTAATGTTATCCCAGAGGTCTCTGAGACTGTCCTCAATTCTTTTCACTGGTTTTTCTTTATCCTGCTTTGTGGTAGTTATTTCCACTATTTTATCTTCCAGGTCATTTATCCATTCTTCTGCCTCAGTTATTCTGCTATTGATTCCTTCTAGAGAATTTTAAATTTCATGTATTGTTGTTCATGGTTGTTTGTTTGCTCTTTAGTTCTTCTAGTTCCTTGTTAAATGTTTCTTTTATTTTCTCCATTCTATTTCCAAGCTTTTGTATCATCTTTAGTATCATTACTCTGAATTTTTTTTCAGGTAGACTGCCTATTTCCTCTTCATTTGTTTGGTCTGGTGGGTTTTTGCCTTGCACCTTCATCTGCTGTGTGTTTCTCTGTCTTCTCATTTTGCTTAACTTACTGTGTTTGGGGTCTCCTTTTTGGAGGCTGCACATTCATAGTTCCCGTTGTTTTTGGTTTCTGCCCCCAGTGGGTAAGGTTACTTCAGTGGGTTGCGTAGGCTTCCTGGTGGAGGGGAGTGATGCCTGTGTTCTCCTGGATGAGGCTGGATCCTGTCTTTCTGGTGGGCAGGACTGCGTCTGGTGGTGTGTTTTGGGGTGTCTGTGATCTTAGTATGATTTTAGGCAGCCTCTGTGCTAATGGGTGGGTTTGTGCTCCTGTCTTTTCAGTTGTGTGGAATAGGGTGTCCAGCACTGTAGCTTGCTGGTTGTTGCGTTTAGCTGGGTCTTAGCATTGAGATGGAGATCTCTGGGACAGCTTTCGCCATTTGATACTACAGGGAGCTGGGAGGTCTCTGGTGGACCTGTGTCCTGAACTTGGGCCTCAGAGGCACAGGCCTGACACCCAGCCAGAGCACCAAGACCCTGTCAGCCACACAGCTCAGAAGAAAAGGGAGAAGAAAAGAATGAAAGAAATAATATAAAATAAATAACATAAAATAAAGTTATTAAAATTTTAAAAATTATTAGAAATAAAAAAATTAAAAAGTAATAAAAAAAGAAAGAAAGAAGAGAGCATCCAAACCAAAAAACAAATCCACTGATGATAACAAGTGCTAAAAACCATACTAAAAACAGACAAACAAAAAACGGACTGACAGAACCCTAGGATAAATAGTAAAAGCAAAGCTATACAGACAATATCACACAAAGAAGCATACATATACACACTCACGAAAAGAGAAAGAGGAAAGAAATATATATAAAAAAAGGAAGACAGCAACCAAATCAATGAACAAATCTACCAATGATAATAAACTCTACATACTAAGCTAAGATAAACATAAAACCAGAAACAAATTAGATACAGAAAGCAAACTCCAAGTCTACAGTTGCTCCCAATGTCCACTGCCTCATTTTGGGATGATTTGTTGCCTATTCAGAAATGCAGGGTACATCAACTTGATTGTGGAGATTTAATCCATTGCTCCTGAGGCTGCTGGGAGAGATTTTCCTTTCTCTCCTTTGTTCGCACAGCTCCTGGGGTTCAGTTTTGGATTGGCCCCGCCTCTGCATGTAGGTCACTTGAGGGTGTCTGTTCTTTGCTCAGACAGGACAGGGTTAAAGCAGCAGGTGATTAGGGGGCTCTGGCTCACTCAGGCCATAGGGAGGGTGGGGTATGGGATGTGGGGTGAGCCTGCAGCGACAGGGGCCAGCATGACGTTGCAACAGCCTTAGGCGTACTGTGTGTTCTCATGGGGAAGTTGTCTCTGGATCACGGGACCCTGGCAGTGGCGCGCTGCACAGGCTCCTGGGAGGGGAGGTGTGGATAGTGACCTGTGCTTGCACACAAGCTTCTTGGTGGCTGCAGCAGCAACCTTAGCATTTCGTGCCCATCTCTGGTGTCCACACTGATAGCCGCACCTCATGTCCATCTCTGGAGCTCATTTAGGCAGTTCTCTGAATCCCCTTTTTGCGCATCCCAAAACAATGGTCTCTTGCCTCTGAGGCAGTTCCAGACTCTTTCCCGGACTGTCTCCCAGCCAGCTGTGGCACACTAGCCCCCTTCAGGCTGTGTTCACACAGCTAACCCCAGTCCTCTCCCTGAGATCTGACTTCCAAAACCAAAGGCTCAGCTCACAGCCCCCACTCACCCCAGTGGGTGAGCAGACAAGCCTCTCAGGCTTGTGAGTGCTGGTTGGCACTGATCCTCTGTGCAGGAATCTCTCCTCTTTGCCCTCTGCACCCCTGTTTCTGCGCTCTCCTCCACAGCTCCAAAGCTTCCCCCCACCACCCCCTGTCTCCACCCGCGAAGGGGCTTCCTAGTGTGTGGAAACTCTTCCTCCTTCACAGCTCCCTCCCAGAGGTTCAGGTCCCATCCCTATTCTTTTGTCTCTGTTTTTTCTTTTGCCCTACCCAGATACCTGGGGAGTTTCTTGCCTTTTGGGAAGTCTGAGGTCTTCTGCCAACGTTCCGTAGGTGTTCTGTAACAGTTGCTCCACATGTAGATGTATTTCTGATGTATTTGTGGGATGGAAGTTGATCTCCATGTCTTACTCCTCTGCCATCTTGAAGGTCTTCTCTGCATGTCTTCTTTGGAGAAATGTCTATTTGGATCATCTGTCCATGTTTTTGGTAAGGTTATTTGTGGGTTTATTTATTTATTTATTGCTATTGAGCTGTAAGAGTTTGTCATATATTTTTGATATTAACCCCTCATCAGATATATGGTTTGCATATATTTTCTCCTATTCTGTACGTTTCCTTCTCACACTGTTGATTATTTTCTTTGCAGAAGCTTTTTGTTTTGATGCAACACTGTTTGTCTATTTTTGCTCTTGTGCTCGTGCTTTTGGTGTCATATCCAAAAAAATCATTGTCAACACCTATGTCAAGAAGTTATACCCCTGTATTATCTTCTAGGAATTTTACATTTTCAGGTCTTATATTTAGTCTGTAATCCATTTTGAGTTGATTGTTGTGTATAATGTAAGAGAACGGTCCAAGTTCATTCCTTTGAATGTGAATATCCAGTTTTTCTAGACCATTTATTAAAGAGACTATCCTTTTCCCATTGTGTATTCTTGGCACCTTTGTTGAAGGTCAGTTTTGACTGTATATGTGTGAGTTTATTTCTGGGCTGTTAATTCTGCTCCCTTGGTCTATACATCAGTTTTTATGCCAGTACCATACTGTTTTAATTACTGTAGCTTTGTAATATGTTTTGAAATCAGGAATTATGATATCTCTAGCTATGTTCTTCTTGCTCAAGTTTGCTTTGGCTATTTGAGGTCTTTTGCGTCATGAATTTTTGGATTATTTTTTCTATTTCTGTAAAAAAAAAATGCCATTAGGATTTTGATAGGCATTGCATTGAATTTGTAAATCACTTTGGGTAGTATGGACATTTTAACAATATTAAGTCATGTAATCCATGAACATGGGTGTCTTTCCATTTATTTTTGTCTTCTTTAGTTTCTTTCATTGTTTTGTAGTTTTCAGCATACAAGTCTTTCACTTCCTTAGTTAAGTTTCCTAAGTATTGTATTCTTTTTCATGGTATTGTAATGGATTTTATTTTTTTGGCCATGCTGGGTTGCATGCAGGATCTTAGTTCCCCAACCAGTGATCAAACCCATGCCCCTTACAGTGGAAGTGTGGCATCTTAACCACTGGACTGTCAGGGAAGTCCCCTGGAATTGTTTTCTTAATTTCTTTTCTGACTTGTTTGCTGTTAGTACATAGAGAATGCAACTTATTTTTGTATGTTGATTTTGTATCCTGTAACTTTACTGAAATCATTTATTAGTTCAACAATTATTTTATTTGTTGTCGTTTTTTTGTTTGTTTCTTTGGTTTGGTGTGTGAAGTCTTTAGGTTTTTCTATGTATAAGAACATGCCATCTAAAAACAGAGACATTTTTATTCCTTCCTTTTTCATTTGGATGCCTTTTATTTCTTTTTATTGCATAATTGCCTTGGCTAGGACTTCCAATACCATGTTGAATAGAAGTGGCAAGAGTGGACATCTTTTCCTTTTTCCTGATCTTACAGTAAAAGCTTTCAGTTTTTCACCATTGAGTATAATGTTAGCCGTGGGCTTATTATATATGGCCTTTATTATGTTGAGGTAAATTCCTTCTATTTGTAGCTTGTTGAGAGTTTTCATCATGAAAGGGTGTTGAATTTCGCAAAATGCTTTTTTTGCATCTATTGAGAAGATCATATGATTTTTATCCTTCATTCATACACTGTTAATGTAGTGTACCACATTTATTGCTTGCATATGTTGAGCCATCCTTGCATCTGGAGATCAAGAAGGTAAGTAGGAAGTCTCAAAAAAAACAAAGTAGTGTGTTCGGCAGTCTCACTGTGCTAAGTAGATAAGGATTAGTGTTCAAGATCTGCCAAGGGTAAGGGCTTCGTTGAACACACCAGATTATCAGCAGAAAGTTCTGGACAGTAATGCCTTAGAAGCAGGGGCAAAAGTAAAGTAGACAGGCTTTACCAACACTGAACCTGGTTTTGATTCAGCTTAGTCACTGATTCAGTAAAGGTGATCTGCCCTTACTTGATCTGCTTAACAGAGAAAGGAGTGCATCCTCTCTGAGGGAAGATAACATCATCTGGAGCCTAGATAATTATTTATACACAATTGGTTAACACTCATTCAACACTATCTAGGAATTACAAGAGACAAGGTCATATGACTGAAAACCTAGGAAGAAAAACACACAGTAGACACAAACCCACAAGTGATCCAGATATTTAAGTTAGCAGATAAGGAATTTCTAATAACTACATATTCAAAGAATAGGGGAAAATGTGGAGAAAATACATGAAAAAAGAATTTAATCCAATCATTGGAATCTATAAAGAATCAAATGGCAATTTGGCCTGTGACTGGCAATAACCAATAGAATGCAGCAGAAGTGAAGTTGTGCCAGTTCTGGGCATATTCTTTAAGAGGACTGGCAGTTTCCACTCCCTGTCTCTTAGAACACTCTCTTTGGGGGAATGTTGTAAGAGGTCTGGCTCCCCTGCTGAAGGTGCCATGTGGAGAAGAGAGTCCTTGAACTTTTATGTACAGGAAGAGAGGGCCAGACATCTCAGAGACCCAGGTGAGCCTCTGGATGACTCCAGCTGCATCTGACTACAACTTCATGTTAGACCCTGAGTAAGACCAGCAGAACTGCCCAGTGGAACCCAGTCAACCCACAGAACAGTGGGAGAAAATAGATTGATGTTTTAGCCATTATATTTTGGGGTAGTTTGTAAGGTGACAATAGGTAATAGAAACACTGTCTTTCATAACTTCTCCATACCCCACACTATGAGGTAGGATAATGGAGATCTGATATCTGACCCTTCCTCAATGCACAAGGCCAGTTTTCCTTGCTGGAAACCTGTTCAACTCTACAAGAAAAAGGCTTTGCTCCTGGATCATCCACACTTCTGTGTGAGCCAAGCCTCAGTACAGTATCTTCCCAGAAGGTAGTATTCCAAATATCCTCTTGAGTTCTGCAAGAGAGACTTCAGTCCCAGATGCTGGCATTTCTAGCATCAATAAGCAGGTGAGGAAGATCTCTGAATGATCAGTCACCCAAATAGGTGGTCTCTTCCCTCTACTTGTTTGCCTGTCCAGAGGCTGATAATTGCTCAATGGTATTACCTTCCTAGGGAACCATATTCACCCACTACCACTGCATACCCTTACAGGTCCTGGTTTCACTCAAAAATTCTCCCATATGAATACATGATGTCATCTTGAGTTCTGCATCAGATTGAGTTCAGAGGCATAATTCTGCCTATTTAGAAGACATATCACTGCAGGCTTTATTTACTAATTTTCATTTCCCTAAGAATTCCACTTCAGCAGGTCCTGTGAAAACAATTTGCTGCTGTAATAATTTCAAAGTATCTTTTGGAGGCAGCTGATAGGCATATCATCCAAGAAGACCACTTGTATAAAGAAACCTTCCTTGAATTGTTTTACGTGGAATGCATGTCTTTATTTTATAAATATAGCCAACTCGGTTATCTAGGCTATTAAAGGGCTAGTGGTGTAAATAATCTAAAATATTGGATAAAAGCTCATTTATACCTGTTTTGGGACTGTAGTATCAATTTTTTTCCAGCAGCAGCAGGTGTTCCTAATTATGATTTTGCTTAGGCTAATACTAGAATGAACTCGCACACTCTGAGCATATATGTACCAAAAACATGTTGGTAGCTGAGCAGGGAGAGCTGACCCAAGATTCTTTTTTTTTTTTTTTTACATCTTTATTGGAGTATAATTGCTTTACAATGGTGTATTAGTTTCTGCTTTATAACAAAGTGAATCAGTTATACATATACATATGTTCCCATATCTCTTCCCTCTTGCGTCTCCCTCCCTCCCACCCTCCCTATCCCACCCCTCTAGGTGGTCACAAAGCACTAAGCTGATATCCCTGTGCTATGCGGCTGCTTCCCACTAGCTCTCTATTTTACGTTTGGTAGTGTATATAAGTCCATGCCACTCTCTCACTTTGTCACAGCTTACCCTTCCCCCTCCACATATCCTCAAGTCCATTCTCTAGTAGGCCTGTGTCTTTATTCCTGTCTTACCCCTAGGTTCTTCATGACATTTTTTTTCTTAAATTCCATATATATGGGTTAGCATACGGTATTTGTCTTTCTCTTTCTGACTTACTTCGCTCTGTATGACAAGACTCTTAAGAAGGTGTTTGTTGTACAGTTTGCCTACAGAATCTTGAATCCTCTTTTAACGGATCTATCACGTTTCCCATATGAACTGAGAGCTGGTCCTCATTTTGACAGGCTGCATACCTATTCCAAAGATGCTATCATTTCTCACATTCTCAAAATCTCTCTTCATGATTTACCTCCAAAATCTGCCCTCCTTGTTTTCCCCTGCAGTCACAAGAGAATCTGGGCTGCTGTATCTACTCATCAATTGTAATGTCTGTCCCTGATGGACTTTGGGGGCCAGTTGCGAGGCGTGATAGGCAGGCAAGGAAGGCTTCACTGGGATCAGCCATGAGCCTGCATGGCTTCAGCCACCCTCTTTATCCTGATTACTCCTAAATTCCTATACCTGGCTCAGACCTCTCTCCCGAAATCTAGTGGTGTGTGGATATGCCTATTTATCTCCACCAAATGTCCCACAGGACCTTCACCTGAACTTCTGTCCCTCACTCCCTTCCAAATCTGCTCTTATGTTCTTTACATCAGTGGCTGATACCACTATCCATCTAGTCCTCAAACTAAGAACTTAGGAATCCTCTTTGTCTTTTCCTTTTCTGTCCTTACCCACCTGCTCCAGTTCTTGCTGATTTACTCCCTGATTATCACTTCTGTCTGTCTACCCCTCTCCACACTCTTTTCCCCTCAGACCAAGCCTCTATTACCTCTTGTCTGTTCTGCACAAACATTCCCATAACTGGCTTCCTTGCATCGAGTCTTACTCCCCACCCTCATCCATCTGCCACATAGGAAAGACACAGAAGCACTGTTCTAATACACATATCTCATCAAGTCACTCTATGGCTTCCCATGGCCATCAGGACAAAGTTCAAAATCCTTGCCTTGCCTACAAAGGCCCTGCACAAATGTGACCCCTGCCAACCTTTCTAGCTTTATGTTATGTCTCTTTTCCCTTCTGTCTCTCCACTTCAGCCATGCTCTATTTTTCTCTATCTCAGAATATACCAGGCTCTCTCATCTCTGGGCCTTTTTCAGGGTCTTTCTCTATGTCTGAGGTACCCTTTCACTTTCCCCCTCATCTGGCTAAGTCTTCCTGCTTCTTCAGATCTGGATCCCAATGTCACTGACTCAGAACAATTTTCTCTGATGCTCTAGACTTTTAGGTCTTCTTGGTTTATGCTCTCATAGCACCCTGGACGTTTCCTTTGTAGCTCTCCTCAGACTGTGAGGGCCACAAGAAGATAGGACATGTATGTCTGTGTTCCCTGCTCAAGTCATTAGCACAGTGGTTGGAACAGAACGGGAGCTCAGTAAATATACTCTGAATGGCTGACTAAGCAATAGCCCCTTAACTTGTCTCCCTTCCTCCAGAGTCTCCCCTTCCAACCTGTCCTTTCCACTGCCCCCAGGGTGATCTCCTAAGCCTAGGATCTCCATTCAAGTCACACTTGAGCTAAAAAAAAAATCAATTCTCCCCCTCTCCTACTGAATGAAGTCCAAATGCTTTTGTATGATGTGACGTCAAGATCTTCTGTGATCTGGTTCTAAACAACCTGGCCAACCTTATTTGTCTTAGTTTCTGCTTAGAAGAATAGCCTACACTCCAGTCAAAAGGAACTGTGCACTTTTCCCTGCCCTCACCTTGCTCTTTCTAACCTCCGTGCCTTTGCTTTTGGTGATACATCCTCCTGGCAAAGCCCATACCGCGTCCTGCCTACTAAGTCCCATCTCTCCTTCATGAGCCCGCTTAAAAGCCTTCTCTGAAGTTTTGGCAGTTCCGCCTCCCAGCTGGAAATGACCACTTCTTCCTCCGAACATCCCCAGCCCTTTTTACCTCCCTCGTGGCACTGATCCCATTACATGCACACAAGGTGCATTCTCCACTAGGCTGCGAACTACAGGAGGGAAGGCCCTGGCCATTTCTGTGTGGCTGACAGAACTCAGGCAACAGGAGCGGTGCAGGGTCTATTTGCAGGCCTACTGCTTGCTTCATAGCCTCGTACTCTTAAGAGTGGTCCAAAGACGAGCTGCCTCGATATCATCTGGGGGCTCGTTAGTCATTCAGTCTTAGGCCTCTCAGGCTTCCCAAGTCAGAATCTGCATTTTAACAAGATCCTCAGGTGATCTGCATTTACATTAAAGTTTAAGAAGTCATGCACTGTTTTATTACACAAGGGAACGTGCCTCCTCCAGAAAAGACAAACACCACATCTTGTAGTTCGTTGCTCTCAGACCTGGGACCAATTTACAGATCAGCTGCACAGTGTGTGTTGCTGTTTCCATTACCAGAAGAGCCAATTTCATCAGGCTCTTAGTTTGGGACCCTCCCCTTCTCCCACGACTGGAGGAAGCTTATTTTAGGCAAGGGAAACCTTTCCTCCTATTAGAGGGCTGTGGATGCACAGAGCTGGCCCCCATCAGGGAGGGAAGCTGCGATTCTTCACAGCTTGCCTTAATCAGTTCAGTCTCTGGCCAAGCTGTGCATCAGGCCTGGTGTCCTCTGTTAATCATCAGTGAAAGGAACACCACGGAGTGATGTCAAGTGAGCTTTGGGGCTAACCACTCCTAGAAACATCTGGAGCTGGCAGCAGATCGTGACTATGAATACGGATGAGGGGAACTATTGAACAATTTGAGTTAATCATAGTTTTCTGTGTCTTGTACAAAATGTATTTGGGTTTTGATCTAAAGAGGCAAACAAGTAAGCAATACTTGAGCTTCCTAGGGTTTAGAAGAAAGGTCAAGACTCCATCAAAAGAACTTTCTTTCTCCCCAGATGGTTTGAGGAAGAACACCCTGTCTTCTTCCCTAGGCCTTACTTAATTATCAGCATAGCTCCAGTGCCGTACTCAGCGCCCATGTTGTCTACGGGTGCTGATGGGTCATGTGGAGCAATATTTCCCGCTTCCCTGCAGAGCAGCCTGATCACTGGAAGGGCCCTCAAGTCCAGGCAAAGAAGCTCAAACTGGGAAGCGGCAAAACCTGCTGTTTTTGCCTCAGGCGTGTATTTGCTGATGAATTCCTGCCCAGGAAACCTCCTCCAGCTCTCTTTGAGCTGCTTGGCTTCTAATCAGAACCACACCCAGACTGAGGCAGGAGTGGCTTCAGACTAGCTTCTGTCTGTCACTGGGAAAGAAAGACAAAAATGTCCCCTGCCACGGAGATGACAGGAAAAGCAAGGCTTGTTAGCAACCATGCTGTCACAGGCCCCTGACTGTGCATTTAATCAGCAGTGTCTATCGTCACATAGGGCATTGCCAGGCAAAGAAACAACGGGTTTAAATGAGAAAGTGGAAGATGACAAACAGGCCACTGATGGAAGCTGATCTTCTAAGAAAGCTGCCCCTGGACGAAATCGGGAAATAGACACATTGCACATTTTCTCTTCACCTATTTCCCTTTGCTAGGTTGATCGGGAATATATATATATATATTCCTATTGGTATGTATATATATCTTTCTTGAGAGAGAAAGAGAAAGAGGGGGAGAGAGAGAACAAATTGAGATTTTAAGGAGTTGGCTCATAAGCTTTTTGGGGCTGGCAAGTTCAAAATCCTTTTGGCAGGCCAGCTTGCTGGAAACTCAGGCAGGATTTCTCTGGTACAGACTTGAGACAGATTTTCCCCTTCTCCAGTACACTAAGGCAGTTCTGGCATTTCAACTTCATTTAGTAAAGGCCATCTTTTGGTCCATGTTTTATATAAACAAACTGCTAGACTGGGCTAGCGCCAGCTCTCCTTTCTGATTATTCAAGGTTGTTGGACTGGTCCACAGAGGAAATATCGTGGGGTTCCCTGTAGAACCAGGAAGCCAGGAAAGGTAGACAGGGACATTTGTCTGATGCCCCCAGCATGCACAGCAGGAATCTCTGGGGCAGTGTCAAGAGAGCCAAACTCACAGGTTGTCATGTCTGTCAGGAGACGTCCATAGTAGGCAGCGACTCAAGAGCTATTCTAAGGCCATCCTTTGCCTTTTAAGTCACAATAGTTTGGCCCTCCCTGTTCTGTACT
Organism: Orcinus orca; assembly: GCF_937001465.1. Lineage (NCBI taxonomy): Eukaryota > Metazoa > Chordata > Mammalia > Artiodactyla > Delphinidae > Orcinus > Orcinus orca. The sequence goes on from NC_064580.1 coordinate 114,314,348, forward strand.
GCCCGGCCCTGCTAAGCTGGCCAGCTTTTCTGAATTGAAAGAGTACTCACTAGTCTCTTCCAGCTCTCACTACTCTAGGGAGCCGGAGAGTTGATCTGACTGTGCCTGCCTGTTCCCAGGAGAAAATTGTTGTGATCTCAGGTTCGGTAGAGTTCTTAGATATAATACCCAAAGCACCATCTATAAAATTGAAGTGATAAATTGGTCTTCATCCAAAAAAAATGTTTATGCTTCAAGAAAAGGATGCCACCAAGAATGTGAAAAGATAACCCACAGAGTGGGAGATAACTTTTGGAAATCATATATCTGATAAGGGTTTATAACCCAAATAAAGAAGTCTTACAATTCAATTATAAAAAGACAACCCAGTGAAAATTTAGACAAGGATATGAATAGAAAATTCTCCCAAAAAAGATATAAAATGGCTATTAAGTACATGAAAAGATGCTCAACATCATTAGTCATCAGGGAAATGCAAATCAAAATGACAAGATACCATGTCACACTCACTAGGATAGCTATAATCAAAAAGAGATAGTGTGCGTTGGCAAGGAAGTGGAGAAATTGGGGCCCTCCTACATTGCTGGTGGGGATGTAAAATGATGTAGTCACTTAGGAAAACAGTCTGGGAACTCCTTAAAAGTTGAGCATAGAGTTACCACATCACTCAGAAATCCCACACATGGGTATACACCTAAAAGAAATGAAAACATATATCCATACAAAAACTTACACAAAAAAGTTCACAGCAGGGACTTCCCTGGCAGTCCAGTGGTTAAGATACCATGGTTCCAATGCAGGGGGTGCGGGTTCAATCCCTGGTCTGGGGACTAGGATCCCACATGCCGCACGGTGTGGCAAAAAGATTTTTTTAAAAGTTCACAGCAGCATTATTCATAAGAGCCAAAAAGTGTAGACAACCCAAATATCCATCAATCGATGAATGGATAAATAAAATGTGGTACATTCATACAGTGAAATGTTATTTGGCCGTGAAAAGGAATGAAGTATGTATACAAGCTACAACATGGATGACCCTTGAAAACATTATGCTAAGTGAAAGAAGCCAGTTACAAAAGACCACATACTGTATAATTCCATTTATATGAAAATATCCAGAATAGGCAAACTTATAGATGCAAAAAGTAGATTAATGGTTGCCAGTGGCTGGAGAGTGGGGGGAATGGGGAGTGACTCCTCATTAGTATGGGGTTTCTTTTGGGGGTGATGAAAATACTCTGGAATTAGATAGTGGTGATGGTTGCCCAACTTTGTGAATATACTAAAAACCATGAATCATATAGTTAAAGGATGTAAATGTGAATGTATGGTATGTGAATGATATCTCAATAAAACTGTTACCAAAGAACAAAAATGTCCACAGTTCTCTGTTGCTCTTAGCATTAAGTCCCGAGGTTCATTGCCTGGAACATTAGAGCCTTCACTCCTACATACATGTCCAATCCCTGGCGTGCATTGTGCCACACCTAGCCACACTAGATTGCTTTATCTCCATTCTCCCAACAGGCTGTGCATGACTACACAACTGTGCCTTTGCTCCTATCGTTCCCTCTGTTGTCTCCTCTGCCTTGTGTATTTGGTGAATGGCTACCTATTTTTCAGAAAGCAGCTCAAGTCTCTTCTCTCTCCCTGATCTCCACTCTCTTAGGCCAAGAAGGGTTACTCTTCCCTTCTCTCTGCCTCAACTGTTCACAGCACACACCTCTCTCATTGCACTTCTTTACATTGTGTGGCAGTTGTCTGTGTTTACCTATTTGTCTGTCTCCTTAACTAGGTGATGAGTTCATCGTAGGCAGGAACCATGTCGGATTTAGCTCTCTACATCCAGCACCTAGCAGAGGGCCTGATACACAGTAGGCTCCAGGTACATATTTGTTAGTTGAATGAATGAATTTAGGTAGACTATCAGTTACTCATATCCTCTTGTCACTCCATTTTATCAGAGTGATATCCAGTGACTCGGGAGCTGGCAACAAGGTCTGAACACATGGAAGAGGAGGGCAGACATATTTGGGGAGCATGGAGAAGGCAAGTCTGGCCAGAACACTGTAGTGCAGAACCCTGGGCAACCAGAAGGCCAACAAAGGCATGTGGCCTGGAGAGAGGATGTTGTCCGGGGGAGGGGGTCACTGGGGTTGAAAAAAGTGGATAGAAAGGGGAGGGAACATCAGCACCCCAGCCTTCTCTTAATCCCACTTGCCTGCAATCATTGACTCACTGGGTGGGGAGCTCCTCAAAGGCATGGATCGTGTCTGATTCCCTTCTGAAGGTCTGTGCCTAGCACAGAGTGGCATCAAATAGCTGTTTGATGAATGGAGGATCTTTGGTTGCCTCTCAGGGTCATAGCAAGTTTTCTTCTAGAAGTTTTAGAGTGTTGGCTCATACATTTAGGTCTATAATCCATTTTTAGTTAACTGCTGTATATTATGTACACTAAGAATCTGAATTCCTCTTTTTGCATGTAGATATCCAATTGTCCCAGACCATTTGTTGAAAAGATTATCCATTTCCAATCGACTTGCTTTGCCATGTTTGTCAAAAATTAATCACCCATAAATGGACTCTCAATTCTCTCCTACTGATTTTTTTTTTGGCCTACCCTTGTCCCAATACTAAACTTAATTGATTATTGCGGCATTATACTAAGTTTTGAAACCAGATAGTTCTTCGTTTTTCAAAATGGTTTTGGCTATTCTAGACCCTTTGTATTTCTCTACAAATTTTGGGATCAGCTGGTCAATTTCTACACAAAAGCCTGCTGTGATTTTGATAGGGCTTGCATTGACACTATACATCGATTTGGGGAATATTGCCATCCTGACAATATTGAGACTTCCAAACCCATGACCATGGATTCTATCTGCATTTATTAAGATCTTTATTGTTCTCTCACTATAATGATTTATAGTTTTCAGTACACTGGTCTCTTTCACATCTTTGGTTAGATTTATCCCTGAGTAGTTCATATTTTTGATGCTATTGTAAATGATATTTTAAAATATTTAACTTCTGATTTTTCATTGCTAGGATATAGAAATATAAGTGAATTTTGTATAATGATCTTGTATCTTGTGACTTTTCTAAACTATTTACTAGTTCCTATATTTTTATGGATTCCCTGGGATTTTCCACATACAGGATGAAGTCACCTGCAAATAAAAACAGTTTTACTTCCTCCTTTTCAATCTGGATGCCTTTTATTTCATTTGTTTGTTTGCTTACCACACTGTCTAGAACTTCTGATTCAATGTTGAATAAAAGTGACAAAAGCATAGACTCTCACTTTGTTCCCCATCTTATAGAAAAATATTCAATCTTTCACCATTAAGTGTGATGTTAAGATGTTGTTTTGTTTTGTTTTTGAAGATGATACCTATTAATTCTGACCAAATCGTTTATTCCTAGTTTGTTGGCAGCTTTTGTCATTAATGGGTATTGGATTTTGGAAAATGCTTTTTTTTTGCATCTATTGAGATGATCATGGTTTTTTCCCCATTATTCTATTAATATAATGTATCACATTAATTAATTTTCGAATGTTAAGTCAACCTAACATAGCTGGAATAAATCTCACTTGGTCATGGTTATAATACGTTTTATACGTTGCTGAATTTGGGTTGCTAATATTTTGTTAAAAATTGTATCTTGACAATGGGTGATATTGGTCTGTATTTGTGGGTTGTTTTGTGTGTGATGTGTTTCTCTGGCTTGGACTCAGGGTAATCCTAACCCCATAGATTGAGTTGAGAAGGGGTCCCACTACTATTTCTCGGGAGAGATTGTGAATACTTGATATTACTTCTATTTTAAATATTTGATAGAATTCACCAGTGAATCCGAGTCTGGACTTTTCTTTGTGGGAAGATATTCAGTTACTATATCAATTTCTTTACTGGGTATATGTTTAGTCAGACTTTCTATTTCTTCTTTAGTCAGTTTTGGTAATTCATGTCTTTTTAGAAACTTTTCCATTTCGGCCATGTTGTCCAATTTTTGGCATAAAGTTTCTCATGGAATTTTCATAATCTTTTAAATTTCTGTCATGTTGAAAGTGAAATCTCCTCTTTAATTTCTAATGTTGGCAATTTTTGTCTTCTTTCTTTTTTTTCTTGTCAGTCTAGCTTATTATTTGTCAATTCTGTTGATCTTTTTGAAGAATCAAGTTTGATTTAATTGTTCTTTAGATATTTTTACCTATTTTACTAATTTCTATGCTAATTTTAATTATTTCCTTTCTTCATCTTGCTTTGAGCTTAGTTTGCTCTTCTTTTATTGGTTTTATAAGGTGACACATATTATTGATGAGACATTCCTTCTTTTCTGATAGGCATTAAAAACTAAATTTTCTGCTAAGCTCTGCTTTAGCTGCAACCCATAAATTTTCATGTGTTACATTTTCATTTTTTCAGTTAAAAAACATTTCTCATTTCTTTCAAGCTTTATTCTTTGACCTATGAGTTATTTAGAAGTGTGTTGTTTAATTTTCTAGTATCTGGAAGTTTACCAGATTTCTCTCTGTTGTCAATTTCTCACTTAATTCCATTTTGTTATTAAATATACTTTGTATAATTTCCATCCTTTTAAATTTACTGAAGCTTGCTTTATTGTCTAGAACATGGTCTATACCGGAGAATATTACTATGTGTTCAAAAAAATATGTGTTCTTCGGTTGTTGGGTAGAAGTTCTTATATATATATATATATATATATCAGTTAGGTTGAGTTATTTGATAATTTGTTCATGTTTTCTACATCCTTGCTGATTCTCTGCCTAGTTGTTCTATCATTATTGAGAATGAGGTATTGAAATTTATAACTATTTCTCTTTTCAATTTTGTCAGTTTTCAATTCATGTATTTGGATGCTTTGTTATATAGCATCCAATTTATAATTGTTATAATTCCTGATTTATCCTTTTATCATTATAAAATGTCCTTAATTATCTATATAATATATCCTGTTTTAAGTCTATTTTGTATGATATTAATGTAGCTGCTTCAGTTCTATTATGTTTGCTGCTTGCATGGTATATCTTTTCTCATCATTTTACTTTAAAATTATTTGTGTATTTGAATCTAAGTTGTATTTATTCTAGAAAAAAACGTAGTTGGGTCTTGTGCTTGTATCCAGTCTGACAATATCTGCTTTTTGAGTGGAGTGTTTAAATTATTTACATTTAATGTAATTATTAATATGGTTAGATTTGCATTTACCATTTTGCTATTTGTTTTTTTTTTTTTTTTTTTTTGCGGTGCGCGGTTCTTTCACTGTTGTGGTCTCTCCCGTTGCCGGAGCACAGGCTCCGGATGCACAGGCTCAGCGGCCATGGCTCACGGGCCCAGCCGCTCCGCGGCATGTGGGATCTTCCCGGACCGGGGCACGAACCCGCGTCCCCTGCATCGGCAGGCGGACTCTCAACCACTGCGCCACCAGGGAAGCCCGCTATTTGTTTTATATATGTCTTTTAAAAAAATATTAACCTTTTGTGCTCTTCCCTAACTGCCTTCCTTCACATTAAATACATAATTTTGAACGTACCATTTTAATTCCTCCAGGTTTTTTAATAATATATTTTAACTGAGTTCCTTTATGATTTCTCTGGGGATTACAAGTACATTCTTTTAACTTATCACAGTCTACTTAAGATTAATATTAACTTAATTCTAGTAAAATATAGAAACTTTGCTCCAATATAGCTTCAGTTTCTTCCCCTCCTCTTTGTTATTTTATTGTCACATATACTGCACCTCTATATATGTTTTAAACCTAATAGTACAGTATTTTAATTGTTGCTTTATAAAGTCATGACTTTTAAAGAACTTAAGGGACAAAAAAAATCTGTGTCTATAAGGTCTTTTATGTTAACCTGCCATTTCTGGTGCTCATTAATTTTTCCTGTGCATTTAAACTCACTGTTTGAAGTAATTTCTTTTTGGCCTAAAGGAAATTCTTTACTATTTTATATGACGCAGATCTGTTAGCAATGCATACTCTCAGTCTTTCTTTATGTTGAAAGGTCTTTATTTAACCTTCATTTTTTAAGGATAGTTTTGCTGTATATAGAATTCTTGTTTTTTTTTAATTGAAGTATAGTTGATTTACAATGTTGTGTTAGTTTCTGGTGTACAGCAAAATGATTCAGTTACATATGTGTGTATGTATATTTTTTTCTTTTCATATTCTTTTCCATTATGGTTCATTACAGAATATTGAATACAGTTCTCTGTGCTTGTATATAGAATTCTTGACTGGCAGGGTTTATTTTTCCTCCAGTGCTTTGAATATGTCATTCCACTGCCTTTTGGCTTCAATTATTTAAGATGAGAAATCAGCCATTAAGAGTATTGGTGCTCTTTGGTATGTGACTAGTCATTTTTCTTTTGCTGCTTTCAAGATTTTATTTTTCTCTTTTACCAGTTTGACTATGATATGTCTAGATGTGAATCGTTTTGAGTTTATTCTTTTTTCTCTTCTTTGCGTTTATTCTACTTGGGATTTGTTAAGATTTTTAGATGTGCAGAATAAAGTTTTTCGTTAAATTTGGGAAGTTTTTAGCCATAATTTCTTCAAATATTTTCTCTCTCTTTCTCTTCTCTCCTTCTAGTACTCCAGTTACACATGTACTGGTATACTTGATGTTTCCCCACAGTTTTCTGAGTCTCTGTTCGTTTTTCTTCAGTTCTTTTCTTTCTGTTCTTAAGATTGAATAATTTCTATTATTGAGTCTTCTAGTTGACTGATTCTTTGTTCTGCCACCTCAAATTTCCAGAATTTTCCTTGAAAATCCAGTATTCCCATTTGGTTCTTATTATGACTTATGTCTGCTATTGAGAATTGAGAATCTCTATTTATTAATTTATTGTTGTCATTCTTTCCTTAATTATTTAAGCATACTTTCCTCTGGTCATTTGAACATATTTGTAATAGCTGCTGTATCATCTGCTAAACACAATGTCTGGGGACACTCAAAATTTCTGTTTAGTGCTTTTTTTCCCTCTTGACTATAGATCACACTTTTTTCCCCTTTATATGTCTAATAGGTTTTTCTGGATAACTGGAAATTTTCATTAATAGATTATAACAACTGTGGATTCTGATGTTTTACCCCTGAATGTCATTGTTGTTACTGGGTTTTGTTTGTTTGATTGTTTCTTGATTTAGTAATTTTCCTGGGCTAAATCTATGAAATATGTCTCCTCTACCCATTTGCAGTTGCTAATATCTATTTTTTAAACTTTATTTTTTTTTATTGTTAAACCTGGTTTTCTAAGGGTCTCCCTGTGTCTGCATAGGTTAGTGGTCATCAATCATTGGACCAAGATTGTGCTCTACGACCTTGAGCAGTACCCAGCTGATGAAACTGTGTGCACGTAAAGGAGCACATTAAATCTTTATGCTGTTTTCAAGTATGCCTTTACTTTTTCTTTCAGTTAGACCTTTACAGATCTCCTCTACACATTGTGCAGCTTCAGGTTCAGCCAGAAGTGTACGGTTTGAACTCTCTCGGGTCTCTGATGCACATGCGTGCCACCACAGTCAGGAATATACTTGTCCCAAACATGCAACTTCTGACTGGTAGAGATGTTGGCCCTCCTCACACCCTGGCTGCTCATGTGCTCTGTGATTGTTACCTGTACTAACAATACTGTTAGACATAGACATTGCCCATCACACTTTTGACCTTGTCTGAGAAGCTGCTAGTCCTCATGGTCTGCTCTATCTTGCAGAACTTCCATGCTGACTGAGCTGGATGGGAAATGGGAGCAGCTCCAGGCCAGACACAGATTTTATTGTTCTTACCTGAAGTTCAGAATTTTTTCAAACATAAACGCTTCTCAGATTGTTGTGTGACTTTTGTTGATTTCCAAGGCACTAAACTTGTTGTTTTTGTCAATTTTGTTCAGTTGTATAGTGACTTTTGGGGAAGATTTGCCTGTCTTATCATTCAGCCATAGGCATGTGGAAGGTAAAAGAAGAAAGTGACATGCAATGGTTTGCGGGGTTGAAAGATCAATCTAACCAACATATGGAGCAAGGCCTTTGTAGGACAAGTTTGAAAGCAGAGAGACCACTTAAAATGCTGTTGAAGTAACACAAGTGAAAGATAATAGGACTATGAATGGATTGTTGCCAGTAAGATGAAGGAAGGTGATGGAATTGGGCATCGATATCAAATGCTGAAGCCACAGGCCATTTTAGTAGTCCAGTTGAGAGGGTATAAGGCCAGAGCCAGGACAGCGTAAGTAGAAATGGAAAGTAAGAAATATTTTGAAGATATATTGCAAAGGAGGCGTTGCAAAGACTTGATGCCTGATGGGAAAACTGGAATGTGTTGAGAAGGAGGGAGGGGAGAGTTTGGGTCTGGATTACTGGTAGGATTAAAGCACCAGACACAGAAGGAACAAAAGAAGGACTGGTTGTGGGCAGAAGGAAGACAGTTTTGGAAAAATTTAGTTTTGGAAAGCCATGAGGACATCCAAACAGAAATGCCCAGTAGGCATAGGAGATTTAGATCTGTAGGTCAGGAGCAAGACAAGGCTGCAAATGTAACAGGACAAAAGACCTTTCACATTCATATTTGGATACAGTTGTCTCCATAAATCAGGACATCTTTGGTGTTACTGTTTTCAAAAACAATGTTTGGTCCTCCATATAGAATCTCTTTTTTTAAAAAAATTAAGATACATTTTATTACATCTAGAAGATAGGTGGTCACTCCCTCCTTTTCAAAGACAAGACCGTGAAGAGAGGTAAGAAGATTCTCCCAAAGTCACAGAGCTGAGTATCAGAGCGAGCATTTGAACGTAGGTGTTCTTATTTATTTCTATTAACCCAGATTTCCACATCTTTAAAAATGAGAGTGATGATGATATTAAATAAGATAAAGCCTTTGAAAGTGTCCTCTTCAATGGATTGTTGTTAGAGAAAAGGTTGGAACAGGTAAAACAAAAAACTGTTGAAAAATTCTAGCAGGGAGGCAGTAGGTTTCAGTGTTGGGAAGCCCACAGATCAAGATTCTTGATTTCAAAGGATTCAAACTGACTCTGGCCAAGTGAAGCAGCAAAGAAATTTGTTGGTTGGGCATTGAGTGGCTCCCAGACTTAGCAGGAAGGCTGGGGAGACTGGTTCAGGGAAGAGGCAGGAACTAGGGAAGCTGAGTGGCCATATTCACAGCCACAGGGACCTCCATAATCTCTTATATTTACCCACAATCCCAAGAAGGGTTTTTGTTGTTGTTTGGTTTTGTTTGTTTTTGTTTTAAGGGAATTGGCTAGAAAGTGGTCATGGGGGAGGAACATATAAAGATTAGGTAAAAGAGTGAGATAGAGGGAAGAAATTGGGATCATATGAGAAAGAAAGGACATAAGGCATACCAGAAGCTTCTTCTATCATCAATGTCCTAAATTGCGATGTGAGAACTAGACCAGAGAGCAATTGTGTTCATTCTCCCCATCCCTCACTCCTCAATTTTCAACAAAAGGTTCACCTAGTTTCATGAATATCTGTGTTTATGTCTCACTTGCTTTGGCCTTGTCTTTGTCTTTCTTAGTTTCAGGGGCTTTTTTCATTCTTCATCAGTTCAATATTTCATCCTTTGGCTGGCCCACGTTTCTCCAAAATGCTGGCAGCTCCATCTGAGAATGCAAGGGCCAATTGCCCCCAATATACCTCTGAAGTACCACTAGATGGCAGCGTCTGGGAACTCTGCTAACTTGGCCTAGATCTTCACAAGTGCCTGACTGCTGAGTGGTGGGGAGTTTCACTTCGTTATTCTGCTTTTACACTCTTGCAAACAATTGCTAACAAAAGGAATTATACCTAGCAGGATTCCTTTGTCCATCACAGAAGAAAACTGTAAAACACTCAGGTCTGGGAAATCCTGTTCTCTAAGCTGGTGTTTCCCCCCACCCACCCACCCACCCACCTCAATTCTCACACAAGTTCCTAGCTGCAAACCTTCCCTAGATGTCCTTTTATTACCTCTTCAGCTGTTGTTTTTTGTTTGGTTTGGTTTTGTAGGCAGATTCACTTCCCCTTCCCTCCCCAGCCTGGTCATCAAGCTGAGTTGATCCTCTTTCCTCACTTTGAGCAGGGGCTTGTAGAGTCATGTGGTGTCAAAGCCTCAAGGGTTCTTATACTTCACTGAGTCTAAACCTATCATTTGCAGACAGGGCAACTGAGGCATATAAAGGAGCAGAAACTTGTTCAAGGTCATATAAAGAATTCAGGGCAGAGTCATATGGGTCAGAGTCTCTTGACATACTTGTAAAAAAGATCAACAAAACAAACATAAGATCATTTTGATCCACAAATTGTGCTAGCAGAGCTATATGCCTGAGGAAGGAAACAGAGGCAAGAGTTGTAAGATGCCATCTGTCCTCCAGGCACTTAGAATCTAGTCAGGAAGCCAGACTTATATACAATAAAAAAGAGATAAGGTGGTAGAAAAATGCTAACGTGGGTGAGTTGGCTCAGGTATTCAGAGAAGAGAGAGCTCTAAGGGGAAACAGGGCCATGGATGGAGGCGAAGGGGTAGAGAATTAGGTAAAGCTTGGAGGTGAGAAATTCAACAACTATAATTATTCAGAGGTCAAGGCCTAGGCTGACTTAAGCAGATGATTCTCAAAGACAAGTAAGAGATAAGGCTAGAGTGGTGGGCTGGGACTAGACTATTCAGGCTTTTAAATGTCTGGCTAATTTCCTACTAATACTGAACAGGAAATTTCAAAGGCTTTGGATCTTCAGATTTTCTATTTTCAATGGGAACTTTCCACTAAGTTTGATTCCCTAAGAAGCAGCCTCTTCGCTTTGCCCTACTTTCCCCCAGTAGTCTCAGCCCCACAAAGATGAAGTTGAACCAAAAATTAGGCTGGTGCTTGTTTCCACTATACCTGTTTCCTAGCGACATAACCAAGAGTAATCTGGACATTCTCTGGCTCTAAACCCTATTTACTTCATTTCCATCCCCCACCCACTCGTAGGAGTCTGAGCAACAGGGCTCTGTATCCCACAGCTCCCTTTGTCACCAGGGGCCTTCCAAGAGAGTTGGAGAGCTCCTAACAGCTGAGCAACACCTAAAGGAGGTGAGCATGGTTTCACATAAATTCCAAAAGAGGCCTCCAAACAAAAGGTCTCTTTAAAAGCAGCCTGAACATGGGAGCAATACAAGAGCCCTTCCAGATTGTCAAGAGCACATCAGGGCCCAAGCAGTCTGACCAGCCACATTTCAAAGCAAAACAAGGCTGCTCTCTGAGCTCTCCCTTCATATCCAGGTCTGTTTTTCTACCAGGATACAGTAGATATTCCTACCTCAGAACCCTCCATCTAGTTTTACTCCTGCCATTTGCTGCCTCCCCTTCCTTCTCCCCAGAATACTATGCCTTACATCTTGGCTTCTGCTTGGTTCAGGGCCTGGCACATAGTAGGTGCTCAATAAATGGCATTCTCTTCCTTTAGACAGGTCTTAGAGATTATCTAGGCATTGGACTCCATGGAGTCACTTCAGGGGCCATTCGGGATACAGGTCATTGGGGAGCAGGCAGGCTGCAGGTCCCCATGCCTGAGTCAACAAAAGGAACTCTATTTTTATATGTTAAATAATAGTTTGGACACTGGATAGGATTTTGTTTTGGAGGGAAAGGGAATGTTCTCACTGATCTAATGTCTTCATTTTCTAGATGAGGTCAGTGAGGCTCAGAAGCACTTTAAGTAGAGTCAGGAAAACAATCCCATTTACAATAGCAATAAAAAGAATAAAATACTTAGGAATAAACTTAACCAAGGAAGTGAAAGACTAGTACACTAAAAGTTATAAGACGTTGAGAAAGGAAATTAAACAAGACACAGATAAATGAAAAGACATCCCATGTTCATTGATTAGATGACTTAATATTGTTAAAATGTCCATACAGTCTTAAGTTATCTACAGATTCAATGCTATCCCTATCAAAATCCCAATGGCATTTTTTTTACACAAACAGAAAATATCCAAAAATTTATATGGAAACATGAAAGACTCTGAATAACTGAAGCATCTTAAAAAGGAGAACAAAGCTGGGGACATCACATTTCTTGATTTCTAAATATATTACAAAGCTACAGTAATCAAAATAGTATGGCATTTTATACTGGCATAAAAACAGACATATAGATCAAGGGAACAGAATAGAGAGCCCAGAAATAAATCCCCACATTTACAGTCAGTGGATCTTTGATAAGGGTGACAAGAACACAAGATGAGGAAAGGATGGCCTCTTCAATAAATGGTCTTGTGAAAACTGGATAAACATAGAGAGAAAAATGAAATTAAACCCTTATCTCACACCATATAAAAAAATCAACTCCAGGGCTTCCCTGGTGGCACAGTGGTTGAGAGTCTGCCTGCCGAGGCAGGGGACACGGGTTCGTGCCCTGGTCTGGGAAGATCCCACATGCCACAGAGCGGCTGGGCCTGTGAGCCATGGCCGCTGAGCCTGTGCGTCCGGAGCCTGTGCTCCTCAACGGGAGAGGCCACAACAGTGAGAGGCCTGCGTATAGAAAAAAAAAAATCAACTCCAAATGGATTAAAGATTTAAACATAAGACCTGAAAATGTAAAACTGCCAGAGAAAAACATAGGGGAAATGCTTCTTGACATTGGTCTTGGCAATGATTTTTTTAGATATGACACCAAAAGCAAAAGCAACAAAAGCAAAAATAGAAAGGTGGGACTGCATCAAACCTAAAAGCTTCTGCACAGCAAAGGAGACAGTCAACAGAGTGAAAAGGCAACCTATGGAATGGGAGAAAATATTTACCAACCATATATCTAATAAATAATATGTAAAATATATAAGGAACTTGTACAACTCAATAGCAAAAACATAAATAAATAACCCAATTTAAAAAATGGACAAAGGAATTGAATAGACAGTTCTCTGAAGGAGACATACAAATGGCCAACAGGCATAGGAAAAAGATGCTCAACATCACTAATTATCAGGGAAATGCAAATCACAATGACAGTGGAATATCACCTCACATCTGTTAAAATGGGTATTATCAAAAAGATGAAAGATAACAAGTGTCGGCAAGGATGTGAAGAAAAGGGAGCCCTCGTACACTTTTGGTGTGAATGCAAATTGCTACACCTATATGGGAAACAATATGGAGGTTACTCAAAAAACTAAAAACAGAGCCTATCATATATACCAATTCTGGGTATATATTCAAAGGAAAGGAAATCTGTATCTTGAAGAGATATCTGCACCTTCCTGTTCATTGCAGCATTATTCACAGTAGCCAAGATGTGGAAACAACCTGAATGTCTGCCAGTAAATGAAGAGATAAAGAAAATGTGGTATAACTATACAATGGAAAATTATTCAGCCATAAAAATAAAGGGAAATCCTGCCATTTGCGACAACATGAATGAAACTGGAGGGCACTACACTAAGTGAAGTAAGCCAGACCCAGAAAGACCAAAATTGCATGATTTCACTTATATATAGAATCTAAAAGAGCCAAACCCTTAGAAGCAGAAAGTAGAATGATAGTTGTCAGGGGCTAGAAGGAGGTGGAAATCAGGAGATGTTGGTCAAGGAGTACAGTTTCAGTTAGGCAAGATGAATTAGTGCTGGAGATCTAATGCTCGGCAGTGTGAATGGCGTTAGTAATACTCTATTGTGTACTTGAAATATACTAACAGGGTAGATCTTAAGGGTTCTTACCAAGAAAGAAAGCAAGGAAGAAATAGAGAGAGGGAAGGAGGGGAGGGAGGGAAAGAAGGGGAGGGAGGAAGGTAGAAAGGGGAGAAAGGAAGGAAGGGAAGGAGGGAGGGAGGAAGGAAGGAAGAAAACGGTAACTATGTGAGGTCATGGATATGTTAGGTTGATTGTGGTGATCATTTAACAATGTATACCTGTATCAAAATGTAAGTTGTACACCTTAAATGTATACAATTCATACTTGTCAATTATGCCTCAATAAAGATAAAAAAAGGGAATTCCAAAGAATCTTTATTTCTGTTTACCACTGGCTTTTAAACTAAGAGCCTAGGATTTCCACTGTGTCCTAGTGGTTAGGATTCCAGGCTTTCACTGCCGTAGGTCAGGTTCAGTCCCTGGTCAGGGAACTGAGATCCCACAAGCTGCATGGCGCAGCCAAACAAACAAATAAATAAATAAAATTTAAAAAATAAACTAAGAGCCTTATAGCCCCCCAGGGCTTAGTGGAAATGCCTTAGGTCTTACTAAGAGAATGATTCTATCCTCTTCCCCACCCCCCATCCAAACAGCTTCACTTTTATCTGTTTTCTACATTGTAATTATACATAGAGTTCATTTAAACAAAGTGGTCCATGGCTAAACATGACTGTTTCTGCCCGTGAATCAGCTTAACCCTAAATACCAAAGGGAGAAATATCTAGACACCAAAATAGAAAGGGCATTTCAAAATCAGGGAGCAGACTGCCGCCAAGAGACCACCTCAGACATGATTTAGTAGACTGCTTAACCAACCCAATGCATCTGAGATAGGGGGCAGAAAAAAAGGTTAAGTAACTAAAAAGAAAGAAGTTATATTGGTGCCATGGCTTTATCTGGGAGGTAAATAGGATACAAATCTAAATGAGGAAGCAAGGGAAATGGGTACAGTGATGTTAAGCTAGGCAAGAATGACATTCATGGGGCCTGAGAGAGTTTGGATAGCCTCTGTCTGAAAATAAGCAAACTGAGGCTGTCACGGGCAGGGGCACAGGTAGCAGGAACTGCCCTTAATGTTCTTGCTTTGCCACACACTTGCTACCACACAACCCTTCCAATCCTAATTTTCCTCCTTTTCAATTGACAATAAAAATCCTTGTCCTTTGCCTCACAGAGATTGAGGGAGGCTCAGGTAAGACACTGGATATAAAAGAGCTAAAGATGCTTTGGAAGGCTGTGCAAATAGTAGCTACTATTATGGTCCAAGCGTTCTGTTCTTCAGCTGTTTTTGTTTGTTTGTTTCTTTGTTTTGCTTGGTTTTAAAGCTGATGTATAGGTGTAACTTGAATGTCTGAGAAGGGTTTCCTGCTGCAGACCCATCATATCCGCTGGTCTGAAGTCCCTAATTCGGCCATTCATCAGCTATTAACACTGTATCCTGATTGAGCTTATCACATAGCTGGGTACTGGGGGAGGGCGCTGGTTCAACAGTGGGAGAAGGGGATGCTGCCTAGAGAGGTGCCCTCCCTGGAGAATATTCAAGATCTGGCATCAGGGACAGAATCACAAATGGTCTCTCTCTCTCTCTCTCTCTCTCTCTCTCTGAAAGATATTTGCTTTATATATATGTTTGTGTGTATGGGTACAGGTATATATATACAAACATTTATAACAAAATAAGGAGGACAAAAACTGGTCACATAATCGTAGCTGTTATTTATAACAACCTTCTACTATTCATTCCACATTACTTTTGCCTTCAGCAAGCACCTCAGCTGGTTGTGGTTCTTTACCTGGTGGGGTGGCCCAAATCATTCCTGAAGGGTCTGTGCCATTATTAGTCCTGCCTGGATTGGGTGTTATAGTTTTCCTTTGACTTTAATCATAGGTCACAGTAATATTAAGAGACACTCTAAGGAATCTCCTGTATTACAGACATAGTCTTCCTTGCCTCTGTTGTGGAGGACTGCTCCAATTTCCCCTGGGTAGTCAGGATCACTCATCCCAACCAGTACAGTAACTGTCTTCTTTGCTTATGGACTCAGAGGCACAAGGAGCCCAAAATGGCTATATTGCTACAGCTGTCCTCTTTGGGGTAGTGCCTGTATATCATGCAGAACTATCCATAAACCAGAAGAGCCTTTTTTTCCTTTGTCAGCTGATCGTAGGGAGCTCCCATGAGGCCATAGGTACAGATTGGGAGAATAAGGTAGTGAAGCAGGATTGGGGACCATGGGCGTTTGGGCCACTTCTTTATGTAACTCACTTGTGCCTTCAGGGCCTGCTTGGGCCCAAATCATGTATATGTCACTTCCATCTGATGATGGATGCTACTGTGCACGCCCAACTTTATGGCTTGGTGGGTCAGATCACCGAGTTCATGATGGGCAGCTCAGGTCACATGGTAACTTGGTGGCCCATGGTTAAGCGTTCAGTCTCTACAAAGGCCCAGTAACAGGCTAAGAGCTGTTTCTCAAAAGGAGAGTGGTTATCGCAGAAGATAGTAGGGCTTTGCTCCAAAATACTAAGGGTCTGTGCTGTCACTCACCTGCGGTAGCCTGCCAAAGGCTCTACACAGCATCCCTATCTGCACTGACACTTCAGGCACCTTTGGACCTGCTGGATGCTCTGGCCCAGGTGGCAGAGCATCTTGCATGGCAGCCTGGACCTGGTGCAGAGCCTTCTCTTGTTCTGGGCTCCACTCAGAGCTAGCAGCTTTTTCAGGCTACTTGGTGAATAAGCCGGAGTAACACACCCAAATGAGGAATATGTTGCTTCCAAAGTCCCAAGAGACCCACCAGGTGTTGTGCCTCTTTTACGGTTGTGGGAGGGACCAGATGCAACAGTTTAGCCATCACCTTAGAAGGGGTATCTTGACATCCTCCAAACCACTGGAATCCTAGAAATTTCACTGAGATAGAAGATCCCACAATTTTTGTTGGATTATTTTCCCACCCTCTAACACGATGTCACTGTACTCTCTTTCCACTTACATAATGTCCCACCTGCTGGCATCTATATCTTTGTTCCTTAACATAACATGCTTTTTTCTCTGGCTGCTTTTCAGATTTCCACTTCATCGCTGGTTTCGAGCAAACTGATTATGATGTGCCTTGCTTTAGTTTTCTTCATATTTCATGTGCTTGGAGTTCATTGAGCTTCTTGGATCTGTGGGTTTACTGTTTTCTTCAAATTTGGAAATGTTTCAGCTATTAGTTCTTCGGATATTTTTTCCGCTCCTCCCCCCGCACCGAGGCTCTGATTATATTGTGTATTAGGCCACTTGGTGCAGCCCCAAGGTTGATGCTCTATTCATTAATTTTTTTCCCCTCTCTTCGTGTTTCATTCTGGATAGTTTCTATTGTTATGTATTCACATTCACTAATCTCTTCTGCAATGTGTACTTTGCCATTAATCCCAAACCACTGTATTTTTCATCTTAGACATTGTCATTTTCATTTTTAGAAGTGCAATTTGGCTCTTTTTTATATCTTCCATGTCTGTACTTTTTTAACATATGAAACACAGTTATAGTAACTGTTTTAATGTCCTTTTCTGCTAATTCTAACACAGTTATTCTCCTCATTATGGGTTATGTTTTCCTGCCTCTTTGCATGCCTGGTAATCTTTGATTGAATGCCAGCCATTATGACTTTTACCTCATTGCATGCTAGGTAATTTTGTATTCTTATAATATTGACTTTTGTTCTGGGATGCAGTTAAGTTACTTGGAAACAATTTGATCCTTTCACAGGCTAGCCTTTACAATTTGTTAGGAGGGTCTGAAACAGTGTGTAGTCTTAGGGCTAATTGTTCCCCACAACTGAGGCAAGGCCTTCCTGAGTACTCTACCCAATGCCCTGGAATTTGGAGGTTTTCCAATCTGGCTGGTTGGGAACAGGCACTATGCTGGCCCTGTGGGAGTGCTCAGCACTGTTACTCCTGATCCTTTTGGGTAGCACTTTCCCCAGCATCAGCTAGTTTCCTCACATGCCCTGTATTTGGTATTCAGCTGAATATGGTTGAGGAACCCTTTGTAGACACTGAACGTTCTCTCTCTCTGCAACCCTCTCCTCTCTGGTCCTCTGTTCTGAGAACCCTAGCCTCCTTACTGTCCCCGTATTATCAGCTCCATCTCCTCAACTCCGGGAGTCTGTCAGCCAGTGCCTGCCCCTTCCTGTGCCACGGCCTGGAAGCTCTCTCAAGGTAGTAAGCTGGGGCAATCACAGGGCTCACCTCATTTATCTCGCATAGTTCAGGCATTACTGTTCTTCATTTCCTGATGTCCAGTGTTTTGAAGAATGTTGTTTCATATATTTTAATCTAATTGTTTTGGTAATTTCACGTGGGAGGGTAAGTCTGGTTCCTTTTACTCATCATAACCAGAAGCAGAATTCCATCTTCAAGGAAAGTTCTTCTAAGAATCTCTCAGCTTCTTCATTCATGCTGCCGGTGATCTTTCTCTTGAGCTTTTCCCAGATCTTTCATCTAGTTGCAAACCCCTCTGTACCCATGGGCTACATTCAGGACACACACAGAACAGAGGCCCCTTTGTCTCTAAACAAAAGGATATATCGTACCTCTCCACCCTGATGGACACTGTCCTTGTCTCTTCAGATTGGCAAACTGACATCTCACTTGGCTGTAGGCTCTGACAATTTCCTCAGAATGAAGTTTGGTGCCTCCTCCCCCCAAAAACTGCATTCCTTGATTTTTCTAGTTTCCTTCCTTTTAACATCAGGCATACTTAGAAAATTACCAGGGGATTCCACTGGATGCAGTCACGTCACAGGGCTCCTAAAATTCTACTCCAACACCACCCAGTCCTAGAGGGGAAGGATGATGGAGGGGAAGTTGAAATGGAAAACTGTAGTCTTAACTGATTCAATTTAAACTACTTTACTTTTGCAAATTGTATATAAACATGTCCATGGGAACAACAGTGCTAGGTCCATTCCCAGGGCCTTGGAAGGAGTCTACACATGAGGGGCCCTGAAGATTTAAAGTTTATTAGCTACATGGTAAATGCACCTCAGCATACATCATTTTGACATTCTGCCTTAGTTCATATGCTGGAATCTTCCTTTTAGAGCCCATCTCTGTCTCTCCAGTGACTTCTTGCCAAGCAACTGATCTCCACATTTGAACTTTTAGTAATTTGTTTTGGCCACTCAACTACCTGCTTTCCAAAACACACAAAGAAGGTCATTTGCTCTTGATTAAGTTTTGAAAAACAATATGTACAAATGTGAGATGTCCTAAGATAATTTTCAAGGAGACAATGATCCATGTCTATGAAAAATTTTGTCTTTACCCACCCATCCTCACAGTGGTTATGGTGGACGAGTATGGAGCTTGGCTCTTGAGAAGATGGTAGGATAAATTCAAGAAAAACATCTTTGAAGTGAATACAAGACTAAAGAATAGAATAGACCAGTGTGAATGGCATGACAAGGGTGATAAATGAAGGATAGAGTCCAGGTTCAAGGACCAGGAAGAAATTGGATCTCAGTGGACGCATATCAGGAACAAGCACATATTCTTGGACACGAGTTAGTGTTCATAATTCATTTTTATGGGCCAATGGCTGTGTGGTAGTCTCATGAGGTTATTCAGTCCATTAATATAAAAAACTAGTCCATTCATGTAAACAAACCCCCACGTATCCCAAATCTATCCCTCTTCATGAGAAGTGAGCGTTATTACTCTTTGGCTCTAGCTTTTAACCACATCTCTAGAATGAACTTTAAGCAAATTAAAGATAGAAATTATTATTTCATCAGCAACTAGCAATGACTAGAAGAGAGTAAAAGTTTAGTGACTATATGTTGAAGCAAATTTATTACTCTGTATTTTACTGACTGTACATTCCTGTCTCTCCCACTACACAGGGGCCATTCTTATTTATTTTTCTACCCTTTTTGTCTAGCACTATGCCTGGAACTTTGTACATTCTTTTTTTTTTTTTTTTTTGCGGTACGCGGGCCTCGCACTGTTGTGGCCTCTCCCATTGCCGAGCACAGGCTCCGGACGCGCAGGCCCAGCGGCCATGGCTCACGGGCCCAGCCGCTTCGCGGCATGTGGGCTCCTCCAAGACCGGGGCACGAACCCGTGTCCCCTGCATCGGCAGGCGGACTCTCAACCACTGCACCACCAGGGAAGCCCCTGTACATTCTTGATAAATGATTTCTGAGTGAATGGGAAACCTTAAAAGTACAATGCAATGCTTTGTGAATCACTTCAAGGTCACAACTTGCAGCAGTGTTTAACACTCCTCCAAGAAACTAACCTAAAAATGTCCCCTCTACTTCTTGAGAAGGAGAGAGCTAGGGTTGATTTAAATAATAAGAGGGAAAATGGAATTACCTGAACCAGAATTTCAGGTGTGCCTTCCTCACTGTAGCTCACTTGCCCAAAAGGAAGTGGAGCCCATACTATAGTTAGCTGTCGTCACCTTCTTCAAGTTCATTGATCTTTTCTTTTGCAGCATATAGTCAGATATTGGCCCATTCAGTGAATTTTTCACTTCAGATATTGTATTCTTCCATTATAGAAATAATTCCATTTGTTTTTTTATATCTTCCATTTCTGTCCTCTTAGTGTTCATGTTTTCCTTTCATTTTTTACAATGAAATGCATTCATAATTATAATATTTATATTTATAATACCCTTTAAAAAGTCCTTGTCTGATAATTCTATCATCCCTGTAATTTCTGAGTCTATTTATATGGACTGATTTTTCTCCTGGATATGAGTCACATTTCACTGCATTTTCTGTGTTAGTAATTTTTTATTGAATGCTAGACATCATGAATAATACATTGTTGAGGGTCTGGATTTTGTTATGTGCCTGCAGAGTGTTGAAGATTATCCTGGCAGGAAGTTAAGTTACTTGTGGATCATCTTGACCCTTTCAAGGATTTTTTAAAGTTTTGTTCATATGGGTCTAGTATAGCCTCTAGACTAGTGCTAATTTAGCCCACTACAAATGCATGACCCTTTCATTCTTTTTTTTCTTTAAGGATAGTTAATTTATGATGTTATGTTAGTTTCTGGTGAACAGCAAAGTGATTCAGATATATATATATACACACACACATATATATATATGTATATATATATATACACACACATGTATATACATATATATTCTTTTAAATATTCTTTTGCATTATAGCTTACTACAAGATTTGAATATAGTTCTCTGTGCTATACAGTAGGACCTTGTTTTTTAAAATATTTTAATTTTATTGGCATACAGTTGATTTACAATGTTGTGTTAGTTTCAGGTGTACAGCAAAGTGATTTGGTTATACATATATTCATTCTTGTTAGATTTTTGTCTCATATAGGTTATCACAGAATATTCAGTAGAGTTCCCTGTGCTATACAGTAGGACCCTGTTGTTTATCTATTTTATATATAGTAGTTTGTATCTGCTGATCCCAAACTCCTAATTTATCCCTCCCCCTTTCCCATTTGGTAACCATAAGTTTGTTTTCTATGTCTGTGGGTCTATTTCTGTTTTGTATATAAGTTTATTTGTATCATATTTTAGATTCCACATATAAGTTATATCATATGATATTTGTCTTTCTCTGTCTACTTACTTCACTTAGTATGATAATCTCTAGGTCCATCCATGTTGCTGCAAATGGTATTATTTCACTCTTTGATGGCTGAGTAATATTCTATTGTACATATATACCACATCTTCTTTATCCATTCATCTGTTGATGAACACTGAGGTTGCTTCCATGTCTTGGTTATTGTAAATAGTGATGCTATGAATATTTAGGCAGATGTATCTTTTTGAATTATAGTTTTCTCTGGATATATGCCCAGGAGTGAGATCGCTGGATGATATGGCAACTCTGTTTTTAGTTTTTAAAGGAACGTCCATACTGTTCTCCGTAGTGGCTGTATCAATTTACATTCCCACCAACAGTGTAGGAGGGTTCCCTTTTCTCCACACCCTCTCCAGCATTTATTATTTGGAGACTTTTCGATGATGGCCATTCTGACCAGTGTGAGATGATACCTCACTGTAGTTTTGATTTGCATTTCTCTAATAATTGGTGATGTTGAGCATCTTTGCTTGTGCTCATTGGCCATCTGTATGTCTTCTTTGGAGAAATGTCTATTTAGGTCTTCTGCCCATTTTTTGATTGGGTTGTTTAGGGGGGGTTGTTTAGGGGGGGTTGTTACTGAGTTGTATGAAGTGTTTGTATATTTTGGAAATTAAGCCCTTGTTGGTCACATCATTTGCAAATATTTTCTCCCAGTCCATAGGTTGTCTTTTCATTTTATTGATGGCTTCCTTTGCTGTGCAAAAGCTTATAAGTGTGATTAGGTCTCATTTGTTTACTTTTGCTTATATTTCTATTGCCTTGGGAGACTGACTTAAGAAAACATTGGTATGATTTATGTCAGAGAACGTTTTGCCTATGTTCTCTTCTAGGAGTTTTATGGTGTCATGTCTTTTATTAAGTGTTCAAGCCATTTTGAGTTTATTTTTATGTGTGGTGTGAGGGACCCTCTCATTCTGCTCTGGGTGTTCAATATGGCCTCACCACTTTGGTAAGAATTCAAAAGTCTCCTAGCCAGTGTTAGTTCTGGGAATTATTCATATTACAGTTCCCCAGTAGTTTTTCCTTACCTGACCTTGTGGAGTTTCAGCATATGCATGTCAGCTTCATATTTAGCAAAAGACTCAAGGGCATTTCAAGCAGTTTTCTGGGGTGTTTTCTCTGCATAGCTCCCTCTTCTCTGGTTTTCTGTCCCATAAATTCCAGCTGTTTCAGCCTCAGTGAACTCTAATCTTTGTCTTCTTAACTTAGCAAGACTACTGTGTTCTGCTTGAGGTTCCCCTCCCTGAGCCAATGGTCTGGAAAGTACATCCAGTCAGAAGGCTAAGACAATCACAGGACCTTATTTATTTCCCAAATCTAAGTAATCACAGTTCTGCACTTTTTGTTGCCCAGTATTTGACAACAATTGTTTATATATTTTGTTGAGTTTTATAATTATTTATGCAGAAGGTCAAATCTGCTGCCATGTATTCTGTCATGGCCAAAAAGACTTCTGTCAACTTTAGAATTCATTGACCTACAAATTTATATTCAGAATCTTCTGTATTCCGAAAACTTGCACAAGCCTCTTAGATAGCCTCATCCACCAAAGGGAAAGAAGCAGAAGAAAGAAGAACTACAATCCTGCAGCCTGTGGAACAAAAACCACATTCACAGAAAGATAGACAAGATGAAAAGACAGAGGGCTATATACCAGATGAAGGAACAACATAAAATGCCAGAAAAACAACTAACTGAAGTGGAGATAGGCAACCTTCCAGAAAAAGAATTCAGAATAATGATAGTGAAGATGATCCAGGACCTTGGAAAAAGAATGGAGGCAAAGATCGAGAAGATGCAAGAAATGTTTAACAAAGACCTAGAAGAGTTAAAGGACAAACGAACAGAGATGAACAATACAATAACTGAAACGAAAACTACACTAGAAGGAATCAACAGCAGAATAACTGAGGCAAAAGAACGGATAAGTGACCTGGAAGACAGAATGGTGGAATTCACTGCTGCGGAACAGAATAAAGAAAAAAGAATGAAAAGAAATGAAGACAGCCTAAGAGACCTCTGGGACAACATTAAACACAACAACATTCGCATTATAGGGATCCCAGAAGGAGAAGAGAGAGCGAACGGACCTGAGAAAATATTTGAAGGGATTATAATCGAAAACTTCCCTAACATGGGAAAGGAAATAGCCACCCAGGTCCAGGAAGTGCAGAGAGTCCCATACAGGATAAACCCAAGGAGAAACATGCCAAGACACATAGTAATCAAATTGGCAAAAATTAAAGACAAAGAAAAATTATTGAAAGCAGCAAGGGAAAAACGACAAATGACATACAAGGGAGCTCCCATAAGGTTAACAGCTGATTTCTCAGCAGAAACTCTACAAGCCAGAAGGGAGTGACATGATATACTTAAAGTGATGAAAGGGAAGAACTACAACCAAGATTACTCTACCTGGCAAGGATCTCATTCAGATTCGATGGAGAAATCAAAAGCTTTACAGACAGGCAAAAGCTAAGAGAATTCAGCACCACCAAACCAGCTCTACAACGAATGCTAAAGGAACTTCTCTAAGTGGGAAATACAGGAGAAGAAAAGGACCTACAAAAACAAAGCCAAAAAATTAAGAAAATGGTCATAGTAACATGCATATCAATAATTGCCTGAAACGTGAATGGATTAAATGCTCCAACCAAAAGACACAGGCTTGCTGAATGGATACAAAAACAAGACCCATATATATGCTGTCTACAAGGGACCCACTTCAGACCTAGGGACACATTCAGCCTGAAAGTGAGGGGATGGAAAAAGATATTCCATGCACATGGAAATCAAAAGAAAGCTGGAGTAGCAATACTCATATCAGATCAAATAGACTTTAAAATAAAGAATGTTACAAGAGACAAGGGAGGACACTACATAATGATCAAGCAATCAATCCGAGAAGATATAACAATTATAAATATATATGCAACATAGGAGCACCTCAATACATAAGGCAACTGCTAACAGCTATAAAAGAGGAAATCGACAGTAACACAATAATAGTGGGGGACTTTAACACCTCACTTACACCAATGGACAGATCATCCAAACAGAAAATTAATAAGGAAACACAAACTTTAAATGACACAATAGACCAGATAGATTTAATTGATATTTATAGGACATTCCATCCAAAAACCGCAGATTACATTTTCTTCTCAAGTGCGCAAGGAACATTCTCCAGGATAGATCACGTCTTGGGTCACAAATCAAGCCTCAGTAACTTTAAGAAAATTGAAATCATATCAAGCATCTTTTCTGACCTCAATGCTATGAGATTGGAAATAAATTACGGGGGAAAAAACTTAAAAACACCAACAAACGGAGGCTAAACAATACATTACTAAATAACCAAGAGATCACTGAAGAAATCAAAGAGGAAATCAAAAAATACCTCGAGACAAATGACAATGAAAACACGACAATCCAAAACCTATGGGATGCAGCAAAAGCAGTTCTAAGAGGGAAGTTTATAGCTATACAAGCCTACCTCAAGAAACAAGAAAAATCTCAAATAAACAATCTAACCATACACCTAAAGGAACTAGAGAAAGCAGAACAAACAAAACCCAAAGTTAGTAGAAGGAAAGAAATCATAAAAGATCAGAGCAGAAATAAATGAAATAGAAACAAAGAAAACAATAGCAAAGATCAATAAAACTAAAACCTGTTTCTTTGAGAAGATAAACAAAGTTGATAAATCATTAGCCAGACTCATCAAGAAAAAAAGGGAGAAGACTCAAATCAATAGAAATAGAAATGAAAAAGGAGAAGTAACAACTGACAATGCAGAAATACAAAGGATTATAAGAGATTACTTCAAACAACTATATGCCAATAAAATGGACAACCTGGAAGAAATGGACAAATTCTTAGAAAGGTATAACTTTCCAAGACTGAACCAGGAAGAAACAGAAAATATGAACAGACCAATCACAAGTAATGAAATTGAAACTGTGATTAAAAATCTTCCAACAAACAAAAGTCCAGGACCAGATGGCTTCAGAGGTGAATTCCATAAAACATTTAGAGAAGAGCTAACACCCATCCTTCTCAAACTCTTCCAAAAATCTGAAGAGGAAGGAACACTCCCAAACTCATTCTATGAGGCCACCATCACCCTGATACCAAAACCAGACAAAGATACTACAAAAAAAGAAAATTACAGACCAATATCACTGATGAATATAGATGCAAAAATCCTCAAAAAAATACTAGCAAACAGAATCCAACAACACATTAAAAGGATCATACACCATGATCAACTGGGATTTATCCCAGGGATGCAAATATTCTTCAATACACGCAAATCGATCAATGTGATACACCATATTAACAAAGTGAAGAAGAAAAACCATATGATCATCTCAATAGATGCAGAAAAAGCTTTTGACAAAATTCAACACCCATTTATGATAAAAACTCTCCAGAATGTGGGCATAGAGGGAACCTACCTCAACATAATAAAGGCCATATACGACAAACCCACAGCAAACATCATTCTCAATGGTGAAAAACTGCAAGCATTTCCTCTAAGATCAGGAACAAGACAAGGATGTCCACTCTCGCCACTATTATTCAACATAGTTTTGGAAGTCCTAGCCATGCCAATCAGAGAAGAAAAAGAAATAAAAGGAATACAAATTGGAGAAGAAGAAGTAAAACTGTCATTGTTTGCAGATGACATGATACTATACATAGAGAATCCTAAAGATGCCACCAGAAAACTACTAGAGCTAATCACTGAATTTGGTAAAGTTACAGGATACAGAATTAATGCACAGAAATCTCTAATGATGAAAAAACTGAAAGAGAAATTAAGGAGACGCTCCCATTTACCATTGCAACAAAAAGAATAAAATACCTAGGAATAAACCTACCTAAGGAGACAAAAGACCTGTATGCAGAAAACTATAAGACATTGTTGAAAGAAACTAAAGATGATACCAATAGATGGAGAGATATTCCGTGTTCTTGGTTTGGAGGAATCAATATTGTGAAAATGACTATACTACCCAAAGCAATCTACAGATTCAATGCAATCCCTATCAAATTACCAATGGCACTTTTTACAGAACTAGAACAAAAAATCTTAAAATTTGTGTAGAGACACAAAAGACCCTGATTAGCCAAAACAGTCTTGAGGGAGAAAAACGGAGCTGGAGGAATCAGACTCCCTGA
Source organism: Orcinus orca (assembly GCF_937001465.1). Taxonomy (NCBI): domain Eukaryota; kingdom Metazoa; phylum Chordata; class Mammalia; order Artiodactyla; family Delphinidae; genus Orcinus; species Orcinus orca. The sequence goes on from NC_064580.1 coordinate 114,340,869, forward strand.
CTTCAGACTATACTCCAAACTACAGTAATCAGGACATTATGGTACTGGCACAAAAACAGAAATATAGATCAATGGAATAGGATAGAAAGCCCAGAGATAAACCCATGCACCTATGGTCAACTAATCTATGACAAAGGAGGCAAGGATATACAATGGAGGAAAGACAGTCTCTTCAATAAGTGTTGCTGGGAAAACTGGACAGCTACATGTACAAGAATGAAATTAGAACACTCCCTAACACCATACACAAAAATAAACTCAAAATGGAGTAGAGACCTAAATGTAAGACTGGAAACTATAAAGCTCTTAGAGGAAAACATAGGAAGAACACTCTGACATAAATCACAGCAAGATCTTTTTTGATCCACCTCCTAGAGTAATGGAAATAAAAACAAAAATAAACAAATTGGACCTAGTGAAACTTAAAACCTTTTGCAAAGCAAAGGAAACTACAAACAAGACGAAAAGGCAACCCTCAAAATGGGAAAAAATATTTGCAAACGAATCAATGGGAAAAGGATTAATCTCCAAAATATACAAACAGCTGTATCAAAAAATGGGCAGAAGACCTAAATAGACATTTCTCCAAAGAGAACATACAGATGGCCAAGAAGCACATGAAAATCCCCTCAACATCACTAATTATTAGAGACATGCAAATCAAAACTACAATGAGGTATCACCTCACACCAGTTAGAATGGGCATCATCAGAAAATCTACAAACAACAAATACTGGAGAGGGTGTGGAGAAAAGGGAACCCTCTTGCACTGTTGGTGGAATGTAAAATGATACAGCCACTATGGAGAACGGTATGGAGGTTCCTTAAAAAACTAAAAATAGAATTACCATTTGACCCAGGAATCCCACTACTGGGCATATACCCAGAGAAAACCATAATTCAAAAAGACACATGCACTCCAATGTTCATTGCTGTGCTATTTACATTAGCCAGGTCATGCAAGCAACCTAAATGCCCATCGACAGACGAATGGATAAATAAGATGTGGTGCATATATGCAATGGAATATTACTCAGCCATAAAAAGGAATGAAATTGGGTCATTTGTAGAGACGTGGATGAATCTAGAGATTGTCATATAGAGTGAAGTAAGTTAGAAAGAGAAAACAAATATCGTATATTAACGCATATATGTGGAACCTAGAAAAATGGTACAGATGAACCGGTTTGCAGGGCAGAAATAGAGACACAGATGTAGAGAACAAACGTATGGACACCAAGGTGGGAAAGCAGCAGGGGGTGGGGGTGGGGGTGTGGTGAATTGGGAGATTGGGATTGACATGTATACACTGATATGTATAAAATGGATGACTAATAAGGACCTGCTGTATGAAAAAATAAATTAAAAAGAAAAAGAGTTCACATGCCACAACTAAGGAGCTCACATGCTGCAACTAAGACCTGGCACAACCGAAAAAAAAAAAAAACCACAGTAAGTTAAAACAGAAAGAATATTCATGGCCAGAAGCAGCCTGTCTCCCTACAGGGAACAATTAAACAGCTCACAGTTCTTGTCCCCTGTGTCTCCCTTTCCTGAATCCCATGAAGGCCACCGCTTTCTGCAGCCACATTTTTTCTTCAGATGGAGCCCAGTACCATGAATTTGGTTTTTTCTTTCTGAGTTATAATCTCCAACCAGGCATGCTTCCTTTGATTGCACTTGATTATTCCCAAGCTTCCTTAACACATCTGCAATTCCTTCCCCAGATGGTGCCTGTCATTCACTGTGCAAATTCACCACAACTTTCACTCCTGAGTGATGAACTTCCATCTAACCTCCCAGGAGGCCCTTTACTAGCTGTGTGACTTTAGGCAAGTTACCAAACCTCTCTGAGCCTTATTTTCATCATTTATATTGTTGATACTGCTTACCTTGGATGGTTGTTTGGAATTAGAGAAAATTGTAATAATAGTAACAGCAGCAAAAGTTTATTAAGTTCTCATTGTGGCAGATACTATGGTCAGCATTTAACATGCAGTTATTTGCTTGAGTCATCTCAGCAATTCTATCACATGGGATCTCTTACTATCCACCCCCCCCCCAAAAAAAAGAATCTTCTGTATTACCATACTGTGCTAAATCCCAAATTATATATAGAAGAGAAGTAAAACAGCATCCCTGACTTCGAGGAGCTTACAAATCAGCCAAAGGGAAAAGATAAACAGGTACGAAGTCACTGTTCCCTTTACTTGGAATGTCCTTTGTGCTCTGCCTTTGTGCCTGGCCAACACTTCCTCATCTAGCTCAAAGACAACTTCCTGTATGAGGCCATTCCTTGGGTAGGACCAATAATACTTTCCTTTGAACCTAACATTACCCTACACATTGTACCTTTGTTCTTTAAACACTTTCTAATATTTCTTTGTTTAAATATTTGTCTCCCTCCCTAAACAGTGAACTCCTTTAAGACAAAGGTCATGTCTTTTCCCCAGCACCCAGAAGAGGTGGAGCATGGAATAGACATGCAAGACAATAAATAGTAGTTAAATGAAGGAATTAATGAGTAAATATTTGGTTGTGAGCTAATTAATGCAAAACGAAATGCTAAACAGAGTAGTACTCACTCTTATGCAGTAAAAATTGAACAAAAAGAGAACATGGAGCATTAGAAAAATCAGGAAAGTCTTTGGAAATAAAATGATCTTGAATCGGTGTGGTTGGCAGAATGATGGTCTCTCCCAAAGACGTCTATGTCCTTATCCTTATAATCTGTGAATACATTGCCTAATAGGACAAAAAGGAATCTGTGGATATGATTAAGTTAAGGTCCTTGAGATGATTAGATTATCCTGGATTATTGAGGTAGGCCCAATGCAATTACAAGATTTCTTAAGAGTCATAGAAGGAGATGTGCTGAGGAAAGAAAAACAAAAAACCAGAGTCGCACAGTATGAGAAAAACTTGATCTGCCATTGCTGGTGTTGAAGATAGAGGAATAGAGATACTAGCCAAGGAATTTCAGAAAGGGAAACCTCTAGAAGCTAGAAAAAGCAAGAAAACGAACTTTCTCCCTAGAGCCTCCAAAAGGAACAGTCCTGCCAATACCTTGATTTTAGCTCAGCGAGACCCGTTGTGTACTTCTGACTTTTAGAACTGTAAGACAATAAATCTGTGTTGTTTTAAACCACCAAGTGTGTGGTAATTTGTTACAGAAGCAATAGGAAACTAACAGAGTTGGACGTAGATGGTTGGGCTGAATTTGTACGGGCCTACAAAGGAATCTGGGCTGAAGAAAGAATTGGAGACATTTGATGAAGATCCGTGGGATTATCAGAGCAGAGATTAGCAAGTCAAGTGGAAGGCTTCTGGACAACTGGAAATGAAAACATAAATAGAACTGGCCTCCAAAAGTCATGCAGAAGTCAGACATTGGTCTTGACAGACTTAAAATGCAGGCACACAGACCAATATTTCCATGTGCAGAGATTTCACAGAGGGCAAGAATAACTATTTTATTTCACTCTCTCTTTGGGGGAGTTTTCTGAATCCTTTTACAAAGATGAATTTCGTTGCAACCAGTCTTCTCAAAGTGTGCTGATAGAATATTCATTCATGTACTTATCCATCCTCTGCCCAAATATTGATGAGCCACTAAATGCTTTCACTGTGGAGGCATGGTCCCTGCAGTCTAGGAAACCATATCTAGAAGAAAAGATAGATAACCTGAATATAAGTATAGTGGACAAGGTTCTTTTTCTCCTTAACTCTCTTCATTTCTTCTCCTCAGTTCTAGTGGGGAGAGTGCTTTTAGTATAATGATGCATCAAAGTCTTGCCATTAAAGGTAGTTCAACATTAGCAAGAAGGAAGGTCTTGCAGACGTAGAGAATGGACTTGAGGACGGGGTGACAGTGAAGGGTAGGCTGGGATGAGGTGAGAGAGTGGCATGGACATGTGTACACTACCAAGTGTGAAGTGGATAGCTAGTGGGAAGCAGCTGCGTAGCCCAGGGAGATCAGCCCGGTGCTTGGTAACCACCTAGAACGATGGGATGGAGAGGGTGGGGAGGAGACGCAAGAGGGAGGGGATATGGGAACATATGTATACGTATGGCTGATTCACTTTGTCATACGGCAGAAGCTGGCACAACATTGTAGAGCAATTGTACTCCAAGCTGTTAAAAAAAAGAAAAAAGAAGAAAGGTCTTACGGCTGCCCTATGCTAAATGCTTTGAAAGACCCAAGCCTGCTCCCAAAAGAGACTGTAAAGAGCCATTGGATGGAAGGATCCACCATCATACCCCCCCCACCACCAAATGAAAAATCCCCAGGCTTGACTACACTGAAAGCTTCAGACCGTATGAAAAGCCTGCAGGATGGAGCTGGGAAAAGCTGAGGGGAGAAGAGGGAGATCAGGGACTCTCATCACAAATGGGCTTTGATTGGACTGAAAGAAAAGCCCATGGGTACCATCCTCTGGAATCTGAGTGTGTTTATGATGGGATACTCTTTAGAAATGGGATCTCCTTGAAGATCATTACAAGATGTTACATAAAGCAAAATGTGCCAAGTGTTATAAGAGTGACAAAGTGACATGGGGGGGGAGGTTCCACATTGATGTAATCAAAGAAGTGCCAAGCATGATTTCCAACCCCTCAAATATCTCTCAGAACCTGAAATTCTACCATTGATCCCTAACACATCTGTCTTAAGCATTGCTTTCTTTCCTCATTATCTATTTGAAAGAGCAAGTCTCCCCAGTCTTAACGAGTTGGTGGAATGACAGATGGGACTGATAGTAAGATGGAAGATGTGCCTCTTTGTTCTCATTTGAAAAGGCTCTGCTTTTCATCATTTATATATATCTCACTACTTACTGCTGCTGATGTGGTCTTTGCACTTTAGAATTCCCTGAATATGAAGTAGAATGCACATTAAAATAGAATGCAAATGAATTGCTCTGTGCTAGATTCTGGTCAAGGGAGAGATTGCTGCTCAGGTTTTGGTTCAGTTGAAAGTAAATTTCATACCTTGGGTAACAGACGCTACTGTTTCTTTGTTGAATAGTCAGTACATTTATTCCTCATTTTGGAGGGGGTGTTTAATCTTTTAAAAATAGATTTATTGAGGTATAATTTACATACCATAAAATTCACTAATTTTTTGTTTATTTTTATTAATTTTTATTGGAGTATAGTTGCTTTACAATGTTGTGTTAGTTTCTTGCTGTACAGCAAAGTGTATCAGCCACATGTATACATATATTCCCTCTTCTTTGGATTTTCTTCCCATTCAGGTCACCACAGAGCACTGAGTAGAGTTCCCTGTGCTATACAGTAAGTTCTCATTAGTTATCTATTTTATACATAGTAGTGTATATATGTCAGTCCCAGTCTCCCAGTTCATCCCACCCCCTTCCCCTCTTGGTAACCATAAGTTTGTTCTCTACATCTGTGACTGTATTTCTGCTTTGCAAATAAGTTAATCTCTACCATTTTTCTAGGTTCCACATATAAGCGGTATTATACAATAAAATTCACTAATTTTAAGGTTTGACTGTGCAACCATCACCACAATCCAGTTTTAGAAGATTTCTTTTAAAAATTTTTTTAATTTATTTTTTAGACCCTACTATTTTAAGTGCTACAAGATTTTCATTTTGTGTGCTTAAAAAACAGGTCTCTGAATAAAGTTGGCTACTCAGAAAAAGCATAGCCATGACATGAACAAAATGATTATACGACCAGAGCAGCTTTCATTGTCTGCCAGGAATAGTAGGCTAGATGCTGTCAGTGAGGGACTGCTTTTGATACTTCTAGATGAACTTTATTCAGATTTTCCCTTCAGACTCTCCTAGAATGTTAGTGCTCATCAAGTCCCACATGAAAGTTTCTCTTTCCCTCCTTCTCTTGGGGTACATATCTTGGGTGGCGTCTCTGGTGAGGTCTATGCCTAAATGCCCCTCTGCACTATTCATGGGCAGAGGAAGTACAGCAGAGAGTGTAGGGAGCAGCTCACAGGAGACTAGCAAATGACCCTCAGGTACCCCCACGCCCCAGGCTTCTTCCTCTTTCCACTCTCAATCACATCAATCCCAATAGAAGGGATCCAGGCCTGAGTTACATGATTAGAACAGACTTTCCTTTGTCAAATTTGGCACTATCCCTTAGTAACCAGGCAGAAAGTAGCCAACGGCAGAGTAGTGGAACCATAGAGGCAATTTAAAGATACAAAAATGCCTTCAGAGACCCATTGTTTCTGCCCTGCTGACCCCAACTCATCTGGCTCAGAGATTTCTTTGGGGTTAGGGACTTCAGGAGAGCCTTGGGAACAGTTGAAGAGATTGGGCATCAATGATCCCAATAACTTCATTTCCTTCCTTTGCCACTCCACTTTGTTCCCAAACAGAACCCAAGAAGTAGGATCATAAAGAGGAAAGAGCATTTCTCTGGATTTCAGAAGACTGGGTTCTGATGTCCAGGTGAGTCATTATTTAGTTGTGTGACCTTGAACGAATACCTTTCAATTCTTTGGCCCAGTTTCTCCTTCTGTAAAATGAGGGGAAGTGTAGGCTACATTGCTAAGGATCTTGAAATCTCTGACATTCCAAGACTCAGAATAAAGCATACACATTTGCTCTACCATTTGTATCTGGCCTTGGGCAAATCACTTACCCTCTTTGCACCTCGTTTCTCCATCAAGAATGTGAGAGGCTGGGGACTTCCCTGGTGGTGCAGGGGTTAAGAATCTGCCTGCCAATGCAGGGAACACGGGTTCGAGCCCTGGTCCGGGAAGACCCCACCTGCCGCGTAGCAACTAAGCCCATGCGTCACAACTACTGAGCCCGCATGCGTAGAGCCTGTACTCCACAACAAAGATAAGCCACTGCAATGAGAAGCCTGCACACCACAACAAAGAGTAACCCCCACTCACTGCAACTAGAGAAATCCCACGCTCAGCAACGAAGACCCAACACAGCCAAGAAAGAATGTGAGAGGCTGGACTATGTTGTCACTAAGAGCCCTGCCATTCCTGACATTGTGTACAACATTTCTGAAGGCCAGAGCAAGTGCTGACTATCTGAGATGGCAAGTCCTCATTAGGCATTTTGGGAGCAGAAAGTTGTCTCGCCTCCCAGTGCATGTGCTCACGTGTCTGGCATAACTCACTAGGTTGGTCCAATTTTCCAATAGTCGCATTTTTGCTGGTTTGATTTATTGTCAGGACAAGTGTGCAATCCATTCTGGGAATGTAATTAAACAAGCAGCTAGAGATTCCAGAGGTTCTGATTCTCCCCAAAGGAGGAAATACATTTGCAGTGGGAGCTAGATCCCAAGGGATGCCTCCCAGGAGCTAGTGACTGCCAGGCATGAGAATCAGCCTTGTGAGGAGGTGACCAGCTACATATTACGCAGTGAGGATTGCCACTGCATAATACCATCTTCTCAGGTGCTGTTATCATGCCTTCAATGCTCCCATTTAAAATCCATCCATTTCAGTATTTGCAGATTTCAGCCAGAGGTTGCAAACTGGTGTCCTGGAGGCTGACTGCAGCCTGCCAACAGAACTTACTTGGCCAATACAATTTTAAGGAAGATTTGAATTTGAATACCTTTAGGCAGAGAAATGGTTCACCTGTAGGCCATATCTTCACCATTCCTTTTTATATTGCAGCTCACTGTTTTACTGTGCCCCAGGATACCTTAATGCCAGTGATTTCTGTGAAGCCAGGTTTCTGCTCCCCGCTTGGTAGCTCCTCCCCAGCTGGGGGTTAGGTACTTGGGAAGCTGATCTTCTTCCAGCCGAGCAAGAGGGTGCTAGGTAGGAGTTTAAAGGTTAAAAGAGATCTTATATGTCCCAATGCCTTCCTGGATTCCAAGGAGGTTTTTTTTTTTTTTAACATCAAGGAGGTTTTTATATCCTGAAATAACCTACTTACCTTGCCTCAGCCCATCCAGAGGGTTTTAATCTGTACACCTTGGGGCCTAAATGTGCAGCTCCCTGGTGGGGGTGACTGCTGGCTCTGGCACGGAGGCTCAAGCAACTTCTCCCAAGCCCAGCCCTGACTGGGGAGGGGAACTTCTGGCAATGGCCTCTGGCAACAGAAACATGTCCCAGGACTGGCCTTTGACTGGAGAGAGAGGAAGATGACAAAAAAGCTTGAAGAATTATTCCATATTCTGTGTCATTTAAAATTCTGTTTAACTTCTCAGAGCTTGGAAAGAAGCCTCTGGAAATGCCTTTTGGACGTAAAGGTCAGATTTTCCTTGGAGTCAGGAGAACTCTTTCAGGTCATGTGCAAAAGTTTCCTTTCAGTTTACCAGTCACTTAACTGTTGAACTTGTTTTTCCAGCTCTGTGCCTTCAAGTTCCCTCCAAGTCATCCTGGAGAAACTTGACAGGAGATAAACAGTATGTTATTTAGGCTTGAACTGCTTCCCAGATAAACCTGTAGCTTACCTCCTGCTCTACAGAGGAAGGTCCATAGGGAGCAGACACTGGGAAGTGAGATTGGGGCTAGATGTAGGGAAGCTGTTAATGGCGGAAATGTTCTGAGAGCAAAAGAAAATCCTCTGAGTCAGAATGGCAACCTTCAGGACCATTGGCGTAGCCACTTCCCACCCATTTAATTAGCATTTTCTCATCTTTTTCCTGGATAAGGCTGAGGAAAACAATACTATTCCCCAGTAGAAGAGGCCTATAGAAATCCCTGGAAATCTAAAAATGTCTGTTCCCAGTGTTCGGCACCTACCTCTACTTTCTAGCCCTGCTGCCCTCTCTCCAAATTTCCATCTCTAGTTCCCTTTGCTCATCAGAAAATGTTTAATGATATTTAAAGAAAGCAAGTAACTGCATAATTCATTTAATAAATTCTGATAAGACTGGTTTCAATTAGAAAGAAAAGTTTGGGTTCTTAAAGTTCATGGCTCAACTGCCCAGGTAACTTTTCACCTAATTCGTGAATATGTGTTCATCAGGGTTCCAAATCTAGCCACCTTTCCTTAGCACTATTTGTACCTCAAATACCGTATTTCCATGATTCTAAAACATCATGAATTGTAAGACATTGAGTCAACAATAGCTTTACAAAACTTCACTGTAAGACGCATGATTATTTCAGAAATACTAAAAAGAAAAAAAAATGCTGCCTTAATATCAAGGAAATATGGTAGAGAGGACCTTCAAGATGGCAGAGGAGTAACCTGTAGATCACCTTCCTCCCCACAAATACATCAAAAATACATCTACATGTGGAACAACTCCTACAGAACACCTACTGAAAGCTGGCAGAAGACCTCAGACTTCCCCAAATCCGTGCAGTTGACAGGGTCTTGGTGCTCCGGCCAGCTGTCAGGCCTGAGCCTCTTAGGTGGGAGAGCTGAGTTCAGGACTTTGGACAACAAGACACCTCCTGGCCCCATGTAATATCAAATGGTGAAAGCTCTCCCAGACATCTCTGTCTCAATGCTAGGACTGAGCTCCACTCAATTACCAGCAAACTCCAGTACTGGTGACCGCATGCCAAACAACAGGCAAGACAGGAACACCCCACCCATCAGCAGAGAAGCTGCATAAAATCAAAATAAGGTCACAGACACCCCAAAACACACCACCAGACATGGTCCTGCCCACCAGAAAGACAAGATCCATCCTCATTCACCAGAACACAGGCACCAGTCCCCTCCACCAGGAAGCCTACACAACCCCCTGAACCAACCTTAGCCATGGGGACAGACAGCCAAAACAATAGGAACTATGAACCTGCTGCCTACAAAAAGGAGACCCCAAACACAGTAAGTTAAGCAAAATGAGAAGACAGAGAAATACACAGCAGATGAAGGAGCAAGGTAAAAACCCAACAGACCAAACAAATAAAGAGGAAAAAGGCAGTCTCCCTGAAAAAGAATTCACAGTAATGATAGTAAAGATGATCCAAAATCTTGGAAATAGAATGGAGAAAATACAAGAAACATTTAACAAGGACCCAGAAGAACTAAAGAGCAAACAATGATGAAAAACACAATAGATGAATTAAAAATTCTCTACAAGGAATCAATAGCCGAATAACTGAGGCAAAAGAACAGAAAAGTGGCCTGGATGATAAAATAGTGGAAATAACTACTGCAGAGCAAAATAAAAAAAACAGAATGAAAAGAATTGAGGACAGTCTAAGAGACTTCTGGGAAAACATTCAATGCACCAACATTAGAATTAAGGGGTCCCAGAAGAATAAGAGGAAAAGAAAGGGGCTGAGAAAATATTTGAAGACATTATAGTTGAAAAACTCTGCTAACATGGGAAAGGAAATAATCAGTCAAGTCCAGGAAGAGAAGAGTGTCCCATACAGGATAAACCCAAGGAGAAACATGCCAAGACACATATTAATCTAACTATCAAAAATTAAATACAAAGAAAAAATATTAATAGAAGCAAGGGAAAAGCAACAAATAATATACAAGGGAATCCCCATAAGGTTAACAGCTGCTCTTTCAGCAGAAACTCTGCAAGCCAGAAAGGAGTGGCACGACATACTTAAAGCGATGAAATGGAAAAACTACAACCAAGATTACTCTCCCCAGCAAGGATCTCATGCAAATTCCATGGAGAAATTAAAACCTTTACAGGCAAGCAAAGGTGAGAGAATTCAGCACCACAAAACCAGCTTTACAACAAATGCTAAAGGGACTTCTCTAGGCAGGAAATACAAGAAAAGGAAAAGACCTACAATAACAAACCCAAAACAATTAAGAAAATGGTAATAGGAACATACATATCGATAACTACTTAAATGTAAATGGATTAAATGCTCCAACCAATAGACATAGACTGGCTGAATGGATACAAAAACAAGACCCATATATATGCTGTCTACAAGAGACCCACTTCAGACCTAGGGACACATACACACTGAGAGTGAGGGGATGGAAGGAGATATTCCATGCCAATGGAAATCAAAAGAAAGCTGGAGGGCTTACCTGCTGCCACAGTGGTTGAGAGTCCACCTGCCAATGCAGGGGACACAGGTTCGTGCCCTGGTCCAGGAAGATCCCACATGCCATGGAGTGGCTAGGCCTGTGAGCCATGGCTGCTGAGCCTGCGCGTTTGGAGCCTGTGCTCCGCAATGGGAGAGGCCACAACAGTGAGAGGCCCGTGTACCCCCCACACCAAAAAAAAAGAAAGCTGGAGTAGCAATTCTCATATCAGACAAAATAGACTTTAAAATAAAGACTATTAGAAGAGACAAAGAAGGACACTACATAATGATCAAGGGATCAATTCAAGGAGAACATATAACAATTGTAAATATTTATGCACCCAACATAGGAACACCTCAATACATAAGGCAAATGCTAACAGCCATAAAAGGGGAAATCGACAGTAACACAGTCATAGTAGGGGACTTTGACACCCCACTTTCACCAATACACAGATCATCCAAAATGAAAATAAATATGGAAACACAAGCTTTAAATGACACATTAAACAAGATGGACTTAATTGATATTTATAGGACATTCCATCCAAAAACAACAGAATACGCTTCTCAAGTGCTCATGGAACATTCTCCAGGAGAGATCATACCTTGGGTCACAAATCAAGCCTTGGTATATTTAAGAAAATTGAAATCATATCAAGTATCTTTTCCAACCAAAATGCTATGAGACTAGATCTTAATTACAGGGGAAAAAATGTAAAAAATACAAACACGTGGAGGCTAAACAGAACACTACTTAATAACCGAGAGACCACTGAAGAAATCAAAGAGGAAATCAAAAAATACCTAGAAACAAATGACAATGAAAACACGACGACCCAAAACCAATGGGATGCAACAAAACCAGTTCTAACTGGAAAGTTTATAGCAATACAATCATACCTCAAGAAACAAGAAACATCTCAAATAAACAAACTAACATTACACCCAAAGCAATTAGAGAAAGAAGAACAGAAAAACCCCATACTTAGCAGAAGGAAAGAAATCATAAAGATCAGATCAGAAATAAATGAAAAAGAAATGAAGGAAACAATAGCAAAGATGAATAAAATTAAAAGCTGGTTCTTTGGAAGATAAACAAAATTGATAAACCATTAGCCACACTCATCAAGAAAAAAAGGGAGAAGACTCAAATCCATATAAATTAGAAATGAAAAAGGAGAAGTAACAACTGACAATGCAGAAATACAAAGGACCATGAGAGATTACTGCAAGCAACTATATGCCAATAAAATGGACAACCTAGAAGGAATGGACAAACTGTTAGAAAACCACAACCTTCTGAGACTGAACCAGGAAGAAATAGAAAATATAAACAGACCAATCACAGGCACTGAAATTGAGACTGAAATTAAAAGTCTTCTAACAAACAAAAGCCCAGGACCAGATGGCTTCACAGGCGAGTTCTAGCAAACATTTAGGGAACAGTTAACACCTATCCTACTCAAACTCTTCCAAAATATATCAGAAGAAGGAACACTACCAAACTCATTCTAAGAGGCCACCATAACCCTGACACCAAAACCAGACAAAAAGGTCACAAAAAAGGAAAAATACAGGCCGATATCACTGATGAACATAGACACGAAATCCTCAAGAAAATACTAGCAAACAGAATCCAGCAGCACATTAATAGGATCATACACCATGATCAAGTGGGGTTTATCCCAGGAATGCAAGGATTCTTCAATATACGCAAATCAATCAATGTGATACACCATATTAACAAATTGGAGGATAAAAACCATATGATAATCTCAATAGATGCAGTAAAAGCATTTGACATCAACACCAATTTATAATAAAAACTCTCCAGAAAGTAGGAATGGAAGGAACTTACCTCAGCATAATAATGGCCATACATGACAAACCCAGAGCCAACATCGTTCTCCATGGTGAAAAACTAAAACCATTTCCACTAAGATCAGAAACAAGACAAGGTTGCCCACTCGCACCACTATTATTCAACATAGTTTTGGAAATTTTAGCCACAGCAATCAGAGAATAAAAAGATTTAAAGGGAATCCAAATCAGAGAAGAAGAAGTAAAACTGTCATTGTTTGCAGATGACATGATACTATACATAGAGAATCCTAAAGAAGCTACCAGAAGACTACTAGAGTTATTCAATGACTTTGGTAAAGTAGCAGGATAGAAAATTAATGCACAGAAATCTCTTGCATTCCTATACACTAATGATGAAAAATCTGAAAGAGAAATTAAGGAAACACTCCCATTTACCACTGCAACAAAAAGAATAAAATACCCAAGAATAAACCTACCTAAGAAGACAAAAGACCTGTATGCAGAAAACTATGAGACTGATGAAAAAAAATTAAAGATGATACAAACAGATGGAGAGATATACCATGTTCTTAGATTGAAAGAATCAACATTGTGAAAATGATTGTACTACCCGAAGCATCTACAGATTGAATGCAATCCCTATCAAATGACCAATGGCATTTTTCACAGAACTAGAACAAAAAATTTCACAATTTGTATGGAAACACAAAAGACGCCAAATAGCCAAAGCAATCTTGAGAAAGAAAAATGGAGCTCAAGGAACCAGGCTCCCTGACTTCAGACTATACTACAAAGCTACAGTAATCAAGACAGTATGGTAATGGCACAAAAACAGAAATATAGATCAATGCAACAGGATAGAAAGCCCAGAGATAAACCCATGAACATATGGTCACCTTATCTTTGATAAAAGAGTCAAGAATATACAGTGGAGAAAAGACAGCCTCTTCAATAAGTGGTGCTGCGAAAACTGGACAGCCACATGTAAAAGAAAGAGATTAGAACACTTCCTGACCCCATTCACCAAAATAAACTCAAAATGGATTAAAGACCTAAATGTAAGGCCAGAAACTATAAAACTCTTAGAGGAAAACATAGGCAGAACACTCTATGACATAAATGACAGCAAGATCCTTTTTGACCCACCTCCTATAGAAATGGAAATAAAAACAAAAATAAACAAATGGGACCTAATGAAACTTCAAAGCTTTTTCACAGCAAAGGAAATCATAAATAAGACCAAAAGACAACCCTCAGAATGGGAGAAAATATTTGCAGATGAAGCAACTGACAAAGGGTTAATCTCCAAAATTTACAAGCAGCACATTCAGCTCAATAACAAAAAAACAAACAACCCAATCCAAAAATGGGCAGAAGACCTAAATAGACATTCCTCCAAAGAAGACATACAGATTGCCAACAAACACATGAAAGAATGCTCAACATCATTAATCATTAGAGAAATGCAAATCAAAACTACAATGAGATATCATCTCACACCGATCAGAATGGCCATCATCAAAAAATCTAGAAATAATAAATGCTGGAGAGGGTGTGGAGAAAAGGGAACCCTCTTGCACTGTTGGTGGGAATGTGAATTGATACAGCCACTATGGAGAACAGTATGGAGGTTCCTTAAAAAACTACAAACATATGTCCATGCCTCTTTATCGCTTTGTCACCGTTTACCCTTTCCCCTCCCCATAGCCTCAAGTCCATTCTCTAGTAAGTCTGTGTCTTTATTCCTGTTTCACCCCTAGGTTTTTCATGACATTTTTTTTTTAAATTCCATATATATGTTTTAGCATACGGTATTTGTCTCTCTCTTTCTGACTTACTTCACTCTGTATGACAGACTCTAGGTCTATCCACCTCATGTACACTACCAAAAGTAAGGTAGTTAGCTAGTGGGAAGCAGCCGCATAGCACAGGGAGATCAGCTCGGTGCTTTGTGACCTCCTGGAGGGGTGGGATAGGGAGGGTGGGAGGGAGGGAGACGCAAGCGGGAAGAGATATGGGAATATATGTATATATATAACTGATTCATTTTGTTGTGAAGCTGAAACTAACATACCATTGTAAAGCTATTATACTCCAATAAAGATGTTTAAAAAAAAAAAAAAAAAAAACTACAAACAGAACTACCATAAGAACCAGCAATCCCACTACTGGGCATATACCCAGAGAAAACCATAATTCAAACAGTCATGTACCAAAATGTTCATTTCAGCTCTATTTACAATAGCCAGGACATGGAAGCAACCTAAGTGTCCATCAACAGATGAATGGATAAAGAAGATGTGGCACATATATACAATGGAATATTACTCAGCCATAAAACGAAACAAAATTGAGTTATTTGTAGTGAGGTGGATGGACTTAGAGTCTTTCATACAGAGTGAAGTAAGTCAGAAAGAGAAAAACAAATACCGTATGCTAACACATATATATGGAATCTAAGAAAAAAAAAAAGGTGATGAAGAACCTAAGGGTAAGATGGGAATAAAGGCACAGACCTACTAGAGCATGGACTTGAGGATATGGGGAGGAGGAAGTGTAAGCTGTGCAAAGTGAGAGAGTGGCATGGACATATTTATACTACCAGACGTAAAATAGCTAGTGGGAAGCAGCCACATAACAAAGGGAGATCAGCTAGGTGGTTTGTGACCACCTAGAGGGGTGGGATAGGGAGGGTGGGAGGGAGGGAGACGTATGAGGGAAGAGATATGGGAACATATGTATATGTATAACTGATTCACTTTGTTATAAAGCAGAAACTAACACACTGTTGTAAAGCAATTATACTCCAATAAAGATGTTAAAAAAATCTACAAACAATAAATGCTGGAGAGGGTGGGGAGAAAAGGGAACCCTCCTGCACTGTTGGTGGGAATGTAAATTGATACCACCACTATGAGGCACAGTATGGAGGTTCCTTAAAATACTAAAAATAGAACTGCCATATGACTCAGCAATCCCACTACTGGGCATATAACCTGAGAAAACCATAATTCAGAAAGAGTCATGTACCACAATGTTCATTGCAGCTCTATTTACAATAGCCAGGACATGGAAGCAACCTAAATGTCCATCAACAGATGAATGGGTAACGAAGATGTGGCACATATATACAATGGAATATTACTCAGCCATAAAAAAAAACGAAATTGAGTTATTTGTAGTGAGGTGGATGGACCTCGAGTCTGTCGTACAAAGTGAAATAAGTCAGAAAGAGAAAAACAAACACTGTATGCTAACACATATATATGGAATCTAAAAATGAGAAAGAAGTTTCTGATGAACCTAGGGTCAGGACAGGAATAAAGACACAGAGGTAGAGAATGGACTTGAGGACATGGCGGGGGGAGTGTAAGCTGGGACGAAGTGAGAGAGTGGCATGGACATATATACACCACCAAATATAAAATAGATAGCTAGTGGGAAGCAGCTGCATAGCACAGGGAGATCAGCTCGGGGCTTTGTGACCACCTAGAGGGGTGTGATAGGGATGGTGGGAGGGAGATGCAACAGGGAGGGGATATGGTGATATGTATTTAAATATAGGTGATTCATTTTTTTATACAGCAGAAACTAACACAACATTGTAAAGCAATTATAGTCCAAAAAAGATGTTAAAAAAATAAAGTAAAATAAAAACTAAAAAATATATATATATTCACCAGCTGCATTAGACCCCCGCCAAAAAAAAAAAAAAGGAAATATGGTATCACTTTTCTGTTGATACTCCTGTATGATTTTTGTTCTTCTTTGTTTTTCTCTTTTTTTAAATTGAAGTAGAGTTGGTTGTGTTAGCTTCAGGAGTACAGCAAAGTGACTTTGTTATATATATTGATACATACACACACTCACACACACACACACACACACTCACACACACACACACACACGTATATATTCTTTTTCAGGTTCCCTTCCCCTATAGGTTATTACAAAATATTGAGTAGAGTTCCCTGTGTTATACAGTAGGTCCTTGTTGGTTATATGTTCTATACGTAGTAGTGCGTATATGTTAATCCAAAACTCCTAATTTATGACTCCCCTGCCTTTCCCCTTTGGTAACCATAAGTTTGCCTTCTATGTCTGTGGGCCTATTTCTGTCCTATATATAAGTTCATTTGTATCATTTATTTTTAGAGTCCACATATAAGCGATATTATGTGATATTTGTCTTTGTCTGGCTTACTTCCCTTATTATCATAATCTGTAGGTCCACCCATTTTGCTGCAGATGGCATTATTTCATTCTTTTTTTATGGCTGAGTAGTATTCCATTGTATATATATACACTGAGTAGTATTCCATTGTATATATATACCACATCTTCTTTATCCATTCATCTGTCAATGAGTGTGTTCCAATGTTGTTTCCATGTCTTGGCTACTGTGAATAGTGCTACAGCGAACATTGAGATACTCCTGAACTTTTTTCTGCCCCTCTGACCATTCTCCTGAAGTATATATCTAATGCCCACTGGAAATCTTCATTTAGCAATTATTTACTGAGGACTTATTATGAGCAGGTACTGTTCGAGTCACTGGGGATGTAACAAGAAATAAGACACATAAAGTAACTACTCTTATGGAATTTACAGTCTAGTGGTAAAGACAGATGAAAAGAACACGAATCAACCAATAATAGTAATCATAATAATTGATATGCAGAGAATAAGCCCTGCTACTTAAATGGAGAGTGCCGGAGCGAGGGGATGTTGTAACTAGGGTGGTTAGTGAAGACCTTTCTGGTGAGGAAACATTTGAGCAGATTTCTGAATTATCAAAAGGAGCCAGCTATTGGGTGATCCAGGGAAGAGCAGTCCTGGCAGAGTAAACAACAAGTGTAAAGGTCCTGAGGTAGGAACATGCATTGGCATGTTTGAGGAACAAAAAGAAAGTCAATGTGATTAAAGGGCAATGAGCAGTGGTGGTTATAGAAGAGGTAAGAGAATTAAGTAGTAACTGGGATAGGGCCCTGCAGGCCAGGATAAGAAGTTTGGATTTTATTCTAACTATTCTTCATATAAGCATTATTAATAATAGCCAAGAGTTGAAGACAACTGAAATGTCCATCAACTGATGACTGGATAAACCAATGTGGTATATCCATACAATGGAATATTATACAGCTATAAAAAGGAATGAAGTACTGATAACTGCTTCACAGATGAACACTGAAAACGTGTTGCTAAGTGAAAGAAACCAGACACAAAAGGCCACATATTACATGATTCCATTTACATGAAATGTCCAGAATAGAGAAATCTTTGGAGACAGCAAATAGATAAGTGATTGCTTAGGGCCAGGGAGTATGGGGGCAGGGGTTATAGCTAAAGTGTGCAGGGTTTCTTTTTGAGGTGATGAAAATGTTCTAAGATTGACTGTGGCAATGTTTGGAAAACCCTGTGAATATACTAAAAAACATTGAATTATACACTTTAAATGGGTGAATTTTATGTTTTGTGAATTATATCTCAAAACTGTTAAAATGAAGAGCTGGGTTTGGGACATATTAAGTTTGAGGAACAGGTAGAGATATTAGGTAGGCCATTGTATACGCAATCTAAGAATTAGAGAAAAGGTCTAGGCTGGAAAAATAAATACAGGAGTTCTTTGGATTTTTATTTCTTCTCCTCATTCCTAATGAGGAGAGAGATTTTAGTGTAATGATAAAGACTTGCTATCAAGGATTCAATATCAGCAAGAAGAGAGGTCTTAAGACTAATCCATGCTGAAGCCTCTGAAAGACATCAGAGGGGACTGCAAAGAGCCATTGGATGGAAGGATCCACCATAACTCTACAAGAGTGATGACTTTCCAGCCCTGACCTGTATTAATTTTTTCATAGGATTCTTTTCATAAGTTCCATTATGGGCTTGCTGAATATACCTCTTTGTTTTCACGTTAGGGGGTTGCTCTAAGATTTACCATATGCATCTTTTACTTATTAGATCCTCTTTTCAAAAACATGCTGTATCAATTCACATATAATGTAAGAACCTCAGAATTGACTTCCAATATACTTCCATTTCCCCTCTCACCCTTTGCACTATTGTTGACAAAGATTTAATTTACATATTCATAAACCATATAATATATTGTTATCATTTTCTCTTTAAAGTAAATTATCTTTTAAATAAACTAAAAATCAGGAAAACAATTTGCCTATGTATTTACCATTCTGGAACTCTTCATTCTTTTGTTTAAATCCAAATTTCTATCTGTTATACTTTCCTTTAGGCTGAAGAACTTTAATACTTCTTGTATTACAGATCTATTGGCCAGGAAATCTGTTAGCTTTTATTAGGAAATAGTCTTCATTTTGTGTTTATTCCTGAAGGATATGCTCTTGAAGGATATTTGGAAGTTTAAAGACAAGTTCCCTTCTGACTTGTGTTGGTTTTACCCAGAAGCCTAGTCGTTCTTATTTGTGTTCTGTATGTTGTGTCTTTTTCTTGTCTGGCTACTTTTGAGATTTTTCTCTCTATTACGGCTTTACAGAAATTTTATTATGATGTGTCTGTGTGTTGTTTGTTTGGTGCTTATCCCAATTGGGTATATTGAGATTCTTGGATCTGTTGGTTTATAATTTTCATCAAATTTGGAAAACAATTGGTCACTATTTCTTCAAATATATTTTCTACCTCCTCACGTTGCTTCTTCCTGGGATTACAATTATGCAAATGTTAGGTTGCTTGGTATTATCCCACAGATCTTTGTTATTGGATTTGTTTTTGTTTTTACTTTTTAATTTCTTTTCTTCATTGTAGTTAGATTCTATCGCTATTTCATCAAAGTCACTGATCTTTTCTTCTGCAATGTCTAATTTGCTATTAAGGTACAAACTCTCAACAGTATACTTCCATTTCAGATATTGTGCTCTTCATAGTAGATGTTGTATTTTTCAGATTTAGAAGTTACATTTCTTTTAAAATATCTTCCATTTCTGCTCTCATTATGCTCATATATTTTCCTTTATTTTCTTTACCATATTTAAAATAGCTATTTTTCAAAGTTATTGTTTACTAATCCCATCAGCTCTGTCATTTTTGGCTTTATTTCTATTGACTGACTTTTCTCCTAGTTGTTGGTTATATTTTCCTATTTCTTTGCAAGTCTAATAATTTTTGAGCTGAGAATAGTATGTTTGTTGAATGTCTGGACTTGTCTTCCTTCAAAGAGTGTCGGGCATTGTCTGGTAGGCAGTTATGTTACTGGCAGTTTATTATGATACTTTTGAGTCTTGTTTTTAAGCTTCGTTATAGCAGATCTATTGTAGACTTTCCTCAACGCTTGTTTAGCCCTAATATAAGATATGCCCTTTCTTGGGTCTTTACTGAATTCCCTGGGTATTCAACAAGTTGGCTCTCCTCTACCTGTTTAGAACTCAAATGTCTCCTACCCCTGTGTGAACTCTGAATTTTTCAGCTTACAGCACCCTGGTAGTTTCCCTTTGGCCTGTGTAATTTCACCATATGTGTGTATGTGGCTTAGCATTCAGCAACGGCCTCTGTGGTACCACTATTGCAGATTTCTGAATGTCTTTTCCTGCATGTCTCCCTCCTCTCCTGTGCCTTGTCCAACAAATTCAACTCACTTCAGTTTTCCATAACTCCAATCCCTGTCTCCTTGAACTCAGTGTGTCTCCTGTGTTCTGCTTCACTTCCCTCTCTTTGCACTATGGACAAGAAAGTAGGGCTCAGCTCGATTGTTCTATTCTCTTATGGATCACATTCACCTCTTTTGTCCAGTTTTCTAGATGTTTATGGTGGGGCAATTGGTTTGATAACAATTACTTCACCATAGCAGCAGCAGAAGCCCTCTCAAAGTATTATTATTTTTCAGAGTATTATTTTTAGAGCACATTTCTGACTTGGGTTCTTTCTGGTCTCTGTGCCTTTGCTCATGTCCAAATCATATCCATTCTTCAGAACTCAGTGTATGCTATCTCCCTGATGCAACCTTTCATTTACCTTTCAGTCAGAAGCAATCTCTCTTATCTTTCTTTACCAGAGCACATCTAAGCATTCCTTCATTTACTCAGTGAAAAAATAAACAATCATATAATGAGCACTTTGTATGTTCTAGGCACTGTGATACACTCTGGGGATATAGAAATACAAAGTCCCTCTTCTTTAAAAACTCACATTTTTTGAGAGTGGAAGACCATGTTGTGATAATATTTGTGGCAGAAGGATGCTCACTGGACCATGTGAGCTTAGTGGAGGGACACCAAGTCCACTGGGGGAATCAAGATACAGATTTCTCAGTAGACTGGATGATAGCTGGAAGAGGTGGGAACAAAGAATGTTCCAGAAAGGAGGAACATCATGTGCTCTTAGCACTTTCTGCTTTGTATTCTTATGTCTGTGCAAGTCTGACCCCCACTGTTACTTTTCAGCCCCCAGTGCCTTTAAGGTCCTGGAGTCCAGGGATTGTGTTCTGTTTATCACCTTCCTATCCCCAATACACGCACTATTCAAAACATAATGTGCAGCAGATAGTAACTATTTAGTAAATATTTCAGGTATAAAATTGGAATAGCTTATTTTTTCAGTGGTGGAGCTATGGTCAGAAAATGACTTGGAAATGCCAAATCCTCTCAAATGGGGTACACCACTAAGGTCCAGAGAAGAATAATTGCTCCCCTGAGACTCACTGATCCCTAGGACATAGAGGCTTCCCATTTTTGAGCTTTATAGAAGAAGCATCTCCTATATATGGCTGAGAAATGGTATCCCCACTTGGCTACTACAGATTTTTGCAATGGCTTCAGACAATCCCTACAGACATCTATAAGCCATGTCTACAGGGAAGCTCTCAGGCAGGCATTTTGTCTCAGGTCAAAATGAATCTGTCAGGCAGGATAAATAATCTGGCTAATTCAGCTCAATTTCTGTGTTTCTGTCTTAACTATCCAGGTGATTGCCTGAATCCTTTGCTTGGGTTCTGACATAACTTCATTGCATGTGTAACATTCACTTCTGCTGGCTCCCCTATGGCAATCAACATTCTGATTGGTGTGTTACACTAGAAAGGGGTCTGTTAACCTGGGTTCTGTTTTCAGCTCTGCAAGTCATGTCACCTCTCTGAGTCTTACTTGGGAAGATGATAATAATACTTAGAAGCTCATTAGTTATGTTCATGCCTCACATTTGATGTAAAAGTATTCAAATCATATAACCTGCTTCAAGATGTTTGGAGAATGCTTATATATAAGTATGTATGGTTTTGGTATTAGTAGAGACATTGTAGTATGGTAGAAAAATTAGTAGTCTTATGGTTGTGACTCTGTAGAAATGAGCTTTGTACCCTTGAGGAAGTCATTTTCCTCCTTTGAGACTTAGTTTCTTTATCTCTGCTTTGGGCCATTTCTGGGTACCTTAACTGAAATGCTTCTTACCCTGTGGCATACAAACTGCTGTTAGGATGCTAAAGTGGTCTAGTTGAAGCCCGACATTTTTAGATATGCAGGTCCAATATTTAGATGTTGAGGTTCAACATTTTAGCCTTTAGATGATAAGAAAAGGCTCCAAAAAAGGAAAAGGAAAACTGAGACTTTTCGAAATGCATAAGGCTGAATCTGTTGACCCAGAACCCGAAGATCCAGCTAAGAGTGCCAAGACGGAACTGTCTAGGGAGAAGAAAGGAGTGTGATTCTGAGGGTTAGGTTTGGAAAGTGGATTTTATTTCACAAAGTCTAAAATGGAGGAGAGGAATACTTATGTCCAACCTTGCCCCATATAAATAAGAACTTTACATTAGACCATCACAAAAATAATAGGAAAATTATGGCTGGAGGCTTCCCCACACAGATGTGAATAAACCAGTGTCACAGCTTTGAGGAACATCAAAAGGCCAGCTAGAATCAGTCCACATGACCGCATTTGGGAAATAACACCTCCCAGAAAGGATGACTATTGGGAATTTTAATGGTAACAATAGGACTTGGAATGTTCAGTGACAGTTGGTATCAACAATGGCAAAAAAGCAGTCAGTTTGAAACAGACAGGAATGAAACATTACACAGCGATGAGGTGGATTCCCTAGAGCAACGGGTGGATTCCTCCTCACCCTTGGCATTATTAACATTTTAGGCCTGATCACTCTTCATTATGGGGAGCTGTCCATGCATTGTAAGATGTTTAGCATATACCTGGCCTCTACCCAGCAGAGGCCAGTAGCACTCCCCTAGTTGTGACAACCAAAAATGTCTCCAGGCATGGCCACATGTGCCCTGGGAGGAAAAATCCTCACTTGAGAATCAGTGCTCCAGAGAAGGACAGAAGAGTGAAGGTGGATTGAAGCTCAGGGCATCAAGTTGAAACATAGGTTCTTTGGGGCACCTGTTTTTGCACCCTTCACCTAGATGACTTAGGAGAAGTTGAGAAAACGACTGAGTAAACTAAAAGCCAATAATAGCCAACTGCAAAATGGAGAAGAAAGTAGTGAGTAAGGTATTGTAGGAGTCTCTCCTCCCTGCAAGCCAGGTGGAGAGATTTCTATTGTATAGTAGAAAGACTATGGGCTGAAGATTCAGACAGACCGGTTTGTAATCATAACATTCTAGTTGTTTAGTCCTAGCCAAGTGACATCGCCTCTCTGAATCTCAGTTTCCTCATCTTACCTACGAAAATTGGATTTTTATTTTAATATTTATAATCATAACTTCCTACTAAGGAGGGCATATCTTTTTATTTTATTATATATTTATTTATTAACATCTTTATTGGAGTATAATTGCTTTACAATGTTGTGTTAGTTTCTGCTCTATAACAAAGTGAATCAGCTATATGTATACATATATCCCCATATCCCCTCCCTCTTGAGTCTCCCTCCCACCCTCCCTATCCCACCCCTCTAGGTGGTCACAAAGCCCCGAGTTGATCTCCCTGTGCTATGCAGCTGCTTTGCACCAACTATCTATTTTACATTTGGTATTGTAAATATGTCCATGCCACTCTCTCACTTCGTCCCAGCTTAACCTTCCCCCTCCTCGTGTCCTAAAGACCATTCTCTACATCTGCGTCTTTATTCCTGTCCTGACCCTAGGTGGATCAGAACCTTTTCTTGTTTTTTTGTTTGTTTTAGCTTCCATATATATGTGTTAGCATACAGTGTTTGTTTTTCTCTTTCTGACTTACTTCACTGTGTATGACAGACTCTAGGTACATCCACCTCACTACAAAAAACTCAATTTCGTTTCTTTTTATGGCTGAGTAATATTCCATTGTAGAAATGTGCCACATCTTCTTTATCCATTCATCTGTCGATGGACACTTAGGTTGCTTCCATGTCTGAGCTATTGTAAATAGTGCTGCAATGAACATTGTAGTACATGACTCTTTTTGAATTATGATTCTCTCAAGGTATATGCCCAGTAATGGGATTGCTGGGTCTTATGGTAGTTCTAATTTTACTTTTATTTTTATTTTTTTTTTATTTTGTGGTACGTGGGCCTCTCACTGTTGTGGCCTCTTCCGTTGCAGAGCACAGTCTCCAGATGCGCAGGCTCAGCGGCCATGGCTCATGGGCCTAGCCACTCCGCAGCATCTGGGATCTTCCCAGACCAGGGCACGAACCCGTGTCCCCTGCATTGGAAGGCAGACTCTCAACCATTGCACCACCAGGGAAGCCCTATTTTTACTTTTTTAAGGAACCTCCATACTGTTCTCCAATTTACATTCCCACAAACAGTATCAATTTACATTCCCACCAACAGTGCAAGAGGGTTCCCTTTTCTCCACACCCTATCCAGCATTTATTGTTTGTAGATATTTGGATGATGGCCATTCTGGCTGGTGTGAGGTGATACCTAATTGTAGTTTTGATTTGAATTTCTCTAATGATTAGTGATGGTGAGCATCCATTCATGTGTTTGATGGCAATGTGTATATCTTCTTTGGAGAAATGTCTATTTAGGTCTTCCGCCCATTTATGGATTGGGTTGTTTGTTTTTTGATATTGAGCTGCATGAGATGCTTGTATATTTTAGAGATTAATCCTTTATCAGTTGCTTTGTTTGCAAATATTTCCTCACATTCTGATGATTGTCTTTTTGTCTTGTTTATGGTTTCCTTTGCTGTGCAAAAGCTTTTAAGTTTCATTAGGTTCCATTTGTTTACTTTTATTTTTATTTCCATTTCTCTGAGAGGGGGGTTAAAAAGGATCTTGCTGTGATTTATGTCAAAGAGTGTTCTTCCTATGTTTTCCTCTAGGAGTTTTATACTGTCTAGCCTTACATTTAGGACTTCAACCCATTTTGAGTTTTTTTGTGTGTATGGTGTTAGGAAGTATTCTAATTTCATTCTTTTACATGTAGCTGTCCAGTTTTTGCAGCACCACTTATCGAAGAGGCTGCCTTTTCTCCATTGTATGTTCTTGCCTCCTTTAGCAAAGATAAGGTGACCATATGTGCATAGGTTTTTCTCTGGGCTGTCTATCCTGTTCCATTGATCTATATTTCTGTTTTTGTGCCAGTACCATACTGTCTTGATTACTGTAGCTTTGTAGTATAGTCGGAAGTCTGGGAGCCTGATTCCTCCAGCTCCATTTTTCTTTCTCAAGATTGCTTTGGCTGTTTGGGGTCTTTTGTGTTTCCATACAAATTGTGAAATGTTTTGTTCTAGTTCTGTGAAAATTGCCATTGATAGTTTGATAGGGATTGCACTAAATCTGTAGATTGCTTTGGGTAGTATAATCATTTTCACAATGTTGATTCTTCCAATCCAAGAACATGGTGTATCTCTCCATCTCTTTGTATCATCTTTAATTTCTTTCATCAGTGTCTTATACTTTTCTGCATACAGTTTTTTTATCTCCTTAAGTAGCTTTATTCCTAGCTATTTTATTCTTTTTGTTGCAGTGGTAAATGGGAGTGTTTCCTTAATTTCTCTTTCAGATTTTTCATCATTAGTGTATAGGAATGCAAGTGATTTCTGTGCATTAATTTTGTATCCTGCTACTTTACCAAATTCATTGATTAGCTCTAGTAGTTTTCTGATAGCACCTTTAGGATTCTCTATGTATAGGATCATGTCATCTGCAAAGAGTGACAGTTTTACTGCTTCTTTTCCGATTTGGATTCCTTTTATTTCTTTTTCTTCTGTGATTGCTGTGGCTGAAATTTCTAAAACTATGTTGAATAGTAGTGGTGTGAGTGGGCAACCTTGTCTTTTTCCTGATCTTAGAGGAAATGGTTTCAGTTTTTCACCATTGAAAATGATGTTGTCCTTGGGATTTTCATATATGGCCTTTATTGTGGTGAGGTAGGTTCTCTGTATGCCTGCCTTCTGGAGAGATTTTTTGTTTGTTTGTTTGTTTGTTTTTTGTGGTACGTGGGCCTCTCACTGGTTGTGGCCTCTCCCGTTGTGGAGCACAGGCTCCAGATGCGCAGGCTCAGCAGCCATGGCTCACGGGCCCAGCCACTCCGCGGCATGTGGGATCCTCCCAGACCAGGGCATGAACCCATGTGTCCTGCACCAGCAGGCAGACTCTCAACCACTGCGCCACCAGGGAAGCCCTCTGGAGAGTTTTTATCACAAATCAGTGTTGAATTTTGTCAAAAGGTTTTTCTGCATCTGTTGAGATTATCATATGGTTTTTATCCTTCAATTTGTTAATATGGTGTATCACATTGATTGATTTGTGTATATTGAAGAATCCTTGCATTCCTGGCATAAACCCAACTTGCTCATGGTGTGTGATCCTATTAATGTGCTGTTGGATTCTGTTTGCTAGTATTTTTTTCAGGATTTTCATGTCTATGTTCATCAGTGTTATTGGCATGTAGTTTTCTTTTTTTGTGACCTCTTTGTCTGGTTTTGGTGTCAGGGTTATGGTGTCCTCGTAGAATGAGTTTGGGAGTGTTACTCCCTCTGGTATATTTTGGAAGAGTTTGAGAAGGATGAGTGTTAGCTCTTCTCTAAATGTTTGATAGAATTCGCCTGTGAAGCCATCTCATCCTGGGCTTTTGTTTGTTGGAAGATTTTTAATCACTGTTTCAATTTCAGTGCCTGTGATTGGTCTGTTTATATTTTCTATTTCTTCCTGGTTCAGTCTTGGAAGGTTGTGGTTTTCTAAGAATTTGTCCATTTCTTCCAGGTTGTCCATTTTATTTGCATATAGTTGCTTGTAGTAATCTCTCATGACCTTTCTATTTCTGCAGTGTCAGTTGTTACTTCTCCTTTTTCATTTCTAATTCTGTTGATTTGAGTCTTCTTTTTTTTCCTTGATGAATCTGGCTAATGCTTTATCAATTTTGTTTACCTTCTCAAAGAACCAGCTTTTAGTTTTATTGATCTTTGCTATCATTTCCTTCATTCCTTTTTCATTTATTTCTGCTCTGACCTTTATGATTTCTTTCCTTCTGCTAAGTATGGGGATTTTCTGTTCTTCTTTCTCTAATTGCTTTCATTGTAAAGTTAGGTTTTTTATTTGAGTTGTTTCTTGTTTCTTGAGGTAGGATAGTATTGCTATAAACTTCCCTCTTAGAACTGCTTTTGCTGCATCCCATAGATTTTGGGTCGTCGTGTTTTCATTGTCATTTGTTACTTGGTATTCTTTGATTTCCTCTTTGATTTCTTCAGTGATCTCTTGGTTATTTAGTCATGTATTGTTTAGCCTCCATGTGTTTGTGGTATTTCTGATGTATTTGTGGGGAGGAATGTGATCTCCACGTCTTACTCTTCTGCCATCTTGAAGCTCCCAGATATTCTATTTTGTCCCTTTTTCCTCTTGAGAGTACTATTGTACCCCACCTATTACTTTAAAAATTCTTCCTTTAATTCCCACCTCCACCTGCCATATTGACAGAGGATTATCAGTCTCTGATGTGACCTTTCAGCACTAAAAGGGTAACTTTGGAGACTCAGTTTCTCTCTTCCTAATCTTGTTCCCCTTGCTTACCATGGTGGCATTTCTTTGATGTGCACCTTGCAGCTGTACCTGTAAGATATTATCCACTGTGTCTCTACCCCTTCCCCAAGCCCTCAGCCATCTGGAAGGATGATTGCTTAATCCTTGTGCTCCACCCTCAGTTAAAGTCAGAAACCTTTGATCTGTCCTGTTCACTAGATCCTATATCATGACATATAAAACTCCTGACAACTACATTTTTATTAAATTTGCTTTCCTGGGTTTTAGTCGTAGCACTAAAATTCAGTCCCAACATACAATTATTTTTTAACCTATTATCAGTGTGATTTTACAGTTACTATAGCAGTAAAATCTGCACTCAACAGCATTATTACAATTTTCCCTTACTTAGAGGATATATTTGGTTCATGTTTTCAAGCCAAGGAAGGAAAGAAGTAAATAAAATGATTGCCATCAACACTACTGCAGTCTTTTGTATCCTTAACAGTCATCACCCGTGATACATATACCAACAGATTTCCTGTAAACACACAAAAGCCCTTCTTGGAAAAAGTGGGCTTTTTGTTTCCATCATGGTGAAGGCCAGGTCCTTTGGCAGGACAACTGATGACAAAGATAGGAAAGGATGAGAAGACCTACCTTTGTGCACTCTACACCAGCACCCTGTAGATACATGAACATGAACAGTGGCCTGACCCCTCTTAGCTTCCCGAGATCAAGTGACCCGGACTACAATTTGCTATTGATGAGTGGAGCAGCCCTGGGCTCTGGCAGGAGCAAGTGGGTGATAGAATCTTGCCCACTCTTAATTAATCTTTCATTTTACAAAATATTCCTTTGTGCAGGATGTTTAGGGGATGGTAGACTTGGCCAAACTTTTTATGCCTGTGAGTCTCAGTTCCTATGACTCCTGAGAAGCTGGGTGTCTGGACCTGGTCTGGTTCTCCTTTCTATATACCTGTAGAGGAGCAGGGATTATCTGTATGGAGATGGCTAGTTTGGAGAGTTGGTTTCTGGGTAATCCATGCTAGAATTGGGATATTACATCTGAAGCAACATGGGAAGCATTAGACAAGAAAATCAGTTAATACTAATGGAAAAGTCCAGAAGGCCAGTGGCAACATGAAGATTGAGGTTTAGTGTCAGTGAGAGACAGCCAATGGGTCCTCTTGGGTCTTTGCCCATAGCCTTGCAGATAGGTAGATGCATCGTGTGTGGGTTGCTTGGGTTGGCTTGGCTTATGGCCCCTGTGCATCTAAAAGCCTTATTATTTCAATTCTGTATATCTACTGCCTAGCAAATATCCACTCATCAGACTCAACACTAGGATTCCTTCAGGAAGGCAAAAAAGAGGCTCATTTTAATGGATTCCCTTCTACTGTTTTCTTTCAAGAATAAAACCCATGGCTCAATACCTTTGTTCTCAACTTCCCCATTCCTACCAACCCCCATCCGCAAAATTTGTTTCAGTTTCAGTATCGTAAAACAATAACTGTTTTTGGTTATTTTGAAAGGCTTTATTACATTTAAACTCTTAAAATATTTCTTTCTTTTTCATATTCTTCTCAGAGCAAAAGTGGATCAAAAAGAGCTAAGCAGGAAAAATGGAAACTCCACTTCCCTTCTGTCCTGTTGGAGGCCCCTGAAAAATGAATTGAAGTCTTGCCACAGAACTTCCATAGAGTTGATTCTAGATAAAGTTTTCATTAAATCGGACTCACAAATACTGAAACCCAAAGCAGGAAATAAATTAGTGTTAAAAATTTTTCAAATGTTGTATGTCAGAAAAATAATGCGTAGATGTGTGAATGATGTGACTTTGTGTAATAGAGGTGAACATCTAATCTACAAATACAGACTCATGTAAAGTTAATTAGTATAAGTAAGACATGCTTCTCCATGGCAATCTAGACTCAGGAACAGTCAGAGGCTTTAACACAAGGTCAGTGATATTTGGCTCTGAGCCCCACAGATTTTGGTTAATAGACTACAACCTTCTTCTTTGTCTTAGGCCTCTCATTTTCTGTTATAATCAAGGAGCTCTTTCTTGGCCTGAACTACCACTCTCTGTAGTTTTGCACTTGCTCTATTGGTCCGCACCTCCAAGGTTCCACTTCCAAGTTTCTACTTCACAACTTTCAAAGTTGGAGCACAATCATTATCCTTCATTGATTTCAGATTTCTTGGTCAAATACAAATTGTCTAGCATTCAAGAGACTACAGATTTAAGCTCCTTCTGTCCACTCTCCAACCCCCAAGAGTACCTTTCAACTTTATGGTCTTCTTTGAGGAACATTGGACAAGTTCACCATGAACCATTTGTGGGGACATTTTAGTGACACCTCTTCATGCTGCCCTGGGAATATTCCTCTCATCCTCCCTGACCTGGAACCACAATACAGGATGTTTTGACTTTCTGACTCCATGGTGAGTGATCTGACTTCTAAGGATACCATTCCATCCTCCTTCCAGAGGTTTTATTGAAAAGTCTTTTTGTGAATTGCTTCTCAGTGCTTAAATCCCCTTCCCTCTTGCTGCCAGGGTGCCCCTTGTAAATTGGAGTCCATTTGGCTGTTCCCTAATATCCTCAAGTTTCTAATGTATATTTCAAATTAGGGCCCCACACAAGAACCTTGCAGTAGTCTCCTCCACCCAACCTGTGACACTTTTACCGTCTCTTTAAAGCTTTCGCATTCACCCAATATCTCCCCTTTTAAATGATGTCCTTGGAAGTGTTTCTTTAACTTCACTATCCACTCCTAACTCTGCATCTTGGCATAGAGTAGGTACTCAAATATTTGCTGAATGAATCAATCAGTGATGAAATGATGGAAGGAAGAAATGATTGAAACAGATTTCCAAATGCCAAACAGTACTGAATAGGCACTAGAAGTGAACCAAGACAAAGGTTCACTTTGGGGTTCATCCTTCCCTATCTTTGTGTTTTTGTTTTGTGAAACCACAGTAGAGGGAACCCTAATAGTTTCCTAGTTTAGAGGTATGCTGTACCCTGCCGAGGTGGCAGTAGCTATTTCAAAGTTGACAGTGTTTTCCATAAATTAAAAGGTTTTCCTGATTCAAATCATTAGTCACTCCAACATTCTTGAATTTGTTCCCATAATCACTCCCTAATTTCAAGGTAGCCACAGACTGTGACTGACATGTTCGACTCCTGGTTTACAACACCAAGCCTAAGGGACCAAAATCCTAGATTAAAAATATGGCAAAAGACAATTAAGGCAAGGTCAACTTCACTCTCTGTGCTGATCCCATACCCTGATTCTTTTACCATCTCTTAATAAAGGCCATTGAGTTCAGACTGAAGAGAAACAGAGAGATATTAATGGTCACAGCCTACTTTCCCAAGGGCCAGGGAGATGTGGACCTCATGCTTTTCTACTATTTTGACTTCTCCCAGACACACCATACCTTCTGAAACACCAGGGGTAAATTCTGATTGCTGATGCATCCAACCAATAGATAACAAGCATTATCACAGTAACAACATAACAGTAAGTTTTCCTCAGAATTACTTGCTCTGTATATTTGAGTAATGCCTTCTCAATATCCATTTGCTCCTTTTTATTAAAAAACAGAACTCTTTATTCAGGGCAGCCTACCCTGCATATTAGGGGTAGCCATATTCAGAGCTAAGAGGGGTAGCCAGTTAAATGTAAACAGAAGTCTAATAGATAAGGCTATCAGGAAAGCTGTTTTCCTTCTAAGAAGATAGAGATTCAGCTATCATACACAGTTTTGCCTTTGCTCTTTCCCCCTTTTCCTTGTCTGGACCATGGATGCAGTGCCTGGAGCTACAATAGCTACCTTAAACCTACAGGAATAAAAGACAAATAGTAAGAAAGACAGAAAAGGAAGATTGGATCAGGACTGCTCTTGAGCAACTAAACCAACCCTGGGATGCCAATCACCAAACTTGTAAAAGGAGAAGGGAAAACTCCTTATTTGTAGCCAAACACTCCTAAGTGATCTCTCTCTTTAACTCTGAGAGCCAACGAATTCTTTCTCAGGGCGAATCTCTGCCATGCAAAGTTCTCACCTTCTCTTACCACCAAGAAAGGCCCTGTTGAGAGTTTCTGTGGCCATCTCAGTTACTTTTGTTGTCCCTCTTTTCACTCTTTTTCCACAGGTAGTTTTGTTTTCCATGGAAAGAGGTTGAGAGTCACACATTCTTATTCCACAGGGGGCGCTTCCACTGAAGTTGAGGGAACCCAACCTCAATCTAATACACAGACTCCCATTATCTATGGCAAAAGTAGAAAAATAGTGATTTGAAGGGGAAGATAATGTCTGTAGAAATATTTTGTGTTGGCCTGCTCAGTGTTTTAAGGCATCTGAATCCATTGCCAAGAATTACAAGTCATGGGCTTCCCTGGTGGTGCAGTGGTTGGGAGTCCGTCTGCCGATGCAGGGGATGCGGGTTCGTGCCCCGGTCCGGGAAGATCCCACATGCCGCGGAGCGGCTGGGCCCGTGAGCCATGGCCGCTGAGCCTGCGCGTCCGGAGCCTGTGCTCCACAACAGGAGAGGCCACAACAGTGAGAGGCCCGTGTACTGCCAAAAAAAAAAAAAAGACAAGTAAGAATATTTTTCATAATTTCTGTATTTCCAGCATCTCATGAAAAATCCAAAGAACTGACAACACTGGGCCCTAATGGCAACAACTGACTAAAGTAGCACCTTCTCCATTGAGAAGGGAGTATGTACTTTCCAGATTACCAGAGTTCCCAGCTCTCCTCCACATGGCCCGCTGTCTACTGACTGTGCTCCCTACAGCCAGTGGCAGGGGGTAGGGTGGCGGATGTGCTGCCTGGCTGCATCTCCAAAAATGTGTGTACATATTTGTCAAAACTCATTGAACTACATACTAAAGTGTGTGCATTTTATTGTTTTTGTTTCTGTAAAAGGAAGGAATGTTGAACAGATTAGACAGTAAGCATGTATGTCAATATAAGTAAACATTTTATGTATAAAATATTAATCATGTCTAATTTATTGGTCTAAAAAAAAGGACAAAACAAAATATTGGACCAAACGGCCTGTTGTTGGCAGGCATGGGAGGAGCATTGCTTGGAGTTAAAATGTACTAACATCCATGTTTTTTGTGGAGGAGGGAGATTAAGGTATTATTTTCAACTTTAGGCTGTGTTATGAAAGAAAACTGTACTGATAACGACTTAAAGAATATTACTTGAGGGACTTTCCTGGCCGTCCAGTGGTTAAGACTCCACACTTCCACTGCAGGAAGAACGGGTTCGATCCCTTGCCAGGGAGCTAAGATCCCGCATGCCACGCAGCATGGCCAAAAAAAAAAAAAAAAAAAAAAAAAAAAAAAAGAAAAAAATAGTACTTGATATATAAATTCAAACTGTTACAGGAAAAGGGAGTGGAATGTGAAAAAGAATAAAATACAATAATTTTACCATAACAATCATAAGAGAGAAAGAGAGAGAGAGAGAAAGAATTAGAAGAATAGAAAAAGAAGTTTGAATAGAAATGAAACAGTAAGATGGTAGAGATAAATCCAAATATATATAATCTCATTAAATAAACATTTCTAAGAAGGGTTGAAATAATAAATTATCAAAAGATATACCAGAGGGGGAAAAAGATGTACGAGGCAAAAGAGTAGAATAAAGAAAGCTAGGATAGGGGCTTCCCTGGTGGTGCAGTGGTTAAGAATCTGCCTGCCAATGCAGGGGACGTGGGTTTGAGCCCTGGTCCAGGAAGATCCCACATGCCGCAGAGCAACTAAGCCCGTGCACCACAACTACTGAGCCTGTGCTCTAGAGCCCGTGAGCCACGACTACTGAGCCTGAGCACCACAAATACTGAAGCCTACAGGCCTAGAGCCCATGCTCTGCAACAAGAGAAGCCACTGCAGTGAGAAGCCCGTGCACCGCAACAAAGAGTAGCCCCTGCTTGCCACAACTAGAGAAAGCCCGTGCACAGCAACGAAGACCCAAAGCAGCCTAAATAAATAAATAAATGTATTTATTTATTTATTTAAAAAAGAAAACTAGGATAGCAATATTACTAAAAGATAAAAAAGACTAAGACAAAAAGCATTATTAAGGCTAGAGATGGTCACCACAGAATAAAGGCTAAATTCACCAGAAATATATAGTAATTCTAAACTTGCTTGCATATGTATATAGCCTTGAAAATTCAGCAGTGGAGGAAGAGAGAAACAAACAAAATATAGAAAACAAATAGCAAAATGGCAGACACACAGTCCCACCTTATCAGTAATTATATTAAATGTAAATAGATTAAGCACTCCAAAGAAAAGGTAGATATTAGCAGAATGGATTTTTAGAAAATGATCCACTATATGCTCTCTAAAAAACACACACATTAAATTCAAAGGCACAAAGAGTAAAAGGAGAGATCAATGACCTAAATGTATGAGCTAAAACTATAAAACTCTTCAATGAAAACATAGGGATAAATCTTTGTGACCATGGGTTAGGCAATAGATTCTTAGAGAAAACACCAAAAGTACAATGTCAACAGAAAGAAATAGTGAAACTGGAATTCATCAAATTAAAAACATTTCTGCTTCAAATGATGCTATTAATGAAGTAAAAATTAACCCACACAATGGGAGAAAATATTTGCAAATTATATATCTGATAAGACTTGTATCTAGAATATATAAAAAATTCTTACAACTCAACATTAAAAGCAAATAAATCAGTGCTAAACTTGGTTTCTGGTTTCCCAAGTAAGGAACTTGAAAGTCACCACTACATCCTAACAACAGGTAAAAAGCTGAACAGACTGAAAAATCAACAACTTTTCTTAGATACGTAATAGAGAGGCGAGGACACAGGACAAACCGCTGCCCCCATGACTGGAGAGGCAGACAGGCAAATACAGGGAGTCATGGCTCACTAGAGCTGACTCACAAGTGAAAACTGCCGCGGCGGTGCCAAGGTAGGAAAACCCAAACTGTAATTGACAAATTGCTCGAGGTTCAGTGTAGACAAGACCGAAAATTAAAAACTCCAAGGGGGCCCAGTCATAGAGAGAACCCCGTGCTTTTGTGAGTTTTACATCCAGGAACTCAACCAAGTTCTCACAGTAAATGTTGGAGAAAAATTCTATAAAAAATTAATAAACAAAAACCTCAATTAAATAGAGTTAGGGGACCAGAAGGGGGAGCTCCTGTGCCCTGTGAAGATAGCAGAGCCCAACAGGAAGAAGAAAGACTCCTATTCTTTCCTGGCAAAGACTCAGCCAATGAAAACACATGGACTCTTTGTTTATTATAACCCTCCCAACTTCCTTTTCCTCTCTGTAAAAGAGTTCTCCTTCCCTTGCCATGCAGGACTTAGCTTGCTATGGTCGCAGACTTCTGAATTGCAAGTCTCTGCTGATCCCAAATAAAACTATCTTCCCTGAACAAATATCTGGCAGTCTGTTTGTGTCAGGTCAGCAATTCCCTTGTTCTTCTGGCAAGGGGAGAGGAAAAAGAAACCATTTAGAAATATGCCAGACATTCTGTTTTTCTTTCTTGTTTTTTTTTCTTTTATTGACTATTATATGTAGGTATAGTTTATTTTTTCTTTTAACATCTTTACTGGAGTATAATTGCTTTACAATGGTGTCTTAGTTTCTGCTGTACCACAAAGTGAATCAGCTGTATGTATACATATATCCCCATATCTCCTCCTTCTTGCGTCTCCCTGCCACCCTCCCTATCCCACTCCTCTAGGTGATCACAAAGCACCAGGCTGATCTCCCTGTGCTATGGGGCTGCTTCCCACTAGCTATCTATTTTACATTTGGTAGTATATGTAAGTCCATGCCACTCTCTCACTTCGTCCCAGCTTACCCTTCCCCATCCCAGTGTCCTCAAATCCATTGTCTACATCTGCGTCTTTATTCCTGTTCTGCCCCAGGTTCTTCAGAACCATTTGCTTTTTTTTCTTTAGATTCCACATATATGTGTTAGCGTATGGTATTTATTTTTCTCTTTCTGCCTTACTTCACTCTGTATGACAGACTCTAGGTCCATCCACCTCACTACAAATAACTCAATTTCATTTCTTTTTATGGCTGAGTAGTATTCCACTGTATATGTGTGCCACATCTTTATCCATTCATCTGTCGATGGACACTTAGGTTGCTTCCATGTCCTGACTATGGTAAATAGAGCTACAATGAACATTGTGGTACATAACCCTTTTTGAATTATGGATTTATCAAGGTATATGCCCAGTAGTGGGATTGCTGTGTCATATGGTAGCTCTATTTTTAGTTTTTTAAGGAACCTCCTTACTGTTCTACTTAGTGGCTGTATCAATTTACATTCCCACCAACAGTGCAAGAGGGTTCCCTTTTCTCCACACCCTCTCCAGCATTTATTGTTTATAGATATTTTGATTATGGCCATTCTGAGTGGTGTGAGGTGATACCTCAGTGTAGTTTTGATTTGCATTTCTCTAATGATTAGTGATGTTGAGCATCGTTTCATGTGTTTCTTAGCAACCTATATATCTTTTTTGGAGAAATGTCTATTTAGGTCTTCTGCCCATTTTTGGATTGGATTGTTTGTTTTTTTGATATTGAGCTGCATGAGCTGCTTGTAGATTTTTGAGATTAATCCTTAGTCAATTGCTTCATTTGCAAATATTTTCTTCCATTCTAAGAGCTGTCTTTTTGGCTTGTTTATGGTTTCCTTTGCTGTGCAAAAGCTTTTAAGTCTCATTAGGTCCCATTTGTTTATTTTTGTTTTTACTTCCATTTCTCTAAGACGTGGGTCAAAAAGGATCTTGCTGTGATTTATGTCATAGAGTGTTCTGGCTATGTTTTCCTCTAAGAGTTTGATAGTGTCTGGCCTTACATTTAGGTCTTTAAGCTATTTTGAGTTTATTTTTATGTATGGTGTTAGGAAGTGTTCTAATTTCATTCTTTTACATGTAGCTGTCCAGCTTTCCCAGCACCACTTATTGAAGAGGCTGTCTTTTCTCCATTGTATATTCTTGCCTCCTTTATCAAAAATAAGGTGACCATACCTGTGTGGGTTTATCTCTGGGCTGTCTATCCTGTTCCATTGATATATATTTCTTTTTTTGTTTCAGTGCCGTACTGTCTTAATTACTGTGGCTTTGTAGTTTAGTCTGAAGTCTGGGAGCCTGATTCCTCCAGCTCCGTTTTTCTTTCTCAAGATTGCTTTGGCTATTGGGGGACTTTTGTGTTTCCATACAAATTGTGAAATTTTTTGTTCTAGTTCTGTGAAAAATGCCATTGGTAGTTTGATAAGGTTTGCATAGAATCTGTAGATTGCTTTGGGTAGATTAGTCATTTTCACAATGTTGATTCTTCCAATCCAGGAACATGGTATATCACTCCATCTGTTTGTAACATCTTTAATTTCTTTCATCAGTGTCTTATAGTTTTCTGCATACAGTTTTTTTGTCTCCTTAGGTAGGTTTATTCCTAGGTATTTTATTCTTTTTTTTTGCAATGGTAAATGGGAGTGTTTCCTTAATTTCTCTTTCAGATTTTTCATCATTAGTGTATAGGAATGCAAGAGATTTCTGTGCATTAATTTTGTATCCTGCTACTTTACCAGATTCATTGATTAGCTCTAGTAGTTTTCTGGTAGCATCTTTAGGATTCTCTATGTATAGTAGCATGTCATCTGCAAACAGTGACAGCTTTACTTCTTCTTTTCCGATTTGGATTCCTTTTATTTCTTGTTCTTCTCTGATTGCTGTGGCTAAAACTTCCAAAACTATGTTGAATAATAGCGGTGAGAGTGGACATCTTTCTCTTGTTCCTGATTTCAGAGGCAGTGGTTTCAGTTTTTCACCATGGAGAATGATGTTGGCTGTGGGTTTGTCATATATGGCCTTTATTATGTTGAGGTAAGTTCCCTCTATGCCTACTTTCTTCAGGGTTTTTATCATAAATGCATGTGAATTTTGTCAGAAGCTTTTTCTGCATCTATTGAGATGATCATATTGTTTTTATCCTTCAATTTGTTAATATGGTGTATCACCTTGATTGATTTGTGTATATTGAAGAATCCTTGCATTCGTGGGATAAACCCCACTTCATCATAGTGTATGATCCTTTTAATGTGCTGTTGGATTCTGTTTGGTAGTATTTTGTTGAGGACTTCTGCATCTATGTTCATCAGTGATATTGGCCTGTAGTTTTCTTTCTTCGTAACATCTTTGTCTGGTTTTGGTTTCAGGGTGATGGTGGTCTCACAGAATGAATTTGGGAGTGTTCCTCCCTCTGCTATATTTTGGAAGAGTTTGAGAAGGATAGGTGTTAACTCTTCTCTAAATGTTTGATAGAATTCTCCTGTGAAGCCATCTGGTCCTGGGCTTTTGTTTGTTGGAAGATTTTTAATCACAGTCTCAATTTCAGTGCTTGTGATTGGTCTGTTTATATTCTCCATTTTCATTAATATTGTTTGATCATCCTGCAGTTTATTTTTTCTCTAACCCTTCTTCAGTATTTCTTACATGGTCATAGTTCTTCCGTGTACATCAGTCATTTACAGCTCTAAAAATATTAATCTCTTTTTTTCTTAATTGTGATCAAATACACATAACATAAAACGTACTATCTTAACCACTGTTATGTGTACAATGCGGTAGCGTTAAGTACATTCACACTGTTGTGCAACCAATCTCCAGAAGTTTTTCATCTTCCAAAACTGAAACTTTATACTCATTAAAAAAATTATCTTACATTATAGGTTATTACAAGATATTGAATATAGCTTACTGTGCTATATAGTAAATCCTAGTTTCTCTCTATTTTACATATAGACTTGCAAATACTTTCTCCAATTCCATAGGTTGCCTTTCCATTTTGTCTAGACAAATACTGTATGGTCTCACTTATATGTGGAATCTAAAAGAAAGTGAATTCATAGAAACAGAGATGAAAACGTTAGCTAACCTTTTTATGGTAATCATTTTGCAACATATACATATATCAAATCATCAAATCATACACCTTAAACTTACATATGTCAAATATGTCTCAATAAATTTGGAAATAAAGAGAAAAAAAGAAAAGTAAAAAAGAAGAATAAAACATTACTTCTGGTATCCGAATATTTACAGGCTAACTGGGAAGGGGACAATGCATGCCTTGAAAATAATCAGCATGGGAGTAAAAAGAAAGGAATGATTTGTGTCATTCCAATGCTGAGTTAGTGGATTTTGAGATAGGCAAAAACAGTGTGGATCAGAAAACCACAGAAGTGAGAGGAATGGCTCTAGAGTTGTCAGTAAAGAAGGTATTTTCATCAGTAGTCTTTTGTTTATGATAGAAGTCCTACTCTAGGTGTTTAAAAAATTATGTGGAGAAAGTTTTTTCATTTGTTCACACAGTTAAAAAAATTCTTGGAGTCAATCTGGCTTAAAGAAAAACTGGGTTTGGGGGCTCAATGATATCATCCAGGTGTTCCCCATGTTTCTCCATCTTGCATTGCCCACATCTCAGCTCTGCCTTTCCTTATGCTTACATCATTATCAGGCAGACTCTTTCCACATGATGACAAAGATGGTTATCTGCACCTCCAGGCTTAACAAACCCAGCAGAAACAGAGTGACATTTATTTCCTAATAATTCTATCGAAGTCCCACGTGTGGCTCATTTTGTCACGACTTGTGTCACCTCTCCATCTCTAAATCTGATACAGTGCCTGTTTGGTCTGTCCTGGGTCATATATCCCCCTCTGGAACTGGGTGGGGTATGGGGTAGGGGTTTGAACTCTGCTACAACTCTATTGATTGAGTTAAGAGGAGTTGGGGTTTCCCAGAGGAAAATCAGGATTTTGTTACTTAAAGAGGGGGAATAAGATGTTGGGCAGTTATAAATAGCAGTTGTTTATTTACAGTGTCTTGACAAAACATAGCCCCAGATTTGAGTCACTTACAGACTCTTTGGGAATAGAAGATTGTTAGAGGGAGCATTTTTCTTCCTTGTGTCTTCCTTCCAAACTTGGTCTATAAAAAGAGGGACTTTCACCCCTTCATCAATATTGAATAGAGCTTATGCTCTTTTTTCCTACCTCTCACTCACTGTTTCTACCCAAGAGGAATGACTTACATGTTTGGTGAAATTGGGAAAAACGATTGAATTTGGTTAGTTCAGACCTGCCTTCCCCCAGTGTGACAATCTCTAGGTCCACGTGGCTGCAAATGGCATGAGCAATGTGGTAAATGCACTGAGACTAGGCTTCTTTGTTCTTTGTCTTGGTACCAAGTCAGTCCAGTTTGATGTGGGAGAGGGGCAAAGTGACAGCCATTAGAATCCCATTTGTGGCCACAGATCCAGGCCACATTCTCCAGTCAAGCCTTAGCAACAATAAAGCTGATTTTTTCGTCTCTGACTCCTTATCTATTTTTCAGATGTTTCTAAATGAAGGTGGTCAAAGGGATATGACCAACCCAACTGGAACTGGTGTGCAGGGGTAAGAAGTATACCAAGTTGGAAATCAGGTGACCTAGGTTTCCAGACAAGCAGGTAGGCCATGTCTCTTCTCGGGGATTCAGTTTTCTCATTCATAAAACAAGTGAGTGAGCTTTGGAGAGCTCTAAGGTTATCTCCAGATTTAGCATGTCATGATTATCACTGGGCGATAACCTGAGTCCTGAAGGCAATATATGATTCAGATTTTGAAAGATAAAAAAGTGAAAAGTTGGGGAGAGGCTAGCAGGGATGAAAGCAGCAAAAGAAGAGTTAGCATGGTAAATATGAAGAATAGAAAGAGGAAGGACTGATTGTCCAGCCCAGGCATTTGCAGACTGATTCACCCTGACAACCATTATAGTTTACATAATCACATGTAGGAGGAGTTTCACTGACGCATGTCTTGAAAAATCTTCTACTGATCTGATGAGCTTTATGATCCGATCTTAATAAAGGTTCCAAGCAGGAAGATGAAAAGTATCACTAAATATACTTTAAATCTCTATAATTCCTATCTTAAAGAACAGCAAAGGGATGGGATCATGGACTAACCACTTGTGATTACGTTTTTTGCCTGGATTCCTTGTCTAATGAACATAGCAAGTTTTTTCCTTAGGCTCCATTTCATGAGTTTAACATTCATTATATCGGCTTCTCTGACCTTGTCCTGTCTTTGATTCTGATTCCAGATCTAACATGTCACTGTTATCATTGAGCAATGATAAGAAAGCAGAATAAAAGATATTATATATAGTTATATATAATATAATACAATGTATTATAATATATAATATATATCATGATACAATGTATTATAATATATTATATATCATATGTATATTAATGATATTGATAATATAAATATAATAAATGAGTATTAAAAATTTAATATAAATATAATATATATTATAATATATATATGATATAATCTCAGCTTATATTTCTTGCTTACTCAAGTCCTGCACCTAACAGCTCTGAGGAGCCCATTTGGGTACATCACACTCATTCACCGGAAAAGCTATGAATGTGTTGATCATGTCTCATCATGTCTTCATATCTTCAGGCAAAAGTTCTGCCTTCCTAACCTAGAATCCTTCTGGCTGGTACCAGGGTATATTCAGAGACATCTTTTATATTCGTCTTTAGTATTTTTAATTATTGATTTAATGGTTATAAGAACTCTTACTTGAGGCCATAATCATCATTTGAAGGAGAAATAGTGGCAAGGAGGCATTTGTTCACCAACAGAACATATTATTAAGTTGGGAGTTCTTTCTGAAAAAGACAGCATCTTACCACTGTAAGATGTGTGGAAGGGAGGGCCTGACCCGCTATGTAGCCTGACCTGATACTAGAACACTTCCTAAGCTCCAGCCAAAGCTATTTTCAAAAAAAATTTATTGGAGTATAGTTGATTCACAATGTTGTGTTAGTTTCAGATGTACAGCAAAGTGAATTAGTTATACATATATCCACTCTTTTTTAGATTCTTTTCCCATATAGGTCATTACAGAGTATTGAGAAGAGGTCCCTGTGCTATACAGTAAGTCCCTATTAGTTATCTATTTTATATATAGTAGTGTACATATGTCAGTCCCAGTCTCCCAATATATCTCTCCCTGCCCCAACCCCAGGTAACCATAAGTTTGTTTTCTACATCTATGACTCTATTTCTGTTTTGTAAATAGGTTCATTTGTATCATTTTTTTAGATTCCACATATAAGTGATATCACATGATATTTGTCTTTCTCTGTCTGACTTACTTCACTCAGTATGACAATCTCTAGGTCCACATTGCTGCAAATGGCATTATTTCATTCTTTTTTATGTCTGAGTAATAGTCCATTGTATATATGTACCATATCTTCTTTATCCATTCCTCTGTCAATGGACATTTAGGTTGCATGTCCTAAATGTCCATGCAATCATGTCCTCCCAGCCAAAGCTATTAAGTGTTCATTATTTACCATGATCCTGGGCTGTAGTCTTTGACAGTCCTAGTGACTAGCACTCCCCCAGCCACTTTCTGAAAGAAATCAGCCCCAGGATTCTTCCTGCATAAAGTTGCAAGAGCCTATGCCATATACATTGAGAGCAGCTAACCCTAGGAATAGAGTTAGCTCCAGCCATGATATGTTGAACAAGAGATTTGCACATAATTAAGGATAACTTTATCTAAGACTGTTTGGCTTGAAACACTGCCTTATAATAGTGTCCTATATTAAAATGTACTGGTAACAAGGGCTAACATCTATAGAATAGATGTGAAGACTATCAGTCCTTTTGTGGCTTATTGAGAAACCTGGTCTTACAGGTCCTATAGATGTAGAGGAGGTAGAGAAGAAGAAGGAGTCTCTAAGGTTCTGAATGAAAGCTGATAATCATCCAAGTCTAGGGATTACTGGGATCTAAAATACCTTTGTGGATAAGATGATAAGTTCCATTGAGAAGCAGTAGAGCCTAAAGGTGGGGTGCAGACTCAGGAGCCAAACTGCCTGTGTTTGAAGACTAGCCTGCCAATAGATAGCTATGTGATCTTATGTAAGTGCCATCAATTCTCTGTACCTTAATTTCTCCATCTGGAAAACTGGTATAATAATGGTATCTGCCAGACTGAATTGTGAGGCTGCAACAAGTTTGTACATGTTAACGCTTAGAACAATGGCTGGCACATAGTAAATGCTCAAAAAGACAAAAGCTCTTAGTATTATTTTATCCTGTTTCTTAAGTGAGGCAAAATTACTTGTTGAGGTGCTGTGTTTCTTTTCCCCCTATTTTCCCTTTCCTGTATTCTAAAGAGGACTCCAGGTCCTTTGTTCTCTCTTTCCTGGGGAGAGAGTGGGTTGGGGTTCAGGGCCTAAAGTCTGTCTTCCTAGCTTTTGTTTACCTGGAATCCTGAGCCTATTGTAAGGATTGTGCTCAAAGGAGAGGAAGGAAGTAGTTGACTTTAGAGTAGGCAGAAGGACTGTGATTTCTCCAAGCCTTGGGAAGAACTGACGGCTGCTAGTTTGGAAGTAGTAAGGATCTGGGGCCCCTTCCTGGCAGAACCCCTGCGGGTGATGTATCTGTGGTCAACCTTAGGAGGCTAACTAGACTCTAGGTACTGTGGCTTTCACCTAGGCATGGGAGAAGTGTAACTGCTTGCTTTTCCAGTACCATGCAGACTTGGACTAAAAAACATGATGGCCTGAGGATTAGAGATACTCTTCCTGTTTGACACTTGCAATGCAAATCTCCTGATCCTCAAGAGGGAAGAGAGCTCCAGGAAGT
Organism: Orcinus orca; assembly: GCF_937001465.1. Lineage (NCBI taxonomy): Eukaryota > Metazoa > Chordata > Mammalia > Artiodactyla > Delphinidae > Orcinus > Orcinus orca. The sequence goes on from NC_064580.1 coordinate 114,384,256, forward strand.
GACTGGAATTTAATTTTTTGCAATTCTGGAAGTGCAGAGATGTGGTGTTGAAATAAATTTGATTTAAAGAGAATAAAGAAATATAATAGTTTTTGTATACTCAAATCTGAGGAGTACATCGAAACCAATTACACAATAAACCATTATTACCAAAAGTAATTTAGTTTTTTATAGGGTCTTTTTTGTCATATTAGAAAGACTAAATGATATATAATTTTGTGCTAAGAAATAAATTACAAAGAAAAGATCCTTAAAGGGAATGAGAGGCCAGAGGGGTGGAGTGGGTAGCATCAAGGATCTCCCCACTTGAAGTCATTGTTTGTAATGGTGGACTCATTGATGAAGGTTTCCTTCAGAGTTAAGGTCAGGCTTTGGGGCACATGGCATCTGTCACTTTAGAGTATATATTAGTTTCCTAGGGCTGCTGTAACAAGGTACCACAAACTGGGTAGCTTAACACAACAGAAATTTATTCTCTCACAGTTCTGGAAGCTGGAAGTATAAAATCAAGGTATCATCAGGGCCATGCTTTCTCCAAAACCTCTAGGGGATAATTCTTCTTTGTCCCCTCTAGCTTCTGCTCTTTGCTGGTAATCCTTGGCCTATCTTGGCTTACAGATGAATCATTCCAATCGGCCTGCATCATCACTTCCATGAAGCTTCTTCACTGTAAGAAATGTCTTCTTCCTTTGCACTGCTATGACATCTAATTCTCAACTTTCTTGTGGTATATATGTTATAGCACAGTTATTTATGATTATTTCTGTAGTAGGCACCTTTTCAGTTGTCTGCTCAGACAACCAAATCTCTTCCTTGGAAATAATAGTACAAAACAGCAAGGGAGAGTTCTGTCTGCCATATTCATAGTACATGATCCTTGGCCCCTGATCGTAGCTCATTTGATGAGGGGTGGACAACTGACCAAATTGAATCAGTAAAATTCTCTCCCTAGGGAATTTGAAACTCAGGGATTCTGGTGAGTCTTAGTGCTTTTGATTAAACTGAAGATATGTTAACCCAAGCATTGCTAGGACCAGCAGAAAGCTCAGAGAAACAAAGAAAGTTTTTCTGAACAAACGAGAATGAAGTAGAGGTGCAAAGAGGGATGGCTGTAGTGTTAGGAGAAATTAGAGGGAAAAAAATCAAGATGTTGGCATTTACTACTTACCTTCTGTTGCTTTCACCAAAGTTCTACAGGAGAGGAATTAACTCAAACTAGACCTGAGGAGGTCTGCAAGTAGATATAAAAAGAGATACAGTATTTCTAAGATAAGTACTTTCTGCCTATAGACTGTAGTTTAAATTGACTGATTGTCCCATAATTTGGAGCCTTACAGGATTGTAAAAACCACAGGCTCCTGTATCTCAAAACTGAAGCTGGCACAATCAGTGGCAAAGAATGGCAGGCACAGCAGAGGATACAATTAGTGGTCTAGGCCTTTCTCAAGCAGGTTCTGTTAAAAAATCCTCTGCCAGACCAAAGGGAAAACTCTGTTGACAATGACCCAGATATGAATGATGTCTCATCAACCAAGGTTATTTTAGGCCTAGGGAAATCCAAGTGCAGAGATGAGTAGATAAAAAAGAGATACTTTAAAAAAAAAAAAAGAAAAGAAAACACAGTGGAGCATAATAATAGGGCCTGGAAAAATTCAGATCCCCCTGGTATCCCCCAAGCACCTACTTTTATCAAAAGGAGAGCCAATACCTCAGATGCCTCTTAAAATAAAGGGGAAGATTAGCTGTGCCTCTGCTACCCTAAGGTAATTGAGGGACTAGGGGACCTCGGCAGAGTCCTAGGGCCTGTTGCTAAACTTAAGACAGAAATTTCTAGGCTAGTGTGAAGATTCAAGGACGTGAGTTGACGACAACTCTTCCTTTGACTACCACCCCATGGAAGAGAATTTAAATCAAATCTATTGTGGTAGAAGGTAGAATTTTAATTGCCTACCCCAACATCTATTTTCTCCTTCTTTAGTAACAGATTCCCGGTTCTTATCTGGGCATATTGCCATTTGGAATGAAAAACTAGACAACATTTCCCTACCTCTCTTACTTAGACAAGGCCATGCATTTAAGTTCTCGTTAATGAGACATAGGCAATAGTGTTTTGTGGGCCTTCTGAGAAATCTGCTTAGAAGGGAGGAGGCTTTCCCTTCTTCACATTTCCCCATCCTACTGCCTGGAATGTGGATATGATAGCTGGAGTTCTCTCAGCCATCTTGGGCCATGAAGATGACAGCCATACCCTAGGGATAGTGGAACAGAGAGCCAAAAGGAAGTTGTGTACTTCATACCAGCTCTGGATGATTTACCTCCAGACTTATGAAGGAAAGAAACTTTAATCTTGAGTAGGACACTATTCTTTGGGTTGTTATCTTATAGGAAACTAAATTTAATACTAAGTGATATATCTACTAATTTTAAGGAAGTACATTGCCAGACAAAAGCAAAGCCTGGCCAAAACAAACAAACAAAAAACAAACAAACAAAATACCCAAAGGCCTATGATTTTTCAACCCCTAAGGCAATCCCCAAGTCACTGAACTCACATCTACAGGAAGTGAGTTGCTGAAATGGTACAGTCCCCAGAAGGATAAACCTTCCCAATGCCCCTTTCAGGAGTAGCCAAGTAGGAAAATGGACAAGGGAGATACTCTCAGAGAACAGAATCTGAGATATCCAGCTGGTTTGAACAAGAACTCACTCTATTGCCAAGTCAAGGAGCTCTTACTATTCATGTATATGGTACATAAATGGATATGATATTGTTTAAGTAATCTTTGTATATTGTATCAATTTTTTTCCATTTCCAAATGGGAGGTTTTATTTAGTTCATCCTGTTTTCCCTCTAAGGAACCAGCTCTCTCTCTTTCAATCCACAGGTTTGAGCAGAGATGTCCCATTCCCTGTCCCATTCCCTGGTTCAAAGAGTAGGTGCATAAACTCTAACCTGGCTTCAAGAATGGGCATGTGATCTAAGCTGGTATAATCATGTGCCCAAAACTAGGCCAGTGAACCAGCCCTTGGAATTACAGTGGAACTATTGGGAACAATGCACTCTCTTCTTCTGGATTGCTAATCTAGTGAGATCTAAGTGTGGACCTTCCAGTGATAAACACAGAGCTTGAGCACCAGCATACAGCTGTGCCTGAAACTAAACCATCCATGGACCTTTCAACTATATGACCTAATACATGCCCTCCTTTTTTAAACCAGTTTATTTTGAATTCAATCGTTTATAATCAGAAGAACTCTGACAAATAGACACCCATATCCTCGTAATGCACCCCTGCCCCCATTATACTTATGCTAAGAATCATTTACTGATAGTAGCTTGTGGTTTTTTCTCAGGGCTATTGGTATTTTTCCCTTCCATATTTATTCTTCCTTGTCTGATCTGCTTTTTTTTTTAAAAAAAAAAAAACATCTTTATTGAAGTATAATTGCTTTACAATGGAGTACAATTGCTTTAGTTTCTGCTGTATAACAAAGTGAATCAGCTATACATATACATACATATATCCCCATATCTCTTCCCTCTTGCATCTCCCTCCCTCCCACCCTCCCTATCCCACCCTCTAGGTGGTCACAACGCATCGAGCTGATCTCCCTGTGCTATGCGGCTGCTTCCCACTAGCTGTCTATTTTACTTTTGGTAGTGTATATGTCCATGCCACTCTCACTTTGTCCCAGCTTACCCTTCCCCCTCTCCGTATCCTCAAGTCCATTCTCTAGTAGGTCTGCATCTTTATTCCCATCTTGCCCCTAGGTTCTTCATGACCATTTTTTTTTTTAGATTCCACATATATGTGTTAGCATACGGTATTTGTTTTTCTCTTTCTGACTTATTTCACTCTGTGTGACAGTCTCTAGGTCCATCCACCTCACTACAAATAACTCAGTTTCATTCCTTTTTATGGCTGAGTAATATTCCATTGTATATATATGCCACATCTTCTTTATCCATTCATCCGATGATGGGCACTTAGGTTGTTTCCATGTCCTGGCTATTGTAAATAGAGCTGCAATGAACATTGTGATACATGACTCTTTTTGAATTATGGTTTTCTCAGGGTATATGCCCAGTAGTGTGATTGCTGGGTCGTATGGTAGTTCTATTTTTAGTTTTTTAAGGAACCTCCATACTGTTCTCCATAGTGGCTCTTCTGATCTGCTTTTAAGCCACACGTGAGAAGCCAACTCCCATCCTGTTTGTTGATGCTGCTTGTTTTTAAGCATTGCCTTGTGTAAAGAACTATTCTGGATAGTCCTAAAGGGAGAAAGAATAGAGGTGAAGGCTTGGAGATGCAAAAGACAGAGAAGGCAAAATGGGAGGAAGGTTTGGAAAACTTCCTGGGAGACCTAGAAGACCAAACAGGAGGAAGGGTATTCAATTAGGAAGCTATTGCTATTTTGTTGTGCACTCTGTACCCTCTCAGTGCTCTGGGGGATATGGCAGAACCTCGGAAGGAAATGACTGGGTGGTACAATGAGGGAGGCAGATCCTAAGAACTGTGGCTCCCAGTCTTGCAAGTGGGATTCTTATGTCCAAGCTTAGAATAGAAGTAGCAGTGGATTCATGTGCTTTTTTTTTTAATTGTGGAAAAATATACATAACATAAAATTTGCCATCTTAAGATGAATAAAGAAAAGGTTATATATATATATATATATATACATATATGTATACATATATAATGAAATATTACTCAGCCATAAAAAAGAAGGAAATCCTGCCACTTGCAACAACATGGATGGACCTCGAGGGCATTATGCTAAGTGAAATAAGCTAGACAGAAGAAGACACTGTATGATCTCACATATATATGGAATCTGAGTACATTGAACTCATAGAAGCAGAGAGTAGAATGGTGGTTGCCAGGGGCTGAGGGGTGGGGAAAATGGGGAGATGTTGGTCAAAGGGTACAAACTTCCGGTTATAAGAAGAATAAGTTCTGGGATCATAAAGTACAACATAGTGACTGTAGTTAATACTATATTGTATGCTTGAAAGTTGCTATGGTAGTAGAGCTTTCATGTTCTCACCATGACAACAACAACAAAACGGCAATTATGTGCGGTGAAGGATGTGTTAATTAACCTTATTTTGGTAAACACCTAGCTATATATATGTGTATCAAATCATCACATTGTACACTTTAAACTTACACAAGTTATACAACAACTATATCTCAATAAAGCTGGAAAAAATTTACTATCTTAACCATTTTTAAGTGTACAGTTCAGTGGCATTTAAGTTCGTTCATGTTATCGTGAAACCATCACCAGCATTCACTTCCAGAACTTTTTTCATCTTTCAAACCTGAAACTCTGTACCCATTAAACAATAACTCCCCAGTCCCTGGCAGTCACCATTCCATTTTCGATCTCTCTAGGTGCCTCATATAAGCAGTATTTGTCCTTTTGTGACTGGCTTATTTCACTTAGCATAATGGCCTCAAAATTCATCCATGTTGTTGCATGTATCAGTATTTCCTTCCTTTCTAAGGTTGAATTATATTCCATTGTATGTATATGCCACATTTTATTTATCCATTCATCCATTGATGGACATGTGTTGCTTCCACATTTTGGCTATTGTGAATAGTACTGCTATGTACATGGGTGTACAAATATCTGAGTCCCTGCTTTCAGTCAAGTCATTTACTTTTAAAGAAACATGAAAGCTTGGATAAAGAGCATATTTGTGGCGACTAGTGTGGACATAAGACCAGAATACCTCTCTCTGAATGTTTATGGCTCTGCAAAACACTCAAGGTCCTTGAATGAGCATCTGGGGTAGGGGGCAGTGGTGGGGGAGTTTTTAATTCTTTACCAGTCCATCAGGTGGGGACTCAGAGAAGATTAAATTTAAATTGGAGAAATAGGGAAATTCCTTATGCCCATTTTGTAGAGTATTTTCATAGCTGCTATACTGATTTGACTAAATTTTCATTACTTGCTGCAAAACGAGACTTGACTCTATTTTCTCCTCTCTTAGTCTATAAGGTCTTTGCAACAGAATCCAAGTCTGAGCAGTTTCTTTTTATTCCACATAGGAGAAGTATCACACACAAAAAAGGTTAATTGAAAAAAAATAAAAAGTTTAATTGTATGACATGCTCCTAAGCGATCAGTGATAAATCTCAACTCTAAAGCTATCAGAGAGGACAAAGGGCCATTCTATGATCTTTCATTCAACATAGGATACTACTTTTTAAAAAGTGTGGTTACATATGTTTATAGCGTAAAATTTTAACAACTTTAAGTGTACAGTTCAGTGCACTACATTCACAGTGTTGTGCAATCATCACCACCATCCAGATCCAGAAATTTTCCATCATCCCTAATAGAAATCCTTTACCCACTAAACAATAACTCGCCATTCCCCGCTCCCCCTACCCCCTGGTAACCCCTATTTTACCTTTTGTCTCTATACATTTTCCTAATCTAAGACCTAATGTAAGTGGAATCATCCAATGTTTGCCTTTTGTGTCTGGCTTATTTCACTTAGCATAATGTTCTCAAGGTTCATACATGTTGTAGCATGTGTCAGAATTTCATTCCTTTTAATGGCTGAATGTATTCCATTGTACATATGTACCACATTTTATTTATCCATTCATCTGTTGATGGATAATTGGATTATTTTCACCTTTTAGCTATTGTGAATAATGCTGCTAGGAACACTGGTGTACAAGTATCTGAGTCCCTGCTTTCAAGTCTTTTGGGTATATACCCAGGTGTGGTATATACTGCTAATTCATATGGTAATTCTATGTTTAAATTTTTGAGAAACTGATGAACTGTTTTCCAAAATGGCTATACCATTTCACATGGCTACCAGCAAAGCAGAAGGGTTCCAATTTCTCTACATCCTCAGCAACACTAGTTATTTTCCATTTTAAAAATTATAGCTATCTTAGTGAGTATGACGTGGCAGCTCATTATAGTTTTGATTTGCATTTCTCTAAGATGATGTGGAGCATCTTTTCATGTGTTTATTGGCCATTTGTATATCTTCTTTGGAGAAATATCTGTTCAAGTCCTTCCTTTGACCATTTTTGAATTGAGTTATTTGGTTTTTTGTTGTTGAGTTGTATGATTATGCTTTTAAAATCCCTAAGTTAGGTGCTGGAAATATAGCAATGGGTAAGACACAGACTGTGTCCTCAAGAAACTCACAAGCTAGTGGGAGAAGCAGACAATATTCTAATGCAGTGTGGTGAATCCAGTGATAATTGTATGCTCAAGGTATTATGAGAGTTTCAAAGAGGGGTACACTAGTGGAGGTGGGAAACAGACGTGGAAGTTTTCTTGGGCGATATGGTACTTAAACAGAGTCTCAAAGGATGCTAGCCAGGCAAAAAAGGGGTGGGGTGCACATTCAGGCAGAAAGGAAGTGATGAGCAATGGTTTGCAGGCATAGAACAGTAGGGGATGTGCTGGAAACTCCAAGCATTTACCTGCTGTTGAAGTGGCAAGTCCAATGTAGGCAGTGGCAAGGGATGAGGCTGGAGAGCTAGACAGGGACTGGTCATGCCAGATGTTGTAGGCTGTTGTAAGGTGTGTTTATGCTTTATCCTGAGAGCTATGGAGAGTCATTCAAGGGTTTTAAGCAGAGGAGTTATATAGTGAAACTTGTGTTTTAGATCAGACCTTTCCAATCTTTCTTCATATTCCATCATGGTATACATAGCATGATGAGATTTGTGTGGCATTCTGAGGTAGGTGTACTTGCAGCTGCATGCTGCTGGAGATGACAGGACCAGACTTTAGCTGCCCCAGGTCCAACACAGCTGTCTCAGGAGCTAAGGATGGGAAGGTGTTTTAGATAGATCATTCTGACAGTCACGTGAAGAACAGATTGGAGGAAAACAGCACCGGAGGCAAGCTATCAACCAGGTATAGTAGGGATAGAGAAACTAACTAGGAGATAGAACTGATGGGACTTGCTAGATTAAAGATAGAGGGTGGGGGAGGAGGAGTCAAAAGTGATTCCCAGGTTTCTCGCTTGGACCACTGGGTGGAGGAGCAGCATATTTAAGAGGGAAGATTATGATTTTAGGGCTGGATGTAAAGATTTGATTTACTTTGAGATGACTGGCTGGAGATGCCCAATAGATGGTCATTATGTTCTTATTGGCTCTATTGGCTATGGAGAATTGAGCTGCAGAGACCAAGAATCCAGTTCAGTGTGGAAATTCTTATGGGAATGACTATACCAGAGATCCACCTTCTTTGAAAAGTTTTCCATTCCACAGCCTCAAAAGGGCAACCTTTTGTATATGCCATGTGACTTCACACTTTGTCCACAGCTGCGTGTTATAGGGAGAAACATTTGACTCATCATTCAAATGATCTCTCATGAGAATCAGGCATTGGGGCCCCATGACTTAGTCAGTTTGGTGGGGAACCAAGCTTGAAGGTCCAATAGATCCATCATTCTCAAATTGCATCCCCAGATTATCAGAATCATTTGAGAACTTGTTAGAAATTCAAATTCTCATACTTCATCCCCTAGCTACTGATTCAGAGACTCTTGAATGGGTCCCAGTAATATATGTTTTACAAACCTCCCTTCTGGTGCAGGCTATCATTGATAGAGACTCTTGGGATAAGACTGCCATTCTGAGAGGAACCCTGATGAATCACCCAAGTGCTGATAAGTAAGCAGAGGAAGCTGGTTTGCAGAGAGAAGCAGGAGACTGAAAAGAGACAGACAGACAGATAGACACAGAGAAACAGAGGCAGAGAGACAAAGAGAGGAGAAACAAGCTACCTGATAACTTCCCGGTAACATGAGTCCCAGTTGTTCTTCCTGCAACTGGAATTTGTGAAATTTCCCTGCATCACTGCATAAATCCCTTTTATTTGAATGGGGTTTTCTTCTTTATAATAAAAATGCCCCGATTTCTTAGTCGATTATTTTTCCAAAAACATATTGTGCATTTACTGTGTGGCCACTGTACAAGACATCATAAATGATAGCAAGGTCGGGCTTCCCTGGTGGCGCAGTGGTTGGGAGTCCGCCTGCCGATGCAGGGGACAGGGGTTCGTGCCCTGGTGCGGGAAGATCCCACATGCCGCGGAGCGGCTGGGCCCGTGAGCCATGGCCGCTGAGCCTGTGCGTCCGGAGCCTGTGCTCTGCAACGGGAGAGGCCGCAACAGTGAGAGGCCCACGTACAGAAAAAAAAAAAAAATGATAGCAAGGTCAGCAAGGGTTATTGCCCTTGAGAGGCCCCGTTTAATGTAGGAGGAATATAGATAATGTTAGAAGCCCTGTAGGGGAGGTGGCTGCTGAGATTTGAGATTACTTGGTAAGAACTAAATAAATACAGATCTTCCTTAACTTACGATGGAGTTACACCCCCATAAACCCATTTGAAGGTGAAGATATCATAAGTCGAAAATGCACTTAATACACCAAACCCACCAAACATTGAAGCTTAGCCTAGTCTACGGTAAACGTGCTCAGAATGCTTATATTAGCCTGCAGTTGGGCCAAGTCATCTAACACAAAGCTTATTTTATAATAAAGTGTGGAATATCTCATGTAATTTCTTTAATATTGTGCTAAAGGTGAAAACCAGAACAGTCTTATGGGTCCAGAATGGTTGTGTTTTGGATGGTCACCCTCGTGACCACGTGGCTGACTGGCATTGTAAGATCAAAAAATCGAAAGTTGGGAACTATCTGTAGTAGCTGCATCTCAGTGGTATCTAGTAAGGTCAGAGGAGACTCCAAGGAAGAGGCGATAGTTGATATATACCTTGAATGATGAGGGCAAAGAAGAGGAGGAAGAAGAGGGGAAGATGTTCCAAATAGAGAGAAAAATAGCACAAAGATATGGGAACCGATGGGGTGCGTGTGGGAAACGGTGAGTGGTGTAAGGGCAAATTCAGATTAAAACTAAGATGCTTAGTTCTCCTTGTTGAAAATAAGTGAGGAGATGTCTCCCATTTCTTTCCAAATTTCTTTCCCTGTCCCTTACAAATGAATGTAAATCTCAATAATGGCTAAATCAACCTCTCGATAGTCTCACAACTCCGGGATGTTTCCTCAAGGATCTGGGAGCCATCTCTTTGAAATGCAAACATCAAGGGGGATAGAGCCCCATCTTTCAGTTGCTGTGGGAGTTTAGGAGCCTAACTTCCCTGGGCACCTTGCTCCAATTTGCAAGAGTATCTTTGATAAAGATATGATAAGTTTGTTTCTCCTACAGATAAAGTCAACACAGGTGGCCTCCCCAGTGGATGAGAAAGTTAGGATGAACTCTGAATGACCACAGGTGCCGTCAAGTCCTCTTAGTTGAGGACTAGTTATTGTTTACCCCGAAAACAAGTATGGAATGGGTTGTATCTGTTTGATTACATGAGGGGGGTGAGATTCCTTTCTGTCTCTGCAATCACTTAGTGGGGTGCCTCTGATGCTCATCCCATTCCACTTTAATGTTCATTCAATAATAAAAATGTTTTCTTTCATGACTACCTTTGTGGAGAGGATTTGGGCATTGGAAGATCTCATTTTTTCAATTTCCCCAACAGAGGTTTGGTTTGTCTAGAGTGTACAGGTTACAGAAGGCAGGGGAGAGATGAAACGAGAAGGTGAGCATAAGGCCAGAGCACAAGTGTGCTATGTGAGCAGGTCAGTGTTATTCCACAGGCAGGGGGAGGAGCTATGGGAGAATTTCAGTCAGGGAAATGACGTAATGTTCGACCTTAGAAAAATGACTCCAGCAGTAACATATAGGGTGGGTTGGAAGGGAGAAGGGTCTAGTGTCATAGCACTGCATGTGGACACAATAATAATTGAAAAATACTAGTTAAGGGCTTTCTTAGTGTGTTACTACTCATAGGTTATTCTTGGACTGGCCTTTCCCTAAGCCCCCTATGAATATCTGGATTTTTGTTTTGTTTTGTTTTGTTTTGCGGTACGCGGGCCTCTCACTGTTGTGGCCTCTCCCGTTGCGGAGCACAGGCTCCAGACGCGCAGGCTCAGCGGCCATGGCTCACGGGCCCAGCCGCTCCGCGGCATGTGGGATCTTCCCAGACCGGGTCACGAACCTGCGTCCCCTGCATCGGCAGGCGGACTCTCAACCACTGCGCCACCAGGGAAGCCCTGGATTTATATATTTTAATCAGGGACATTTCTCCAGGATGTGGAGAGTAGTGTCTTCAGGAACTAGACTATCTCTGATGATTTCCATCAGGAGAAGAGGAGTTGCTTATTACAGTGGTCTCTGCCATTGGCTGGTGCTGAGTTTATGATAAACACTTGCTTGATATTCAGTGAGGTCCTATACACCAGCCAAACTGCGGTGTGCCGGTTAGCTCAAATGCCTCATTTATTGGCAACCCCTGCTGGAAGCCCCCAACAGTTACCATTGATTCATGTGAGTTCAGGCTTTCCTAGTATAACAACCCATAAATGGATTTCGGCACCTGGGACTTTGTAAACAGAAATTGAGAAGAATCAAAACACTGTGAATGAACTACATACACATTTATTAAATAGTTAACAAAGGCACATCAATAACCACTTACTATATATATATATATATATATATATATAAAACACAGATATGATTCTTAACTTCCAATTTCCTCAACAAAGAATTGTCCGACTCTTCAGGGCACGAAGGCTAAGGGCAAAGTCTCAGTCCTGACCTTATTATTCCCCGCCCTCTTCTTGAGAACTGCGTTGATCTTCAGAGTTAACCATCATTTTCTGTAGCCATAATGTCTCTAGGAGCATGCTGGCTGCAGAGACTCCTCAGGTTCTTTCTCCATCCTCAGGTCCAGTTCACGAACAGGCTGTGTCTGCTTTAACAGGTGCTGTCGCTACTGCTTGCTGCCATTCATCCAGTTACTCTATGATTTTTCACCAACTTCTCTCTTTGCACTCGGACATGCATGCTGTGCACTGAATCACTTATGGGGTGAAACCTCCCTCTCTCTCATCAGGAAAATCTCTGATTTTTCTTGCATCTATCCGTTTTGCCCCAGGTGTCCTGCCTGCCTTTGCACTGCACTCTGTTTACGTGCAAAACACGAAAATGCTGGGCTGACCAGAACTTCCTTCTCATACCAATTGCTACATCCACTTTGGAATGGGGCATCTATTTGAAAGGACAGGAATCAAATCTCTGTTCCTTTCACAAACCTCACCTTTCTGTCTGGGTGGCTGCCCTTCTTATCAGTGGAGCCCTTGGCTTTTGTTCCCCAGACTCCCACTGTCCTCCTGCTGAAGGGAGAAGTCTAAGTCCAGGCACAGAAAGGAAAAGCTGGGAGGGCTCAGTTAAATGGGCACTTCTAGTACAGGGAAGAGTCAAGTAAAAAGTCAGAGTATGTTGGATATTAGCAAGCACAGGCATGAGGCTACTCCAGAAATGTGACCATTTGTCAGGCCCATCACTCTGTTATGCTCTTTACTACAGAGGTGGACCATGGCGTGGATTCAGGTCTGTGGAATTCGGGGATGCTCAGTATCAAGTCAGTATTTTAGGTTCATTATGGTATCAGAACTTTCCTGACAATAACAAAATGACAGGAGCCTTCCTTTTTCGGCCTTCTTGATGTGGTGAATGACGGTACCACCCCTCCATGGGAATTTGGTTGCTGGTTAAATGCTGTGATTCAAGTGCCCAGATTTTTGCTTCACTAAAGCATTTCTCCGTCATCTACGCATGTGGCCGTCTGATATTTGAACACTGGAGAGTCATGACTTTTTAAATACAAACACTCCCAGGAGGGGCCGTGCATTAAGCACTTCTGGTCTATAACACCTTAGTGTGATTTCTCTTAGCAGCTATGAGCTGCTCTCCATAGCCTGAGATGCCCACCAGGAAAGTTCTGAAGGAAAAAAATCCATTATGTATCTGGGGAAGCAGGCCTGATAAGCTGCTACCATGGGGCTTCTAGAAGGCCAGAGGCCACCATGGGGATGAGAAAAGGAGGGGCTTAAAAGGATGCTGGGAAAAGGCTGAAAAGTGTCAAGGTAAACTTGGTTGACATCTGGTTTTGCCCCTGAGTCAACTTTCTTCTGACCAATAGAAACTCCATTTTGATGACCATGGAGAATGCCTGCCCTGAATTCTTCCTTCTATCATTCAGCAGCTTCAAAGAGAGGGACATTAGCTGAATTATTTAGAGGCTAAAGACCTCTTGTAAATGTCTATATACTGAACTGGTTTTAGTGCTGGAATTATGAGAGTCACAGAAACATATCAAACACGTCAAAGGGCTCAAAGTTGGCTAATCAGGAGATGCCACAGCGGGAACCACACTTAGAAATAGTCAAGCAGGGCACAAAGGGCAAGGCAGCTAGTAGCTCTGTATGATTCAGCTGATATTGGACAAGGACCCAACCTCCTCCCTGGCCCTTTTTACTGTTCTAGACACGTGAATAATACTTTACTCTGTTACAACCTCTCATCCAAAGTCTCTTCACATCACTTTTCTATCAGCCTGACTACTGAACAGCAGCGATATGGAGAAGTTCCTGATTAGTGTTTTTAAGTGTTTACAAATCTGACCGGATAAAGAATTACCAAGTTACATTTTGCTTTCTTTAAAGAACAAAACCGATTATCCGTTCATTCCTGTGCCATTTGTTGGAGATAACCAATTTTAAGTGAGATAAAACATTTTAATGGAAAAAGTCATGCATCCCGTTGTTATGAGACCATTGATGCCCATCTTGAAAAGAATAAAATGAATGACACTGGTTTCATATGTTACACTCAACATGCAGGATAGAAATGAATAATAGGAAAATACAAACTAATAATAATAATGTATCTTAGAATATGCCTCAGAATTTCTGAAGCACAATAGAAACCAGTAAGCGTTATCACAAAATTTTTAGTGTTCTTTTGCTAAAATATAAGTGTGTCTTTCTTGTGTATACATCTAATACAATGGATGTATTAGCTATATAATTCAAAATACTGAAGGTATATATTTAGTAATAAATTTATTCTATGTATGAAATATAGCACTGAACCAAATCAAATCTTATATTAGAATTACTATTAGGATTAATATACTAGAAGACAAATAGCTTTTAGGTGAACTCGTAATGTGTGAATATGGATTCATAAAAAAAGACAAAACCAAGAAATTTACACATTTTATTGAAAGAACAAAAAATAAACAACATAGAAATAGCATACTAAAATGAATTCCATAATGCACACTTCTAAACACAAACAAGCAGTACAGCACTATAACTTGGGGAAAAAACACCCCAAAATCAAAGCATCTGCCCTATTGATAGCAGTTGAGGGAATGAGCTATTGCATTTTGGAGGCAAAACATTATGGGAACAGTTTACATTTATTAAATACAGTGATCATTATTTAAATCTATAAGTGTTGCACAGGGCTAATAATTTTCTTATTGATAAGTATTTTTAAATTGGCATTTTTCTGCCCAAAATATGTGCTTCCATTTTCTGCATTATACTGGATTGTTGTTATACAAATGCATAAAATTAGCCCTTTAAAAGAGTATATTTTGGAGCCTCTTTTAAAGAAAACTTATTTAAATTATTGTAATTTGGGGGCATGTCACAAATTGTTCATTTTCTAATAATTAAAGCAACAACAATAATAAAAGGAAACTTATTTTGAAAAGGGCAATCCCAGAGTCCAATGATATAATGGTCATGTAATTCTCTCAACTGCTAGACACAAAAGACACAGCAAGAAAATAATTTGGTTTCCATCATTAACAAACAGCATCTGTATACCGGAATAAAGCTTTGGAATCATGCAGTTCTGTGACAGATCAATGTTGTAGGTTGTGTGTTTGGGGAGAAAAGAGCACTGCTTAAAGTTGGGTTACTTTTAGGTCTTGTTACAGGGTTTTTTTTAAAAATTAAAGTAATAATGATATACCTGTGACTTATTTCACAGTGATATGCTATAATTGAGGATGGGTTCTATTTAAAGATAAAATTCCTCTGGAATAACCCTGCTCTGGAGTATTGATGGGTGGTTCTCTTTCAGGAAAGAACAAGTGGAGGGGCTGGAAACTGAATTAGTCAAACTAAATCCTTTCCTGGGCTTAATAATAGAGGTCCTTTCATTCTCTAATTTTACTTACTTAAAAGACAGCACTGTGTTTAAGCTCCAAAGAGTGTGACATAGTGGCTGTCAGTATGTACCACATGCCATCAATTAACTGGTTATCTTTTGTGATGCTTCTAGGTTCATTCTTACTATTTCATAGGTGATTCTGCCTGACTTAAAATCTTACTATATTTCTATTGACCTTATGAAAATATATTCGTGTGGCTTATAGTTTCACAAGGAAATGTCAACACAAGAACATGGGTTAAGTTGGGGAAATATGTTGGTGATAAGGTTAAAGTTGGAGTTCCTAACTACAGAAGGAGTGAATGCTTACATTTTCTATCAATGGAAATACGGGTCAGATGGTCAGGCTGTTAGCTGTATGGCTGACTCTATGTGGTTATGGGCTCAAGGGGGGGGGGGAAAGGACATTTCTAACCAACTGGCCCTGAGCTATTGGACAACTGTAAGGCTTGGATTGCTTTCTGGCTTTGGCTTATTTTCCTGTCTCTGTAAGTGAGAACTATCAAAATGGGTAGCAATAGTAATAACAACTCCCTCAATCCCAAGATGGGCTCCTTCTCCAGGGCAAGGACAACAGGCCTCAAGATGGGAAGGACTCAAAGCCCTCATGGTGATCTATCCTTAAACCTTTCTAACCTCGACCTTTTCTAGGCCTCATCGCCTGGAGGCAACAAAAAGATAAATGGTGATCTGTAGGTGATGTGGGAGCTGAAATTGGCAGAGGTGATCTGATTGAAACATTCTTTTACAGCTCTGATGTACACAAGATTTCGGCTAGTTCTCTTCTGTTTCGTTAAAAGAGTAGGAGGCTGAAGTGGCACAGTGAAGCGCTGTCTCATCTGGTAAAGGTAAGTCAGAAAACAGCCGTTTCTAAAATTGTGCCAGAAGCATTTTTTCCTTTGCTGAAGGGAATGAAATGCTCTGTGCTGGCCATACTTAACTGTTCAATTACACCTTTCAGTAGTTGCCAATTTGGTTTCGGCTTCTGGATCTTGAAGGGGAAATAGTGGCAAATGTTAGCAATTTGTCACTTAAATACATATTGATCGATGTAACCGATATATCTCAATCGACCATTTTCTGTGAAAGATGAAATCTATGTAGATCAGAATGGGAATATCCATCTTGCAATTTACAACTCCTTGCAACCATTGAAAAAAGACCTCAGCCAGAAACCTGCTGCCTGTGTGTGTGTGTGTGTGTGTGTGTGTGTGTGTGTTTACAGTGAGGATTAATTTAAAAACAAACGATCTCTGCTAGCAATCTTGCTAAAAGCTGAAGTACCTTAACTTTTGTTTAGTGCCGTTAGCTCAAGTTGACGTGTTAAACTGTAACCAGTCTTGTCTTATGACGAGCCCTAGCAAACTAGAAAGCCTCCACAACAGCAAAGCAACATCATGTTTTAGTTAAGTCTTGTAGCAAAAAAAAAACAAACCCTTCTTCTCAAAGCCTTAGAAATAACTCTCTCTTACTAACTTTTCCACTATTATCACAGACTTCTTATATCAAAAAAAAAAAAAAGCTCCAAGGATCGCTCTCATGGACTATGTACATAAGTGCAAAAAAGGTGTGTCTCACACGTTCGCACCCTAACTGAGACCATCAGTTAACTGCAGCATATGTCTCTTCAACACTGTTATGGGGTCATTCCACAGTATCTGTATGGATGGTTTCACAAAGATGAATTAATTTAATCTGTGCTTTTGTCATTCTTTAACCCTCATTTGGATAGATTTGTAAAAGAGAATTTTTGTAGCTACAGCTATGCCACTTGAATAGAATGATTCTGAATAAGTAAGGTTATGGAAAGAGATCGGGGCATATTATAAATACGATTGTGTTTTGGAGTCTAAATACTGTGGAATAACCCTATCCACACAACAAATTCTATCAGCTCTAAAGCCTGATTCTAGAATCCAGATGTTGTAAACTTTTTGCTCAAAAAAGTCACACAAGGACACAAATTCAGTTTTCACATGGGAATTTGGATTAAAAAGAAAAATCCACCATATCTATTTCTGAGCTTTGAGCTGTATCTGCTACATGCTCACACTGTCAAAAACCACAGAGTTTACAAGTAAAATTTTCACGCACAAAAAAATGTCTAAAGGTAGCCATGTTGTAGGTTTGTTGCTAAAGCAACAACTAAATACAATTAGTTAAAAATTATTATTTGTATATAAAGTTAAGTTTGTTCTTCAACTGTGAACTGTAAGGAATAGTTATGAACTATACTCTATACCTTGTTGTTTTTCAGTGTCAGTTGAGGACCTATCTAGGCGGGTTGAATGCCTGTAGTAAAATCTTAAAGCTTCTCTAACTCTCCTTCAAAATTAAATTCATACTAATGATACTTAAAGATATGAAAAGGGAATAAAATAAAAACTTTAAAAAGTAATAAGAAAAATGAAAACGTGGCACCAGTTAGTGAGTTGGTGCCCAGAACCTCTATTTGTCATTATATTTACAGTTTGATTAGGCTGTCAACTAAACTTGCAAAAAAACTTGTCATACTCTTTTACATAGTGTTTATTCTATTGCCTTTGACAGGCACTGGTAAAATTAAAAATGAGGCCACTATCTTCCTAAATCTATTCAACAGAATTGGGAAATCATATTTCCCTCAATCATATTTCCCTATTTCTATTTCAAAGTGTGTGAAATGTAGAAGAGATCAAAGAAAGAAGATTCCAGTTTCAATTCGTTCTGTGCATCACAGCCTACCCTACAGACTGAAATAACTTGAAAACGTGTGGCTGCATTTTACCTAAGAGCATCCTCATGTACTCTCCAAAGGAGTGGAGGAAGGACCAAATAACATTCCAAGTAGCACACAGGCCTTCCCTACGTACTATTTAATAAAATTTGATGTCAATGCTGTCCTTAATCAGACATCACTGTGCTTACTGGTCATGCCATGAAAAAGAGATTCATGTTGTAAAGATTAATTTTATTTGGTTCCTGCTGATGGTAAGGAGGAGGTACTTGCTTTGCCCCCATTGGAGAGCTGGTGAGCTGAGGCTGCCCATTAGTGAACACAGCCTAGTGGTGGAGGACAACACTTATGGCAAGATCAAAGTGCTTTAGCGTGTTCAGAAATGGATGGCAAAGACTGATGGAATAGGGAGAGGATAGCTTTTCATATCATGATTAACTACAAATTAAAGACTCTAATTTAGACAAATGCAATGAAATGCGACAGCTAGTTGAGGAATCATGCTCCAATTGCAAAAGCAAATACTGCACGGATTTTATGAATCCATTTAATTTAAGTTTCTTAATCCTCTTTAGAATATACTTATGTTGTGGTCACATAGTGCTTTAAAAAATCTGACACTACTAAAACCCTCTTAAAAGAAAACCTTTAGATTATTTTCTCTGTATACATGACCTGTTTTATCCAAGTTTCAGCACGCTTGCGTATTTTTGCAAAAGGCTGAGAGGAATGGACAAAAACAATAATTTTGGATAAATAAAAAGAGGCCCTTGTAAATTAAAAAGCTTATAAAATGTTAACTAAGAATCACAAGTGATTAGAATTTTATATATACAGTCCATCCAGTAAATTGTTGTTTAGAGTCACTGATTAGTTTTGTGACTTGTCTTTTTCACCAGAAATTTATAGTCTAATGACTTCTTTTCTTTTCTTGAATAAAGATCACTTGAATAAGTCATTGCACAACTAGTTAAAGAGTGCTATCTTAAAATTGCATTTTTGTCAAAATTCTTTCACCTCTGATCAAAACCTTAGTGCTTTGAGTTTTCTTTCTTTAAATTCACTCACAAAGCAACTTTTAAAATGCCAACAATATCAAAAATTGTTGCACCAAAAATACCACTACCCTGAATATCTCTCACTGAACCTCTTACTAAAAAATACATCATTATTCATATCTTCCAGTGCTTAAGGCAACATGCAAACAGCTGTACTCTAGGTTTACTGTCCATGTACATCTTTGTCAGAAGTTTAAAAAGTTAAGTGAGACAGTATGCTGTATCAAAATGTGAAATGACAAAAAAGTTCATTTCACACTGAAAATGTCTCTCTTTTAAGGAATATATCTAGAGTAGCTCAGGTGCATCCCTCCTGGATTCATGTGATCAAATCTGCCCTTCCTGAGAGGCACCAGCACAGGTTTTACAAAACTCAGTTCCAAACACAAGTAATTTCACAAAGGCATATTCTACTTTCTTCTCTAGCAATGTCAAGATTTTGGGAAACAGAAATTAAGTAGTTCAAAGGACCAAAAGGTAAAAGTCAAGACACCTCTTGCTCTCTAACTCCAGACAATACTGTTAGCAGATGACAATGGCTCAGTACAAGCAAGACCATTTAGAAATCCCTGATGATCATGATTTGGATTGATAATTAAGATCAACAGGATATCAGCTACTGAGGAGTTAATTTTGCTCTTTTGTATTCTGAGCCAAAATGATCTGCTTTGGGATGGAGTCTCAAATGTTCTGAAGCACAAACAATGTGAAAAAGGTGAACAACCAGGAGTCAGGAGATATTTCTGGGTCCAGCTGCTACCAAGTAGTTAGGCAGCCCTGGGTGAATCACATGCCCTGGCTGTGAAAAGGTTTTGCCAGTTCCACTGTTCTGTGATTCAAACACTACTAGCCGGCTTAAGGTATCCTAAATCAGATTTTCCCTTTGCTTGTCATTTTCATGAAGGAGAAAAATAAACTTGGTATGAACATCAAATTTGATGATTTTATACTTTCCAGTGAGAGAACACATATTTAGTAGAAAATATTAAATCTATCTAAATCAATGCAAACTATCATATGGTTCTACCACTGATTAATAATAGTAACTTTAATTACTGAGTAGGGTGGAAGAAGTATGTGACATACCATGGGAATTAATTGCTATTTTACTTGGTTATACAATTATTTCAAAAGTATTAGTAATGTGAATTCAGGTCAGCTCTGTGGAGTGTAGCCACTCTGTCTCATCCAAAGGGTGTTACAAACCTCTCTATTCGTCTCTATTATGATTTTCAAAACATATAAAAACAAAGAAATCCAAACAAACAAAAAAAGAGGCTTGGTTATGATATGAGAGATTCTGCTGTTAATAAAGTTTGGGAAGGGCAACACTTAACATATCACAGGCACTTGCTCCTTCACTGAAATGTTTAACAAAACTGGAAACTCAGCTGAACTGAGGCTAAAGACAACTGTGGACATCCTTCTTAGAACTTTTAAATAAATCGAAGAGTAATTTCAAATGGCTCCCTCCCTCCCTCCCCAGTCCCGCCATTTCTCCAAATCTATACTCAGATTCCAGCTGTGATGAACAGAAGAGACTGTCCATTTGGGGAGGAAAGGCCTCACTTGGAACCAATTCTCCTTCACCCTGACTGACTTTTCCAGACTGCATCTTACTTATTATTCAAAGAGTAGTCTAAAGAGCGTGAGCCATTTGCATTCAGAAAGTGGCACTTGTATCAAAGGTTACATTGCAATGGTTTTTACACACTTTCCTCCAATATGTAAAAACTAGCTCCAAGCCCCCCTCTCTCTGCTTAATTTATAACCTGTCATTAGAATACCTTTAAGCTTCCAAGAACCAATTTTTCAGCTGAAAATGACAAATGGCTCCGTTTTAGACACTCAACCTAGAAGACAGGATCCTTGAGCCACAAAAAATGTAATGGGCACTTTACATAATTTTTAGTATATACGCTGAGAAATTCACTTAAAGGTAAATTCTAGTTTTTCAATCTACTTAAGGAGTGAAATTCGGGTTAATGTTTTAAGAAGTTCCCTGTTATTTTCAGGTAATTATTTCTCTCTCACAAAAAAAATCCAGTAATGTGATTGTACTATGCAAGGTCAGATCTACAGGTACAAATTATACACGTGCACGTTTATGAACAGGTTTTGGACACACTCAAAAGTGAGGCCTTTTAAACGTCTGCCTCCAGAAAACTACAGAAATATTCTAGAGAGAGAGAGCATATCAACATTAACCTATCATGTTTTTCAAGCACATGTGTTTCTGTTTCCCATTAATAGCATTTTAGTTAAAATCAAACACCACACATTACAGCAAAACACTATAGTATGTAAAAACCTAACACAACACACCACAATACAATACAATGCAATACAGTAATGGGGAAAATGGTATTGGATATATTTGTTACATCCTGAATCAAACCAACAGACTACTGTGTAAACAAAATGGTAAGGTAACACTTCCAAACAGACTGAACATTTATCCACCAAGAATGCACAATAAGCCAGCAGTCCACTGTAGAGATTCACTCAGCATAATGGTTATTGGAAAATCACAAAGAATAGTGTGATAAATTACAAAATGTTATGCTGTTCTACCTAATAATTCAAATAAGATAGACAGATGGTAGTTGTTAGTTTTCTGTTGGTGTTTTAACATCTCCATTGATTGTTTGATGCTTTGTTTTTTATTCGAATTTGTTGGTTGGTATGTTTGTTTTGTTTAATATATTGACTGCACCATGCTTATTGTTGTGTTGGTAGAAGAGGACATACGTGAATATACATAGAAAGGCCATATGGAGGTTCTCACGGAGAGATTCTGATACTCCATAACTCTGTTGTTCAGAATTTCAACTGAAATGGAAGAAAAAAAAGAGTGAGAAATATTGGAGGGTTATTGAAGTAGGGGTCAGGATACTTGGTTCTTGTTCCAGTTCTGTGTGTGAACCATATGCCAAGATATTCCCCACTCTGAATCTACGAAAATCGAGCTGTTGGAAATGCTCACTAAGGAGTTACATAGCATGACAGTCTGATAGTCTATGGTTCTCACTGAGTGACAGTGTGGACAGTTGCCCTAAGTTAACAGAGATACACTCGGTTGTTTAAGGCACTGTCTACACCATGAACATCCACCCATCCATCCACTTCCTCCAACAAGCATATATTGACAAAACATACTGGATTCCATTTTGAAATATGCAAATATTAAACAAACTTTAAACTTTTTATCTGTATGTTTTGGAGCAGTGCAGGAATAGCCTAAGTGTGAATTCTCGGTATACAGTATTTTACAAAATTACATTTTTGCACTCTGGAGAAATTTTCAACATCTGTTACATATTGCAATGATTATGATGTGCCAAATACCTCTAAATTTTCTAATGGAATCAAGTAAAAAAGAATCACTATTCCCAAACATGTTCTGTTGGAAAGTTAAATATATTTGACCACTTTTGTTTACCTTGATGTGAAGCAGCCCATGAGAATCAGGGAAGTGTTTACAAAGCCTATTATTCTCCTGTTCGTTGCTATTCCCAACTTGCCACTATCCAAAATGATACCCCTGAAAACTACTACAATATACAGCTACTTCAGTTATTCCGTGTACTCAAAGATGTCTTTTTTAAAACGCTCCTTATGATTGAAGGGACCTGTTATCTAATGTACAGCTATCTATATGCTCTGTCCAGAACAGTAAGTCTTCTGGGCCTGTGTGTCCTCAGCAGGAAAGAAATGCTAGCCAGGTGCTGGGGAACTAGTCCATCAAGAGAACAGAACTGTTGCCTTCTTCAACCAAGTGAAACACTCCAGGTGTGAGAACTTCAAGCTTTCAATGACTAATGGATGCAACTCAGAATCAGTGTATTTGTTTAATAACTCCCTATAATTATTAATTAAGATGCCTCAGCGTCTTGAGTGACTTTAAAAGTCACATGTTCCAAGTGAACAACTGCTCAAATTAAGTGTGTTGCCATTACAGGCTCTGGACCAGGCAAAGGAAATCAAAAGTGAAGGGGGAAAAATCCGAAAACAACAACAAAAATTACCAAAAAAAAGGTGCCATGATGTGAGTGAAAATAATGATTAAATTATTAAATTATGTCACTCAAAATTGAAAACAGCTGGAGCAATTCTGCTAGACTTACATGGGAAGCAACACAAAGTGGCAGAATGTGAAAGCGCTATTTTCCATAATGTCTTTAGAAAAAGCATACTGCCTACTGTCTTTAAGATAACCATCTTAATCAAATTGTGACAAAATTACTTTGCTTTATTTCAATTAAAATAAAACAAAGCTAGAAAAATGTTAAAAGATTAAAATTCAAAATCGATCTGTGCCTTTGGCTAACCAATCATATCCCTTTAATAATGGGAAAACATTTGGGAATTTGTAAGCTCATTGGGAAAATACAATACCAGCTGTCATTTTCATATTAAAAAATCGCATATTTGCTGTCCATATTTCATTGTGGAAAATTTGGAATGCTTAAATCAAGCTCTAAGTTATAAGCAGTGCCTATTAATGAAAATATTTACCAAAGTCTTTAGCAAATGCAACTGTGTAGATAAAAGATATAACCTACAAATATTATATTAATACTTAAAGAGACTTACTGTTCTACTGGTAACTTCTACATCTGTGAAACAAACATGCTGCTATTCAGTTCATCTATTGATAATGGGGGTATCTATAGTAGTAAAAAAGATTTTAGATTAAAATAGTTTCTTGAGAGAATTCCATTTATTTTGTTCACTGCTTGGACATGGTAATCAATAACCGTAACCAATTTCACAGAAAAATTTAGACATACTAACCATATCCAATAATAGTTAACTTTGCAAAAAGCACAGGTTAGAATGTGGATTGTTTCCCCAATGGATTAATGCTCTGTGTCCTAAATGTTTATCATACTTGTAATTGAAACAGCAGTGGAACTTGCAGTCTTTAAGAGTGGTTACCACTTTAACAAGGCAAAATGGCCATAATATTACACAATAATTATTCTAAGTATCTCCTTATAATTTCAAGACTCACCCCAAATTCATAATTTGCCTTGTGACTGCCTGTAAAAACCTCAAGCAAATGAAAATTAAAACAACACAAGCACATCTCATGTCGGTATGAGAAGGAATTTCGGATGTAATCACTGGGTAATGATAAGCGTATCTGTGCCTTGGAAAGAAATGTGTTATCTTTCTTTCCAGTAGATCTAAAGGTAAAGGTGATGATAGTACTAAGTGAAAGTTCAAACGCAATAACCAAAAATGGTAGTCAACTAAAATAAATTCTCCTCTCAACCAATGAAGAAACATTTAAAAAATATTCAGTATATACCTTTGAGGATTGGTGTGGTAGCAACAACTATATATATAAGATGTCAAGAGTGACATCTGTAACCAATTAAAAAAGAACACTCTGCTGACTCATCTCAGGATGAACAGCAAAGCAGGAACATCCCTCTAGAATATACACAAAAAGAGAAATTCTAAATGTAACAATGGCTAAAGAAACACTTAAGAATAGGGACTAATGTCTCTCACCAATCCCAAAAGCATATACTGTGCCTTACCAACACACCGTAGTTAGCTAGGTCTGAACAGGTGAAATAAATGGCCAAACCTGATTGATTGTAGCTGTTGCAGCGAAGGGAACGCTGGTGGCAGGTGGTGTTGCTGCAGACACAGTGGTAGGTGTAGCACCGTGCATCATGGGCACTTTCAGTAGGAAATCATGGAAGCAACACACGAGGGGGTGGAGCATTTACGTAACCGTGACATACACGATGGAATGGGGCGTGGCAGGTATCACAGCAACAAGCCATGTAACATCATCATGATGGATACACCAGGGTGCAACATGCAATCACAGTCAGTGCAAAGCAACACAGCATGGAAGGGGGAAATATTTAAAAAGAGAAAAGGGGAAAGCCAATTATAGTTACCATTAAGGAAAATGGAATCATTCTCAACATTTAGTTAGTTTTTGAGCAGAATCACACTGTAGTTGACTTCAAGGGCCAAATTTTCAGAAGGGGTTACAATGGGTACCTATGACAAATCTGAGTTTACCAAGGCTATCTCTGTGGACAGCTAGTCAGGCAGAAATCGCTATGAACAGCTAGTCAAGCAGAAAAGTAACTGGGCTGTGCATTCAGAACGGGAGTAGGGAACTGTGAATTGGTGTTTGGTTTCGCTAACTCATGACAGACATGAGTGCTGTTACTGGATTTGCAGGTGCAAAGATATACTTACCTGATCTGTATACAAAAAGATCATAGTTTGCTTGGTGGGTATGTGGTAGGGGAGCAGATAAAGAATACAGTGGCCTATGCATGCAGGTTTTTCAGCACACCTCTGGCAAACCCCTTGCAAACTTAGGCTACTTATGAAACAACGTAGGCCATTTATTTATTGTTTCATAAATAGCCGAAATTTCCAAGGGGTACTTCATAGTCAATATCCGACAAAATCTTGTCTTCACTGCAATATTACAGCGACAATGACTAGCAGCTGCAACATCTCTTTCAGGCTGATTTCTCTTTGCCTTTTCTAGTTTCTATGTCATTTTGAAAGCTGCTGGGATGCTTTCCTTATTTCTAGCTCATTTTGGATAGCAAGCCAAGGAATTAATGTGTGAATGGCACGTGTGCATATGTGATAATTTGTATCTATAATATATCGATTGAATTCAGATTTTCTGAAAGTCTACAGAGAAAGTGAATGGCCTGGAGAGAGGAAAATCAACACATGCAACGTCACAGAAACCACAAATGTACCCCAAATGGTGATTAACAGAAACTCTGTAGTTATCTCTCATGCTCATCTCTAGTTATCCATTACCTATCAACATCCCTTATTGTAGCACATGCCAATTCTAAAAACACTCTTGTTTTCCCTTTGGGAGCACAAGAACTGTGCAGAAAGCAGCACCACTGAAGCATGCAGTTTGCATTCCTACACTGAGCTCTTAGGTGAAAGGACAAGGGAGCAGAGTCACAAAATGGGAAGATGGAGACACATTTCACGAACTTGCAGAAGTATGCTCTTCTAATCGTATGCATATGATGCTTCTGTTAGTACCAGTGGAAATGTTTTTAATTCTGACAGAGCACGGCTAATAACAGGGGCCTCACCTGTTAGTGCTACTACTATGTAGTTGTCATTTTGACTTTTTTGTTTTATCTTGGTAAACCTGTTAGTCCCTTTTGGGTTCTGCATCGACTTTGGTTGACCAATGGGATGGTGGTCAAGCTGTTGCGAACTCTCAAAAAGAATAAAAGGAACTGGATTGATATGAGATGGTGGGGTGAGGTGGGATAATTCCTCCCTGTATGGAACAGAGCTATTTTCTCCTGGTCTGTTCCTGGTGCCCATGGAAACTATAGGAGCTGTGAACTCCCTAGGAGTTCTGAGAGGGAAACAAGTCCCTTTCCTTGTCTTCTTCGGTGTTAGTGATGTACAAAATGGTTTCGAGATGGCTACCATATTGGATAGGTGGCTAATTAAAGGATCTGTGTGTAACTGGTTATTAAAAATCACATACCCCCAAAGAGTCATTTTGAAATGATTCTGTGGTGCCTGGTTTCCGTGCA
The DNA here is from genome assembly GCF_937001465.1 of Orcinus orca. Lineage (NCBI taxonomy): Eukaryota > Metazoa > Chordata > Mammalia > Artiodactyla > Delphinidae > Orcinus > Orcinus orca. Next base: position 114,410,710 of record NC_064580.1, read on the forward strand.
GATAGCACTTCATCCTAGAACACTATAGAAATCATCACAAAACACTACAGAGTGCTCTAGCTTTGCTTTTTTGCAACATCTGAGTATTGAATGATTTTGATCTTATGGATAACTTTTTTTTGGAGGAATTGTTGTGTTGTACTTTACAAATTATACATTTAAAATATTTTAAATATTTTACAATTTCTTAGTAACAGATGTAAAGCTAAGAATAAAACTGCCCATTCTGGCTAGATAAGGAAATGTTTCAAAATATTTCAGCTACTATTTTTAGGGTGAAAATACAGAAATGGCAGGGTCGGTATTTGACCACAGTGGCAACCAACTGTGAGAGTGTAGGACTGTTGTGATTCCACAAAGACATGTAACAGACAGCACCATATTAAACCTTAAATACTCAGAAAATGTCCAGCCACGTCATCCAGTTGCTTGTCTCTTTCATAGTCACAACAGAAAAACACTTTTTTTCAGACTGTAAAAAGTTGAGAATTTTTGTACAAAACCTACCAATACTTGAAGCAGGTACCATGCACAGTATTGGCCCTGTACACCATGCAGAAAAGCGTGAAAAGTAAAGAAAAGAGATATTTCATTATTGAAGTTTTACTGATAGAAATAATTTCTAACTAGAAAGATACTCTTAGCAATATTAATCAATCAGCACATGCATATCCAGTAATCTCCCATGCTCACAATTACAGCTTAAGATCCCAAACCCAGGTAATCAAAGTAATTCTTGGATTCTTAGGTATAAAAATGAACATTAATTTTTCTTTAAAGGTATTAGCTCACTTAAATTACATATTTATTCTGGACGAATACATCCTAAGTGATTTTTATTATGAAAGGCAGAATTTTAATTTATTATACGTACAATTTTCAAAATATGCACCAGGATCTGGCAGCTGGTGCCAATAAGTTGTACTTAGGGCACTAATCTATTATCATTGCTTTCTCCACCTCGCAACCAAGGACTTGACTGTGAACATATGGCAAACAGGCTTTTCATCAAGAGGGGGCTCTCAGCCTGACAAGTTTTTCTTTTGCTATTAATTAAGGAGAAAGGGATTCTTCTGATGTTTTTGCTTGTAAATCTAGATTTTAAATTAGCCAAATCCAGCCCAACAAGTCTAAAAATTGTGTTTTTAAATGATATCATGAGGAACTATTGTGGTTAGTTAACTAGACAAAAGACTGGATTTTTATGGCTTCTTTCAAAATTAATTAACTGATTAATGTATCAGTTAACCAATGGGTTTCTTCAAGTCCAGGCATACAATACCATGTGCTTAGTATGTTTATAATTAACAAGGTTTCTAAATTAATTTTTAAAGCATGTAACTTTCATTTAACAGTTTCCAAACTGGGGCATTTATGATTCTGACAAAAAAAAAAATCTACCATACTCCCAGGGGTTAGTATTTTCAACTTATGCCTAAGAGACTATATGCTTGTTCTTAAAGTACTGAACCACTGGAAGAAAAGTAATTCCCCTCATATATGATATTTGTTTGACCTCAGCTCTTCTGCTTCTGGGCCTGCATGAATGCTGGTTTGAGACCATATCTGGTCATGGAAATAATTTCATTTTGCCAGCTACAAATCAACCAGCGGCATGTGGGATCTTGCCGGACCAGGGCTCGAACCCGTGTCCCCTGCACTGGCAGGTGGATTCTTAACCACTGTGCCACCAGGGAAGCCCCCTATGATATTTATTTGAAAAAATTATGGCTTAAATTTTTCTTTTCAATTTAGTGCAAAACTGTTATGCTATTAAATATAGTTGAATGTAGGAGGTAATAAAATATGCCACAAAGTGTCAGGAAAATGTGATAAACTGCTATATATTTTATATTAACTGGTTTAAGAGTTAGAGGCTAAAACTACCTGTTTTATATATATACTACACTGTATTATATTGTAAATGCAAGGGTAGTTTTATTATAACTATCTTTGGCATATCAAAGATATATGGACTACCTATTTTTGCAATGCTGAAGCTTGGAAACTTTCTTTTTTTTTTTTGAGGGCAGACCATTGTCTTTGAAAGTGATACCTAAGAATCAAGGAATTAGTTTGAGACTGAAACAAGTGAATCAAACATGAGAAGCAAAAATTAGGAAATGCTCAAAAGAAAAATGTTGACAGTGTTTCCTAGTTTGATTTCAAAACCATTAATTATCAGGAATCATAGGAAAACAGTTTGTTCAGTATACAAACAGATTGAGCATAGCTGCCTTGTTTTATTTCTAACCACAATATCTGTTGACCGTTCTCACATAAATGCTCTTTGGAAGCTGGTGGGCACTGTATTCATTCGCAACATCAAGCAACTCATGGTGCCCAGAGCCCAGTTCTCACCTGCAGGGATAAATGCCGGCTGCGGGAGTTGCAGGTTAGCCAGAGCCTGCTGGCAGTGGAAAACACTGGGATTAAAGACCGGGGTGGCACCATTGGTCTTTTCAAGTGCTGATCTCTTTGGTATCAGTTGAAGTGCACCGGGCTGCAGGGCCTGTGAGGGAAGGGTGGATTAATAAATAGTATTAAGGAAAGTAAAATATGTACACAAACCAAGCAAGCAGCAGTTAGATAAGGTCTGGCCTGGGAACCCTTTGCAAGGGTCGCCATTGAGCAACGTAACCAACTTCAGAGATGAAGCCGTTGACTATATGAGTACATACTCAGTCCAAAACAGAAAATAAACATACAGGGGGGAAAAGAAGCTTTTCAACTTCACTAATTTAGACAAATTAATGAAGCTGAAAAGGACCTCATCGTGTGGGCTGGATGTGACAGGATGCTGTTGACAGCAAATAATCATTTAAAATTAACATCTAAAGGATGCTCATCTCCTAACCTATTAAAATGAGATTAGCAGAAGCAACAGATATAGCAGGAAAGAAATTTTTGCCAGTTACAATTCCAATATAAATCTAGGAGATAAATGGTATGTAGGTGAAAACACAGATGTGAGTAGATCAGAGGTTAAAGCTCCAAAATCCAAAATTCAATTTATACAAGGATTTCAGGTCCAAACCCTATAACTGTATATTTCCCAACTAACATGTAAGGAAAAAGCAAATGAATTAATCTGCCCCCGCCACCTCACCCAGATACCATAGATAGCAAAATGTATGCAATTCTCACTTAGAGAGACTTGCCGTGCATTTCGATATGTATTGCTTGCTTTGTTGTAAGGTTTAATTCTGAAACCTCTTAGCGTTTTAAAATCCTCCTTTCATGTCTACAATTCTTTCAAAATCCCACTGTGCTTAAAATATTCAGTCAAAGCTCCCCCTGGATCAGATTCATTGGAGAAATTTGACATTACTTTACATTTTTTCCTCAGCAAATTGCACAGTACTTTAAAAACTTGTCCCAGCAACAACGATTGGGTATGCTCCAAATTCTTAAGGAGACGGGCACACTTATGCTGAGTATCTAGCCTTCCACAAGCCGAAAAGGGGCATGCCGTGACCTCCTTATTCCTATGGACAAGAAGGCCTAATGGTACCTCTATTTTCATTTGGGAAATAAATATCACCCCTTCAAGTCTTTCCTTTTAAATGCATACAAGCTGCTTTCAGTAAAGACAACCTGAGCTGTGCACATGAACACGAACAGGGTAAAAATCTCTGCTTCACAAAGCATTTCAACTCTGAATCTTTAAAATATAGAAAGCTTAAATTTCTTCATGCAGCCTCCTTTGTTTAATCTTACCTCAAACAAATTCCTATGGGCCAGTGTTACTTTACCTTTAAGACGCTGCTCTGATCAGTCACTCAGAAAAGAATTCTATATTGACGTTCAAAAGTACCAGTTGAAGACCTTACTATATATAGTATGTTTAACTCTCTACATGGAGATTTGGGGCTGACTTATATGCATTCTAACAAACACACCAAAATCATCAGAAATAGGCACATACATACGAAGGCTCCATGACTGAGCATTGGACAGGTAGGTACACCATGGCACAGGCACGGTATTCCTTGTACATCCCATGCATATGAGAACCTTTATTTTTAGGGGGCCAACTGTATTCCCCTCCTTTACAATAGGGTGCATTGTTTCTGAACTGTATGCCACCAACAGAAATAACCTAACAATTGGAGGCTTAAATTCTGCATTGAATATTCTGGATACCTTCCTATTTTCATAGCTTAAAATTCCCTCATGCAAAATAATTTAAGACAAAAAATATTTGGTGAAGTCTTTTTTAACGTTCGTTAACAAATTCCGCTGTCCAGATCAAGGCAGAAAATAAGTTTGTTCTATTTTGGTACTCAGCTCTTTCACAAAGTATTGGGTTCAGTTCTGAGAGAGCAGGGGTACTGAGAAAGAGAACAAGTCCAAATTTGGGGTGTTTGGCTTAGGGAAAAGACATGAGAATCAGGCTCCTATGAAATAGGGATTGGCATGTTTTGCAATAAACTAAGTGTAAGTTCCAGTTACAACAAGGTAGATTTTAACTTAGTATGAGGAAAACCTTCTCAACAAATAGGGATGTCTGAAAACAAATGTATCTCTTTTATGAAAAGGAAAGGTCTCTGTCATGGGCTTCAGGGTCATGGAGGTGATTTTTTTTCCACAGCCGGGAAAAATGAGGTTTCCTCAGGGTTTTGTCCCTTATTGGGGTTATACCCTATTACATGAGGAAAAGCCCAGACTATAAAAGAAATGAATAGCCCACAGCCTATCAAAATAATTGACAGCTGTGACAAGCGTAAGTAATCATAATTCCTATTTTTTAACCTATCACACTATAGTGTTATGCAAATAGTTTCCTATCTCCTATCTTTTCGTGGTTCAGTAGGACTAACTTTTCCCCCAAATTTACTAACTAGGGCAACTCAATAGCCAGGCCTCTTCTCCAACCATGTAGAAATTCTCCCCCCCCCACAGCCTTGGCTGGCTGCTGACTTGAAATCATTAACCTTTGGGAAATTAGAACCTATTTTCCACCCCATCCTCCAAGTCCTCTGTTTGTGAAAGGCATTAAGGATGTTACCAGCAAAGTGACCATCTAGGTGGCTCACGGGGCAGAAAGGCAACTTTCTGCCTTTTTACGATATTAAGGTTAGTTAGGCTATAAAAACCACTCCAAAATAATTTACTGTTTAAGTTGTATAATTTACTCTTTCTTAAAAAATGGGAGAAAAAGCACAGTAAGTTAAAATCATTAGGAAAGATTTTAAATAGTTATCTTTAGAAAATTTTAGTGAACTAGAATAAATAGGTTCTCTCTTTTCCAGCTTATAACCTGGGCAATTCATTTTAAGGTCCCCTCATGACTATCCAAGATCATGGTTCCAGGATATTAGACAAATTGAGGGATATAAGAATCATTTATCCCCAAACAGTCGACGAGTCCTGGCCTGTTCTTACCATGGCAGTGGCAGCTGAATGGTTCATCTGGTGATGAGCTGCCTTGAGTCTGGCTTGCAAGTGCGCAGGAGGATGAAAATACTTGCATTTCTCCCGGGAGCATCGACCTTTGATATAATCCATGCAGATGGTCACGGTATTATCACTTGCCTCAATCATGGAAACATCAGTAGGGTGAGCATAGCGGCAATCGTTCTCACCACGGGTACAATTTCCACGCTGAAATTCACGGCAAACCTTAAAGAAAAAAAAAAATCACATTGACGCTTGGAAGGTGATTAGCTTTTATTTATTTTGCCAGTGAATGTATAAGAGCAACAGTATACATTCTTTTGTCATCTATTTAGGAAAAATTCTAAAAGCTGAAGGATAATGTCGAGCCATATTCACTATGAGATGTAAACCTAAACAAAATTTCTATTCCGAGGAAGAAAAACTCCAATCTTCCCAAAGGAAAAGTTTGTCTGCTTTCCTTACATTGAAATGCAAGTATTGTTGAAAACCAGTTTTTAATCCTCCACTTGATACACAGCCTAAAGTGTAATTAGCTAAGTTTGCAAGAGGGGGTTATTTTGTTAAGCTCCAAGATGTGTCTTTATTACACAGCAATGTGCTTTCTTTTTTTTTTAAAATTAATTAATTTATTTTTGGCTGCATTGGGTCTTCGTTGCTGTGCGGGGGCTTTCTCTAGTTGTGGCTAGCGGGGACTACTCTTCATTGCGGTGCGCGGGCTTCTCATTGTGGTGGCTTCTCTTGTTACGGAGCACGGGCTCTAGGTGCGCGGGCTTCAGTAGTTGTGGCTCGCGGGCTCTAGAGTGCAGGCTCAGTAGTTGTGGTGCACAGGCTTAGTTGCTCCGCAGCACGTGGGATCTTCCTGGACCAGGGCTCGAACCGTGTCCCCTGCATTGGCAGGCAGATTCTTAACCACTGCGCCACCAGGGAAGTCTGGCAATGTGCTTTTTACAAGCAGACTTGTGGACCATGACTAAAGGACATGCACAGATTCCAGTTCAATACATGGCAAGGCATTTAAGGAGCTGCCAGTGGAGCTGACTTTTTGATTATTCTAGCAAGTAGAGACTCATCAACGAATACAGTAATCCCACTCTGCAAAGCTGGAGCCTGGCTGAAAGGAGCATTCCCACCAGACTTTCTGTGCCATAGCAAAGGAGATGCACAGTCTGCAGCTGGGTACACTAAGACATTGTTTGACCTACTATACAACCGTGCACTTCATAACAGGGTAAAATTGCGGTAATAAAATGTCTAACATTTCTCTGAAGTTATATTCCATAAGCTTAAAATTCAGATGTACTTACTTAAAGCATTGAAAACATTGGGCTCTAAGAATGTTTATGCATAAGGTTAATATCTACCCCATAGGGATTTATATATTTCTACACAAATACCTCCAGTTTATCTGAACGCATCGGTTTTGGACCAGGAGCTCCTGGCAGTGGGAGAGGCGGGTTTCCAGAAATCAGCACAGGTGCATTTGGTAAAAGTTCGGCAGGGACCAGGCCCATCCCAGGATGAGGTAAGTAGGGATTGAAAGCCATGGCAGGATTAGCTGCCAGGGATGGAGTCACAGGAAAAGAAGTCTGTATGATTAAAAGAGAAAAAAAGGTGTTAGAGATCAATAGAATATTCCTATTATTACACAAGGAAGCATTCTTTCAAAAAGCTCAAGTCATATCAAAAGTTACCATTGTATTTTCTGCTTTATTTTTAGTCTCATACTAATTCCCATAAAGGAGGAGTTCCTTTTAAAACCACAAATCTCTTTGAGTAACAAATTTATTGGTAAGCTGATAAGCCAAGCCACATAATTTTAAGTCATAAGTAAATTAAATCCCACTGATGGAGTCTGTTCCAAATGTGTTTTCTCTAGCACTTCCATTTTTACCTAAAAACCATGTCACCAACGATATCAAATACGTGGGCAATCTGCCTTATCTCCTCACACAAGCATGGCCTTTGCACACAGACTTCAGGTTCCCCCCCTTCATGCCACCCTCTTCCTTCCCTTCCCCTTCCTCGCAGTACTGCTTGGCTCCAAAGCTGCTGGTCCTACCATGGTTCCCAACTGCCCTACCAAACACTTGCTTCTTGGCCCACTATCAATTAAGGAAGAAAGCAAGAAGGCAGGAAGAAAGGGGTAGATTTTGAAAAGTGAGAGCTGTAAGAGCTTCTTGCTGTCTATCTAAAATGAAATTAGTACGGTCATTTTTTTTAGAGGTCTTATTTTACAAATGAATCTGACTTGCCTAGCCTTGTCTTTATCTGAGGGATCAGATGATGTGCACAGTTAAAAAGGGGGCCCTGAACATGCTACGAGAATCCCTATTAGGCAGGAAGAGATAACAGGATTATAAGGTACATACACTAGAGTATAACTTGTAAAGAAAAGTCTTGGAAATGCAAAGGAATCTTACTGGTTTTTCTATTTTTTTTTATTAACAGGTTATTTTATTTGACTCAAATCTTATTGTAAACATCACAAAAAATGTTAATCTCCATAAATACTCAACCTTTATGGAGACAACAAAAAACTAATTTAGGCTAATTGAAAATAAATTCTGAACTGACAAATACATATAATGTATGGTAACACAGCATAGTTATAAACACTTCACTCTAGATGATACACAGTTTTGTTATTAATTCTCACTTAATCTAAATGGAAATTATTGAAAACTTTTAGTCAAATGTTTGGTTTTTCTTTTTTTTTGACATCTTTACTGGAGTATAATTGCTTTACATTGTTGTGTTAGTTTCTGCTGTATAACAAAGTGAATCAGCTGTACATATACATATATCCCCATATATCCTCCCTCTTGCGTCTCCCTCCCACCCTCCCTATCCCACCCCTCTAGGTAGTCCTGATCTCAAAGAGTTTCATATATGTACTGCCTTTATTATCTGTAACCACATAATTTATCACTTTACTGTGCTGTTTTCCAGTTTGTTCCCTATGTGGGTGTCTTTTCTTCTCAATGTGGTCATAATTTCTTTGATAGTTCTCTTGTCTCCCCTATAGTACCCAATATATAGTGAATGACTGATATAATCAATGACATAATTTAAAAATAATGTAAGCATTTTAATGAATGAATAACAAATCATGGTTAAATATAGTACATTTCTAATAGTGACTTTATAAGGTAGGTAGCGCATTGTCATGCAAATGGTGATGTCTCATGTATTACTAATAGCATTGTTCTTTCTTGCTTTCTTTTTATTTCTTTCACTAAAACAATAATCTGTTGCACTGCCAAGCTATGCCCACACCTTCTGCTAAATCACATTAATAGGAACAGCTCTAAATGCAGGCAGAATAGAAGTCTATTGAGTATGAAGTGGGGGGCGATCTATATTCATGGCGCCACACCCTAGTCGGACTTGAAACTTTCAATAGCACAGCCTTCTCCGTGAAACCCCTGTTATAAACAACATTCAGCTTGGAAGGAAGGACTTCCCCATTAGCACTCTACCTTAGATGAGTTTATCATTAGCTAACTGGCAAATTTGGAAGGGCAGAAAGAGCATGCCCCCTCCTCCCCAAACTGGCAAGACTCACCAGGGTTAAGCAGAGAAGGCATGGTGGCCAAGAGCTTTAAGAGGAAAGGGGTGACGTCAGGTGGCAGGAAAGATGATGGGGCAGTCAGGGAGGTGCTTTAAGGTTTGAGGACAAAAGCCGAGGGCTGACCCAGCCTAACTAGCGCTGTGATGTAACAGGGAATAGGGACATGTCATACTTCTCATGGAATGAAAACTATTGAATTAAAAGGAAAACTTGCAGGTGAGTGAATTTTCCAGATTAAAAAATCATTAATCACTAATAAATAACCGATCAATAATATTTAAGAATAATGTACATGTAAGCAATGCTTCCTATTTATAATAGCTCTGAACTTCTGTATTTTTTCCTTCCTTTTTTGGGGGAAATTTCCTGGTTAACTTCTGCTTTCTTTAGAATATGTTTTAACCCTCTCACGTTTGTTATATGTTCCAATTGTATGAAAACAAGCTGAAAATGAAAAGTCTATATAAATAGTGCAAGGGACTTGCTGAAAAAGTTTAGGGTTTGTAAGGTTATACTGTGCCATGTTTAGGTTTTAAAGTTAGTATTGTAGATTTTATAACCATTTTCCTCCTTGGTATAAACTTCATTCTATAACTCTGTTTATTGAGAAGAAGCAGGTTTTTTTTTATTCCCAACCCTCGGGCACAGGGAGGAACTCCTGAGTTTCTTATTTATTTTCAAATGGACATTTCTGTTTCTCACCACCACCTCTGCCCCAGGGTAACCACTCCATTTTCATGAATGTGAACATTCAAGGGCTTAGCTTTAGTTAACAGCCACCTGTTATATCAGGCAGCCTGCAAGTTCACACATTCAATTTTAATAAGCGACTTTAATCCTTCCTATACCTGTATTGCAGCCTTTGATGTCAGTTGAGCTAACATGAACCAATTAGTGGGGTAATCTTAATATTAAAGAAAAAGGTTCCTAACAGGTTGAATCTGATTTCTATTTACAACCTGAATGGTCTGGGCACTTAAATATGTTTCAGATATTCACTCAAACCTAAATTATTTCCTAAATATTTGAAAATATGAGAAAACTTTCCCTCCTAGAACAGGGGGTATGGATTTTCATCTTTCTCTGAGACTTATAAAACCAACAAGAATGATGGCGACAACTGACTATATGAATAAAACGATCACCTAGACAATTATTTACCCTCAATGTCTCTTGCAGTATTAGCTGCTAGGGTAGGAATTCCCGCGAGCTACCAGTTACTTGCACAGTACCTAGGAACTATCAGGGCCTTAGGAAATGCTTTCTAAAATTTGGTGAATTGCCTTTAGAACAGAGACACCTAATCTTTTTCGAGTCCTGAACTTCTCTGAGAGTCTGATGAGAGCTGTAGACCCTGTCCACGGAAAAATTCATATGTGCATAAACTGCATGTGATCTCAAGAAGTTCAAGGACCTCATGAAACTCACCCCTGGTGTGGGGTTATGGACGACTTACTGTTTAAGAGCTTGTGTTCTAGGGTAACGGTTGGCAAACCACATCTCCTGAACCAAATCCAGCCTGCCCTGTTTTTGTATGGCCAGAATGGTAAGAGTGGTTTCTACATTTTTATTTTATTTTTTTTTAAATTTTATTTGAATTATAGTTGATATACAATGTTGTGTTAGTTTCTGGTGTACAGCAAAGTGATTCAGTATATATATATATATATATATATATATATATATATATATATACACACACACACACACACACACACACATACTACTTTTTCATATTCTTTTCCATTATGGTTTATTATAGGATATTAAATATAGTTCCCTGTGCTATACAGTAGGACCTTGTTGTTTACGCATTCTATACGTATTAGTTTGCAACTGCTAGTCCCAAACTCCCAATTCAACCCCCCCACCCCTCCCCCCTGGCAACCACAAGTCTGTTCTCTATGTCTGTGAGTCTGTCTCTGTTTTGTAGATAAGTTCATTTGTGTCACATTTTAGATTCCACATATAAGTGATATCATATGGTATTTGTCTTTCTCTTTCTGACTTACTTTACTTAGTATGATAATCTCTAGGTCCATCCATGTTGCTGCAAATGGCATTAATTCATTCTTTTTTATGGCTGAGTAATATTCCATTGTATACATATACCACATCTTCTTTATCCATTCATCCATTGATGGACATTTAGATTGTTTCCATGTCTTGGCTATTGTAAATAATGCTGCTATGAGCATAGGGGTGCACGTATCTTTCCAAATTATAGTTTTGTCTGGATATATGCCCAGGAGTGGGATTGATGGATCATATAGCAACTCTATTTTGTAGTTTTTTGAGGAACCTCCATACTGTTCTCCATAGCGGTTGTACCAATTTACATTCCCACCAACAGTGTAGGAGGGTTCCCTTTTTTTCCACACCCTCTCCAGCATTTGTTTTTCTCTACCTTTTTAAATGGTTGAAAAAAAGTACAAGATAAGTAATATTTCATAACACATGAAAATTATATGCAATTCGTGTTTCAGTGTCCATAAATAAATTCCACTGCACTCACTCGTAGACCTATATAACAAAAAGTGTGGATATCTGTTTTCTCTCTTGTTACAGAAGTACCTACATAATATCCTCAACTTTGTTTCTTTCCCACAAATCCTCAAATACTTTTATTAGTCATTTAGAGAAAATTTTGCTGACCCTCATTCTAAAGGATTCCAAAAAATAAAGCACTCCATCAATTTCTGAAGTAAAGCACTAATTATATAAAAATCTATTGGTGTGAATTTAATACTTGTAGCAAGATTCCATAAGCTGAAGAAGTTAAACTTTAGAAACAGATACTAAAGTATTCACTAAAATGTTCTTTTACATAGTTAGTAAAATTCATGTTCTTAACTATTTGTTTATAAAACAATAACTACTCAGTGACTAAGAATGGGGAGATAGATGGACTCCTGTAAAGGTAAAATTTTAGGAGCCACCACATTTTGGCCTTAAAGGATTCTGAAGCACCTCTGAATAATAATACAGCTCAGTGAAAAATGATGCCTCAAATAAATATGTCTAGTTCACATATACATCTTAGTAACACGGATTTATTACTTAAAATGAGTTATTCCTCAAGCTAGTATAAAGAAAAAAAATTAAATGTTATGCTAAATCCATCTCTGTATCTCCCCACAGCCTAGATCTATTTGTAGTTACTTGAATAATATCCAAGGTCAGTTACAATTATTGTTGGATGAATGCAAGACACTTAAGTCTCTTAGGCTAATCCTGGCCTGAAGTCAACATCATAATTGAGGTCTCCTCTCTCTAAATTCCTGTCTAAAGGTGGACAACTAAACATTTTCTTTTATAGGATGGTAAACATTTGGTAACAATTTGTTGACTTGATTTTAATACCAGAAAAATAGCACTCTTAACTTTATCACTCATAAGACCTTAATTTTATTACTCATTTACAAGCATTTATACAGTACAAAAGGAAGCCCCTTTCCCCAGTCACCATGCATATTTCTATCCTTAGATAATCCCAAAGCACAATGAAATGTATCATTTTTGTTTCCATCAGACTTTACTAGCTGTTGATGAGGAGCACAACTGAATCGTTTTTGTTTCACAGTTTTTGCTTGGTCATCTCCACATTCTCTGAGCGTTGTTCTAGGGGGACTGAAGTGGCCAAAAGGCACACTGCAGGAGGCCCACATAACCTCCAGACTAGTTAATTGGTCCCTCAATAATTGAGAGTGAACTTTATAAACAGATGCAAGCCGATAGTGGTGTTTATGTACTAATCACACTTGTTAATGAATAAGTCACTGTGGCCCAAGAGAGAGTGAAGAAAAACAAATACATTCAAGGGTCAAAGTGAATAGTTATCTTCACCTAGACCTGGCTTTTCTGACCTTATTAATCATGGAAGTCTCCAAATAAGGGGGAGCATTGAAGGAAGACAGGTAGGGGAAGGGTCGATAGATTATTGTGCGTATAAAAGGTGTAAAGTATCACAAGAAAGAGGGAACAAGTCATGGTTTGGATCTGCCTGTAGGTGGTGGGAGAAGCTGCAGAGCAGGTCAGGAATTATAATCCACAGCTGATTCCTAGAGGTAAGGATCTGGCAGAAGGGTAAATGACTTCTTCCTCAGATGGGTGAGGGGATTTTAACTTTGCTCCTGAGACGTGAACAAGAACTGCCCTAAAAATTATTTGTTGGTGAATCACTATGTAATAACAGTGACAATTCAATTAACTTTAGTATACCACTAGGAAAGAAAAAGTATTTAAAAAATCAAGTGGTTACCCAATTTTAACAACGGGTATGAAAAAAGGAAGGGTTTGGGGGGAGGGGGAAATGGCAAGAGCTGAGAAAAGCAAAGAACCCACAGGAAGCCTGGAGACTAGAGACATCTCAGTGCAAATCCAGGATAAATGGATGCAAGGGGTTATAATTATCAGAGGTTCAACAAAGCACCACCACCACCGCCACCAAAACAACAACACAAACTGAAACGAAACCTTGCATGGCTAATATAAAAATACTCTACGGAGGAAAAAAGAAAGCCCAAAGCTATAAAAATACGGAGGATCAGGTACAAAGCAGAAACGATGGGGATCACGGAAACATTAATCCACCATTTCACTACTGTTAGATCATATATTCCTAGAGGGTAGAGACTGTTTCTAATTCACCTTTTAATCCATCTCTTACTCTTATAAATGCCTGGCACAGAGTAGATGCTCAAGAAATATTTAGTGAATTGAGTCAAAAGGGATTCCTAAGCCATTGATTACTTTTAGGTTTACCAGTTAGAAAAATCCAAATCAAAAATCACCAAACAAAAGAAACACTCAGGGATCGAAAGTTAGTGGCAGAGAGACTGAAAAATCCATCAGTTTTGGTCTCTATCGGGGAAAACTTTAAGCAGAAGGCCACTCCCAAACGGTCTTTTGAAATGCTAAACAGTATTAGAAGCACAGGGTACTGTATAACACATACACATGCATGTGCACATGCACGTACACACACCCACACATATGTATGCGTGGCAGTTTTTAATTGGAGTGGCTAAATCATCAGTATCAAAAGGTATCCAATGAAGAGTCTGGAAAAAAAAACGGTTTAGTGATACTACAGACTGAAATATGCAACTTCTTATTACAAAATGTGTGGTCCCAGGGGACGATTGAATTGCTAATGTTTCTGATATCCACAGAACGGTTTAAGAGTGGAGACTAGGTGAAGAAGGTTTTCAAATAATATTTAGTACATCTATAAAGATTATTATGGCAGATCAGGATTATTTGGGGGAAAGATTATTATCAGGTGGGGAGGGCAACCACATTTTTTCACACTAGGTCTCCTGATGGCCCTCTCAGTGACAAACCACTGAACTCTACTGATCTGAGCAAGAGGATGGTGATAAGAAAAAAAATATCATCCTCTCTAGGTGAGATTGCCAAGCATTGGCTTTGGTTCTCGTTGCTGTTGTGATTTTTTTTATCCTCCGTCAGGGAAAACGATTTTCACAGATCCTCCCAACTTCCTTGCCTTCACCTCACTGGTGATGAACGGCAAGCCATGCTGAGGTAGCTGCTGGAGCTTAGACTGTGACCGCAAGCAGGAAAGCTAACGGGCCCACACGGTCTCATTAGCACCAGCCTCTCACCAACCGAGCTAACCAGATCCAGAGGAGGACACAAAATGGGCCTAGAGGAGATTACATTTTAATTTATCTCCTGGGAATATATGAGGGAGGATAAAGGGAGAGTGTTGAGATTCCTCACTATCAAAGAAGCTGCGCACTGTAAAGATATCATGTACAAATGCCCTCTGTTTGACAGCAAAAGTACAGCATTTTCATTTCACTTTTTAAATAAACAGATTTCACATTGTCTATTAAGCCGAGTGGGGCAAGGCAGCAAACCTCCAGCTGGTGTGATTTATTTTGCTTTACTCTAAAAGGAGCTTTAAGCTGTGTGACATGCACAGCCTCGGGAAAGGACCTGAATAACTACTCTACTTTGGACAAGTAATTGCAATCAGGAGTGAATCCAGGATCTGTGGGGCCCCAAGTTTAGGCCTTCAGAACAAAGGATACACAAATATCTTTGGCAAATTTTACAAACACACTGTAAACACATTGCTACGCCTCCTCCCGGGGCCCTGGCACGACACCACGCTAATGAGGGGCCCTGAGCCTTCACTAACCTCAAGGTAAGCCTACACCTGGGAACAATTTGTGGAACAAATACATAATATTAGGTCTCAGTTGCTACATCTAAAAGTAAAATCTTTTCTAATTTTTTAGAAAACTTAGTAAAATCTTGATAAAACTTTGGGCTTTTAGCATGGTATCACTCCAAACACTCCTGTGATATGATCTGCTCAACCTCGGTCAATGTGGAATTTCACATGATAATGACAGTCATAATTATATCAAGAGCATATTAATCTTATAATTACATAATGCCCGTCGTCCACTGACTTGAACATTTTGCAAAAATCACTTTACAAAACACCGAATGTCACCACATTGAGATGAAAGACGTAAAGGTTGTCATTCATCGTTTCATGAGTAGGTAAACTGAGAGACTCACTGAAGAATCTTCATTAAAATTCACTGTAATTTCTGTATTGACCATGAGACTGGTAATCTGGGAAATGGATAGAATTTCCTTTTCCATTAAATCTACAAAATGTCTTGCTCACCTTTTTAATGATAATTTTTTAATAGAAGAGCCCTGACAACAGGGAGATAGCATATATACTTCAGTCAATCAAACTAGGTTATGTGAGCTAGAAAAACTATAACTCTGGATGAATATGCAAAATGTAGAATGTATCTTGGTGAGGGAAGGATATTATCCTTTCATCTTTAACTACAAAATCATTTAATATTTTCGAAAGTTAAAAAGTAAATAAATATTTTGCAATTTTACTTCTATTCACTTAAATCTGTCCCGGTCCAAAGTTGCATGGAGTAATATAATATCTTAGAGGTCCTATTTAATTAAAGAAGAAAAACATTCAAAACACGGGAGCCTAAAAATACTGAAATTATTCACTAATTAGTATATCTCCCTTCCTCTTATCTACTGCAACTTCCTATTTTTCCCCATTTGGTCCTGAAGTGTTACATCTCCTTCATTCCTTACTATATTAATGTCAGACAGACATATAAGCTTGTTTCTGAGAAATATATTTGGTAAATAGAATTGTAAAAATGATGCAAAAAGGTGGGGAGGGTCCAGACAGACATGAGCTGATTCTATCTGTGATAAAAAGACTGAAGTCCCGTGTTTATAGCCTCTGTGGTTTGGAACACCATGACTTGGCCACAGGAATGCAAGTCATGAAAAGCATACAGCAGACCAGAGGACTTGGCACACCGTGATGGATGATCCAGTAATCTCTGTATGAATCATCAGGTGAATACACCCGACTGGGTCAAGTTTACCTGCGTGTAAAGAACTGGTTCCACGTGAATCATCACATTCAAACAGAGAAGCAAAAGGAATTTACTAGATATAGACAGGTCTAGATTATACAAAATGTCTGAGCCAAAAATATTTTTAATAGCCTTCTAACATCATATCCACCTTTTACATGCATATATTACATCCAGCAGTGAGAATCCTTCCTTGGAAATTTCTTTCTGTAATGAAGATTCCAAGTTGTGAAAAGACCTGAAGTTTTGAAACATTAGCTTTGCTTGAGAGTTGGAATCCAATGTGTCTGCTTGCCCTAAAATTCTTCTCCAGTGCTCGTGTTTGCCTCTTAATTATGCCAAGGGGAGTTCTTAATTGTACAATTTTTTGCTGTGAACATCAGCAACTATCTCTCTTAAACTGCACTGAAAAATACTAGGGAGTCACACCCTTTGCCTCACTTGCTAAACTTCCTCAATAAAGCTAACAAGAGCTTTCTGAGGTGGAATTTTATACGTGCAAATGTCAATTTAGACCTGTTAGATACAGTGAACAAACTTGCCTGCTACAGCAAGCATTCTACCCGAATTGACTAGGTGTGGCTTTTATTCATTGCTCAGTCACACTGAACAGAATCTGTTCTCTAGCTACATTTAGGTTGACGTTCCCTTTATCTGGGGGCTTATAATAAGCAAAACAGACTCGATTTTCCAAAAGCAGATGTGCTCTTCTGTTATCCTAGAAACAGATCAAAGTGTGCTTTGTGGGAAGACCTGAGGTTCAAGGCAGTGATACCAAATGGGTCTTAATATGCAGCCAGACAAACAGCAGGACTGGAAATTTAAACAAAAGCTTGAATATTTTAGAGAAAAGAATCAGATGATCAGGGCGGGAGGGGGGTGCGGTTAGAAGGGATAGAGAGTTGTTTGGGGAAGAGTAGGTACCAAGGAAATGAAGTAAAATTATACATTGCTTCCATAGTAAAATCAAGATCCATAATAAAGAACAGTTCTTTCAAGTCAGACTGGTAAATGTCACTTAAAATTGCTCACACTAGCTCAATTACAACATGCCCACAAGGCAGCTTTCTAGACCACAAGAGAAGATCATATCAAACATCTCGAGGTTAGCTTTTTGTACACAGAGTAACTACAGAAATCAATCTTTTATCAGTTTATCACATCACAACAGCTACTGTTAAATAATCTACAAGGTAGAAAAGCAATTTCCAATTGTTCCCTGGGGTCTTCTAAGCAATGTCTTGTGTCTTGTGATATGCTATAAAATAAATTGTATTCCTGTGAGTCATATCAGTCATATTCTGCAGCCTGAAATTACCCTCATTGAAGAAAAAAGGGAAATGTATTCTGTTATAGAAAGCATGGAGGATCAAATTAGAAAGCACAAGAGGCTGAAAAACTCCATGAATCTCTCACTGGACTCTAAAAAGCCACTCCCTAATCAATAATGCATGAAGGGTTGAGACTTGGCATGGAGATACTTGACTGGAGGCTGAAGGGAAGATGAATAGTCTGCCTTCTGTCTTTACCCCTATTTTACCCCAGGCCCTTGCTCTATGATTCCCTGAAATAGGGTAGTTGACTGATGTCCCTTGACCTATGAAAAAATATATGCTCCAGCTGTATAGGAAATGCTGGGCTCAGGTGTGTGATAAAATCTGGCTCCTATTCTTTGCTCAGTCTGAAATTGGGACATCCCACAAGAGGCCAAGAGGAGTAATGGTGGGTTAAAGGCTCCCTTGCTTTATTCCCCATCTACTCACATTTTCTGGACTCACCAAGCATATTCATTTCTCTGTGGCTTTGTTCATACTATTCTCAGTATCTAGAACACTTTCTCTTCCTTATCCCTTCAGGAGTAAGGACAAACTGAAATACTTCAGTGTTTGAAAGCTAAGGACAGAGTTTGAAGGAGTTCAACCATGTAGAGTATTACTAAAGATCAAAGGGGAACTCCAGGGAGCTCACTGGTGACCTTCTGGGAACGAATTTATCAATGTAATTAATCAGCACTGAATTCCAAGGCAAATGTTTTTGGCAAATGAATAGCGTAAAACATGAAATCTATTTATGCTACTTAAAATTTTCTAGACATTCTGGAAAGAGTATCATGGTACAAAATTTTAGTGACTTGTCAATGCCTCAAGCACCTGCTTTTTGCATTATCTATAAAGATGTACCAATTAAGGAGTGCCCTATCTATACAGATGTCCTTGAATTCTGAGAAACAACTTTCTAATGAGATACACTTTGCTGAGAGCAGATGGACCTATTCCCACATTTTTGCTGCATCTAAATACAATATACATCTTTCAGTTTTCAGTGTGTTCATTATATAGTCACCAATGAAGTGGGTTACAAAAAAGAAAACATAAGCCTTTCAAATTAGTATCCGGATAATGGTTAAAAGGAAATAGGCCAGCTGGAATTAGAATGAGACACCATGGAACTAAATTTGAGACCTGGAAGAACTCAGTAGCCAGGGACAGTTTTCAATTCCCCCTTAAAACTCTAAGACCAAACTACAACTTTATATTTTAAGGTATCAGGACAAGATGAATTCTCCGTAGGACAAAATTACTTTTTAGGTGATCCATTTAAACTCACTGATCCACACAAATACTAGACATTGGTCTAGAATGACGCCAAAATATTATTAATTTCAGCAAAGGGAAACTGTGGCTAGATTAAGTTAAAACCCCCATCAACTACCTGGCCAGTATTCCTCAAGACTGTCAAGGTCATGGGAAACAGGGAAAGACTGAGAAATGGTCACAGACCAGAGGAGAGAGGGGAGACAGGATTCAAATAAATGCGCTGTGGTATCCTGGATTGGACACTGGAACAGAAAGGGTACACTAATGGAAAATCTGGTAAAGTCTGAATGAAGTCTGGAGTTCAGTTAATAGTAATGTGTAAATGTCAGTTCCTTAGTTTTGACAAATATACCATGGAAATATAAGATATTAACAGTGGGGGAAACCAGGTGAGGGGTAATATGGGAACTCTCTGTACTATGTTTGCAACTTTTCTTTAAATCTAAAATTATTTTAAAATAAAAAGTCTATTAAAAAGTCACAACAAAACTACCATCAAAGAGCAAGGAAATTTGTTTGAATTAATATCCTAAAATTAAAAGGGTTATATGTAATAATAATCAAACCTCTTCCTCCTCTTAAAATGTCCCTGCTCCTTTATTAATATTCTTCTATAAACTACATTCATGGTTCCTGCAACCCAGGTTTTAAATCCAACGCACCCGATTGCTCCCTTCATGTGCACAGCAGCTTTGTAGTGTCAATTACCTATCAGCCTGCATCCTCAATCCTTTGGTGACTAACTTCCCAAAGGCCCTGCAAGGTTATTCCAATGTAGATATATATCCTTAAAAAATAAAAGACATACGTATGCAATTTTGAAAAAGCAGCACTGTGACTTACAAGTGATGGCATTTGACCATTTTGGAGCATAAACTGCATCTGCTGGGCAAACATGGCTGCAGCAGTCTTTTGTTGAATCAGATTGTTCCGTCCATTAATTTCCAGCTGCGTTTTTAAATGCGGTGGAGGGTGAAGGTACTTGCAGTTCTCTCTAGCACACCGACCCTGAAAATGAAGGATTAGATGAATTTACATTAATATTTCTAAAAATCTGGTGTGGCTAAGAAAATAAGAAAAGTTTATTAATCTCTTAGCATATGTGATGTACTTATGTATATGTCATAAGTACTTTACTTGAATGAATGCATTCAGTCTTCATACAAGGCTGCTAAGACTGATACTCTCATAATCTTCATCTTCCAGGTGAGGAAACTGAGACTGAGAGAAGCTTGCACAGCTAACATGTGACAAAACCAGAACTAAACCCCAGTTAGTCTAGTCTGATTCCAGAACTTATTCTCTTAGCCACTTTGCTCTGCTCTACTTTGATACGCATCAACTTATGTTTAAAATATAAAACATTAGGAATAGTGTATCATCATAACATTACAGATTTATATAAAAATTTCCCAACGTGAGACATCATGCATGTTAAATATGATTTAGGGTGTGGATCTACATATACAATCAGGAAAACTGAGGGAAAATGTTACATATATATACATAAATGTATCTTAAAACTTTTAGATCCATTATTCTGGACAATTTTGGCTCTAAAGTTTTTTCCTGAATCCATACAATGTGAGAAACATCCTGAAATCCACTGATATTTTGTTAATCAAAGAATAAATTTCTACCTTGGGGCTATGCTGTTCTGTAGATTCCAGAGGCACTGGCCCTGGATCACTTGGATAATTGAGACCAAAGTGTACTTGGGAGTGTCCGGTATTCAAATGTTTTATGGATGGTTTAAGCACTTCCAGACAGGATCATATGTCAGTCCTGTGGAACCAAACATGCGTTTGGTATTACCTAAATGCTGATATGGCTGATAATTATGGTGTTGACTATGTGGTAGCAAAGGATGTCACTGAACAGGTATTTATCACATTCTCAAATGTGACCTGTTGTGTTTGTTTAACTCTTGAGCACTGGGCAAAGCAGCTAATGATTCTCTCATTTGGATTACTAGGTCTGCCATAATCCTTTTAAGATAAGCACAACTGCAAGCCATTCTTTTTCCCACAGTTGCTAAGATCCTTCATAGTGCGTGAGCTTACTGGAGGGAGGGGTGGGAAAAAAAGGCAACTTTTTTTTGAACCCAAGAGCGCAAGTTGCTAGGCCACCCGAATTCCCAGGAGAAAGTCAGTCAGTTCATCAAGTGTTTTCAACACATGCTACGAATTTTCCCTATTTATGATGCCTTAACGGATTATGTAATCACTTCTCCATATTTAGTTATCTTGTTATCCAAGCATTCCTATAATTTCACTGAGAATCAAGGTGTGTCCTTCAAAATTTTAGAGAGTTACCTATAAAGCAAAACCAGATGCACTGCAACTGCTCTTTTAAATATCAGATCAGTGGGACGAGGTGGCTCTTTTATTTTATCTCCCCTGGCAGGAAGCTGAGTATAACTTAAAACATAGCTTGAGAAGTCAAGGAAGCCACTATTGTTTTCCGTCAGGCTTGTCCTGTTGTTTCTCCAGTTTGATCAAATTTTTAATCAAATTATTTATAAAATCAAATAATACCTTAGTTTCAATGTGCTTTTATATTTCTCTGGAAATCCTGGAAAAGGAAGAATTTCTTGGTAGTAAGAGTTGAGGGTGGTATGAACCCAGTCTTCCTGAACTCATTAAGTAGCCTAGGAAACAGCTACATAATTTTAGTACATATAAGGACTATAAGGAAATCCTTATATGGGCTAAAAATTGCGGTAATGGAGGGTTCCCCCCAGTAATGTCCCCCCTAAGAGAAAACATAAGCTTCTTTTTTTTGTTTGTTTTTTGCGTTACGCGGGCCTCTCACTGTTGTGGCCTCTCCCGTTGCGGAGCACAGGCTCCGGACGCACAGGCTCAGCGGCCATGGCTCATGGGCCCAGCCGCTCCGCGGCACGTGGGATCTTCCCGGACCGGGGCACGAACCCATGACCCCTGCATCGGCAGGCAGACTCTCAACCACTGTGCCACCAGGGAAGCCCCATAAGCTTCTTTTTACACCTACTACAACCTGCATCAAAGCAAAGATAGTCACAAGGATTTTAGTTCCCAGATTCTCCACCCTCTACCCAGTATAACTGGGATTATCTGGTTCAGAATTAACAGCTCAGGGGAAGTAGTGACACTTGGTGGCTTCCAGGGCCAAGCATGGTAGTTTATACTTCCGGGGTTTCTCTTTTCCTCCCACACCCTAACATTAAAGATTTCCCCAAGGTACAGTCCTAAATCCTCTGCTCTCCTCCTTAATCTCTTTCCCCTGGAGAAATGAAGTGCTGGTAAAATTTCATCTCTCACTGCAATTGCTCAGATCTTAAATCTCTATCTCTACCTCTGACCCCTCTTCTGAATTTCAGGTCTTTTTTATCACTACCTGCAGCTGCATTTGGAAATCCTGCCCCCTAACCAGGTCTAAGCAACTTAGTCCTGACCTTCCTTCTCCTTAGACTATCTTTCCTCTTGCTGCCTACTAGCATTTAGGGCCATTGCTCCAATTCCCAGGCTTTGGGACAGTTGCATAGCAGCCCTGAAAAAAGAAACCAGGCACCTGCTGAGCAGGATTGCCTTAGGATCACAAACCCACCTTGATAGCTTTCCCAGACAAGTGGCAAACACAACCATAAACATTTAAACAGAACACAATTTGTAACCCACTCCCTGCGCCCCCAAAATTAGATGAGGACTCTCTCTTACATTCAGGAATTCCAAACAATAGATCAGTTAAAAAAAAAAAGGAAAAGGAATACCTTAAGATTTTTGCCATTTGTTACAGTTTAGAGTTTTAACGTCATTTACACTGAATGTCATCAGAGAGGAGAGGAGAATGGAAGGGAGTGAGAGAACATGGTGTATTTGGCACATTTCCTGCCAATCTACAGATAAAGAATTGCTACCTGCCTTTGTGCTGTTATGTTACTGTCCTTTATATATAATAACTTTTCTTAAGCTTTTTCTTGGGAAACTAATGACATTTTTACAAATCAAAAATGGTACACAGAAATAGAAAAAAAATTACACTTTAAAAATTACATCAAGTTAGGCTCTAAAACTAAAGTATGGAATATGAGGCAGCATAAGATTTTAAAAAACTTATTCATCTTAGTTATGAGATTTTACTTGATTTATAAAGCATTCTCTTCTGAATGACAGAATCCATCATTTAATTCTATAACAATGCAAATGCACAGAAACACTACCTTACCAGAGACTGCTTCTTATGTTAAAGAAAGCTTATAAAGAAAAAAAAACAACCTGCATTTTCTATCCAAACAATAGATGAGAACAAATAATTTAACATCAATGTTATCTGTGGAACACAATATTTCAAAAGAAAGCCAAGCCCCTCAAGTTTTTTCAAAACGACTTTAGGACTCAGGATAATATATTTATATGCACAACACTTGGTGATAACAAATCTCCCCTGTATTAATTCTTCAAGATGCCCAAACTTAATTACAGGCCAAAATACTTTCATTGGAGCTGGGGAGAGGGTGGCAAACTTTGCTCTTGACGTTTGCTAACATTTGCTTTTAGTCCT
The DNA here is from genome assembly GCF_937001465.1 of Orcinus orca. NCBI lineage: Eukaryota > Metazoa > Chordata > Mammalia > Artiodactyla > Delphinidae > Orcinus > Orcinus orca. The sequence continues at coordinate 114,434,229 of NC_064580.1, forward strand.
TGGAGGGGATTAAGGCTTTGGTAAGCAAGTATGAATGGGATGGGGTGGAGGCTGAGGAGGGATCTGCCCAGCACAGTATGTAATCACTTATTGTTTTTGTCCTTTGGAAAACCAGAGACTATGGAGTAGAAAGGTTCCAATGTTTTCCTGAGGCCAGCTAAGCACTCTTGAATGGGCCACAAGACTCCCTATCACATCAGGTCTATAACAGCCCAGAAACCATCTTGCGCTGAAAAAAAATCACCCATTGTGTTTCCCAAGCCAAGTCAATGTTGTCCAAGCCCTCCTTCTAGAGCCACAGGTTCAGAGTTGCCATGTGCTCAGTGCAAAGTAGGACACCATGTCATAAACGACTCTAAATGTCGTACCTGTGAAAATTGCCATCCACTGGTAGAGCTGGCTCTATCCTAAAAACAGCAGCTAAGGCTGGTCAAGATGTGTAAACCTCTCTCCCTCCCCTCCACAGACACACAAAATTAAAGCATTGAAGAGATTAGAGTGCAAGCTCATTTAGGCTTGCCTCAATTTCACTCCTTTTCCATTTCCTTTGGCCTCATTGGGTTTTTCACTGTGATACGGAGTCAAGAAAATAGCAAGGTGATTCAATGGGAAAGTGATTCTCTGCTGAAATAAGCACTAGTATATCTATGAAGCTTCCCTCTCCCCTTTCCCATCTACTCTCTTTGAAAAAGCACCCGAAAAGCAGCAGGGGAATAAATGACCAATGAAATTTCTGAAATACATCAAAAAGTTGATGACAGACAAAGGAAAAAGTTGCAGAGCATTCATAAAACCTCCCAAATTCAATCTATTTCCTTTTTCCTACCTTCAGGCTTTTCACAAATGAGCACAAAGAGTACTTGAGTGAAAGAGAAAAGTAGCATTGTAGAGATTCAAATCCCACCCAAGTCTTGGGAGTTATGAGAGTGAGAGTCTGTCAGAGACAAGACTTCCCGGGCACTTGGTGGTAGAAACCCCCTGTGAAGTGTACTTTTTTTATGTTCATGAGAGAAAGCTCTACCATCCATCAGAATAAGAAAAGGACCCCAGGAAGCTGAAAATTACCCTTTGTCAATCACCAGTATATTAACAGGAACAGCTGTTTGCAGAATGACTTGCTTCTTCAAATACATTAGGAATTATGGGGGGAAAAAGCTCTCAAATACAGTGGTAACTGGATTACTTTTTCAAAGACATCTCACTGCTCTGCTAGACTATCAAGAGTTAAGAGTTAAATGTTAAATAAAGGCAATGAAGAGATGATTTGATTTCTATGAAAAAAGTTATTTCATTTTAATGATCATGTGTTAAATGAAAAACCCTCTTGATTATACTGCCCCACTGAAATGTACTTACATATGCATAGACATGGCTTCTCAGAGGAAGTAACAGTAATTTTAGAATTACAAATGATACGTAGTAGGTTGCCTGGTTCCTACAACCATCACGGACCTATTAAGGGCTAGGAACAATCTGAAATGGCTAAAAGTGAGGCAACATGAACATAAACTGAGTGTTAGCCAGATATCAGTATAGTAAAGGCAAACTTCCCACTTTCTTCCTCTTAGAGTTCTGTCTTTATAAAAATGGATATCCTCCAGTATTGTACCATCTATGAATATTGACATATACGCACAAAAAGCATCCTTAAAATCTTGCATACAACTTTTAATTTAAATTTGGGATGCAGACAAAAAATCCTTTTAAAAAAGTCTTTTTTTTTTTTAACATCTTTATTGGGGTATAATTGCTTTACAATGGTGTGTTAGTTTCTGCTTTATAACAAAGTGAATCAGTTATACATATACATATGTTCCCATATCTCTTCCCTCTTGCGTCTCCCTCCCTCCCACCCTCCCTATCCCACCCCTCCAGGCTGTCACAAAGCACCGAGCCAATATCCCTGTGCCATGCGGCTGCTTCCCACTAGCTATCTACCTTACTACGTTTGTTAGTGTGTATATGTCCATGACTCTCTCTAAAAAAGTCTTTATTAAACCATTTCCTGAGTTTATTGAAGGCAAAATGAATGAGCCAGCCAAGCACTCCCCCACTGCAGTCAGCACTGCATCTCTGCTGCACTCTGCCTTCCTCTTTTTACATTTTATTGAAGTATAGTTGATTTACACTGTCATGTTAATTTCAGCTGTACAGCAAAGTGACTCAGTTATACATATGTATACATTCTTTTTCATACTCTTTTCCATTACGGTTTACCACAGGATATTGAATATAGCGCCTTGTGCTGTACAGCAGGACCTCGTTGTTTATCCATCCTACATATAGTTTGCATCTGCTAATCCCAAACTCATGAACTCTGCTTTCTTGACATCCCATATACACATATACAGGGCAATGACTTCGGTGCAAACCAGACACCAAGTCTGAATAGGTAAGAAGCTGGAAGGAGGGCAGAAGAATTTTCTCGCCTATCTGCCTCAAGAAATCTTGCAAGTGGTGACCTCCAAAAGATGAAGGGAGGAGTAGGCTCAACAATCACACCATTGTTCTCTGCAGCAGCCCGCTAAGATAACCTGATTACCAGAATCGGAACATTTAGGGCTGAACCGGATTTTAAGGAACATCTGTGCACTTTTATCTTACAGAGAAAGTGAAGGCCAAATTGATGAGATGGCTTGTCCTAATTAACAAGCAGCTCAGTAAGGACAGAAGCCAAGTTTGCAGACTCTCACTACCCAATATGGATTTTCACTTCAAATGACTCTTTCTCTGTAAAGATCTTCCTGAACCCCTCTCCCCACCCCACCCCCACTTCCCTCTCCCTCTCCCTCGTTTGTGTCTCCAGCTGCGTCTTGTACTCCCTTTTATCATAGCACTTATCACTGTGTACATTGATACATTGTTTGCATGCCTATCTCCCCATTCCACCTTGAGTTTGTCTAAAGGCAGGACTATATCTTACTCATCTTTGAACCTCCAGGTCTGTTTCTGTGCCTGGTGAATAGTGACCACTCCATAAAAGTTTGCTGAATGAATGAATAAACTTTGTGAGAATAATTTTATAGGGCATCACACTAAGTCGGCCTTAGAGGCCTAATTGCTTCTCTCGCCATTTCCTTTCCTAAGTTCTTTCTTCTTCCTCCAAGAAGAGAACAAGAGGCAACATATGACTGAGGCTGTTCCTGGTTTTCTGTTGCAAATGAACCGTTATTCTATTCAGGTCCAGAAAATAGCTACTTCGTAACAATTTTTTTTCTATGAATATATACTCTGGGGTGTGTGTGATCATCATGGCTGAAAAATCCTGGTAATTCAGTATAACTGAATCAGAAATGTTAGGAACCCATGAGGCACAGACACAAACCCTGGTCTAATTCCCAGGGGTCTGTGGTCACAAGAACCCCCAGGATATAGCGGCCCACAGAGCAGAATAAAGGAACCTGCAGCAGATTCACATTTAATCAGCACCTGGGCCTGCCCAGGGGGAGCACTGCATTTCTAGGGTCAGCTTAGAATAAACTGCCTTCTTCAACTGCTCCATCCCCACCCTGCATTTCTCTAACCAGCTGCAAGTCAAATTCCCTGAAGCCACTGAGACAAAGGTGGCTTCAGGATAATCACATGGAGTGGAGCCTTCTTGTGCATCTCTATTGCATATGCTGACTTCTTACAAGAAAAATGTTCCCGCTGTGCTTTAAGACCCATGTTCAGCTGCATTCACATTAAACATTTATTTTCAAATAATCATTAGCTTGAAAATTTTTTGAAGAACAAATAACACCAAAAATCATAGTTGCGGCCATAGTGAAACCAAGCCTGCCTCCCCAATACCCCAGATCTGCTTCCTGCCCACCCCCCAATTTTTCCCCTCTGGTCTAATCAAATACCTTCAACTGCTTGAGAAAAATATTAACTGGATATCTGTTCAATAATATGCTCCTCAGGAATGTATGATCTCTGTTTACAAAACAGCCAACCAGAATCAAATTAAAACCCAAAGACAACTGAAGCACACTGGTGCCGAGTTACCGAAAGTCAGAAGTCGTTTCCAATGCTAAGGATTCACGGACGCTGTCTTTAAAGTAGCTGATGGCTGCCAGTGTAAAATGTCATTAAAATACAGAAAAAAAGGAAAGAAAAAAAGAATGACATTGAATGTTACTCCAAGAAAACAAATACACAAAATCATGCAACTTCAAGAAGCTACTTACTACATAGGCTTTGTTACAAAACAACATAAAGGGGTCTCTCCCTTGGCCCTTAGGCAGTCAAATCTCTGGCTCCCAGGGTTCTCACGGCTTCCTTCTCCGGACACCCCATCCAGTCACTAACCACAGTGATTTGGAACCAGGACAAAAAGGATGCCGGCTGCTTGCACCCTTTCTTCCCAGCTAGGGCTTCTGCCTGGGATCCTATCTAGGGTTGCCAGATTTATCAAATGAAAACACAGGATTCCCAATCAAATTTGAATTTCAAATGAACAAGGACTAATTTTTTAGGATAAGTATGCCCCATACAAAATATTATACGGCAACCCTCTTCCTATCTATTCTCCACCCTTGTGAGTTGAGCTAAATAAAGTCAAATCCTCAAAAACCCATTTTCATCCCGTTACCTTAAGGTCATAAGCAGCCCCCTCTATGGAATCAGCCCAGGCTCTACTAGGCCTTCAGTTGCCCGGAGCAAAGCAGAAGGCACTCTCAGCCCCAGCTTACCTGACCAGCTGCAAGGAATTTAAGGAAGTTGACTGTTGGAGAAAGCAATTTTTTATCCCCTGGCTCCTCCCACCAAAAGCTTCGCACGTCTCCCTACCCAGTCAGCCAGTCCACTTTCCCAACCACCGTGGCGCAACTGTATATTCAAATGACTTTGATGCCTGCCTGCCGGAGCTCCTCCTTTAAACTGGGATGGGGGAGGGTGTGGTGAGTGACCACCATGCCGGAACTCCTGACTCTAAATTCATATACATTTTTGAACATATGAGTTATTACAGGAAGATGAGGCTTTTATGTTTTTAAGGTTTTTGTTAGTGGGGGGAGGGAGAGGGGGACAGGTTAACCTTAATTTCTTCAGTCCTGTCGGTGGTATTCTTAAATTCAAGCAAAAGTCATCCATTAAAGCCCAGGAAAACATCTGCTTAAGTATTATGTTTCCACATGCACACATAAGATCGATGCAGATACATATTCAAAACCTGCAAAAAATGGCATGAATAGCCATTATTTGCATAGATGTCTTTTTCAGTCAACCCTTGATTACTCATATTAAAAGAGAGGGAGATGTAGAGGGGCATGGTTAATTCTAATGAACAAAATAATATACTCAGCAAAAATGGCAATCCATAACAGCCCCACATGACAGAACAGGTATATCACAAAAGTGGCAATGGTGAACATTTAGGAATCAGTTATTAGACACAATCCTGAATTTATTTTTTATTAAGATTGCAGTCTCCTTTGTTGGAATTATCAAAGAGTCAGAATTAGTAAGGTCAGAGAGAATGAAATTGTACTTCACTGGGGAAGCTTATATGTTATAGACAACATGTCATGGAAACATTAAAGCTGGAAAGGCTCTTAGAGATCCTTCAGTCTGTGTACCACAGACCACTATTCCCAAGAGAGGAGCCTCAGAAACTGAGCTTCCTGGTGAAATACTTGTAAGGAATGGTACCCTCTATTCCCCTCTTGGAGATTAACAGTCCACCGGAGCATACTAAAGGTTCCCCCTCACATGTCTTAGAGTAAAGAAACCTGCTGACTTCTGTTAACTGAAACACAGTTCAATCGCAGAAACCATTCCTCTTTTTTTTTTCCCATAAAATACCTTTTAACATATCTCGTTAGAGAATCGTTATGAAAATACTGATTTAATTCAACTCCCTCCTACTAAAGCTCAAAGCAAGCCCCATGGCATACAGTGAACTCCAAGGAACTGGATCGTCCGTTGAAATGACATTGAACACTCCTGCCCATACTCGATCTCTGCACAGCTAACAAGATGTAGATTTTTCCTATGATGGCTACAAAGAAAGATCCCACAGTCAGCTTCCCAGCGCTCCTTGCCAAAGCTGTGAGTTCTGCCAGAGCTTTCCAAATGGCTGCCGGGCCTTGCTTCTTTTGTTTGAATGCTTCAGTCAGGTAACTTCTGAAATCACAACTTCAAGCCTTCTCTGTCTAACTGGCTTTCCTACACTGTGACTTCTATCCCTTGAAACCATGCCAGTTACCTTAGGTTTTCCATGACTTAAGGGTCTCAAGTGAGTTTTAACGGCACTAAAACTTGGGAAGTAGGAATGTATTTGGCAATCCCTCCAATTCCTAAGGGTCTTAGTTGTGCACTAAACTTAAACCTTGCGGTTTCCACCTGGCAAAGTTAAATTTCCTGTCTCCAAGCAAAAAGAAAATTTCAAAGAAGAATTAAATGTAGACAAATATCTTGCAAACTTAAGGGGAGTAAAAGGTGAGAAAGGCACTGATTATTGTTCAGATGTAAACAATTTATCTTTGCAACGCTCAGTATGCTGCTAAGAATAAATTAAATAATTACATCTCTAGAGCCAGCCATGTACCCCTCCACCCAGAGGTTATATAAAGGGCAGATACGGTTATTGATTTACCTCTGCATTTTTGAAATTAGAGGCACAGAGATAAAAATCAGTCCTTTTTTTTTTTTGCTAGACATAAGTTTTCTTTCAGATAAAGAAATTTAAAAGCATGATACCAAATGGTTGTTTACAGGGTCTTGCTAAATTCATAAGTAGAAATCATGTTTCAAACGCCAGAGCCAAATGTATCCACTTTAAAATACGCATTTTTCTCACAATCCTACCCAACTACCAAACTAATACCAAATATGCAATTTCCAAGCAGAAAGGTTTACTTGGTGACATGGACTGCATTAAAATGCTTTGAGGCATGGACTAGCTCTACATTTCGTTAATGATAAATATATTTTTATCACCAAAAGCCTTACTGAAACCTTTATGCTAACTTGTTATTAAAACTGTAGGCATTTTAGAGTATCAGACAAATCTCCAAAGAAAACTCCAAACTCCAAATGCACTGTGTATTTAAATAAAGTGGGTTTTTTTTTTTTTAGCCAAGTGATTCTTTATTAGGCCAAGTTGCTGTTTGTTTCTGTTCTGACATAAAAGCAAGCAATTTATTGATATAAATTCTTTCTCTTTTAAAAATAAAGATCTATTCTGCCTGGCCTGATTATTTACCAAATATATTAAGTTTCATCCGAAATGTATTTCAGAGATGTGAACAGAACTGACAATGCTCTAGATGAAACTACCGAGACTACTTTTTTAAAGAATATGTTTAAAAATGATCCTCTCTCAGTCTTAGTAAATATAGCAACCTTTTTAAACTCACCTTCTGCTTTCAGTGAGCAGTTAATATTTGATGATGATGAAACTGTTCCTGGTATTTAAAGAACTAAACAAGGCCATCCACAAACAATGTAACTAGAAATGGGGTTGTTTAAAGAAGATAGAATGATAAATGGAAGTTTTACATTTTAAAATAAATCAATCCCTCAACCATAAATGTCTCATATCTTTACAGAGAAGAAGTTGAAATATGACCCCTGCCAAAGAATGCCTATCTCCAAATCTAAAACAAAATAAAGCAAAGGACAGCGAAAGTTAATTAGTTTTAAAAATCTATCAATTGTTCTCCGCAAGTCAGTTTAAGCAGCTAGAAGAGTTAGTGGGTGAACAGTGCACTTGTAAGGATGCAGTGTTTCTTAAAACCATAAACCCTCTATATTAAGCACAACAAGGTTTCTAAGGTCTAGTCACTGCCTTTTAATTAGTGGAATCCTTATTCTGGTGAGGGGAAAAATAGGAAAAATAAAACAAATCCCTAGCTTCATTGTGCCTTCCCTGAAAATCAGAATAAAATTAGAAAACTTCAGAAAACATGTCTTTCTGGAAAAAAAAAAGAGCCCAGTTTATATGTCTCTTATACAAGGTAAATCAAATTCTATTCTAGAAAAATATTTGATCAAGTGATAGAGAAATAAACTAGGCCATATAAAACATCGGTGTGCCAATATTTCACAGTTCTTTTTCTACTAAAGGTAACTGGAGCATTTAACCGTTTTTGTTTTGTTTCATGTTTTACAGACTCTAGTATATAAGGTCAAATGACCCTTCAGATGTGAACTAATTCTGACCATTTATGAGTGGGCTACAGAATAACTGTATCTACAGGTTTAGCTCATGTAACTTGGCATGAGATGATTGTTGACACACATTTAGAGACCACGTTGAGGCCCTTGTAAAATTATATTTTCCATTAATATCATGAAAGTAGTCATAATGACACAACTCATTTGAGGGAATTATTGAACGCTGTGGTCAGGTTTGCATTTTTTTTTTTCACATCATGACCACCTGAATAATAATAACAACTGACTTTATCGTAGGTATATTTACCATGTGCCAGACACTGTTCAGAGTGCTTTACGTGCATTACCTCATATAGTCTTCACAATATAACCCTAGGAAGTCAGTGTTTTACTGAAGAACTGAGGCACAGAGATGTGAAGAAACACGCTCAAGGTAACAGAACAAATGTCGCAGAGCTGTGATTTGAACCCAGGTGGACTGAGTCTGCAGCTCACATTCCTAACCCGTACACTAATGCCTCACAACACCATGGTGTGCTAAACTGAGGAATGAGCTCGTTCAAATATTTCTAATGGTTGGGTCACTATTTTCCTTCTAAGATTATAATAAAGATTGCATACCAACTGGCCGTTAGGTATGTCTAGAAACTATTTAATAGATAAATGTATGCCAAGTGGGATGTTTTGTTAAGCACCTGGGGATCATAGGTGACTTGAAAACGAATAAGACAAGATAACTGAGTGTCCAATGTTTTTTACACCACATCCACCCGAATAACTTTACTGTGTATTTACCATGTGCTGGGCACTGTTCAAAGTGCTTTAAACGGATTATGAAGTCTTTCATCCTAACCAAAGCAGAACAATTAGTACATATATCTCATCTCTTAGCACAGCTTTTTAGCAAATGTCTACATGATAGAATTTTGCCAGTTGGTCTGGGAGAAGCAGTGTCCTGGAATCAGGAGTCGGGTTATAAGAGCTTAAGCACAAATGACCATGGCCTGACAAAAGTAACAGTCCTGCAAAACCCCATGGACATAGAGAACAGATGGAAGTGGGGCTCAATGAAAGGGTTGGTTGTGTGCCTTTTTGTGACTATTATTATTACCACTCTAAAAGAAGAATCTTAAAAAAAAAAACCACCACGGCAGTGCCATTTAGAAGCAGGTTTACTCAGACCATAAATGTCTGGGTGCTGTAGGTTCAACACTATGACAAAGCAGAGAAAATCCCAAACGATGACAAAAGATCAACCTTATCACAAAGAAGTACAAAGTGTTCTTCTGAAGCATTTCATTCCACAAAGAACAGACAAATAAGGATTCACACACACCATACATACCATCTCACAAAAGACTACGCCACCAAAAGCTCAGTTTTAGTGGGGATTTGACTTAAATGACTAGAGAATGTATAAAAATATATAAACTTATACATGGGTGCATGTATAAAACACATGCACCCCATGTGCAACATGGGGTGATGATTTGTGGGCCTGGAAACTAGGATTTGACTTTTTCAGTGCTTCAACTCTGCCTGTGAGCAAGTTATGTTTATTTATTTTCTTTTCTATATTGTCAATTTATTTTTGGTTAAGTAAACATTATTCACAAAATAAGACTAAAGACTTCAAATGCAAATCAACATGTAAATGCATCAGGTAAACATATAAACATGATGTAAACATATCAATTCTATTCACTCTAACTTAGCATTTAGGTTTTTCCACAGCTTTTAAAAGACAAAATATTCTAGGTATTTGCTGATGATGTAGTAGGGAACCTAGATCTTATATAAGTGACTAGACAATTGAACGTGTAGAATCCAAAAGGGTACTTATACTTTTAAAGACAATTTGATGGGGAAAATAATAATGATAAACAAATCCAAAGTTGAAATGAATCAGCTGTTTGGAATCAGGTTGCAGGCAGTTCATACTCTGACTTCTAACACATTTATTCTGAGACAAAGCAGGAACAAATCTAAATTTTTAATATGAATGCAGTATTTTACTAAATACGAATGCAGCATTTTATTAGGAAGAGGGCTAAACTGGGATTTAAGTGTCCTGGATTCTAATTACCTTTAGATCATGGCTAAATTATTTTCCAATTCTGTTAATCAGTTTTTCTAGGAATAATTCCTGCCCCTACATACTTCATAAGTACTTTGAAAGAATAAAGGGAAAAAGTGAAATTTAGTATGCTTTGGAAGTAAAATCAGTAAAAAAAAAAATATTTATTTTCTTTATTAGTTAGTTAGAACTAAAATTGCTGCTGTGAATTAAGTATAAAAAATTCAATAGATTACAAATTATGTTTTACCATTTTACCTCCCCACAGAAGATAATGCACTATTATATGAGGAATCCTTGATTTTGTGAGTAATATAAATTATCATGTGTCTAGAGAGGGAATTTATATACAATGTTAGAAAACCAAGGACACTTCTCTTCTTAGAACCAGATATTGTTACAGTTGCTGCTCCCACAACTCAGTAGTAATGGTAGGTGAAAGAGCAGAGGATAAAGAAGCAGATCCAAGCTTTAATCTTATCCTTGCAAATAACTGAAAAGAGAAAGGAATTATTGCTCCCTTTACAACTGGCAATAAGCCAGTGCCTACTTAGAAGACCAGTTTACCTAGTCAAGAGGCACTTTTCTACCATCACAAGCTTCTTACTTTAAGATCTCACATAATGAAAATTCACTTTAGAATCATAATGAATAGAACATTCAAAGTAATCTCTATCATATGAAAAACTTGGGAGCGTCACATTTTTTGGTTGGTACTTTTTATATTTTAATTTTGCCAAAACTGCTGTTATATTTTATTTATAACACATATTAAAAGGATATAAAGAAATCAAGCAAGTCATTTTTTTCCTGGTAAGTTAGGAGGATAAAGCAAAACAAGCTTTAGGCTATAAGAGAAGATGTTAATGGTGCTTAAAATACTAACAAGTAATTAATTATAGCAAAGGGATTTTGAATATTATTTATATAAGTTGGTAAAATAATAATGAATCTCATTATAAAACTGTTTCTAACTATTTGAACAGATTTTCTTATTTTTCATCTCAACAGGCCCAACTGCTTAGAAGCCAAGATTGACTCATATAAATGTGAAACACGTTGGAACATATATACTTATACATTGAATATTCTTATTGTACTGAAAATTATATTGAATATGTATTTCTATTGTAAAGAACTAATAATAAATATATATTATATACAAATATATATTATATATGTTATATACATATATAAGCCCTTTTTGTCCCCACACTTGCTGCATATAAAACTTTGAAAGTCCACTTGTGGCAGCTAGTAACACCTACAATAGACCTTTTGGGGTATAAAAAAGTCACTAATCCTTCCAAAGGGTTACAAGAGACAAGTGATTAAAATAATCTTTTTCTTCTTGGTTTCACACATTTACACACCAATGTTATTCTTGTCCAGCTACCTGTGATGAGATGTTCAATGGGAAGTTTCTATGTGCTCCACAAAAATAGGGTTTCTGTGGTAAAAGAATTTTGAGAAATGTTGAGCGTAACAGAAGTAAACTGCTCTTTCGTGCAGTACGTCTCAGAGCCTTATCTCAGCTAATAAGCACTGTGGTGCTCCCTAGGGAGAGAAATATAATAAGTTTCCCGAAGATATATAAGTCTTCCAGAACAGATGTCATTTTCTTTCCACCAGATCTGAGTATAAACAATAAGCCAGAGTGCTGAGAATTCTGAAACTGAGAAACATTATCTTTAGTTGATACTCTCTTGGACTGTTAGGTTTTTCTCTAAACCAGTGGTCCTCAAACTTGAGTGTTCATCAGAATCACCAGGAGGGCTTTGTAAAACACAGACTGTCAGATTCACCTTCAAAGTTTCTGATTCAGCAGTTCTGGGTAGGGCCCAAGAATTTGCATTTCTAACAAGTACCCAGGTGAAGGTGGTGCTGCGAGTCAGCCAACACTTTCCCAACACTGTGGGAATGGCTGTCTTATGGAACAATAGATTTAGCTATTTACTAAGCATTTTCTTATGTCGCTGATAATCAGTTTCTAAAAGGTCATATAGACGGGGTTTTGATATCTTAATTCCACATCTCTGACCTCAGTAATGATGTTAGCAGTCGTATAAAAGAAGGCCAGTCCAGGTCACACAAAAAAAGGATTGGACCTCTCAAGATTCTATTCTACTACTCCTAGAAAACACATTCATTTTCTGTTTACAAAGTAGTGCTATTAGTTATAAAGGTAAGTATATAAGAGCTCTGTATTACATGTTGCCTATGTTTGCTCTACAAATCTCCCCAGAGTGTTTTTCAAAATGTTTGCTACATACCCAAATTTAAGCAGATAAAGGATTTTCTAGTAAACTCTCCTCGGCTCTCTAATAAATTAATACCTTTACTCACTGCAGAAACCACACTCATTTGAAAGTACTACCTCTTCTCCTCACCCCCAAAAAAGGTATCTGGAAAAAAGACAAGCTCAAAGGAGGGAAATACTTTTCACATCAAATAAGCAAACAACCCAATGTTGACCACAGCATTTCAACATGGATAACCAAAAGGTGAAGTATTGATAGACTCCCAAACCTCAAAGCAAGCACCAAATACAAAGTTCATCCGCTGTACCCTGCAGTGATGCAGTAAGGAAACAGGACATCCCATACAACACTTTGTCCTTTTCATTGTGAAGAAAATAAATACCTGGCTAAGGAGTTCCAAGTATTTGTTATCATTTCCTTTCTGATTAAGAATAGTCTCAGCAGTACTCGGTTTACTTCTATCACTGGCAGCCTATTTAAATCTGAAGCCCCCAGTTTGCAATACCATAATGCTTGCAATACATTGGCACGTCTAAATGAAAAACACTCAAATAGCTTAATAAGCTGTAAATAAGAAATTCAGAAATAGAATTAGCCCCTTCCCTTGCCCTCTCACTAGGTATACAACTCCATTCTTCCACAAGGGCTTGGAAACAACTTACAGGAAAGACACACTTCCAAAAACACCATTATCATGGGCCTAAAGAGTAAGAGTGATATAATGGGGAAGGTGGTGATAATTACCTCAAAAACTTCAAAAATCTAGATAAGGTTAATTGCTTCAGCTGGGCCCTAAATGTAGCTCTGTGCTTTCTGGCAACCACTGTAAAGAGGAAAATGTATTGAACTGCATTGTTCTTATTGCTTGATAAAAGAAAGTACACTGGTTAATAAGCACCTCTCGGTAAAAGAGACTGCTGGATACTATGGAAGACAATGAATAGGGCAGGGAACCTGCCCACAAGGAGTTTGCCTATCTTATCTCTTCTGCAACTGCAGAGGCCTGAGGACTGTTGCTGAGAGGGGCTCTAGCACTTGACATTATGGGATAGAAATCAAAGGAAAACAGTGGGGTAGAAATCAAAGGTGACTAAACTAGGGGTCTAGAGGTGCTATTGAGGAGGAGGAGAAATTTGATGGGGAGAATGAGACGTCTCTGAGCCATAATTAATCACAGCTCTTCATTTTTGCTTCAAGGAAAGCCAAGGAGTTTATAATGTGTGATAAAAATGGCACAAATAATTCTCTCTCTGGCAGAGTCTCACTTTCTCTATCACCACCCCCCCCTTCATTAGTATGTTATTTTATTCATTACACTTTCATTCTGGTTTCGCTTCAAATACATTATTATTGGAGCTGAAGTATTTCAGAATGAAAAGCTTTTCTCAAATAGGTGTCTCCGAATTTCTTCTTTTTTTCTCTACAATCTCCGGCATGGAAGTAATGTCATTTTTTTCCTTAAGTGTTTCTCTAGTGAGGAGAATAGGAGATCTGGGGGAGGAATAGTGAAATATGATTAAATACATTTTATCAGCAATATTTCGTAGATGGAATAAATGTCATGTGCCACCGGAGTGAGGCCTTGAGAATTTGGGAAGAGTGAAAGAGGGTCTTGGTTTTGTCTTAGCTGTCAGTTGCCTATTAAAATATGCAAGTCACAATTATGGATATTATTGTAAACTATTAATGACATCAGCTGAATGCTGCTAAATACTTAAAACCATTTTAAGTTTCCTTCTTTGTTGAAACATTTTTCTAAAATGGTCCAGGTACTTTTCTTATTTTTGAAGTAGAGTCAGTTGCCCAAACCTGAATCACATCTCGATTACTAAGGATTGCACCCAAGGCCTCAGGATGTCTGTCCTGAAAAACAGAAATCACTATGCCAAATGGAGATGAAGATGGAGAAGGTATAAGAGATTGAGCTGACTGCACAAATACCAAGGTACAGCTCATAAGCCTAGAAATCCTTTTTTAAATTCCATCTTGAAATTAGTTTCCCATTTCTTATTACTTTCCCATTTCTTTTAAAAAGCAGATTGCTAGGTAAGTTTATCTTAAAAAGTCAATGCACAGGCTCTCTCTCTAAGAATTTTTCTTTGCCTTTCTAGGCCGAAACTCTTCAGACTTTTTAAATATCACTGTACATTCGAATCAATCATTATTGATTAAACTTTAAATATATATTTTTACTGGATTAGGCAGTCACCTTTTACACAAAACCCTTTTCTGCAGATTATGACCTGGTACTTGACTCAGAATGACCTTATTAGTGCTAATCATGCTTCCAAGAATACCTTTATTTGCAAGCTAGCCACTTGCTGTAAAATTCAACTTCAAATACTTTAAGGCAGAAAATGATGCTTGAATATTACTAGATTATCACACTAATTACTTTAAAATAATATGTAACAGTGGCCATTCAGTAAATTTTTTAAAAATCCACATAGAGGGTAAAAACACTCAAATGCTAAATTTGGAGAGTATCCAAGGCGTTTGGCCAATGAACATTTCTATAATGCCAAGGGACAGAATTAAATTCACAAAAATCAGCAATCTGTAGGCCATGAAATCTAGGTTAAAATGTGGTTGAGTGAGGAAAGTTGGCACATGGGTGTATACAATTTTCATTCATATTTAGGTAAAAACTGAACTGGGAGTAGAAGTACAGATGCAGGTGGAGAGATGACTAGGCACCTTGCAGGGGAGCCCATATTGGTTCTCCCTCTGTCAAAGCGATTCAACAAGCTCATGTTTCATTCAGGGAACGCTTTTCAAGCTCCCAATATTTACTATGTGTGCTACGCACAAAAGCTGTGGTGGTGAACAAGACACCGTCTAATGTGAAACCAAAAAAAAGTATGACAAATCTTCATTTCAAATTCAATGAAATTGGATATTAAGGTGAACACAATAGCAGTAGGTGGAAGTAGTATTTCAACCAACCCCCTCTTACTTAACCATGTTGACTTGAGCAGCATCTCAACTCCATCACTGGCTTCTCCTTCCCACGGCCACCCCCTAATTCAAATTCTTATCATTTCATACCTTCAATATGAAGCTTCCTAAGTTTCAATAGCAGCTTTCTAAGAGGTCCCCCTGTGGCCAGTCTCTTTTGCTCTATTCATTCATCTTGCATAGGCTGATGATGCCATTTCTCTACTCAAAATTGTCAGATTCCTCAGCGCTACAAAATCAAGTTCAAGCTCCTCACTTCCTTTTAAGGCTACTCCTCTACCAACACAGGCTCTATGCTTCAGCCAGGCTGACTTAACACTCGACTCCCCAAATCCACACTACAGTTTTTTCCCCTCTGTCTTTGCTTAGGTTGTCCTTTCTGCCTGGAATGTCCTCCTGTCTCTCCTTCCAAGACTATCTCACACGGTACCTCTCCCATGACTACTTCTTTAACCACCAAGCTGGATATAATCCCAGCCCTCCCTCCTCCCTTGGACTCTTTTAGTGGTTCGTTTGTACCTGGCTTATGGCACATAACACAAGCAGCTTCATACTAAAAGGTCAGGCAGGGACCATATCTTCCATAACTTTGTATTCTGTGCAGTACTCAGCCCTGTGCCTAACAAGTAATAGTTTTCAATAAATGTCTGTTGAATGAATCATTTCCTTGGGGAATTGAATGTATATAGATAGAACTCTTAATGGATTTAACAGGACTTTCAGCATTAAATGACCCCTGACATTTATAAAATCCATGTAGTAAACCACAAGCAATAGTCCTGCAAATTGAGTACTGCTGCTTGCTCTTGTATGAAGAGAAACAGAGGTAGGTAGGATTCTCATGACTTCCTCAAGGCCACACAAGGAGCCTTGGTTAGAGCTGTTATTACAAGTCAGCATTTTCTATGTTTATGCCACTTGCTGATACCATGCTTCACATCAAGCATTTCCATGGTTACATCTGTTGTTCACCCAAGAAAGAGGCATTTATCAAGACTACCTCTAAGGCCTCTATGAAAAATAAGACAATATTCCAAAATACATACAATGGAATATTATTCAGCCATGAGAAAGAAGGAAATCCTGCCTTTTTTGGCAATATGCATGTACCTTGAAGGCCAGACACAGAAAGACAAATACTGTACAATTTCACTGATATGAGGAATCTAAAAAAGCTAAACTCATAGAAACAGAGTAGAATGGAGGTTACCAGGGACTGGGGGTGGGGAAAATGGAGAGATGTGGTCAAAGGGTACAAACTTCCAGTTATAAGGTGAATATGTTATGGTAATCTAAGATACAGCATCGTGACTATAGTGAACAAAACTGTATTATATACTTGACAGTTGCTTAAGACAGTAAGTCTTAAACTGTTCTTACCACAAAAAGAGTAACTATGTGGGGTGGTCATCATTTCCCAATATATACTTGTATCAAATCATCATGTTGTACACCGTAAACTTACACAATGTTATATGTCAATTAAATCTCACTAAAGCTGGAAAAAATCCTTCCTCTAGTGGGGTACTAGCAGAATAAAAATGGACAATTTAAAAATTTTTTTTCAGTTACTTGGAAGTAAGTTAAGATTGAATTTGTTTCTATATAGAATGCTTTTCCGGCTAATAGAAAAAGCGAAATAACCAGGAAATGGCAAAACAAACAAACAAACAAAACACCTCTAGAGATTATGTTTTTATACAAGTTGGAAAAAATTTAAGTTTGTTGAATAAAGTATGTGATAAATATAAACATTAACAACAGAAAAACAACTTCTGGGATAAGTATTTAGCAAACGTTTTAAAACCACACAGAGTTCTTAAATATATTCAACGTTCTCAAACGGTTACTTCAGGGTTACTATTTTTTCATAAATAGGATGAACAATTTTAAGGCAATATGACAATGTGATCTTAAAACAATGTCATCTTAAAAATATAGTCTCCAAAATGTATTTGGAATGGAATAAGAGATGATTGATACTATAATGCTGCCTACTCAATGTACCTAGACACATATAAAAGATGGGTTAAGAGTTTAAAGTCACAAAGCACGTGACCGCCTGGTGGGGTGGGATAGGAGGGTGGGAGGGAGGGAGACGCAAGAGGGAAGAGATATGGGAACATATGTATATATATAACTGATTCATTTTGTTGTAAAGCAGAAACTAACACACCATTGTAAAGCAATTATACTCCAATAAAGATGTTAAAAAAAAGAGTTTAAAGTCACAGAGAAAAAGGTTTTCTGTTTGCATTTCTGCATCCTAGAGACAGAAATTAGAACCTTAGTACTATCTAGTTAGCTGGCAAATCATGGCTGACACATAGGATATCTCTTACTTAGTTCAGGAAATTTGCCATATTTAACACAGTTATATCACTGTGACTCTATGTTTTCAAGCTGTTGGATGGTTTTCAGTGTGGAAACTGCCTTCACTGTCTACCCACAAGAACATGTGTAGGAGCAAAAGGCTAATCTCTTTTCTACAAATTCCCAGTGGGTAAATAAAAATCTGAGTTTCAACAACAACAAAAAATATGTCCATTTACAATAGAAAAAACAGTCCAATTGAAAGCATACATTGACATGCCTATGACCAAGCAACAGCCGCAAAAACCGATGGATCGTTTTGTCACATCTACTTCTGTACGTAACAGAGTTTGACATGACACTAAGCCATATTATACAAGCTCATCAGGAATAATATTGGAAAAATAATTTACTCCAACTCTAGACAACATGGTTAAGTCCAAATAGTGGAGATGATTTACAAAACAAAAGGTCGTAGACCAAATGGAATCATTTACTGACTTTTAAGAAAACAGTATCAAGAAAGACAGGAAAAAGCACGAGTTAAACTTCTCATTATGTCTAGCAGTAAAACTTGACTTTGTGGTGAGAACTGAAGGCACAGAAATAAAAACATTGAAAACCTAAGCAGGGTTGCAAATCTGGATTAGACAGCAACAGCAACAAAAACCATAAATTTGGGGCTTCCCTGGTGGCGCAGTGGTTGAGAGTCCGCCTGCCAATGCAGGGGACACGGGTTCGTGCCCCAATCCAGGAGGATCCCACATGCCGTGGAGCGGCTAGGCCCGTGAACCATGGCCGCTGAGCCTGCGCGTCCGGAGCCTGTGCTCCACAACGGGAGAGGCCACAACATTGAGGGGCCCGCGTACCACAAAAAAAAAAAAAAAAAAAAAAACACATAAATTTAAGAAAACAAAGACTGATTACACAGTGGAGGAAATACAGAAAAAAAATGAAAAGATTATTTAGAGATAATGAGGAAAGAACAGATGGCCAGATGGCTAAAATTCCTCTGGAATATATACCCCTGTAGGTCAACAATCAAGCGGCCAGCTGAGATAGAGGAAAACAAGGCAAACCTGGGGACTTTACAATCAGAAACCTAATCTGTAAGGGCAAAAACAGCAGTGAGTAAATGATGTTCTATGAATAAAGTCATGTTCCTAGAAGAACTAATTGCTATTTCCAGATGCACAGAAGTACCTTGTATCCACATTTCACAAAAACGTGAAGTAAAGAAAAAAACAATATTTATAATGACTTCATATAGCTATGTGACATGAGAGAATTATTATATGATCAAGTAAGATCAGACATTTCCATAACATGTAAAGAGCTTCTTCCACACAAAAGAGTTGACATATAGTAGACAGTTCTCAAACTTCAGCTATTCAGATCTCTCGTACTAAATGGGGTTCCTGTGACAAAGGGTCCATCTTAATGGTACCAAATTTTGGTTGAAGAATACATCCCTGGCCATATCACAAGTCCTTTCTTACCAGGTAGCCAATTGCAGCCTTGGCTGCAAGGGGGAGAGAGAAATGATCTTGAGCTATGCTTCCATAAAACGTTTTAAATTCATTGGATTAGATTCCAAATTCTTTTACAAAACTGTATTTGACCCATAACAAGGCTGAGCTGCTACTGCAATATTTTCAGTTAATCTGTGACAGGTACCTCCCTAGCTGGCCAGGACTTTGTACTAATGAGTATATCTATAACAGCATCAGACATCAAAGAGTTTCATGCAGTGAAGATATACATGATCCACAGCCCGTTACAATCCCCGACTCTGGCTAGCTAACTCAGCAATGCAGGGTGTGAAGAAAAGGATGGACGAGGGAGTAGAGACAGCTCAGTGTTCTGACTCTTGGTGCTTAAACAAAGCTTAGTATCACTAAGTTAGATAACATGGTCTAAAAATAAAAACACCCTGCTTCTCTTCCTCCTTCTTTTCAAAATTAATAGCCCAAATGACTGTCAGAGAACTAAATACGAAACTTTAATTAAAGTCTTCATCTAAACACAATGTCATGAAACAATAAATGAGGGAGAGATTAGGAAAGGGAAAGTTGACTTTTTCCCCCTTTTGAAATAACAGAAAGTGAAGGAGAAACACAAAACGTTGAAAACAGGGCATCCCAATGTCATGTGGGACAGTCTGACGTGATAAGCACTGGATGCTTTTGGTTTAGTAAAACAATAGCCCAGTGCTTGCTTCGACAGCACATATTCTAAAATTGGAAAGATACAGAGAAGACTAGCATGGCTCCCGCACACGGATGACACGAAAATTCGTGACGCGTTCCATATTTTTGAGCAGTATGTTTCTTCTCTTAGAATTAAACGAATGCTGCAAAGATCAAAAACAAACAAAACACAATAAGCCCAAATGATGTTTTCTCCATCTCCTTCTTCACCACAGGAAAAAAGACTGAAATGATTGGAAGAACACTGGAGTTCTCAGGATCTTTTGATAACTGCTTATGTGACGTTGGACAAGGGACTCTCCCTCACTGGATCTCCAGTTTCCTATCTGTAAATGGTGACAATCTGAAATGAATGTTCTACATTCAAAATTTTTGATTTGCTAGGTTTGTGAAGCACTGTTATGGGTATGAGTGCTTTCTTAACTATTTAAATTATCCAACCCATCTAGTTAGTTGAGGTTAGTCCCAAGACCAGCCACTCCATGCCTTTCAGAGTTTTCTCATTACCACACCCAAAGTTTAAAAAAGAGAAGAAAGAAAAAGTAAAAGAAACATTAGGACTTTCCTGGTGGCACAGTGGTTAAGAATCCACCTGCCAATGCAGGGGACACAGGTTCAAGCCCTGGTCTGGGAAGATCCCATATGCTGTGAAGCAAATAAGCCCGTGCGCCACAACTACTTAGCTTGCGCTCTAGAGCCCGCGAGCCACAACTACTGAAGCCTGTGCTCCGCAACAAGAGAAGCCACAGCAATGAGAAGACTGCGCATCGCAACCAAGAGTAGCCCCCGCTCGCCGCAACTAGGGAAAGTCCGCACACAGCAACAAAGACCCAATGCAGCCCAAAATTAAATAAATAAATAAATAAATTAATTAATTAAAAAGATTTTTAAAAAGAAACAATAATACTCCACTGTATTTCTGAGCATCAAAAGACAGGAGATGCATGTGCAAGACTAAGAAAGTTCTTTTTAAAACATTTAACTTTGAAATAATCTTAGACTTACAGAGAAATTACAAAAATAGTACAGAACGCCCCTGGAGACCCTTAACTCAGATTCCTGTAATGTCTACAACTTACATACCATACATAGCACAGTTATCAAAACCAGGAAATTATCTTTACTACAATACCATTAAATAAACTAGAGACCTTATTTGAATTTCACCAATTTTTCCCCTAATGTCCTCTCTCTGCTCCAGTATCCAATCCAGGATCCCATATTGCATTTACTTGTCATGTTTATTTAGTCTCCTCCAATCTGTGACAGTTTCTCAGTCTTTCCTCATCTCTTGGTCCATTTTCTCCTCCCTCCCTTTCTTGACTGACAGTTAGTAGAGAAGTGTGTTACCCATCACTTCTAAGATGGACACTTCCACATTTTGACAGCTTGGATATTGGGATGATCCTTACCATCAATGGTATGTTGAGGAGATGTTGAATAAATGAAGAAGATATTTATCGATTTTCACAAGAGGAAAACTTTACAGCACAGAAACCCAGCAGACACCATCTTTATCAGGTGATTAAGGTTAACATGAGAGAGAAGATACATCAACATCAAGTACCCTCGAATATGACGCACATCATTTCTATGGTTTTCTTGCCCAAAATGCATGACCTCAGTCAAATCATGAGAATGCATTTGACAAACCCAAACTGAGAGGCATTCTACAAAATAACTGACCAGTACTCATCCAAAGTGTCAGGGTCATGAAAGACAAGGAAAGGCTGAGGAACTGTCACAGATTGGAGGAGACTAAATAAACATGACAAGTAAATGCAATGTGGGGTCCTGGAGCAGAGAAAGGACATTAGAGGGAAAATTGGTGAAATTCAAATAAGGTCTCTAGTTTACTTAATGGTATTGAACTAGAGTTATTTCCTGGTTTTGATAACTGTGCTATGTATGGTATGTAAGTTGTTGACATTACAGGAAGCTGGGTGAAGGGTATGCAGGAACTCCTTGTACTATTTTTGCAACTTTTCTGTAAGCCTAAAATTATTTCAAAATAAAAAGTTTAACAAGTGAGGCTGAGCTATCAATATGTATTTCATTGGGTACTGACTGTAATTCCATTTTTCTTTCAAAAGAGATTTTTGAAATGTCCAAAATAGCATTGACTTTTACCGGTCAAAGATACATCCTTTTTAAGGTCAATAATAGAAGATAGAGATCCTTAAGTAAAATGTTATTTTCCTTGAGTCTCAGGATGACAGGTGCTGTCTATGTATCTTTATAATACAGGCAGACCCCTCTGATCAAGCTCATAAATGATTATAAATCTTGCATAATTCAGCAACCCTTGGGATTATGTTGCTAGGAGTCTTCTGCTCCCAGTAAGTTTTCCCTTAGCAAGCAGGGATGAGGTAAATATTCACTCAAAAATAATCAAATTTTAAACTGGTGAAAACTGCTGTGACTAGTGATACTAGTACAGAATATACTGGTAACTCAGGACAAATTGACCTACAAGGATAGATTCACACCCATACGTCTATAAAACCAGTTTCACTTGCCAAAATATTATTATGCTTGCGATCAGATGTGATGTTTGAAGACATAGTATGGGGCTGTTTTGTGTTTTCCTCACCCAGTCCTCTGACCATGCCTGCTGCTAAGGCCCTTGCCAGGAGATTTTTGTCACAAAACTACCCAAGGTGGTGAGTGCAGTGGGCAGATGTGATGGGTGTTGATCTTTCATAATTAAATAATGACAGCATTTATATCCTCCCTAGATAACAAGTGGCAGGTATCACAGTGCTTCAAGTATGGAGAAGAAGGTTTAAGACACATGAAATTGCTGAAGCAGAATACATGAAGACAATATTGGCTATGAAAACAATCACAGATTCTAGTATTTTCAGTATTTTCTAGTATTTTCAGGAATGATCTTTTGTTAAAGTCAAGGGACAGTCGCTAAAAATACCAACCTAGATCAATTGCAAACTGTAATATCAAGAAATTGGCACAGAATGGGTGAAGCAATACTTTGGAGAGAAATTCTGAAATAAATTGTGCCAAGCCGACTAGGCAATTGAGTCAAAAAACAGCTGCATATCAACATGACACAAGACTCTTTTACGTAGCTGGAAATTAATCTATGGGCTGTGCTATCTAGATCTCTATCTGAAGATGGTGCAAACTTCATCCCTGAACACTCAACATTCATGGAGTGATGGGCACAGCACTTCAGCACAATGCACAATTAGCCATCAAGCTTGCCCTCCTTATTTTCATAACATTCCCTCATTATAAGGTGAGTATAGGATATTGTTAACTATTGTGCCTATTACGAAGGCAAAGAACCATCACCATCTGGTAGAGTACCTAGCGCTAATGGAATCCTTATAAAAACAACAAAAACAAAAGCAGCTGCCCAAAACTCATCAAGTGATTGCTTGTTATTTAACCACTCATGGAAGAAGAAACAGTGCACAGATACATCTCAAAAGTGTTTCAAGCACAGAAACTCAAAGTGGGTAGCAAATGCTGCAATAACCATCGAGGTATGTTATTTTGTTATTTGTGTATTATAGATATGATAGTAGTACAACCCACGTAGGTCAACTATTGTCAACTTGGTATAGTTTTCATGCTTATCATGGATAAGGAATAATATAAGAGAACTACAAAGCTTTTATGCAGACGTGGAACTGTGATGCATGTGCTATCTAAATGACTAATTAATTGTTTGAAAGGCACTGTATGTTTCAAATACTAAGATTTTCATTAAAATTTGAGGATGTAAGGATTATGTAAATCGTCTTTATCTTGTGCGACTGGTCATCAAGATTTTAACATATGAAAAATTATTTTAAAAACACTGGATATACTGAGTAGACAGTGTATTTAAATAATTAAGTGGCTTATTACTATTCATTGGCCATTATCTATTTAGTCTCTGAATTAAACATTTTCCAAGCTTTAAAGTGGTAGTGCAGTATGCATTTTGTTAACAATCATGTTCCATATTACTTTTTCAAAATGTTTCCATTATGGCATTCTTTTGCCTTTAAATGGGAGAACTGATCTGAAGTATATCAATGATTAGTAATATCACACATCTCTTTCCGCCAGACACCTGAAAAGACAGAATTTACAAAGCCTGCAAGGAACTCTATATCTAAGAGTAAGCCATAAAAACAGTGATACTTAGCTTGAAGAACTAACATCACACTCATGGCAACTGGATGTGGGCATGTCCATTTGAAACATTAATGTGTAGTTTTAGATAATAAAACCCTAACTAAATAGAACTGTTTTGAAGAACTCCTAAAATAAGCATCTTAGTTAATAGTAAGAAGATAACTTTTCATTTAATTCACTTTTTTTGGGGGGGGGGGCCACGTTATGCGGCTTGCAGGATCTTCCCCAACCAGGGACTAAACCCGGGGCCATGGAGTCAAAGCGCCGATTCCTAACCACTGGACTGCCAGGGAAGTCCTTAATTCACTTTTATAGTGATACATGGCTTTTCATTTATGTTATCTCATTGGAATCTCCACAATATTCATGGAAGTTAGGTAGAGAAGAATTATCCATGCATTACAGATGAAGCAACTCAAGCTCTGTCAGATTAAGTAGCTAAAGTCAAAAACAGTAGTGGGGCTGGGACTCCTGAAACAAGATTTGTAAAGTGACTAGTGCAGTGCTGGACACTCTATATGAACTGGCTAAAAGACATCTCCTTTTTTCCCCCTTAAACTAGTCCAGTGCTCTTTTCCATTTAAGGCACTGCACAGTCCTTGATTTAAGTAATACACAGAAGATTTAAATAATACATAAAATAATTGTAGATGAAACCTGAATGAAAATGAAATGAAGAAAACAGAATAAGCCCTTTAGTCATAATATCTGCTACAAAAAAGAGCAATTCAGACATTTTCAATGTTAGGAATTGCCATTATCTTTATAACTAGTTCCCATTCTTGAACTGGAATGGTCTGCAACAAAAACTAGCAACCACGAAATAAGCAAAAGTAACTACTTAAGTAGGATATCATGATAAAATGTTTTCTGAATAAATGATCACAGGAAGGAATACATCTCTATTAGCCAAAGCAGCCATAAATAAAAATGTGAATGAGGTAAAATTGGTCATGATGAGGATAAAACAATATCAAGAAATTGAGGCTTGGTTGGGCAAGATGGTGGAAGAGTAAGACGCAGAGATCACCTTCTTCCCCACAGATACACCAGAAATACATCTACACGTGGAACAACTCCTACAGAACACCTACTGAACACTGGCAGAAGACCTCAGACCTCCCAAAAGGCAAGAAACTCCCCACGTACCTGGGTAGAGCAACAGAAAAAATAATAAACAGAGACAAAAGGATGGGGAAGGGACCTGCACCAGTGGGAGGGAGCTGTGAAGGAGGAAAGGTTTCCACACACTAGAAGGCCCTTCACGGGCGGAGACTGCGGGTGGCGGAGGGGGGAGCTTCGGAGCCGCAGAGGAGAGCACAGCAACAGGGGTGCGGGGGGCAAAGCGGAGAGATTCCCGCACAGAGGATCGGTGCCGACCGGCACTCACCAGCCCGAGAGGCTTGTCTGCTCACCCGCCGGAGCGGGCGGGGCTGCGAGCTGAGGCTCGGGCTTCGGTCGGAGCGCAGGGAAAGGACTGGCGGCTTGAACACAGCCTGCAGGGGGTTAGTGCACCACGCCTAGCCGGGAGGGAGTCCAGGAAAAAGTCTGGATCAGCCGAAGAGGCAAGAGACTTTTTCTTCCCACTTCGTTTCCTGGTGCGCAAGGAGAGGGGATTAAGAGCGCCGCTTAAAGGAGCTCCAGAGACGGGCCCAAGCCACGGCTAAAAGCGCGGACCCCAGAGACGGGCATGAGATGCTAAGGCTGCTGCTGCGGCAACCAAGAAGCCTGTGTGCGAGCACAGGTCACTATCCACACCCCCGCTTCCGTGAGCCTGTGCAGCCCGCCACTGCCAAAGTCCCGGGAACCAGGGACAACTCCCCCGGAAGAACGCACAGCGCGCCTCAGGCTGGTGCAACGTCACGTTGGCCTCTGCTGCCGCAGGCCCGCCCCGCAGTACGTGCCCCTTCCTCCCCCCGGCCTGAGTGAGCCAGAGACCCCGAATCAGCGGCTCCTTTAACCCCGTCCTGTCCGAGCGAAGAACAGACACCCTCCAGCGACCTACACGCAGAGGCGGGGCCAAATCCAAAGCTGAGCCCCTGGGAGCTGTGAGAACAAAGAAGAGAAAGGGAAATCTCTCCCAGCAGCCTCAGGAGCAGCGGATTAACTCTCCACAATCAACTTGATGTACCCTTCATCTGTGGAATACATGAACAGACAACGAATCATCCCAAATTGAGGAGGTGGACTTTGAAAGCAAGATTTATGATTTTTCCCCCTTTTCCTCTTTTTGTGAGTGTGTAGGTGTATGCTTCTGTGTGAGATTTTGTCTGTATAGCTTTGCTTCCACCATTTGTCCGAGGGTTCTATCCATCCGGTTTTTTAAAAATATTTTTTCTTGATAATTAGCTTTTATTTCAATAACTTTATTTTACTTTATATTCGTTCTTTCTTTCCTTCCTTCCCTCCTTTAGACAACGAATCATCCCAAATTGAGGAGGTGAACTTTGAGAGCAATATTTATTATTTTTTCCCCTTTTCCTCTTTCTGTGAGTGTGTATGTATATGCTTCTGTGTGACATTTTCTCTGTACAGCTTTGCTTCCACCATTTGTCCTAGGGTTCTATCCATCCGTTTTTGTTTGTTTGTTTGTTTGTTTTTCTCTTAATAATTATTTGAATAACTTTATTATAGTTTATCATACTTTATTTTACCTTATCTTCTTTCTTTCTTTTTTTCCTTCCTTCCCTCCTTCCTTCCTCCCTCCCTCCCTCCATCCTTTCTTTCTTTCTTTCTACTTCTACTAATTCTTTCTTTCTACTTTTTCTCCCTTTTATTCTGAGCCGTGTGGATGAAAGGATCTTAGTGCTGCAGCCAGGAGTCACTGCTGTGCCTCTGAGGCGGGAGAGCCAACTTCAGGACACTGGTCCACAAGAGACCTCCCAGCTCCACATAATATCAAACGGCGAAAATCTCCCAGAGATCTCCATCTCAACACCAGCACTCAGCTTCACTCAACGACCAGCAAGCTACAGTGTTGGACATCCTATGCCAAACAACTAGCAAGACAGGAACACAACCCCACCCATTAGCAGAGAGGCTGCCTAAAATCATAATAAGTCCACAGACACCCCAAAACACACCAACAGACGTGGACCTGCCCACCAGAAAGAAAAGATCATGCGTCATCCAACAGAACACAGGCACTAGTCCCCTCCACCAGGAAGCCTACACAACCCACTGAACCAACCTTAGCCACTGGGGACAGACACCAAAAAACAACGGGAACTATGAACCTACAGCCTGCAAAAAGGAGACCTCAAACACAGTAAGATAAGCAAAATGAGAAGACAGAAAAACACACAGTAGATGAAGGAGCAAGATAAAAACCCACCAGACCTAACAAATGAAGAGGAAATAGGCAGTCCACCTGAAAAAGAATTCAGAATAATGATAGTAAAGATGATCCAAAATCTTGGAAATAGAATAGACAAAATGCAAGAAACATTTAACAAGGACCTAGAAGAACTAAAGATGAAACAAACAACAATGAACAGCACAATAAATGAAATTAAGAATATGCTAGATGGGATCAAGAGCAGAATAACTGAGGCAGAAGAACGGATAAGTGACCTGGAAAATAAAATAGTAGAAATAACTACTGCAGAGCAGAATAAAGAAAAGAGAATGAAAAGAACTGAGGACAGTCTCAGAGACCTCTGGGACAACATTAAAGGCACCAACATTCGAAATACAGGGGTTCCAGAAGAAGAAGAGAAAAAGAAAGGGACTGAGAAAATATTTGAAGAGATTATAGTTGAAAACTTCCCTAATATGGGAAAGGAAATAGTTAATCAAGTTCAGGAAGCACAGAGAGTCCCATACAGGATAAATCCAAGGAGAAATAAACCAAGACACATATTAATCAAACTGTCAAAAATTAAATACAAAGAAAACATATTAACAGCAGCAAGGGAAAAACAACAAATAACACACAAGGGAATCCCCATAAGGTTAACAGCTGATCTTTCAGCAGAAACTCTGTAAGCCAGAAGGGAGTGGCAGGACATATTTAAAGTAATGAAGGAGAAAAACCTGCAACCAAGATTACTCTAGCCAGCAAGGATCTCATTCAGATTTGATGGAGAAATTAAAACCTTTACAGACAAGCAAAAGCTGAGAGAGTTCAGCACCACCAAACCAGCTCTACAACAACTGCTAAAGGAACTTCTCTAGGCAAGAAACACAAGAGAAGGAAAAGACCTACAATAACGAACCCAAAACAATTAAGAAAATGGGAATAGGAACATACATATCAATAATTACCTTAAATGTAAATGGACTAAATGCTCCCACCAAAAGACACAGATTGGCTGAATGGATACAAAAAGAAGACCCATATATTTGTGGTCTACAAGAGACCCACTTCAGACCTAGAGACACATACAGACTGAAACTGAGAGGATGGAAAAATATATTTCATGCAAATGGAAACCAAAAGAAAGCTGGAGTAGAAATTCTCATATCAGACAAAACACACTTTAAAATAAAGACTATTAGAAGAGACAAAGAAGGACACTACATAATGATCAAGGGATTGATCCAAGAAGATATAACAATTGTAAATATTTATGCATCCAACATAGGAGCACCTCAATACATAAGGCAAATACTAACAGCCATAAAAGGGGAAATGGACAGTAACACATTCATAGTAGGGGACTTCAATACCCCATTTTCACCAATGGACAGATCATACAAAATGAAAATAAATAAGGAAACACAAGCTTTAAATGATACATTAAACAAGATGGACTTAACTGATATTCATAGGACATTCCATCCAAAAACAACAGAATACACATTTGTCTCAAGTGCTCATGGAACATTCTCCAGGATAGATCATATCTTGGGTCACAAATCAAGCCTTGGTAAATTTAAGAAAACTGAAATTGTATCAAGTATCTTTTCCGACCGCAATGCTATGAGACTAGACATCAATTACAGGAAAAGACCTGTAAAAAATACAAACACATGGGGGCTTCCCTGGTGGCGCAGTGGTTGGGGGTCCGCCTGCTGATGCAGGGGACACGGGTTCGTGCCCCGGTCCGGGAAGATTCCACATGCCGCGGAGTGGCTGGGCCCGTGAGCCACGGCCGCTGAGCCTGCGCGTCCGGAGCCTGTGCTCCGTGGCGGGGGAGGCCGCAGCGGTGAGAGGCCCGCGTACCGCAAAAAAAAAAAAAAAAAAAAAAAAAACAAACACATGGAGGCTAAACAATACACTACTTAATAACGAAGTGATCACTGAAGAAATCAAAGAGGAAATAAAAAAATACCTAGAAACAAATGACAATGGAGACACGACGACCCAAAATCTATGGGATGAGCAAAAGCAGTTCTAAAAGGGAAGTTTATAGCAATACTAGCCCACCTAAGAAACAGGAAACATCTTGAATAAACAACCTAACCTTGCACCTAAAACAATTAGAGAAAGAAGAACAAAAAAACCCCAAAGTTAGCAGAAGGAAAGAAATCATAAAAATCAGATCAGAAATAAATGGAAAAGAAATGAAGGAAACAATAGCAAAGATCAATAAAACTAAAAGCTGGTTCTTTGAGAAGATAAACAAAATAGATAAACCATTAGCCAGACTCATCAAGAAAAAAAGGGAGAAGACTCAAATCAATACAATTAAAATGAAAAAGGAGAAGTAACAAGTGACACTGCAGAAATACAAAAGATTATGAGAGATTACTACAAGCAACTCTATGCCAATAAAATGGACAACCTGGAAGAAATGGACAAATTCTTAGAAATGCACAACCTGCCGAGACTGAATCAGGAAGACATAGAAAATATGAACAAACCAATCACAAGCACTGAAATTGAAACTGTGATTTAAAATCTTCCAACAAACAAAAGCCCAGGACCAGATGGCTTCACAGGCGAATTCTCTCAAACATTTAGAGAAGAGCTAACACCTATCCTTCTCAAACTCTTCTACAATATAGCAGAGGGAGGAACACTCCCAAACTCCTTCTACGAGGCCACCGTCACCTTGATACCAAAACCAGACAAGGATGTCACACAGAAAGAAAACTACAGGCCAATATCACTGATGAACATAGATGCAAAAATCCTCAACAAAATACTAGCAAACAGAATCCAACAGCACATTAAACGGATCATACACCATGATCAAGTGGGGTTTATTCCAGGAATGCAAGGATTCTTCAATATACACAAATCAATCAACGTGATACACCGTATCAACAAATTGAAGGAGAAAAACCATATGATCATCTCAATAGATGCAGAAAAAGCTTTTGACAAAATTCAACACCTATTTATGATAAAAACCCTGCAGAAAGTAGGCATAGAGGGAACTTTCCTCAACATAATAAAGGCCATATATGACAAACCCACAGCCAACATTGTCCTCAATGGTGAAAAACTGAAAGCATTTCCACTAAGATCAGGAACAAGACAAGGTTGCCCACTCTCACCACTCTTATTCAACATAGTTTTGGAAGTTTTAGCCACATCAATCAGAGAAGAAAATGAAATAAAAGGAATCCAAGTTGGAAAAGAAGAAGTAAAGCTGTCACTGTTTGCAAATGACATGACACTATACATAGAGAATCCTAAAGATGCTACCAAAAAACTACTAGAGCTAATCAATGAATTTGGTAAAGTAGCAGGATACAAAATTAATGCCCAGAAATCTCTGGCATTCCTATATACTAATGATGAAAAATCTGAAAGTGAAATCAAGAAAACACTCCCATTTACCATTGCAACAAAAAGAAAAAATATCCAGGAATAAACCTACCTAAGGAGACAAAAGACCTGTATGCAGAAAATTATAAGACACTGATGAAAGAAATTAAAGATGATACAAATAGATGGAGAGATATACCATGTTCTTGGATTGGAAGAATCAACATTGTAAAAATGACTCTACTACCCAAAGCAATCTACAGATTCAATGCAATCCCTATCAAACTACCACTGGCATTTTTCACAGAACTAGAACAAAAAATTTCACAATTTGTATGGAAACACAAAAGACCCCGAATAGCCAAAGCAATCTTGAGAATGAAAAACGGAGCTGGAGGAATCAGGCTCCCTGACTTCAGACTATACTACAAAGCTACAGTAATCAGGACAGTATGGTACTGGTGCAAAAACAGAAAGATAGATCAATGGAACAGGATAGAAAGCCCAGAGATAAACCCACGCACATATGGTCACCTTATCTTTGATAAAGGAGGCAGGAATGTACAGTGGAGAAAGGACAGCCTCTTCAATAAGTGGTGCTGGGAAAACTGGACAGGTACATGTAAAATATGAGATTAGATCACTCCCTAACACCATACACAAAAATAAACTCAAAATGGATTAAAGACCTAAATGTAAGGCCAGAAACTATCAAACTCTTAGAGGAAAACATAGGCAGGACACTCTATGACATAAATCACAGCAAGATCCTTTTTGACCCACCTCCTAGAGAAATGGAAATAAAAACAAAAATAAACAAATGGGACCTAATGAAACTTCAAAGCTTTTGCACAGCAAAGGAAACCGTAAACAAGATGAAGAGACAACCCTCAGAATAGGAGAAAATATTTGCAAATGAAGCAACTGACAAAGGATTAATCTCCAAAATTTATAAGCAGCTCATGGAGGTTAATAACAAAAAAACAAACAACCCAATCCAAAAATGGGCAGAAGACCTAAATAGACATTTCTCCAAAGAAGATATACAGACTGCCAACAAACACATGAAAGAATTCTCAACATCACTAATCATTAGAGAAATGCAAATCAAGACTACAATGAGACATCATCTCACACCACTCAGAATGGCCATCATCAAACAATCTAGAAACAATAAACACTGGAGAGGGTGTGGAGAAAAGGGAACCCTCTTGCACTGTTGGTGGGAATGTAAATTGATACAGCCACTGCGGAGAACAGTATGGAGGTTCCTTAAAAAACTACAAATAGAACTATCATATGACCCAGCAATCCCACTACTGGGCATATATCCTGAGAAAACCAAAATTCAAAAAGAGTCATGTACCAACATGTTCATTGCAGCTCTATTTACAATAGCCTGGAGATGGAAACAACCTAAGTGCCCATCTTCGGATGAATGGATAAAGAAGGTGTGGCACATATATACAATGGAATATTACTCAGCCATAAAAAGAAACGAAATTGAGCTATTTGTAATGAGGTGGATGGACCTAGAGTCTGTCATACAGAGTGAAGTAAGTCAGAAAGAGAAAGACAAATACTGTATGCTAACACATTATATGGAATTTAAGAAAAAAAATGTCATGTAGAACCTAGGGGTAAGACAGGAATAAAGACACAGACCTACTAGAGAATGGACTTGAGGATATGGGGAGGGGGAAGGGTAAGCTGTGACAAAGCGAGCGAGAGAGGCATGGACATATATACACTACCAAACGTAAGGTAGATAGCTAGTGGGAAGCAGTCGCATAGCACAGGGAGATAAGCTCGGTGTTTTGTGACCGCCTGGAGGGGTGGGATAGGGAGGCTAGGAGGGAGGGAGATGCAAGAGGGAAGAGATATGGGAACATATGTATATATATAACTGATTCATTTTGTTGTAAAACAGAAACTAACACACCATTGTAAAGCAATTATACTCCAATAAAGATGTTAAAAAAAAAGAAATTGAAACGGTTATTAAGGTGAATTCATTTCCCCCCCATATCCATTTTAACATATTTTGAAAAAAAATCTAAAATGAATCACAGCAAATCTTACTAATTCAACCAGGAATCTATTATCATTTTTTACTCCTATGTTTTAATTTGTATGTTTATGCTTAATTTAAGAATAACCATGGATAAAACATGAAAATCAGTGCATTTTTCATTCTGCAATCATATATGTTCTATTCTACATAATATCTCACCTGTCCTCATATTTTGTTTATACTCATGTACATAATATTCAGGTTT
The DNA here is from genome assembly GCF_937001465.1 of Orcinus orca. Lineage (NCBI taxonomy): Eukaryota > Metazoa > Chordata > Mammalia > Artiodactyla > Delphinidae > Orcinus > Orcinus orca. The sequence continues at coordinate 114,467,240 of NC_064580.1, forward strand.
GATGACCTTGGCAATAGACCTTTTCTTATAAAATGTGCTCACAAATATGAAATTGGTCAATCAGTTGCTCAGGAAGGAAATTACATGAACCTAGTTTTGTAGCAAATATGTTTAAGTTAAAGGTTCAAAATATCCTTTAACTAAGAAAATTCAAAATGCCATCATTTTCCTCCTGGATGGTGAGATTTTCACCTTATACTTTCTCTGTCTGACTTTATTTATCCTCTGATTGGTCCCTGCCAAGTATATTTTGATAATACAGATAATAAGCTATATTTCAGTGAAGGACTTCTCTATGTTGAGGACTATGACCACTGTATTAAAATCTAAATAATATACACAGACGTAAAGTACAGCAAGGCTACAACTTCTCACTCCTACATAATTCTTGAATATTTTTTTATTTAAGTCTATCTATCTCAGTCAGTGAGCTTTGATTGGTGAGCTTTAGTCTGGCTTAGCTCTACAAAGTCTACATCCTGTCTTAAAAAACAAACAAACTTACTGCTTTCATGCTATCATTAACTTGACTAATTTCAAGGCACAACGTATTTCAAAAAAAACCCAGAGAAATCAACAAGTTTCAATTAAAAATGATGTGCATTTAGATGAGACTCACCTTTAAAGAATCAAAACAAGCCATCACACGACCATTTTCCACATGGCAAACTCTTGGCGGATGGGCAAACTTGCAATCTGCATCAGCTCGAGAGCAGGTTCCTCTCTGAAATTCTCTACAGACTTCCAAAGTCAGCCACTTGGTATCACGAACCAGGGCAACATTGACAGCCGTCATATTGAAAGCAAAGTTAAAATCAAGTGCACCCTCTCTACAACACTATTATTGCTGTTGTTGAAAGGTTAAAAATAAATTCAAGCTAAATGTGAAGAGACAACTGGTTGCTTTGGTGAAAGGTTTCTTTGTTAGCACTTAAGTTTTCATTTAAGTCAAATTTGGTGGTCTAGTCAAACAAAAAGCCCACTATAAAATAAAAATTGTATCAGAATAACTAAAAATCAAATTAGAGACCAACTCCTAAGAAGCCAGCCGTCAAGGTTAAGATATTGAGTGCTTTATTTTTTTCCTCTGCTGAAGTTACTTCAAATAACTGGCAGAGTTTCAAAAGGATTCTGTGCTCTCCAGTTGATATTTTCAATTATTCTCGCAAAAAGCATATGCTGCTGGCTGCCTGTCAATGTGTGGAATGGTCTCAAGTCAAGGGGAGAAAAGTTTTTTTACCTATCTCTTGGCTTTAAAGATTAATAGGATGTTACAACTGCAATTTTTTTTTTTTTTTGCTGCAAAATCGGGAGGAGGAAAAATGACTATGAAAATTGAGAATCAAAGAAAAAAAGAATGAACGAGTTGCTGAGAATGAACTACAAGCACACCAGGGTTTTTTTTTGCGGGGGCAGGGCGGGGAGAGGTGGCAGTGATGGTGGTAGGGAGAGGGGTTTATAAAGAGGCAGCTCGAAAGTGGAATCCAATCAGCAGAGTTTTCAGAAAAGGCACTTTCCAGAAACCTGCAAAAAATAAAATAAAATTAGCTAATATAACACATTGCTTCCGTTTTAAACTCTAGATTTGGAAAAGTAGTAATATATCCTCTTTAAAACAGGAAGCATCTAGATACTGACAGTGCAACGTAGGAGACAGTCAGCCATTGTCAATAAAAAGGGCATTTCCCAGTGTAGAACTGTACATAGTAAAAGGAAGCAACCACTTCGATTTACTGTTGAAATACAAGACTGGGCAACAACCCAATTAAAAAGAAAAAAAAGATTATTTCATTTTGGTCTGTTTGGGGGCAGAAATTCATTCAGGGGTCCACTGCACAGAAAGAGCCAGAGCCTGACATGTCAGCGCTTTATGTAGTCATGATCCACCTGTGTGTCTTCAGGTTTTAGAGGCTACCAAAGACCTGCCATTAAACTGGCTTTACTATGATCTGATCGAAGGCTTGATGATCTGCTCTCAAAATCCAGAAAACAGAAATTGCTAGGAAAATTTAAGATGCTCCAAGAGGTAACTGTGTATTTGAAATGTAATTGTTGATGATCACACAAAACAGATATGACATAACTAGCTGGAGACCCACTGCAAATGAGGTAGGGGAGAGACTGTGAAATGTAAAATGTGCTTCAGATCAAGAAAGAAATCCTTTGAAAAGATGCTGGATTTTTTTTTCTGTGTATGCTCTATTAGTTCTTAGTCTTTATGAAGGGATATTGGAACAACTCAGAAGGAGGTTTCAGCATGGACAAATAAGTGAGACCGAAAGCACTGTTCATACACTGGTCATACATTAAATACTGTGCAGCTTTAGGGTTTGTACTTTAAACCAGTGTCGACCAGCAACAATTTCTAGGAACTCAGCTGAGAAGATAGATTAAATGTTAATTTATTGGCATTATGCCATGAACACATACCAAAATAACAGGGATTTTCTAAAGCAAAAGTAAGCTCTGAGTATCAGACAAATCAACTAATTGTTAACTTCATCAAAAAAGTAGAATTAAAGTTCTTGAAAACATTTCATTTACTTTTTTAAACAGTTTCTTCAATAATTTTACAGAATCTGAATTTTTGCTTTATTCTTTCCGCATTCAAGATGAAACTCAATATCACCTAATTTTTCAGATACCATTAGGAAATTAAGTATATAGAAAATTCATGCAGGCTTATCCATTTAAGAGCAAAACGTGTTTCTCTAAGTCATTCTTCATGGAAATATTTCTAAAATGTATTATATGTAGCTTTGCCTTCTTAAAAAATACTGAACATAATTTGGGCTCTGGTTGAAGACTTGGGGTCATAAAATGCCCTGGGAAGTATTATAGTTCTCTTTCAGTGGCAGATTGTTAATTGTCACTTCTACTGTCACTTCCCTTCCTGCCACAATATCTGCCATGGTGGATTGTCCAGCTCCTTTCTGGAATACATAATAGCTAATCATGAGCGTTGAATAAGAGTTAGTTACTCACTGTATGAGGGGCCTGCGGGCAAAGTGCAGGGCTTTCATGCAGAAGGTCTGTGACTACTCTTACTGGTTTGGAAACCCTTTTGCAATATGTTCCATTCAGGACCACGTTCTAGAGGGTCAAGGTTGCCAGGTGAATGACCTCTAAAAATATTTAAAATATATATCTATTTTAAACAGCCAGATGGGGGAAATGCAAATGAAAATCACAATGTGATACCACTTCACACCCATTAGGATAGCTACAATAAAAAAGAAAAATTGGAGGGGTTTCCCTGGTGGCGCAGTGGTTGACAGTCCGCCTGCCGACGCAGGGGACACGGGTTCATGCCCCGGTCCGGGAAGATCCCACATGCCGCGGAGCGGCTGTGCCCGTGAGCCATGGACACTGAGCCTGCGCATCCGGACCCCCTGTGCTCCGCAACGGGAGAGGCCACAACAGTGAGAGGCCCGCATACCGCAAAAAAATAAGAAAAAAAAAAAAGAAAAATTGGAGAAATTGAAACTATCGTACATTGCTGGTGGGAATGTAAAATAGTGCAGCTGCTGCAGCAGTATAACAGTTCCTCAAAATGTTAAGCAGTTACCATATGACCTAGCAGTTCCATGCCTAGGTATATACCCAAAAAAATTGAAAGCAGGATCTCGAAGACATATGTGTACACTCATGTTCATAGCAGCACTATTCACAATCGCCAAGAGGTAGAAACAATCCAAGTGTCCATCAGCGGATGAGTGGATACACAAAATGTGATACGTCAACACAATGAAATATTACTCTACCATAAAAAGGAATAAAGTACTGACACATGCCACAACACGAATGAAGCCCCCAAAAATGATGCTAAGTGGAAGAAGCCAGTCACAGCGGCCACATATTGTATGGTTCCATTTATATTAAATATCCAGAATAGGTAAATCCGTAGAGTCAGAAAGCAAATTAGTGGTTGTGAGGGCCTGGGGAAGGGGAGAAAGTGGAGCAACTGCTGAATGTGTATGGGGTCTCCTTTGGGGGTGACGAAAATATTCGGGAATTAGACAGTGGTGATGGTTGCACAATTTTTTGAATATACCAAAGCCCATTCACTAAACTGTATACTTTAAATGAGTGAATTGGATAATATGTGAATTATATATCAATAAAGCTATTTTTTAAGTCTAAAGAGACATGACAACCAAAAAAAAAAAAAAAAAAGCTTCATAAGTGATGGAATTGGCTACCCCAATCTTTTCTTTCTTAGATTCTTCTTAGACACACATTCTTCTAAGTAGTGTTCTGAAGTTGAATTTCAAGAGTAAATTCATTTCCACGCTTGTATTATAGAAAGTACTCTAATAAAAGAGTATGTTCTGTGAGTTTGTAAGTTTAGATTTAAAGATATATTCAAATTTAATCCTATAACTAAATTACATGGGCTGCCTGAACACATTTGAAAGAAAAATAATGAAAAAGAAATATATATATATATATATATATATATATATATATATATATATATATATATATATAAAATGGTTTTTTTCCTCAGAACATAAACGGTGAGTGAGGGTCTGGAGAAAGATTTTTCTACAGAGGTCTATCAAGTATAGAAACAAATAATAAATTTGAATTTTAAACTTTTACAAATGAAAAAATACAAACAGGAATTGAACTCTGGCCCTGCATTTTATGTAAAACAGGGGGAATGGGAGAAGGAATTTTCTTCATTTTTAAAATTGACCTGTAACCTCTGATGGGACCCTGGCCAGCTCCTCAAAACAGTTCTAGCCAGCGCATATCTGCATGTCTTCCTTCAAACTGGAACTATTTTTGGTGCTGGCACAGAAGAAGCTAGGTGCAACAACTAAAAAGAGCTGGTGTGACAGTGGAGAGATGTTCCGTTCCGTCCTACCGCGCTGCTCATCTCTGCATAAAAGACGGGGAGGGGGGTCCATTTTAAAGATCAACTTTGTTTGGGGGACAACTTTATCTTCACTACTTTAGACTTGAGTAATAGGAATACGAGTTTGCTTTTCATGATTTATAGTCCTCTAATGTAGAACATGAAAAGTTACCGTTTCTTAGTACATTTGTACTTGTATGGTATTCGCAGCTTGCAAGCGTTTTTACTTCATTGATCTTTGGAGCTCTAAAAAATACTCTAAACCATGGGTGATAACCCAAAAAGACCAATGAAGGAAATGAAGCTCAAGGAAGTTAAATTACTTATATGAAGTTACAAAGCCTTAAGTGGTAGAACCATGGCTCCAGGCAAGATCCTCTGACTCTAAATCTCATGCTTAGATCCTGGCTGAGAAATGTAGCAGTGATCATTTCTTATCTCTTGTCTCTCTTGGGAATCTTAAACAACGAAAGCCAGTCATTTTTGTGTAGTACTTATGATTCCTTCTCAAAATTACGTTCATGCCTGTTGCAGTGCCATCTTCATAATATTCCTGTGTTGTGCTGCACCAACATTTATCCACATCCACTATATGCCAAGCACCGTTCTAGATGTGGAACAAGACTGATAAGGTCCCTGCTGTCGTAGAACTTCCTATGCTCATTTAAATAGAGAAGAAACCAAAGGCATAGCAAAGAGAAATGATTATGAGAGTTTATGAAGGGGTGGAAGCAGACTCTAGGTATTCTGATTCCAACACAGGTCTCTCATTCTCCCATGAATGGTACACCAAGCACTCTAACTTAACAATACTCTTAAACACACACTCAAACACTATTGCATAGAAACGAGTCACTAAAAGGAACACCCCAGAAATTACCACACCAAGTCTTACTGCTCTCCGGACTCCTCTTGAAGACAGTACTACTGTTCCCATTTTACAGATGGGGAAACAGAGGTGGAAAAGGGTTAAGTCTTGCACAACTTCATGTAGCTACCCTCAAGCCATGGTTCAAACCCAGGCAGTCTGCGACCAGAGCCCACCTTCTTAGTCATGTCATGATACTGTGTCTCCCTTATGGCACGGATCACATTCTTATTATAGGCCCTTAAGTTTTCTCCCTTATCAGACTGTAAATTCCATAAAAGTAGAGATCATGTTTTACTTAGTTTTGCTGACTTTACTTAGTTTTGCTGACTCTATCTTCTCATTGGAAGTTAGAGCATGACAGCATTTCTCAGGATTCTTACTTCGAAAGGTCAAAGATTAAATGGTAACTTAACCCTTCCAAGCAAGGATTTTTGTCAGTTGAGCATCCTCTAGGCTGGCTGAGCTTTGGCCACCTCTGTCAGTTTCATATCTATCAGATCTGTAAAGTTGAGTATTTTCTCATAATTCTAGCTTTCAAATTGAAATGTTAATACCTGCAATTCTTGATGTATAGAGCACTCAGTTTCGATAAAGAATGGTCTATTCCTGCTCTTTTGGTAACAGCAAGATCTTATCTTGGATTTAGAGTAAAAATATGAGATAACCAAATGACTTTTCTCTATATCTTTGGATAGTAGGTTAATTTTTGGAATGTTTTTGCCCAAGAATCAGTGTGATGAAACTGAACTGGGAGTGAGGTGAAGGAGATTTCACTTTGAGCCACAGGAAGAAACAAGAAACATCCCCAAAGTACATATTTTTCCTTGAAAGTAAAAGAGTTATTTTTGAATTTTAATTAATGCTCCTTTACAAAAATTCTATATTAGATTAACATAAGGAAAATAAAAAATGTTTTTACTTCAAGAAAACAATCCCTTTTAAAAATCACATTAAAAACACTTAGGAATAAACCTGACCAAGGAAGTTAAAAGACTTATATGCTGAGAACTATAAAACATTGATAAAGGGAATTGAAGATGATTTAAAGAAATAGAAAGATACCCCATGTTCTTGGACTGAAAGAATTAATCTTGTTAAAATGACCATACTACCCAAAGAAATCTACAGATTTAATGTGATCCCTATCAAAATATCCATGACATTTTTCACAGAACTGGAACAAATAATCCTAAAATTCATATGGAACCATAAAAGACCCTAAATTGCCCAAACAATCCTGAGGAAAAAGAACAAAGCAGGAGGCATCATTCTCCCTGACTTTAGGCTATACTATAAAGCTACAGTAATCAAAAAGCATGATATTGACACAAAAAACAGACATATGGATCAATGGAACAGAATAGAGCCCAGAAATAAACCGACACACTTACAGTCAATTAATTTTTGACAAAGGAGGCAAGAATATACAATGGCGAGAAGACAGTCTCATTGCAGCACCATTTGCAATAGCCAAGACATGGAAACAATCCAAGTGCCCATCAACTGATGACTGGACAAAGAAAATGTGGGGTGTGTGTGTGTGTGTGTGTGTGTATATATATATATATATATATATATATATATATATATATATAAAATGGAATACTACTGAGCCATAAAAAAGAATGAAATATACCCATTTGCAGCAACATGGATGGACCCAGGGAATAGCATATTAAGTGAAATATCAGACAGAGAAAGACAAATATCATATGATATCACTTATATGTGGAATCTAAAATATGATACAAATGAACTTCTTATTTACAAAACAGAACCAGACACAGAAAAAAAACTTATGGTTACCAAAGGGGAAAGGGAGGGGGAGAGAGAAATTAGGAGTTTGGGGTTAGCAGATACAAACTACTATATATAAAACAGATAAACACAAGGTCCTACTCTATAGCATAGTGAACTATATCTAATAGCTTATAGTAAGCTATAGTGGAAAAGAATATATATATACACACACCTGAATCACCTTGCTGTACACCAGAAACGAACACAACATTGTAAATCAGCTATACTTCAATTTAAAAAAAGTTTTTACTTTAAAATTACATACACACTAGATTCATTATTAAGTAGATTATCTATATTTTTAAGGATTCAAACATTTTCTCATGGAGTTGTTCTTGATGGTAAAACAAAATAAATAAATATTTTCTACTGATATAATGGAAATAGTACCTTGTTCCAGAGTGGCTTGCAAGGCCACTGCCAGCAGTTACTTTTGTCCCACTTTTTCTTACACTTTCCTCGTCTCCTCCTTTCTTTTGCCTTCCCTTCACAAGCCAGCACATAACATAGAAACATTGCCAGTGTCTGGTCCAGAAGATCACAAAGACGCTCTTTGGCACCTAAAGCAATATCTGAAGAGGCATTTCTTTAAATGTATTTATCGACCTCCAGAATAAACAATGAAAACAATGTTTTCTTTCTTTCCATTTTAAGCTTTCCTTACATCTGTATTACCACAAGGAATTCCTTGTGGCCATTTATTTTGGCTCTACGAATATATGACACGCCTGCTACATGCTGCTTGAATTGGCAGGCTAACAAGGCTTAAAAGATTACAAGTTTTCTAATTTGCTTCAAGTTCTATTTCCCTCACATATTTAGCTTAGTGGTCCACCAATCCAGTTCTTTAAGGCATATGAGAGGTCCTCAGCACTGTAGATGGAAGCCATGATTTCACAAGCATCCTATAGAAAACTGAGTTTTATGTCTGAAAAAAATAAGTGTGAAAATAAGGACATTTCACCTATGTGCAGAACTTTTTCATTAAGCTTTTCTTTTAAGTTTCATTGAATTTTTTTCACAATATTCCCAGGGTAACAAATTTATCTTTTACAAAAAGCAGGTAAATCAAGTTATTCTGTTTCATAAAGCAATTAAAAGACCCACCTCAGTGCATATATATGGTCATAAAAAGAAAAAAAAAACAGGTGCTACCCTGTCTCTTTCAAACATAGCTCTAGCAACAAATGTGATTGGTTTTGTTAGTCAGAGGAGTTCATCTTTTTTTTAAAAAAAGATATATCTCTTTTAAAATAATATATGAAATTATGAGAACTTGCTAATAAATGCCATTTAAATATTTTAAACTAATCCAATTTAATATAAAAATAACCCAAAACCTAGATTCTGCACACAGTTGTTATCAAACAACACTGGTTAATTGCTTGCTTATGTCCATGGGACAGAAATCCCAGAGCCATTAAAAGATCACCAAAAAACTGGATTTAAAATTGAAGACAGTAGGAACTTAACATATTTGGCAATTTAAGTCCTATAATGCTCAAGCATTTGAGATGAGAGAAATACAAAATGTCATAAGACATTGCATTTAATATATGCAGGGTGATTTTGCTGAAGATTCATTCAACAAATATTTATTGGGCATCTAATATGACCTAGGCACTGATCTAGGTGCTGGGGAGGCAAAGTTGAACAAGAAGATTAAATCCCTGTCCTGAGAATCATACATTCAATTGGTTGGCCATGAATGGGGATGGGGGGGTGGCGAAAATAAATAAAAAATCATATCCGTCATTCATTTTATCCATTTAACAAATATCTATTATGATTCCCTAAAATTCAAGCCAATGAGGTCTTTAAAAATGTTCATGTGGAATAACAAATGTTGGTGAGGATGTGAAGGAAAGGGAACCCTTGTACACTGTTGGTGGGAGCATAAATTGGTGCAGCCACTATGGAGAACAGTACAAAGGTTCCTCAAAAAACTAAAAACAGAACTACCATATGATTCAGCAATCCCACTCCTGGGCATATATCCCAAGAAATGAAAACACTAATTTGAAAAGATACATGCACCCCAATGTTCAGAGGAGCATTATTTATAATAGCCAAGATATGGAAGCAACCTAAGTGTCCATCAACAGATGAATGGATAAAGAAGATATAGTATACAATATACAATGGAATACTACTCAGCCATAAAAAAGAATGAAATGTTGCCATTTGCAACAACATGGATGGACTTAAAGGGTATTATGCTTGCTGAAATAAGTCAGAGAAAGATAAATACTGTATGTTATCACTTATATGTGGAATTTAAAAAATAAAACACACTAGTGAATGTATCAAAAAAGAAATAGACTCACAGATATATAGAACAAATAGTGGTTGCCAGTGGGGAGAGGAAAGGGGGAAGGGGCAAGATAAGGGTAGGGGATTAAGAAGTACAAACTATTATGTATAAAATAAGCTACAAGGATATATTGTACAGAACAGGGAATATAGCCAATATTTTATAATATCTATAAACGGAGTATAATCTTTTAAAAATTGTGAATCACTTGTTGTATACCTGAAACTTTTATAATATCGTAAATCAACTATATCTCAATAAATAAATAAATAAAAATGAAAATGTTCACGTGGGAAAGTGTCAGTTAATCAACAAACATTTATTGTGTCCACCAACAATATGCACAGACTTGTGTCACACGCTTCTGGGGAACCAGACGAGCTTTAAAACACTGCCTGTGTACTCAAGAAACCTCTTTTGAGTTGGGGAGACAAGAACAACATAATATGAAATAAAAGCAAACAATGTAGACAATTAAGAGCAAGATTTAGTAACATTAACAACAAATGTGATGAGAGTTCTGAGAAGAGGATGTCACTCAGGCCTGAAGTTGTCAAGGGAGTTTTCCAAGAGGAGAAAGTGGAGCTGGGTCTTAAAGAATGAGAAGGACCTAGGTGAGGATGGAGGGGCAGAGAGACTTCCTGGAAAGAGGAACAGCACAAATGAGGATGAGATGAGAAGATTAGGTATCAGGTATTTGTAGGATGGTGAGCACACATGGGCGGGCTAGGATGGCAGGTTCATACTGTGGAAGACAAATCATTTGTGGGTTGTTTCTGAAGATCCTTGAAAATGGCTCAAGGACTGTAATGTTTATTATAGAAATAGGAGCCGCTCTCAAAGATTTTAAGCAGAGTAGAAACTTAGTGGCCATAAATGCAGTATGGTAACAATGATCTGCCCTTGCAAAATTGTTTTATTTAAGGAGCCCACAACACACAATCAGAGCAAAGTTTACACATCTGACATACTCTGGAAGAACAAAAAATGAGAGAGAAGTGGGTGGATGTCAGAGTGTTTCTCTAGTTCACAGGCTCTGTGAGGACAGGACAGGCAGTGATTCAAGTCAGGGTGTCATGAAAAGTGGGTAAAAAAACAAACTGAAAAGTACAGCTTCTTGCTTTCATTTTGCTAATTACACATTTATCAATGACCCCCATCATTAAGGACACATAACTGTATTCCTATTTTACGAAGTGACTCAAATGTTTTTCAGTCTTACTCTCTGCAAGGTAAATTCCTTTTAAAAATGTAGTTGAAACTTCAGCAAGAATTTCTTTTCTTCAGTTAGATTTTGCTACAGAACAAGCTCATGCCAGGAGTTAAATTTATATAGCAACTTTTTGGCTGTAATGGCATCCTGTAAATTCCTGCTACAGGACTTTAACCAGCACCCCAGTGGCTGGAAAGTGTTCGTGCTCCTCCCAAAGTACATACTGAATTGAACTCAATTCAATTTTCAGGGCCAATTTACTCACTAATAAGATTTGGTTGAACATTCACTATTCACCAACACACACACACACAAACACACACACATTGGAAAACAATCATCAGAAGCTATCACAAAATGTTTATTTATCCTTTAAATACTTGAACAGCTCAAGTAACTCTCTAGTCAAATTTGTGAGTCACATAAGTATGACTATTTGTCAGAGAGGTAAACTAAACTAGCATCTAAGTGATTTGATCATGTAAAGGGATTCATCACTGTATCTAGTAAGCATCCAGTGAGGGCTTCCTTACCCGACTTCATCACTGGTATTATGCCCAATAAATTCAGATTCTCAATCTCAGCACAAAGCCTCCAATCCTTATTAGGAGCACTTATAAGACTAGTAAAAGATTGAGGAAAAAAGCTTTATGGCTAAAAAGTTGGGAGAGGACCAAAGGTACCCTGATTTCAAGGACCAAGTAATTTAATACATCAATGCCAAAAGTTCTAGTAAGACTTGAAGAGAGTTTTCTAGGAAAGTAAATTTCTTAAGCAAGTATACACAAGAGTTCTATCATCTATGTCTGAAGTTACTGTTGCTAGAGGCATTATTTCACATTCATATTATACACAACTGTGACATATCTGTAAGCTAACTGCCTAGAGTTAATTGGAAAGCTGGGTACTTTAGTAAAGAATTATTCATCAAGAAAAAATACGGAGACGACTCAAAATCAGAAATAAAAGAGTAGATATTACAACTGATGTCACAGAAATACAAAGGATTATGGGAGTACTATGAGGAATTATATGCTAACAAATTGGACAATCTAGAAATACTGGATAAATTCCTAGAAACATACTACCTACTAAGTCCAAATCATGGTGAAATAGAAAACCAGAACAGACCAATAACAAATAAGGTTATCAAATCAGTAATCAAAAGCCTCCCAACAAACAAAAGTCCAGGACCAGATGGCTTCACTGGTGAATTCTACCAAACATTCAAAGAATTAATATCAATCCTTCTCAAACTCTTCCAAAAAAATAGAAGAGAATGGAAGTCTTCCAAACTCATTTCACAAGGCCTGCATTACCCTAATATCAAAACCAGTCAAAAATGCCACAACAGGATTCCCTGGTGGCGCAGTGGTTAAGAATCTGCCTGCCAATGCATGGGACATGGGTTTGAGCACTGGTCCAGGAAGATCCCACATGTCGTGAAGCAACTAAGCCCATGCACCACAACTACTGAAGACCTGTGCTCTAGAGCCCACGTGCCACAACTACTGAAGCCTGTGCGCCTAGAGCCCATGCTCCACAACAAGAGAAGCCACCACAATGAGAAGCCTGCACACCGCAACAAAGAGTAGCCCCCACTCGCTGCAACTAGAGAAAGCCCACGCACAGCAACATAGACCCAACACAACCAAAACTAACTAACTAACTAAATAAATAAATAAATTTTAAAATGCCACAAGGAAAGAAAATTACAGGCCAATTTCCCTGATGAACATAGATACAAAAATTCTCAACAAAATATTAGGAAACTGAATTCAACAATATATTAAAAGGTTCATACTCCAAGATCAAGTGGGATTTATTCCAGGGATGGAAAGATGGTTCAGCATCTGCAAATCAGTCAATGTGGTACACAACATTAACAAAATGAAGGGGCTTCCCTGGTGGCGCAGTGGTTGAGAGTCCACCTGCCAATGTGGGGGACACGGGTTCGTGCCCCAGTCCGGGAGGATCCCACATGCTGTGGAGCGGCTGGGCCCGTGAGCCATGGCTGATGAGCCTGCGCTTCCGGAGCCTGTGCTCCGCAACGGGAGAGGCCACAACAGTGAGAGGCCCGCATACCGCAAAAAAAGCAAAACAAAAAAAAAAAATGAAGGATAAAAATCATATGATCATCTCAACAAATGCAGAAAAAGCATTTGACAAAATTCAACACCCATTTATGATAAAAACTCTCAACAAAGTGGGTAGAGAGGAACACAGTAAAGGACATATATAACAACTCAATGGTTGAAAGCTTAAAGTTTTCTGCTAATATCAGGAGCCAGAGAAGGATGCCCATTTTCAGAAACTTTTATTCAACATAGTATTGGGAATCCTACCCAGAGCAATTATTCAAGAAAAAGAAATAAAAGAAATCCAAATTGGATGGGAAGAAGTAAAACAGTCGCTATTTGCAGATGACATGCTATTACATATAGAAAACTCTAAAGATTCCATCAGAAAACTCCTAAAACAAATAAGAGGATTCAGTAAAGCTGCAGGATACAGAATCAATACACAAAAGTCTGCTGTGTTTCTATACACTAATAATGAAGTATCAGAAAGAGTAATTAAGAAAACAATCCTAAAGTAGCAGGACACAAAATTAATGAACAGAAATCTCTTGCATTCCTATACACTAACGATGAAAAATGTGAAAGTGAAATTAAGAAAGCACTCCCATTTACCATTGCAACAAAAAGAATAAAATACCTAGGAATAAACCTACCTAAGGAGACAATAAAACTGTATGCAGAAAATTATAAGACACTGATGAAAGAAATTAAAGATGATACAAATAGATGGAGAGATATACCATGTTCTTGGATTGGAAGAATCAACATTGTGAAAATGATTCTACTACCCAAAGCAATCTACATATTCAATGCAATCTTTATCAAACTACCACTGGCATTTTTCACAGAACTAGAACACAATTTGTATGGAAACACAAAAGACCCCGAATAGCCAAAGCAATCTTGAGAACGAAAAGCGGAGCTGGAGGAATCAGGCTCCCTGACTTCAGACTATACTACAAAGCTACAGTAATCAAGGCAGTATGATACTGGCACAAAAACAGAAATATAGATCAATGGAACAGGATAGAAAGCCCAGAGATAAACCCACACACATATGGTCACCTTATCTTTGATAAGGAGGCAAGAATATACAGTGGAGAAAAGACAGCCTCTTCAATAAGTGGTACTGGGAAAACTGGACAGCTACATGTGAAAGAATGAAATTAGAACACTCCCTAACACCATACACAAAAATAAACTCAAAATGGATTAAAGACCTAAATGTAAGGCCAGACACCATCAAACTCTTAGAGGAAAACATAGGCAGAACACTCTATGACATAAATCACAGCAAGATCCTTTTTGACCCACCTCCTAGAGAAATGGAAATAAAAACAAAAATAAACAAATGGGGCCTAATGAAACTTCAAAGCTTTTGCACAGCAAAGGAAACCATAAATAAGATGAAAAGACAACCCTCAGAATGGGAGAAAATATTTGCAAATGAAGCAACTGACAAATGAGTAATCTCCAAAACATACAAGCAACTCATGCAGCTCAGTATCAAAAGAACAAACAACCCAATCCAAAAATGGGCAGAAGACCTAAATAGACATTTCTCCAAAGAAGATATACAGACTGCCAACAAACACACGAAAGAATGCTCAACATCATTAATCATTAGAGAAATGCAAGTCAAAACTACAATGAGATATCATCTCACACTGGTCAGAATGGCCATCATCAAAAAATCTACAAACAATAAATGCTGAAGAGGGTGTGGAGAAAAGGAACCCTCTTGCACTGTTGGTGGGAATGTAAATTGATACAGCCACTATGGAGAACAGTATGGAGGTTCCTTAAAAAACTAAAAATAGAACTACCATACGACCCAGCAATCCCACTGCTGGGCATATACCCTGAGAAAACCATAATTCAAAAAGAGTCATGTACCAACATGTTCACTGCAGCTCTATTTACAATAGCCAGGACATGGAAGCAACCTAAGTGCCCATCATCGGATGAATGGATAAAGAAGATGTGGCACATATATACAATGGAATATTACTCAGCCATAAAAAGGAATGAAACTGAGCTATTTGTAGTGAGGTGGATGGACCTAGAGACTGTCCCACAGAGTAAAGTAAGTCAGAACGAGAAAAACAAATACCATATGCTAACACTTATATATGGAATCTAAAAAAGAAAAGAAAAAAATGGTCAGAAGAACCTAGGGGCAAGACGGGAATAAAGATGCAGACCTACTAGAGAATGGACTTGAGGATACAAGGAGGGGGAAGGGTAAGCTGGGACAAAGTGAGAGAGTGGCATGGACATATATACACTTCCAAATGTAAGATGGATAGATAGTGGGAAGCAGCTGCATAGCACAGGGAGATCAGCTCGGTGCTCTGTGACCACCAAAGGGGTGGGCTAGGGAGGGTGGGATGGAGGGAGATGCAAAAGGGAAGAGATATGGGGACATATGTATATGCATAACTGATTCACTTTGTTATAAAGCAAAAACTAACACACCATGGCAAAGCAATTATACTCCATTAAAGATGTTTAAAAAAAAAGAAAACAATCCTATTTACCATTGCATCAAAAAGAATAAAATACCTAGGAATAAATTTAACCAAGGAGGTAAAAGACCTATATATTGAAAACTATAAGACATTAATGAAAGAAACTGAAGAAGACAGAAATAAATAAAAAGATATTCTGTGCACATGGATTAAAAGAATTAATATTGTTAAAACGTCCATACTAGCCAAAGCAATATACAGGTTCAATACTATCCCTACCAAAATTCCAATGAGATTTTTTACAAAAATAGAAAAACAGTCCTAAAATTTATATGGAACCATAAAAGACCCCAAATAGCCAAAGCAATCTTGAGAAAGAACAAAGCTGGAGGCATCACACCATGGTCCTTGATTTCAAACTATATTACAAAGCTATAGTAATTAATGGTATTGGCGTAAAAACAGATACATAGATCAATGGAACAGAATAGACAGCCCATCAATAAACCCACTCATATATGGTCAGTTAATTTATGACTAAAGAAGCCAAGAATGTACAGTGAGGAAAGGATAGTGTCTTCAATAAACAGTGTTGGGAAAATTGGACAGCCACATGCAAAATAACGAAACTAAACCACTATCTTACACCACACACAAAAATTAACTCAAAATGGATTAAAGATTTGAGTATAAGACCTGAAACCATAAAACTCCTAGGAGAAAACATAGGTAGTAATAAGCCCCTCGACATAGGTCCTGGCAATGATTTTTTTGAATCTGACACCAAAAGTGAACGCAACAAAAGCAAAAATAAACAAGTAGGACTACATCGAAATAAAAAGCTTTTGCACAGCAGAGGAAACCACCAATGGAATAAAAAGGCAACCTACTGAATGGGAGGAAATATTTGCAAAGCATATATCTGATAAAGGGCTAATATCCAAAATATATAAAGAACTCATACAATTCAATAGCCAAAAAACCCCCAAATAATCTGATTTTAAAATGTGCAGAAGATCTTAATAGATATTTTTCCAAAGAGGATATACAGATGGCCAACAGATACATGAAAAGATGCTCTACAACATTAACCATCAGAGAAACCACAATGAGATACCACCTCACACCAGTCAGGATGGCTATTATCAAAAAGACTAGAAATAACAAATGTTGGTGAGGATGTGGAGAAAAGGGAATCCTAGTGCACTGTTGGTGGGAATGTAAATTGGTACAGACACCATGAAAACCAGTATGGAGGTTCTTCAAAAAATTAAAAATAGAACTACCATATGATACAACAATCCCACTTCTGGGTATTTACTCAAAGAAAACGAAAACACTAATTTGAAAAGATATATGCACCTCCGTGTTCACTGCAGCATTATTTACAGTAGCCAAGGTATGGAAACAACCCAAGTGTCCATGGATGGATGAATGGATAAAGAAATTGTGATATATAAGTAGATATAATGGAATATTATCAGCCATAAAAATGAATGAAATCTTCCCATTTGTGACAACATGGATGGACCTTGAGGGCTTTATTGTAAGTGAAATAAGTCAGACAGAGAAAGACAAATACCATATGGTTTCTCTTACATGTGGGAAAAAATACACACACACACACACACACACACACACACACACATAAAATCCAAGTGTTCATACATATAGAGAACAGATTGATGGCTGCCAGAGGTGGGGGATGGGAGTGGGAGAAATGGGTGAATATTTTTGTTTGTTTAAATAAATTGAATTTTAAAAAAAGAATTAGGAGTGAAGAGTTCAGAGCACAGACAGGTCAGAATCTTAAGTTCTACATTTCCCAAACTTCACACTGGCCTGAGAGTATCCTTAACAGCCTCTAAAATAAGAATTCCACTTTTCTCTTGATATTTCAGAGTGATTTATACTGGATTGGAAATTATGGGTGTCTCTTTATAGAAAAATTTAGAGAAAATGTAAAATGGGCTGTCTTTTTAACATCTTTTAACTGAATTTTGGACAAGTAGTCAATGCCCTTGCTAACACTAAAGAAAGGTGTGTAACTATAATACTGTCATTATAAAGTTGTCTTCCTGGCCCAGATAGAATAGTTCTCCTCTATCGTTCAGTCAATCTCAACAAATCTCAAAGGAAAGATTACAAAACTCCCAAAGCAGAGGGGGGCGAGGAAGAAGATTGCTTCAATTGTACCATGAAAATGGAAAGCAACACCTAAACCCTGAAATGTAATACTCATCTTCTATAAGAACAGTTCTGTGAAATCTATCAATTTCAACTCTGGTTTGCCTCAATAAATGGGGAAATAACTTATGTTCCTACTTCTGTAAGGTATATAACTTAAATCCAGATTTCAGATTTTAAAAGGAAGGTATAGAAAAATCAAGCCCACATCAAATATGAAAATACCCCAAATAACTGTAAATGTGGTCACAGCAGAATTATCAAAGCCAGGGCTTCCCTGGTGGTGTAGTGGTTAAGAATCTGCCTGCCAATGCAGGGGACAGGGGTTCGAGCCCTGGTCCGGGAAGGTCCCACATGCCGCGGAACAACTGAGCCTGTGCACCACAACTACTGAGCCTGAGCTCTAGAGCCTGCGAGCCACAACTCCTGAAGCCAGTGCTCCTAGAGCCCGTGCTCCACAACAAGAGAAGCCACTGCAATGAGAAGCCCGTGCACCACAACGAAGAGTAGCCCCCGCTCGCCGCAACTAGAGACAGCCCGTGCACAGCAACGAAGACCCAACACAGCCAAAAATAAATACATAAAATAAATACATAAAATAAAATAAAGTGAAAATAATTATCAAAGCCAATGAGGAGCAAAGTAACCTATTGATTATTTCAACCTTGAACAGTGGCCCAGAATGGTTCATCTACTTGGCTAAAATGCCTGAAACTGTTAGTGTACACATGAAGAGCACATGGTCCGATTTCATCATATCTGATACCTTGTCCATCTGCGGTCAGAATGGGTGGGCAGATTCCCAAAGTTTAACCCAATTGTCCTGATTCATTTAGTTTCTTTCACTGACAGCACATATCCATGTTTGAGCTTAATTCCTGGCTATGGATGAATTTCACATTGCTGAAAACCAGAAGGGCACTCTCTGAAGCTTTGAATCCCTGGGGAAAGGCAGTCCCTTGCCACTGATATTATAAGGATTTATTAACCCCTGTGAGTCTGTGTCTTCCATTAATTTCAGTGCAACTGCCTTGACACCCTCTTTCAGTTTCAGAGACCACCACCTTCTTTACACACGATTTTGTCCCAACTGCCTCTCTACTGTAGACAAACTTTAGACTCTACTTTTCTATGATGGTCTACCTGGTCTTCTTTAATTTCTAAAACCTTTTAGAATCAGAATCAGTGTACCTGCTTATAACCATCTACTGACCCTCCCGGCCACAGTCTGTTGCTAGCCAAAACATATGATCTGAAATATTTCTCCTGCTAACCAAATGTTTGGCTTTGGCTTCTCTGTTCCTATTTCTACCTATGAGTCCATTTCTCCTGCTATCCTCTGTGGTCAGGATAAACATAAATACCAACTATTCCATTAAGAATATTCTCTATATCAATTTCGAATCAATTGAGACACTGGGAATTTTACTGAGTAAAAATTCCAAAAGTGAGTTTAGGGTTCACAAAATAACCACTGAAACACAATAAGAAGGATAAATTTGCTTTGCTGAGCAGATTTAATGATGTATTCTAAAGTGGTATCTTAGTTATTAAACAACTGGTACTTCTAGAGGTTAATCATACTTAACATTTATGGAGCTCGTATTCTGTGCCAGACACTGTGTTAAGAGTTTTATATTCATTATCTCATTCAATCATCCCAATACTCTATGAAGTAGATAATATTAAGGAGCAATGTTAAAGTCTAATTTCAAAACAAAATCTGTCACAAATCTCAGTTCCAGACTTGTCACCAAACAGTAGTATTGAGTTTTTCAATATTTAAAGTTCTCAGATGTCATAATAATAGAGCTATGGGCACTAATTTAAAAATCTCCAGTTTCTCAATTTTCTTCCCAGCTTCCTGTAATTACAATATGAAAGCTCATTACTTCCTATCCATGGAAGCCAGAGGATCCTGAATTGCTTATAATTTTTTGAATATATCTTTTCATGCATGTCTGGCAAATAAGTTAGAAAATGCTTGACACATTGGGTTTAAAATCTCCCATTCAAAAGAACATGTGGTCCAGAAATCTGGCATCCAGCTGGCAGAAGGGAAGCATAAAAGCCTTTGGGCATACTAAATCCCTCCCCCAATAATAAAACTCTCTACAAAAAAAAATGCTTATCCAAATCAAAGTGAAAACTTTGAACCAAGATTGAGAAATTATGAAAAAACTGTGAAGCTATAATACTATAGCAAAGTAGCCAGCACCTATTAAAACTCTCTCTGTTGCTAATTTGTAAGCTTGTTATATCAAAACCTGGAGTATGCAAATCAAAAGGAGAAGACAAAATAAAAAAGATTTCTCCACATGAGGATTTCACGACATGATCTGAGTAAGAGCCTGAAAAGAAAGCAGGATTTGAAAATAAAACTCAAGGAAAATGCTGAAGTCAAACCAGCAAGGAAGTCTGTACACTAAGGTAAGCACCAACATATATGGAAACTAAGAAAATACCTATAGATAAGAATCATTCAAAAAATCGACTCATTTTTAAATGGCCAAGCAAAAAAGGAGGAGAAGGAGTAATGGCTTAAATATTGGATTAAAGAGAGCATTTACATTTATACTCAGGTGAACGGAATCCCATTAAAACTGATAAATTCTATACTGTAGTTACCATGTTGTATTCATCAGTTTAAAATCATGTGAGTACACCTTATAGGAATGATGAGGAAATTAGGTTAACATGATATCATCTATATCACCAAGTACTGAATGACTAAAATGATTAAATTGGACTGCCATATAATTCAATGTATCAGTGAAGGAAACCAAAATGCCTTGATTCTATCTTAAATAACAGTATATCTCACAAAAGATCATAAAGTTCTCAGCATAACAGAAACTTCTTCAACTCACACTGACATAAAACTGAACTTAAATTCCCAGGGTCCAAATACGGATGATATCATCAATCACATGTACTTGTTCCACTAAAACCATTCAAGCCTCAAGGAACAAAACAACTTTCACATTAGTAATCACTGAAACAATACAGCTTGGGTTATTAGGTTTGTCAAAAGTCAAACAAGACTCGTTCATCAAAGGATAAAGACTTTAAGAATGCTAGA
Organism: Orcinus orca; assembly: GCF_937001465.1. Lineage (NCBI taxonomy): Eukaryota > Metazoa > Chordata > Mammalia > Artiodactyla > Delphinidae > Orcinus > Orcinus orca. The sequence goes on from NC_064580.1 coordinate 114,488,123, forward strand.
GTTGCAAGTAATCCTGAAAGATCAAATCTAGCTCATTACCTTCAGGTAAGTAAATGAAGGACTCTAAACCATTCAGGTAGATGGCTCATATCCAGTTATTGAATACATATTGATAGTAGTTCTCCATAACTTCTCTTTCATAAATACATTCTTCAAACAAACATTTATTAAGGACTAACTTCAGGGACACATAACTAGATGTCAAGGGTATAAACACAGATAAGCCACAGCTCCTCGTGTTTGCATTTTATTTTTAAAATTTCAAAAAAATTTGGAAAAGATAATCTTAGTGGATAGGTGACATGATTTCAGGAATCCAGATGTTATATAACTTTCATTTAAAAAAACCTTATGTTTAGGCCCACAAGGTTACTGATGAATAGGCCAAACCATAATATCCTCAGGAACTCATTCACTCCGTGAGTGACCATGTTTCTCAGGAATCTTCCCATTATTTCTTTTAAAAAAAATAAATTTATTTATTTATTTCTGGCTGTGTTGGGTCTTCATTGCTGTGCACGGGCTTTCTCTAGTTGCAGCGAGTGGGGGCTATTCTTTGTTGTGGTGTGTGGGCTTCTCATTGCGGTGGCTTCTCTTGTTGCGGAGCATGGGCTCTAGGGGCACAGACTTCAGTAGTTGTGGCTCGCGGGCTCCGTAGTTGTGGCTTGCGGGCTCTAGAGCGCAGTCTCAGTAGTTGTGGTGCACGGGATTAGTTGCTCCGCAGCATGTGGGATCTTCCCGGACCAGGGCTTGAACCAGGCGGATTCTTAACCACTGTGTCACCAGGGAAGCCCTTCCCATGATCTCTTGAGCTGCAATTCTGTCTCTCCCACAAACATCCATGCAACTTTTCTACAGTTCACCTCTGCCTCTCTCTCAAGGAAGGCTTCCTAAGCCTTCATTGCTGGAATATCTTCAAACTGATTCCTCCTCTTCCTCACTCTCAATCACTCCTGCACTCACTACAAGATGGATTCCATCTCCACCATTCTATTAAAACTGTTCTACATTCTACAACTGCATTCAAGAACAATGCTAATTTGAATTAAACATTGCTAGAGCTGTAGGTACGTTCACTGTTACCTTCCCTAGCACAGTACCTAGCACAACTAGGTTCTCAATAAGTGTTAGCTGAGTTGAAAATTATATAAATAACAGAGGTGGCAGTAGGCATAAGATAGTAGTTACTCATTAAAAAATCTTTGAATTGTCAGTCGTGTGTAGGTAAGAGTCCATATATTTACAAAAATGTCTTTTTTCCTTCATTCATCCTCCAAATATGTATTAAGTACTATATACAAGGCACTGGACATGGTTCCTCTTCTCATGGACTTTAGTAGTCTAGCAAACTATAATTGTGATGCCACACACTTAAACCTGTTTATAGAAAGAAGAGTACAACATGATTTTTTTCAATGTATCTATTTTATGGTAGAATAGAATTATAGAATGTGCTTCTTTAGAAAGGGAGAAATCTCACTTTTTCCTCTAGGGGCAGCTTCTCACCTCTACCAAGAAGAAGGCATCACCGGGTGCTCAAACAGAACTCTCCGCCACGAGCTTATTATGTCATAGTTGTGTAGCTATTTCTGTGAACCACTTTTGCGCAGGACCTAGCCTGGTACGTGACGCTTAATGGGCTCTCAATCCATTTGTTTTCATTGCACAGATGAGAAAACTAAGGCCCAGGAAAGTGAAGAAAGGCTAGTTGTTCTGGACTGTATAGAATGAGCTTTAGAATCACAAAGACCTGGATTTGACCTTTGGTCAAGATATTTAACCTCAGCATCTCAGTTTCCTTGCAGGATTAAATCATATGACAGATGTGAAAATCCCTGGTGTGAGGTAGGCACTCCAAAAATCCAAGATCCAGGTTAATGACACAGAACTGGTTTTAGACATGGTAGGACAGTTGTTAGGAATTTAAAGAAAGTGAAAAATATATAAATGAGCAAATTATGGTATTTATTTGATGTTTTAGGCTTGAGCCAAAGCAAACATTTAAATAAATTCAGTGTAGGAGAGTGCAAAAGACCTAGATGGAAAAAAGTAGAGCTTCCCTAGGGACAGAAAACAGAGCTGATGTAACAGCATCCTTAGAGATTGGCGTAGAAATTTCCCAGATATTAGCAACATCAGTTAACTAAATCGGAAAAAGTTTTATATAATCAAAATAAAGGTATAGTGCTTCAAGGTGGCAAAAACAAACAATAAATGAAAGATCTTTAAGCAGTACCTTTTCCAGACCTTTAAAAAGGAAACAATTTTAAATAAGTCTCATGAAAAATTGGAAACTTTAAACAGCTAAGTACTAATTTATGAGAATGAAAAAGAGAAAAAAATTAAATGACCCAGCTTAAAAAATAAATTTAAAAAAACCCTAAAAGATATCCCATCTTTGCCTAGTGGTTGAGAATAGGATTTTGGAACAAGAAGCCCTTATTCATAATCTTACCTCTTACCAGATGAAAGATCTTGGGCAAGTTATCTAAATCACCTGTACTTCAGTTTCCTCATCCATAAAATGGTGTCAATGACAGTATCAATCTCACAGGGTTGGACTGTAGATTAAAGTGTGTTAATATTTATAAAGCACTCTGAAGAGTGCTTGGCACTAAAAAGTGCTTCTGAAATAAATCATCAGAATTCATTTTGTTCAATATGGAAATAGGAATCTCACAAACCTCATCCCATGACTACAATGGCTAAAAAATTTTTTTTAATGTTTTGCTATGTATTTACTCTGAAGCCATCAAGTTCCTTATATAAATACTTAGGAAATGAGGAACTCTGGAGATGAACAGTATAAAGGCAAGCAGTTGACTTGTTTTCTGTTTCTCCAGAAGGATCTAGGGGTGAAAATATATAGAGAGACACATGTTAGCTCAACACAGTGAAGGACCAGCTCAGAGCTTGAACTGTCCAACAGTGCACTGACCTGCTTTGCTAGGTGGTGCGCTCCTCTGCACTGGGTTTCTATCACACTGAATGGGAAGTTGGACTAGAAACATCAAAATCACCATACGAGGCTAAGATGCCATGAGTCAGTAACTTTTTGTCAGAGAGAGGAAGTGCACTGCTAACTTGTAGGCTATGTGCATAGCACTGCATTTGGTCTTTGAGCGACAAAAAAAATGCATATAAGATAGATTCTCTTCCCTCAAGGAGTTTATAATCTATTTGAGGAGACAACTCACCTCTCCAAATTATTAGAGGTAGCATACGACTAAGTTCTGAATGTCCCTTGCTTTATAACCACAAACTCCTAGAAATACAGAGAGAAGCTGTGCCCTCTTAGAATACTCTCTCTTATCCAAAGGTAATATTTCTTGTAAATCAGAATGACTGTGTCTATGTGAATGAAAGAAATAAGCATCCCAGGGTTCCTGTTTTCCTTTAGTGTGAATATGAAAGTGTTATATCTACCAGTGTCTCCCAAATGTGAAGCACTGCCTTGACAGCAGCAGGTCCAGGCAATGCAGGAAAGGAGAGGAGAAAGAGTGAACCTATACATTTTTATTACGCATAAAAATCTGTGCCTTTTATTGGTAGTTGAGTTGTTTAGTCATGAACTCAAGCAGACCTGAAGCTAAGATACATTCCCCACATTTTTGCTTTAATACGAGCCTGAGTCACAGACTCACAATGTGGGCAATGATGATCTACAGGCCAATTCCTTCATTTTCCAGACAAGATAACAGGACTATAAATGAGAAATCACTTGGTCACAGTTACAAGAAAGTTAGTGACACAGCCAGCACAGGAGCTCAGTTCTAACAACCAAAATTGAATACTTTGTTCTACATCTTGGAGAAGTTTTAATATCTTTCTTTTTCTTTCTTTCTTTCTTTCTTTCTTTTCTTTTTTTTTTCTTTCTTTCTTTCTTTCTTTCTTTCCTTTCTTTCTTTCTTTCTTTTCTTTCTTTCTCTTTCTTTCTTTCTTTTCTTTCTTTCTTTCTTTCTTTCTGTTTCTCTCTCTGTCTCTGTCTCTCTCTCTGTGTGTCTCTCTCTCCTCCCTTCTTCCCTTCCTCCATCAGTATCATTCTCTCTCTCTTTCTTCTTTCTCTTCATATTTAAACTCTTAATTTTCACAGCATGAGAACACATGTGATCATAACTGAAGCCACTATGTCTCTACTTAAAACCATTCTATTTATTGAAAGGGAAGTTGAAATAAATGCTTTCAAAGGTTCAGAAGAAATAGAGTAATGGCATCTTTTTACAAAGCAGACTATAAAACTGCCAGGAACTTGCTAGGGAAGTTAATAGATGATCTTTACTATTTGATGCAAATTAGCTTTTAAAACAATCCAAGCATCAAAGTCCAAAGGAAAGCAGGAGTTAGAATTAGTGACAGTGGCTGGCAGCTAGCTGGTGGAAGAGAGACCACCACGGGATTTTTCAGAGACTAAAAGAAGTTACAGCCACTTATCTACATGTGTATATTATACTGCTGGAAGCCAATGCATGAAGGGAGGGAAGGGTGCACGCACTCGGGGTGTGTGTGTGTGTGTGTGTGTGTGTGTGTGTGTGTGCGCGCGCGCGCACGTGTGTGTGTGTGTGTGTTGTTGGGTAAGGGATAGAATCTTATGACTGCTGGCTAAAAGGGGGTTAAAACTAGTGAGACTGTACTGAATACATGACATGGTTCTTTCCTATATAAAAAGTGCCAAGAAATAATACTTCATCTGAGACCTAAAGAAATCAGACCTTAGTCATTTAGGGCAACTAGAACTAGCAGCAAAGCAATTAACTAGGGCAGTAGAAGAGAAAGCTATAAGCAGAAAGCCTATGGGAAGCTGTATAAAGGCATATAGCCCAAAGCTTCTTAATACACAAAGTTAAAAGGAAGAGAAAAATTCTCCCTAAAGGAAAAAACCAAAGAAAGCATATGAGGTTATTAATAACAAAGTTTGATGGGAGAAAGGTACTCATAGTCATGCACTTTCATTTCCTTAAATATTACTAAAAATGGTGTATCAACCTGTCTATAATAGGTAACTGATGGAATATTTATATCGATCATTTTAATAATTAATTTTCATTGAAAAAATCTGATTCACTTGTGTACTATAAACCTATTCTCACTGTTATTCACACGTGGGAAGCCCAGATGGTTACAATTTACAAACAGGCATGACCTAGTGTCAGCTAACAGAATTGAAAGCATAGTGGCTTGCCTGAATAAGGCTAGCTGTACAAGCATAATTTAGGAAGAAATATGTAATATCTCAAAAATGTCACCAAATAACTAAGGCTATGTCTTTACAATAACTGCTTTTCTCACTTTGGTAGAATTTAAAATACATTCATATTATTACAGCTGAATCAATTGCACAGCAATTTCTATCAATGGATAAGATTTAGAAAATGAGTGGATTTCTCATTCATAATCAATCAAACAAACATGATCTGTATAGATGGTAAATTAAACAAAGGTCCAGCCATCACTGTACCTAAAAAGAGGTTGGCTGAAATTTTTTTAAGGGATAAGAGGAGAATAATCTGGCATTAAATTGTGAACATAAAAAATGACTGGGGCTTCCCTGGTGGCGCAGTGGTTGAGAATCCGCCTGCTAATGCAGGGGACACGGGTTCGAGCCCTGGTCTGGGAAGATCTCACATGCTGTGGAGCAACTGGGCCCATGAGCCACAACTACTGAGCCTGCGCGTCTGGAGCCTGTGCTCCGCAACAAGAGAGGCTGCGATAGTGAGAGGCCCGCGCACCGCAATGAAGAGTGGCCCCCGCTTGCCACAACTAGAGAAAGCCCTCGCACAGAAATGAAGACCCAACACAGCCAAAATAAATAAATTAATAAACTCCTACCCCCAACATCTTCTAAAAAATAAAATGACTGCATGAGAAGAAATAGCTTTTCTTCATCAGTTTTATGAAAAGATAAAGCACACTATTGTCCAAAATCTATAGCTCATATAAAATAGATTCAATTAATAAAAACACTGGGTGATCCTTTTTATTTTTTTATATTTATTTGCTTTTTATTTATTTACTTTTTTTTTTTTTTTTGTGGTACGCGGGCCTCTCACTGTTGTGGCCTTTCCCGTTGCGGAGCACAGGCTCGGGACGCGCAGGCTCAGCGGCCATGGCTCACGGGCCCAGCCGCTCCGCAGCATGTGGGATCTTCCCAGACCGGGGCACGAACCCATGTCCCCTGCATCGGCAGGCGGATTCTTAACCACTGTGCCACCAGGAAAGTCCTGGGTGATCCTTTTTAAAAGTCATGGTTACTAGAAATCACTTTGGTAGAAATCTTTTCAATACATGTCCCCCTTTTTTTTATTTTTTGCTTTTGGTCTTAATAAACAACATACAGTAAACCTAACTAAATCTTTCTTTCATTACTAGAGATATTATAATGGCTAAAGGCCAGCATTCCTGGACATCAATTCTTCTCAAGGTTAATAGAAGCTGTTGGGGTTTGGCTTGAATATGAATTGACCTTAGACTACAACACAGGTAGTTTTTTTTCTTATAATCTCTGGTAAATTCATATTTTATTTCTCCTAATGATCAAATGCAGATAAAATTCTTATTGATTGTGGGTTTCAGACAGTTGAGTTCCATTTAACAGTTCACTGTATTTCACAAAATGTATCAACAACCCTCAGTAAAAGGAAAATGATGATCTTACAATGTAAATTCAAAATTAAATATATCTTATAATGTTAGCTAAAATCAAGAAAAACTGCTCCTTAGAATTGCAAAGGTTGATAACATAAAGAATGGAAGAACATTCAATTTTCACATCTAGTAGGAACTAGAAATGAGACTTAAAACCTGAGAAAACAACTCATTCCATATTCCATTTCTTTACTAGGTTATTCATACCAATAGATAAATCAGGAAAACGATTAGTAATAAGTGGAATAGTGCTGTACCTACTAAATGGTATACTGTGTTTGCTATCCAAATATACCAGTTATGCTAAGCAGAGGTAAGAAGAGCATGCTTTAAAAACTATCTGATGCAACAGAAATGCCGTTTCCTAAAAGCAGCTGTAAGCTGAAATGATAAAACAGGATCAAAAAAGAAAAGGGAAGGGAGTAATGCAGAAAAAAGGGAGCTAAAACAGACTTTTTAGTGCTGAGTGCATAGTAGGTTTTCACAAATACATGTTAGTGTAAATATCGAATTCTAACATAGAGCCAATCAAAAAGCCTCCCTCGAGTAAATTACTTTGAGTATATATATTCGCACCTAGAAAACTCTATTTAGGGCACATCTTGTAAACTACTATGTATTTATTTTGTTATGATAGCAGTAACTCTCTTAAATAAATTAGAATATTTGTTGCTCATTATACTGTGAATGATACAAAGCTGAACTTAACTTTGAAAGCTCTGCTTCTGAAGAAAATGCATGCGGTTTTCCGCTAAGCACACACAAGCGACATTTCCATCTGTATGGTATTCTTTTCAGGAGATTACTCCCTCTAACACAGGGTAGCACGAGCATTCCATCCACACAGAACTTGAAAATCCTTGCATAAGCAAAGTGTTACTGTTATTTGGAAAAACTTCCACTGGCAAACTGAAACTCAAAAAACATTGTAAAGTGTTCATCTTTATTCTACTTTTAGCCCACATTTCTATTTCTAAACAATGAACAAATATTTTGGAGTGTGTATGATACTGATGAAAGAAAATAATCTTCCCTCCAGATACAAATGCATATTTATTTTTAAAAAAAGGTGCACACGCAAAAATTCAGTGGTGATACCAGTTTTAGACTCTTTTTTACCAGGCTGCCTTATACTACTATTAGTGAGAAAATAATTCTTCAATTATATTTCATTGAAAAAGAGGACACAGAAGATTAATATTCTGTATTCTTTCCCCCCAACAAACTCTATGAATTTGCAAGTGCTTAAACTGAAAGCAGCTACCTCTTTTTGATAATGATTCTGGTCCCAAAGTAATTTTCTCAATGCTATAATTTCTATGACAAATGATTTTTATTAATATTGCTGGCCCATCAGATATTACAAAAGTCCATAAGTTCACATTAGGGTCTTGTTACAATAACACCTCATTTATTGGAACACTATCGGGCAAGGAGGTATTCAATAAAATTGAGATTTCAAAAAACAAAACTCTTAAACATGAATATTTGTCTCATCATCGATCTGGAGACAAATCTTTCTGAAATGTTTTTAAAATTTTGTTGCTTCCTTAGACTTAAGACAGTAAAAAAAAGAAAAGTTATACTTTTTCTGATAATTCTAGGTCATCATTACAAAGAAACATTAGTCATGCCTTGAAGGAAATGTTGAGCACTTTTTAAATGTCCCAAATGCCTGTGTGCTTGGAATCCTCATGCCTACTTTTATAGTCTGTCTGTCTTCCTCCTCACTGGCAAGTATTTATTAGCTGTGACTTCAAGAGTACAACTGCCTCTGTTACCTGCCCTACAAACACACTGATTAAATTTTCTGTTTTACAAAACCAGATTCAATCAAAGAAAACATAGCAGACAACTGCTCTGTGTAAGGTGTTAACTCAAACATGCTAGATTTGTGTCTTGAAATACAAATGACGTGGGCTCTGGAATGCTCTTAGGGAGCGCTTGGGGGCTTCTCTATGAGGGCAGTTCAAAAGCTTTAGGATCTGGCTTTCATGAGATCTCAAGTGTCTGTTTAGAAGCTGAGGTCTGGAAGTAGTGCCCCATCTCTTTATGGGACATGACTCTTCTCTCAGAATGCTAGTTAGCATTTAAGATGCAACCGGGAGGAAACAGTCCATGAAAAGACCGTGAAGGTCTTAGAGCTCCAATGGCATGGGTGGTGGGAAAGGGATAGATCTCACAATTGGCTATGAGCCAGGAATGATATCCAAAATATTAAACAACACTTCTAGGATGGGCACAAGCCAAGCAGGACTGATGCTACTCTGCTAGGAATTGCCTTTTTTTTCTCCCCCTGAATCATGGGGGTGACCAGGAAGTGAGCAGTGGAAAGCGTGCTCTGGTCAGTGCCTATTTACCAACTAATAAGGAATTATTCCAATAAATATTTCAGTAAGATATGCCCATACGGATGTATACTGCTGGACTATCACACTGATACTTTGTGCTAGGTGCTTGCTAACGCATGCCACATGCTCAGATCCCTTGACATTACGTGCACAGTGTAAAGGGATGTACAAAAGCTTGTTTGAACTTAAGTTGTTGAGCGAGAGGGAGGCTTAGATTTTCCAGGAAGCCAAATAAGAGAAAGCATAGTTTGGATTCCTAGGGAGAGACAGAGCCCTTCTTAAATCTAAAATATGACTAAAAGGCATGCCAATGATTAGGAAATACAAGGGAACTGGTTATTGCTGCTTCTGTTTATTTATCTTAGTACAAACTTTGGAGAGTTAGTCACTTGAACACATGATGATTTCTAGAGATAATTACAGTAGGTTATAAAGACTACTTGTGGGTATATTTCTAAGCCCAACTTCACTGCTTACATATTTTATTTAAGGGAACTTCAGATTAAAAATTGATAATGACCATACATGTGAAAGCTATAATTAACCCATTTACTTATTGCTACTGAGGAAGCTTTCTTGGTGGGCACAATATTAATATGTTTCCATTTAATGACAAAGATAAAATTGTAATCTAAGTATAATGATGAGGACATTGCAACAACTTGGTCCATAAAGGCTGGAAGAACAAAGTGGATTTCCCCTGGACCCCGGATGAGCTGCACTTAGTATAGCATCTAGTCCCACCAGTCTTCTGTTTTCTGTGCCAAACTGGCTCCCTCACTCCTTCCTGTCATTTTCAGCATTTTTTTCATGTGCTTAATCCTGAAAATGACTATATCATCATTGTAATAGAAATAATAAATGTGACATAATATAGAAAGATGAAAGGCTAACAATAATGTGAACTAAGGCAAAAACAGTAATCTCGATGTTAGTTTATTATTATTCTAAATGACTTTGTATTTGTCAACTGTTTTGGCCAAGCAGAATTCCAAAACACTGCCAAAAACCTTTATCAGCAGTAGGAGACTGAAAGTCACCACTAAATTCTGGCCCCTAGACAGCATATTGGCCAATGATGCTAGTGGCTGACTAAAAAAATGTCCACATAAATCACAAGACTGGCAAACAGAATGGCATCAATGCAGTCAAGAAATGTAAATCCAACTCTGTTGTATGCTTTATTTCTTGGGGATTTTAAACTACACATCAAACATTCTAACAGCATTGATCCCTTAGCACAAGCTAGTGCGTGAGCTACAGAAATTTTATCAAGATAACTGATAGGAGATAGTCACGTAATTTATTGTAAAATGCTGTGGCCTTGTAAAAGGAGCAGAAAGGAATGTCAAAGTTGACCTCTCGTTTCCAAGCAGAGATAATAGAGAGCCTACTCGGCTTTTGGTGTGAAAAGACTCAAAGGACTATAGACTCTGTGTAAGAGAAAAGTTCACATCAATTTCTAATTATCTGAATTTCATTTAAAGGTGAGTGTGTATGATTTATGAAAAACAGAGTAATAAAGCATGAAAGTTCAGATGAATTGAAAATATAATAACAGGAAATATGCACACTGTGTTTACTACGTGCCTGGCACTAACCTTAGCATTTTCACGTACATTATTTACTGTTCATAACAATCCTATGAAGTAGATACCAGCATTTCCCCCATTTTATAGATGAGGAAACTGAGATACTGAAAGACAAGTAATTTGGTCCAAGGTCATACAGTGGATGAGTGGAAGAGCCAGGTCAAATTCAGGCATGCTCTAGAATGCTTGCTGTCAATCACTACTCTGTACTGCCTCCCATGGGCACAAAAGTGAACAAACATAACCTAAAATTTAAAGGCTTATTCCTAGGTATATATTTTGGCACAGAATGAATCCCAGAACCTTTAAGTTCTATTAAGATATAATATGATTTCTGGAGGTGCCAAGCAATACTAACAACAGCTCTACTTAAGTTTTATTTACAACTGAAATATGTAATTGCATTGCATTCATAGATTTAATGTCAAAATACATGGCATTTGGTAGATTAGAAAAATGCAGTTTAACTTCTTCTTGGTAAAAAGTGAGTGCCTTCTTATTGGATGTGCTCCAATGTAGGGGAGAATGCCTCAGATGGGATATGCATATCAGATGAGTGGATGAATGAGATCCAGACACCGAACCATACTCAAGGTTTCAGCATCCCCATCAAACATGCCTGGCCACCTCCATCTCAACACTTGTCACACTATAGTGGAACCCTTGCCTCTCTGTTTGCTCGAATGTCAGCTCCTCAAGGGCATGTGTTATTCATCTTCAGTGTCTGCTCAATACCTCATATATACTAAGTTCCTAACAAATACTTGCTAAACCAATGTAAGTAGTGAACATCTGCTATATGGAAGACATTGTGCTGGTGGGCAAACAAAGATTTGGTCCACATGCAGGGTAGCAAGGCAAAGTGCCCAGTATATGGTGGGACCAATAAAGGAGGCACCCCAAAGAACAGAAATGGTCAGCGTGAGTCTTTATGTAAGAAATCAACTTTCCCCATAAAGGTTACAGAATAAGTGGGAATCCCAACATGTCCCAATCCATTGCTTCTCTTTAAAAGTAGATCAACAACCCCCTTCCACTTCTAACAATACATAGTTCTATAACTTGGAAGTGTATTGCAAAGTCTACAGCATCTGGTCATTCCAGATGTTTACTTCCTTCAAGCAGCACTGTCTTTATCCAGTGCTCAGTCCTAGATCACTAATACATAATGAAAGAGACAAGCAGCAAACTCAGGTTCCCAATGAAGCCTTTTTTATGTTTCCATAATATAGCCACAGGGGTTATAAACATAGACTATGGAGTTAGAAAGTTAAGTTCAAGTTTGGATGCTGCTGTTTACTAGTAGAATGTCTTTGGGCACGCTACCTAATCTCTCGGAGCCTGAGGTTCCCCATCTGTAAAAAGGAGATAAATAATAACACCGACCTCACAGGGTTGCAATGAGGATGAGATGAGATAATATGTGTAAAGTGCTTATCACAGTGCCTGGCACAAAGTCAGTAGCTGTTTCCATTAGAAAAGAATACAAAATTACATCACCTCTTCCTATCACTTCTTAATATGGTCTTAATATTCGTTTTATCTTCCTTTTTTCTCCCTAGTAAATTGTTCTAGAGTTAGGCCTTCTCTGCAACTAAAAACTGGTTATCAATTAATGTTATATTTAAAGAAAAAGGAATGACTGTTTTATTTTAGGTCAGATATTACATGGGAAGATATACTTGAAAAAGATCCAAAGATACTACATATCTATAATACAACCATAATCTACTCCAGAACTCAGGTTTAAATAGAAGTTAAAACTGTTCCTGTGTGTGTTTGTGTGAATATGTGTTGGGGAGGGAGGCATTTAGTACGTAGGATACCCTATTATAAACTCCTAATAAACACGTAATCGTAAATATGCTTTTCAAACAAAAAGAAGATACACTAAGATATTTTATTGTTGAGGCAATTTTCCAAGGTTGTACATATAGTGATTTCCTGGTCAAAGGCTGCTTTGGAGGGGTGCCAGGGTTGATATGCTGTAGAAAATCAACTGCAAAAATCACACATAGCTGGTGTACCTAATTTTTCTCCATGCATTTTTTGCAGATTCACTTTTTTCATATGAATTTGTGTAGCTTGTTGACTGGAGTCAAGATAAATTGCCCCCTTTCCCCTTTTTCTATCTACTGCTCTGCACATATAAGAGTACAGTGTTCAATTTGAATATTGGAAGAATCAAATTCCTTCCAAGAAAAGAGGCTACAGATCTTTGGATGTCAACACGGATATTTAGGAACATTAATGTTGTTCCAGGAACTGAGGCTAAAGGGCCAAACTTAAGCTTACCTTTTGAGATAAGAGGGAGCTCCGATGATGAACAGACACAAAAGAAATCGAATAGAATTGGAATCTGAAGAAATGAGTAACTACCTCTCAAAGTTGGCAAGTCCTTTCTATTAAAAAAAAAAAAAAGACAGCAAGTCCGACAAAACCAGACTTCCTTAGCTTTGAAAAAGACAAGGTACTTGGCATCCTAAAGTAAATTAAATGTTTCTCACAACTTAATGCAGCTGGGCAGAAGTGGAGGCAAAGGCTTTTACTGAAAAGCCATTTTAAGAGAGGTCTGTTTGGAAATACTCTCTCATCACTCACTTTTGTCTTCGTTGCTGGAATTTTTCCACTTGAAGCTCGACAAACAAGTCGTTAATCATACAGGCAAACACACACAGAGACACACAAAGATAATGCAGTAAAGACTGGGAAAAAATACATTTTCTACATGTATTTTAATTATTTAAATCATTAATTATTAAACATTCAAATGAGTGTTAATAATTTTGCTTAGTTAATTTCAATGTGTAAAGCTTGTTGTTAAAAAACATAATTTCACTGAGCAAAAGGACTCTGGGGTTGTTATTATTGATACTATACAAACCCCAAAAGAATCCATTTGCAAATTCAATGTCTTTACTGAATCCAATAAATAATTATCAACCAGAGAGCAGACCCCGGGTAGAGGAGCTGGGATACCTGAGAGGTATAGTTAATTGGTAATACAGAACACAGCCTTTGAAGAGACATCAGATTAAATTAGTTCGTTAAGAGATGCATAGAGTTCACAACTTGATTACCAAGCTGTCTGATTCTCTCAAAACAATAGCCTTAATTGAAACCAACCATATAAACTTGCCTTCGTTTGCAATTCTTCCAATTATCAAGCAAAGAGTTGAAAATTGTTGATCACAGATTTAATCAGCCCATCCAGGCTATTATTTCAAGTCTGGATCTGCTGCCTATTTTTACCTGAACAGAGTAAAATATACTCTCAGTAACTGAAATGTGAAACCATTTGGTGTGCTTCTCTATTTAGGATAGTACAGAAATCTATTTTCTCCAGTACAAAATGGTAAGGAAGAAGTTGAAGCTACAAATCATAAACAAGAAATTAAAGGCAAATTCTTCATAGTCATTTTAGAATTACACTTAACATTTTCCCTGCAGTAGGGGGAATCTTTTAATCTAAGTTACTGCTGACTTTGTGCAGTGTGTTCTCTTGGCAGGAAGATGTTATTAAACCATTTTGATTCCTGTTGATGGAGTAGTCTTAAATTCTTATCAACAAGTCATGTTTGCACAGTAATTTGAAATGCAGCACAAAAAGCCAAAAGCTGAAAAAAATTATATACATATATACACTCACTCATATATGTATGCATATATGTATACATATATGTGTGTGTGTATAAATATGTATGTGTGCGTGTGTGTGTGTGTATATATATAGTTTAGGGGGGAAGAGGGAATGTAGCTTTAGTACAATTTAATCCTCAGAATATGGTATTCATTTTAACCATCAATTCCCAGGCATTCCACCTAAGAAGCCCTTTTTTACTTCCTGGAATATATGGCAAAATAAACACAGTTTAGGAAATCCTGATTTAGATAATTAGTACCTTTACAATAACTTCAAAGATTTAAGTTTTTCAACATGTCACAAAATTTGCATCATCTTCTCTATAGAGTAAAAAGCATTTTCAGAACCTCAAAGCAGCAACCATTTCTTTTTGACTAGAATCAAACATCACCCTAGACATTATATACAAGGCTTACATTAGAGATATTTGTACCAATAATCATCAGCTTCTAATAAAGGAAGAACAAAATATGTTCAAGAAGAAAGAACTGGGATAGTGATTAAAACGAGGGGAATTGAATCTGGACCCAAGGTTTACTTTTTAAATTACATGTTAAAATATAAAATCCACAAAAAACTGAAGTTGCCAGATGTGACCCAGGGAAGCTGCTGCACATGTTAAAATTTCTAACTTGATGAAGGACTGACACTGAATCTTAGTCTAAAGGGAAATCATAGAGTAAAAGTCCATCCTTGACAGTTATATTGGAATCCTTATTATTTTTTATAGCTTTTCCCACCTTCTCTTTTGTTTTCACTGAGCCTGACCTATAGAAAGATGCCAGTCACATTTTCACTAATTCAGTAGCACTGACTTGTCTCTAAAGCCATTTAAAAACAATCTTATCTATTATTTTGGGTGAATTCCACTGTCTTTTTTTTTTTTGTCCAAAGCTATCCCAGTTCTTTAATGACAAGCTTAATCCTTTACCTTAAGGGCAAAACGAATAAACACCAGAGCTCTTCACAGATTAATCAGACTGCACAAATAATACTGTGCATATTAACCGAGAGGCTGGGCAAGTAATATAGGCACTCGATGCATATTTGGTGATTTACAGACATTTCTACACTTGATGAGTAAAGATAAAATGAAAGCTCTGCTTCACCTCTGCGTCCCTGTCAGCACATCTAAGTCACTCCTACCCTAAAAACAGCAACAAGAGAGGGAGGGGAAGATGGCGGAAAAGTAAGATGTGGAGATCACCTTCCTCCCCACAGATACACCAGAAATACATCTACACGTGGAACAACTCCTACAGGACACCTACTGAACGCTGGCAGAAGACCTCAGACCTCCCAAAAGGCAAGAAACTCCCCACGTACCTGGGTAGGGCAAAAGAAAAAAAGGAAAAACAGAGACAGAAGAATAGGGACGGGACCTGCACCAGTGGGAGGGAGCTGTGAAGGAGGAAAGGTTTCCACACATTAGGAAGCCCCTTCTCGGGCGGAGGCTGCGGGTGGCGGAGGCGGAAAGCTTCGGAGCTGCGGAGGAGAGCGCAGCCACAGGGGTGCGGAGGGAAAAGCAGGGAGATTGCCGCACAGAGGATCACTGCTGAGCGGCACTCACCAGCCCGAGAGGCTTGTCTGCTCACCCGCCGGGGCGGGCGGGGCTGCGAGCTGAGGCTTGGGCTTTGGTCAGAGCGCAGGGAGAGGACTGGGGTTGGCAGCGTGAACACAGCCTGAAGGGGTTAGTGCACCACGGCTAGCCGGGAGGGAGTCCGGGAAAAGGTCTGGAGCTGCCGAAGAGGCAAGAGACTTTTTCTTCCCTCTTTGATTCCTGGTGCGCGAGGAGAGGGGATTAAGAGCGCTGCTTAAAGCAGCTCCAGAGACGGGCGCGAGCCATGGCTAAAAGCGCACAACCTCAGAGACGGGCAGGAGACGCTAAGGCTGCTGCTGTCGCCACCAAGAAGCCTGTGTGCAACCGCAGGTCACTATCCACACCCCCCTTCTGGGGAGCTGGTGCAGCCAGCCACTGCCGGGTTCCCGGGATCCAGGGACAATTTCCCCGGGAGAACGCACAGCGAGCCTCAGGCTGGTGTAACGTCACGCTGCCCTCTGCCGACGCAGGCCCGCCCCGCACTCCGTGCCCCTCCCTCCCCACGGCCTGAGTGAGCCAGAGACCCCGAATCAGCGGCTCCTTTAACCCCATCTTGTCTGAGCAAACAACAGACACCCTCCAGCGACCTACACGCAGAGGCGGGGCCAAATCCACAGCTGAGCCCCTGGGAGCTGTGAGAACAAAGAAGAGAAAGGGAAATCCCTCCCAGCAGCCTCAGGAGCAGCGGATTAAATCTCCACAGTCAACTTGATGTACCCTGCATCTGTGGAATACATGAATAGACAACGAATCATCCCAAATTGAGGAGGTGGACTTTGAGAGCAAGATTTATGATTTTTTCCCCTTTTCCTCTTTTTGTGAGTGTGTTATGTGTATGCTTCTGTGTGAGATTTTGTCTGTACAGCTTTGCTTCCACCACTTGTCCTAGGGTTCTCTCCGTCTGTTTTTTTCTTAATTTTTTTTCTTTCTTAATAATTAATTTTAATTTTAATAACTCTATTTTATTTTACTTTATCTCTTTCTTTCTTTTCTTTCTTTCTTTTCTTCCTTCCTTCCTTTCTCTTTCTTTCTTTCTTTCTTTCTTTCTTTCCTTCCTTCCTTCCGTCCTTCCCTCCTTTAGATAACGAATCATCCCAAATTGAGGAGGTGGACTTTGAGAGCAAGATTTATGATTTCTTCCCCTTTTCCTATTTTTGTGAGTGTGTATGTGTATGCTTCTGTATGAGATTTTGTCTGTATAGCTTTGCTTCCACCATTTGTCCTAAGGTTCTATCCGTCCGTTTTTTTTTAAATTTTTTTCTTCATAATTATTTTTTTATTTAATAACTTTATTACATTTTACTCTATTTTTTTTTACTTTATCTTCTATCTTTCTTATTTCCTGCCTTCCTGCCTTCCATCCTTCCTTCCTTCGTACCACCGTACCACCCTCCCTCCCTCCCTCCTTCCTTTCTCTCTTTCTTTTCTTCTTTTCTTCTTCCTTCCTTCCTTCCTTTCTTTCTTTCTTTCTTTCCTTCTTTCTTTCTTCCTACTTCTACTAATTCTTTCTCTCTACCTTTTCTCCCTTTTATTCTGAGCCGTGTGGATGAAAGGCTCTTGGTGCTGCAACCAGGAGTCAGTGCTGTGCCTCTGAGGTGGGAGAGCCAACTTCAGGACGCTTGTCAACAAGAGACCTCCCAGCTCCACATAATATAAAATGGCAAAAATCTCCCAGAGATCTCCATCTCAATGCCAGCACCCACCTCCACTCAAC
Organism: Orcinus orca; assembly: GCF_937001465.1. Taxonomy (NCBI): domain Eukaryota; kingdom Metazoa; phylum Chordata; class Mammalia; order Artiodactyla; family Delphinidae; genus Orcinus; species Orcinus orca. The sequence goes on from NC_064580.1 coordinate 114,505,665, forward strand.
GACCAGCAAGCTACAGTGCCAGACACCCTATGCCAAACAACTAGCAAAACAGGAACACAACCCCACCCATTAGCAGAGAGGCTGTCTAAAATCATAATAAGTCCACAGACACCCCAAAACACACCACCAGATGTGGAACTGCCCAACAGAGAGACAAGATCCAGCCTCATCCACCAGAACACAGGCAATAGTCCCCTCCACCAGGAAGCCTACACAACCCACTGAACCGATCTTAGCCACTGGGGATAGACACCAAAAACAACGGGAACTACAAACGTGCAGCCTGCAAAAAGGAGACCCCAAACACAGTAAGATAAGCAAAATGAGAAGACAGAAAAACACACAGCAGATGAAGGAGCAAGATAAAAACCCACCAGACCTAACAAATGAAGAGGAAATAGGCACTCTCCTGAAAAAGAATTCAGAATAATGATAGTAAAGATGATCCAAAATCTTGGAAATAGAATAGACAAAATGCAAGAAACATTTAACAAGGACATAGAAGAACTAAAGATGAAACAAACAAAGATGAACAGCACAATAAATGAAATGAAAAATTCTCTAGAAGGAATCAGTAGCAGAATAACTGAGGCAGAAGAACGGATAAGTGACCTGGAGGATAAAAGAGTGGAAATAACTGCTGCAGAGCAGAATAAAGAAAAAAGAATGAAAAGAACTGAGGACAGTCTCAGAGACTCCTGGGACAACATTAAAGGCACCAACACAGGAATTATAGGGGTTTCAGAAGAAGAAGAGAAAAACAAAGGGACTGAGAAAATATTTGAAGATATTATAGTTGAAAACTTCCCTAATATGGGAAAGGAAATAGTTAATCAAGTCCAGGAAGCACAGAGAGTCCCATACAGGATAAAGCCAAGGAGAAATACGCCAAGACACATATTAATCAAACTGTCAAAAATGAAATACAAAGAAAGCATATTAAAAGCAGCAAGGGAAAAACAACAAATAACACACAAGGGAATCCCCATAAGGTTAACAGCTGATCTTTCAGCAGAAACTCTGCAAGCCAGAAGGGAGTGGCAGGACATATTTAAAGTAATGAAGGAGAAAAACCTGCAACCAAGATTACTCTACCCAGCAAGGATCTCATTCAGATTCGATGGAGAAATTCAAACCTTTACAGACAAGCAAAAGTTGAGAGAGTTCAGCACCACCAAACCATCTTTACAACAAATGCTAAAGGAACGTCTCTAGGCAAGAAACACAAGAGAAGGAAAAGACCTACAATAACGAACCCAAAACAATTATGAAAATGGGAATAGGAACATACATATCGATAATTACCTTAAATGTAAATGGACTAAATGCTCCCACCAAAAGACACAGATTGGCTGAATGGATACAAAAAGAAGACCCATATATTTGTGGTCTACAAGAGACCCACTTCAGACCTAGAGACACATACAGACTGAAAGTGAGGGGATGGAAAAAGATTTCCATGTAAATGGAAACCAAAGGAAAGCTGCAGTAGCAATTCTCACATCAGACAAAATAGACTTTAAAATAAAGACTATTAGAAGAGACAAAGAAGGACACTACATAATGATCAAGCGATCACTCCAAGAAGAAGATATAACAATTGTAAATATTTATGCACCCAACATAGGAACACCTCAATACATAAGGCAAATACTAACAGCCATAAAAGGGGAAATCGACAGTAACACATTCATAGTAGGGGACTTTAACACCCCACTTTCACCAATGGACAGATCATGCAGAATGAAAATAAATAAGGAAACACAAGCTTTAAATGATACATTAAACAAGATGGACTTAATTGATATTTATAGGACACTCCATCCAAAAACAACAGAATACACATTTTTCTCAAGTGCTCATGGAACATTCTCCAGGATAGATCATATCTTGAGTCACAAATCAAGTCTTGGTAAATTTAAGAAAATTGAAATTGTGTCAAGTATCTTTTCCGACCACAACGCTATGAGACTAGACATCAATTACAGGAAAAGACCTGTAAAAAATACAAACACATGGAGGCTAAACAATACACTACTTAATAACGAAGTGATCACTGAAAAAATCAAAGAGGAAATTAAAAAATACCTAGAAACAAATGACAATGGAGACACGACAACCCAAAACCTATGGGATGCAGCAAAAGCAGTTCTAAGAGGGAAGTTTATAGCAATAAAAGCCCACCTTAAGAAACAGGAAACATCTCGGATAAACAACCTAACCTTGCACCTAAAGCAATTAGAGAAAGAAGAACAAAAAAACCCCAAAGTTAGCAGAAGGAAAGAAATCATAAAAATCAGATCGAAATAAATTTAAAAAAATGAAGGAAACGACAGCAAAGATCAATAAAACTAAAAGCTGGTTCTTTGAGAAGATAAACAAAATAGATAAACCATTAGCCAGACTCATCAGGAAAAAAAGGGAGAAGACTCAAATCAATAGAATTAGAAATGAAAAAGGAGAAGTAACAACTGACACTGCAGAAATACAAAAGATCATGAGAGATTACTACAAGCAACTCTATGCCAATAAAATGCACAACCTGGAAGAAATGGACAAATTCTTAGAAATGCACAACCTGCCAAGACTGAATCAGGAAGAAATAGAAAATATGAACAGACCAATCACAAGCACTGTAATTGAAACTGTGATTAAAAATCTTCCAACAAACAAAAGCCCAGGACCAGATGGCTTCACAGGCGAATTCTATCAAACATTTAGAGAAGAGCTATCACCTATCCTTCTCAAAATCTTCCAAAATATAGCAGAGAGAGGAACACTCCCAAATTGATTCGACGAGGCCACCATCACCTTGATACCAAAACCAGACAAGGATGTCATAAAGAAAGAAAACTACAGGCCAATATCACTGATGAACATAGATGCAAAAATGCTCAACAAAATACTAGCAAACAGAATCCAACAGCACATTAAAAGGATCATACACCATGATCAAGTGGGGTTTATTCCAGGAATGCAAGGATTCTTCAATATACGTAAATCTATCAATGTAATAAACCATATTAACAAATTGAAGGAGAAAAACCATATGATCATCTCAATAGATGCAGAGAAAGCTTTTGACAAAATTCAACACCCATTTATGATAAAAACCCTGCAGAAAGTAGGCATAGAGAGAACTTTCCTCAACATAATAAAGGCCATATATGACAAGTCCACAGCAAACATCATCCTCAATGGTGAAAAACTGACAGCATTTCCACTAAAATCAGGAACAAGACAAGGTTGCCCACTCTCACCACTCTTATTCAACATAGTTTTGGAAGTTTTAGCCACAGCAATCAGAGAAGAAACGGAAATAAAAGGAATCCAAATCGGAAAAGAAGAAGTAAAGCTGTCACTGTTTGCAGATGACATGATACTATACATAGAGAATCCTAAAGATGCTGCCAGAAAACTACTAGAGCTAATCAATGAATTTGGTAAAGTGGCAGGATACAAAATTAATGCACAGAAATCTCTGGCATTCCTATACACTAATGATGAAAAATCTGAAAGTGAAATCAAGAAAACACTCCCATGTACCACTGCAACAAAAAGAATAAAATATCTAGGAATAAACCTACCTAAGGAGACAAAAGACCTGTATGCAGAAAATTATAAGACACTGATGAAAGAAATTAAAGATGATACAAATAGATGGAGAGATATACCATGTTGTTGGATTGGAAGACTCAACATTGTGAAAATGACTCTACTACCCAAAGCAATCTATAGATTCAATGCAATCCCTATCAAACTACCACTGGCATTTTTCACAGAACTAGAACAAAAAATTTCACAATTTGTATGGAAACACAAAAGATCCCGACTAGCCAAAGCAATCTTGAGAAAGAAAAAAGGAGCTGGAGGAATCAGGTTCCCTGACTTCAGACTATATTACAAAGCTACAGTAATCAAGACAGTATGGTACTGGCACAAAAACAGAAAGATAGATCAATGGAACAGGATAGAAAGCCCAGAGATAAGCCCACGCACATATGGTCACCTTATCTTTGATAAAGGAGGCAGGAATGTACAGTGGAGAAAGGACAGCCTCTTCAATAAGTGGTGCTGGGAAAACTGGACAGGTACATGTAAAAGTATGAGATTAGATCACTCCCTAACACCATACACAAAAATAAGCTCAAAATGGATTAAAGACCTAAATGTAAGGCCAGAAACTATCAAACTCTGAGAGGAAAACATAGGCAGAACACTCTATGACATAAATCACAGCAAGATCCTTTCTGACCCACCTCCTAGAGTAATGGAAATAAAAACAAAAATAAACAAATGGGACCTAATAAAACTTCAAAGCTTTTGCACAGCAAAGGAAACCATAAACAAGACCAAAAGACAACCCTCAGAATGGGAGAAAATATTTGCAAATGAAGCAACTGACAAAGGATTAATCTCCAAAATTTACAAGCAGCTCATGCAGCTCAATAACAAAAAAACAAACAACCCAATCCAAAAATGGGCAGAAGACCTAAATAGACATTTCTCCAAAGAAGATATACAGACTGCCAACAAACACATGCAAGAATGCTCAACATCGTTAATCATTAGAGAAATGCAAATCAAAACTACAATGAGATATCATCTCACACCGGTCAGAATGGCCATCATCAAAAAATCTAGAAACAATAAATGCTGGATAGGGTGTGGAGAAAAGGGAACACTCTTGCACTGCTGGTGGGAATGTGAATTGGTTCAGCCACTATGGAGAACAGTATGGAGGTTCCTTAAAAAACTACAAATAGAACTATCATATGACCCAGCAATCCCACTACTGGGCATATACCCTGAGAAAACCAAAATTCAAAAAGAGTCATGTACCAAAATGTTCATTGCAGCTCTATTTACAATAGCCCGGAGATGGAAACAACCTAAGTGCCCATCATCGGATGAATGGATAAAGAAGATGTGGCACATATATACAATGGAATATTACTCAGCCATAAAAAGAAACGAAATTGAGCTATTTGTAATGAGGTGGATAGACCTAGAGTCTGTCATACAGAGTGAAGTAAGTCAGAAAGAAAAAGACAAATACCGTATGCTAACACATATATATGGAATTTAAGAAAATAAAATGTCATGAAGAACCTAGGGGTAAGGCAGGAATAAAGACGCAGACCTACTGGAGAACGGACTTGAGGTTATGGGGAGGGGGAAGGGTGAGCTGTGACAGTGCGAGAGAGAGTCATGGACATATACACACTAACAAACGTAGTAAGGTAGATAGCTAGTGGGAAGCAGCCGCATGGCATAGGGATATTGGCTCGGTGCTTTGTGACAGCCTGGAGGGGTGGGATAGGGAGGGTGGGAGGGAGGGAGACGCAAGAGGGAAGACATATGGGAACATATGTTTATGTATAACCGATTCACTTTGTTATAAAGCAGAAACTAACACACCATTGTAAAGCAATTATACCCCAATAAAGATGTTAAAAAAAAAAAAAGTGAGCAAAGAGCTGAAGGTGCAATTTTTAGCCTGATATCTATTCATGCCAAAGAGAGTACTTGCCTGGCTAGAACCAATTGCATTTCATAGCTAGGGAAAATATTGTCATAACAATAATGAAAGCACGTAGCAGAGCATCTGGCTACAGTAAGTATTCGATAAATGTCAGTTGACTCTAAACGTCTATTATAGGACATTTTTACTGGGCCTGAAAATGGGAGTTCAAATTTTATTCCTATATATAAACTCCTGCCTACAGATATTAAGATTGGAGGCGAAGGTGGTAGTAAGCACTGCCACCCAAGAACTCCAAGAGCCAATGTCTGGGCCTGCCAGCCTAAGAAGGTGTCAAGGGAAGTCGCAGGCCTCTGACATCTCACGTGGTTAAGTTCTATGCCACTATTCACACCCAGCAAATCAGAAACGGACCCTCAACGACACAAAAGCAATGGTTGTTGATTCTACTTTCTGACTTCTTTTTTTTTTGGCGGTATGCGGGCCTCTCACTGCTGTGGCCTCTCCCGTTGCGGAGCACAGGCTCCGGACGCGCAGGCTCAGCGGCATGGCTCACAGGCCCAGCCGCTCCATGGCATGCGGGATCCTCCCGGACCGGGGCACGAACCCATGTCCCCTGCATCAGCAGGCGGACTCTCAACCACTGTGCCACCAGGGAAGCCCTCTGACTTCTTATTACCTAAGTTCTGTCCTGCTCTAGGAAGCTAAAAATTTGAAGACTCTGAAGTTTGCATGTGTGCTTCACAACACTCCTTCTACAGGGATTCAAGGAAACCCAGCTTATTTTCACTTAAGAACAAACCAACCAACCAACCTCTCATTTCAAGAGGGGTTTGTCTTGTCTTGTTTGAATTATTACTCAACATGAGGAACAACAGGAACCAGAGCTCCTGTCCTGGAGCTGAGATGACCAGGCTTTTGTTTTTCTTATGTCCAATCGTTGCAGGCTTCCTGAAAGCACTAATGGTGGTGATTCTTAGAACCAAGACGTTTTCCTCACTTATCAGTTAGAAAAAACTCTGCCAACAGCAATACCAACATCTTAATTTTCTTTTGGCCAATAGGGTCCCACGAAAATGATGAATATGATAAAAGGAATTATCCAAGCAAAAAACTAGCAAATCTAGCATCTCTTTCTTTCTTTCCATCTTCCTTCTTCATTCTAGAAGACAGTTTGCCCTCACAGTCTCATTGCCTTCTGAGGGAAATTTTCATTCACAATAAACAAAATAAACTCACCTGCCGAAGGTCTTGTGTTCCATGTATACCTTGAAGTTTTAAATGAAATTTGACAGATGTGTTACACAAGGGATCATAATATTTCACAGACTGAGAAAAGCGAGGATGATGTGTAAAATGAATGACAGCTTGGGGTTTAGTTGGATTTAGCACACCTTCTTCCATAGCTTTTTCTTATCACTATTAATTTGCCAAGTATTCACAAAATAGACCCACAGGGCTAAAGTGAAAAAAGTAGCTAAGTGTTCATCAACAGATGAAAGGATAAAGAGGATGTGATATGCGCGCACACACACACACACACACACACACACACACAAAATGGAATACTAGTTAGCCACAAAAAAAGAATGACACAATGCCATCTGCAGCAACATGGACGGACCTAGAGATTATCATACTGAGTGAGGTAAGTCAGACAGATAAACACAAATATCATATGATATCACTTAAATGTGGAATCTAAAAAAATGATACAAATGAACTTATTTACAAAACAGAAACAGACTCACAGACTTCAAAAACAAACTTATGGTTACCAAAGGGGAAAGATCAGGGAAGGGATAAATTACGAGTTTCGGATTAACATATACACACTACTATATATAAAATAGATAATCAACAAGGACCTACTGTATAGCATGGGAACTGTATTCAATATTTTGTAATAACCTACAGGGGAAGGGAATCTGAAAAAGAAATTTATATATATATATATATATATCTCACTTTGCTGTACACCCGAAACTAATACATTGTAAATCAACTATACTTCAATAAAATTTAAAAATAAAAATAAATACATATATTGCAATACGACTCAGCCATAAGAAAGAATGATATTTTGCCATTTGCAACAACATGAATGGACTTGGAGGGCATTATGCTAAGTGAAATGAGTTAGACAAAGACAAATACTGTATAATATCACTTATGTGTGGAATCTAAAAAGTACAACAAACTAGTGAATATAACAAAAAAGAGGCAGACTCACAGATACAGAGAACAAACTAGTGGCTACCAGTGGGGAGGTGAGGGGCAATATAAGGGTGAAGGAGTGGGAGGTATTGGGTATAAGAAAGGCTCAAGGATGTACTGTACAACACAAGGAATATAGACAATATTTTGTAATAACTGTAAATGGAGTGTAACCTTTAAAATTGCATAAAAAATTTAAAAATTTAAAAAAGTAGCTGACACCCCAAACCAATGACTAATTTTGTTTGCCCAAAACATACAAACAACCACATGCTTGTTGCAACTGAAAATCCTGAATAACTCACACTTAAACTGCCCACATCTTATTCTACCTACTCTACGCTACTAAAATGTTGTTTATGGTGAAACAGATGCTATAGGCAGAGTTATCCTGTGGCCTAAAAACATACATATTAGTGCTCTCTAAACAGCTTTAACAAACAGAATAAGAAATAGTTAAAACCTGTCGCTCCAAAGATCGGGAAATGTACGCAGATTAATCCATCATTTTTTAGTTTTTATCATGATGAATAGAGTAATGCATGCAACATTTTTGTCGGTGATGGTATAACACTTTATTATGATGCTTAATTTGTTTTACATCCCATTTAATAAATTGATTGCTAATTACACAACCATTAGATGTGTAAGCCTTTCTCTATTCTTAACAAGTTTTAAATATGGTATATCTGAAGAGGGAGATAAGAACTCATTTACAATTGACAGAATTTAGTTACCAACTGATTACAGCTGAGATTGTATTTTATTTCCAGAGTAGTAAGTTAAGTTTACCATTTAAATGTCTGCGATGAAAAGCCTAATTTCATTTCAAATTCTCCGTGTGGAGAAAGCAGCAGTGCATTAAGGCTCTGAAAGATGTCCACAGTAAAAGACCTTTGGGAATGAAGTCAGCATGTTCAGCCATAAAGGAGATTTCATGGCACTGGCAGAGAACTGGGGATGGGGCTGGGTGGGTAAGGACAATATCCTTATGATCGTACGTACTGGAGAGATGCAACAGTACCCCAGAAGGCAATATTTTCCTCCCCCTCACAATGATCTAATTCAAAGGAATATGCACAAATTGTCCAGATTTCTAAGGTGGTCTCCAGTCTCTTAATGGATTATACTCAGTACCTCATATGAGTAAATCTTTTTTTTTCCTACTGCTGGGCCTAATTCTCATCAGTACAAAAAAGTAATTAGAAAGGCTATGTTACTACCATTGTCTTTATTTGTGTAATCATTCCCATCTATTGATCTAGGTATATTTAACAGACTCTCGGCTTATGCCTCCCATCCACAATTTTAAAATTCATTTTAATGTGTGCCTTTTCTCACTGCAGAAGAAAATAGCCACCCACAGGTTTTCTTCCAAACATGGTAAATGTGTACATTTATATTTATTTAAAAATCAGCTTTCTTCTCTCTTGATATGACCATTTTAGATTTGTAAAAATCAAAGCCAATTTTTGAACTCATTAAACTCATATTAATGTGGGCTTTTTTCTACATTTAAACTTTTTAACCATTCTTTTGCTGCTACAAGCACCTCACACCCAGCCATCCCAAGATTTTTAGTTATTGTTGTTGTTTTTCTAAGATGTCTTTTTTTGTTTTCTGTTCCTAGCTAGCATTATTTTCTGTGTCTCATGGTCTATCAATAACACTTGGTAAATACATAATACTTACATAAAGTGTATACCCTCGGGACTACAACATATCATAGACGTTAAATCTTACAGCATTCCTACAGCAATATGTCTCACTTCTCAGTTTGAAAAACAGACACACAACTGTGAAGGAACTTAACCAACATCATTCAGTATGTCAGCACCCAAGACCCCAGTATCCCTTGACCACTTTCCCTTCAAAAAAAAGAGGAAAAAACATTTCTGACCTGGTTTGAAATAACATCTACTAAAACACTGACTTTTAAACCTTTTCAACAGCAACAAATAGTGAGAAATACATTTTACATCCTAAGTACATATGTGCATAGATCTGAAATAAGTCTCACAAAAAATATCTAAGCCTACTACACGATATAGTCTGATGTTTTCTTGCTGTATATTTTATTCAATTTTGTTTAAAAGTAATGTTAGTCATAACCTACTAAACAGACTTCATTATGCACTAATGACTTATTGCCCACCACTTGAAGACTACGCTGATAGAACAAATAGACTTTTCACATGCCACAAGGTAATGGTATTGGCTTCACTTATAGTAGGGTAAATCTTCATTAATTTTGAGGCCACTAGTACAGACTGTGGTAACTGAATCCCAACCAGCTTGAAATATATTTGGGGATAACCTACAAAGAAAGGGTTTGCTAAACAAAACATGATGTCAAGAAGATGGACGGGGTACTTAAACTCCTAGAACAAGATACTTCTAAGGTTTCTGGATCATTATTTAAATGCAGCTGTGTTGCTAATTACAAATGTGTGTTAATTCAGGTAATAGGACATCTACTCAGAAGAACCTTATTTGTTCTTAATCCAAAACGTTTTGTAAATCAGAATATTGTCTTTAATCTGAGCTCGCAGAATTTTAGTGTATCTTAACATTCAAATGCAAGAATGCTCAAAATAATAAAATCATGTTTTCAAATTTTTTTTTAGTTCATCCAAGTCATTTCTTTGTTTATAAATGTGCTCGAGGCCTCATCTAATAATAACAACAGTAATTGGTATACAGTTCATTTGTAGTGTTTTAAACTTTGGAAAACTTTTATTTTTTGAACTGGTTATAACCAGCAATCTTTGGATTACTGAATATTTTAAAAGCATGTAATGACATTTTCCAGACCCAAAAATGAAACTTAATATTTGGTTTGTGCCGCCTGTGACAGATTTCTCAATCCCATGAAGAAACCCAGGTGTCTGGCCTATTATGATTGCCCGTATTTCAGAGGTTCAGTCCACCCCTGCCATCCCCGCACCAAATCTGATAGATATGAAAGAAAATTTCAAGGTAAAGGACCAAGCCAAGTTCTGAAGTCAGGGTGTCCCACAACCTCCCTTATGTGGAGGTATCTATTAAAGAACTTAGAACAGATGTTTATCCTTTATAAACATTTAACATTTTAGCAAATTGAAGGCTTAGGAAGCTAAGGGAGCAAAGGACAGGCCAGGAAGTCAGTAATTCCTGGATGTGAACCTAATCTCGGTCCTATTCTGTTTTCGCTCTAAATCAATGCCAAATTCTTCACACCTCAGCTGCTTTATAGCAGGCAAGAATTATACTGCGGACAAAACTGTTTCCTGGGAATGTCTTAGGTTAAATGGTTAATATTACAGCCCTCAAAGGTGCTTCCACAAGAGGCAAAGCATTCTTCATACATATTATTTACCTTTTCTTTATATTAGGGAATTGAAACGGAATATCGGTGTCCTGCTAAACTGACCTTGAAAAGAGATCATTCTTTCCATCCCTAAATTCTTGTCCACTTTGGCAATGATCAGTTATTCAACCAATTAGGAAATTCAACCATGTGATCTTAAAGGTTTTTAAGGTAGCTGTAACACCTGTGAGTTGACCATTTTCAGGCAGCTAATACTTGGCAAGTTCAGGGCCCTTATCTTTATTTGTCCCCTCTCCACTGGGTCATCAACCTGAAGGAAATGCCCTCCTCACCCACGTCTTGATTTGGCACCCTGTGGGAAAGTCAGTTGGTCCCTGTCATGAAAAGAAGCTCCGTTCTTCATACCACAAGGCAGCACATCCATATCTGGTTCTGCCGGCGCTGCTTTGGGCTCTTCAAAAGGCAGACTGCGTTTTCACTTTCTCCTAACCACTTCGTGATAAAAGCGCCCTGGTCCCTTAGTGGCATTTAATGAATGGTTGTCTCTCCCTGGATTTGGACTGTTGGCCTTTCTGACCAGTCATTAACTGGCAGGAAATGCCCTTCTCAGCAATCACTATTGTGTAAATAGAGCTATAAACTTTCAAAGGCCCATGCAACCCCAGACCCTAAAGCTGCACGTGTGTGTGTGGTGGTGGTGGGGAATCTTGACTGTAAAAGCACTGCCTTCCAAATTAAACTCAAACCACATGATAGTCCATAAAATATATAAAACATGCAGTCCAGTGACAGATTTATTGTGGCCCTAAAGAATAAAGCAAAAAAAATCTCTATACAGAAAACACTGCTACTTTTGACCCAAGTAGCCCCCAAACAGGAAGTTAAAATCAAATCAGCCAGCTGTGGCCTCACTAAGTTATGAAGGAGACCAGCGCAAACGGCATTTCCTGTCATTGCTTGTCACCATTTCTCACTGCCTCTGTCTGAACTGTTTTCATAGGTGGCTAAAAATACTATGGAAACTTATTTGGGGATAGATGGAAGGGCAATGAGGAGGGCTATTAGATGATCTAAGCTTGCAAGTGAAAAAAGTAACTTTTCCAAAAAATTTTCCTTAGCACAGGTCATACAACCAGTCACTTGAACTTCTGCACTTTTAATGAATACAGGAATAACAGACCACATTAGGAAAAGTAAAAGTGCTCAGAATCAGACATTAGATAGCCTAGATGTTTCCTGTTAATTTTGGGTTTATTTTCAGAACCACAATTTGCATGCATCTGATTAGTAAGAGAAAACTGCAGACTACAATATCCCAGAGAAGAGGAACTAGCTTCGTAAATTTGGTTTCTCTCTCCCTCTGACTCTCTGTCTCTTTCTCTCTCTCACCAGCCCACAACATGACTTGTGCAACTTCAAAGTATGTGCATGTATGAGAGCTCTCTAAGGGAATCACATTTTAGATCCTTTATTATTATCACCACACTCTTCACAACATATGGAGGTATTCTCTTCTTTTTCTAGCACTGTGAAATGCCAAGCCCTGTGTCACATTTCTCCAGCCTGTCAACTTCTCAGTCACAAAAGAGCTTTGGAGGGGAAGTTTCAGTCGGGAAGTACAAGCATTTTGCCCTCGTATTATTGCTACAGTATGTCCGAATGAGTCCCCCAGCAAAACCAGGTTTATCTCTCTGAGAAAGAGGATTAATAAATGGTAGCAGGGCAGCTAGTTGGCCAAAGTTCCGCCAAACTCTAATGTCTTTCTCAAAAAATGCCTTCCCTTGGGGAGCCTGTCAACCTGATTCCAGCCCAGACCCTGGCTTCAGAAAGCCGCAGAGCACTTATTGACACAGCCCGTGTCTGTGGCTGAGGCCACTGCTATAGGCATTCATGAAACAGATCAGATTACACGGCACCTCCTCGACCACGCCCCCCCCATGTTTTTCTGCATTTGAAGACTTTAGACATAAAATGTGACCCTATAATCTGTACTATTTTTCACTTCATACTTCTGCGTGAGCTAATAAGGTTTTTCTTGGTGCTATCCAATTACTTAGGAAAAATGCTGACATCAATGACTTAGGAGTTTAAATTTTTCTCAAAATCACTTCTGAAAAGAATCCACTTCTCTTCTTTGGAATCCTCATCTATCACAGATTCCAAGAATTTGGGGAAACATCAACGTGTTCTTTAACAAAATAGCACCCACAATTGGGCCAGTTATTGAATGCCTGCTTTTCAGAGGACAAACGCAAACTCCAGTTGGGTGCTGAGGTGAAATGTGATCTCTGCCACTGTGCCATGCCTCTGGTTGAGCGCGTTTCTCTATACGTTTTAAATAGAACTCAGAAAAACCACTATATAGTACATGAATCCAATAATAATAAAGCAGCCACCTTAACATTAGGTGACAATCTCATTTTCTAAGTTTGTAAAGCAAACAGCTGGGGAATTATACTATGGGATGTATGCCCAAGCTAATATTGTACACGGTGCTTTTGTTCTGCTTTGTTTTGTTTTCCCGCGTGAAGGTTGAAGACTAAAAACAAAAGGTGAAATGCAAGCTCTCTGGTTCTTTCACTCTCATTTTTTGCTAACAGGCCACCCCCCCCAAAAAAAAAAACCCACCCCCTTGTTTGGTTTCTTCATGCCGCTATATAAGGAGAGGCTACAAAAGCTGTACCTAAAGACTGATGGTCCTCCGGGCACAAAAGATGATTGTGGTGGATCTGAAATGGCAGCTCTTGTCTCTTCCACTGTGTGGACTTTGCTTTCTGGACACAGTAAAAAGAGGCGCTATTCATACCTGTATCTTGGTAAATAAAAACCTATGCAAATTCACCCTCTAAATGGGCAATCAGTGTTTGACTGAAAATGAGACAGCTCTCAGTGTCCTTTTTGGGTTTTGTCTCACTTCATCACTTTCTAAACTATACATGACACGAGGCATCTGAGTCACGGTATTTCTGATTTTGTTCCTTTTTTTATCTGGTGAAATGATTTGAAGGACTGTTGCTACATAACTTCTTGTTGCAGACTGATTTCTCTGGGATGTGCTGGAGATCTACTAAATGCAACTACAGGTGACAGAAAAAGAGCAACTGGTTTTCAGGCTACTCCTCGAGGTCTCAGCCCAAAGGTTGCCATTTCTTGCTTTTCCCTGGACTTGTGAGAGAGCTGTTATCAACGCCTCCAGCAGGATATTCTGTTTGTTGTTGGGTTAATTTTTTTTTGTCAATCAAAAATAGATAACGCTACCTGAAATCACAGGAAGGCTGTTCATAAAATAAAAGAACAAGTTAGAAAGACTATTCTCCCACTTACTTAACCAAGTTTTACTGACAGCCTAGTATGTGCCAGGCACTGGTGATATGAGGTAAGGAGACCCAGGAACTTGCCTAATAAGGAGTTACTCATACATTCAAGGAAACCTGAAGAAGCCTTAGAAACCATTTTCAGATTTCCACACCAGTTGCGGGCAATGCCAAGAAGCTCGAGATTCAAAGAATAACTGTTGGGGACAATTTTAAGCTAATTTGAGTGATCCACACTGGAAAACAAGATCCGCCAAACTGTCAGTCCCTAGGATGCCCCCATGGCCTAAGGAGATCACAGAGCCTGCTGGAAGTCTAATACCAACCTCCTGCAATTCTGCCCAGACTGCCTTTCTCAACTGGAGGCCCTTCACTTCTGGGCCCCTCAAGTTCACCCACTGTGTGGGCATAAAATGAACTCCTGCCTAACATCAGAAACAAAGCACTCCTTCTACTCATGAGCCAACTTAATGCTGATGGAGGAAGGACTTAAGAGTGGACATAATATTTTAACAAGCGTGCCTAATTGATTCCTAAATCTCTCATTGGTCTCCTTTTTACCCCTTAACACTTTGTTCTCATGGCTATTATAAAGAGTTCTGGGGTTACTATGCTTGAGTTTCTTGAAAAGGATCATATATATATAGAGGGAGAAAAAAGTATATATATATACGTGTGTGACATACGTATGTGAATATACACAACATACATGTTATATACAATGTACATGTTATATACATTCATATGTATATTCACTTACATATACACACACACACGTGCTTAAAGCAAGCTTCCTTTCATTTCTGTTTCCTCTTGAGTTGTGATCAATGTATCCTTTCTCTGAAAGTTAAATGACTGGAGTTGAACATACAGAGCCTCAGAGAGAATCATGTAATACAAGCATTTATTATGAATGCTTTTAAAAAAAGAAGCATTTTTTCTTTCATTCTTAGAGTTGGAGGATTGCTGTAAAAATAGGTATTTTTCCCATAATCTTCCAGGAATAAATCAGTGCCTGGCTGTATAAATTGTCGTAAAATGAAGACTAGTTTGCACATGTGTGTGCTTTCATGTGTCCAGACAACTTGGGAGTACCTTTATTTCTCAAATAAAAATAAGGTCCCTCTTCCCAGATTGCATTATTTCTCCATCACTCTTTTAAAAACACTGTCACTCTATTTAAAACCAAGTAGAAGTAAATGATGGTTTTATATTGTCTTTACTAGAATGATCTGGAAAAAAAACTTTTCTGACCCCTTTTAGGTCACATGGATGTCATTAACACCCGGTAATGTAACTGATAACTTATTTATTCTAATTCTCGAAGTTGCCTTTCCAACATTGTCATTTGGCTGTCTTGAGGCAATATATAACCATTGAGGACGAGCAGAATGCCACAGACCATCTGGATTCCTTAAGATCTAAAAGCCTACATTAATACAGATTTAATTGCTTTCTTTTGGATCATAATTTGTATTTGTTTGTTTTGGGTTGGTTGGCAATTAAACTACTTGCTCCCAAACAGTTTATTCTCTTAGAGGAAAAATGCCCACGTCATTTTATCTGAGGCACGGGTTTCTTTCTATCTTTTGGATCGAGAACTGCGTCACACGTAGGGAGAGGCAAATTCCCCCAAAGAAACAAAACTTATTTCTACTTTCTTGACATCACATACATTTATAATGGGAAAAAAAATCCATCTGTTCACCCTACTAGACATTGTTATAAGAAAACTCAACTGTATGGAAGCACCTTAACGAAGTCAAGGTGAGTGTAGCCTGACTGCTCTTTCAGACACTTGATAGTTTTAACATGGCAGTGACCATTATCTAACTTTAATTACAGGATCAAATTACTTGTCAAACATGGACTGTAACTTATTCTTGTCTGCTAGGCCCCAATCCCTGTTTGTAATCCTATCAGACAACGTGATTTATTTCGAAACAGAACAATTCTGCCACCTTCCTGAATTGACTGCGCTGTTAAGCAGGATAAGTGTACATTTTTCGGAAAGAAAATCTTCATCACGTTAGGGCTTCTCACTCTCTTCTTTCCTTCCCTTCCGTCTCGCATATAAAGACAGTTGGGTGGAGAACAAAATTGTACTTCCGACTACACTGTCAGCATCTGAACAGCAGCCCACATATGGCCACTGTTCCAGCACGTGCAGTACTGTACAGCCTCCAAAGACAAAACCTTTCTTCCCCCGGCTGCTGTGATTACTTTTTCATATGGTAGAGCTGGGCAGATAATAATACACCTACTGGTCAGAAGGATGAATTACACAAGTGCCTAGCACTGCGGTGAGAAGCAAGAGAACCCATTTGAGGCAAATAAAATGCAAGCAATTAGGGGGAATGCTGTTCTAAATTACTTCAAATTTTGAGGTTCTTGCCAGCTCACAAAAAACAGAAAATCTTCTGTTTAAATTAAAAGCTGAGCACGAAATCTGCTCCTCTGTGAGTTTACCGACTACTCATTTTTCTTTTTAACTCCACATTTATTAAGCACCTAATTTGCACAAAGCATTGCTTAGGTAAAAGGTAGGTTCAGGAGATTACCAAAGAGAATTCAGATACCAGCTCAGAATCATAGGTTTTATCCCCCTTAAAAAGCAGCTGTTGTGAAATGCCTTCAGTGGACAGTTAAGGGAAAAAAAGGGACTTTATAATAGTCCTGGGAATCATTATGAGGGCTTAAAGCAGCGAAGGAAATTAGAGAAATGAAGTAGCTCTTAGAAATAGAGCGAAACATTCAGTCACCACCCCTAGCCCAGCACTATATCAATTCTCTCTCAAAATATTTTTTTTTCTGACAAACTCCTTCACCTGTTTTCACACAAGGTCTCCAATCTCATCACTATATGAAGCCGCAGAATGTTTAACTGGCAAAATGTCTTCCTAATGTCTCTGACACTAGTTCAGCTTGTCTGTTCTGGGCCCAAGGTTTAGCACCCACCCCAGCACCCCCTTTTTAAGGATGCATTTGGTCCAAAGTCATTCAGCAACGAGGCAGCACATGAGGAAGCAAAGCTTCATGAGCTGAAATCTAAGGATGTAATCACTAAAAACGTGGGAAGCTGCTTTTGGTCACCCCTGCTCTCTTGCAAAAATGCAAGTATCTATTTCTCTACCTGCAGGAGGAACTCTCCTTTCAGATGTGAAGCAATGAACTGCCCCAAACACTTCTCCCAACAATAATCTGGAAAACGGATTACATAGTAACTCCACTGGAAACAGTTAAGTTCTTTTTAGGCACACTACAGCATCTGGGCAGGAAAACTGCACCATTTCTAATAAGTGCAAAACAATCTCTTTTCCCCCCGCCACTCCCCAGAAGCTTGCTTAATTTAATAACAGGAGAATCTGCCAGCCAAGTAGCTTCTACTGCTTTGGGAGAAGTCGAAAGTGGACAGAGGTAGAATAGTATCAGCTGAGCTGTGGGCAGAAGCCCTTTTAGGCTATGTTTAGGGAAGTTTCAATGAATATGAAAGCATCCCCCCAAAGTATTACATATTGAGAAACATTTTTTAAACAACTTTTAAAAGTATTTAAACATTAAGGGGCTTCCCTGGTGGTGCAGTGGTTAAGAATCCGTCTGCCAATGCAGGGGGCACAGGTTCGAGCCCTGGTGCGGGAAGATCCCACATGACAGAGCAACTAAGCCCATGCGCCACAACTACTGAGCCTGCGCTCTAGAGCCCGCAAGCCACAACTACTGAAGCCCTCACGCCTAGAGCGCGAGCTCCGCAACAAGAGAAGCCACTGCAATGAGAAGCCCACGCACCGCAATGAAGAGTAGCCCCCGCTCGCTGCAACTAGAGAAAGCCCGTGCCCAGCAACAAAGACTCAACTCAGCCAAAAATAAATAAATAAATTTATTTAAAAAAACCATTAAGGACTAGATTTTCATAGGCAAAATGGAAAATGTGAATGTAACTAGAAAAATCTGAGGTCTCTGTTAAGCTTCATTGACAATATGCCTTTCATCAAAGGGAAAAAAACCTCAGGTCAATTGTATTAAACACCGATGTCTAGTCTTTTGTACAGCTATTTCAACAGTCTACTTTCCAACCATTATATCAGTAACCACCCAAAGACATTAAACCAGGGAGTCAACAGAGCGAAAAATTATCAACCATTTCAAAATTAAATCTTGCAATAGTTTTGTTTTAATTGATGGTTTCCCATGAACTCAATACATGTGTAGCGTTAGGCTGTGGGGATCCATGCCCAATTCATAAACACTAGCATTTAAGGAACATCTAAGAAAAAAGAACTTTTGGAAAACACACTACCTTAATTACAGCGACAATAAATTCACCCTCACTGTTGTATCAATCTATACCAATCAATAGTCAGAAAACACACAGTAGGTCTACTAATGATAAAACTACACAATTGAATCACCTGAATGTTAACTTGGGTTGCTCGTCTTGATTTAATTTCATTTTCTGACCATAAGAGCTATTTGTGTGAACGCTAAAAATTAAAGTTACCTTTTCAATAGTCTCCTAAAATCTACCTTCAGGCCCTTCAGATGCCGGTAGTAAAAGCAAGCTGCCCAAATGTGTTGATCCAGAGCGGCAAGAGACACGGCTCAGCATGAAAGCTGGGGCACTGCCCACGATATCGCATGGCCACGGGGAAATGAGTGGCTAGAAGCATTTGCTGATAATATGCCACGCAAGTTCCTTTAAATTACAAAATGTATATTATATATAGGTTATATATGCAATATATATAAAGGAAGAAGTAAAAAGAAAGGGAAAAAAGAAAGAAGGAAGCAGAACAATAAGACAGATCAAAGCCCTAAAATTGCAAAAAGTTGCAGGATTACTTTTCCTTCTCTTTGCCATTTTGAAAAGTAAAGTTTAAAAGGCATTCGATTTCGTCGGCGTCCTAGGAAGGCAGCCACGCTCAACAACCCCAACTCCTCGCCATCCTTACCTTCGGCTGCTACTGCGAACCCAGAGCCTAAGGGGTCCCGCTCTCAGCGGCAGCGGCGGGGGCAGCGGCAGCAACAGCAGCACATGCCATCTGTTAGCGGCAGAAGCAAAAGCAGCGCTGCGCGAGGTGGCCCCGGTGCCGGGAGAGCCTCTAGCAGGGGTGGATACTCAATGCCGCCATTTTAAAGCGAGGCTCCTGAAATCATTAGATATAAGCAAATTAAAGCCCGCCCCACCTACAGAACTTCAGGGCTGGGACGGGCAACCCGGCTCCGAGTCGGCCGCGGTGGGGTATAAAATGTCAAGCGAGAGACACGCACACGGGGACTCCAGGACGGAGGCGACAATCCCTCCGATCCCCTCTTCCCCCCACGCCCCGTGCTTTGGCGAGCCTCCTTTCGGGCCCAGAGGCCAGAAGATTTTCTTTTACTCGACTACTTCGGGGCCCTTCCCCGGGGCCGGCCGGCGGGCCGGGGAACAGCGGGGAACCCGGGCCGGCCCTCCCCGCGCCTCCCTAGCGCTTGGTTTAGTCCACTTGGAGCACACCTAGAGCTCCCCGGCTCCCCAGCGGCAGGCGGGCGTGGGGCTCCGGGCCGGGCTAGCGGCTGCCATGGCAACCCCGGTCCAAACCCCGCCCGGCCGCAGCCAAAGGCGTGCCCTCCGCCCGCCTGCCCCCGGCAGCGCCAGCTGACCCGGCGGCCCAGGCCTCTGCGGCGGGCAGGCCCTCGCCGCGCCCAGCGCCGGGCACACGCGCGGCGCGCCGAGGGCATGGCGCCGGCGAGGGGGCTTCGGGCGCCCGAACGGCAACTCCCGCCAAACTCCGCCGGGCAGTGGAGCGGCGCGCGGGCGCTCCCGGGCTGGGAGGCGGCACGCTGCCGCCCTCGGCCGCCCGGCCCCGCCCCGCCCGGCCAGGTAGCGTGGCACACCACGCACCGGCCCCGCCGCCGCCGCCGCCGCCGCCGCCGCCGCCCTCACCTGGTCCGGCGCGCGCCGCTCCCAGCCCCGGACGCGTGGGAATGGGGCTGCGTGCTGCCCCCGCTCCCGCGCCCAGCCCGGGACTCTCTGTCCTCCGCCTACTTCTCGCTGCTCCCGGAGAGCGCCAAAAAGTCGCGCGCCGGATCCCGCTCTGAGTGCGGGCACTTTCTTCCTGTAGGGCGCTGTTCCGTCGCCAAATATATTCTTTGTGTGGTTCGTTCATTCGTGCTCGGTTCTCCCGGAGCGAAGCGCGGGCTTTATTCTCAGGGGGTGTGGCGCCTTTTCCCCCCAACCCGCCGGCCCAGCCCCCGCTGCAAAGGCTTTTTATTTCATTGTTAAGGGAAGGGGAGGGGGGACAAATCATAAGGCTCAGGTTTTACAAAAGCGAGAACAAACAGAGCTTGCACACAGCCCCGGAGGGGGCGGGGGAGGGAGGCAGCAAAGTTTCTAGAGCTGCAGGAACAGAAGTGCCAATGAGAAATGCAGTGTGGTTCAAAGCTGTACTTTTATAGTCACTTTGGATACAGGTAAGGTGAAATAGGTAATTCCAAAAATGACCTTAGTGAATAAATATGTCGCCCCACTGAAGGCAAAAAAAATATATTTATATACACACCAATACTCAACACCTGCCTTCCTGGGTCCTGTCCCTTCTATAAATCCTTTATTTCCCTTTAAGACGCTAACCTCAGAAAGGGAATCATTGATCTGTGCGAATAGTTCCCCCTCTCTAACGGAGTTTGAAGGGTAGGAGGAGCCCTAAGGTAGGGTACCAGATACTTTTGAATGACAAATGTACAAAGCAAATGCAATTATATATTTTGACTTAAAATAATGTACATCTGGATAGCTAAATTACAAGTTTTGATTTAATGCAAGTGTAATAGGAACACCAGCTGTCCCTTAATTGGAGCCCCACAATAATAAACGCATGCTTTTATTTAATCTTAGGAGGACAGTTGTAGCTGAAAACACACACATATGCAGGATCCTCAGTGACAAGCTCATAGCAATTCATGGGCTGCTTTCCTGCAATGAACTGCTTTACCCCAGTACAGAGTTCTACATGCTCGGCAGAAAGTGCAAAAACATTACAGGAGATATTTAAGCAGCAGTGAGATAGAAGAGTGGAGTGAATTCTCAGGCTCATTACGTTTTAAAAAATTCTGCCCGACTGATCCAAATAGAATTCTCCAGCTGATATTAGGCAAGAAATCAATCACTGTTAAATGTGGGATAATAGGAGCAGTTTGTGCTCTTTAAATAATTGAGAAAAACCCTTTGTGGCATCTAACAAACACTGTGAAAGTTATCAGGACAACGTGCAGGGGCGGTGTCTGATAGGTTTGTAATAGTGGGTAGAATCGTAGCATAAGTCAAACAGAAGGCAGGAGTTTCTAGTTATTTGAAAAAAGGGAAAAAAGACACTTTCATTCCTAACCACCTTTCCCCACCTCCCTTCCAACTTGCCAAATGACCTGCCCTACTCTAAAAGTCAAAGTTGGCTGACATATAGGAAATGGCTTTTGCAGTCCAGGAACTGCCATAGCTAAAAGTAGGAGGTGTTGGCTACCACAGTAGGCTGGAGAGAAGGGCAAGGCTGAATTATATAACTTTATACCCAATGATCTAACAAATGAGGAACTGTTATCACAGCGAGTCAACAAAGGAGTCTTTATGCTAAACATAACTTGGGTCAACACTGGTTCCCTTACCTCTGCCCACCGTGGCAAACCACATCTCCTGTGGGACACTCTGGCTTTCCCTAATCCCACACAAGCTGGCTTGATTTTGTTGTTATTGCATGGCTGAAATAATTGTTTTATCATAAATTTCAAGTCACAAGTAGGTCAGTTTGCTGGTTCTCAGCATAGCACAGCTTCAACACTGTCTCTTGCTGGAAATTTCTGACCAGTGAAAGTTGCAAATGAGACTTTATTATTCTCTCTTTTCCACACTGAAGGGGAGAACAACCTTATAAACAAATTTGAGCCTGGTAAACTGTCCCCCTTGTATCCAGGGTGGTGTGACAAATGAAGCTAGGCAAATTTCCATGCCACCAGGTCATTAGGGAGTGTTTTCAAAGGCAGTAGGAAATTGCTGTTCCCTCCCCTCAGCATTTTAAAAGGGCCCATTTGCTCTCTGGGGTAGACTCACCTTGGAATTACTTTCCACTTTAGTGGAGTGGGTAGAGCTAGACAACGTTTTCTTTTCTTCTCTTTTCCTTCGGCGTGATTGGGGTCACGACCCAGGAAAAATCAAGTTGTGTACTCACTGACCCACTAGATGAGTTCTGAAAACAATGTATGTACATTATAGTCTCTGAATAACTTACACTTCTCTCGTTGCATTTTGGGACAGCCTCAGAACCACTGCTCCTAATGGATCTTCAAAGGTCAGTGCTTCACATTACTTGGATTTAAATTTTCACTCCTGTCCCTCTCCCTGCAGCCAGTCAAATACAGCAGGTAAGCAAACATTTAAATACACTTAGGGAATGTACTCTCGTTATGTCTTAACACACATACAGATGTAAAGCTAAGACTGTAGGTAAGGATGCAGCAGCCTCTCAAGTGGCCTGTTCTTCCAATAAATCTAATTAACTTGGATGGATACAGGAAAGAATTCTAAAAGTTATGTAATGGTTTAGTAACAAAAGGATTATTGTAATCCATCATCAAACAAATGTTGCTGTGTTTTTAAAGATGATGAAAAGTAAAACGCTCTCAGATATCAGTGCCCCATGGTTTTGAGGGACTTTTGAACTCTCAACTTATTCTACCAGAATTATGTTTTTACTCCTCTGCGAAGGCACATAACTCATTTATTATTCTTTTTCAAAGATGGTCAACTGATGCTACAGTATTGGACATGCGGGCAGGGTCGTGCTATGCACAAAAATGTGAAGCACCTCCTTTCTCTTTTGAACCTGTGGAATTATTGTCACCACCTAATGTCATTAGCAAATAGTCCTGTTTGCTGCTGCTGTTCTAGCAATGGCTCCACAGCCTGCAGCCCCACGACATCATTTGTGGCCATTCCATACAGAAGCCTCTGGCTATTTAAGGGTGGTTGAAGGGCTATAGACACTGATTATTAATCCATTTCTGACAAGCCTTTTCCATTTTCCATTCAGAGCTGGGAATTGGGGGGTTGGGGTTCACACAAAGGTTCTGATTAGATAAACAGGAAAAAAAGGCAGCAGACTCTCATTTTTAAAAAGGTTTAGACAGTCAAATAAATGTCAGCTTCCAAGGTAACCCCTTTGTAAAATGATGCAGACTGTATTTCTTACAGAAGGAGTGATGAGGCCATCCAATAACTAGTTGCATCTTGAAATCATTGCAAACATAGATAATGACTAGATCAACATTCTCAGGTTGCAGAGAAAATTTCTGAAATTCATATTTTTCTTTCACTTGGACAAAACTGTCAGAATTATCTGAATACGTTCT
The DNA here is from genome assembly GCF_937001465.1 of Orcinus orca. Taxonomy (NCBI): domain Eukaryota; kingdom Metazoa; phylum Chordata; class Mammalia; order Artiodactyla; family Delphinidae; genus Orcinus; species Orcinus orca. The sequence continues at coordinate 114,529,369 of NC_064580.1, forward strand.
AATAAACGCAGAAGAAAACAGGAGAAATATTAAAGACTCACACGCTCCAAAACACACCCAGGCCAGATGGATTTATAAGGTGATTTTCTTCCCCAGGCCTTTGAAGGATATGTTATACAAATTATCCTTGAGTACTGAAACGTATGGTATATTTCTTAAAATTCTCTTCAGAGGGAAATGTGGTAAGACTGATACAGATAAAAACGATACAAAAACGTAAGAATAGATTCAAAAGATAAGAATGATATAAAAAAGAAAAACACGGCTTATTATCACTTAAGCATATGATCTTTATAATAGCAGCCATTTACTATGGAACTACTCCATGCCAGCCACTGTACTAAGCATTTTTCACAAGTTAGCTCATTTGATCCTCACAATAATCTCTATAAGGTAAATATCATTATGTCCCCATGTTAAGAACAGGAAAGTGAGGCTCATCCAAAGTAACGAATTAGCAAAGCTATTAAGTGGCAGAACCAGGATTCAAAGTTAGTTGTCTCTGCCGCTTATGCAGAGACATGGGGTGATTATGGGGTCCAGCTGGATTTGAACTCAGACACTTGCTATGCCATACTGCCTCTCACTGATATGGTCATTTTAATCAAAATGATGCCAATAAAATATAGAAACTTACTAAAATCATTTTAAGCCTTGATCAAATATTGTTTATCCCAGATATGTAAAGATGATTTAGTCAAAAATATCAATATTATGGAAAAATGTATGGTCATCTCAGTAAATGCCAAAAAGGCATTTGAACCATATGCTAACACATATATATGTGGAATCCAAAAAAAAAAAAAAAAGGTTCTGACCAACCTAGGGGCAGGACAGGAATAAAGATGAAGATGTAGAGGGCTTCCCTGGTGGCGCAGTGGTTGAGAGTCCGCCTGCCGATGCAGGGGACACGGGTTCGTGCCCCGGTCCGGGAAGATCCCACATGCCGCGGAGCGGCTGGGCCCGTGAGCCATGGCCGCTGAGCCTGCGCGTCTGGAGCCTGTGCTCCACAACGGGAGAGGCCACAACAGTGAGAGGCCCGCGTACCGCAAAAAAAAAAAAAAAAAAAAAAAAAGATGAAGATGTAGAGAATGGACTTGAGGATATGGGGAGGGGGAAGGGTAAGCTGGGACGAAGTGAGAGAGTGGCATGGACATATATACACTACCAAGTGTAAAATAGATAGCTAGTGGGAAGCAGCTGCATAGCACAGAGAGATCAGCTCGGTGCTTTGTGGCCACCTAGAGGGGTGGGATAGGGAGGGTAAGAGGGAGGGTGACGCAAGAGGGAGGGGATATGGGGATATATGTATACATATAGCTGATTCACTTTGTTATAAAGCAGAAACTAACACACCATTGTAAAGCAATTATACTCCAATAAAGATGTTTAAAAAAGGCGTTTGATAAAATCCAACTCCTTGTTATGGTTGACATCTTTTAAATATAGGAATAGTGAACTACCTCTTTAACATGATAAAGGATGATAAAGAATTAATCTGCCTATTGGAAAAACAAAGTCATTTCCTATAAACTGGACCTAAATAAGGGAGCTTTTACTCATGTATAAGCTTAGTGTTTCTGGAAATTCTTGTTTTGGTAATAAAGTATGAAAATAAATTAGAAGTGGGGCTTCCCTGGTGGTGCAGTGGTTGAGAGTCCGCCTGCCGATGCAGGGGACACAGGTTCGTGCCCCGGTCCGGGAAGATCCCACATGCCGCGGAGCGGCTGGGCCCGTGAGCCATGGCCGCTGAGCCTGCGCGTCTGGAGCCTGTGCAACGGGAGAGGCCACAACAGTGAGAGGTCTGCGTACCGCAAATAAATAAATAAACAAATTAGAAGTAAATATTGGAAAGGAAGAAACTAAAGATAGAGAATTTTTAGATAACATTAGTATATACCTAGAAAAGCCACAGAATTAACTTCAAGTGATTAGACAAAACTACAGAGTTCAGCACATCAAAATATCTATCAGTAAGGCAAAAAGGAGAAAAGGTAACACATTTCAATAAAGAAAAACACTAAAGTATTTGGAAATAAGTGTGAGAAAAAGAAATAATATGAAAACTTAATGGCAGAAATAAAAATATGGATAAATGTAAAGTCATGCTACATTTCTGAATGGGAAGACTGATAGTGTGAAGCTAAGACTTCTTCACAGATTGATTTATAGATGTAGACAATTCAAATGAAACTATCTCTTATTTCAAAAAAGATACCACATTCATTTGTAGTAACAATTGTGCATGACTATCCTAGAGAAACAAAAGTCTAAAAGAATTATCAAATATTAGAATGTGCTATAAATTAACACTAGTTGAAATGGCAGAATTCAGATGCAAATCAGAAATATCGATTAGTAAACACGAAAGTGAGACCACGAAAAGGCTCTAATAAATGTAAGAATTGAATCTGTGATGAACAAAGCATAACAAAACAATGGGAAAGTACCCATTATGAAGTAAATTCACCTGGGTTATCTGGTCATGGATATGGAGAGGAATTAACATAAGGCTTTATCTCTTACCATATATAATGATTCTTTCTACATGAAATAAAAAATTAAATAGTTAAAGAAAATTTTAAAAATTAGGAATTGACTAGAGTATTTAACTTAACTATAGGAATTTTAAAAGTTTTGAAGTAATAGAAAACACTGCAAAGAAAAGACTGGTCAGAGAGGACAACATAATACAAAAATGTAAAACCATTATCGAAACTAAGATTAAATGGTGGAAACGCTAGGAAGATCATAGATATATGACTAGCATCTAAACTGTAGACAGAGGTGCTATACAGGTACAAGACAATTATCAGATACCCAAGGGACAAATGGTCAAAGAACATCATCACCCTAGAAGAAATCTATATTGTTCTAACTAGGAGACACCATTTGATACTTAATTTAATTGCCCCAAATAACAATTTATAAAACCCAATACTCTACAGGCTTTGGAAGAATAGGCTCATTCAAGTTGCTGATGGCATTGCAAATTGGGTCAACAGTCATAGAAATGTCCATAGTCCTGGAACAAGGAATCCCAATCCTGGGAAATTACTCTAAGGTAATAATTCAACAGAAGAAGAAAAAAGCAGCCTTAGTTTGAATATCAAAAGCCTTGAAGCAACCTAAATATCCAACAATAGGGGAATGATTGAGCTATTTATTATATATTAATACAACGAAATTATTTAAGCACTGTAGAAAAACAAAAAATTGTACAGGAAATAACATTAATAAAAGGTTACACTGCAAGATGAGATTTTCACTTTAATTGTATCCATGAGTATTCATAAGGATAATGATCAGGAGAGCCCAAAGATTTATATCTAGGTTTTTAAAAAGCTAATAAAACTGGGGAAATTTTAAAAATTTTATTATTTTTGCAAGCTAATAAAAACACTATTAAATTGGAGAAATATTTGACTTCTATTTCAAATAAACTGCTTCTATTTTTCTCACCTTCTGCCATTTCTTTCTGTCTTTCCCTGCATTTCTCAATGTCTGTTCTTTAACCTTCTATGAATATTTCTCTGGCCCTCTGTCTCTTTCTTCATTTCTCTCTATTTCAACTCTCTCTCTTTTCCTCTTCTATCACCCCCTTTACTCCACCATTTTTCTTTTTATTCTCCTTAGCTTTTTCTGTGCTTCTGCTCTTCGAATGGTTAAAAGAAGAGACAGCAATGTATTCTATTTGTTTTACCTGTTGAAGTAAACATTGTTTTTGTTCATTTTAAAAGTGAATGAGAGAAATTCATTAGGTTTGAATTCCCTTTTAAAAAGGCATCCAAATTGAATTGTCTTTTAATGATGTATGCATGACCAAGGCCAAATCAAATGCTTCTACAAGGCCTTAAACGATGTCAAGTGGAAAACACTCCATATCATAATTTCATTAGATTTATCACCACAGAAAGAACAATAAACATAAATATGAAAGATTTATATTCACATGTATAGGAAACCCTTGCTATTCCAATTTTCAAGGTTTCAAATATCTAACTTTTAGTCATGCTAAAACATGCTCTAACCTCCATGCAACATGTTGATACAATAATTACAATCTCATTGCATTCTGCATTCGTGATATTGTGAATAAAATATGGTTATGGACCGGTACCCTTAATCATGGAACCTGGGATGATACTGAATGGTAATGAACAAATGCAGAGAATGGGCAAGAAGCTAAAAAATATCTATTGGTAATATAGTAACCTTGGACAAGTTATTTAATCTCTCTCAATTTCCTCATAAATAAATCCAGATAATTCTAGAACCTTCCTTGTAGCATATATTGTAGTAGTAAATATGACAAAGGGGGACTTCCCTGGTGGTGCAGTGGTTAAGAATCTCCCTGCCAATGCAGGGGACACGGGTTCGAGCTCTGGTCCGAGAAGATCCCACATGCTGCGGAGCAACTAAGCCCACGCGCCACAACTACTGAGCCTGCGCTCTGGAGCCCACGAGCCACAACTACTGAAGCCCGTGTGCCTAGAGCCTGTGCTCTGCAACAAGAGAAGCCACCGCAATGAGAAGCCCGCACACCTCAATGAAGAGTAGCCCCCGCTTGCCACAACTAGAGAAAGCCCATGGGTAGCAACGAAGACCCAACACAGCCAAAAATAAATAAACAAATAAGTTTACTAAAAAATATGACAAAGGTTTGAAAGCCCTTACAGGGCCTGCAACATAGTAAGTGCTCCATTAGTGAAAGAAGGTGGAGGCCATTGCAGGTTTGGAGGCATAGTGTGCACATTGGCTTAGAGGCAGGAATGCGGAGGGCTTGTCAGGGACAGTGAAGAGACTGGCTTGGCTATAGTCATACTGGAGGCTTAATTTGGCACATCTTCCTTTTACTTTTAGAAAATAGGATTAGTCACACTTCAACGGATCCTTATCAAACCTTCAGAGCAGCCACCAAGTTTAAGCATTCCTTCCCCTTTTGGAGTAGAGTGGGGAAGGGAGGGCTTGAGAGGCAGTTCCTTGTCAGTCTTGTGCAACACAGAAAGGAAGAAAGTGATATCAGCCCCAGAGTAACTCGGGCTCCTACTAGCAAGGTCAGAGTGCCAGATACGTGACCTGTCTCTGCCCTGCCAAAGAGGGGGACATGGCATGAGAATGTGTGTCTCAATGGTGAGTCTCTGTGAGCCAGTGACTATGTCTGGTCCATCTGCTGATGCTATTCAGAAAGGGGGAACTTGAATTTGGGATGCTGATGAGTATAATATGATGATTAAAGGCATGGATCCTACAGCCCCACTGCCTGTGTTCGCAAGTTACTTCCCCTCTCTGTGCCTCAATTCTTTTTTAAAAACTGGAGACAATGATAGTACCTACTTCGTGGCGTTTGTGGTGAGAATTAAATAAGACAACATATGTAAAGCACTTAGAATGCTGCCTACCAGATCATGAGTGCTGGCTATTTTTATCCATGGACAAATAGCTCATTTCCCAGCTTCTTCCTGGGTCCAGAGGGGAAACATCCCAAATACAAAAGAAGAGGATCATGGGTTTTTCCCTTTAAATCACACTTGGGTGGGGCCTATTAAAAGCCATAAGACAGTGGCATTGGCACCAGGCAGATTTTGTAAATGGCCATAGAAATCAGACGAAGGCTAATCCTGAAAGCCTGGGTTGGAAGGGGGCATTCTCTCCCTCCCCAGTCTGCAGTGAGACCTGAACTTTCCTGCCATCATGCCATAATGTCTTCAAAACCCCCTCTCGAAATGAACAAATTACCCAGGAAGAATAACACATTAACCTGTTAGCTTGATGAACACTTTAGCACAGGTTACTTTTATCAGATTATTTAGCTCCTGGAAGCTGGACCCTGAAGCCAGCAGATGAAGGATGGCTAAACGGTGCTGGGAGGGAAGAAAGAGGGAAAAGGAATCTGGAAGCAGCCTGAGGGCTGCTGAGGACTAAAGCTGGACGAATCCAATGTCTGCATGGGCCCCTGGATGGAGCATAGAACTCCCTGACCCCTACGGTCTTCCCTACTCCCTTTATCCTCTTTTATTTTCCTCTTCTCTTTTTTTTTTTTATGTGTGTGTACCATACATCACATAGCACAGGGCCAGGCACACAATCAACAGATATTTATGAAGTACCTGCTGAGTAAATAAATGCCTATAGTGGACAGAAGTCTCCAATTGCTGCAGGGATGTGCTATCTTGAACACAATTAGCTATGGTTCTATATCTACTGACTAGGAGGGCTTATATTCTGGAGGTTTACCTGCTCCATACGGTGAGGCAGGCACTTGAGGCTGGGAACTAACATGTACTTACTAAGAGAGTACTCAAAAAACAAGTGGGATATAGTGATGGGCTCGAGAATCAAGCAGGGGTAGAAGATCCAGGAAGAAAGGCAGTACACATTCAAGAAAATACCAAGTCAGGATTCCTTCCAAGAACCAGGAAAAGGCTGAGTTTCCAAGAGAGAGGAAATTAAGAAGAGCAGCAGCTTTTTATTGAGTGCCTTCTTTGTGCCAGTCACTTTTACTGACCTTGCCTAAATTATTCCTCACAATCGGACCAAAAGGAATTATTGTCTCTATTTTTTAAATGGGAAAACAGATAATCAGAAAAGCTGGGCAAATTGTAGCATACTGTAGTGGCTAAGTGCATTGACTTGGATCTGAACTACCTGAATTTGAATCCTGGCTCTGCCACTCATTAGCTGGGTGGTCTTGGGCAAGATTGTTAATCTCTCTGTTCCTCAGTTTCCTCTTCAGTAAAAATGAGAATAATAACAGTGCCTACTTCCTTGGATTATTATAAGGCTTAAATGAGTTACAAAGCACTTACAGCTGTGCCTGCCACATATGGAATGTTACATGAGTGTATGTGAAATAAATAAAATAAACTTGCCCATGTTTATGTGACTAGTATGAGAAAGAGGCAGGACTTGAGCCCAGGTCCAAAACCTTCAGTCCTAGCACAATTCTTAACTCCTCCATGGAACCCAAATCTTACTTTTCTTCAAGGACTCCTTGAAGTCCTCAATCCCCCAGAACACTTTCCCTGACCACTCCCTACTTTGACTTACAGCTTAATACTCAGTGACAGACTGCTTGCCTAATGATTTGGGGGTTTTTCCTGCACGTATCTTGTTTTCCAAACTAGCTTATACAGCTCTTCTTAAGGATTTGATTTACCTCTTTTTATGCCGCAAAGTGCCTAGCATTTCTCTGTGTTTTGAATTGAAATCTTGCCCACAGCTCTTGAGACAAGTGGTGGTCTTACAAAGTTTTGAGTGGGACAAGTGTATTGCAGGTCATAATCATTCAGGAGCCTTTGGTGTATGAAGCACACATTTTCCACATCTGCCCATTTGTTTTCACAGTTTTGGTTTCACTCTAACCAGCGGATGTAGAAATGATACTATGGTTTCTAACCTATTCAATATAAAGTTTTAGCATGTCTTTTCTGTGGGATTTTTTTTTCTTTTTACCGGTACACGGGCCTCTCACTGTTGTGGCCTCTCCCGTTGCGGAGCACAGGCCCCGGACGCGCAGGCTCAGCGGCCATGGCTCACGGGCCCAGCCGCTCCGCGGCATGTGGGATCTTCCCGAACCGGGGCACAAACCCGTGTCCCCTGCATCGGCAGGCGGACTCTCAACCACTGCGCCAACAGGGAAGCCGTCTGTGGGTTTTTTTTAATGATTTTCTCAGTTGTTATCATTTTAAAGCATTTGCTGAAGTGTAGTTAATAAGAGATAGAGACAGAGAAACAGAGAAGCAATATGGTACCACCAAAGTTCCAGTAAAAACATAATTTTCTGTGTTATCCCTTTCCAGGCATATGGCACTGAGTCATAAGAAATAATAGCAATGGAAAATGGCCAAATGCACACTGGTGTACTTGAGCTAAGTACAAAAGGAGATATAGAGTTATTTTTAAGATACAATCTATTTCTAAAGTGCTTTCTGAGCCTTAAAGGTACTGTACAGTCATATCTCTGAAAGAAAAGAGAAATGTACCTAAGTTCTAAAAACACTTGCTGAGACAATAAATGAATGTGCTCGATTTCCCTGATCAGAAACCTTCATTCCAGTTTGATGCAAGCCATAAATGAAATGACTTGGTTGATTATAAGTCAGTCCCCCATGAACATTTGTTTACATCTGAAAACCACTACACATAATTGCTGTCTCTGCTCAGGGGAGGCCCAGCTGGAATTACAAGAAGTGTTGCAAGGTTCTACTGAGGTGTTATCACCAGTTACGGCATGAATCTGGCACCACATGTCCACGCTGTCTGTCTTGGCAGCTGGATCCATCAGTCTCCCTCTTTCACACAAGTAAAATTAGCCAAAAAGACAGCAGAAGTCTTGGGAAAGAGAACATAGAGCAGTAAATAACATTCAGATCAGGCATATCCTCTTTGCTCCTGACACATAGTCTGAGACACAGTCTGTAACACAGTAGTTAGCATGTTCTTTCAAAAAGCCAGTGATAGTACGTTTTCATTGTCAAAGAGGAGGGCTTGGAGAAAAGTCAAGATCAAGGATGTACCATAAATATTGATTTCCCAGAAAAATTACAATTGGCAATTTTTCTTAATCATCTTTTTTACCTTTTATTATTGTGAAAGCAGTACAGGTTTGCTTTTTCTAAAAGAAAAACAATTTATTGAGTTATGTTTGACATAATAAGCTGGACGTACTTAATGTATACAAATTGATGAGTTTGGGGATAATTTATATATCCATGAGACCACACCACCATCAGGGCCATAAACATATGCATCACTTCCTTAAGTTTCCTCTTTATTTTTTATTGTTGTTGTTGTTTTTGTTTGGTGGTCTTACTATAAGATCTACCTTCTTAGCAAATTTTAAGTATATACTACTGTTAGCTACAGGCACTATGCTGCACAGAAGATCTCCAGAACTTATTTTTCTCACAAGCTTTGTACCCTTTAACTATCACCTCCCCATTTCCCTCTCCCCACAGGCCCTGGAAACCACCATTCTACTCTCTGCTTCAATGAGATTCAATATTTTACATTCCACACATAAGTGAGATCACACAGTATTTGTCTTTCTCTGTCTGACTTATTTCACTTAGCATAGTTCCCTCAAGGTCCATCCATGTTGTAGCAAGTGGCAGGATCTCCTTCTTTCTCCTGGTTCAATAATATTCCCTCAAATATGTATGCCACCTCTTCTTTATTCATTCATTCATTGATGGACATTTAGGTTGTTTCCATATCTTGACTATTGTGGATAATGCTACAATGAACATGGGGATGCATATATCTCTTCAAGATGTTAATTTCATTTCCTTTGGATGTTTACCCAGAAATTGGATCACTGGGTCATGGTAGTTCTTTTTTAAATTTTTTGAGAAACCTTCATACTGCTTGCCATAGTGATGGTACCAACTTATGTTCCCACTGACAGTGCACAAAGGTTGCCTTTGTTCCACATCCTCATCAATACCTGTTATCTTTTGTTGTTGTTTTTATTGTTGCTTTAATAATAGAACATCCTAACAGGTGAAGGTTTTGATTTTAATTACCTTGATGATTAGTGATGTTGAGCACCTTTTCGTATATCGTTGGCCATTTGTATGTCTTTTTTAGAGAAATGTCTACTCAGGCCTTTTGAGCATTTTTAAATCAGGTTATTTGTATTTTTTTTGCTATTGAGTTGTATGAATTCCTTGTATATTTTGGATATTACCCTATCATCAGATGTATTGTTGGTAAATATTTTCTCCCATTGCATAAATTTTCCTTCACTTTATTGATTGTTTCCTTTGCTTTGCAGAAGCTTTTTGTTTGAGGCAATCTAACTTGTTTATTTTTGCTTTTTTGCTTTTGGTTTCATACCTAAAAATCATTGCCAAGACCATGTGAAGGAGCTTTCTTCCTATGTTTTCTTCTAGGAGTTTTACAGTTTGTGGTCTTAAGCCTTTCATTCATTTTGAGTTGATTTTAGTGTATTGTATAAGATAAGGGTCCAATTTCATTCTTTTGCATGTGGGTATCTAGTTTTCAAAACAACATTTATTGGAGAGACTATCCTTTCCCCATTGTGCATTGTTGGTACCCTTATTGAAAATTCATTGATCATGTATGTGGGTATTTATTTCTGGGCTCTCTATTCTGTTTCATTGGTCTATGTGTCTGTTTTGAATGCCAGTGCCATATTGTTTTGATTACTATAGCTTTGTAATGTAATTTAAAATCAGTATGTGTGATGCCTCCAGCATTGTTCTTCCTGCTTAAGATTGCGTTGAATACTCAAGAAATTTTGTGGTTTCATACTAATTTTAAGATTGCTTTTCTTATTTCTGTTAAAAATGCCATTGGAATTTTGATAGAGATTGTGTTGAATCTATAGAACACTTTGGGTAGTATAGACATTTTAATAATATTAATTCTTTGTTCCATGAGCATGAGATATCTTTCCATTTATTCATGTCTATTTTAATTTCTTTCATCAACGTTTTATAATTTTCAGTGTACAGATCTTTTACCTCCTTGGTTAAACTTATTCCTAAATATTTTATTGTTTTGGTGCTATTGCAAATGGGATTGTTTTCTTAATTTATTTTTCAGATAGTTTATTGTTAGTGTATAGAAATGCAACTGATTGTTGTATGTTGACTTTGTATCCTGCAATTTTACTGAATTCATTTATTAGTTCTAATAGTTCTTTGGTGGAGTCTTTAGGGTTTTCTAATATAAGATCGTCATATGCAAACAGAGATCATTTTAATTCTTCCTTTCCAATTTGGATGCCTTTTATTTTTTTTCTTGCTAATTGTTTGGCTAGGACTTCCAATACTATGTTGCATAGAGGTATTGAGAGTAGGCATCCTCATGTTGTTCCTGATCTTAGAGGAAAAGTGCTTTTAGCTTTTTGCTATTGAGTATGATTTGGCTGTGGGCTTGCCACTATGGCCTTTATGTTCAGGTATATTCCTTTTGTATCTAAATTGTTGAGAGTTTTGTTTTTTTTTAATCATGAAAGGGTGTTGCATTTCTCAAATGCTTTTTCTGCATTTATTGAGATGTTCATATGATTTTTATTCTTCATTTTTTTAATGCGGTGTATCACCTTAATTGATTTGTGGATGTTGGACCACCCTTGCATCCCAGGAATAAATCCAACTTGTTCATGATATATGATTCTTTTAATGGGCTGTTGAATTTGACTTGCTTATATTCTGTAGAGGATTCTTTGCATCTATGTTCATTAAGGATATTGATCTGAAATTTTGTATTCTTGTAGTGTCCTTGTCTAGCTTTGGTGTGAGGGTAATGATGGCCTTGTAAAATGAGTTTGGAAGTGTTCCCCCCTCTTCAATTTTTTGGAAAAGTTTGAGAAGGATTGGATTAATTCTTCTTTAAATGTTTGATAGAATTCATTGGTGAAGCCATCTGGCCCTGGGTTTTCTTTGTTGGAAGGTTTTTGATTACTGATTCAATCTTTTTACTATTTATGCTATTGGTCTGTTCAGAGTTTCTATTTCTTCATGATTCAGTCTTGGCAAGTTGTATGTTTCTAGGAATGTATCCATTTCTTCTAGGTTGTTCAACTTGTTGGCATATAATTGTTCATAGTAGTCTCTTCTTATGATCCTTTGTATTTCTGTTTTACAAGTTGTAGTGTGTCTTCTTTCATTTATAATTTCATTTATTTGAGCCCTCTCTTTTTTTCTTAGTTTAACCGAAGGTTTGACAATTTTGCTTATCTTTCTGAAAAAAACCAACCCTTTCATTTCATTGATGTTTTCTAATATTTTTCTAATCTCTACTTCATTTATTTTTGCTCTATAATTGTTATCGCCTCTCTTCTGCTAACTTTGGGATTAGTTTGTTCATCTTTTTCTAGTTCCTTGAGGTGTAAAGTTAGGTTGTAAATTTAGATCTTTCTTTTTTCTTCATATAGGCATTTTTCACTATAAAATTCCCTCTTAGAACTGCTTTTGCTGCATCCTGTAAGTTTCATTATGCTGTGTTTCCATTTTCATTTGTGTCATGGTATTTTTTAAAAATATTTTTAAATATTTATTTATCAAACAACCCATACATTGTTAGTATAGACATCGTGCAAGGTTAAAACATATTCAAACATCAAGATCCACATTCAGGGTTTCCCTGGTGGTGCAGTGGTTGATAGTGCGCCTGCCGATGCAGGGGATGCAGGTTCATGCCCCAGTCCGGGAGGGTCCCACGTGCCGCGGTGCGGCTGGGCCCGTGAGCCATGGCCACTAGGCCTGAGTGTCTGGAGCCTGTGCTCCGCAGCGGGAGAGGCCATGGCAGTGAGAGGTCCACGTGAGTTCTAGAGGCTGGAAGTCTGGGGTGAAGGTGCCAGCGTGGTTGGGCTCTGGGAAGAGCTTTCTTCTTGGCTTGCAGATGGTTGCTTTCTTGTTGTGTCCTCACATAGCAGAGAAAGAGAAAGAAAAAGAGGAATAGGAAGAGGAAGAGGAAGAGGAGTAAGAGAGAAAAAGAGAGAGAGAGAGGGATAGCTGTGTCATTGTATCTTTTTAATCTTCTTTTTGATTTCTTCTTTGACCCTTTGGATGTTGAGGAGCATGTTGCTAAATTTCTACATATTTATGAATCTAATCATTTTTACTGGAAAAAAATTAGTCTATTCCATTTGAATGTGGAATGATTATGGGAGAGTAACATGTAACTGCTTCTTTATTAACAAATTTGAATTTAAAATAAACTTGTTTAATGTCTGTAAATTAGGGATATAATATTATATACCTCAAGGGTAGTTGTGAGGATCAAATGAGTTTACAACTTTCAGAAGTTATAGAACGCTGTAAGCGCATAGAAAGCCCTATGTAAGTGTTTGCCATATAAATAGAAAAATAAAATCTGAGAAGAAAAAACTAATAAACATTGTAATCTTTCATTTTTTTACGACTGTTGTTCACATGTAAATGACAGTATGTAAAAAAGGATTTTTGTGGTACAGAATTCCTCTCATCGCCTAGCTATATAATATAGATGCATGACATATTCAATTCCATATTTTACACACATGCTTTTATTTTCTATTTGTAATGTGACCTAAAAGATGTTAAATCTTGCCTTGAGAGTCTGTATCATTGCCTCCAGCACTACCGATTTATTATATATTCCATATTCTTAGAAAAATCATCAACCATCTTATTCCCTCTGATATATGCATCTTATCTCTAAAAGGGATATGGGCCTATTTCACAAATATGCTTCGGAAAGAATTGAGCTAATTATTCCTTACCCTTGTCTTTATTATTAACAAGTAATGATAAAAACAGGTTACCAGATTGGTTCTGTTGTTGCTGTTATTTTTCTTAATGTTCAAACCTTGTGAAACAAAACCCTCTGATGAAGCCTTCATAAAAAGAGTCCCTTGAACTTGGTCATGTAAGTAACTTGAGTAACATTTCCAGAGGGTGTCACGGTTGGGGAATGAGGTGTTTGGATTAAAGTAGGAGAAAGGAAGACGCTTCTCGCTTTGTGGAGTAAAGCTGCTCCCTACTGATCCTACCCCAGCAGAGTGGACTCCTCTTCACTTCCAGATGAGGGTGGCAAGTGCACTAATTGGTCTAAGCTCTCAGCTATGGATGTTTAGAAATACAACTCTTTACCAACCCTAAGACTTCGCTCTTATAGCTATGCCATCACCCCTGGTGACAGCTCACTTAGAAAGAGATCTATGAAGATCCAAAATCTAGGCTGTCTTGGGTAGATCTGGCTAAGCAGAATAAGCCCGTGGAGAGGTAAAAGGAAGAAGAGGTAAAAGGAAGAAGAGGTAAAAGGAAGAAGAGGTAAAAGGAGAGGAAGTACTGATCTTCCCTCTAATCATTCTCTCTAGCATCCTGTGTTCCACAGGAGACTATAATTTTGTTTCTGTGTAGTTCTTTCAGTGAGTGGTTCAGGTATCCTCAAGTATGTATAGGAAGAAGGCCAAAACTTGCTATTACTGTGCTGACGTGTGACACCAACAAGGCTTTAGGCAGCTCATCTCCCTTCTCCAGGCTTTGTTTTCTTCATCACTAATGGTGTCACCTGCTCTTTGGATTATTATTATGTTTTAAACTTAGTTAGGCAAAAGTGATCATTCTCCCTAGGCTACAAACTCTTTCTGAGCAGGGACAATGTCTTACTTATATTTGGATCACTGTCACTTTGAATGTAGTGAGCGTTTTAAAATGTTTGGTGAATAAATGAATGAAAGAAAGAACAAATTAAAGAACAAAAGAATAGTGAAAAGGGTTGGACTAGGTATCTTCTGAGAGCTCCCCATGTCATGCTGAATCAATAACTCCCCACACCAATGAAAACCAAATTTTGTATGGGTCCAAGAATAGATAACAGAACGATTCAGAAGAACATAGGAAATTATAGGTGAGTTCATTAAATCTCTCATATTCCTTTTGCCGTCTTCCCCAATTCTCACACCCACTCTTTGTCCCCTTCATCCTAAAGGCTAAGATTTGCTTTCCTATTTTCTAAGGCAAACAGAGAAAAAAAATTGACATTTGCACTTCTCCACTGGCCTGTGTCACTGTTTACTCAAAAAAAAACACCACTTTCTAGTGCCGTAAAGACAGTCCATGTATGATGCAATATGTCTTTGGTAAATGCAGCCCTTTTTATACTAATCTGAACCCTTTCCCTCAGGTGCACAAAAACCCATAATGTGCCACAACCAGCAGAAGAAAGCCACAGAATCCCTTCAGTTCCAAAACCCTTGATGGTTGCAATTAGCATATGCGAACTATTTCTAAGCAGCTTCAACCTTTCCCCCCAGTGTGGGAAGACTTAGGCAGCCAGCTTGGGAACGCAGGCATCCTGGGCAGTGCTTCGCCAGATTTCACCTGCAATGGAAACCTCTGCCAGTTGCTTGAAGGTTCTAGTTGCCTCGGGGAGTGTGACTATAATACTGTTTAGACCTTTACGTTTTACACTAAGGTCAGGGGAAAAGGCAACTTTTAAAATGGCATATACTTAAGTTGTACATTTATCAAAGTTTTTTTTCTTATATACTTCTGGTATTATGTGAAATTGAAAAGCTCCACACATTCAGGTAAAATAGAAGACCTCATAATGCAGGTGATTTTGAGAGAGAAAGAGAAGGGAAATGCGGAGATATCAAAGGACTCTTGGTTTCTCTTAATGCTGTTTCCAAGAAACAATTCCTTTAATTGACCTAGAAAGGAAGACCAAGGAGGACAGTATGAGGAAAGGCAGTGGAATTTAAATCGATGGTTCATAATAATGTGTAATGAATGACTAAGGCTTAGATCAAAGCCCAGAAGGAAAAGAGCAGTCCATCCTTGGCTGTAAAAGTCACAAGTCAAAATGTAAATTTGCGGTGGCCCTCTCTGGACAGTACCATCCCTCTGTATGGCTCTTTCTCTTTTAAGGAAACATATGCCACAGAGCAAACTCGAATCACTCGTGGACATTCTTAAAGGAGTAGCTGTGTGCTCCTTTGCTGCATAATGGTTCAGGAACTGAGCCTCCTGACTGTGTCATTGCATAATATAATAGAAAAACCCAAAGCTGGCAACCCAGGGTTTGTAGCTTCTAAGAACCCTAACCAAGTCTAATTTCTATATGCTTGCACTTTCCAGACAAAGCATTAGAAGGAGCGGCATCAGGGCTTCTTCACAAGAGTATGAAAATCTGGTGACCCTCAGGAAAGGCACTGAAAGTTTCTCTCCTTCTCTTCGTCCCACTCCTGCTGTGCCATGTGCTGTGTGCAAGTGGGCTGCATGCCCTGCCACCAAGAGTTGGCTGCATTTCAGTGGCAAAGAAGATGCCACAGAGCTGTGACTACTCCTTACTGCTTCTGAATATGATTTCTCCTGAATCCCATTACGTATTTTTCAGCATGTTTCAGTCACTGGACCCTTAAAGTCCTTTTTCACACAGTGGCCACCCAGCATTAAAAGGATGCTGAATATTGCCAATTACATTTGTTGCTCAGTCCTGAACTGAGTTCACCGTTCCTACTAGCGCAGTATAATCTGCATGAAAGCAGATTTTTTATATTTGGAAGATTTGGAGTAAGTTACCTAAATTTTGAGATTCCTCAATCCAATCAACAGAGATGCTTCATTAAGATGTTTCCTATATCAGTAGGACATTCAGTTCATTCTTCATTTTGATCCAATGCCTACTAAGGGGACTGAAGAGGCTATGTGTTATTTAAGTAGGCAAGGCCTAGGGTTTTCAAAATAAGTGACTCCTACTGAGTAGTTGAAACCTTTGTTCTACAGAAGGTGTGGTCAGTGAAAGTAAAATTATACTTAAATCATCAGCGAACAGGCTTGTCCCCTACCCTGTAATGACCACTGCCTGCCTAAAAAGCAATGAGACTACTGTGTTTCAGTAGTGACTTTTGTCTTTCAGAAGTAACCTGTTCAATGCCAGTATTTCATATTTTGGAACACCTTGGGAGAAATGCCTTTGGAGCTAGTATCTGAGTCATACAAGAAAAGCACACTTATACCTTCAGATCCACACCTAATCCTTAAACAAAAACAGCATTACCCAGTTTGATCCACCCCACAATTGCTCATAAGACTTGGCTTTCAAAGACCGTATGCCCTTTCCAAAGATTAAATCCATTCTCAAAAGACCAAATTTTTATACCACTGAGAGTCATAAGAATAGGCCCTGAAGGCAGTTCCCAAAATAGTGGGTCAAAATATGGGGAACCCCAGAATCCTACTGGAGTAAATGCGTGGTCTCCAAAGGGACAACCCTCATTTCTATGTTTAAAATATAGAATGTTACTTAAATAGTGAGGAAGGGGTAAGAAACCTCAATTTAAAGTAGATTTAAAAAATCTAGGCTCCCTCATTTTTAAAGACAAAAATTGGGGTTAAAAACATTGATTTCAAAGGGCTACTGTGATAAATAAATGAGATAGATGGATCCATTTTATAGACCCCAAAGTAGACATTCAGGAATAAGATGGATGTGTATGTAGACAAGTAAGCATAAGTATTTATACATAAAATCAAATCTATTATATTCCTGTCTTATATCCATAAGGGAAACACGAGGAAGAGTTAAAGAGGATAGAAATGAAAGGAATGAGCATTTGAGTTTAGATAGATTAAAAGAGTAGAAAGGTGAATGTAGTTTAAAAGTAGAATAGGAAGGCTTGAAATTTACTAATGATTCACTTTTCCTATCTTGATGCCAAATGGCGCTATTAAAAAATAAGGTTAAACCCTTGAAGAAGAGAGGACTACATTTAAATATAATGAAAAAGGAATTCTCAGTAACTGCTAATGGTGCCTAATTACTCCCAAATTGACTTAGGATTTCTTATTCTTCTTATACTGGTATTTCAGTACAAAACACATTTAACCAAAGGAAGCTAAATGAATGGAGTAGCTTAATTTTAGTTCATTTGAACAAAATTTTACTGGATGAATTTCCTTTGCAGAAATATAACACTTGATGCCACTCAAGACCCTTAAAATAAAAAGTAGAATACAGAATTTATCACAAATCTTTGAGTGAATGATTTGTTTTTAATACTTTTCTTTTCCTTTTCAAACTATACACTCAAAGAATCACAAGGATATTTCTCAAGTTAAACTCATCTCTAAGTATATTGGTGGTAGGTAAAAACTCAATTAATTGGAACTCAACCAGTTAGAACTCTCAAGTTACTGGAATGTTACTGTTATTAACTTGTACTCAGAAGCAAGTAACAAAAAACAAATGAAAGTCAGCCAATTTAGTTAACAAATACTCCCAAATCTTTTGGAATGGAGGGTCTCTTAGTTTTACACTGAGCCCCAGTTTTCTACAATTTTCCTATGATAGCTATATAAGAAAATAAAGAAAGCAATAAAGGTTTATGAAACACTTTCTGTGTGCCCATCTGTGTGGTCTGGCCCTGGCTAACATTTTGTATTTATTCCCTCACATATCCTCTCTTCCAGTCATCCTGAACATCTGCCATTTCGTTTAATCTTGACAATAACTCTGTTTTAAAAAGTCACATATTTTAATTTTACAGATGAAGAAACTAAGGCTTAGCGATGTTAAGTAACTTGTCCGAGACCATGAAGTTAAGTCACTTGTCCAAGTTCACATAGTTAGCAGTAATAGGCCTCGTATTTGAATCCAGGTTAGTTACACACCTTAGCACATATTTGAATGATGACCCTTGAACATTGTAAAATCCTCAACCAGCGTAAAAATATTGTATAGGCATTCATTAGTATCTCTGTCCTGAGTGGCCTATGAAAGTAAATTTATATATATAAGAAATATTTTCAGCAAAAGATGAAATTAAAACGGCCTTCCATTTAAACTTCAGTTAACTATGGTTTCTTCTAATTCTAAAATTCCAAGTTAAAAGAAAAACGTCCATCAATTAACAAAATAAAGTTATTCATATGGAGTAAGTACCCATATGATCACAATGCAATAATATTAGACATTAATAACAAAATTCTCTCAAAACTTGATACTTAGGAAAATATTTAAATGTCCTTACAGAATGAGTCAAGTAACATCAACAGAAATGACAGAGTGGGGGCCTCTGAAATTCTTTCCTAAAAACAATGAAAAAACTGGCAAAAGCTTTCAGAAACAGCTTTTTCAGAACTCTGGATCGCTGAAAGCCTTTGTTAATTTCCAGAGTTCTGTAAAAAGATATACCATACAAATGATAACAAACAGAGAGCTAGAATGGCTATGCTAATACCAGACAAAATGGACTTTAAGACAAAAATTGTTAATGGAAAAAGGGGGACAT
This sequence comes from Orcinus orca, assembly GCF_937001465.1. NCBI lineage: Eukaryota > Metazoa > Chordata > Mammalia > Artiodactyla > Delphinidae > Orcinus > Orcinus orca. The sequence goes on from NC_064580.1 coordinate 114,548,123, forward strand.
TTGACTCATAATGATATATGAGTTGATCCTTCAAGAATATATAACAATTATATATATAGGCACCTAACAACAGAAGACACCTAACAGTCCTAAGATACATAAAGCAAACTGACAGAACTGAAGGGAGAAATTGTTCAATAATAACAGTTGGAGACTTCAGTGCCCCACTTGCAATCATGGATAGATAGATCAATAGAACAATAATGGACAGATCAACAAGGAAATAGAAGAATTGAACAACACTAAGCCAACTAAACCTAACAGACATCTATAGAACATGTCACCCAACTACAGCAGAACAAACATTCTTCTCAAGAATTCAGGGAATATTCTCCAGTATAGACCATGTGGCAAACCATAAAACAAGTCTCAATAAATTCAACAGGATTGAAATCACACAAAATACATCCTTCAACAAGAGTGGAGTGAAAGTAGAAGTCAATAACAGGAGAGAATTTGGGAAAGCCACATATATGTAAACATTTAACAACACACGCTGCATAAACAATGGGTCAGAGAAGAAAACAAAAGAGAAAGTATGTTGCTATGAATGTAAATGAAAACACAACAAACAAAAACTTATAGAATGCAGCAAAAGCTAAGCTTAATGGGTAATTTATAACTATAAACACCTTATTAAAAAAACAAGAAAGACCTAAAATAAATGACCCAGACTTCCAACCTAAGAAACTAGAAGAAGACGAGCAAACTAAACCTAAAGTATGCAAAATGAATGAAATACTAAAAATTAGAGCAGAAATTAATGAAATGGAGAATAGAAAAATAATAGAGAAAATCAACAAAACCAAAAGTTGGTTTTTGCAGTGGTAGAGAAAACTGGCAAAAGTTTAGCTAGATTGACCAAGAAAAAAAGAGAGAAGACTAAAGTTACTAAACTCAGGGTTAAAAGAGAGATATTACTACCAATCTTACAGAAATAAAAAGGATTATTATACAAGGATACTATGAACAATTGCAGGACAATAGATTAAATAACATGGAAAAGGACACCAACTACAGAAAGTGACTTAAAAAGAAGTAGAGAATCTGAGTAGACCTATATCAAATAAATAGATTGAATTAGTAATTTTAAAAATACTACAAAGAAAAGCACAGTCCCAAATAGCTTCACTGGTGAAATCTCCCAAATGTTTAAATCAGAATCACCAATACTTCACAGAGTTTTCCAAAATATCATAGAAGACAGTACACTTCTCAGCTCATTCTATGAAGCCAGTTATTACCCTGCTAACAAAGCCAGGCAAAGACGTTGTAAGAAAAGAAAACTATAAAGCAGTATCTCAAAAGTTTTATTTCCATATGAGAAAGGAAGAGAGGAAGAAAAGTGAGAAAACAGGACTCCTTCATACAAAGGACAAGTACCATACGGGACAACTCACCCATCTACTCCATTCTCAGGTGACTTCTATGATTTAAAATTACAGTGTTATTCAGGTTAACTTCTGTGTATTGAACATGCAATATGAGCCAGGTCTAGAGCTACAAGGATGAATACAGCAGTTCCTGGCCTCTAGGAACTCATAGTTCAGTGAGGGTGACAGGCATATTAATGAGTAATTACCCAACAATGGAATTAGGGCTTTAATAGATGTGTGAACAAAGTGCTGTAGGTTGGGGCCAGAAAATGGAGGGACTTAACTGCATCACAAAGAGTTTGTACTTTGTCCAGCAGAGAGTCCTTGCTTTGTGAGCAGGGAAGTGACAAAGTCAAATAAATGTTCTTAAAAATCTGGTGGCTTTGTGTGGTAGGGACAAGGATATGGGAGAAATTATAAGAAAGAAAATACTTAGGAGACTATTTAATTAATTCTGACATATGACAAGAAGGGTTAGAAATAAAATAGTGATGGTAGTAAGTGAAATAAAAGAACATATATAGCATTGTTTGTTATTTCAATGGAAAAATTGGAATCAACAGGGCTTGGTGCTTGAGGGGTTGGGAAGGACAAGGCAAGAATGTTTTTGTGTCTATGTAACTGACAGTGTGGTGGTGCCATTGATAGAAATGGAAAGTTTATGAGAGGAGAATATTTTTATTGGGGTATAGTTGTTTTACAATGTTGTGTTAGTTTCTACTGTACAGCAAAGTGGAGTTCCCTGTGCTATACAGCAGGCTCTTATTACTTATCTATTTTATACATATTAGTGTATATATGTCAATCCCAATCTCCCAATTCATCCCACCACCACCACCACCACCCCCTTTTCCCCGCTTGGTGTCCATACATTTGTTCTTTACATCTGTGTCTCTATTTCTGCCTTGCAAACTGGTTCATCTGTATCATTTTTCTAGATTCCTCATATATGCGTTAATATACGGTATTTGTTTATCTCTTTCTCACTTACTTCACTCTGTATGACAGTCTCCAGGTCCACCCACATCTCTACAAATAACCCAATTTCATTCCTTTTTATGGCTGAGTAATATTCCACTGTATATATGTACCACATCTTCTTTATCTGTTAGTCTGTCATACCATTCTACTTTCTGTTTCTGCGAGTATGACTTTTGGAGATTCCACATATAAGTGATATCATATAGTATTGAATATGTGTCTTGCTCTGTTTTTTCTATTTCATTTAGCACAATGCCCTCAAGTTCCATCCATGTTGTCACAAATGTCAGGACTTCCTTCTTAAGGCTGAATAATATTCCTGTGTGTGTGTGTGTGTGTGTGTGTGCGCACATGTGTGTGTGTATGTGTGTAACATTTTCTGTATTCATTCATCCATTAATGGGCACTTAGGTTGTTTCCACATCTTGGCTATTGTAAATAATTCAATAAACATGGGAATGTAGATATCTCTTCGATATCCTGTTTTCATTTCTTTGGATATATAACTAGAAGTGAGATTGCTAGATCATATGATAGTGCTACTTTTAATTTTTTGAGGAACCTCCATACTGTTTTCCATAGTGGCTACACCAATTTACATTCCCACCAATTTACATTCCCACCAATGGTGCACAAGGGTTCCCTTTTCTCCACATCCTTTTTAACACTTGTTATCTCTTGTCTTTTTGATGATAACCATTCTAACAAGTGTGAGGTTATATATCATTATGGTTTAGATTTGCATTTCCCTAATGATTAGTGATGTTGAGCACCTTTTCATGCACCTGTTGGTCATTTGCACATCTTCTTTGGAAAAAATGTATATTCAGGTCCTATGTTTATTTTTAATTGGGTTATTTGTTTTTTTGTTATTGAATTGTATGAGTTGTTAATATGTTTTGAATATTAACCCCTTATAAGATATATCATTTGCAGATATTTTCTCCCATTCCAGAGATTATCTTTCATTTTACTGTTTCCTTTGCTGTTCAGAAGATTTTTAGTTCAATGTAAACCGATTTGTTTATTTTTCCTTTTGGTGTCATATTAAAAAATTACTGCCAAGACCAATGTCAAGGAGCTTTTATGTTTTCTTCTAGACGTTTTATGGTTTCAGGTCTTACAGTTAAGTCTTTAATCCATTTCAAGTTAATTTTTGTGAATGTGTAAGATAGGGGTCCAATTTCACTTTTTGCATGTGGTTATCTAGTTTTCCCAACACCACTTATTGAAGAGACTGTCTTTTCCCCATTGAGTATTCTTAGTTCTCATGTCAAATGTTAGTTGACTGTAAAAAGTTGGGGCTCATTTCTGGACTCTTGATTCTGTCTCACTGGTCTTTGTGTCTATTTTTATGCCAGTCCCATACTGTCTTGATTAGTTAGCTTTGTAGAACAGTTTGAATCAGGAAGTGTGATGCCTCCAGCTTTATCCTTCTTTCTCAAGATTGCTGTGACTATTCAGGAACTTTTGTGGTTCCACACAAATTTTAAGATTGTTTCTGTTATTTCTGTGAAAAATACCATTGGAATTTTGATAGGAATTGCATTGAATCAATAAATAGCTTTGGGTAATATGGACATTTTAACAGTATTCGTTCTTCTGATGCATGAACACAGGATATTTTCCATTTGTTTGTGCCTTCTTCAATTTCTTTCATCAGAGACTTGTAGTTTTCAGTGTAGAGATATCTCACCTCCTTAAATTTATTCCAAAGTATCTTATTGTTTTTGATGTTATTGTGAATGGGATTGTTCTCTTGTTTTCTTTTTCAGATAGTTCATTGATAGTGTATAGAAATGCAACCGATTTCTGTATGTTGATTTTATATCCTGTAATTTTATTGAATCATTGATTGGTTCTAACAATTTTTTGGTTGAGTTCTTAGGATTTTCTATGTAGAAAATCATATCACCTGCAAATGAAAATAATTTTACTTCTTCCTTTCTGATTTGGATTCCTTTTATTTCATTATCTTGCCTGATTATCCAGTACTATGTGGAATAAAGATGATGTAAGTAGGCCCCTAGTCCTGTTCCTGAACTTAGAGCAAAAGCTTTCAACCTTTCACCATTGAGTATGTTGTTAGCTGTAGGCTTGTCATAGAGGGCTTTATTGTGTTGAGGTTATGTTCCATCTATTTGTTGAGAGTTTTTATCATGAAAGGATATATTTTGTCAAGTGTTTTTTCTGCATCTATTGAGATGATCATGTGATTTTATCTTTCATTCTATTAATGTTGTGTATCACATTTATTGATTTGCAAGTTGAACGATCCCTGCATCCCAGGGATAAATCCTACTTGATCATGGTGTGTGATCCTTTTAATGTGCTGTTGAATTAGGTTTGTTAATATTTTGTTGAGAATTTCTGCATCTATATTCTTCAGGGATATTGGTCTGTAGTTTTCTTTTTTCTTGTAGTCACCTTATCTGGCTTTGGTAGTAGGGTAATGCTGGCCTTGTAAAATGAGTTTGGGAGTGTTCCTTAACAGGAAATAATTTCAGCATTTCCTAATTATTGCCCTCTGTTCTTCCAATTATGGTGCTGAAGAAAAAAGAACAGATGGATAGGCATTGAGAGGAAACATTAAGTACCAGGAGAAATCAGATCTAAGAAATTAACTTCTCAACCAAGCAAGGACAATGCTGAATTGACTGAGTATTATTATTTTGCTCCCAGCAGTGAAATATTCAAATTACCCCTTAAAGGTAAAAAAAAATTAAATCAGAAAATAGAACAATCTATTCATATATTTTAAAGGGAAAAGAGCAGCTCCTCTTGGGTCAAAGGAGAAATAATTATTTGGAAAGCTATAGCTGTGCTGCTACCTATAGTCATGTTTTCTTGGTGCAAATATAATAATAGTGATTGGTAGTAATAATGATAGTAATGATCATTATTTGAGTTATTATTATGTGCTAGGAATGCTGCTAAAAAGATTTTCATTTAATCTTCACAATAACCCAATGAAGTAATTATTAAGACCCCCCTTCCCTTTTACAGAGGAGGAAAGTAAATCTTAAATAACCAAATGACATATCCAAAGTCACATAGCTTCTAAGTGGCAGAGCTGGGTCAGGAACCCAAGCAGTCCACTTGCAACAGCATGGATGGACCTTGAGGGCATTATGCTAAGTGAAATAAGTCAGACAAAGAAAGACAAATACTATATGATCTCACTTATATATGAAATCTTAAAAAAGTAAACAAAGAAACAAACGCATAGTAAAAGATTTGTGGTTACTAGAGGCAGGGGCTGGGGATAGGCAGAATTGGATGAAGGTGGTCAAAAGGCATAAACTTCCAGTTATGAGATAAGTAAGTACTAGGAGGGAGGTAGTGTACAACATGATGACTATAGCTAACACTGCTATATGATTGCTAAGAGAGTAAATCCTAAGAGTTATCATCCTCATTACAATAAGTATTTTTTCTTTTTCTTTCTTTTTTTTTGTTATTTATATGAGATGACAGATGTTAACTAAATTTATTGTGGTAAACATTTCACTATATATGTAAGTCAAATCATTATGCTATATACCCTAATCTTATACAGTGCTGCATGTCAATAATATCTCAATAAAACTAGGGGAAAAAAACCCAGGCAGTCAATCCTAGAGTTTGCACTGGGGACACAATTGTAAGCCAGCACTGACATGGCCCCTGCCCTCATGTGATGCAAACTGAGAAAAGTTCTGAGAAGGAAGTGTGCCAGTGAGCTGAGATTGTACATACAAGGAACTTGACTGGTCTAGGGAATCAAGACTTCACTGTATTAAAATCTGAAGTGTGAGCAAATGCTAAATAAGCAAACGTGGTGCAAGGCAGGGACATGTTTGGGGAGAACATTCCAAAAAGAAGGATTAGCCCAGGCAGAGGAAAAGTCCTGTGACTACAGTACATCCCAGTAACAACAATGATGACGTCAACGATGCCAAAAATGGTTGTTGTGGCTGGAATATAGTGAGCATAAGAAAGTATGATCACACCAAAATCAGAGATGTGAGCAGAGTTCAGCTCCTGTAAGGTCTTACAGGTAAAGAACTGGGATTTACTTTAAGGTGGTGATTATGAACTGCGATTTTGCACACTCCTCTGCCCCAAAGGATATTTGGCAATGTCTGGAATCATTTTTGGTCATCACAACTGGGGGTGGGCTGCTACTGACATCTAGTGATTAGAAGTCAGGGATGCTGCTAAACATCTTACCATGCACAAAACAACCCTCTACAACAAAGAATTTTGGGCCTGAAATAGAAATAGTGCTGAGGTGAGAAACACTGTTCTAAGGGTAATGGGAAATTATCAAAGCATTTTAAGTAGGCAACTGGTCAAATCTTATCTGTATTTTAAGACTGATGTCTTATATCTGATGTCAGTGTGGAAAAATGATGGTGGAGAGATACGACTGGATATAGGTAAACTAATTAAGAGGCTTTTGTAGAATTCCAGGCAAAAGGTGACTATGGAATTGCCTATGTTTAGAAGTGGTAGCAGAGAAAAGTGAAAGGATTCAACTTCTACTTTAAAAGTAGGTACTAGAGGACTTGCTGAAGGACAAAATGGAGGTGGGTGCAGAAGGAAAATGAGGAATCAAAGATGATACCCACATTTCTGGCTTTAACTGATGGGTGGATGGATGGAGTTATGATTAAGGGAGAAAAAGAAGATTGAGGGAAGCAAAATGTGGAGGGAGAGATGACTTCAATTTTGATGATGGTAGTTTTGAAGTTCCTGTTTAATATATAAACGAAGACATCAAGAAAATAGATATATGAGTTTGGAGCGCAGAGAAATCTATGCTGGAGAGATACATTCATGAACTGGAAAAGTCTGGAATGTCTGGGGGCAAGTCTTTACCTTCTGAAAAGAGTGTCATGAAAAGATATTGTTGCTCTCTCCTCAAAACTCTCTTGGTATCACAACTGGGTCATAGGGCTTACAGAGCATCAATTTCTTATATTCTGTAAACCAATATTCATGTTACTTAAATGAAAACCAAGCAGTTATCATTTCCATAAATCATGAAGTGTCAAAGATGAACACGATTGTATGGGTATACCATTTCACACTTGAAGCTAATAAAGTTCTTGTAGATTGGGCATCTTAGGTTTAATTGTCTGCCTGTCACTCTAGAGTTCAATTCAAATCACTGTATCTAGAATGGTAGGGTATGAGGCACAATTTTCCAAAGAAAAGTCCTATGTTGCTCCAGATTTCACTACATTAATTGATCAGTGAATCTGTCTACCTCTCTCCACATCTACTGCCATCATGCTGGGGCAAACTACCAGCAACTCCCTCCTGGACTTCTGCAACAGGCTGATATTTGGTCTCCTTGTACTCAATCCATTCTTCAGATAGCTGCCAACATTGATTATTCAAAAACATAAATTAGAGCTCATTACTTAAGTCCTTTAAATTTTTTCCAGAAGTTTCCCATGGCACTTGTAGTACAATCAAAATCATCACCAAGGCTTTGTATGATGTATAAGTTGCCTACCTCTCCATCATCTCGTACACTCTCCCCATGCTCACCATGTTCCAGACACAGTATTCTTGTATAGGCCAATGTTGCTCTTGCCTCAGGATCTTAGCACTTGCTGTTACCCCTACTTGGGCTGTTCTTTCCCCAAATATTCACATAGCAGGTCTTAGTCATCCCCTCAGAGAGGGCCATCTCTGACTGCATTTACTTAGCTGTGTAGCATTGGGTAAATTGTTCACTTTTCTAAGCCTCAGTATCCTCATCAAGGAAATGAAGGTAAAGAGAGTTCTTATCAAGAAAGATGGAAATTTTCATAAATGGTTCTGAGGAAACTGGTTACCCATTTGGAAAAAGAATAAAACTAGATCCATAATTTAAACTAATTGCAAAGATAAATTCTATATGGATGAGAGATCTAAATGTAAAAAATGAAAGCAAACAAATCCTAGAAAAAAACATGGGTGAATTCCTCTTTAACCTGGGTGTGGGGAAAGGCTTTTTAATTATGGCTTAAAATGAAGAGGCAATAAAAGAAAAAATTGATAAGTTGGATTACATTAAAAAACTTATGCATGTAAACAACAACCCCCCATCACAATCAAGATCAAAAGGCAACTGAGAAAAACTGGGAAAAAATATTTGCTACACATATCATAAACAAAGGGCTGATATCCCTAACATATTAAAAAATTCTTAAAAATTGAAAGAAAAGGCTGAAGACCTGTTAGAAAAATGGGCAAATGACATGAACAGAAAATTACCCCCACATTTTTTAAATGGCCCTTAAACATATGAAGAGATATTCAATTTCCGTCATGACAGAGTAATGGAAAGTAAACTTACACTTGAATACCATTTCTCATGTATGAGATTGGCAAAAACTAAAAAGTATAAAAAATGACTCTGTTGGTGAAGCCCTGAGTAAGCTGGCATTCCGATGCATTGCTGGTTGGAATGCAAATTGGTACAGCTCTTCTGGAGGGGAATTTAGCAATAGTTAACAAAGCTACATGTGCATTTGCTTTTTGACCTAGCAAGCCCACTCTACCTTGAAGATTCACTTCCAACAATAGAAAAATAGATATTCACAAGGTTATTCATTGCAGCATTGTTTATAACTGCAAAATATTGTAGCAGTTGAATAAACTATGATGCCTCCATACAGTGGAGTACTATGCAGTTTTGTAAAATAAAATTTTTTGGAAGAGAATGAAGACGATGGTGAGAAAAGCAAAGTGTAAAACAGCATTGCAGTATGCTACATTTTGTTTAAGGAAGAAGGGGAAATAAGAAAATGTACAGGAAACTGGTCATTTATGCAAAAGACACAGGAAAAACAGGCTTTCCAGGCAGGGTGGGCCGGGAACTACCCTCAGCCTAGGCTCTGAATTAATTCCCCCCATCTGGGTGGTAGCACGGGAACCCACCACGCAGTTCTGGCTTTTTTCGGGAGGCTGTCAGCCCCACCCACCCACCTCTCAGCTACCGCACTGTTGGCTGCGCAGCTTCCAGGTGTCTGCTCCTCTGGTGAGACGGGGCTGGGAGATGCTCTCCTCAGCTCCTTGCCTGAGTGAGCAACTCAGGCGCTAGGGCCGACAGAAATCCTCGTTTCAGCGTCCCCGTGAGTTCCCTGGTCAAAGTGCTGCAGCTGAGCGGAGCGGCTACTTGGGACTACTGCTCGGGCACTGCAGAAAGCCTTCTTGGAATCTGACATGTTATCACGTTGGGACCGTTGGCCAGCTGCTCCTGACTTGGCCACATGAAGGCTCAGATTGTCCCAGTATCTGAACTGAAGATAACCAACACTATTAGCATATCTCTCACCACCATGAATGCAAAGTATTTCAATGAAGAGTATCAGAAGGACATCTAAAAATCCCAGAGTGGCATGTGCAAGTTCTGAGGAATGCTGGAATAACCCAATGGATCTGGGTGACCTTTGGAGACAGCTGAGACAGAGCTACAACAGGGCAGTGGCTGACACCCAACTCATAACCCATCTTCTCCAGCTGTGGGGCGGACAGGGTCTTGGTGCTCCGGCCAGCTGTCAGGCCTGAGTCTCTGAGGTGGGAGAGCCAAATTCAGAACACTGGTCCACCAGAGACCTCCTGGCCCCACGTAATATCAATCGGCAAGAGGTCTCCCAGAGATCTCCATCTCAACGCTAAGACCCAGCCTCACTCAATGACCAGCAAGCTCCAGTGCTGGACACCCCATGACAAACAACTAGCAAGACAGGAACACAACTCCACTCATTAGCATACAGGCTGCCTAAAATCATAATAAGTTCACAAACACCCCAAAACACACCACCGGATGTGGTCCTGCCCACCAGAAAGACAAGATTCAGCCTCATCCACCAGAAAACAGGCACCAGTCCCCTCCACCAAGAAGCCTAAACAACCCACTGAACCAACACTACTCACTGGGGGCAGACACCAAAAACAACGGGAACTATGAACTTGCAGCCTGGGAAAAGGAGACCTCAAACACAGGAACTTAAGCAAAATGAGAAGACAGAGAAATACACAGCAGATGAAGGAGCAAGGAAAAATCCCAACAGACCAAACAAATGAAGAGGAAATAGGTAGTGTACCTGAAAAAGAATTCAGAGTAATGATAGTAAATATGATCCAAAATCACGGAAATAGAATGGAGAAAATAAAACAAACATTTAACAAGGACATAGAAGAACTAAAGAGCAAACAAACAATGATGAACAACACAATAAATGAAATGAAAAATTCTCTAGAAGGAATCAGTAGCAGAATAACTGAGTCCGAAGAATGGATAAGTGACCTGGAAGATAAAATAGTGGAAATAACTACCACAGAGCAGAATAAAGAAAAAAGAATGAAAAGAATTGAGGACACTCTCAGAGACCTCTGGGACAACATTAAATGCACCAACATTTGAATTATAGGGGTTCCAGAAGAAGAAAAGGAAAAGAGATGGACTGAGAAAATATTTGAAGAGATTACAGTTGAAAACTTCCCTAATATGGAAAAGGAAATAGTCAATCAAGTCCAGGAAGCACAGAGAGTCCCATACAGGATAAATCCAAGGAGAAACACACCAAGACACATATTAATCAAACTATCAAAAATTAAATACATACAGAAAACTATTATAAGCAGCAAGGGAAAAGCAACAAATAACATACAAGGGAATCCTTATAAGTTTAACAGCTGATCTTTCAGCAGAAACTCTGCAAACCACAAAGGTGTGGCAGGACATATTTAAAGTGATGAAAGGGAAAAACCTACAACCAAGATTACTCTACCCAGCAAGGATCTCATTCAGATTTGACGGAGAAATTAAAACCTTTACAGACAAACAAAAGCTAAGAGAAGTCAGCACCACCAAACCACCTTTACAACAAAGGCTAAAGGAACTTCTCTAGGAAGGAAACACAAGAGAAGGGAAAGGCCTAGAATAACAAAACCAAAACAATTAATAAAATGGTAATAGGAACATAGATATCGATAATTACCATAAATGTAAATGGATTAAATGCTCCAACCAAAAGACATAGACTGGCTGAATGGATACATAAACAAGACCCATATATATACTGTCTACAAGAGACCCACTTCAGACCTAGGGACACATACAGACTGAAAGTGAGGGGATAGAAAAAGATATTCCAGACAAATGGAAATCAACAGAAAGTTGGAGTAGCAATTCTCATAGCAGACAAAATAGACTTTAAAATAAAGAATATTACAAGAGACAAAGAAGGACACTACATAATAACCAAGGGGTCAATCCAAGAAGATATAACAATTGTAAATATTTATGCACCCAACATAGGAGCACCTCAATACATAAGGCAAACGCTAACAGCCATGACAGGGGAAATCGATAGTAACACAATCATAGTAGGGGATTTTAACACCCCACTTTCACCAATGGACAGATCATCCAAAATGAAAATAAATAAGGAAACACAAGCTTTAAATGATACATTAAACAAGATGGACTTAATTGATATTTATAGGACATTCCATCCAAAAACAACAGAATACACTTTCTTCTCAAGTGCTCATGGAACATTCTCCAGGATAGATCATATCTTGGGTCACAAGTCAATCCTTGGTAAATTTAAGAAAATTGAAATTGTATCAAGTATCTTTTCCAACCACAACACTGTAAGATTAGATATCAATTCAGGAATAAAACTATAAAAAGTACAAACACATGGAGGCTAAACAATACACTGCTAAATCACCAAGAGATCACTGAAGAAATCAAAGAGGAAATTAAAAAATACCTAGAAACAAATGACAATGAAAATATGACAACCCAAAACCTATGGGATGCAGCAAAAGGAGTTCCAAGAGGGAAGTTTATAGCAATACAATTCTACCACAAGAAACAAGAAAAATCTCAAATAAACAACCTAACCTTACACCTAAAGCAAATAGAGAAAGAAGAACAAAAAACTCCAAAGTTAGCAGAGGGAAAGAAATCATAAAAATCAGATCAGAAATAAATGAAAAAGAAATGAAGGAAACGATAGCAAAGATCAATAAAACTAAAAGCTGGTTGTCTGAGAAGATAAACAAAATTGAGAAACCATTAGCCAGACTCATCAGGAATAAAAGAGAGAAGACTCAAATCAATAGAATTAGAAATGAAAAAGGAGAAGAAAGAACTGACACTGCAGAAATACAAAGGATCATGAGAGATTACTACAAACCACAATATGCCAATAACATGGACAACCTGGTAGAAATGGACAAATTCTTAGAAAAGCACAACCTTCTGAGAATGAACCAGGAAGAAATAGAAAATATAAACAGACCAATCACAAGCACTGAAATTGAGACTGTGATTGAAAATCTTCCAACAAACAAAAGCCCAGGACCAGATGGCTCCCCAGGAGAATTCTATCAAACATTTAGAGAAGAGCTAACACCTATCCTTCTCAAATTCTTCCACAATATAGCAGAGGGAGGAACACTCCCAAACTCATTCTACGGGGCCACCATCACCCTGATACCAAAACCAGACAAAGATGTCACAAAGAAAGAAAACTACAGGCCAATATCACTGATCAATATAGATGCAAAAATCCTAAACAGAATACTAGCAAAAAGAATCCACCAGTACATTGAAAGGATACTACACCCTGATCAAGTGGGGTTTATCTGAGGATTGCAAGGATTCTTCAATATACACAAATCAATCAATGTGATAAACCATATTAACAAACTGAAGGAGAAAAAGCATAGGATCATCTCAATAGATGCAGACAAAGCTTTCAACAAAATTCAACACCCATTTATGATAAAAACCTTCCAGAAAGTAGGCATAGAGGGAACTTACCTCAGCATAATAAAGGCCATATATGACAACCCCACAGCCAACATTGTTCTCAATGGCGAAAAATTGAAACCATTGCCTCTAAGATCAGGAAGAAGACAAAGTTGCCCACTCTCACCACTATTATTCAACATAGTTCTGGAAGTCTTAGCCATAGCAGTCAGAGATGAAAAAGAAATGAAAGGAATCCAAATCGGAAAAGAAGAAGTAAAACTGTCAGTGTTTGCAGATGACGTGATATTATACATAGAGAATCCTAAAGATGTTACCAGAAAACTACTAGTGCTATTCAATGAATTTGGTAAAGTGGCAGGATACAAAATTAATGCACAGAAATCTCTTGCATTCTTGTACATTAATGATGAAAAATCTGAAAGAGAAATTAAGGAAACACTTCCATTAACCATTACAACAAAAAGAATAAAATACCTAGGAATAAACCTACCTAAGGAGACAAAACACCTGTATGCAGAAAACTATAAGACACTGATGAAAGAAATTAAAGATGATACAAATAGATGGAGAGATATACCATGTTCTTGGATTGGAAGAATCAACACTGTGAAAATGACTCTGCTATCCAAAGCAGTCTACAGATTCAATGCAATCCCTATTAAACTACCAAAGCATTTTTCACAAAACTAGAACAAAAATTTCACAACTTGTATGGAGACACAAAAGACCCCAAATAGCCAAAGCAATCTTGAGAAAGAACATCAGAGTTGGAGGAATCAGGCTCTCTGACTTCATATTATACTACAAGGCTGCAGTAATCAACACAGTATGGTACTGGAACAAAAAACAGAAATATAGGTAATGGAACAGGATAGAACGCCCAGAGATAAACCCACACACATATGGTCACCTTATCTTTTTTTTTTTTTTTTTTTTTTTTTTGCGGTACGCAGGCCTCTCACTGCTGTGGCCTCTCCCGTTGCTGAGCACAGGCTCCGGACGCGCAGGCTCAGCGGCATGGCTCATGGGCCCAGCTGCTCTGCGGCATGTGGGATCTTCCCAGACCGGGGCACGAACCCGTGTCCCCTGCATCGGCAGGCGGACTCTCAACCACTGTGCCACCAGGGAAGCCCTGGTCAGCTTATCTTTGATAAAGAAGGCAAGAATATACAATGGAGAAAAGACAGTCTCTTCAATAAGTGGTGCTGGGAAAACTGGACAGCTACATGTAAAAGAATGAAATTAGAACACTCCCTAATGCCATACACAAAAATAAACTCAAAATGGATTAAGGACCTAAATGTAAGGCCAGACACCATCAAACTCTTAGAGGAAAACATAGGCAGAACACTCTATGACATAAATCACAAGATCCTTTTTGACCCACCTCCTAGAAAAATGGAAATAAAAACAAAAATAAACAAATGGGACCTAATGAAACTTCAAAGCTTTTGCACAGCAAAGGAAACCATAAACAAGACCAAAAGACAACCCCGAGAATGGCAGAAAATAGTTGCAAATGAAGCAACTGACAAAGGATTAATCTCCAAAATTTACAAGCAGCTCAATATCAAAAAAACAAACAACCCAATCTAAAAATGGGCAGAAGATCTAAATAGACATTTCCCCAAAGAAGATATACAGATCACCAACAAACACATGAAAAAATGCTCAACATCACTAATCATTAGAGAAATGCAAGTCAAAACTACAATGAGGTATCACCTCACACCAGTCAGAATGGCCATCATCAAAAAATCTAGAAACAATAAATGCTGGAGAGGGTGTGGAGAAAAGGGAACCCTCTTGCACTGTTGGTGGGAATGTAAATTGATACAGCTACTATGGAGAACAGTATGGAGGTTTCTTAAAAAACTAAAAATAGGGCTTCCCTGGTGGCGCAGTGGCTGAGAGTCCGCCTGCCGATGCAGGGGACACGGGTTTGTGCCCCGGTCCGGGAAGATCCCACATGCCGTGGAGCGGCTGGGCCCGTGAGCCATGGCCGCTGAGCCTGTGTGTCCCGAGCCTGTGCTCCGCAACGGAAGAGGCCACAATGGTGAGAGGCCCGTGTACTGCAAAACAAACAAACAAACAAACAAAAAAAAAAAACAAAAAAAACCCCTAAAACTAGAACTACCATATGACCCAGCAATCCCACTACTGGGTATATACCCTGAGGAAACCATAATTCAAAAAGAGTCATGTACCACAATTTTCACTGCAGCACTATTTACCATAGCCAAGACATGGAAGCATCCTAAGTGTCCATCGACAGATGAATGGATAAAGAAGATGTGGCACATATATACAATGGAATATTACTCAGCCATAAAAGGAAATGAAACTGAGTTATTTGTAGTGAGGTGGATGGACCTAGAGTCTGTCATACAGAGTGAAGTAAGTCAGAAAGAGAAAAACAAATACCGTATGCGAACACATATATATGGAATCTAAAAAACAAACAAACAAAAGGGTTCTGAAGAACCTAGGGACAGGACAGGAATAAAGACGCAAACGTGGAGAGTGGACTTGAGGACCCGGGGAAGGGGAGGGGTGGGCTGGGATGAGGTGAGAGAGTGGCGTGGGCATATATGGATGTAGAATGGATGGCTGGTGGGAAGCAGCTGCATAGCACAGGGAGATCAGCTCAGGGCTTTGTGACCACCTAGAGTGGTGGGGAGGGAGACTCAAGAGGGAGGGGAAATGGGGATCTGTGTGTACGTATGGCTGATTCACTTTTTTATACAGCAGAAACTAAGGCACAATTGTAGAACAACTATACTCCAATAAAGATGTTGAAAAAAAAAAGACACAGGAAGAATAAACTAGAGACTAACAAGATCCGTTCCCTACAGGGTGTGGGTGGGAACATGGTTGAAAAGTAGATACGAATGGAGTAGGCGTGACACTTCTCTGAGGATTCCTTTTTGAACATTTCTAGCTCTTGGAACCATGCTAATGTTGCACATACTCAAAAAAAGAAAATCAATAAAATCAACAAGGATTGGGGAAAACCCTACAGTGGAACACAAATAGTAACAAATGTACTGAACTTTATATTTTTTAATGAATAACATAACTACACTAATTCACATAACTTTTTTCTTTCACACATGAGGTTGTATTGATTGTCTTGAAGATCAGCACACAGATATTATAAACAATTTGTTCAAATTTTAATGAACACACCAAAAATATACAAAGCCATGTAGTTGTAAATCTTTTCTAAGTAGTTATTTAAGTGACTTTCAGTTTAAAATTTGGAGGCAAATTTTCCTTAAGAGGATATCAAGTACCAATACCTTCAAATGTTTGGTAAGCTGCTACACTGTAAGTCTCACTAATTCACAATTTAATATCATACATGCTACATACACGAATTTTCAACCTTTCACAGCATATAACAAAGTTATCAGGAAAACTGGACTACCATAACCAAAAATACATTACAAAGTGCAAACAATTCTGACAGGGAAAGCCAAGGTAAGGGGGTGCTTTTCTTTAAGAAACAATTCCATTAAAAAATGACATGGAATAGAAATCATTTAAAATGTTGAAGACATTAAATGCATGACTGTGGCTCCAAATTGCCATTTCATATGCTCTGTATTATAGGATGTATTTAAATCTGCCTCTTCTCAATCTACAGAATGTTAAGTTTACACCCAAGATAGTCAAACCTGCCCATAATTCAATATTGCACCATTTTCTGTTTGCACCCAAACAAAAAACAAAGCAAATAGAAACCAAAAAACCCACCCAGCAAATGATTTCACTTCTTGAATAAAAGCATTTACACTTAACAAATGAGATGAAGCAGC
This sequence comes from Orcinus orca, assembly GCF_937001465.1. NCBI lineage: Eukaryota > Metazoa > Chordata > Mammalia > Artiodactyla > Delphinidae > Orcinus > Orcinus orca. The sequence goes on from NC_064580.1 coordinate 114,565,075, forward strand.
ATTCCCTTCTTAAGAAGTTTCCTAGAGCTACAAAAAAAAGCTTGCATTTACAAAATAGTTGAGAAAGATATTCCTATGATAGTACAGAGATACAGGGCCCACTCATACAACTTATAAACAGACTTGGCTTCTTTCTCTCCTGCTTCATTAGAGGCTGGATTCTTCTTGGTTTCAGTTCTTTTTCAGCAGGTCAATCTTTAGTTGCTCCGTTAGTCACTTAGGCCTGTTTGCCATTTGTTTCCCTTTTCGCTTTTGTTTGCGCTTTCTTGCCTGAGGATTTATTCTTTCCTGCTGCCTTCTGGGGATTCATTTTCACATTTGCAGGAGCAGGTTTAGCTGACAACCTCGCACATCTCTTGGGCTCTCTCTTCACTGCCCTTTGGACTGAACTGACTTTCCTCTGGGGCATCTTGGCAGCGGAGGGGTGTATGCCCGGTGCCTACAGGCCTCTTAGTGCAGAGAACCTTCTTGAAGCTGGGCTGCCAGTCTGCTGTCCCTCCTTCCGCCCTCCAATAACTTTTGAACACGGTATTTGGACAATGACCTCAGAGTAAAGATAAAAAGAACTCTAAAAAAATATTAAACCCTAGTTTGTAGGCTTCTTTTTCTCAGAGGCATGGGTTAGCCATACTGAATTACTTTCTGTGTATTCTAGGATTGACCAAACACATAGATATACTGTGGATAAAGCCAGCCAGGTTTCTCCTTGTCACTGAAGGGAGTCACAAATACAAAAAATTGGAAAAAAAATATAATGAACACTGTATTGTTGCATTGGATTTGGAGGTATCAGTGTGACCAAATGGATGTTAATATATAGGTATGTAAATAGATATAGATGTATATGGGTGAATATATGTGTCTACCTTCTAGCTTTGCTCTCAGAGGGGGCCTAGAAGGAATGACACCCAAGAAACACTGTGCACATCTAATGCCCAGATCTTGGTTTCTCAATACTCAAAGGAACCTGAACTCATTGAATAAATGGCTGATTTCAAGGCTGGGGAAGGAAAAGAACAAGATGAGTCTGTAATACCTTGGTGTGCCAGAAACTGTTCAAACCATGAAGGGAATATGTCAAAAGGAAATAGGAACCATTTGTTAGGGGCTTCCACTGACCAAATGAAGGATAATTTGAGTTTCTAAATAAATGATAGTAAGAGATTTTATTTCATTAAATAAAATAAGAATTCATGAGTCGATATTAATATACTAAATAAATAAATAAGAAATGAAAGGAGAATGGGAAAATCCTTCTTAGACTAGAAAGCCAACTAATAAAGGTAGAAGTAAGCCAGACAGAGAAAGACAAATATCATATGATATCACTTATATGTAGAATCTAAAATATGACACAAATGAACTTATCTAAAAAACAGAAACAGACTCACAGACATAGAGAACAGAATTGTGGTTGCCAAGGGGGAGGAGGGATGGGGGAAGGATGGGTTGGGAGTTTGGGATTAGCAGATGCAAACTATTATATATATAGAATGGATAAACAACAAGGTCCTACTGTATAGCACAGGGAACTATATTCAATATCCTGTGATAAACCATAATGGAGAATAATATAAAAAAGAATTATATATATGTACAACTGAATCACTTTGCTGTACAGCAGAAATTAACACATTGTAAATCAACTACACTTCAATAAAAAAATAAATTAAAAAAATTAACATTACCAGTAATGGAACTGATCAACATCATGTGTCCCCTGATGTGATGCACAAAGAACCCAACTTCACTTCAGAGTTATTCCTGCCCAAATTGCATAACCTGAATATAATTAGGAGTAAACATCAGACAAACCCAAACTGAGGGGTATTCTATCTAGTCAGTGCTGTTAAAAACGTCTTAAAACATAAAGAAAGATTGTGTTTCAGGTTAAAGGAGATTGAATAGACATGACAACTGAATGCACCACGTGTTTCTGAATTTTGTTTCTAAAAAGAGCATTATTGGGGCAATTGGCAAAACCTGAATGAGGTCTGTAGATGGATAAATAATATTGTGTCAATGTTAATTTTATGATTTTGATCATAGTACTGTTGTTATATCAGATTCTGTCTTTGCTTTTAGGAAATATACACTGAAGTATTTAGAGATAAAGGGCCATTATGTCTACAACTTATTCTCAAAGGGTTTGGAAAAATAGACATAATAATATGTATATAAAATAATAAGTGTGTATGCATATATTATATGTATATATGTAATATGATGTGTATACAATATACATATATGTTACATGTACATGTGTAGAAAAGTCCTTACTTTGTAGAGATATTTTAAGGATTAAAAAGAAAGTTGTATAAAGGGATTAGTACCGTGCTTGGTACACTACAGATGCTGTATACATGTTAGCGATTGTTGTCATTTTTGGCACTTAGAATTTAGTTTCTTCACCTCTAAAATGGGATCATTTATGCATACCCCAGAGGGTATTAACCAAGATAATATCTGTAAAAGTGATATGTGAACTCTAATGTTCTCTGAAAAAGTAGTCATCATTACTAAAATTATTTTTAAATTTTTTGAGTACTTCCATAGCACTTATTGTGTAGCAATCTTGACTCATTTAATCCTCACAGCAACACTTTTGAGGTAGATACTATTGTCACCCCATTTCACAGAGGGGCTAAGTAACTTGCCCAAGGTCATACAGCTAGTAAGTTGTAGATACAAGCTTTGAGACCAGGCAAAATGACTCGTTTGTATTCTTAACCACTAGTCTATGCTGATTGTCATTTCTTTTACTACTTCATTTTAATTTCATGTATCCTAACACCTTCTTCTCCAGGTTTTAGGATGAGGTATTAGACTGCTAATATTCCAGGATTTGCTGACAACCCCATGGTGGCCTTCTCTATACAACTTAACACAGTGCCATTTTGAGTTTCATATATATATATATATATATATATATATATATATATATATATATATATTTTTTTTTTTGGTACGCGGGCCTCTCACTGTTGTGGCCTCTGCCGTTGCGGAGCACAGGCTCCGGACGCGCAGGCTCAGTGGCCATGGCTCACAGGCCCAGCCGCGTTCCCGGACCGGGGCACAAACCCGCGTCCCCTGTGTCAGCAGGCGGACTCTCAACCACTGCGCCACCAGGGAAGCCCTGAGTTTCATATATTTTTTATACACTCCTTTTCTCTTCATACTGAAAGCACCTTTTCTCTTTTGTATGTCATTCTGCTACTCTCCCTTATATAAAATTATGAGCAAACTTTCTCATTTCATTTTCTTTTTCTGAATCTTCCCCAGAGCTGCACATAGTGGTCTACGTGTGACAGAATTATGATTTTATAGAAGAAATGAAGCATGATGTTTTCCATTTTGTTTCCAGTCCCATTTCTGAAAATGACCAGCCTTTAGTCAGTAATTTGGGAGGATAAGCTGTTAGGTAACCTGCCTTCAACAAAACTGGTGCTCTTAATCCTGTCTCTGGGAAAACTATTAAAATAGGACTCTGAAAGTGACTTAGGGGAGGAGTCTAGAAATAATTTGCTTCTCTCATGCTTTACCTTTTGCTTTCTTGGTTAGAGTTAATTATTCTAATTATTCAGTTTTATATGTTTAAACATGATAACTAATTTCTAGAAAGGTGACAATAAATACATAACAGCTATTGAAGTTTGTAAGAGATACTGCAACAGTGAAATTGCTGTTTACCTAAAATTCTGAAATATGAATTAAATTTTGGCAAATTTGCTCCTAAATGCTAGCTTTAGAAATCTACAACTTAGCTCTTCTCCCAAGGGACTGCTCCTTCAGTTCACGAATTGGCAAATATATGAGGCAATCATGGCTACAAGTAACAAAAAAATCAACTATTGTTCTTTTAAGCCTGTCATAAAACAGTTGTGTTTTAACTATTTCTCTTTTAGGAAATTAGGAAGCATGACTGTTTGGGTGTTTTCATCCTCACTCTTAAAGAAATAACCAGCATAAAGTGAAAGCAGTAGGGAAATGATTAAGACAACAACAGTAGTTTGGTGTACTAAATGATGCTCCACACTTCCCTGAAGATCTGTTCAATTTTCTTCATTTTAAAATTCTCTGTTCTTCAGATTGCATGTTGTGATCTGAATGTTTGTGTCCCCACAAAATTCACATGTTGAAATCATAATACCCAATGTGACAGTATTAGGGAGTAGGGACTTTGGGGGTGATTAGGTCATGAGGATGGAACCCTCATGAATGGGGTTAGTGCCCTTCTAAAAGACACCCCAGAGATCTCCCTCCCATCTCCCACCTTGTGAAGCAGAGCTGTGGAGCTCTTCACACTCATGGCTTGCCTTTCCCTCTGGACAGAATCCCTATGCCACTGCGTTGGAGCTGGGGCCAGTCAAATTTTCCTGGAGTGAAAACCTCACCCTGTGAGACTGGTACTGGGCAGTGGTGGCAACCTCTGATCTTCTTCATTTCCCTCTCCGGGCTTAAAACCTTCACCCTGTGAGCAAGCTGGGTTGATTCAGGCCAGTATCCTTGGCTTGCTGCATGTAGCATAGAGCTTCCACCCTACAAGTGGGGCCTTGGTGGGAGAAGAAGACCCACTTCTTTTGGCCACATCTGCTTGGAATAGAGTTTGTACAACATGATCCAGGGAGATGAGAAACACCAGTATCTCGACCCTCCCAAGTCAAGTCCCAGACTGGAAACTGTGGGGAGAGGGAGCTCCTCTCTTCCTGGTTGCATGTCCCCAAGTCAGAGCTTCCATAATACAGAGCTGCGAGGGGTGAGCAAGGCTTTTGCTATTCTCGCAGACATTTAGTAAATTTGCTTGAATGAATGTTTCTCAATTTGGTGTATACCCTTAAGACACTATCCAGAGATTTTAAATGACTGCTTGATGTAAATTTCAACAGTTTGTTTTTTGCTGGAGAGGGTTCACTGAGTTCTTTGTTCCATCATTCCAGAAGTCCTATTCCCCACACCCTTTTTTTTTTTAACAGGATGAAACTGAAGTCCAGAGAAATTGTAAATTGCCTACACAGTGATGGGGCTGGAACCAGAACCCAAATCCAATATTTTTTTCAGTATTCCAGGTGCTTCAGAAGGGTAAAATGCCCATTTCTGTTTGAGTCATAGTTGAGTAGATGTGATCCAAGTAAAGGGTCAAAATCATAGATAGATCCAGTAATCCAAGTTCAAATCTGGTTCACTGAAGTAACGTGTTGTCAAGTGACCCTACTGTTTCCTTGATGCTTTTCTTCTGATTCTTTTGTGATTCACTGATCCTCCCTCTCTCTACTTTATCTCTCACCTCACCCTTTTCATAAACTACACAGGGTCCTTGGGCAGTGGTGAAATTTCCAGAGCAGTTATTCTACTGAGAAGGCACAGGTAGCTTTGAGTCTTTCTGGTGAGTATTGGTTTATCAAACATAAATTTCAAACTGGTGGGTTGATGTAGTAAATAGAATATAGGTTTTGACATCAAACTCAGTTTTATTTCAGATGGGAATGGAAAGTTTATTAAATTGGTAAATGTTATATATCAAAAACTTACAGTGTACCTCATAATTTATGAAGAAACTTTAAGAGGCATTCCCTTCAGAAACAAAATCAGGGACAAAATTACTGTTAGTATTTAACAAAGTATGAGGTATCCTGCCCAATGCTATAAAGAAAGAAAAAGAAAGAATATATTGATTGGGGGAAAAAGAGAGAAAACCATCATTATTTGCAGATAATATAATCCTCTAGCTAGAAAAAAACAACAATCAGAAAATTATTATAATTAGTAAGATAATTCACAAGTCTGTCAGTAAGGTCAACTTACAAAAAGTAAAAGCATTTTTTCCTCACCAACAGTAACCAATTATAAAGTGTACCCAAAAAAAAACCAAGATATCATTCAGATTATAAGCTGTTTTAGACCACAGCTTGCCCACTTTCTGGTTGGGTGTTCTCTGGCATGTTGGACAACATTTCGGAAGCTCAATTTCCTGCATCTGAAAAATGGGAATAATAATACCCTACAGAATGTTGTGAGGAATCAGTGTAGTCAGGTGTGTATAGAATTTAGCCCAGAACAGAGACTCAGTCTGTGGCAGCTCCTTTCCATTCTCAACATCTTTGCTGTTAAAGAAATGTTGGTTATCAGGGTTTCACTCACTGCTCCTTTTCTGCTGATTGTTGCTTAGTTTCTTGTTCCTGATGGTATCTCTTTTGGACATTATGTTGTTCAATTGACGCACGTCCTTAGTACTTTACATAATATAGTGCTTTACCTCATATTAAATTCAGTACATTACATAATATTAAAAGGGCAGAACTACCTTGGAGATAGATAGAGTCTGAATGTCTGGTCATTTTGTCCTAGGCTGTGAATTTGGTGTTCTACTTCCATCCAGCCTCTTATCTGTTTGTGTGGCTGTCCCATTAACCTCAGTTATCAGAGCATCTAGAAATAGTGAAGTAATTCACTAAATTAGTAGTCTGTAGTTCAAAGGGCAATTGTTTTATGTAAATGTTTTAAAAGATTCATATCCTCCCAAATGTAAGCAATTCAGTAAATCTGTCCAGTCTAAGTGTGTTATGATTAGGCTGGATTAACCTCCTTCCATTAAAAGAAAAATGCAGAACTTTGTCCTGCAGCCAAAGGGAACTGGTTAATGTCCATCAGGGATCGACAAAGTAGTTGTTTGGTCCTAGGCTGACATTTCATTTCCCAACTTCGGAGTTTGTTCATAAAATTGGTATGAGCCTTAGAGTCTGCTGAGAGTGCACAAAGAATGTGTGTGTGTTTGTGTGTGTGCATGTACTTCAGTAGGAGGGGTCTACCTGTGACCTTGAAGGTTCATAGAGAGGTCATGACAGGTCATCAAGGATCATAAAAATAATTAAGAATTACAATGTGTTTATAACGCTGAGGCCCTATTCTAATTGCTTCCTAAGTCTTCATTCATTTAATGCTCACAACAATCCCATCAGGTAGTTATGATTATTATTCCCATTTTTTTAACTTTTTATTTTATATCGGGGTATAGTTGATTAACAACATTGTGTTAGTTTCAGGTGTACAGCAAAGTGATTCATTTATACATATATATGTATCTATTCTTTTTCAATATTCCTATTTTATAGATGAGAATCCTGAGGCACAGAAAAGTGACTTGCCCATGGTCAAACAGAGTTGGTGTAGAAACTAAGATGGTCAGCTTCGAAATTGATACTGTTAATTACTATGCTGCCTCTTGCATAACGACGTGGGCTATGAAGCATTCAAATGGATTTCATTATCCCTAAAGCTGCATTCTTACATTTTTTTCAAAATTTTTTGTGGTAAAATACATATACTATAAACTTTACCATCTTAACATTTTAAGTGTACAGTTCAGTGGTATAAAGTACAGCTTTTCTTTTTAAATTTATTTTTTTCTTTTTTTTCCTCAGCTTTATTGAGGTATGACTGACAAATAAAAATGGAATATATGTATTTAGGGTGTACATTCTTCACCCAAGTAGCCTAAGTAAAGGCTGCCCAGTGAGCAGACAGCAAGATATACTCCTCCCGAACCTTGCCACTGACAGTGGAAGTCTGGCTCAACAAGGATGTCTCTCAGTCAATCTGGGTTTGAAAGTTCTGCTTATCTCTCTTATGGGAAACTGAGAAGATGTTACAGCGAAAGCAGCCACTTTGAGAGCAGCCTACTGACAAGGAGCTCAGCTGGGAAGCAAGGGCAGTGCTCCTGGGCACCTAAGATGCTGGAGCAACGCTTCCATCTAAAGTCGACCTTAGGGAGGACCCACATGCCAAAAGCTATCCCAACTCTGAGCCTTCTATTGGACAAGTCCACGTGTCTTCCAACACACAAGATATGGCTGCTGACATCATTAGCTGCTGTTTGTCAATTTAAATGGCATCGGTATGCATAGGATGCATTCTATTTGTGTTGAATCTTTTATTCCTGAGGCTAGTTGCTTGTTTCTTACTTTAAAAAGTATTTCTTTGATGTGATGTAGGCCCCTAAAGAAAGTAGCTAAATAAACCATTGACTACAGAACTCAGATTCAACACAAGCATATTGTGATAATTTGCTGACCATCAATTATAGATTTTTGTCTGCCATTTGCTCTGTTGGGAGAGAGATGGAAAGGGAAAAAAACCTCTGAAAATCCATCTTAAATTCATCAGTAATTGTACCAAAGCAAATGCTGGAGGGGTATTTTCTACCCTGATCTTCAGCTTCATGAGAGACCTTTGCTTTCTTGTCTACACATTAGAAAGTGTCTTTCCTGATAGGATATTGTATCTTATGCCTTGAAGAGGGAAGGAGAAAAAATTGTATAATAAACTAGAGTTACACACATCTAAGATGTCATTCTCAACTGTTAATTCAAGCAGGGGGCTTATCTAGATTTTTGTCTAATGGAATGAAGCATTTGATACATTGTCTATATTCAAATTGACTTCCTCTTACAAAACAGCAAGTGAAAATGACTGCTCAACATGGATTGATTGATACCATACCTCAGGAGCCACTGACGGAAAATCCCACCTGTTGAGAATCTCAAAAAAGATTTTGTCCCACCGTGGAATCCCAGTGGGGAGATGGAGAGCAAAGGAGCTTGTTCAACTCCCACCCCATAGAAGGGAGATAGGAGAAAGGAGATAGACCCGCTTTGTGCTCTGATAGGTTTTGCCGGGACCCTAATGGACCCTGTGCTGATAGGGGTTTCTGTTCTCTCCCTTCCTCTGCCGACATCCTCTCCTCTTAAGCCCTCCACATCCTTCTCCATTTCGCTTTCTCTCTCTTGTCTTTACCTTTCTTCCACTGGCTCCTTTTCTCAATTTCTTCTTTTCCCTTGCCTTTTCATTTCGAGTTTTCCCTATTGTCATGATGGAGTTTAATTTGCATTTACCTAATGGATAGCCATGTTGAACATATTTGCATGGTTTATTCGCCATCCTTATATCTTCTTTGCCCATCTTTTACAATTAGGTTGTTTGCTTTCTATTGGTGGAGTTTGAGAATTCCCTGTCTCTCTGTGTCTCTTTCTGTCTCTCTGTCTCTGTCTCTATAGATAGATACACAGATACTTAAATGGATAGATATACATATATAAAATCTATATCTATGCACTGGATCCAAGTCCTTTGGCAAATATTTGATTACAATTATTTTCTCTCATTCTGTGCTTTGTATTTTCATTTTCTTAACATTTATTTTTGAAGAACAGAAGTTGTAAATTTCGATGAAATCAGATTTATCTATTTGTTATTTCATGTTTTGTGTTTTTTGGTGTCATATCTGAAACTCTTTGACTAATCACGGTCCCAAGGATTTTTCTCCTATTATTTCCTGACAGAAGGTTTTATAGTTTTAGGTTTTACATTCATGACAATGATCTATTTTGAGTTAATTTTTGTGTATGGTGCAAGGGATGGATAAAAGTTTATTTTTTTCACATATGGATATCCAGTTTTTCCAGCACCACTTGTTAAAAAGTCTATCATTTCTTCACTGAATCACCTTTGTGCCTCTATCAAAAATCAGTGCAGCATATATGTGTAGGTCTGGATTCTCTATTCTGTTTAATTGTTCTATTTGTCTATCTTTATGCCAATACTACAGTGTTTTGATCACTGTAGTTTTATATTGAGACTTTAAAACAGGTAGTGTTAATCCTCCAACTTTGCTCTTCCTTTTGAAAGTTACTTTGTCTATTCTAAGTCCTGTGCATTGTCTTGTGAATTGTAAAGCAGCTCATCAAACTCTGCAGAAGTTTGAGTGGGATCACATTAAATTCATAGATCAATTCTGAGAAATTTGACATCTTAACAAAATTGAATCTTCTAACTCATGAACATGACATACCTCCCCATGTATCAATAATAAAGCATAATATGCTGAAAATGTTTTCTTCCATCTTCAATATTAAAATGGCTACACAAAAATTCACCAATTTTGATAAGTTTTTTTAAATGCACACTGATATGACAGCTGTCATAATATAATCTAACAAAATTGTTTCAAATGAAGTTAAAGACAACTAAGTGCTACTAGAGCCATCTTACGGAAAAAACGAACAAAACTTTTAGCCAACCCAATACTTTGCAACCTTACTAACCTCACTGATCAGTTTCAGGAGCTTTTGTAGATTCTATCATGATTTCTACGTAAATGATTATGCCATCTGCAAATAAGGACAGTTTTGCTTTTTCCTTTCTAATCTGTATTCATGTTATGTCTTTTTCTTGTTTATTGCATGGAATAGAACTTCTAGTACAATGATGAATGGAAATGATGGTCTTTTACTGGCCTTAAAAGGAAATCGTTCAGTTTCTTACTATTAATTATAATGTCAACTATAGATTTTTGGCATATGCCCTTATCAAGTTGAGGAAGTTCCCTTCTACTCCTAGTTTGCTCAATATTTCTATCAAGAATGGTTGTTGGGTTTTGGCAAATGCTTTTACTGCATATATTGAGATGATCATATGGTACACATTTTTTGTTTAATAGATTGAATGAATTACAGTGATTGACTTTCAAATATAAAACTAAGCTTGCATTTCTGAGAAAATCTCACTTGGTCATAATATATTATCTTTTTTATATATCAGTGGATTCAAGTTGCAGAACTTTTGGAAATAATGTTTGTGTTTATGCTCATGAGAGATATTGGTCTGTACTTCTCTTATAATGTCTTTGTCTAGTTTTAATATCAGGGTAATGCTAGTCTTAAAGAATTAGTTGAGAAGTATTCTCTCGCTTCCATTTTCTGGAGGAGTTTATGTATAATTAGCATTATTTCCTCCTTAAATGTTTGGTAAAATGTACCAGTGAAGTCAACTGGGCCTGGAGTTTTCTTTGTGGGAAGGTTTTTAACTACAAGTTCAATTTCTTTTATAAATATGGGGCTATTAATGTTATCTATTTATCCTTGAATGAGCCTTAGTAGTTTGTGTCCTTCAATGGATTTGTTTATTTCATCTCACCTGTCAAAATTATTGACATATAGTTCTTCATGATATTTCCTTATTACCCTTTTCAGATCTGTAGTATCTGTAGTGATGACATCTCTCTCATTCCTGATATTAATAATTTGTGTCTTCTCTTTTTTTTTGATCAATTTGGCTAGACATTTATCAATTTTATTTCTCCTCCAAAAGAATCAGCTTTTGGTTGCATTCATTATTTTATCTATTGTTTTTATGTTTTCTATCAATATTTCATCGATTGATACTCTGATCTTTATTACTTCCTTTGTGCTGGTAACTTTGTTTTAATTTGCTCTTTTATTTTACTTTCTTATGGTAGAACCCGAGGTCATTGATTTGAAGCCTTCATTCTTTTTAATGTGAGCATTTAGTGCAATAAATTTCCCTCTAAATACTTCTTTAGTGACATTCAACAAATTTTGATATAGAGCATTTTTACTTTCATTAATTAGACTTAATGTGTAGGTTGCTTTAGGCAGTGTAGACACCTTAACAATACTAAGTTTTTAAATCTACAGATACGAAATGTCTTTCCATTATTGATTTACATTTTTTAAGAGATTAAACATTTCCAAAGAGTATTTCATGTAGGGAAATGCTTTTAAATTTTAACTTTTTATATACAATGCACTGTGCAAATGTAAGGAAATGTAGATAAGTGAATGCAGAAATAAAATATCCTGCAGTTCCACAACTTATAGAAAATCAGTGTTAATCTTTTGGGGTATGTACATATCCAAAATATTTTCTATGCAGTCACACCTCTAGACATCCATTTTAAGAACTGGAGTCAATTTTAAATGCTATTTTTATAACCTGAATTGTTACTTAACAAAGATCATAAATATATCGTAGTAATGGCAAATAGAGATTTATGCCATCACTGCCAATAGCTGCAGAGTATTCCATGTTATTGTCCCACCATACTTCTTTTAATCACCCTTTATTTAAAAAGTATTTCAACTGTTCATTTTCAAACAAAGCTGTAATGAAAACATTTTTAAAAATAGGCTGGATTTTACCTATAATAACAGATAATAGTACCTCAAATTCATTTGCCTCTGGAAACCACAAATACACACACACACACACACACACACACACACATAGAATGCACCACTTAACTGTGTACCCCTTTCTGGCATTTGGCTCAACTGTGCACGAGTTCAGAGAATCATCCCAATTTGTATGATCTGAGCACACACCAGTCCTACGAAAAAAGGGATTTGAATGCCCTCCACCACAGAGGAAAATAAGTAAGTACAAAGCATAAATAACCCCAATATCATTCACGCAATCATGATAGAATTAGTAGAGAGCACTAATGTATAAGAATAAAAACACAAGTGGCTTTTACTGTTTTATTTTTTTAAAACCCTCTCTTTACACCATGATCAGGTGGGGTTTCTCCCAGAAATGCAAGGATTCTTCAGTATATGCAAATCAATCAATGTGATACACCATATTAACAAATTGAAGGAGAAAAACCATATGATCATCTCAATAGATGCAGAAGGAGTCTTTGACAAAATTCAACACCCATTTATGATAAAAATCCTCCAGAAAGTAGGCATAGAGGGAACTGACCTCAATATAATAAAGGCCATATATGACAAACCCACAGCCAACATAGTTCTCAGTGGTGAAAACCTGAAACCATTGCCTCTAAGATTAGGAACAAGACAAGGTTGTCCACTCTCACCACTATTATTCAATATAGTTTTGGAAGTTTTAGCCACAGCAATCAGAGAAGAAAAAAGAAATAAAAGGAATCCAAATCGGAAAAGAAGAAGTAAAGCGGTTATTGTTTGCAAATGACATGATATTATACATAGAGAATCCTAAAGATGCCACCAGAAAACTTCTAAAGCTAATCAATGAATTTGGTAAAGTAGCAGGATACAAACTTAATGCACAGAAATCTCTTGCATTCCTATACATTAATGATGAAAAATCTGAAAGAGAAATTAAGGAAACACACCCATTTACCACTGCAACAAAAACAATAAAATACCTAGGAATAAACCTACCTAAGGAGACAAAACACCTGTATGCAGAAAACTATAAGACACTGATGAAAGAAATTAAAGATGATACAAACAGATGGAGAGATATACCATGTTCTTGGATTGGAAGAATCAACATTGTGAAAATGTCTATCCTACCTAAAGCAATCTACAGATTCAATGCAACCCCTATTAAACTATCAATGGCATTTTTCACAGAACTAGAACAAAAAATTTCACACTTTGTATGGAAACACAAAAGACCCCAAATAGCCAGAACAATCTTGAGAAAGAAAAACGGAGCTGGAAGAATCAGGCTTCCAGACTTCAGACTATACTACAAAGCTACAGTAATCAAGACAGTATGGCACTGGCACCAAAACAGAAATATAGGTCAATGGAACAGGATAGACAGCCCAGAGATAAACCCACGCACATATGGTCACCTTATTTTTGATAAAGGAGACAAGAATATACAATGGAGAAAAGACAGCCTCTTCAATAAGTGGTGCTGGGAAAACTGGACAGCTACATGTAAAAGAATGAAATTAGAACACTCCTTAACACCATACACAAAAATAAACTCAAAATGGATTAAAGACCTAAATGTAAGGCCAGACACTACCAAACTCTTAGAGGAAAACATAGGCAGAACACTCTATGACATAAATCACAACAAGATCTTTTTTGACCCACCACCTAGAGAAATGGAAATAAAAACAGAAATAAACAAATGGGACCTAATGAAACTTCAAAGCTTTTGCACAGCAAAGGAAACCATAAACAAGACCAAAAGACAACCCTCAGAATGGGAGAAAATATTTGCAAATGAAGCAACTGACAAAGGATTCATCTCCAAAATTTACAAGCAGCTCATGCAGCTCAATATCAGAAAAACAAACAACCCAATCCAAAAGTGGGCAGAAGACCTAAATAGACATTTCTCCAAAGAAGATATACAGATTGCCAACAAACACATGAAAGAATGCTCAACATCATTAATCATTAGAGAAATGCAAATCAAAACTACAATGAGATATCACCTCACACCAGTCAGAATGGCCATCATCAAAAAAATCTACAAACCATAAATGCTGGAGAGGGTGTGGAGAAAAGGCAACCCTCTTGCACTGTTGGTGGGAATGTAAATTGATACAGCCACTATGAAGAACAGTACGGAGGTTCCTTAAAAAACTAAAAATAGAACTACCATTCGACCCTGCAGTCCCACTACTGGGCATATACCCTGAGAAAACCATAATTCAAAAAGAATCATGTACCACTATGTTTATTGCAGCTCTATTTACAATAGCCAGGACATGGAAGCAACATAAGTGTCCATCAACAGACGAATGGATAAAGAAGATGTGACGCATATATACAATGGAATATTATCCATAAAAAGAAACGAAATTGAGCTATTTGCAGGGAGGTGGATGGACATAGAGTCTGTCATACAGAGTGAAGTAAGTCAGAAAGAGAAAAACGAATACCGTATGCTAACACGTATATATGGAATCTAATAAAAAAGAAAAAATAATGGTCAGGAGAACCTAGGGGCAAGACACGAATAAAGATGCAGTCCTACTAGAGAATGGACTTGAGGATATGGGAGGGGGAAGGGTAAGCTTAGACAAATTGAGAGAGTGGCATGGACATATATACACTACCAAATGTAAAATAGATAGCTAGTGGGAAGCGGCCGCATAGCACAGGGATTTCAGCTCGGGGCTTTGTGACCACCTAGAGGGGTGGGATAGGAAGGGTGGGAGGGAGGGAGATGCAAGAGGGAAGAGATATGGGGACATATATATATGTATAACTGTTTCACTTTGTTATAAAGCAGAAACTAACACACTATTGTAAAGGACTTATACTCCAATAAAGATGTTTAAAAGAAGAAAAAAGAAAGAAAGCGATTAACCACAGAAGATTGGGAGAAAACATTTACAAAACATATATGAGAAAGGATTTGTATCCAGAACACATATAAAACTCCAGCTTTTACATATACATTATTATTTTCTATAGGCACTGTGTTGCAATTAGATCTCTAGGACTTATGTTGCATAACTGAAACTTGTACACTTTGATTAATAGCTCCCCATTTCTTCCTCCCAGAGCCCCTGGCAACCACCATTTTACTTTCAGTTTCTATAAGTTTGACTGTTTTAGATAGTTAATAGTATTGTATACTTTATTTATTTATTTATTTATTTAATATTTGGCTGTGTTGGGTCTTTGTTGCTGCATGTGGGCTTTCTCTAGTTGCCACAAGCAGGGACTACTGTTCGTTGAAGAGCACGGGCTCTAGGTGTGTGGGCTTCACTAGTTGTGGCACGTGGGCTCAGTAGTTGTGGCTCGCGGGCTCTAGAGTGCACGCTCAGTAGTTGTGGCACATGGGCTTAGTTGCTCCACGGCATGTGGGATCTTCCCAAACCAGGGCTCGAACCTGTGTCCCCTGCATTGGCAGGTGGATTCTTAACCACTGCACCCACCAGGGAAGTTCTGTACACTTTAAAATTGCCAAAAGTGTAAACTTTATGTTAGGTGTCCTTATCATATAAACAAAGAAACAGATAAATAAATAAAAAAGGTGGGAGAGAACTTTTGGAGATGATGAATATGTTTAAGGCATTGATTGCGGTGATGGGTTCAATGGATATATACTTATCTCCAAACTTATAAAGTTGTATACATTATATATGTACAGCTTTTTATATGTCAATCATATCCCAATAAAGTGGTTTTTAAAGAAAAAGCTGCACTTTATAGCTTACTAATTCCAAGCAACAGTGGACAATAACAGGACTAGATCCTCTGATTTCATTATTATTGAATTTGACCTGTGTGTTTTCAGGACTGCTCTGAGAGAAAGGAGAGTATTCCTGAATAGATTACTGGATTTCTCTAGAATTAAAGGAAAAATCTTACAGGAGAATATACCTATTTTCTCTCACAACTTTAGATTTCCAATGAGTAATTTCATGCTAGAAATACCAAAGAATGTTATTTTCAGTTAAAAATATGTACATATGCCATTTAAAAGTATGTACACATATATACACAGTCTAAATAATCTTATATCTATATATCTATGTCACATCTATAGATATAGATATTAGATTAAGATTAAGTTACTAAAAATAGAAACATAAAATCCAGGCTGCAGCATTAGGCACCATAATGTGCAGTGAACATAATACAGAGGATATTTATGTCTCATTTTATTTTATGTCATCTCATCCTGTTTACATTATTGTTTGATGTGTTCATAGGATATAGATTACCTTCAAACATTCTTGTCAATGACATTTTCTAAAGAGACGCCAACATTCTAGGAAATCACTGTTGTACTTGGAGTTGCAAGGATGTTTTAATCTGTTATGACTCTTCACCTCTTATCAAAAACTCCTAGATCTTATTGAACCAGACTGTGTAGATTCTTCTTCTGCCAATGTTTAGTTTGCAAATTTTTCCAGCCATAAAAAGTAAATTACTTCTTTAATGTGAATGAATAAATATGTAGCTTTGCTTAACTTACTTAGCAGTTCTGCAATTAGTCCAGACATATTCCAGTTGTAATTTTACAACCTTATCAATATTCAACAAATATTTGAATATTTGTCAATTATTTACTATGTGTAAAGCACTGTATTAGGTGCTAAAATGGGTGTTACAAAGGTGCAAATGATGTCATCCCTGGAATCAAAGACACTAGTAAGGGAGAAAACATGTATGCAAATAACTTTAGTAAAAGCACTAAATTGTAGGTGGGCTCCAGTAAAGTACTACTGAAGTTTAGAGCAGGGATCAGGAAATGCATAATGCACGATATGACTTTTGTTCATGGAATGGCAATAGCCACTGAGGCTGAAACGAAGGTTGTGTGAAGATGAATACATTGCCATCAGGCTAGAAATTTAGATTGGTATCGACTATGAAAAATCTTGGCTATCACAATAGAAAATCGGACACAAAGAAATTAGATGGTTTTCAGTACACAAGATACTCAGTCCCTTCTGCTGCCATTGACCACTTTCCCTCATTCACCAAAGACTTTGACTCACAGCCTTCTTCTCCATTCCAAACCTTGCCACCTTCATCATTGGTTACATCAATGTCCACAATGGACAACCCTTCTAATACGCTGGCCTCTCTATTCCTTAATCTTTGTTAACTCCCCACTTTAAATCCCCACTTCCATGGCAACATTCTGGACTTTTTCATTACCAAAAACTGCTTCATCTTTGAAATCTTAAATTCATATTTCCCACTCTATCAATAGACACTCATTTTTCCAGTTCTTTCATTCTGTTGCTCTTATTACACCTGTACTTTGATGACACCAAGAGCTCTATCAGGTCGCTCCCATTACTCCCTTTTCTATGTAGCCTGGATCCTATGGTTCATAACCTCCATATTCTTATTAGTAACTTCACTTACTTGATACATAATTTTGTATTTACACCTCCTGGCAAAAATTGAACTTCTGGATCAATCAATTTGCTTTCTCTACATCGATACCAAGGTTGCTGAAAAAAAATTCTCCAATATACAGAACAATTTCATGATACTTTCCTAATTTTCTATCCCAACTGGCGCTTCCACATTACTTGGCAAACCTTCTGTATTTCCCTGGTCTGCTGCTTTTCTCTTTTCTACCTCCAACTTATGCTCTCTTTTTCAGAATATAATCTCAACTCCTCCTTCACAGAGAAACTAGAAGCCATCTCAAGGAAATGTTCTCGATTTCCTTGTATGCCAGCTATGAACTTAATCCTCCTCCACATCCAGTATATAGTTGGTAACTGAAGCCATGAGAAAGACTAACATTGTCTAGGAGATAGTGTGTAAATTGAACACTGATTTTCAGTATTTAAGGTATATCTTGATCACCTAGGATGCTGAATTAAAATGCAGATGCTAGGATGCTGTGAGATTCTGAAATGGTAAGGGGCAATTAAATTTGCATTTCCACTGAGCACCTTAGGTCATGATGACACAAGTGATCCCAGAATCACACTTTGAAAAATAACAGTGTGGAGTGAGTATAGAACGGATCTGAGAGCAGAACCTTGAGGCATACCACCATTTAAGAGGAACCCGTATGAGTGATCCAGTAGGGAAGGGTAGAGGGGAAAATCAGGAGAGCATTATACCATAAAGAGGGGGAAAGAGGGAATTTAAAGTAGGCAGATGAGGTCAATAATGCCAAACATTCCAGAGATCAATAAATAAGACTAAATAGGTCTGTTTGATTTATATTAAAAAGGTGGGGGAGATAAGTTGATGGTTTGGTAAGAAGGATTTCACTATGAGGAAAATGGTATATTGCAGTAGTTTATGGAGAGATCTGGAGATAAGGCAGCATATGCAATGAATATAGACTTTTCAAGAAATGCAAGTACAAAGTTGAAAACATTAGGGCAGCATTCGGAAAAGATCATGAGGTTCTAGACGGAAGACTCTTGGAAGGCAGGGGCTGTGTTTGCTTTGGTCCTTAGGATCCAGTCCAGTCCCACTACATGTTTGCTGAATAAAATAAAATAATTCTTTCAATTGTATGTAATTATGTGTTTCTCTCTGTGATATCAATTTGATTGGAATAGTCCTCAAAGACACTTAGTGGCAAAGTCTGAGGAGGTAAAGAGTTGATGACCCCAAACCGCTTAAACTCACTAGTGACTGAGGAAGGAGGAAGGTGGGTATTTCATTTACAACAGCTGAGGGTCTAGCTCATGGGGCCCCTACTGCTTTTTTTTTGTTCAATTAATGACTGAGTCAGAAAATACTCAAAGAGAGAGTAGGAAGAAATAAGTCTTGAAATGTGAGTGGGGCCAGGTCACAGAGAGCTTTGAATTCCAGGTAAGAAATTTGTTATGCCAGACAATTAAAGGTTTTTGAGCAGAGAAGTGACAAAATCCATAGGTAGTTAAGCGGATGTTCCAAACTTAATTGTCTTAGCTCCTACCTGCCTCATGTGAAATATACCTCTTTCTTTTTGCTCACGGCATCTCTAGCCATATGCTGGGAGCCAGTGGAATGGGCTGGTCAAAAGCAGGGGCTCTAGAGACAGACAGACTTGCTTTCATATCTGGCTCTACCATTTACTCATGGGGTGTTTTAATGAGTCTTCGTTTCCTCATCTTTAAAGTCAGGTTTTGAAGATTCAGGGAGATAACGTGTGCAACATATTTGACATAGGTTAAACACGAAATACAGGTTGGCCACTATTACTGTTATTATGGAGAATTATAGGTAAGTCCTGCTGGTGTGCTCTCTCTCCAGAGAGCACCTACTTCTGAGCCAGAAACAACAATTTTCTTTTCTCAGAGCTTTACACCTTTCGAGATGGCAAGGGCACAGATCCTTTTAACTGTTACATTAAATGCATCTTAAACATATCACATGATACCCCACATGAATAATTAAGGTGAAGATAAAAAGCAATTGTTGCTGAAAGCTTGATTACCACTTTATCACTTCACAAAATGGAGTTGTGATGCTTCCATTCTAAGCACTTTTTTAACGTTTCTATTTCCAGAAAGCTTGTAAGAGACTCAGGCAATGTTGGCCAGCATTATTTTTCCTATCTCAGCTGACACACACATGCTCAAATTGAGAAAGTTAAAATATAATCCAATATGGAGTAATTTTTTGATGGTTGAATTTTAAAAAATATTCTCCTGTAGATGGTCTGTGCGCTGGACAGCTGAGATGGCTATGTAAGAATCCCCAATGCCTTGCTTCCATATTTGTGTCAGGAAAAGAGGATGGATCTGTCTTTGCATTTAGTAGGGCATTAAAGTGTCTGCTAGTTATACATTGCCCATCACCAAATTTTATGTATTGTTTTCAAAGGATTGAGCTATAAAATGCTTTTTGTGGGCACATAGCGCTTAAAGTGAGCATCTTCTTAATGATTTGTTTAGCTGATTGCCTTTAGCTAAGATACAATTACCCATCAGGCTCTGTTTCAAGCCCTTGGACGTCAAATGGGGATTTTTAAGCAATTAGAAGGCAGCACCTCTTGCTTTTGGGATCCCTGAAACAATAAGCTGATGCTTAAACTATTTATTATTCAGTAGTGACTGAGAGGACAATTTGCTGTGCATTTCTTGTAACACAACCACATCAGGTTTTTTTCTTTAGAAATTCTTCAATTGTGCTGGGATGGCTTCAATGATTTCCACTTCTGGTATGGGTTCTAAATCCTCAAAATTACTTAACGAAAGAATTGTTAGGTCTTTGGTTAAAAACCCATTTTCAGTACCAAAAAACCAGAATTTTGTGATGTGAATCATAGATATAAAGCAGATTCATCTTAAAAAAAAAAAAACTAACAGTGAGGGAATGGCAAAATCTCAGAATAAGGTCTTTAATCTGGGATGACTTTTCTAATAGATGGACCAGTAGTTTCAAGAACTGTTACAGAAACTACTGTAGAACATAAAAATAATGGCAACTTTCTAATAGTTTTGTTTTAATCAGGCCATGTTTTCCTCTTTTGAGCCTTTTCCCCATCCTTAAAAACTCCTTGATTATGAGCTTCTTAGCTACATAAATTGTGACATCGAGTACAAAATGAACATGTGAGATCCCTTGCTCAAAAATTATTGAGTTCCAAGATGGCAACAGATGAGCATGAAACCAAGTGCAGGGCCCTTCTAAGTGTGAAACCGTGTGTGACTGCATAAGTCACATACTCATAAAGCTAGCCCTGTTCCTAGCTTTATAGAATCCCAATGTGGGAAACTTTGCAGATAAATGTCACCTTTTCGTTGAGTCAACAGTCCAATGATCTTCAAATTTTTGCAATGACTAGGACTTCTATTACCTCTTTCATCTCCTCTCCTTTTCTTTTTTCTTTTTTTTTTTTTTTTGCGGTACGCAGGCCTCTCACTGCTGTGGCCCCTCCCGTTGCGGAGCACAGGCTCCGGACGCGCAGGCTCAGCGGCCATGGCTCACAGGCCCAGCCGCTCCGCGGCGTGTGGGGTCCTCCCGGACCAGGGCACGAACCCGTGTCCCCTGCATCAGTAGGCGGACTCTCAACCACTGCGCCACCAGGGAAGCCCTCCTCTCCTTTTCTTAATGGCTCTTATGATATATCTTGAAATAGAGCAATGTGCTTATTTTGGTATTGTAAAAATTTTCTATGCTTTGCTTCCTTTCAGATTTTTGTCTTTGATCCTTGTGTTTAAAAATCTTGGAAAATATCCCTTGGGTGTGCACTGAACTTTGATGATAAAGCCCCCACTCAGTAAGTGTTTACTGTCATTGAGACTTTTCTTCCTCCTAGTTGCAAGGTTTGTGCTAACCAATTAGATGTTAGAGTGCATATTTTTTTTTCTGTTTGCTTTTCTAATCAAGAAACATATACAACTCTTCCTTTGTTTGTGAGTATGAGTATTTAAACTTAGAGCTACTTGTCTCACTTTTAACCTAGGAACTTCCTTTTGATGCTAATCCTGTCTCTATACATAGCTTTATGGGCTCTAGCTGTTACAGCTCAAAGCTTTGAGATGATTTTCATCAATATTCAGTGATTGGATTGGGGATCTGCCTAAGTTTTCATATAACAGATTGGCTTAGTTGAATATTTTTTCCAGGTTGAGTTAATGCTCTCATTAGGAGCTCTTGAAGCACAGGTTAGTCAGCACTGGTATATTCATTTGGAGAAAACTCTGTTTGCATTGTTCAAAGATAAAGTAGGAGTGTTCTTGATATCCCTGATAATGTGTTTTCTTCATTGACCTTTCATAGATTTGTTTGTTTAGAACTTTATTTTATTTATTACTTTTCTGTATTTTCACTATCTCCACACACACTGCCCTATCATATATCTCAATATCCATGAAGCTTTTTTTTTTAAAGTAAGTCTCATTTTGCCTAGTAAAAAACTACACATGTAGAGAGTTATCTGGGAAGAGTTCTTTTAAGGTATGTTAAATGCAGTGATGCTCTCAGGAAAAACCTTCCATGGGAACACACTACTTATGAGAAAATTGATTTTTCTTGTCCTTCTTTAACTTCATAGCAAAGAACCCAGGCTCCACCTTTGCTTCAAATCTGAGACCAGACTTTGTAGGTAGTTAAGAGTTAATCATTACTCCTAAGTGGAATCTTACTCATCAGTATTTCTGAGATGAACTCCATCACTTCCACTTCCCAGTACCAACAAAAGAAACTCGTACCAACAAAAGAAACTCGTAGTAGAGCTCAGGCTGCTGGTCACAAGTGTGGAATACAAAGCACAGTAGAAGTGGTGAGGTCCACAAATAAATCAGCCTGGGTTTGGGGCTCCCTGTGAATGTTACGTAGGCATATTAATTGCTTACTGTACCCTCACAGGACACTCAAGGTCTTTTGCTTTTTCTCTGGCTGTCAATTCAGCTCAGATTCTCCAAGGTTCACCATAATTTCAAAAAGCAAGTGGATCATGACACATGGTAGTACAAGTCTGACACTCTTATAAGGCTCAGTGTATATTTGGTAGAAGCCATATATTTGTGTCATAAATATAAAAAAAGCAAGGACTCTAAGCGGCCCTCTGAAGGTGGTTCCCCCCACCTTCTTGCTTTCCCCCACTTGCTAAGCTCAGGGATTGGGGTGAAATTTTGGGTAGAGATCGATTACGGAGGAATTCCATTCATCTCATTGGATAGCAAGGGCAGTCACTGAAGGTCAGGGAATTTCAAATAGGTTTGGGAAATTCTGGGAACTGTTGACTACTCTGCTTTCAGGTGAAGCTACTGTTAAGATGTCTAATTCCTATGACATTAAGGGAGTTGCGGCATTTATGGTTTTACCTAATGCAATTTGCATGATAAAAAGTCTGAGAGGGCTCCCAAGCTTGGCTCAACAGCTGTTTCTGATCATCCAGTGGAGCAGAGGTGTATCCATGGTGATCTTCTTGTTTCAGCCAGAATAGAGATTCCCATAGGGCTTAATGGCCTGACATATTTCTAGCATCCTTAGTAAATAAAACACTGCATCACACAGGGGAAAATCTGAAACATCCTTTCAGAGAGAGGGTGAAGGTAGTGATATTTGCTATATTATGTCAGTCGGGGGTAATAGTAAGAAGAGATTCAAATTGGAGGTTATTAAAACACTTCTACTCTTTGAAGGGTCTCATTTTCTCCATTCTTTAATCATGTAAATGACCAATGATTAACGTTCCCAGGGGTATGCGGTTGATTGCACATTACAAATGATGAGAAGGATGCCACGTTGAGGGAGACAAATAGTAAAAGAAGCAAATTTGATGGAGAGGCATTTCTCATTTTATATCCTGTTAGTGTGGGAACATTTAGGAGAGGGGGGAAATGACAAACGTGTGACAATTTGGAGAGCATCTGTAGCTGGGTATGGGTGAGCATAAGCCAGGGATTTGATTATTTAAAGCATAATGGGAAAGATATTAAATCTTTCTCTCCCTCCCTTTCTCATCTATTCTAGGATATATTTCCCAGATGAGGCAACAAAAATGGTACTGGTGTTGGGGGGGGGGGAAGAGAGAGAGAGAGACTGTAAAGTAAAAGGCATGGTCATTGGCGATCCTAGAGGGGAAGATGGCACAAGAGTAAGACGCGGAGATCACCTTCCTCCCAACAGATACACCAGAAATACATCTACACGTGGAACAACTCCTACAGAACACCTACTGAACGCTGGCAGAAGACCTCAGACCTCCCAAAGGCGAGAAACTCCCCACGTACCTGGGTAGGGCAAAAGAATAAAGAATAAACAGACAAAAGAATACGGACGGGACCTGCACCAGTGGGAGGGAGCTGTGAAGGATGAAAAGTTTCCACACACTAGGAAGCCCCTTCGCGGGCAGAGACTGCGGGTGGCGGAGGGGGGAGCTTCAGGGCCGCGGAGGAGAGCACAGCTACAGGGGTGCGGAGGGCAAAGCGGGGAGATTCCCGCACAGAGGATCGGTGCCGACCGGCACTCACCAGGCCGAGAGGCTTGTCTACTCACCAGCCGGGGCGGGAGGGTCTGGGAGCTGAGGCTCGGGCTTCGGTCAGAGCGCAGGGAGAGGACTGGGGTTGGCGGCGTGAACACAGCCTGAAGGGGGCTAGTGCACCACAGCTAGCCGGCAGGAAGTCCGGGGAAAAGTCTGGACCTGCCGAAGAGGCAAGAGACTTTTTCTTCCTCTTTGTTTCCTGGTGCGCGAGGAGAGGGGATTAAGAGAGCTGCTTAAAGGAGCTCCAGAGACGGGCACGAGCCGCGGCTAAAAGCGCGGACCACAGAGACGGGCATGAGACGCTAAGGCTGCTGCTGCCGCCACCAAGAAGCCTGTGTGCAACCACAGGTCACTATCCACACCCCCTTTCCGGGGAGCCTGTGCAGCCTGCCACTGCCAGGGTCCTGGGATCCAGGGACAACTGCCCCGGGAGAATGCACGGCGCGCCTCACGCTGGTGCAACGTCACGGCGGCCTCTGCCGCCGCAGGCTCACCCCGCACTCCGTGCCCCTCCCTCAGGCGACCTACACGCACAGGCAGGGCCAAGTCCAAAGCTGAGCCCCTGGGAGCTGTGAGAACAAAGAAGAGAAAGGGAAATCTCTCCCAGCAGCCTCAGGAGCAGCGGATTAAAGCTCCACAATCAACTTGATGTACCTTGCATCTGTGGAATACCTGAATAGACAACGATCATCCCAAATTAAGGAGGTGGACTTTCAGAGCAAGATTTATGATTTTTTCCCCTTTTCCTCTTTTTGTGAGTGTGTATGTGTATGCTTCTGTGTGAGATTTTGTCTGTATAGCTTTGCTTCCACCATTTGTCCTAGGGTTCTATACGTCCGTTTTTGTTTGTTTGTTTTTCCTTTAAAAATTTTTTTTCCTTAATAATTTTTTATTTTAATAACTTTATTTTACTTTATCTTTATTTTATTTTATCTTCTTTCTTTCTTTCTTTCTTTCTTTCCCTCCCTCCCTCCCTCCTTCCTTCCTCCCTCACTCGCTCCATCACTCCCCCCTTTCTTTCTTTCTTTCTTTCTTTCTTTCTTTCCACTTTTTCTCCCTTTTATTCTGAGCTGTGTGGATGAAAGGCTCTTGGTGCTGCAGCCAGGAGTCAGTGCTGTGCCTCTGAGGTGGGAGAGCCAACTTCAGGACACTGGTCAACAAGAGACCTCCCAGCCCCACATAATATCAAACGGCAAAAATCTCCCAGACATCTCCATCTCAACACCAGCACCCAGCTTCACTCAACGATCAGCAAGCTAGAGTGCTGGACACCATATGCCAAACAACTAT
Source organism: Orcinus orca (assembly GCF_937001465.1). Taxonomy (NCBI): domain Eukaryota; kingdom Metazoa; phylum Chordata; class Mammalia; order Artiodactyla; family Delphinidae; genus Orcinus; species Orcinus orca. Next base: position 114,590,317 of record NC_064580.1, read on the forward strand.
CAAGACAGGAACACAACCCCACCCATTAGCAGAGAGGCTGCCTAAAATCATAATAAGGTCACAGACACCCCCAAAACACAACAGCAGATGCAGTCCTGCCCACCAGCAAGACAAGATTCAAGCCTCATCCAGCAGAACACAGGCACTAGTCCCCTCCACCAGGAAGCCTACACGACCCACTGAACCAACCTTAGCCACTGGGGGCAGACACCAAAAACAAAGGGAGCTACGAACCTGCAGTCTGTGAAAAGCAGACCGGCAAACACAGTAAGTTTAGCAAAATGAAAAGACAGAGAAACACACAGCAGATGAAGGAGCAAGGTAAAAACCCACCACACCAAACAAACGAAGAGGAAATAGGCAGTCTCCCTGAAAAAGAATTCACAGTAATGAGAGTAAAGATGATCCAAAATCTTGGAAATAGGATGGAGAAAATACAAGAAACGTTTAACAAGGACCTAGAAGAACTAAAGATGAAACAAGCAACAATGAACAGCACAATAAATGAAATTAAAAATACTCTAGATGAGATCAAGAGCAGAATAACTGAGGCAGAAGAACGGATAAGTGACCTGGAAGATAAAATAGTGGAAATAACTACTGCAGAGCAGAATAAAGAAAAAAGAATGAAAAGAACTGAGGACAGTCTCAGAGACCTCTGGGAATTAAACACACCAACATTCGAATTATAGGGGTTCCAGAAGAAGAAGAGAAAAAGAAAGGGACTGAGAAAATATTTGAAGAGATTATAGTTGAAAACTTCCCTAATATGGGAAAGGAAATAGTTAATCAAGTTCAGGAAGCACAGAGAGTCCCATACAGGATAATTCCAAGGAGAAATATGCCAAGACACATATTAATCAAACTGTCAAAAATTAAATACAAAGAAAACATATTAAAAGCAGCAAGGGAAAAAGAACAAATAACACACAAGGGAATCCCCATAAGGTTAACAGCTGATCTCTCAGCAGAAACTCTGCAAGTCAGAAGGGACTGGCAGGACATATTTAAAATGATGAAGGAGAAAAACCTGCAACAAAGATTACTCTACCCAGCAAGGTTCTCATTCAGATTTGATGGAGAAATTAAAACCTTTACAGACAAGCAAAAGCTGAGAGAGTTCAGCACCACCAAACCAGCTTTACAACAACTGCTAAAGGAACTTCTCTAGGCAAGAAACACAAGAGAAGGAAAAGACCTACAATAATGAACCCAAAACAATTAAGAAAATGGGAATAAGGAGATACATATCGATAATTATCTTCAATGTACATGGACTAAATGCTCCCACCAAAAGACACAGATTGGCTGAATGGATACAAAAACAAGACCTATATATATGCTGTCTACAAGAGACCATTTCAGACCTAGAGACACATACAGACTGAAAGTAAGGGGATGGAAAAAGATATTTCATGCAAATGGAAACCAAAAGAAAGCTGGAGTAGCAATTCTCATATCAGACAAAATAGACTTTAAAATAAAGACTATTAGAAGAGACAAAGAAGGACACTACATAATGATCAAGGGATCGATCCAAGAAGAGGATATAACAATTGTAAATATTTATGCACCCAACATAGGAGCACCTCAATACATAAGGCAAATACTAACAGCCATAAAAGGGGAAATCGACAGTAATACATTCATAGTAGGGGACTTTAACACCCCACTTTCACGAATGGATGGATCATCCAAAATGAAAATAAATAAGGAAACACAAGCTTTAAATGATACATTTAACAAGATAGACTTAATTGATATTTATAACATTCCAACCAAAAACAACAGAATACACATTTTTCTCAAGTGCTCATGGAACATTCTCCAGGATAGATCATATCTTGTGTCACAAATCAAGCCTTGGTAAATTTAAGAAAATTGAAATTGTATCAAGTATCTTTTCCGACCACAACACCATGACACTAGATACCAATTACAGGAAAAGATCTGTAAAAAATACAAACACATGGAGGCTAAAAAATACACTACTTAATAATGAAGTGATCACTGAAGAAATCAAAGAGGAAATCAAAAAATACCTAGAAACAAATGACAATAGAGAGACGACGACTCAAAACCTATGGGATGCATCAAAAGCAGTTCTAAGAGGGAAGTTCTTAGCAATACAATCCTACCTTAAGAAACAGGAAACATCTCGAATAAACAACCTAACCTTGCACCTAAAGCAATTAGAGAACGAAGAACCAAAAAACCCCAAAGTTCGCAGAAGGAAAGAAATCATAAAAATCAGATCAGAAATAAATGAAAAAGAAATGGAAACGATAGCAAAGATCAATAAAACTAAAAGCTGGTTCTTTGAGAAGATAAACAAAATTGATAAAGCATTAGCCAGACTCATCAAGAAAAAAAGGGAGAAGACTCAAATCAATAGAATTAGAAATGAAAAAGGAGAAGTAACAACTGACACTGCAGAAATAAAAAAGATCATGAGAGATTACTACAAGCAACTCTATGCCAATCAAGTGGACAACCTGGAAGAAATGGACACATTCTTAGAAAAGCACAACCTTCCGAGACTGAACCAGGAAGTAATAGGAAATATGAACAGACCAATCACAAGCACTGAAATTGAAACTGTAATTAAAGATCTTCCAAAAAACAAAAGCCCAGGACCAGATGGCTTCACAGGCGAATTCTCTCAAACATTTAGAAAGGAGCTAACACCTATCCTTCCCAAACTCTGCCAAAATATAGCAGAGGGAGGAACACTCCCAAACTCATTCTACGAGGCCACCATCACCTTGATACTGAAACCAGACAAGGATGTCACAAAGAAAGAAAACTATAGGCCAATATCACTGATGAACATAGATGCAAAAATCCTCAACAAAATACTAGCAAACAGAATCCAGCAGCACATTAAAAGGATCATACACCATGATCAAGTGGGCTTTATCCCAGGAATGCAAGGATTCTTTAATATATACAAATCAATCAACGTGATACACATTAACAAATTAAAGGAGAAAAACCATATGATCGTCTCAATAGATGCAGAGAATGCTTTCAACAAAATTCACACCCATTTATGATGAAAACCCTGCAGAAAGTTGGCATAGAGGGAACTTTCCTCAACATAATAAAGGCCATGTATGACAAACCCACAGCCAACATTGTCCTCAATGGAGAAAATCTGAAAGCATTTCCACTAAGATCAGGAACAAGACAAGGTTGCCCACTCTCACCACTATTATTCAACATTGTTTTGGAAGTTTTAGCCACAGCAATCAGAGAAGAAACGGAAATAAAAGGAATCCAAATTGGAAAAGAAGAAGTAAAGCTGTCACTGTTTGCAGATGACATGACACTATACATAGAGAATCCTAAAGATGCTACCAGAAAACTACTAGAGCTAATCAATGAATTTGGTAAAGTAGCAGGATACAAAATAAATGCACAGAAATCTCTGGCATTCCTATACACTAATGATGAAAAATCTGAAAGAGAAATCAAGAAAACACTCCCATTTACCATCACAACAATAAGAATAAAATATCTAGGAGTAAACCTACCTAAGGAGACAAAAGACCTGTATGCAGAAAATTATAAGACACTGATGAAAGAAATTAAAGATGATACAAATAGATGGAGAGATATACCATGTTCTTGGATTGGAAGAATCAACATTGTGAAAATGACTCTCCTACCCAGAGCAATCTACAGATTCAATGCAATTCCTATCAAACTACCACTAGCATTTTTCACAGAACTAGAACAAAAAATTTCACAATTTGTATGGAAACACAAAAGACCCCGAATAGTCAAAGCAATCTTGAGAATGAAAAACGGAGCTGGAGGAATCAGGCTCCCTGACTTCAGACTACACTACAAAGCTACAGTAATCGGGACAGTATGGTACTGGTGCAAAAACAGAAAGATAGATCAATGGAACAGGATAGAAAGCCCAGAGAGAAACCCACGCACATATGGTCACCTTATCTTTGATAAAGGTGGCAGGAATGTACAGTGGAGAAAGGACAGCCTCTTCAATAAGTGGTGCTGGGAAAACTGCACAGGTACATGTAAAAGTATGAGATTAGATCACTCCCTAACACCATATACACAAATAAGCTCAAAATGGATTAAAGACCTAAGTGTAAGACCAGAAGCTATCAAACTCTTAGAGGAAAACTTAGGCAGAACACTCTATGACATAAATGACAGCAAGATCCTTTTTGACCCACCTCCTGGAGAAATGGAAATAAAAATAAACAAATGGGACCTAATGAAACTTCAAGGCTTTTGCACAGCAAAGGAAACCATAAACAAGACCAAAAGACAACCCTCAGAATGGGAGAAAATGTTTGCAAATGAAGCAACTGACAAAGGATTAATCTCCAAAATTTATAAGCAGCTCAATAACAAAAAACAACCCAATCCAAAAATGGGCAGAAGACCTAAATAGACATTTCTCCAAAGAAGATATACAGACTTCCAACAAACACATGAAGGAATGCTCAACATCGTTAATCATTAGAGAAATGCAAATCAAAACTACAATGAGATATCATCTCACACCGGTCAGAATGGCCATCATCAAAAAATCTAGAAACAATAAATGCTGGAGAGGGTGTGGAGAAAAGGGAACACTCTTGCACTGCTGGTGGGAATGTGAATTGGTACAGCCACTATGGAGAACAGTATGGAGGTTCCTTAAAAAACTACAAATAGAGCTACTATATAACCCAGCAATCCCACTACTGGGCATATACCCTGAGAAAACCATAATTCAAAAAGAGTCATGTACCAAAATGTTCATTGCAACTCTATTTACGATAGCCCGGAGATGGAAACAACCTAAGTGTCCATCATCGGATGAATGGATAAAGAAGATGTAGCATATATATACAATGCAATATTACTCAGCCATAAAAAGAAATGAAATTGAGCTATTTGTAATGAGGTGGATGGACCTAGAGTCTGTCATACAGAGTGAAGTAAGTCAGAAAGAGAAAGAAAAATACCATATGCTAACACATATATATGGAATTTAAGGAAAAAAATGTCATGAAGAACCTAGGGGTAAGACAGGAATAAAGATACAGACCTACTAGAGAATGGACTTGAGGAAATGGGGAGGGGGAAGGGAAAACTGTGATAAAGCAAAAGAGCGGCATGGACATATATACACTACGAAACTTAAAATAGATAGCTAGTGGGAATCAGCCACATAGCACAGGGAGATCAGCTCGGTGCTTTGTGACCACCTAGATGGGTGGGATAGGGAGGGTGGGAGGGAGGGAGATGCAAGAGGGAAGAGATATGGGAACATATGTATATGTATAACTGATTCACTTTGTTATAAAGCAGAAACTAACACCCCATTGTAAAGTAATTATACTCCAATAAAGATGTAAAAACAAACTGATAAACTATTTTTTAAAAAATAGGCATGGTCGAGGAAGGCGGAAGATGGCGGAAGAGTAAGACGCGGAGATCACCTTCCTCCCCACAGATACACCAGAAATACATCTACACGTGGAACAACTCCTACAGAACACCTACTGGAGGCTGGCAGAAGACCTCAGACCTCCCAAAAGGCAAGAAACTCCCCACGTACCTGGGTAGGGCAAAAGAAAAAACAGAGACAAAAGAATAGGGACGGCACCTGCACCAGTGGGAGGGAGCTGTGAAGGAGGAAAAGTTTCCACACTCTAGGAAGCCCCTTCGCGGGCGGAGACTGCGGGAGGCGGAGGGGGGAGCTTCGAAGCCGCGGAGGAGTGCACAGCAACGGGTGCGGAGGGCAAAGCGGGGAGATTCCCGCACAGAGGATCGGTGCCGACCGGCACTCACCAGGCCGAGAGGCTTGTCTGCTCACCCGCCGGGGCGGGCGGGGCTGCGAGCTGAGGCCGGAGCGCAGGGAGAGGACTGGGGTTGGCGGCTTGAACATAGCCTGAAGGGGTTAGTGCACCACAGCTAGCCGGGAGGGAGTCCGGGGAAAAGCCTGCACCTGCAGAAGAGGCAGGAGACTTTTCCTTCCCTCTTTGTTTCCTGGGGCGTGAGGAGAGGGGTTTAAGAACGCTGCTTAAAGGAACTCCAGAGACGGGCGCGAGCCGCGGCTAAAAGCGCGAACCCCAGAGACGGGCGCGAGCCGCGGCTGAAAGCGCGGACCCCAGAGACGGGCGCGAGCCGCGGCTGAAAGCGCAGAATCCAGAGACGGGCGCAAGCCGCTGCTGAAAGCGCGGAATCCAGAGACGGGCGCGAGCCGCGGCTAAAAGCGCGGACCCCAGAGGCGGGCGGGAGACGTTAAGGCTGCCGCTGCCGCCACCGAGGGGCCTGTGTGCGAGCACAGGTCACTCTCCACACCCCTCTTCCGCGGAGCCTGTGCAGCCCGCCACTGCCGGGTTCCCGGGATCCAGGGACAACTTCCCCGGGAGAGCGCACAGCGCGCCTCAGGCTGGTGCAAAGTCACGCCGGCCTTTGCCACCGCAGGCCCGCCCCGCACTCTGTGCCCCTCCGTCCCCGCCGGCCTGAGTGCGCCAGAGCCCCCAATCAGCGGCTCTTTTAACCCCATCCTGTCTGAGCAAAAAACAGACGCCCTCCAGCGATCTACACGCAGTGGCAGGGCCAAATCCAAAGCTTAGCCCTGGGAGCTGTGTGAACAAAGAAGAGAAAGGGAAATCTCTCCCAGCAGCCTCAGAAGCAGCGGATTAAAGCTCCACAATCAACTTGATGTACCTGCATCTGTGGAATACCTGAATAGACAACCAATCATCCCAAATTAAGGAAGTGGACTTTAGGAGCAAGATCTATGATTTTTTCCCCTTTCCTCTTTTTGTGAATGTGTATGTGTATGCTTCTGTGTGAGATCTTGTCTGTATAGTCTTGCTTCCACCATTTGTCCTAGGGTTCTATCCGTCCATGTTTTTTTTTTAATTTTTTTTCTTAATAATTAATTTTAATAACCTTATTATACTTTACCTTCGTTCTTTCTTTCTTTCTTTCCGTCCTTCCTTCCCTCCTTTAGACAACGAATCATCCCAAATTGAGGAGGTGGTCTCTGACAGCAAGATTTAGGATTTTTCCCCATTTACCTCTTTTAATGAGGGTGTATGTGTATGCTTCTGTGTAAGATTTTGTCTGCATAGCTTTGCTTCCAACATTTGTCCTAAGGTTCTTTCCGTCCCTTTTTTTTTTTTTTTTCCTAAATAAGAAGTTTTTAATTCAATAACTTTATTATACTTTATTTTATTTTTACTGTATCTTCTTTCTTTCTGTCTTTTTTCCTTCTTTCCCTCCTTCCTTCCTTCCTCCCTCCCTCCCTCCCTCCTTTCTTTCCTTGCCTTCTTTCCTTCTTTGCTTCTTTCTTTCTTTCTTCCTTCCTTCCTACCCTCCTTTCCTTCTTTCTTTCCTCATACTTCTACTAATTCCCTCTACTTTTTCTCCCTTTTATCCTGAGCCTGTGGATGAAAAGCTTTTGGTGCTCCAGCCAGGAGGCAGGGCTCTGCCTCTGAGGTAGGACAGCCAACTTCAGGACACTGATCAACAAGAGACCTCCCAGCTCCACATAATATCAAACGGCGAAAATCTCCCAGAGACCTCCATCTTAACACCAGCACCCAGCTTCACTCAACGACCAGCAAGCCACAGTGCTGGAAAACCTATGCCAAACAACTAGCAAAACAGGAACACAACCCCACCCATTAGCAGAGAGGCTTCCTAAAATCATAATAAGGCCACAGACACCCCCAAACACACCACCAGACGTGAACCTGCCCACTAGAGAGACAAGATCCAGCCTCATCCACCACAACACAGGCACTAGCCCCCTCCACCAGGAAGCCTACACAACCCACTGAACCAACCTTAGCGACTGGAGACAGACATCAAAAACAGGAGGAACTACAAACCTGCAGCCTGCAAAAAGGAGACCCCAAACACAGTAAGATAAGCAAAATGAGAAGACAGAAAAACACACAGCAGATAAAGGAGCAAGATAAAAATGCACCAGACCTAACAAATGAAGAGGAAATAGGCAGTCTACCTGAAAGAGAATTCAGAATAATGATAGTAAGGTTGATCCGAAATCTTGGAGATAGAATGGACAATAGATTGGACAAAATGCAAGAATCAGTTAACAAGGACCTAGAAGAACTAAAGATGAAACAAGCAATGATGAACAACACAATAAATGAAATGAAAAGTACTCTAGATGGGATCAATAGCAGAATAACTGAGGCAGAAGAACGGATAAGTGACCTGGAAGATAAAATAGTGGAAATAACTACTGCAGAGCAGAATAAAGAAAAAAGAATGAAAAGAACTGAGGACAGTCTCAGAGATCTCTGGGACAACATTAAACGCACCAACATTCGAATTATAGGGGTTCCAGAAGAAGAAGAGAAAAAGAAAGGGACTGAGAAAATATTTGAAGAGATTATAGTTGAAAACTTCCCTAATATGGGAAAGGAAATAGTTGATCAAGTCCAGGAAGCACAGAGAGTCCCATACAAGATAAATACAAGGAGAAATACGCCAAGACACATATTAATCAAACTGTCAAAAATTAAATACAAAGAAAGCATATTAAAAGCAGCCAGGGAAAAACAACAAATAACACATAAGGGAATCCCCATAAGGTTAACAGCTGATCTCTCAGCAGAAACCCTACAAGCCAGAAGGGAGTGGCAGGACATACTGAAAGTGATGAAGGAGAAAAACATGCAGCCAAGACTACTCTACCCAGCAAGGATCTCATTCAGATTTGATGGAGAAATTAAAACCTTTACAGATAAGCAAAAGCTGAGAGAGTTCAGCACCACCAAACCAGCTTTACAACAAATGCTAAAGGATCTTCTCTAGGCAAGAAACACAAGAGAAGGAAAAGACCTATAATAACGAACCCAAAACAATTTAGAAAATGGGAATAGGAACATACATATCGATAATTACCTTAAATGTAAATGGACTAAATGCTCCCACCAAAAGACACAGATTAGCTGAATGGATAAAAAAACAAGACCCTTATATATGCTGTCTACAAGAGACCCACTTCAGACCTAGAGACACATACAGACTGAAAGTAAGGGGATGGAAAAAGATATTCCATGCAAATGGAAGCCAAAAGAAAGCTGGAGTAGCAATTCCCATATCAGACAAAATAGACTTTAAAATAAGGACTATTAAAAGAGACAAAGAAGGACACTACATAATGATCAAGGGATCGATCCAAGAAGAAGATATAACAATTGTAAATATTTATGCCCCCAACATAGGAGCACCTCAATACATAAGGCAAATACTAACAGCCATAAAAGGGGAAATCGACAGTAATACATTCATAGTAGGGGACTTTAACACACCACTTTCACCCATGGACAGATCATCCAAAATGAAAATAAATAAGGAAACACAAGCTTTAAATGATACATTAAACAAGATGGACTTAATTGATATTTATAGGACACTCCATCCAAAAACAACAGAATACACATTTTTCTCAAGTGCTCATGGAACATTCTCCAGGATAGATCATATCTTAGGTCACAAATCAAGCCTTGGTAAATTTAAGAAAATTGAAATTGTATCAAGTATCTTTTCTGACCACAACGCCATGAGACTAGATATCAATTACAGGAAAAGATCTGTAAAAAATACAAACACATGGAGGCTAAACAATACACTACTTAATAATGAAGAGATCACTGAAGAAATCAAAGAGGAAATCAAAAAATACCTACAAACAAATGACAATGGAGACACAACGACCCAAAACCTGTGGGATGCAGCAAAAGCAGTTCTAAGGGGGAAGTTTATAGCAATACAAGCCCACCTTAAGAAGCAGGAAACATCTCGAATAAACAACCTAACCTTGCACCTCAAGCAATTAGAGAAAGAAGAACAAAAAAACCCCAAAGCTAGCAGAAGGAAAGAAATCATAAAAATCAGATCAGAAATAAATGAAAAAGAAATGAAGGAAACAATAGCAAAGATCAATAAAACTAAAAGCTGGTTCTTTGAGAAGATAAACAAAATAGATAAACCACTAGCCAGACTCATCAAGAAAAAAAGGGAGAAGACTCAAATCAATAGAATTAGAAATGAAAAAGGAGAGGTAACAACTGACACTGCAGAGATAAAAGAGATCATGAGAGATTACTACAAGCAACTCTATGCCAATAAAATGGACAATCTGGAAGAAATGGACAAATTCTTAGAAATGCACAACCTGCCAAGACTGAATCAGGAAGAAATAGAAAATATGAACAGACCAATCACAAGCACTGAAATTGAAACTGTGATTAAAAATCTTCCAACAAAGAAAAGCCCAGGACCAGATGGCTTCACAGGCGAATTCTATCAAACATTTAGAGAAGAGCTAACACCTATCCTTCTCAAACTCTTCCAAAATATAGCAGAGGGAGGAACACTCCCTAACTCCTTCTACGAGGCCACCATCACCTTGATACCAAAACCAGACAAGGATGTCACAAAGAAAGAAAACTACAGGCCAATATCACTGATGAACATAGATGCAAAAATCCTCAACAAAATACTAGCAAACAGAATCCAACAGCACATTAAAAGGATCATACACCATGATCAAGTGGGGTTTATTCCAGGAATGCAAGGATTCTTCAATATACGCAAATCTATCAATGTGATAAACCATATTAACAAATTGAAAGAGAAAAACCATATGATCATCTCAATAGATGCAGAGAAAGCTTTTGACAAAATTCAACACCCATTTATGATAAAAACCCTGCAGAAAGTAGGCATAGAGGGAACTTTCCTCAACATAATAAAGGCCATATATGACAAGCCCACAGCAAACATCATCCTCAATGGTGAAAAACTGAAAGCATTTCCACTAAGATCAGGAACAAGACAAGGTTGCCCACTCTCACCACTATTATTCAACATTGTTTTGGAAGTTTTAGCCACAGCAATCAGAGAAGAAAAGGAAATAAAAGGAATCCAAATTGGAAAAGAAGAAGTAAAGCTGTCACTGTTTGCAGATGACATGATCCTATACATAGAGAACCCTAAAGATGCTACCAGAAAACTACTAGAGCTAATCAATGAATTTGGTAAAGTGGCAGGATACAAAATTAATGCACAGAAATCTCTGGCATTCCTATATACTAATGATGAAAAATCTGAAAGTGAAATCAAGAAAACACTCCCATTTACCATTGCAACAAAAAGAATAAAATATCTAGGAATAAACCTACCTAAGGAGACAAAAGACCTGTATGCAGAAAATTATAAGACACTGATGAAAGAAATTAAAGATGATATAAATAGATGGAGAGATATACCATGTTCTTGGATTGGAAGAATCAACATTGTGAAAATGACTCTACTACCCAAAGCAATCTATAGATTCAATGCAATCCCTATCAAACTACCACTGGCATTTTTCACAGAACTAGAACAAAAAATTTCACAATTTGTATGGAAACACAAAAGACCCCGAATAGCCAAAGCAATCTTGAGAACGAAAGAAGGAACTGGAGGAATCAGGCTCCCTGACTTCAGACTATACTACAGAGCTACAGTCATCAAGACGGTATGGTACTGGCACAAAAACAGAAAGATAGATCAATGGAACAGGATAGAAAGCCCAGAGATAAACCCATGCACATATGGACACCTTATCTTTGATAAAGGTGGCAGTAATGTATAATGGAGAAAGGACAGCCTCTTCAATAAGTGGTGCTGGGAAAACTGGACAGGTACATGTAAAAGTATGAGATTAGATCACTCCCTAACACCATACACAAAAATAAGCTCAAAATGGATTAAAGACCTAAATGTAAGGCCAGAAACTATCAAACTCTTAGAGGAAAACATAGGCAGAACACTCTATGACATAAATAACAGCAAGATCCTTTCTGACCCACCTCCTAGAGTAATGGAAATAAAAACAAAAATAAACAAATGGGACCTAATGAAACTTCAAAGCTTTTGCACAGCAAAGGAAACCATAAACAAGACCAAAAGACAACCCTCAGAATGGGAGAAAATATTTGCAAATGAAGCAACCGACAAAGGATTCATCTCCAAAATTTACAAGCAGCTCATGCAGCTCAATAACAAGAAAACAAACAACCCAATCCAAAAATGGGCAGAAGACCTAAATAGACATTTCTCCAAAGAAGATATACAGACTGCCAACAAACACATGAAAGAATGCTCAACATCATTAATCATTAGAGAAATGCAAATCAAAACTACAATGAGATATCATCTCACACCAGTCAGAATGGCCATCATCAAAAAATCTAGAAACAATAAATGCTGGAGAGGATGTGGAGAAAAGGGAACACTCTTGCACTGCTGGTGGGAATGTGAATTGGTTCAGCCACTATGGAGAACAGTATGGAGGTTCCTTAAAAAACTACAAATAGAACTACCATATGACCCAGCAATCCCACTACTGGGCATATACCCTGAGAAAACCAAAATTCAAAAAGAGTCATGTACCAAAATGTTCATTGCAGCTCTATTTACAATAGCCCGGAGATGGAAACAACCTAAGTGCCCGTCATCGGATGAATGGATAAAGAAGATGTGGCACATATATACAATGGAATATTACTCAGCCATAAAAAGAAACGAAATTGAGCTATTTGTAATGAGGTGGATAGACCTAGAGTCTGTCATACAGAGTGAAGTAAGTCAGAAAGAAAAAGACAAATACCGTATGCTAACACATATATATGGAATTTAAGAAAAAAATGTCATGAAGAACCTAGGGGTAAAGCAGGAATAAAGACGCAGACCTCTTAGAGAACGGACTTGAGGTTATGGGGAGGGGGAAGGGTGAGCTGTGACAGGGCGAGAGAGAGTCATGGGCATATACACACTAACAAACACAGTAAGGTAGATAGCTAGTGGGAAGCAGCCGCATGGCACAGGGATATTGGCTCGGTGCTTTGTGACAGCCTGGAGGGGTGGGATGGGGAGGGTGGGAGGGAGGGAGACGCAAGAGGGAAGACATATGGGAACATATGTTTATGTATGACTGATTCACTTTGTTATAAAGCAGAAAGTAACACACCATTGTAAAGCAATTATACCCCAATAAAGATGTTAAAAAAAAAAAAAAAAGAAAACCCCAAAGTTAGCAGAAGGGAAGAAATCATGAAGATAAGATCAGAAGAAAATGAAAAAGAAAAGAAGGAAACAATAACAATGATCAATAAAACTAAAAGCGGTTTCCTTGAGAAGATAAACAAAATGGATAAACCATTAGCCAGACTCACCAGGAATAAAAGGGAGAATACTGAAATCAATAGAATTAGAAATGAAAAAGAAGTAACAACTGACATGGCAGATATACAAAGGATCATGAGAGATTACTACAAGCAACTATATGCCAATAAAATGGACAACCTAAAAGAAAAGGACAAATTCTTAGAAATGCACAACCTTCTGAGACTGAACCAGGAAGAATTAGAAAATATGAACAGATCAATCACAAGCACTGAAATTGAAACTGTGATTAAAAATATTCTAACAAACAAAAGCCAAGGACCAGATGGCTTCACAGGTGAATTCTATCAAACATTTAGAGAAGATCTAACACCTATCCTTCTCAAACTCTTCCAAAATATAGCAGAGGGAGGAACACTCCCAAACTCATTCTACGAGGCCACCAACACCCCAATACCAAAACCAGACAAAGTTGTCACAAAGAAAGAAAATTACAGGCCAATATCACTGATGAGCATAGTTTCAAAAATCCTCAACAAAATACTAGCAAACAGAATCCAACAGCACATTAAATGGATCATACACCATGATCATGTGGGGTTTATCCCAGGGATTCAAGGATTGTTCAATTTACACAAATCAATCAATGTGATATACCAAATTGAAGGAGAAAAACCGTATGATCATCTCACTAGATGCAGAGAAAGCTCTCAACAAAATTCAACACCCATTTATGATAAAAACCCTCCAGAAAGTAGGCATAGAGGGAAATTTCCTCAACATAATAAAGGCCATATATGACCAACCCACACCCAACATCATCCTCAACGGTGAAAAACTGAAACCATTTCCACTAAGATCAGGAAGAAGACAAGGTTTACCACTGTCACCACCAGTATTCAACATAGTTTTGGAAGGTTTAGCCCCAGCAATCAGAGAAGAAAAAGAAATGAAAGGAATCCAAATTAGAAAAGAAGAAGTAAAGCTGTCACTGTTTGCAGATGACATGATCCTATACATAGAGAATCCTAAAGATGCTACCAGAAAACTACTAGTGCTATTCAATGCATTTGGTAAAGTAGCAGGATACAAAATTAATGCACAGAAATCTCTTGCATTCCTATACACTAATGATGAAAAATCTGAAAGTGAAATCAAGAAAACACTCCCCTTTACCACTGAAACAAAAAGAATAGAATATGCAGGAATAAACCTACCTAACGAGACAAAAGACATGTATGCAGAAAATTATAAGACACTGATGAAAGAAATTAAAGATGATACACATAGATGGAGAGATATACCATGTTATTGGATTGGAAGAATCAACATTGTGAAACTGACTCTACTACCCAAAGCAATCTACAGATTCAATGCAGTCCCTATCAAACTACCACTGGCATTTTTCACAGAACTAGAACAAAACATTTCACAATTTGTGTGGAAAAACAAAACACCCTGAATAGCCAAAGCAATCTTGCTAAAGAAAAACGGAGCTGGAGGAATCAGGCTCCCTGAGTTCACACTATACTACAAAGCTACCGTAATCAAGCCAGTGTGGTACTGGCACAAAAACAGAAATATAGGTCAATGGAACAGGATAGAAAGCCCTGAGGTAAACCCATGCACATATGGTCACCTTATCTTTGATAAAGGAGACAAGAATATACAGTGGAGAAAAGACAGCCTCTTCAATAAGTGGTGCTGGGAAAACTGGACAGCTACATGTAAAAGAATGAAATTAGAACACTCCCTAACACTGTACACAAAAATAAAGTGAAAATGGATTAAAGACCTAAATATAAGGCCAGACACTATCATACTCTTAGAGGAAAACCTAGGCAGAACACTCTATGACATAAATCACAGCAAGATCCTTTTTGACCCACCTCCTAGAGAAATGGAAATAAAACCAAAAATATACAAATGGGACCTAATGAAGCTTAAAAGCTTTTGCACAGCAAAGGAAACCATAAACAAGCCGAAAAGACAACCCTCAGAATGGGAGAAAATATTAGCAAATGAAGCAACTGACAAAGGATTAATCTCCAAAATTTACAAGCAGCTCAATATCAAAAAAACAGCAACCCAATCCGGAAATGGGCAGAAGACCTAAATAGGCATTTCTCCAAAGAAGATATAAAGATTGCCAACAAGCACATGAAAGAATGCTCAACATCATTAATCATTAGAGAAATGCAAATCAAAACTACAGTGAGATATCTTCTCACACCATTCAGAACGGCCATCATCAAAAAATCTAGAAACAATAAATGCTGGAGAGGGTGTGGAGAAAAGGGAACCCTCTTGCACTGCTGGTGGGAATATGAATTGGTACAGCCACTATGGAGAACAGTATGGAGGTTCCTTAGAAAACTACAAATAGAACTACCATATTACCCAGCAAACCCACTACTGGGCATATACCCTGAGAAAACCATAATTCAAAAAGAGTCATGTACCAAAATGTTCATTGCAGCTCCGTTTACAATAGCCAGGACATTGAAGCAACCTAAGTGTCCATCAACAGATGAATGGATAAAGAAGATGTGGCACATATATACAATGGAACATTACTCAGCCATAAAAAGTAACGAAATTGAGTTATTTGTAGCGAGGTGGATGGACCTAGAGTCTGTCATACAGAGTGAAGTATGTCAGAGAGAGAAAAGCAAGTACCTTATGGTAACACATATATATGGAATCTAAAAAAAAAAAAAAACAAAAAAAAAGATCATGAAGAACCTATGGGTAAGATGGGAATAAAGATGCAGATCTACTAGAGATTGGACTTGAGGATACAGTGGGGGGGAGTGGTAAGCTGGGACAGGCTGAGGGGGTAGCATGGACACATATACACTACCAGGTGTGAAGTGGATAGCTAGTGGGAAGGAGCCGCGTGGCACAGGGCGATCAGCTCAGTGCTTTGTGGCCGCCTGCAGGGGTGGGATGGGGAGTTTGGGAGGGAGGGAGACGCAGAAGGGAAGGGATATGGTGACATATGTATATGTATGACTGATTTACTTTGTTATACAGCAGAAAGTAACACACCATTGTAAAGGAACTGTACTCCAATAAAGATGTTTAAAAAAAAAAATAGGCATGGTCGTTAGAAGTCTCTGCAAAAGGAACATGTCACTTGGGAGCAGATGGGCAACTTACTGGCACATCTCAATGAATAATTTAACAGTTTGACTAATTGCCGCTTTGAAAACCACAGTTCTGATCCAGAGATGGGAACAGAGGACATTGTATTGGGGGTAGTAACATGACAAATCAGTGATGGTGTGGAGAGCAATGGGCGGTGGGCTTGGAAGGGGAAGCCCATAATGATGGAGTGCTGACAGGTTAGATGCCCATGAAATGAATTAGAGCCACAGGGAAATAAAATGGTTATATTTATGTCTGATAAAGAAGCCAGAGGCTTCTTTGTTGTTGTTGTGTTAGTTTCAGGTGTACGGCAAAGTGATTCAGTTATACATATACATGTAGCTATTCTTTTTCAAATTCTTTCTCAGATTCTTTTCCCATTTAGGTTATTACAGATATTGAGCAGAGCTCCCAGTGAAGCCAGAGGCTTCTTGGAAGGACTTCAGTTTCCGTGATAACAAAGGAGGATGACTTGGTGACTTACATGATCCATTCTAGTCAGAGCCTGTGGATCAAACTGAAGCATTGGCTCCCAACCCCGGAGTCTTTTATTTAGTAGCTATGAATGGAAATCAATAACAGATTTTTAAGGTCTTTAGGAGATTCTGATACATGACCAGGCTTGGCAACCACTGTTTTAGAAGGAAGTAATTGCAAAAATGACCTGAATTCTGTCTAGGCTATATTATCCCACAGTTTTGGGGAAAAAAAAGAGTTATATAATAGATAAACAATTTACAGATAATTTCTATTTTTAAATCTGTGATATTAAGCATAAAATTCCCTTCCCTTTTCAAGACAAAGCGAACCTTTAAGACTGTGTAGTTGAACAAGCACCCAGTGGATCTATTGCTGTTTGGTGATAGAACACTCAAATATTCAGTGTTTTTATTTCCTTATTTTTTTGCTTGTTTGTTTCTTTTGGCTGTTGATGGTAAGATTTTTTTTTAATTTTTGGCTTGTTTGCTTAAGAGGGGAAAAGACCAGTTTTGAAAAGTTAGTCCTCTATCCCTTGAGTTAGAGGGAATAGCAAACATTATATGTGTTCGTATAAATGGATTAAGCCTCAGATGGAAAATACAAGTAAAAAATATTGACAGGCTCTAGTCACAATAGCTAAGAGGTGGAAGCAGCCCACGTGTTCATCTGTGGATGAATGGATAAGCAAAACATGGTATATGTACACAATGGAACAGTATGCAGCCTTAAAAAAGGAGATCCTGACACATGCTACAACATGGGTAAAGCTTGAGAACATCATGCTAAGTGAAATAAGCCAGTCACAAAAAGACAAATGCTGAATGATTCCACTTATATGAACTATCTAAAAGTAGTCAAATTAATAGAAACAGAAAGTATAATGGTGGCTACCAGGTGCTGGGGGGAGGGGGAAAGGGGAGTTATTTTTTAACAGGTAGAGTTTCAGATTTGCAAGATGAAAAAGTTCTGGAGATCTGTTTCACAACCACATGATTATACTTAACACTAGGGAACTGTACACTTAAAAATGGTTAAGTTGGTAAACGTTATGTTATGTGTTTTGTTTTGTTTTTTTACCACAGTTTAAAAAATAACATTAGCAGTCTCTCACAACCCATCAAGCGATACAGGACTTTCTTTTCCAAGCATGTGAGAATTTTGAACTCTGGCATACATTTGTTCTGAGCTTCCAATAAGTTGTTTTAAAATTGTCTTCAGACATCCTGTAAGTTATTAAGCTTATAAATTCTTCAGTTTTTTCCTTGACGTCCACAGCTTTTCCATGGTTCCCCTTTCCAAATATTGAATGCACAATGGATTTATTTCTTTACTTTTCTATTCTGAATTTCATTGTGTCATGATCACTGTGAAATAGGAAGTACCTGTGGGAAATGCAAACTTCCTGCTTTTCCTTACTTTAATCCCAGATAGCCTACTTCTAGCTCCTATGCAGCAAAATAACACTTCTGTATTCTTGGCACTTACATTTTCCAAGTAATCATGATGCTATCACCCTGCCCCTGTTTATCCCCCTGCTGGTGCTTATTCAAACTCATGTCCACTTCAATTATCTTTATAAGAAGTCTCTGTAATCCATCTCTTATTTAATCATGGCATTGCACTTTTCAGAACTCTCTCCAATTTGTTCTGCCTTTTTGGACCTGAAGATCCCTGAGCAATTTATTTGCTCTTCCAGGGGTGGAAGTGGGTTCTGTAAAAGTATCCAGAAATTCATTTCTGAGTGAGAAAATTTTCTTTCGCATAAGGAAACTTTGATGATTGTATAGTCCAAAGGATGCTCATCTTTTGAAATATAAGCATAAGAAAAGTTGTGGACCCTCCATAATAGCATTTTGGACTTTAGCTGTCTGTTAAATGAGAAAATGCACAGTGACCAAAAAATCTCCTCTGAATTCAGTAACAATGTCTTATCAATAACAACATCTAGACACATTTGAAGAATAGGAATATACATATGGGAGAGGTGTATCATTTATTCAATCTCCACACCACATTTATTGGACATACAACTCTAGACAACTTCTCCAACACCATCCCACCCACCACCCTCCAAGAGCTCTACAATCCAAAGTCTAGGAGAACCATTGTATAGACCAGTCTCTGATTCCAGGTAAATTTCACGGAAGTTACTCCAGAGAGAGAGTTATATGATCTCTCCTAAACACCTCCAGCAAAGGGGATTCCACAGGCTTGCACTTCCATTCCACAAGCTAATGTGGCAGCACTTAATAATTCCTTTGTTTTAGGCTCCCTACTAGCCTCAGGCATCAGTGTCAGCGAAAGGCAGTAACTCGGGGCAGTTTTTCGTTTCTCCAAGCCTGTGCTTCTCCCCAAGTTGATATATGCAGTCATTTCAGGGGATGGCTTATATGCCTCACCTTCATGTTGCAGAGGTGAACAACAGGGAGCCAGTTACAGGGATAAGGATCTAGAGAGCCCAGGTCTCACATCAAATACATCAAATGCATCCAATGCTATATCTGGAAAAGATGACAGCTGTATTTCAAAAAGATACATGAATCCCAATGTTCATAGCAACACTATTGACAATAGCCAAGAAGTGGAAGCAACCTAAATGTCCGTCGACAGATGAATGGATAAAGAAGATGTGCTATATATATATATATATATATATATATATATATATATATATACAATGGACTACTCAGCCATTAAAATGAATGAAATAATGCCATTTGCAGCAACATGGATAGACCTAGAGATTATCATACTAAGTGAAGTAAGTCAGGCAGAAAAAGACAAATATGATAACACTTATATGTGGAATCTAAAAACTGTTACAAGTGAATTTCTTATTTCAAAACAGAAACAGACTCACAGACATAGAAAACAAACTTATGGTTACAAAAGGGGAAGGGGGGGAGAGACAAATTGGGAGTATGGGATTAACAGATACACACCACTATATATAAAATAGATAAACAACAAGGATTTACTGTATAGCACAGGGAACTATATTCAATATCTTGTAATAAGCTATAAAGGAAAAAGAATCAAAAAGAATATATATATATGTATGTATAACTGAAACACTTTGCTGTACACCTGAAACTAACACAATATTGTAAATCAACTATACTTTGATTTAAAAAAATGCATCAAATGCTGTTTATTGTCATTTCATGTGTTGATCTTGGACAAGTTACTTAAGCTCCCTGAGTTTCTACAGCTTTGTTTGGTAAATGGAGGCAAAAGCAGTGGACAGGCCACTGTGGGGCTTAGATAATTAAGCTTCTGGCTCTGGGGAGTTTTCCGGCAGTCCAGTGGTTAGGACTACTCGCTTTCACTGCTTCGGGCCCGGGTTCGATCTTTGGTCAGGGAACTAAGATCCCACAAGCTGCGCAGTGTGGCAAAAAAAAAAAAAAAAAGGATTCTGGCTCTGGACTTCTGTTTTCTAAAGGCTGCAAAGCTGATGAATACCTGCCCTCCTCTTTGAAATCATTCATAAAGTTGTTAAAGAAAGTGTGCTTAATGGTGACCCCTTGGTGGAGAGCTACACCCAGACTAGAACCAAAGTGTATAGCTATTAACTATGCTTAGAGTCTTTGTAGAATCTTGGAATTCACAGGGATCTCCTTTATTTAAGTATTTTGGTTTAAAAAATATTGTATTATTAATATTTTTTTACTTTTTGGTGAAAGAAAATGTAGCCAGAAATGTAGTATCCGGAAAATAGCACTGGACAAAAATCAGATGATAGCTGGTACTGGCTGACTTTATGACCTTAGATACATTCTTACATTGTCTGTGCCTCAGTTTCTTCACCTTTAAAATGAGGTGTTGGAGTAGCTGATCAACAAGGGCTCTCGCAGCTCTGCTTTCTCAAATTCTGTGCTCAGATCACATTGCAGTCAACTGAGACTAATGGCATTATTTTAGAAAACACGTATTTAAGATATAATTTGTGGTAAAAATGATACAATCATATTAGGCTAGTAATTCTCCAAACAGCTATTTAGCACTTATTTCACTATGTAGACTTACCATCTATAAACTAATGATTTGCAAGGTAATAAATACTGGAAATCTGAGTCAAGACCTTGGTTTCTAACATCACTCTGCACGTAAGGGAACTAGGACAACAGAGAGAAATGACTGAATCCAGGTTGATGACAGAGAAGGTACAGATAAACCTTGGACATCTTGTCATATCAGAAAGCAATGAAGTGCTCAAAAAATAATGGAGACGTGTCACAAGGACACAGGAGCTGTCTTGGAGGAGCTCCCATTGGCCAAATCTGGGACAATTTCAGCATGATGATAATTAAGTAATAACTATAAATCGTTGTGGAAAAAGTAGGAAATCATAAAGTCCTATCAATAATAAATAACCAGGGAGAAGGGATAGCTCTTGCCTACAGTTGAATGCTGAATGCTAACTGGTATATGTGAACGAGGTGCTGGATTTGAAAAATCAGTATTTTGTAAGCATCATAATGAAGACTGGATAAAATGAAAATCAATGGATGTTAAATCTAGGTGGAGATTTTGGTGAGGAGCAGGATATTTGCATGGAATTAAAGTGTCTTCCTGGGCTTCCCTGGTGGCGCAGTGGTTGGGAGTCCGCCTGCCAGTGCAGGGAACATGGGTTTGGGCTCTGGTCCAGGAGGATCCCACATGCCGCGAAGTGACAGGGCCCGTGTGCCACAACTACTGAGCCTGTGCTCTAGAGCCCGCGAGCCACAACTACTAAAGCCCGTGCACCTAGAGCCCGTGCTCTGCAACAAGAGAAGCCACCACAATGAGAAACCCGCGCACTGCAACGAAGAGTAGCCCCTGCTTGCCGCAACTAGAGAAAAAGCCCGCGTGCAGCAACGAAGACCCAACGCAGCCAAAAATAAAATAAATAAATAAAATTTTTTAAAAAAGTGTCTTCCTACAGACTGCTTATTAGTTGCAAGGGGAAAAGTAGTAATTATACAGTGAAGAAACTGGACAACAATTAGGCCAGGTGATCAACATTAACATCACTATTGATAGACGGGTGAACATTGTGTGCCTTCAATGCAATGCCCTGAGATCACAACACTGATGTAGTGTTCAAGCCTAGAATGCAGAGCCGGAATCTAATCATGGATCAGACAAACCCCTCCCCACAAAAAAGGAATGTTGAAAATGTCAATGTCATAAAGAATCAAGAAAGCTTGTGGAATGTTCCAGATTAAAGGAGGCTAAAAATCATGACAACTATATGTAATACCTGATCCTAGACTAAATTCTGCACTGGAGGGAAAGAAACGCTATAAAGGATGTTATTAGGTAAACCGAAAGTTGGTGACTCCCCTATAGAAGCATACACTGAAGTATTTAGGGGTGAAGGACGTGATGTATGTAAGACACTTTCAAAGGGTTCAGGAAAAGAATGCATAGGAAGAGAGAGACAGAGAGAGGAGTGAGGGAGGGAGGGAGGGAGAGGGAGGGGGCAAGTAAATGATAAAGCAAATGAAGTAAAATGTTAACAAGAGGTGAAGCTAGATAAAGATTATACATGTATACTCTATGCTATCTGACTTTTGCAACATTTCTGTATGTTTGAAATTATTTCTAAATAAAAAGGTAAAAAAAAACTTTAAGTAGTAAGAGTTTTCTTAGATACAATCCCCAAAATACAATCTATAAAAATATTGGTAAATTGAATTTCATCAAACTTAAAAACTTCTGCTTTTGAAAGACACTGTGAAGAAAGTGAAAAGACAATCCATGTACTAGGAGAAAATAGTTGTAAATCATATGAAAGACTTGTATCCAAATAAAAGACTTGGATCCAGAATGACCTGCAAGATGATAAACACTAGAAATTTTTTTAAAAGCTGAGCCTGGACCTTGGTCTCTAACACCATTCTCCACCTAAAGGAACTAGGGCAATGCAGAGAATGGCAGAAAATACAGCATGTTAGAAGTACAGAAAAGAACTCTCAACACCAAATAATAAAACAAACAAACACCAGAGAAGATATACAGATTGCCAACAAACACATGAAAGAATGCTCAACATCATTAATCATTAGAAAAATGCAAATCAAAACTACAATGAGATATCATCTCACATCGGTCAGAATGGCCATCATCAAAAAATCTAGAAACAATAAATGCTGGAGAGGGTGTGGAGAAAAGGGAACACTCTTGTGCTCTTGGTGGGAATGTAAATTGATACAGCCACTATGGAGAACAGTATGGAGGTTCCTTAAAAAACTAAAAATAGAATTACCATATGACTCAGCAACCCCACTACTGGGCATATACCCTGAGAAAACCATAATTCAAAAAGAGTCATGTACCACAATGCTCATTGCAGCTGTATTTACAATAGCCAGGACATGGAAGCAACCTAAGTGTCCATCATTGGATGAATGGATAAAGAAGATGTGGCACATATATACAATGGAATATTACTCAGCCATAAAAAGAAATGAAATTTAGATATCTGTAGTGCGGTGGGTGGACATAGAGTCTGTCATAGAGGGGTGAAGTAAGTCAGAAAGAGAAAAACAAATACCGTATGCTAACACATATATATGGAATCTAAGAGGAAAAAAAAAAGGTCATGAAGAACTTAGGGGTAAGACAGGAATAAAGACACAGACCCACTAGAGAATGGAGTTGAGGATATGGGGAGGGGGAAGGGTAAGCTGGGACAAAGTGAGATAGTGGCATGGACATATATACACTACCAGACGTAAAATAGATAGCTAGTGGGAAGCAACTGCATAGCACAGGGAGATCAGCTCGGTGCTTTGTGGCCACCTAGAGGGGTGGGATAGGGAGGGTGGGAGAGAGGGAGATGCAAGAGGGAAGAGATATGCGGACATATGTATATGTATAACTGATTCACTTTGTTATAAAGCAGAAACTAACACACCATTGTAAAGCAATTATACTCCAATAAAGGTGTTTTAAAAAACAAACAAACAAACAAGCAAACAAAACTAATGAAAATGGTAAAAATATTTGAATAGGCACATCACCAAAGAAGATACACCCACAGCAAATAAGCACATGAAAAGGTGATGAATCTCAATGATCGTTAGGGAAAGGCAAATTAAAACTACAAGATACCTCTTCACAATCACTAAATTTAAAAAAGCTGACCATACCAAGTGATGCTGAGGATGCAGAGCTGGAATCTTACATACTGGTGGTGGGAACTGAAAACGATACAACCAATTTGGGAAATATTTTGACATTTATTTAAAAAATCAAACCCGAAGTTATCATATGATCTAGCCACTCTACTCTGGTATATACCCAAGAGAAGTTAAAGCATATTTCCACACAAAGACTTGTATAAGAATGTTCATAGCAGTTTTATTTGTATAGCCAAAACTTGGAAACTGCTCAAATACCCATCACCAGGTGAATGGGTAAACAAATTGTGATGGGAAACTACTCAGCAACAAAAAGAAATTAGCTATTGATACATGCAACAACTTAGATAATCTCAAAATATTTATACCTAGTGAAAGAAACCAGACAAATGAAAGCACATACTGCATGATTCCATTTATAGAAAATTCTAGAAAATGGAAACTAATTGGTAGTGACAGAAAGCAGAAGAATGATTGCCCGGAGCAGGAGAAGAATAGGGGAGGGAGGAAGGGGAGAGATTCAAAGGTTCATGAAGAAACTTTGAGGAGCGAACGGTAATGAATATTATCTTGACTGTGGTGTGTACAGATGCCAAAACTTATCAAAATTTACACTCTAATTATGACCAGTTTATTGTGTGTCAATTATATCTCAATAAAGTTGTTTTAAAAAGTGGCTAGCGGGCTTCCCTGGTGGCGCAGTGGTTGAGAGTCCGCCTGCCGATGCAGGGGACACAGGTTCGTGCCCCGGTCCAGGAAGATCCCACATGCCGCGGAGCGGCTGGGCCCGCGAGCCGTGGCCGCTGAGCCTGTGAGTCCGGAGCCTGTGCTCCGCAACGGGAGAGGCCACAACAGTGAGAGGCCCGCGTGCCGGAAAAAAAAAAAAAAAAGTGGCTAGCAGAGTGGCTGGCATGGCTGGCATTCACTACATATAATTTCTCATCTATTTCCTCTAGGAACCGCTACTCCCCATTCTTTACTATCTACTTAGGAGGGGCAAATAACACTAATATTTGTTACAGTAGTTTTTTTCCGGAAATTTAAAGACAAAAATAAAAACAAAAAACATATACACAAAAGCTGAGCATTAATTAATTGTGTTCATAAAAAAGGGATGGCAATTATCTGTTCTCCTAGATTTTCAGATAGATAAATGAAGAAAAGAAGGATAGGCAAATGGACAGATGATAGATTCCCTCTCCTGCTCCAACTCTTCACCCCTCCTCTTCCTCCTTCTCCTCATTCTTCTTCTGGCAACTAGGTTTTGCAAAGATTTAATGTAAACAAGAGCCACCACCTTGGGATAGAACTTTCCAGGTTAATTTACGAGCAAAAAAAAAAAATTCAGATTTCATCTCAGAGCACCAGCAACTCAAAAATTCATGGGAATGTAGGCACATGTGCACAAACAACAACAACAACAAATTGAAAAGGGCTAATTGTTCCTAGTTCTTCTTCACAAAGATGGAGATTCAGGGAGGTAGAAAATTATTCTATCCTTCTTGGGGGATATACTCTTACTTGAAGAGTGGGGTGGGGTTGGGTAGCATGCGTTTGAGGTAGGCGATCAGAAAGGGGTTCCTCCTATAATGGAAGAGAATGTAAAAAAGAAAGAATACATATATAACTGAATCACTTTGTTGTACACCTGAAACTAACACAACATTGTAAATCAACTGTATTTCAATAAAAAATTTTTTAAAAAGAAAGGGGTTCCTCTTCATGCTTTGATTTAAAATGAAAATAATGTCCTTTCTCCCAGACTTGGAAATTATCTTTAAGGCAAATGTATTTATGATGCTCACATTAGGTTTTAGGCTAAATAAAATATTTATTCTTTGAAAATGCTGACTCTCTTCTGAGTAGAAACTGGCATTAGTACTGAGGAAGAGTTCTCTGCACAGGTTCATCAGACACCATTGAGAGGATCCAAAGATAGATTATTGTCAATATTTAGTTTAACCCCTTAGATGGGTCACTGAAGTTGTCCTAGAAATGTATATTAATGAGCAGCAGAATAAAGGTAAAGGATTGAAAGACAAATGAATGAGCAAAAAATTGCAAGAGAAACATTTAATCCAAGTTTTAACTTAATACCATCCAACCAGTGGGGCAAGTACCAATAGGCAGAATGATATATGCCCATTGTGAAGATATTAACTAAAACTATGGTTTAAAATATTTTGGTGTGTTCAAATAATTTAAAGGTTTTGAAAAATAAAATAAAAAGGATAAGCTTTTATGGCTTATATGCTTTCTGGTAAAAGAGATAAGTTTAAAATTTTTTCATATAGTGCAGGTCAGTAAGCCAAACATTTCTCTAAAAATTCCTGTAACTCTTTGGATACTGAATGGAGTTAAGAGGGAATACTATGGCAGCTTAAAATCAGAGAGCCCTAAATGGGTCTACAGTAGACTCACAGAAGGAATCGAGTAAGCTGGCAATTTAGGACATGATACCCTAAAAGAAAAAGTAGGCATTTACAAGGTTTTGATGCTCCACAAGCAGACAAGATTGTTTCTCTGTGTAAACAGCAACACTAGATTTTGGAAAAACTGGCAGGGCTAAGAGGCTATACTGAGTTTAAGACCAAGGTGAGTTTAAGGGGGCTGTAGCTTAGCCAGGGAAGGGAAACCAGTGTAGAATTAGTTCAATATTTGAGACTGAAGAAAACATCAATTTTTACCTACATATTTTGTATCTTAAAATTTGTGTTTACATTTTTATATTTATTCATCTCCTAAAGATAACAGCCATATTGTTATTTTTTGTAGATGGCTTTAAAAAAAAAGAAAAGGAAAAGAAAGGAGCAACATTTGACTGCATTGCATCTTTTAAAATTTGCTTCTCAATTATGTAACCCTGGGGAAAGCTGAACTACAGAGACCTATGCTACACAGACAAGTGCCATTAATAGGGCAGTGACCTAAATGACAGATGTGATACCAAGGAAACTCTAACCCATCTCTAGATCGTTGAGTGTTTCATAAATGTCACCTGATCTAGTAAGGCCTTATCAGAATGAAGATTTTTAATTCATGAAATCCAGTTATGAAAAATGCCTACTTGATCTTAAATGTAATTACACTGGCTTTTAGTTCAGCTTTGTGTCATGCTGTTTCTCCACGAGTGTCAACTAGAAAGAAAACAAAACAAGCAAATAAAGAAATGAAAATAGAAAAAAGGGAGCTAATAAGGTAACCAGGTAATTAATTTTCCATATATCAAGACTTTGGAGGTCTAGCTAGTAAATTTAAAACATCTCCAGGATTCCAAAAGAAATACCCAACACATTCTTTTTCATACGTGCAAAGCCTTTCAGATCCTGTGAGAAAATAAAGGCTCCTTTTAAAAATCAATTTTGAAATTTGAAAATAAAGGCAGAAATGTGATCTTATAATGCAGAAAAGAGGGTTTAAATTTGCTAGATTTTCTTAAACTTCTAAAATGCTCGCCAACTTTTCAAAGGCCAGTGTCCACACCAAGACCCTTGGGGAGTTCCACCACCACCTTCCCCAGGAGATTCCATCCCTATCTTTTCCCCTCATGCCTTTGTCACTACGTGAATATCCATTTTTTCTTTCTCACCCAATCCTTGTTCTGGTATCATCTTCCCTGTTCCCTCCATCCTCCTTTGCCCAACCTCCATTAATTGGCTATAACATAGAACAAGGTTTAAAAACAGATAATATGCGAGCGTAATGTAACCTTTTAATTTAAAAACCAGATGAATAGAAAATTCTATATATTTTCCTCTTGGGGGGAGAAAATGATTACTTTTTACTTATATGACCTTGGATTTTTTTCCCCCTGTGGGTCAATGGTCAGAAGGAAAAGTTCCCCACCCTTGATTTATGTAGCCAGCACTGGGCACTGCAACAAGGGTAGCGGAGTAAGGAACCAGCAGGAGTCCAGGAAAACTTCTGCTCCATTCCCTGTTGTGAAGGTTGTTCCATTATTAAGCTCTTGCTTTCAACACACTTCCTGAGCAATGGAAGAAAAATGTCCTTGCAATGGTTCTGCCGCCCTTACCATGGAACATGGTTCCTGCTTCTCTTGGTGGGAGGGAGTTGGCCCCTCCAGACTATGTAATGCTTTGGAGATATAGGAAGACGGAGCTTTTACTTGTAAAAAAAAAAAAAAAAAAAAAGCTTGTGGGACTGGCTGTGGAATTTCCTATCCAACAACTCTTGCTACCCCTCCTGTTGTTTTCCTGCTCTCCCATCCACCTAATCCTCTGGCTCCCCTACATCCTGTTGCTGTGCTGCCAACAATTCCACAGGCCCTGGGACACTAACATTTACTGAAACATGTGCTTGTCCTCCATGTCCTTGTTTAGGCTTTGAAGGAAGTGTCGCACAGGGCTTTGTAATCAGGAGATGCCCAGTTGAAACTGAACATGTTCACAAACAGCATTCTATATTCAATGTATTTCTTTCTTTCTACAGATGCCTGGCCTCACACTCCCCTTGCACCCCAGCTTCCTTTCTGTCATAAGATCTTATCCAGAGGCTGACTCAGTACTTTGATGTGAGTGTTCTTAGAATTATCTTATACTTTCTAAACTTAGAACATAACCAGTGCACCGCCCCCGCACGCTGCTATTTAACACTTTCGGTGCTCATCAGATGCTGTGAACACAATAAAAAAGCAATATTATCAACAGAAATCTAAGGGTTCAGTCCTCAGAGAATCTTGAGGTTACGGGAGACCTTATTTTGGCTGTTGGGCAATGTTTTTAAGAGGTCTCAGAGGAACAACCATAGGGCAGCCAATGGCCTGTTTAAAATGGCCACAGGCTGAAAGATGCCTCTGCTGTTTCTCTTAGTTTCCAATCCTCAGCTATGATTTTTTTTCGGGGTGGGGGCGCAATCTCCTCATTTTGTATCTTGGCCTCTCCTAGTGACCACTGGATACGGACCCTTTCCAACCTGTCATCTTAGACCATGAACCGTAACTACAACCCGCTCACTCCTGTCCTGTAGAGACCCCGCTGCTCCTGGTTTTGAGGTTGCCTGAGGTGCCAAGGCCAGTGGCTCTTGAAGGGAGTCAGCATTTAAAATACATGTTTCGGGTTTCCCTGGTGGCGCAGTGGTTGAGAGTCCGCCTGCCGATGCAGGGGACACGGGTTCGTGCCCCGGTCCGGGAAGATGCCACATGCCGCGGAGCGGCTGGGCCCGTGAGCCATGGCCGCTGAGCCTGCGCGTCCGGAGCCTGTGCTCCGCAACGGGAGAGGCCACGACAGTGAGAGGCCCGCGTACCACGAAAATTTAAAAAAATAAAATAAAATACATGTTTCCTAGACCCCACCTCCAGAGACTGTGATTTGGTAGGTTCAAGGCAGAGCTCAGGAATCTGCATTTTAACTCATCCTTCAGGTGATCCTGAGAAAGTTAGCCCACACTTTGACAAACAGCTGTCTCTTGACACTGCACTCCTATTTCTCCTCACCTACTCCTCTTCCTCAGTCTTTATAAATTTTTTTTCATACACTCTCTGAAAAATAAGGGTTCCTCAGGAATATAATTCACAACCTGTATAGGGCAGACCTGAAAATCTGCCTTTTTAAACAACACCCCAGGTAATTTGATGCATGTTCTCTACAGACCACATCTTCACAGAGATTGCATAAAATATTTTAAGCAGGGCAATGGTCTGATTATATTTGTATTTTGGGAAAACCGCTCTGGCAGCTGTGTGGAGAGTACAACACAAAACCAAAGTCTGGGCTTTGTCGCTTGTGGCCATGTGCCCCCTGTTTCTCTTTCCCTCCCTCCCCTTCCTAGATGAATGGATTCTGAGAGTCTCTGCCTGCAGCCTTTCTCTTCTCTGTGGATGAGCTAGGCAGACGTATGCCTTCAAATGTTATTTGCCGGGCTTCCCTGGTGGCACAGTGGTTGAGAGTCCGCCTGCCGATGCAGGGGACACGGGTTCGTGCCCCGGTCCGGGAAGATCCCACATGCCGCGGAGCGGCTGGGTCCGTGAGCCATGGCCGCTGAGCCTGCGCGTCCGGAGTCTGTGATCCACAACGGGAGAGGCCACAACAGTGAGAGGCCCGTGTACTGCAAAAAAAAAAAAAAATTATTTGCCTAAGGATGGTTCCAAAATCTCTCTGCTGTCCTTTTTGCCATAGTCTAGCCCCTCATTTCTGGATGCCTCTGCAGTATATGCTAAATGCAGAATATCCCCAAATTCATTCCACATCTTCTCCATAGAAAGTGTTCATCCTGCTGTGTTTGCTCTTTGAGTGGCACCGCCCTTCCAGTTACCCAAAATCCTCTCTCGTTCCTCCATCTCCCTTGGCTTTCACATTCAAGTCTCCTCAATTCTACCTTCTCAAATCTCTGGTATTGATTCCTTTCTATTTGCAATTTTATTGTGCTAGTTCATTCCTGTGTTTCCAAAACTTTCATGACTATTAATTTTCTTCATTCACTGTACTTGTTAGGCTGGCTTTTAAGACATTCTTTTATCTGACATAAATCTGTTCTTCCAACTACATGTCCTACTACTCTGCTTTTATGGAACTTTGATGACAACCTAGTGGGATTACTCATCCTTCACCCACACACACATTGCTCCATCCATAAGACATGCTTCTCTTTATACATTTTGCCTGGATTATCCTTCCCTCTATTACCAACTCATCCTTCCCTGGCTAGCTCAATTGACACATCAACCTAGAACTTTCCCACCCCAGAGCACTGTATCAATGTCTCTTCTCTGGTACTTAACACTTTCCACCATGTGTTGTCAATTATTTACAAACACGGCTTATATGCCATAGAAGACTTTGAGCTCCCTAAGGACAATACTTGTGTCTGATTTTTCTTTTCTTCTTTTTTTATTGTGGTAAAATATACATACGTAAAATTTACCATTTTAAACATTTAAGTGTACAGTTCAGTGGCATTCAGTATATTTGCACTGTTGTGCAGCCATCACCTGTCCTCATCTAGAGAAATCTGTCATCATCCCAGACTGAAACTCTGTACTCATTAAACAGTAATTCCCAATTTCTCCCTCCTGCAGTCCCTAGAAACCACTGTTCTACTCCCTGTCTGTGAATTTAATGATTCTAAGCACTCACATAACTGGAATTATATGATAATTGTCTTTTTGTATCTGGTTTATTTCATTTAGCATAATATCTACAAGGTTCATCCATGTTGTAGCATGTGTCAGAATTTTATTCCTTTTTAAGGCTGAATAATATTTCAGTGTGTGTGTGTGTGTGTGTGTGTGTGTGTGTGTATCACATTTTGTTTATCCATTTATCTGTCCATGGGCTGTGTCTGAATTTTTAACTCCTATGCCCTCAGTACTTAAAGGAACGCCTATGCCCAACAGACACTTGATGCCTGTCGTTTGCATGGCCACTCTTTGGTAAGTCTCTTCCTTTCTCCAAGCTTTACTTTACCTATGAAATGAGGGGTATAGATTACAATGCCTTTAAGGGATGTTTAGCCTGACATTTAGTAATAATGACTGGGATGGCATTGGTTGCTTGAATGCTTCTGGTGAGTGGAAGTAGGAGATAACCTTTCTGCCCCATATTTACTTACATTAGCTATTTTACATTCAGACTCTATTGGTTAGGGTTCCTTGGCTGCAAGCAACAGAAACCAATTCTGGCTAATTTAAGTAGAAAATGGATTTATAGGAGTGATATAAAGTAGCTCATAGTATCAACGGGGAACCAAGTTTTTAAAAAAAAGAACAAATAAGCAGCTTCAGAGATAAGAGTCAGGAACTACTCACTAGTCTTGTTAGGGTGATTACACTAAAATAACCAAGTTTCAGCCATTTTCCTAGCCTTAGGTATTTCTTCTCAAGATTAATATTCTTGGGAGAGTCCAATGGCTTATCTTGGGTTATGTGCCCAACCCTTGGGCAAAGGTACACCAGGACAGCATATCATGGGAAAGAGATCATTCTTCATGAGAAAATCAAGATGCTAGGTAGCCAAAACCCAACATTATATTTTTCATTATAGGGACTGAAGAACCTACTGAAGGAAAAGAATTTAACTTGTGTCCAACTTCTGGGTCTCATGGACTACAACGACCCTAACTGAGGCCGTATTGCACAGAGGAACAAAACAGATTTCCAGAGAGATCTTAAAATGAAAGAATAAGGACTGTATAATGATGAGTAGATCTTCCCAAAGAGCCTGCCTTTAGAGAAGAGGGATGATTCAGGATACCACCCTGACAGAATATGTGTGCCACAGGGGACCATAACTTTGCTGTGGGCAGCCTATCTAGCTGCAATTAATAATGGAGAAAAGATAGTGTTCTCACTTTGCAATATCTAAGGGGAGGTAGTGATCGTGGTGATTTAAAACACAGTTCTAGTCTCAGAGGAGACTGTGGTGGACCTATTTGGAGCCTGCATCTGTGGATTCTAAGTTCTGCTAACTGATGTGGTAAGTGACAACCAGGACTAATTTGTCATCAACTGACAACACTTATGGAAATTCTCAGAAATTTTGGGGTAACTGTCAAAGACTATATTGGTTATATAGTCAAATAAGTGGGATCTGCAGAGTTGGCAAGATTTTGACACTGGTGATACAATCTCAGTACAATCTGGTTGGTGGAATTGGGAAAATAGACAATATTTCAATGAATTTTTGAAGCTATGAAAGCATCCCTCAAACAGGAGGGTTGGATATTGCAGATAGAGTCTGTTAACAGTAAAAATGTAGAGCAAAGTGAGAAAAAGGAAACCACTCTTAGCTCCATTTGTGATGGGACAAAAAATAGCTAATATGTGAGAAGGAACATGCCAATTTTTCTTATAACTGCATGTCACATCCCTATCTGAGATTTTCCTTGTTTATTTATCTATTTGACTAATTGTTTATCTCCCCCTACTACAAGGTAAGCTCCAGAAGAACCTGAATTTTTGTCACTTTTGTTCCCTGCTGCAGATAGCAACACTCAATAAAAATTTGTTCAATGAAAGAATAAGTAACATAGTACATTCCTTGAAAGTTTAAGCAGCATTCAACAAAAATAATTCAAGTATTTGATGGGTGGCCAAAGTATGTCCTTCAAATACAAAGTGGTGAGTTTTGGGGGGCAGGGTTACAGTGAATTCTACAAGTACCATTTTGCATTCATCTGACATTTGTGTAGTTTGTTTGTTTGTTTGTTTGTTTGGTATCTCAGCAACTAATGCTTCATGCAAGTACCACATAACCTGGACTTCAGAGAACTAGGTCCTCTGAAGCATGAATCACGCTAAGCCTGATAAACTTTAATTAAATTTGTGTGCCTCTTGTTTCCACAAGGGCATTTAATGGTTTTTTAGA
Source organism: Orcinus orca (assembly GCF_937001465.1). NCBI lineage: Eukaryota > Metazoa > Chordata > Mammalia > Artiodactyla > Delphinidae > Orcinus > Orcinus orca. The sequence goes on from NC_064580.1 coordinate 114,623,582, forward strand.
ACATTAATAGGAATTAGCCTTGCAGTAAATTTCCTTGTACCTTACATCATAGCGTCTTGCATAGTGTTATACATAGAGAAATCAACAGTAAGTAGTTGTATAATAAATGAAGCAAAGAATTGAATGTACTCTAGAACCAGGTGAACTTAGATTATTGTGCCAAGGTAACTGAAATAAATAAATAACCATGAATCTGATCTAACAGTAGCTCCCATTTTGCTCTGGTAACTGAAGTAGAAGATATTGAGGTTTTTGGAAATATGAGTTATGTGCTCTTCAAGTTTTCTTTCTTTCCTTCCTTCCATCTTCCCTCCCTCTCTCTTTCCTCTCTCCTTTCTCTCTCTCTCCCTTCTCTCTCTTTCTTTTTATTTTTCTTTTAACAGAACAGATGTTCCAGGACTTTGTGAAGGCTGTGCTGGTTTCAGGGTGTTGTGCTGAGGGAAATAGTTTGTGAACATTATTGAATGTTATTCCTTTTAGAATTAAAAATGACAGCAATTACCTTGGAACACTTAATTATTCCATTAAATCATTGGACCAGTTACCTTAAGGGAAAAAAAAAGACAAGCTCATGACTGTGACTAATAACATCAGAATTCTTTACATCAAGAAGAGTATCTGGTACAGATAAAGAGGAGGATGAATCCAATAGGAAAATATTTGAATTATACATTGGCATTCTTATTTTTAGAAAAGAGAAAAATAAGAAATAATTCAATTGGAATGTAAAGTCAAGCACCTGTTGTCTTAATGTTTTTTATGAAAAAATAAAGAGTGATAGAGAATAAGAGCAAAGGTTGGTAAGGCATATCATAGGAACAAAGAAAGTGATAAAAATAATATTTTTCAAAATTAGTGTTAATGAAGAAACTACCACATAGCTATGTTGTTAAATTGATCTTAGAATGGTTTTGCACCAGGAGTGGTTCTAGAGAAACAGAATATAAGGATGAGTTTTCTGAATTGGTTCTAGGGTTCCTGGGATTAATTCTCTAATCTGATTAGATTTAAAGACACTAATGACTATTTCCAGTAGTAGCAAGAACACTGATTGTCCATAGTGTGATCTGGCAATAGAGGTATGCAAAACATCATCATTGGGTACTCCTAATCAACTACTTAGAAGAAGCAAGGAGCTAGGTGACTTTCTGTATAATGCTTTTGAACATTTTTGGAAAACTAACAAGTATAATGATGCTGGTTGGTTGCTCCTAATGTTCCTGGACAAAATGGTGAAAGAAAAGGATGAGCTCAAGGATTCAAATTCTCAGCTCAAATGCTGCATGAATGACCTAAAAGCTTCTATATGTGCCCTGAAGGAGACCCTTGTCTCCCATAGCTGCAGGGCTGAAATTGCTGAAAATCAGAACTTGATCTTGCAACTGGCTGAATTACAGCATAAGTTGAACTCCCAGCCTCCCAGGGTAACTACTGTTAAAGTGAGAGCATTGGTTAGGAAAGAATGAGTTGGGATGAGAACATGTGGAATGATCTTGATGAAGCTGGGTATGTTGAGCCCCTACATTCTGTTGAGTATCTTTTTAATCAGTGGAAGAGGTCTATCCACCGCCAACAGAAGTATCCTCCTCCACCCCAGAAAAGCTGCCTCCCCATTCCGAGTGGCAGGGGCATCCCTACCCACAGTGGTTTGGGTCTTTCCACCTTCACCTGCATCATCTGAGGAGACCTTAATGGCCTCCCCTTGAGGCATTTGTCGTGCAAGGCAATGCTGATTCTCCTCAGGACCCACCCCACCACCCGTCCTTCTTCTAGACGTATAGCTAGACTCAAATCCCAGCAGGCCCCTAAAGGAGAAGTACAATGTGTCACAATGAGGAGATATCTTATACCTGAAAAGGACTACTTGAGTTTTCTAATTTACACAAACAAAAATCCAGGGAACACTTGTGGGAATGGATACTAAGAATATGGTATAATGGGCTTCCCTGGTGGCGCAGTGGTTAGGAATCCGCCTGCCAATGCAGGGGACACGAGTTCGAGCCCTGGTCCGGGAAGATCCCACATGCTGTGCAACTAAGCCCATGTGCCACAGCTACTGAGCCTGCATTCTAGAGCCCATGAGCCACAACTACTGAGCCCATGTGTCTAGAGCCTGTGCTCTACAACAGGGGAGGCCACCGTAGTGAGAAGCCCGCCCACTGCAGCAGAGTAGCCCCTGCTCACCTCAGCTGGAGAGGGTCCGCGTCCAAAAATAAATAAATAAAATTAATAAATTTATTAAAAAAAAAAAGAATATGGTATAATGATTGAACATAAAGTAGGATCAAGCTGAATTTACTGACATGTACTTACTAAAAAGACATTCTACATTTAACATTGCAGCTTGGGGAGTTAGAATGGTCTCAAACAGTTTGGTTGGTAGACTCAATCATGGACTAAAAAATGGCCCATTTTGGGGTGAATTGGAAATGCCCGACATCCCTTGGTTTATTGTAGAGGAAAGGACTCAAAGGTTTAGGAAGATTGAAATGTTACAGTGGAATTTTCATTTAAAACTTTCTCACACGTGCTGGAAGACATACTTTTCATCAATACTGTGAGGAATTAATTTATGAAGGGAACTCAGGCATCCTTGAAGAGCTCTGTGATCAGTTTTCTCAGTCACTGAATTGAGAAACCAAATGCAATGGGAGTACTTGGATCCCAGAGTGTCAGGCAGTTTGGAGGCAACATATACTTTATTTGGGTGTGTTACTCCAGCCATTTACCAAATAACTAAAAAAGTTTTGAATGGGGCTTATAACCAAACAAGGCTCAGCACCAGGTCCAGGCTGCTGTGCAAGTTGCTCCTCCACGTGGGCCACATGATCCGGAAGATCCAAAGGTGCTTGAAGTGTCAGTGCAGATAGGGATGCTGTCTGGAGCCTTTGGTGGCTACCACAGGTGAATTGCCTTGCAGGCCTTTAGGATTTTGAAGCAAGGACCTGCCATTATCCACAGATAATTACTCTCCTTTTCAAAAATAGCTCTTCGCCTATTACTGGGCCTTTGTAGAGACTGAACGCTTAACTATGGGCCACCAAGTTACCATGTGACCTGAGCTGCCCATCATGAACTGGGTGTGATCTGACCCACCAAGCCATAAAGTTGGGCGTGCACAGCAGCATCCATCATCATATGGAAGTGGTATATACAGGATCAGACAGGAGCAGGCCCTGAAGGCACAAGTGAGTTACATGAAAAAGTGGCCCAAATGCTCATGGTCCCTACTCCTGCTACACGGCCTTCTCTCTCTCAGCTGCACCTATGGCCTCATGGGGAGTCCCCTACAATCAGTTGACAGAGAAAGAGAAGACTTGGACCTGGTTTAGAGATGGTGCTGATAAGCAGGCGCTACCCCAAAGTGGATAGCTGTAGCACTACAACTTCTTTCTAGGACGTTTCTGAAGGACAGTGGTGGGAAAAAAATCCTCCCAGTGGGCAGAAGTCCAAGAGATGTACCTGTGTGTTCACTTTGCTTAGAAGGAGAAATGACCAGATGTGCAACTAGATACCTAATCATGGGCCGTATCCAATGGTTTGGCTGGTAGTTCAGAGACTTGGAAGGGTCATGGTTGGAAAATTGGTAACAAAGAAATTTTGGGAAAAGGTATGTAGATAGACCTCTCTGAATGGGCAAAACACTTGAAGATACTTTGTGCCCCGTGTGAATGCTCACCAAAGTGTGACTTCAGGGGAGGAGGATGTTAATAATCAAGTGGATGCCAGTTAGCCTCTTTCCCCAGCCATCCCCATCATCGCCCACTGGACTCATGAACAAATTTGCCACAGTGGCAGGGATAGAGGTTATGCATGGGCTCAGCTGGCTTAAAGATGGAGGGGGCCACAAGGCAAGAAACGTGGGTGGCCTCTGGAAGCTGAGAATGACTCCTGGCCTTTAGCCAACAAGGAAACAGAGACCTGGCTCCTATGACCACTTGGAAATGAATTCTGCCAGCAACCTGGATGAGCCTGGAAATGGATTCTCCTCACAACCTCCAGAAAGAAGCACAGCTCTGCTGACACTTCTTGTCAAATCTGGAGCAGAGAAATGTTAAGCCCGTCTGTATTTCTGACTTACATAAACATGAGTTAATAGATACATGTTGCTTTCAGCTACTACGTGCGTGGCAATTTGTTACACAGCAGTAGAAAACTAGCTGCAGATTTGAAATTTGAAGACTGACTAGGGTTTAGTTGGGTGAACGGTAGAGGGGTGGAGAAGACAGACTTGTTATAGGTACACAGGGCAACATGCACGGTCCTGAGCAGGAGGAAGGATGGAAGGGTGAGGACTGAACGAAAACCAGAGTGACTGGCTCACAGAGAGAGACAGCAGCACAACATGAGGTTGGAGAGAGATGCAGGAGCCAGGTCATGAGGAGCTTTGTGGGTCAAGGTAAGAAGTTTGGTCTTTCTTCTAAAGCAGTGGTCATTCTCAAAATTTTGTCCTCAAAACCCCTTTTTGCTCTTAAAAATTAATGAGAACCCACACCAACTACTACCAAAGTTTTTGTTTATATGAGCTATATCTTTAGATAGTTACTCTATTAGAATTGAAAGCAGGGAAGTGTTTAAAAATATTTACTTACTAATTCATTTTCAGACAATAAACCCATTAACATTTTAAAATGAAAACTAGCTATATTTTCTAAAACAAACCAAAAATAGTGAGAAGAGTGGCATTGCTTTACATTTTTGCACATGTCTTTAATTCTGGCTAAATAAAAGAAAGATGGGTTCTCATCTCTTTTTCTGCATTCATTGTGTTGTGCTATGTTGTTTTGGTTGAATTATTTGAAGAAAATTCAGCTTCACCAAGATATATAGTTGGAAAAGGGAGAGGTATTTAAATAGCCATCTCAGATAACTGTGGATGTTCTTTTTTGATACTAGACCAAAACTCAATGTGTCTCAAAAGTTAGCTGTAATGTGAAATTTGAAGCCATGTCAACAAAATTTGTAAACTCATTTTGAAAAACATACATTGGTATATCTTGCACTTTGAATGAGTCTTTTACCCACTCATAATTTTACAACACACTGCCTTGGTCGTTTGAATTATATTGGTTCAGTGATTTATGCAGAACTTCCAAGTGTTGACATATATTATACAATATTAAAAAATTGCATTCATTGATTTCACTACCAATCTCATCAGAAAAGTCTTATATATTGGGAATCTTTCATATTCACAGTTGCAGATGTAGGTTTTCCAAAATTCTAATTTTCACTTGAAAGAGGGAATTTCATCATGGCCAAAAAATACTGTCTTTTCCTTGAAGTGACAGGCTCACTTATTTCATTTTTGAGAAAATGTCTGCAAAATACCTGAGACTGAATAACCATAGTTTTTTTTTTTTTTTTGCCAGTAGTTCTGTCATGTAAAAATGGCGTTCCATGGGGAAAAGCGGCTAGTTCAGCTCACGATTCAAACAATTATACAGGTGCTTTTCCTCAAGTCTACAACAGAAATGCATTATGCAGTTTTCATTTTATAACATTGAACATATTAAAAAGACATATACTCAAGGGTCAATACTTAATAAAAAGTAATAATATTTACTGACTTATCAAGGACACTATTACATGAAAATGCCTTTGTTCTTTTAAACTGTGAGTGTGTGGTGGTAAAGAATATAATTACTAACTAGTACAGTTTGGTGCCAGTGCCTTGATTTACACCAAGGCACCAGCAGTTTTACTGTCTGTTGCTTTTGCACCATCTGTGAAAATGTCAACAAGTGAAAAAGGCAAATCATCTTTTAGTATTACTATGAATATAGATTTGACCTTGTCAATCCTTGAAAGGATCCTAGGGATGCCCAGGGGTCCACCAACAACTCTTTGAAAACTGTCGTTCACAAAAAAGAACATTGTCTGTGATGGATTTTAAGCCAGGCAGAGACACAATCAGAATTAATTATAGTAGAAAGTCTCAGTTGCCACATCTGTGAAATGAGTATAATAATAGTACTGACTATCCATGGCAATTGTGAAAATTAAATTAAATAATGCAGGAAAATATGCTGAAAATAGTGCCTGGCACGTAACAAGCACTCAATAAATGTCAGCCATTATTATCATCCCTGGTTGAAAGTTCTAAGTCTTATAAGACGGAGAAAGCCTTTTGAAGTAAGTGCATTTTATTCATTGGTGAAATATTAATTGTGCACTTATTATGTGAAGAATCATGTGCAGATGGTTAAATCAAAGTGATAAAGTGTTGTTGTTTCATAGAACTTTGTTTAAGATGATACATGTATCTTATCTGCCTGTTAGGAATACTAACACATACCTAGTAGAATTGTTGTGAAGACTAAATAGGATAAACCTGATCCTAGCTCTAGATATGGCAGAGAAAACTGCTAAATGTACCAACTGCTTTAGTGAATACTAAGAAATTAAGAAGCAAGGCAGTTTCCTGAGGTTCATGGAATATCTAATTCAAATCCATTTTGCTTTCCATTTCTGCATAGTTAAGGATGGGTACATTTTGGCCTGAAGTAGCTGGCAAATGGTTATAGTTCTCCCTTTCTCCTCTGCAGATACAGTGACACCCAGGCTTTGCTAGAAACATCTTCATTGCTCTGTGTTTGACCTCAGAAAAAAAGGCAATGTTCTCAATGTACTGGATAGGAGCAGATGTGAAAATAACATCTGACTCAAATTCTATAGCCCAGAGTTCTTTTAGCGGAATTCTTTTGTTGAAGGTCACATACTCTGGAGTCACAAAACTGCTACTTTGATTTATAAACAAAGATCTAATTAGAGCTTAATATGTAATTCTTCAACTTTATAAAGCCAATGATCTAATAGTACTTGTAATATCCTAGAATTGCTCTTTGCTTTGTAAATTAATTACGGACATCTCATCTTGGGGTATTGTGCAAAGCCGGAAGAACAATATGGAGAAATTGTGAAAGTAACAGAAATAAAGACAATTTCACTTTTGTAGCCATGTTTTGTCCCCAGTCATTCTTCAAGCCTACCACCCACATTATTTTCCATATGAAGTAAATAATCAAGTGAGTCAATCTTCTCCTCCTACTTTTGTTCATTTTCATAGAAACCGTAGATTCCCAGACTCTTATACTAATGCATAGTTCTTCATCTGTGAAAAAAAATGTTTCAATATCTTGAAATTAAGTATGAAAAAAATGTAAGGATTTTTGGGAAGTGTTGGTTTTGTCTGATCTAATATTTCTGTTTAGATTCTCTCTAAAAATCACATTCTGGCTTTTTATAAGTCAGTTGGACATATGCCCGGTGGCATAGGGTGCAGCCTGTACTTTGTGCACTTTTAAAGCAAAAGGAGAGCGAAGCCTTTGGGAATTTCCTTGGCTTGTTTTGTGTGGAGCTGTCAAACTCTGTAACAATCAATCAATCATTCTTTAATTGACAAGGAACCTTGTGTACCACCCATAAAGTCACGTTAGGGAATGATAGTACATAATCTGTATCTGTGTGTGCCTGTTCCACTTAACAGGCCCGGCAAAAACTGCCAGATTCTACCCGTAGGCAGTTTCTGCAAAGAAATAAATGTTTGCAACTCTGTCAGTGAACTTAAGATGTGGACTTTTAACACAGAGAGATCTTCAGTTCATCTAAGCAAACTCTTCATTTTGCAGATGAAAAAAAAAATGAGGCCCATAGATGGGGCTGACTTGCCCAAGGAAACAGAACAAGCTACAAAATAGAGCCAAGACTGGAAGTCCGTTGTTCTCCCAGCTCAGTGCTCATTCACGTATGTAGGCTCCAAGAATGGAGGTCATGACACAATGTGAAAAGTTAAAAGAAGGCAAAATAGTTTTATATCCAGTAACATTCCACAGAAATAGTATTATTCCACAGAAATAAAAGTATTAAGCATTGTTATGGCATATTTGCCAAAAAATAGCCTCAAAAGTGTCAATAAGGAACTTAAGGATAGAGGGAAAATGTCTCTGATAGTTTTCTCTATTTTTTTGGCCATGCCACGCTGCTTGTGGGATCTTAGTTCCCCGACCAGGGATCAAACCCAGGTCCCTGGCAGTGGAAGCATGGAGTCCTAACCACTGGACCACCATGGAATTCCTTCTGATAGTTTTCTTATAAGGGCTGACTAGTTTGGTTATTACTCTTAGGTTCAGGTGAATTTTCTGAATCATATAACATGCTAGACTACATTTTTCTAATCTGTCATTGGCACTGAGTTCTTAGTCTCATTTTCTTGATTACTAGGTAAAGAAAAAAATAAACCTTGAAAAATAATAAAAATTACGTGGCCAAATGATTTGCAATTTGCTGGTGACTATATTGCTGTTGAGAAATATGATAAAGCCACACTGCTGGGTATTTTCCCAGAATGAGGTTTCATAGAGTTTGGGCACATCAAAAATTATACATTGATTTATATATTGTCAGTTTAATTCAATGTCATATTCTGTAGCTGATGATATGGTAGCCTGTGGGTTGGTGAAAAATCTTGAAGTATAATAACATGAAAAATCTTTGCACACAGATTCTGAGTGTGCTATAATGTGTCTGCCTGCAAACAGAATTTTCAATAACATTGAAGTGACTTGCCAAAAACAATTTTAATATGAGTGTGATCTAATCTAAACCTGAACTTCTGCACAAAAGGTTAGATTTCTATTTGTATGTATATGAATGTTAGAAGAGGTACAAAATATTACCTGTAAATTACAAAGTTTGTTTTTATTTGGGAGGGAAATTACCATTGGACTTATATGTAAGAGCTGAGTTATAGTCCAAACACATCAGAATACTGGTATCCTTTTTTTTAAAAAAGTAATCCTTTCCTTTTGATCGGCATACAGAGAAAGTATAAGATGAAGGTGGAGGAAAAGGAAGAATTTTTCAATAAATGATACTAGAGCAAATGGCTAGTCATCGGGGGGGAAATTAAATCCTATCTGATGCCTTAAATCAAAATAAATTCCACATAATTTAAAGATTTAAATGTAAAAGAAAAATGAAACACTAAAGTAAAAGAAATATTAAAAGTGCTTGAAGAACCTATAGATGAATATTTTTAAAACTTTGTAGTGGAGAATGCTTTTCCAAAGATGACATAAAAAGCAGAGGCCATAAAAGGTTGACAGATGTGAATACATGAATGAAAAACGTTTATATATAGTAAGAACAGCATAGTCAAGGTAAGTATCAAACTGAGGGAAAATAATTGTTACATATAACAAAGGGTTATTAGATATAATATACAAAAAGCTCTAACAGGTAATTGATAAATGCATATCCCAATAGAAGGTAGGAAAACAATGTAAATAGCAATTCAGAAAAGAAGATATGTAAATGTCCATGTCATACATGAAAAAACAATCTCACTAGTAATTATGGACTTGGAAAAAAAAAGTGAGACTATTTTTTTTTTGGCCTGTCACATAGCAACTTTAGTTTGTTTTTTATTTGAAACACTTGTGTTGGGAAAAAGAGTATATTATATGGGTTCCATTGTCATAGATGTGATCATTGTCATTTTATTTTCCATAAACAGCAAGTTACCAGATTCACTGAAGTCCATTGTTGGGTGTTTGGCAAATTAAAGGCTATGATTATTTGGTCAGGCAACTCTGCCATCTCCTCTGAATCCGTAATATCGTTTAGTGCTGAGTAGGAGATGTTTTCAGTCTGGATCTTCAGGTGGCATGAGCTCTGCCTGCCCACGGAGTGATATGCTCTTTGGGGAATGGAGATCAGGCATGGAATGGTGAAATTTCTCCCACTAGTTTTTGGACAGACTGACATTAATGGTTCTACAATTAACACTTGATACTTAAACACAGTTGGAATGTAATCAGTCTCCTCATAAATCAGCAAACCCTGTGATATGACACATAGTCCAGGCTAAATCCTAGTGATCTTTTTTCTTTCAAATTTTATTGTTTGATTTTTTTTCAGACATACAAAAAGGTTGAAAGAATAGCACCATGAACAGTCAAATAGCTACCATGTCAACTGAACAATGAAACCACCATATTTTAAACACATTTTGGAGACCTGTTTCTAAACATCTTCCTAGATCTAAAGGCATACAAATATGCATTTACAAGAATGAGGTCATACTTTACATGTTATTCTGCAGTGCTTTTTGAATTTTTTACTTAAAAATATATTACAAATATCTTTTCAAATTTCACTAAATATTCTTCCACAACATCATGTTTAATGGTCCCTTAGTATCTGTTGTATGGATCAGTTATAATTTTCATAACCAATTCCTTATGGTTGTACATTGGTGTTGTTTCTAATTCTTCATTATTATGAAAAAAGAGATCAATGAAATTCATGTGTCTTTTTGCCTTTGGGTGAAAATTTCCTGGGGTAAATTCCTAGACTGAGGATTGAGAGCCAAAGGACATGTGCATTTTATATTTTGCTTAGTCTACTTTTGAGGCAAGATTAGCGGCAGACAGCTTTAAAAGTCTACTTTAGAGATTTGATGACGTCATTTACATGCTACCATTGAGGAATTCGTAGTTCCTTGGAAATAAAATATACCAATACCTGAAGCATACCTATTTTGATACCAAATAATTGTTGGCTACTTGAGCTAAACCATATCCTTACAATGTACCACATAGGGGCTTCCCAGGGGCTTCCCTGGTGGCACAGTGGTTGAGAGTCCACCTGCCGATGCAGGGGTCACGGGTTCGTGCCCCGGTCCGGGAAGATCCCACATGCCGCGGAGCGGCTGGGCCCGTGAGCCATGGCCACTGAGCCTGCGCGTCCGGAGCCTGTGCTCCGCAACGGGAGAGGCCACAACAGTGAGAGGCCCGCGTACGGCAAAACAAACAAACAAACAAAACCACATAGCCTCCTGATTTCTTAAAAAGACTATGCTCAACATAGTTTAATCAATATTACTTTTTTAAACGAAGATTCAAGTCATGGTGTGTTTTTCTGGACTATTTGCTCCCACACTAAATGGCCCCGGATTCTCCTATCTTCCTTACATTATCAGATCCTGGTGTGTGGGATACAACATCCCGCTCTTTTCTGCCTCCTTCTGCTCCTCTTCCCACGTCAATAATCTAATAAGAACTGAGGAACAAAAACAATAATTAAACTTATTAAGCCACAATTTATATCCAATTCTAAGTCAATAGACTCCGACCTGAAGCTACTTTCACTCCAGTGTTGCACATCGCTTCTCAGAATCCTTTGACACTGACTTCCCAATTGACATCTTTGTACAGTTGTTGAGATTGGTAAGAATTGACCTGAAGATAATCAAAGTGTTTCCATCACAATGCAGTAAGTTCTTTTTAAAAATTTTTTATTGGAGTATAGTTGCTTTACAATGTTGTGTTAGTTTCTGCTGTACAGCAAAGTGAATCAGCTATACGTATGCGTATATCCCCTCTTTCCTGGATTTCCTTCCCATTTAGGTCACTGCAGAGCATTGAGCAGAGTTCCCTGTGCTACACAGTAGGTTCTCATAGTTATCTATTTTATACATAGTATCAATAGTGTATATACGTCAATCTCCACAATGCAGTAAGTTCTTATCAACGTAAAATACTTTCAGTTAAGGCCAAGTCTACATAAGTTTATATTATTTGTTTTGACTCAACTTTGTCCCCCAGCCTAGCCTCTCCAACAAAAGGAAGAAAATATTAGAGGCAGAAATGTCCACTGCTGACCAGGTTTCATTAAACTTTTTCTTCCCAGTAATTGTTTCCAATTATGCATTAAACAGGAAGTCCTATACTTTTATTCTGTAAAGTGATGGTTTTGTCACTAAAATTAGCCTATAAACATAGTGTGCCAGGCACATTTTATGGGAGAAAAAAAAATGATGCCCATATAGCAAGAAATTATCTGCTAAATTCACTCACACTCAAGCATGAGCTGGGTCTACATAATCAAAGTGAAATGGAGAATTTAAGTAATTTGAGATAATTCAGACCAGAAAAATCTACCCCAAAACCTTTCACCTAATTGCATCAATTATCTAATTGAAGCAGACCTTGGAGAATTGGGGCTTGAATTATTCTGATAATGGATTTAATTTTCATTTAGTTGTGTGTATGAAAATACACCCACATACACTCTACCTTGAAGCTTTCTATTTAGTGACAAGCTAATGCAGCCTTCATTACTGCAACTGACACAATATTTCACTTGTCATTTCCTCACATTGGCATATCCTGACCATAAGATCTCATTGGCATGGTTATAATACAGCTCTAGGGGGAAAGTTTCAATTTTCTACAACTTGAATTATGTAACTGGATATTGTTTTAGGAGGTGAGGAATGGAGAATTCGTACACTTCTGATATAGACTCAAATTTTTTCTATTTTCCTATTTTTGCTTTTTACAAAATGATTTCTTACTTTTCTTGTATATCTGACATTTTGCTGGAGAAGCTGGAAAACCTTCGTTGGAGAGAAGAGGGCCAGGGGAGAGTTTCACTGCTCAGTTCTGCTAATTCAATAAGAAAGTATTGATATACTGTGCTCATACAGAGCTCAAAAGATTCCACACATTATCAAATATACAGCTCCCCACATTAATTAAACCCTCTGAACTGGCAGTAGGGGCCCACTAGTTAGTCCCTCTGCTCTTGAAAGCAAACCATCCTCTTTCTGCTTCTCTGCTCAATCACTACTAACATGGAGTAGTTCAGAAGCATCAAGTATTTGCCTATTCAGACTTTGCCACTAATGGATACCTAAAGACTATTCAATCCAAGCCAGTATCACAAACAAAAACTTATAAGTACAGACTATTGTAGGAGTTATTTCATTCAACAAACATTTAGTGGCACTGCGATGGGCCCCGGAGATACAAGATAAGTACAGTCCCCACCCTCCAAAAGTCTTCAGCGTAGTCAAGGAGGAGACAAATAAACTGACAAATTTCAATCTAAACTGAGAGTGTTCCAGGAGGGTAACTGATCACAGGGTACTGGGGGAACACACAGAGGGGCCTCTGACCAAGGCTTGCCCTGGGGGTCAGAGAAAGCATTCCAGGCTATAGTCAAGTTTCAGTTTTAGGGTAATAGGACACTATTCAAGAGTTATAAGGTAGGAAATGAAGTTATGAGATCACTCTGGCTGTGTGCCAAAGAAATTGGTGGGGAATGGGAAGGATGGAAATAGGAAATGCAGGAGGACCAACTATCAGGGTGTCACAGTGGTTCAGGTAAGAAAGGATGCAGTGAAAGATGGAGATTAAGTGAAGAGTTGAAAAAGATATTAGGAGAGAGAATCAAAAGGATTTGGTGATTAACTGGACGTGTGGGGTGTGAAGGAGGAGAGGGAGAGATGTTCAACAAGTCTCCTTCATTTCTGGCTGGGGCAGCTGGGCGAGTGATGACACCATTCATTGAGCCAGGAAATGCAGACAGGAAGAGGAGCAGGTTTGGTGTAGGGGAAAGATGATGAGGTCAGTTTTGAACCTGTAGAGTTTGAGGTGAGGTGTCAATAGGATTTTCAAGTGGGGATCCAGTAGGCGGTGGGCAGTTGGCAATATGGGTTTAGACTCAGGTAGGAGCTCTGAGCTGGAGGCACTGAGGTGGGATTCCTCAGTATATAGCTGGTAACTGAAGCTATGGGAAAAATTAACATGTCCTAGAGGAGAGTGTATAGAGTTCAAAGAGACAAGAACCCAGGATAGAAACAGCAAGAATTCCATTACATAAAGAATAGGTAGAGGAAGAGGGGCCACCATAAGACAAGAGTAGCCAGGGGAGTAGGAGAAAAAACTGGATATTAGAGTCAGATAGACCTGGGTTTGTTCCCCTGCTCTAGTTACTTGTGTCCTTATGCAAATTACTTAGCTTTTCCAGCTTCATTTTCTTAATCTTTATTGAATTAAAATTAGTAACATCTACTTCCATGTTGTTAGGACTAAAGAAATAAACACAAGCAAAAAGAAAGCTCATGACATAATAAATCACAGTCAATCATAAAGGAAAGAATCATTTTACCTATAGATTTATTCTGGGAATGATGGAAGCAAATGCAGATTTCTGTTTGTTTTTTAAGATTATTCAATGACATATTACTTATTAATAGCAAAATCTTTCGTATGATCTTGAACTAATACAAAGTGTTAGATGTCAATTAAGATACACAAGAATAAGAGATTTTATCCCATACCAGACTTAACTATTTTGAAAGCTACAGGCTATTTAAACAATAGAAGTAAATGTACTGGCAAAACCTAGAGAAGCATGGGATCAGCAACCCTTTGGTGTAAGTGAAGAATTTTTCTTTAGTATAAATAATTGCCTATTCTGATTTATCAATTTCATAAATTCAAATTTTATTACAACAGATTTTCTTAAATCAGGGCCCACATCTGGTTATATTTACAGCCATTGTTAAAGTACATGAGCAAGAGTATTATCGATGCCATCTTTTTATTATCACTCTTAGATGGATTTGTGGTAAAATGGATGTTTAAATTAATTACTCTAAACACAGATGTAAAGTTATTGAATATTCCCATTTTTTTTCACAGAACCTTCTCTCTTTCACTTTGCTAACAGCATTTACAAATTTAGCTCATCATGATTGAACCCTTAAAAGTTAGCTAGAACTCTCAACATCTATAGCAACATCCAGGCTGCAATGTCATTAGTATTTTCAGACTTGCAGTTGGTCACATTGGCTAATGTTTGACAAAAGGCAGAACATGAATGCAGCTGGGTTCCTGGGAGCCATTCATGGATGTGGCCAATCAGAGTGTACCTGCAGGCCTCTGATCAGGATACACTGACCACTCTTTGGCAGTCTCGTGCAGTGAAAGAACATTTACGGTGTCAAGTGAGGAGCAATTGGATGTGCATGTGACAGAACAAACGGTAATAAAATCTACAGCAACCAACTGCAATCCTGAAATCTGAAGGGTTGTTTTCCATTTGAGAAAGTAGGAGAGGAAGAACTGTGAGAAAAAAGGACTCCTTCATATAAAGGACAAGGACAATACTGGACCACCCACCTATCCACTCCACTCTCAGGTGATTTCTATGATCTAAAATTACAACAATGTTATTCACGTTAACTTCTGTGTATTGAACATGCAATATGAGCCAGGCCTAGAGCTACAAGGATGAATACAGCAGTTCCTGGCCTCTAGGAACTCATAGTTCGGTGAGGGTGACAGGCACATTAATGAGTAATTACCCAACAATGGAATTAGGGCTTTAATAGATGTGTGAACAAAGTGCTGTGTTGGAGCCAGAAAGTACAGGGACTTAACTGCATCACAAAGGGTTTGTACTTTGTCCAGTAGAGAGTCCTTGACGCTTTGTGAGCAGGGAAGTGACATGGACAAATAAATGTTTAATTTAAAAAATCTGGTGGCTTAGTGTAGTAAGAACAAGGATATGGGAGAAATTATAGGAAAGAAAATACTTAGGAGACTAATTAATTCTGACATATTACAAGAAGGATTTGAATTAAAAGAGTAATGGTAGTAACTGAAATAAAAGAACATATAGAGGTGTCTGTTATTTCAATGGAAGAATTGGAATCAACAGGGCTTGGTGGTTGAGGAGTTGGGAAGGACAAGGCAAGAATGGTTTTGTGTCTACGTAACTGACAGTGTGGTGGTGCCATTGATAGAAATGGAAACTTTATGACAGGAGAATACTGTGAAGGAAAGAGGCTATGGTGTGTTTTCAACATGCATGTTTTGGGCAGCAATTGAGCATCTCAGTAGAAATGTTCAGCATACAGCTGGACACATAGGCTTGAGCACAGAAAGGAGGACAGGTGTAAGGAGGAATTATAAGTGTTCCACAACTAGAAGACAGCTGAGGGGGTAGGAATGCATATATACTTTGAGAAAGTGAGTGGAACAAGAGAAAAATGAAGAGCCATAGGACATAACTTTGAGGAATGCTGATACTTGTGGGGTAAGAGTAAGAAAAGCAGATAGGGAAGAGTATAGGAAAATTCCAGATATGTTTTCCCAAAAAACACAAAGGAGAGACATTCCGTGTTAATCCTATGGTGAAGTCACAGAGGAGGATGGAATTAGAAGAAAAGGCTATGGTTTCCAGATTTTAGATATCACTGGATATCTTTGAAAAAACTTGTTGAGTATTGCAGGAGGAAGCCAAAGTGCATGGATTCAAGGGAGAATAGATGGTGAAAAGTAAAGACAGCAGAGATAGAGCCCACTCCCTTTCACCAAATGAGCCTTTTCACCAAGCTTCCGTCCAGTCCGGTGGAAGTACCACTCCATAATGGAGCATTTGCCAATGATTCAATCTAGGGTTTTGACCATGAACTGAAGAAAATGTAATACTCTGTTGGGGGAGCAGCATCAATATCTTTGAGATATAAGGAAAGGCCTTGGAGGATGGACAGAGAGAGAGAATGCATTGAAAACTCATACTGTATTGCTTCTATCTTCTTCAGAACATAGGCAGACAAGTGAAGGAGAGACCTGGGTGGGTAGAAGAATATGTGAGGCATGGGTTGTATGGAGATTAAAAATAAGCATTGAGGGGGCTTCCCTGGTGGCGCAGTGGTTGAGAGTCCGCCTGCTGATGCAGGGGACACGGGTTCATGCCCCGGTCCCGGAAGATCCCACATGCCGCAGAGCAGCTAGGCCCGTGAGCCATGGCCGCTGAGCCTGCGTGTCTGGAGCATGTGCTCTGTAACGGGAGAGGCCACAACAGTGAGAGGCCCGCGTACCACACACACAAAAAAAAAAACCAAAAAAAGCATTGAGGAGAGTGTGGACAAGAATCAACAAGAGAGGAACTTCCTCGGTGGTCCAGTGATAAAGAATCCACCTTCCGGGCTTCCCTGGTGGCGCAGTGGTTGAGAGTCTGCCTGCCGATGCAGCGGACACGGGTTCGTGCCCTGGTCCGGAAAGATCCCACATGCCGTGGAGCGGCTGGGCCCATGAGCCATGGCCGCTGAGCCTGCGCGTCCGGAGCCTGTGCTCCGCAACGGGAGAGGCCACAACAGTGAGAGGCCCGCAAACCGCAAAAAAAAAAAAAAAAAAAAAAAAAAAAAAAAAAACTGACTCAAAGAAGAAATAGAAAATCTGAAAAAAGCTATGACAAGTAAAGAGATTGAATTAGCAATAATTTTAAAAAAAGAAAACCCAGGCTCAAATGGCTTCACTGGTGAATTCTACCAAGTGTTTAAAGAAAAATTAACACCAAGTTTTCACAAGCTCTTCCAAAAAATAGAAGTGGAGGGAACACCTGTGAGCTCATTTGATGAGGCCATTATTACCCTGACACCAAAACCAGACAAAGACATCACAAGAAAAGAAACTACAGACCAATGTGTCTGGTCAATGTAGATGCAAAAATCCTCAACAAAATCTTAGTAAGCTAAATTTAGCAGCTTAAAGGATTTTTATACCATGACCAAATGGGGCTTATCCAAAAATATAAAGTTGCTTCAACATACAAAGATCAATCAATGTAATACACCATATGAAGAGATTAAAGGACAAAAATCACATGGTCATCTCAATATATGCAGAATAAAGCATTTTACAAAGTCCAACACCCTCTCAGATAAAATCATTGAACAAAATAGGAATAGAAGAGAACTCCCTTAACCTGATAAAGGCCATCTATGAAAAACTCATAGTTAGCATCATACTTAATTGTGAAAGCCTTAAAGCTTTCCCCCTAAGAACAGGACCAAGACAAAAATGTTTACTTTTGCCACTTCTATTCAACATTTTACTGGAGGTTCTAACCAGGGCAGTTAGGCAAGAAAATGGAATAAAAGGCATGCAGATTGGAAAGGAAGCTATAAAACAATCTCTATTCATAGATAACATGGTCTTGTATAATACAGAAAATCACAAATATTCCACTAAAAAAACTATTAGAGCTAATAAAGGAGTTCGAAGTTTGTAAGGAACATGATTAATATACAAAAATCGATTGTATTTCTATACAGTGTCAATGAACAATATGAAAATGAAATGAAGAAACAATTCCGTTTACAGTACTGTCAAAGGAATAAAATATTTTGCATCCAATTTAACAAAGGAAGAGAAAGACATGTGCACTGAAAACTATAAAAACATTTTTAAAGGAAGTTAAAGAAGACATAAATAAATGGAAAGATGTGCCATGGATTGGAAGACAATGTTGTTAAGATGGCAGTACTTCCCAAACTGATCTACAGATTCAACATAATCCCCCTATCAAAACACTAGCTGAAAATTCAAGGGACCCAAAATAGGCAAAACAATCTCAGAAAAGAACAAAGTTGGAGGACTTACACTTGCTGATTCCAAAACTTACTACATACCTCCAGTAATCAAAACAGTGTGGTACTTGCATAAGGATAGACATATAGATGAATGGAATCAAATTGAGAGTTCAGAAATACACCCTCAAACTTACAGTCAATTTATTTTTGACACATGTGCCAAGACAAGTGAACAGGGAAAGAACAATATTTTCAACAAATGATGCTGGGACAATTGGATATCTACATTCACGAGAATAAATTTGAGCCCTTACATATCACCATATTAACTCAAAATGGATCAAAGACTCAGACATAAGAGCTAAAATTATAAGAAACCTAGAAGAAAACATAGGGGTAAATGTTCAAGACCTTGAATTAGCAATGTTTTTTCTTATATATGACACCCAAATTATAAGCGACAAAAGAAAAAATAAATTGAACATTATCAAAATTAAAAACTTTTATGCTGCAAAGAACATCATCAAGAAAGTGAAAAGACAACCCACAGAATGGCAGGAAATATATGCAAATCATAAATCTGATAAGAGTCTTGTATCCATAATATATAAGTAACCCATAACTCAACAATAAAATAACAAATAACCCAATTAAAAATGGGCAAATGATTTGGATATATATTTCTCCAGAGAAGAAATACAAATAGCCAATAAGCACATAAAAAGATGATCAACATCATTAGTCATGAAGGAAATGCAACTCAAAACCACAATAAGATACCAATTCACTTCCACTAGAATGGCTATAATTATTTAAAATGGACAGTAACAACTGTTGACAAGGATTTGGAGAAATTGGAACCATCAAACATTGCTGATGGAACTGTAAAATTTTGCAGCTGCTGTGGAAAATAGTTTGACAACTCCTCAACAAGTTAAACATATAATTACCATAAGACCCAGAAATTCCACTCCCAGGTATATACCCAAAAGAATTGAAGAGAGATATTCAAACAAATGCTTTCACATGAATGTTCATAGCAGCATTATTCACAATAGCCAAAAAGTAGAAACAACGCAAATGTTTGTCAACTGATGAATGTATAAATAAAACGAGATGTATTCATACAATGGAATAGTATTCATCTATAAAAAGGGATAGATTTTAATGATGTAATATCGATGAATCTTGAAAATATTATGCTAGTGAAAAAAGCCACCCACAAAAGACCAGGTATTGTATGGTTTCATTTATAAAAAAGGTCCAGAATAGATAAATCTATACAGAGAGAAAGTAGATTACGTAGTTGTTGCCAAAGTTCTGAGAGGGGAATGGAAAGCAACTGCTTAGTGGGTATGGGGTTTCCTTTTGAGGTGATGAAAATACTCTGAAATTAGATCATTTTGATGGTTGCACACTTTGTGAATATCCTAAAAACTACTGAATTGTATGCTTTAAAATGGTGATTTTTATAGTATATGAATTAGATCTCAATAAAAAAGCAAATAGCATAAATAAAATCCGAATTCAAAAGAGAATTAGAGGTAATCCAAAACCTCCCTTGTGACTGTGAACACACACACACACACACACACACACACATACACATTTGGTTTAAAAATAGATACATAGTAAAAATATATATATATAGCAGAATAATTATGTTAGATAAATGGTCTGAGAGAGGTCACTGGGTTTGAGAAAAGCCAAGTTTCCATTAGGACAAGCCAGTGAAGGGAACAGGAGAGTAAAATATTGGTGATGGAAAGGGAATTTTCACACTATGGAGCAGGAATCTCACAAAGCTCAGAGAGCTACCCTACTAGAAGAGCTCCTTTATGGGAAGTGGGGGGGGGGGCAACAGGTGGGACTGTGGGTTTAAAGAGGAACTCTGGGGTAGGTGGGCAGACTAGGTCCATGGAAAGCAGAGATGAGGTGTTGACAAGGAGGCACATGATCGAAGCTAAGAGAACCAGAGTTCAGAGTAAGTAGATTAAGAACCTGGGGCACGAGGCAGGGGAGGAAAAGGCAGCATGCACTGCAAGTAGAAGACAGTAATTACTGCTCTGAAAGCTGAAAGAGTGGTGCTCTAGATTGCAGAGGTGTATAGGTTAGCCCAACAAAAACTGCACAGAAAGTATGACACAGTGCAGAGAAGGGCGGCTTCTTGATTCAACATTGGTTCAGAATTCCTTGTAGCCATCTCTGGGCTTGGTATACTTGTTTCAGAGTGTGAAAAATAAACAAAAAAATAAAAATGTGATTAAGTGTTCAAGAATTTTAGAAGTTCAGTCATGACACAGGTAAGGAAGATCCTAATGGTCTGAAAAATCTAGTTTAAAGCAATTCCCTCATCAGCTGCCATAAGAGTTTGCGTAGTCGACACCCTTGGCTAAGAGCATTTTGTTTCAAAAATAGATTTCGTTTCATTGTGTTGATGGTTTCCTTTGCTGTGCAGAAGCTTTTTAGTTTGATGTTGTCCCATTTGTTTATTTTTGCTTTTGTTTTTCTTGCCTGAGGAAACATCTAGGAAAGTATTTCTAAGACCAATGTCAAAGAGCAAGCGTACTGTCTATGTTTTCCTTTAGGAGTTTTATGGTTTCAAGTCTTATATTCAAGTCTTTAATCCATTTTTAGTTGATTTTTGTGTATGGTGTGAGATAGTGGTCTAGTTTGTTTGTTCCTTTCTTTCTTTCTTTTTCTTTTTTTTTGCATGTAGCTGTCCAGTTTTCCCAACACCATTTTTTTTTTTTTGCGGTACGCGGGCCTCTCACTGTTGTGGCCTCTCCCGTTGCGGAGCACAGGCTCTGGACGTGCAGGCTCAGTGGCCATGGCTCACGGGCCCAGCCGCTCCGTGGCACGTGGGATCTTCCCGAACTGGGGCACGAACCCGTGTCCGCTGCATCGGCAGGCAGACTCTCAACCACTGCACCACCAGGGAAGCCCCTCAATAAGCTTTTTTATTTTAGTTTTTACTTAGAAAAATTAGTAAAACCAGTTTATTAAATATAAAAAGACTTTGAGAACCTATAAAACTATGCTTCCTATTTCATATCACTTAAGATTGATTTTTAAAGAAACTATTATTATTATTACTACCACTATTACTATTATTATTTTTTAACATCTT
This sequence comes from Orcinus orca, assembly GCF_937001465.1. Lineage (NCBI taxonomy): Eukaryota > Metazoa > Chordata > Mammalia > Artiodactyla > Delphinidae > Orcinus > Orcinus orca. Next base: position 114,644,887 of record NC_064580.1, read on the forward strand.
TATTGGAGTATAATTGCTTTTGGTTTCATGTACTTTTGACAGTTTTTTGATGCTTACAAACATCACATCATTTCCCCTTCATTTGGGAGATCAAAATATTGAAATTCCACCTCCCTTTTCTTTGACAACCATCTCCAGTCTACACCTGTAATTTCACGCTCTTTATTTGCAAACAGACATATCTGATTCTAGGTAGTGTGTCGAGGATCACATACAGTTTAAAAATCAAAGAAATTGAACTCTTTGTTTCAGTTTGGGAAAATACAGCCAAAGCTGGATAAGACCAGAGGATGAGAAATGGTAGCACAGTCACAGATGTTTGAAGAAGGGAATAAGGTGTTAGCATTCCCATCTTTGGATAGAGATACATTGACAGTTGGGCTGGAAGGCTTCTGCGTAATTAAGAACAAGATAGATGAAGTATCCTATGCAATACTCCTTGAAGAGTCCTCAAGAAAATTGATTCCTGTAAATCTCTTATTGCTATGGTTAGCAGAATAAACCTTTTTCTGAATGACATAAAATCTTCCTGTTAAAGAAAAGCATGGAGGATATTTTCTGTTACTTCTTGGAATGAAAGGGCCACAAGGAAGAGGTGGTTTGGACACTGAAATGTTTGAATTTGGGGAACATTTCCATTGACTTGGGAGAACAACAACGGATTTGAACTTGGGAGGCAACCTAATGTAGTGGGAAGGACATGGGCCTTGGGGTCAGATGAAGCATTGAATTCTGGCTCTGCCACTTATGTTTCTACTTCGAACACAGACTGAGGAGGAAAAAGGAAGAGTGCCTCTTAGTAACTTAGAAGAACGCAGTTTCATGGCCTATAACAATGGAGGTGGCCTGAGATGATTTCTTATTTAGATAGAAAAAGAATGAGGTCTGTGCTAGGTGAGTGCAATGATCTATGTCAAAGCAGACTATTTATAACAAATCTGGTGGTTCCAGCAATGCTTCTGAGATCATAAACCAGCTCCATTACTGCTTGATAGAATCAGGCAAAGATGTTCACTGATATCAGAAAGGAGGTGTAAGAGATCTCTAAGCGTTAACAAAGACTTCTAAAATCCTCTGAGCCTTTCCAGGAGCCCTTGCTCACCATCTGGATGATGCAATTAGATTCTGTGTGAATTTTAAAATATTAAATTATTTAACCAAAACTAATCTCATGAAAGTGTTGTCAGTAAATGGTATATCACCCTTGAATTTCTATTGCTATCTTTTGTTAAAGTCCTTTGACCTTATTTTCCATGCTTATAAGTAGTAGAAAGTCACCTCTGCTTGCCTTTGACATACACAGTGAGGTGATCAATCGTGGTCTAAAACACTCAATGATAGAGCTTCATGAAGAATCAGGTATTGAATTCCAGCCAAACTTCTATGACTATATTCACAAAAATGTCAAATAAAAATCAGGGTATACTGTACGACAGAGGCATTGTGAGTTGCTTTTAAATGTGAGAGAACATCTGAGAGACGTAACTTGTACATGGAAATGTTTGAACTTGGGGACCATTTCCATGGTATATGGCCACAGAGAACAGGTATTTTAAATCCAGAGTCAATTTTCTATGGTAAGAGACAGTAAGGGTACATGGACAGAGCCAAACTTTGGAGTCATTGAGGCCTGGGTTTGAATCCCAGTACCATCACTTAATTAATTAATTTATTTTTAAAATTTTTGTCTGTGTTGGGTCTTCGTTTCTGTGCGAGGGCTTTCCCTAGTTGCAGCGAGCAGGGGGCCACTCTTCATCGCGGTGCACGGGCCTCTCACTGTCTCGACCTCTCTTGTTGCGGAGCACAGGCTCCAGACGCTCAGGCTCAGTAGTTGTGGCTCACGGGCCCAGTTGCTCCGCAGCATGTGGGATCTTCCCAGACCAGGGCTCGAACCTGTGTCCCCTGCATTGGCAGGCGGATTCTCAACCACTGCGCCACCAGGGAAGCCCACCATCACTTAATAACTGAGTAAATCTGTAATTTAATTCCTACACCTATCAACATGGGCATATTTCTATATTCCTTACAGGTTTATATTGAGGACTCAATGAATTGATATTTTTAAAAGGCCTGGCCTATAATAGGTGCTCCACAAATATTAGTTCATTTATTCATTCAACAATCATTATTGAACACTTTCTGTGTGTGGCAATCATTGTACTAGGTATTGGAACTACAAAGAGAGATGAAATAGACTGTTCATTTTTTTTAACATCCTTATTGGAGTATAATTGCTTTACAATGGTGTGTTAGTTTCTGCTTTATAACAAAGTGAATCAGCTATACATATACGTATATCCCCGTATCTCCTCCCTCTGTGTCTCCCTCCCACCCTCCCTATCCCACCCCTCTAGGTAGTCACAAAGCCCAGAGCTGATCTCCCTGTGCTATGCAGCTGCTTCCCACTAGCTATCTATTTTACATTTGGTAGCATATATATGTCAATGCCGCTCTCTCACTTCATCTCAGCTAACCCTTCCCCCTCCCCATGTCCTCAAGTCCATTCTCTACATCTTTGTATCTATTCCTGTCCTGCCCCTAGGTTCATCAGAACCATTTTTCTTTAGATTCCATATATATGTGTTAACATACGGTATTTGTTTTTCTCTTTCTGACTTACTTCACTCTGTATGACACACTCTAGGTCCATCCACCTCACTACAAATAACTCAACTTTGTTTCTTTCTATGGATGAGTAATATTCCTTGTATACATGTGCCGCATCCTCTTTATCCATTCATCTGTCAATGCACACTTAGGTTGCTTCCATGTCCTGGCTATTGTAAATAGAGCTGCAATGAACATAGTGGTACATGACTCTTTTTGAATTATGGTTTTCTCAGGGTATATGCCCAGCAGTGGGATTGCTGGGTCGTATGGTAGTTCTATTTTTAGTTTTTTAAGGAACCTCCATACTGTTCTCCATTAGACTCTTCATTCTTAAGGAGGTCAAAATTAAGGCCCGAAGACCTAGAAACAGATAATTAAGATACAGTATGAAAAATCTGACACTATAAAGCTATGCATAGGCCATTATGAAGGAACCAAAGGAGAGTTAAGGAAGGCTTCCTGAAGTAGGTGATGAAACTTAATGGTTAATTGGGAGATTTTCCAGGTTAAGGGGAATAGAAGGGCATTCCACACAATAGAAGCAATCTGAGCAAAGGCCAGAGGTGAGAAAGGTAAGAAACATCGTATGTGCAAGATACTATGACCATTTGGGTGTTGAGTATGAGGGAAGCATAGTGTATGAGAGCAGGAGTTGATGGAGGTGAGAATGGAGATGTGGGCAGGGAAAGGATTGCAAGGCCCTCTTTTCCTCTTCCTATCCTTTCCTTCTTGGAAAATCCAAAACATGTAGTTAACTGTAGTTAGAGCTAGAGGAACAGATTCCTATTCCTTTCTAGGCTATTTGTATGGTACATCTGGAGATAGGAGGGCCATTTTGAGACCACCTACTTCCATTGCCACTTGGCAGCCAGAATGTATGGAAGAAAAAACAATTCTCTAAAGCTCTTGGGTGGGGCAAGGAGACTTAGTAGTTGTGAAGTTAGGCTCTCCTTGCAGTAGAGCTTAGGTAGTTAAGAGTGTGGGCTTGGGCTTCCCTGGTGGTGCAGTGGTCGAGAGTCCGCCTGCCGATACAGGAGACACGGGTTCGTGCCCTGGTATGGGAGGATCCCACATGCCGCGAAGCGGCTGGGCCCGTGAGCCATGGCCGCTGCGCCTGTGCATCTGGAGCCTGTGCTCCGCAACGGGAGAGGCCACAACAGTGAGAGGCCCTCGTACAGCAAAAAAAAAAAAGAAAAAAAAAAGAGTGTGGGCTCTACAGAGAAAAGAATGAAATAATGCCATTTGCAGCAACATGGATGGACCTAGAGTTTTTTTTTTGGCTGCGTTGGGTCTTCGTTGCTGCGTGCAGGCTTTCTCTGGTTGTGGGGAGCGGGGGCTACTCTGCGGTGCGTGCGCTTCTCATTGCGGTGGCTTCTCTTCTTGCGGAGCACGGGCTTTAGGCATACGGGCTTCAGTAGTTGTGGCACGTGGGCTCAGTAGTTGTGGCTCACGGGCTCTAGAGCGCAAGCTAAGTAGTTGTGGCGCATGGGCTTCGCTGCTCCACAGCATGTGGGATCTTCCTAGACCAAGGCTCAAACCTGTGTTCCCTGCATTGGCAGGCAGATTCTTTTTTCTTTTTCTTAACATCTTTATTGGAGTATAGTTGCTTTACAATGGTGTGTTAGTTTCTGCTTTATAACAAAGTGAATCAGTTATACATATACATATGTTCCCATATCTCTTCCGTCTTGCGTCTCCCTCCCTCCCATCCTCCCTATCCCACCCCTCTAGGTGGTCACAAAGCACCGAGCTGATCTCCCTGTGCTATGCGGCTGCTTCCCACTAGCTACTTATTTTACATTTGGTAGTGTATATATGTCCATGCCACTCTCTCACTTTTTGGCAGATTCTTAACCACTGTGCCACCAGGGAAGCCCGGATGGACCTAGAGATTATCATACTAAGTGAAGTAAGTCAGAAAGAGAAAGACAAATACCATATGCTATCACTTATATGTGGAATCTAAAATATGACACAAATGAACTTATCTACAAAAGAGAAACAGACTCACAAACATAGAAAACAGAGTTGTGGTTGCCAAGGGGGAGGGTAGGTTGGGGGGGGATGGATTGGGAGTTTGGCATTAGCAGATACAAACTACTATATGCAAAATAGATAAACAAGGCCCTACTGTATAGCATAGGGAACTACATTCAGTGTCCTATAATAAACCATAATGGAAAAGAATATGAAAAAGAATGTATATAAACTATATATATATATATATGTGTGTGTGTGTGTGTGTGTGTGTGTGTGTGTGTGTATAATATATAAAACTGAATCACTTTGCTGTACACCAGAAACTAACACAACATTTTAAACCAACTATACTTCAATTTAAAAAAAAAATTTTTAAAGAGTGTGAACTGTAGATTCAGACAGACCTGGCTTGTGAATTTTACTTATTATAAGCGTTACCTTGAACTAGTTACTTAACTTCTGGGCCTTAGTTTCCCCAGCTGTAAAATGGGTTTAATGAAATGATGCATGTAAAGCACTTATCACACTGCCAGGCTATACAAAGGCACTACGTAAATATGATATTGCTATTGTCTGAGTACTGTCCACCAAAATTGTCATAGAAGAGCAACGAGCCTCAAAGTTGGCCCCATTTTTCCCAATGATTATTTCTAAACCCTCCTTACCACTATCACTTTGACTTCATTCCATTTGAATATGACTTGACTACACTTTAGTAGGACCCCCGAAGCTCTGATATTGTCACACCTGTGGTCATAACAACTAGGAACATAGCAGACTACTTACGTGTCAAATTGCAAAAGCTATTTTTTTTTCCTTCTTCTCAGGAAAATTCATCTTAAGGGAGGAACATCCAGGGAACCGTCAAAATTAGTTCATGCATTATCACTTACATAATCATCTCCTTTTCTAGACATTGTATGTGCATAAGATATTAAAATGTACAGATGTGATTAATCATCTAATTAGGAGGCAAATTGAAGGATTCATGTTTTTTTATGAACTTACTTTGAGTTTTAAATACAACTTCACATATGGTAACAAGAAAAAAATTAGACTCAAACCTATGCAGCGTGTTCATTTACAATCTCTTTAAATTCAATTAAACTTAGAAAAGCATGTCAAAGACCATGGCTTAAGAACTCCTTGGCCAAACTGCTAAACATAGACTTACCATATGAGCCAGCAATTCCAATTTTAGGTATTTACCCAAGATAAATGAAGACACATGTCCACACAAAACTTGTACACAAATGTTCAAAGCAGCATTATTCACAATAGCCCCAAATAGGTAACAACCCAAATGTCCACCCACTAATAAATGGATAAACAAAATGTGGTATAGCCATGGAGTATTATTCATCTATAAAAATGAATGAAGTGCTGATACAACATGGATGAACCCTGAAGATATTATGCTAAGTGAAAGAAACCAGAGGTAAGAGGTCACATATCATATGATTCCATTTATCTGAAATATTCACAATAGGTAAATCTACAGGAACAGGAAGTAGATTAATGGTTGTCAGGGGCTGAGGGGAGAGAAGACAGGGAAGTCGCTGTTTAGTGGGTGTGGGGTTTCTTTTTGGAGTGATAAAAGTGTTCTAAAGTTAGATAGTGGTGATGACTACACCAAGAACGACTGACTTGTACACTTTCAATGGGTGAACTGTATTCTATGTACATAGAATGAACTATATTATATCTCAATACAGCTGTTAAAAATATCCCACTGCCACATCCCATGTTTATAATTGACCATCTTGGGATTCAGAATGTTTATTTTGCTCCTGAACAACTCCCTTCTCTACCGCTGCTGTTTACCGTGTGTGGTAAGAGAACTAATCAGGTCAATGGAAGCAGAAAGGCTAATCATTGTTATTAAACAACATATTTGTAAACAATAAAAATAATTCCTTTGCCTGATGTTCAAGACAAGTTCCTGACTGTTGGTCCTCAGCAAGGTTAATTAATTTCCTACATATTCCTGAGTGCTAGCTCACCCCATGTGCCCTTCTGCCCTTGATAATTATGCCTCCCGTTACTCTGCAATTGAGCATTAATGTCACTTTTCCTCTGTTGAGTAGTTGAGAAATTTCAAATTGCTGCTAATTAAAGCTGTAACCATTCCCTGAATGGGTATAAATAAAAGGGATGTGCTTTAACATTAAGTGAGAAGCTAGGGGCTAAATGATCTGTTCCAGGCAAGCACTCATCATTTCCAAGTTGGGGTTAAAAAAATAAACAGATTTTTTCTCACAAAACTAGATTCAGAAAGGTATACCAGATCAGAGGAGGAGTGAGAGCATATGAATTCTGTAAATTAAATGGGAAAGGTTCATTTGTCAAATTAAACAAGGTCATCGTCTCCGAAAACTTTCTTCTCCTTTCTTTTGAAAAGAATATATTTTGGTGTTAGGTAAGAGATGACTTAACAGTGCCCAAATAATTTCTTAGCTGGTAAGTTATAAAAAGTAAATTATTACAGGAAGAGAAAGAAGCAAAAGCTAACATTTTAAAAACCAGGCAGTCAGTTTAAAGATGACCCATTTTGACACTTGGAGCTGTCTAATGGCTGTGCCCTGTGTTCTGCCTTAGATGATTAAAGAGCAAGATCCTAACTTTAATTAAGCCCTTTTATAGAAGGGGGAGTAGATTATACATTATTCCATACATTAGCCTGAATGGAATAGCTGCCTAAAAGTTCTGTTATATCCAGATAGAATCCAATGAAATGAGTTTAAGAAAGTTTTTCACGGGCACTGAATTCGAAGATAAAGGTCTGTTTTTTGGCAGGGGAAAAAACGTAAAAAACACAAACACATGGAGGCTAAAACACATTACTAAATAACCAAGAGACCACTGAAGAAATCAAAGAGGAAATCAAAAAATACCTAGAGACAAATAACAATGAAAACACGATGATCCAAAACCTATGGGATGCAGCAAAAGCAGTTCTAAGAGGGAAGTTTATAGCAATAGAAGCCTACCTCAAGAAACAAGAAAAATCTCAAATAAACAATCTAACCTTACACCTAAAGGAACAAGAGAAAGAAGAACAAACAAAACCCAAAGTTAGTAGAAGGAAAGAAATCATAAAGATCAGAGCAGAAATAAATGAAATAGAAACAAAGAAAACAATAGCAAAGATCACTAAAACTAAAAGGTGGTTCTTTGAGAAGACAAACCAAATTGATATACCATTAGCCAGACTCATCAAGAGAAAGAGGGAGAGGACTCAAATCAATAAAATTAGAAATGAAAAAGGAGAAGTTACAACAGACACCACAGAAACACAAAGCATTATAAGAGACTACTACAAGCAATGCTATGCTAGTAAAATGGATAGCCTGGAAGAAATGGACAAATTCTTAGAAAGGTATAAGCTTCCAAGACTGAACCAGGAAGAAATAGAAAATATGAACAGACCAATCACAAGCAATAAAATTGAAACTGTGATTAAAAATCTTCCAACAAACAAAAGTACAGAACCAGATGGCTTCACAGGTGAATTCTATCAAACATTTAGAGAAGAGCTAACCCCATCCTTCTCAAACTCTTACAAAAAATTGCAGAGGAAGGAACACTCCCAAACCCATTCTATAAGGCCACCATCACCCTGATACCAAATCCAGACAATGATACTACAAAAAAAGAAAATTACACACCAATATCACTGATGAATATAGATGCAAAAATCCTCAACAAAATACTAGCAAACAGAATCCAACAGCACGTTAAAAGGGTCATACACCATGATCAAGTGAGATTTATCCCAGGGATGCAAGGATTCTTCAATATATGCAAATCAATCAATGTGATACACCATATTAAGAAATTAAAGAATAAAAACCACATGATTCTCAGTAGATGCAGAAAAAGTTTTTGACAAAATTCAACCCATTTATGATCAAAAACTCTCCAGAAAGTGGGCATAGAGGGAAACTACCTCAACATAGTAAAGGCCATTTATGACAAATGCACAACAAACATCATTCTCAATGGTGAAAAACTGAAAGCATTTCCTCTAAGATCAGAAACAAGACAAAGATGTCCACCCTCACCACTATTATTCAACATAGTTTTGGAAGTCCTAGCCACGGCAATCAGAGAAGAGAAAGAAATAAAAGGAATACAATTTGGAAAAGAAGAAGTAAATGTGTCACTGCTTGCAGATGAAATGATACTATACATAAAGAATCCTAAGGTTGACACCAGGAAGCTACTAGAACTAATCAATGAATTTGCTAAAGTTCCAGGATACAAAATTAATGCACAGAAATCTCTTGCATTCCTATACACTAACAACGAACGATCAGAAAGAGAAATTAAGGAAACAGTCCCATGCACCATTGCAACAAAAAGAATAAAATACCTAGGAATAAACCTACCTAAGGAGGTAAAAGACCTGTACTCAGAAAATTATAAAACACTGATGAAAGAAATCAAAGATGACACAAACAGATGGAGAGATAAACCATGTTCTTGGATTGGAAGAATCAATATTGTGAAAATGACTATACTACCCAAAGCAATCTGTAGATTCAATGTAATTCCTATCAAATTACCAGTGGCATTTTTAACAGAACTAGAAGAAAAAATCTTAAAATTTGTATGGAAACACAAAAACCCCGAATGGTCAAAGCAGTCTTGAGGGAAAAAAACGGAGCTGGAGGAATCAGACTCTCTGACTTCAGACTGCATACAAAGCTACAGTAATCAAGACAATATGGTACTGGCACAAAAACAGAAATATAGATCAATGGAACAGGATAGAAAGCCCAGAGATAAACCCACACACCTATGGTCAACTAATTTCTGACAAAGGAGGCAAGGATATACAATGGAGAAAAGACAGCCTCTTCAATAAGTGGTGCTGGAAAACTGGACAGCTACATGTAAAAGAATGAAATTAGAACACTCACTAACACCATACACAGAAATAAACTCAAAATGGATTAGAGATCTAAATGTAAGACCGGACACTATAAAACTCCTAGAGGAAAACATAGGCAGAACACTCTTTGACATAAATCACCCCAAGATCTTTTTTGACCCACCTCCTAGAGTAATGGAAATAAAAACAAAAATAAACAAAAGGGACCTAAGGAAACTTAAACCTTTTGCAAAGCAAAGGAAACTACAAACAAGATGAAAAGACAATCCTCAGAATGGGAGAAAATATTTGCAAATGAATCAATGGACAAAGGATTAATCTCCAAAATATATAAACAGCTCATGCAGCTCAATATTAAAAAAGCAAACAACCCAATCAAAAAATGGGCAGAAACTGTTGGTGGGAATGTAAGTTGATACAGCCACTATGGAGAATAGTATGGAGGTTCCTTAAAAAGCTAAAAATAGAATTACCATATGACCCAGCAATCCCACTGCTGGGCATATACTCAGAGGAAACCATACTTCAAAAAGACACATGCACCCCAATGTTCACTGCAGCACTATTTACAATAGCCAGGTCATGGAAGCAACCTAAATGCCCATTGTCAGACGAATGGATAAAGAAGATGTGGTACATATATATGATGGAATATTACTCAGCCATAAAAAGAACGAAATTGGGTCATTTGCAGAGACGTGGATGGATCTAGAGACTGTCATACAGAGTGAAGTAAGTCAGAAAGAGAAAAACAAATATCGTATATTAACGCATGTATGTGGAACCTAGAAAAATGGTACAGATGAACTGGTTTGCAGGGCAGAAATAGAGACACAGATGTAGAGAACAAATGTATGGACACCAAGCGGGGAAGTGGCAGAGGGGTGGTGGTGGTGGGATGAACTGGGAGATTGGGATTGACATATATACATTAATATGTATAAAATAGATAACTAATAAGAACCTGCTGTATAAAAAAAATAAAATTAAATTTTAAAAATATGTGGGTGTCGGGGGGAAAGGTTGAAACTTACTGATCTAGAGCACTGTTTCTCAAAGTTTAATATGCTTACAACTCACCTGGGTATCTCGTGCAATGGCAGATCAAGGTTCAGTAGGTCTGGGGTGGAGCCTGAGATTCCGCATTTCCAACAATCTCCCAGGTGATGTTTATGCTGCTGGTCCATGGACCATACTATGGGTATCAAGTGTATAGAGGACCACACCAGCTCTGAAATTCTATGATCTTTATGTGTAATTACTTTCTTCTCACCCCTCTCCCTTCCCACTATGGGTAAAAGGATTGACCCTAGATATCAGGTTTCAATGAGTCTGCTGGTGTGGCCAAGTGGTAAAATGGGGAACTAGGAAGACCATTGTCCCCATCTGGCCCCATATGCAAAATCCAGTTGCTTGTGTGCTGTATATAACATGTGTGTCAGTAGTCCTGACTCTGGGTTCTATGACCCTACTAGCTCTTGGCTATGGGAGTACTCTTTGCCACATCAAATTGCTGGGTAGTGTGGGCACTGACATCTTCCCTAGGATTCCCTGGCATTGTAGAGTGGGGTAGTCCATTTTCATCAGAGAGGCAGGCTTTTAAAAGCAGAAAAAGAAACACTATGGGGGAAAAGGGTGATCAATCCACATGGGAAATTTTTCCAAGACTTCTGGCACTAAAATATTGATCTCACTTTACCTTTATGGTTTCATGAATAAGTGCCTTCAGTCTTAGATAGTGAGCCGTCCTTGTTCAGCACTATATGCCCAGGGCCTACCCCAGCACATAGCACAGAGCAGGTGTTCAGTAAATATTTGTTGAATGTATGAATGAATGAAGCAGCCAGAGCCATAGTTTGCTTAAAGAAAACTTCTTTGGGGAATTCAGCAGGAGGAACAACAGAATTAGCTGGAAACAGAGGGCAGGGAAGCAGGTACTCGTTGGGTCATAATTGTCTGAAATGTCCCTGCCCTTGTACTCCTCTTTGTTGTTCTGTAATACACAACAGGATGCACCTGCCCAGGCATGGGAACTCTAGCTGGGTAGATAGGAAAGCTGATACAAAGCCCCTGTTAATTAAAAAGCATTTGCAACTGGAATGGTCTTCTGGCAAACACAAAGTACCCTGCCTCCTGATGGGTTTAATGTCTACATGTGTTGAGAATATACAATGAACAGTCTCAGGATTATCTCCTAATCCTGAACCCAGCAAAGGAAACAAGATATCCAGTCACTCTCTGGTCTGTTATTTATTATGTAAAAGCCAAAAATTAAATTCATGAACGACCAGATGGCCAAGGAAATCAAGTTTCACTTTTTTATGGGTTATTCATGAAAATAACGTTTAAGCATCTCTGCCCTAATTTTCTCTGGTTTCTCACTCCTTGGTCCTACCTATCTCTGAATATCTAGCCAAGAAATAGCACCAATGCCCATGCTTGAACTTTCAGAATGATCTACTCAAACAATTTACACCAAGTTTTCCAAAATCTAGGGGAATTTTCATTTGGACATTAATGAATTTTCAAGAGGACACTAATGAAACCAGTGGGAAGGATCGAAGATAAGATGAGTGAGAACAAAGTGGAGGTGGGGAGGGGATTCTCCCAGATCTTACCTGAGGCCATGTAGGTAGGCCACCTTTCTCTGCCACACCTGTTAATTAAGACCCTTCTTGTCCCACTAAGCAGATTTGCCACCAGGAAATGAAAACAACTTGTTGTCACCGGCCAACCCAAATCCATTCATTCTACTGTTGCATTTTCAAATAAGCCTAGGCAAAGATCTCCTACTGAACTACTGGGACAGGGAAGAGTTGGTGTCTGCATAGAAGAGGACTCTTTTGTGGCCTGCTGGCAGCACTAAATGACCTGGCCTTCAAACTGGACAGACTGAGGTCCAAAAAGACCAGAGAAGCAGGCAAGTGTTCTGTGAGCTTTCAGCTGAGAGATCAGTGTGCTCCCCTGTGACCAAAGCCTGAACTGCAGCCACTGGGGAGGGGTTCTTCCTGCTAGAGCCTCACCATAAGTAGTGTCAGGTTGCTTTGTTTTTCGATGGCAGAGGGGAAAGGGGAGGATATTTAGAAGAGCTTTAGAGGTAAATCTAAATTCTGCTTCCAGCATTATTAATTTTCTCTTTGAAAATTAGCAACTCTTTAGTAAAACTCTTGATAGAGCTCCATTAGGGTTTGTGTGTGACAAAGAGTAGCTACTAATGGCCTTTGATGATGAGTAAGTGGATTGCCCAGAATATTACTTATTTAATGAAAAGTAATGGCTGTCTCACTGCAGCGAGGAGAGTGATGCTAAGTGGCCTCTTCACATGTATGTTCCTTTTAGTGCTGGCCTTTGGCGGAGCATACATACTTGAGAGACTAAACAAAAAGGACTCAGGCCCACCTGGTAACAACCACTACAAAACACACCCAGAAATTGCTTTCAGTTCATTTTCCACATGCTCCACAGTGCTTCTAACCAATTCTCAACCTCTTTGTGGTTCTAAAGGTTGGAGACTATTGATCTAATGGAAATGGACCAGAAAAGTAAGGAAATCTAATTTTTTTTCCTTCTGAATCAAATCTCCACTAAGTAGCACATGATGACATCTGTATCCTCATCTAGAAAATAGGGCTTGGGCTCAAGGGCCTTAAAGGACAGTCCTTCAGAATCAGGTTTTCAATGTTCCTGAGCTTCTGTTCCAGTTGTAAATGGAAAGGTGATATTACTGAAGCACACACTTGAAACATGAAATTTATTGGTTGATTGAAAGCAAAACACGCTTTGCAGCCTTGCTGACTTCTGCATTTATTCGGCCTGCCAGAGCATAGCACCCTAGCCCACTTCCTGCCTCCAAAGTATTGATATTTCAGAGCTGCTACCTCTCTGTTATCTTATCAGATTATTTGTGTATTCATAACATGACTTTCCCCATCTTAGGGTGTGGGGAGTCTCCTTGCCAGGATTTTTTAGTTAACCCATGCTATAATCAACAAGGTGGAACAGAATTAGTCCTTCCTAGAAGTGTGTCTTATCTTCCCAACCCAGCAACAACAAACAAGACTAGGATTTATTGAATGTCTACTATGTGTCATGTGCTTTGCTAACTACTTTATACCTATTACCTAATTGAACACTAATATCATCATTAGGGAGTAGGTATGATTAACCCCCAACTTAACAGATGAGAAAATAGACTCTGAGAAGGTAAAAACAGGAGAAAGGCAATACAGCTTGTGTGTGGTCAACCCGGGACTTACACCCAGGTTGTCTCCAAAGTCCATGCTCTTTCTATGACATTCTACTGCTTATCGTTAATCCATGATGAGCCAGCTCACAAGCCTGGCCCAGAACTTGGGAACTATTCTGCCATGATTCAATGATAAATGAATTATTAAATGATTTCTAAAATGAAGTACTATATCTAAACTGAATATGGGTTCGTGAAGAAAGTAGACATGTCTTTTTTTGAAAGTCATTATCAAAATGACTCTTCTAGTCTTGAGAGTGAAGTTGGGAGTACCACCTTTCTTTCAGAGATAGGCAGTCATGCTCTCCTATATCTCAACTCAACACTATGACCCTTTCTCTTTTTCTTCCAGCAAATGGTTATTGTGACATTATTATCTTTGTTAGCTTTGCTTTGTTATGATACTAAGTTCCTAAAAATATTACTATTAATGCAATTGAAGAACACAATAAAATAAACAGGTAATCCATGCAAGAGAAACTACAGAAAACAAACACATGAAAACAAAAACCAAAATGAGATGTCCCTTGTCAGTTTGGGAAACTCCAACACATTCTGCAGGAACCAACTTCCATGGTAAGTCTGCCTATGTTCCAGAAAAACAGAGGTAAACGCATATATTTAATCTACCCCTCATTTGCATTCCTATGGAAATGTATACAGGCCTCTGTTATACCACACTCTCTTCTCCTTATCTATCCCACTAGATTGTGAATTCCTCCTAGGCAGTGCCCACATTTTATTCATCTCAATGTCTGTAGTACCTGGCACAATGCCTAACTCAGTATGAGTTCAACAAACATGTTGAATACACGCACCACTTACACACATTATTCAACTAGCAAAAAAACAAAGAAAAAAAATTTTTAGATTGCTGTCAAGGGAAACGAGCATACCCATCACCTCTTGGTGTCAGGATACATTGGTACAATATTTTTAGGGCCCAATCTGTATCAAAGGCCATAAAATATTATCAGCCTCAAACCCAATAAGTTCAATTCTGGAAACTTCTCCTAAGCAACAAGTCGAAAGAAGCAAATGGATACATGCACAAACACGTTTACAAAAGTATAATGGGAAGAATGTGGAAATGGCTTAAAAGCTCAACAGTAGGAAAACTATTAAGCAAATTTACAGCTTGGTGGAATATACTAGGCAGCCATTGAAAATGATGGACAAGAAATTGTGTAATAAGAGGAAGGAGTATTTATGAAACACTAAAATGTTTCAAAAGGAAAATGCAGCATTGTATATTTACCATGATTACACCTAAGTAAGTTGTGTAAGCCCATAAATAAATTTTGGAAGGGAATGTGGGGAAATGAAAATAGTTATATTTAGTTGGTAGAGGTTGAAAACGTTTTCTTTTAAATGCCCTTTAATGTGGTTGTAACATTATTTTAACAAATTTCTTAAAAACCGAGTTATAAGTGGACCCTATCTTAAAAACAGGTTATGGTCCTGAGATTGATTTGTAAGTCAGATGTTTGGTACACCAAGATATTATACATGGTGGCTGGGGGGAGTCTCAAATGTTTTCAAAATATCCTCCTGAAGATAAACAAAATACAACTCAAACGTCGAGTTTTTGATTTAAAACTAGTATAAAACTACATTGTTGCAATAAAACAGAAAAAATAGATTTTTTTCACTTCTCTTGAATGATGGTGGTAATTAAGGAACAGCAGGTTTAATAACAGAAAGATGAGAAAAGTAGGCAGGTACTTTTGTTGACATTCTGAAGGGGTCCTTGACAGTTTCAAGGACTTTAGCAGTTCATGGCACTTGTTCTGAGTATACTTTCATGTCATAATTTATGAATTTCTCCTTGATTCAAGTGCATCACTATCATTACTCTTATGCATTTTAGACCTGATTAGGGTTATTATTTTTTTGACACTCCAATGAGATGAGTATAGAAGGAGACAAAAAAAGAAACTCCTGAGGTAAAGTCAGAGCTGAGAAAGAAAGAAACAACTAAAAGGTGGTTAAAGCAGATGTACCCCAAATTTAAGAAAGAGACTGAAATGAAATTGCATAAAAAGAGACAACGCCAAGTTTATTTCTGGTGTTCTAGCAGAATAACTATCTTGCCTGATGCTCCTGCCTTAAAAAAAACAAAAAAGCACACACACACACTAAACTAAAAATGTTGAATGAAATATTCCAAACATCTTTAAAGCATCGAGGAGCTTGAAAAAGAGTTAGTAGTTACCAGGCCAAAATATAAGTGAGGGCTGGAACTTGGATACGTAGCTGGGCATTAATAGTACTTCTGAACTAAGGGCATTTACTGAACCTGGAGCATCTCAGTTTAAATTGTCACAGCCTTCTGAGGTGTGGGTGACAGAAGGTTAAGCCCAGAGCCATCCAGTATTATATCTAATACTGATATAAAATAGACCAGCAACACGGATGTAGTGCATAGCAAGAGAATTATACCCATTATCTTGTAATAACCTATAATGGAGTATAATCTGCAAAAACACTGAATCACTATGCTGTACACCTGAAAATAACACAATGTCATAAGTCAACTACACTTCAATAAAAAAAATACTGATTGGGCTTCCCTGGTGGCACAGTGGTTAAGAATCTGCCTGCCACTGCAGGGGACACAGGTTCGAGCCCTGGTCCAGGAAGATCCCACATGCCGCGGAGCAACTAAGACCGTGTGCCACAACTACTGAGTCTGTGCTCTAGAGCCTGAGAGCTACAACTACTGAAGCCCGCGCACGTAGGGCCCATGCTCTGCAACAAGAGAAGCCACCGAAACGAGAAGGCTGTGCACCACAGCGAAGAGTAGGCCCCGCTCGCCACAACTAGAGAAAGCCTGCACGCAGCAATGAAGCCCCAAAGCAGCCAAAAATAAATAATTTTTAAAAAATATACTGATTATATAATTATAATGCCTTGTGGGGTCAAGAGAACCGAACTAAAAAATATATAGCAAATCTGTCTACATATATATCTCTCTATCTATATCAGGAGAAGAATAAATGTAGGTAGTGTAACAAGGTCTAATAATTGTCCAGGAGAGTAAGAATATGAGCCAAATATTTTTGGTAAGTTAAGTATGTACTCTGCCATTTCAAAGATAAACATTAAAAGCATAAGACAGAGTCTGTAATGTCCAAAGTAGTAGAGGAGAAAATTGAATGACAAAATACACTAAACCCATCTAAAATAATGGAGAAAGAAACACAGAACAAGGGTACAAAAGAAATGGAGGAACTGAGCCAATTAGAAAGCACAAAAGTAATATGGTAGATATAAATCCAAAGACATAATTAATTAAATCAAATGTAAGTGGACTAAAAGCCCTAGGTAATAAGAAAGATGTTCAGACTAAATTAGTAAAAAGATCAACTAAATGTTGTTTACAAGAGATGCAGCAGAACGCTAAAGATATAGAAAGGTTGGAAATAAAACATGGAAAGAAGATAGAGCATGAACATGCTGAAAAAAGGAATACAGTGTAGCAAGGTTAATATCTGTTAAAATAGACTTTGAGGAACAAAGTATTGCTAGAGATGAAGATCTCTTTGGGACTTCCCTGGTGGCACAGTGGTTGAGAATGCCCCTGCTAATGCAGGGGACATGGTTCCATCCCTGGTCCGGGAAAATCCCACATGCCACGGAGCAACTAAGCCCATGTGCCACAACTACTGAGCCCACGCTCTAGAGCCCATGAGCCACAACTACTGAGCCTGCATGCTGCAACTACTAAAGCCCGGGTGCCTAGAGCCCATGCTCTGCAACAACAGAAGCCACCGCAATGAGAAGCCTGTGCACCACAACAAAGAATAAACCCCACTCGCCACAATGAGAGAAAGCCCGTGCGCAGCAATGAAGACCCAACACAGCCAAAAATAAACAAATAAAATAAATAAATTTATTTTAAAAAGATCTCTTTTTGTAATGAGAATAAGCTTAATTCACAACAATATGACAATTCTAAATTTGTGTCTCCTAACACCGTAGCCTCAAAAATATAAGTGGCCTATAAAAAGAAATAGAAAGGAGGAGCTTCAAGATGGCAGAAGAGTAACACGTGGAGATCACCTTCCTCCCCACAAATACATCAGAAATACATCTACACGTGGAACAACTCCTACAGAACACCCACTGAACGCTGGCAGAAGACCTCAGACCTCCCAAAAGGCAAGAAACCCCCCACGTACCTTGGTAGGGCAAAAGAAAAATGAATAAACAGAGACAAAAGAATAGGGACGGGACCTGCACCAGTGGGAGGGAGCTGTGAAGGAGGAAAGGTTTCCACACACTAGGAAGGCCCTTCTAGGGCAGAGACTGCGGGTGGTGGAGGGGGGAAGCTTCGGAGCCGCGGAGGAGAGCGCAGCAACAAGGGTGCAGAGGGCAAAGCGGAGAGATTCCCGCACAGAGGATCGGTGCCTACCGGCACTCACCAGGCCGAGAGGCTTGTCTGCTCCCCCGCGGGGGCGGGCGGGGTTGGGAGCTGAGGCTCAGGCTTCGGTCAGAGCGCAGGGAGAGGACTGGGGTTGGCGGCGTGAACACAGCCTTTAGGGGGCTAGTGCACCACGGCTAGCCAGGAGGGAGTCGGAGGAAAGTCTGGACCTGCCGAAGAGGCAAGAGACTTTTTCTTGCCTCTGTGTTTCCTGGTGCGCGAGGAGAGGGGATTAAGACTGCCGCTTAAAGGAGTTCCAGAGATGGGCGCGAGCCGCGGCTAAAAGCGTGGACCCCAGAGACGGGCATGAGACGCAAAGGCTGCTGCTGCCGCCACCAAGAAGCCTGTGTGCGAGCACAGGTCACTATCCACACCCCCCTTCCGGGAGCCTGGGCAGCCCGCCACTGCCAGAGTCCCGTGATCCAGGGAAAACTCCCCCAGGAGAACGCACGGCGTGTCTCAGGCTGGTGCAACGTCACGCCGGCCTCTGCCACCGCAGGCTCGCCCCACACTCCGTGCCCCTCCCTCCCCCGGCCTGAGTGAGCCAGAGCCCCTGAATCAGCTTCTCCTTTAACCCCATCCTGTCTGAGCAGGAACAGATGCCGCTAGGAGACCTACACACAGAGGCAGGGCCAAATCCAAAGCTGAACCCCGGGAGCTGTGCGAACAAAGAAGAGAAAGGGAAATCTCTCCCAGCAGCCTTAGGAGCAGCGGATTAAATCTCCACAATCAACTTGATGTACCCTGCATCTGTGGAATACCTGAATAGACAATGACTCATCCCAAATTGAGGAGCTGGACTTTTGGAGCAGCGATATATATATTTTATTCCCTTTTTCTCTTTCTGTGAGTGTGTATGTGTATGCTTCTGTGTGTGATTTTGTCTATATAGCTTTGCTTTTACCATTTGTCTGAGGGTCTGTCTGTACGTTTGTTTTTTGAGTTTTTTTAGTATAGTTTTTAGTGCTTGTTATCATTGGTGGATTTTTTTTTTGGTTTGGTTGCTCTTTTCTTTCTTTCTTTCTTACTTTTTTTCTACTTTAAAAAGAATTTTTTAAATAATTATTTTAAAAACTTTTTTATTTTATTTTATTTTATCTTCTTGTTTCTTTATTTCAGTCTCTTTTATTCTGAGTCGTGTGGATGAAAGGCTCTTGGTGCTCCAGCCAGGCATCAGGGCTGTGCCTCTGAGGTGGGAGAGCCAAGTTCAGGACATTGGTCCACAAGAGACTCCCAGCTCCACATAATATCAAAAGGTGAAAATCTCCCAGAGATCTCCATCTCAATGCTAAGACCCAGCTCCACTGAATGACCAGAAAACTATAGTGCCTGACACCCTATGCTAAACAACTAGCAAGACAGGAACACAACACAACCCATTAGCAGAGAGGCTACCTAAAATCATAATAAGGCCACAAACACCCCAAAACACACCACCAGATGTGGACATGCCCACCAGAAAGACATGATCCAGGCTCCACCACCAGAACACAGGCACTAGTCCCCTCCACCAGGAAGCCTACACAACCCACTAAACCAACCTTAGACACTGGGGGCAGACACTAAAAACAACGAGAACTACGAACCTGCAGCCTGTGAAAAGGAGACCCGCAAACACAGTAAGTCAAGCAATGAGAAGACAGAGAAACACACAGCAGAGGAAGGAGCAAGGTAAAAACCCACCAGACCAAACAAATGAAGAGGAAATAGGCAGACGACCTGTAAAAGAATTCAGAATAATGATAGTAAAGATGATCCAAAATCTTGGAAATAGAATGGAGAAAATACAAGAAATGTTTAACAAGGACCTAGAAGAACTAAAGAGCAAACAAACTGTGATTAACAACACAATTAATGAAATTAAAAATTCTCTAGAAGGGATCAAGAGCAGAATAACTGAGGCAGAAGAATGGATAAGTGACCTGGAAGATAAAATAGTGGAAATAATTACTGCAGAACAGAAAAAAGAAAAAAGAATGAAAAGAATTGAGGACAGTCTCAGAGGCCTCTGGGACAACATTAAACGCGCCAACATTCCAAATATAGGGGTCCCAGAAGAAGAAGAGAAAAAGAAAGGGACTGAGAAAATATTTGAAGAGACTATACTTGAAAACTTCCCTAATATGGGAAAGGAAATTCTTAATCAACTCCAGGAAGCACAGAGAGTCCCATACAGGATAAATCCAAGGAGAAACACGCCAAGACACATATTAATCAAACTATCAAAAATTTAATACAAAGAAAAAATATTAAAAGCAGCAAGGGAGAAAGAACAAATAACACACAACGGAATCCCCATAAGGATAACAGCTGAACTTTCAGCAGAAACTCTGCAAGCCAGAAGGGAGTGGCAGAACATATTTAAAGTGATGAAAGGGAAAAAGCTACAATCAAGACTACTCTACACAGCAAGGATCTCATTCAGATTCGACTGAGACATTTAAAAACTTACAGACAAGCAAAAGCTAAGAGAATTGAAACCACCAAACCAGGTTTACAACAAATCCTAAAGGAACTTCTCTAGGCAGTAAACACAAGAGAAGGAAAAGACCTACAAAAACAAACAAAAAACAATTAAGAAAATGGTAATAGGAACACATTATTGATAACTACCTTAAATGTAAATGAATTAAATGCTCCAACCAAAAGACAAAGACTGACTGAATGGATACAAAGACAACACCTGTATATATGCTGTCTACAAGAGGCCCACTTCAGACCTAGGGACACATACAGACTGAAAGTGAGGGGATGGAAAAAGATATTCCATGCAAATGGAAATCAAAGGAAAGCTGGAGTAGCAATTCTCATATCAGAAAAAATAGACTTTAAAATAAAGACTATTAGAGGAGACAAAGAAGGACACTACATAATAATCAAGGGATCAATCCAAGAAGATATAACAATTGTAAATATTTATGCACCCAACATAGGAGCACCTCAATACATAAGGCAAATACTAACGGCCATAAAAGGGGAAATAGACAGTAACACAATCATAATAGAGGACTTTAACACTCCACTCTCACCAATGGACAGATCATCCAAATTGAAAATAAATAAGGTAACACAAGCTTCAAATATTACATTAAACAAGATGGAGTTAATTGATATTTATAGGACATTCCATCCAAAAACAGCAGAATACACTGTCTTCTAAAGTACTCAAGTAACATTCTCCTGGATAGATCATATCTTAGGTCACAAATCAACCCTTGGTAACTTTAAGAAAATTGAAATCGTATAAAGAATCTTTTCCAATCACAGCACTATGACACTAGATATCAATTAGAGGAAAAAAAATCTGTAAAAAATAGAAACACATGGAGGCTAAACAATACACTACTTAATAACCAAGAGATCACTGAAGAAATCAAAGAGGAAATCAAAAAATACCTAGAAACAAATGACAATGAACACATGACGACCCAAATCCTATGGGATGCAGCAAAAGCGGTTCAAAGAGGGAAGTTTAAAGCAATACAATCCTACCTCAAGAAAGAAGAAATATATCAAATAAACAACATAAACTTACACCTAAAGCAATTAGAGAAAGAAGAACAAAAAACCCAAAGTTAGCAGAAGGAAAGAAATCATAAAGATCAGATCAGAAATAAATGAAAAAGAAATGAAGGAAACGATAGCAAAGATCAATAAAACTAAAAGCTGGTTCTTTGAGAAGACAAACAAAATTGAAAAAACATTAGCCAGACTCATCAGGAAAAAAAGAGAGAAGACTCAAGTCAACAGAATTAGAAATGAAAAAGGAGAAGTAAAAACTGACGCTGCAGAAATACAAAGGATCATGAGAGATTACTACAAGCAACTTTATGCCAATAAAATGGACAACCTGGAAGAAATGGACAAATTCTTAGCAATGCACAATCTTCCGAGACTGAACCAGGAAGAAATAGAAAATATGAATAGACCAATCACAAGCACTGAAATTGAAACTGTGATTAAAAATCTTCCAACAAACAAAAGCCCAGGACCAAATGCCTTCCCAGGCAAATTCTATCCAACATTTAGAGAAGAGCTAACACCTATCATTCTCAAACTCTCCCACAATATAGCAGAGGGAGGAACACTCCCAAACTCATTCTACAAGGCCACAATCACCCTGACACCAATACCAGGCAAAGATGTCAGAAAGAAAGAAAACTACAGGCCAATATCACTGATGAACATAGATGCAAAAATCCTCAACAAAATAATAGTAAACAGAATCCAACAGCACATTAAAAGGATCATACACCATGATCAAGTGGAGTTATCCCAGGAATGCAAGGATTCTTCAATATACGCAAATCAATCAATGTGATACACCATATTAACAAATTGAAGGGAAAAAGTCATATGATCATCTCAATAGATGCAGAGAGAGCTTTCAACAAAATTCAACACCCATTTATGATAAGAACCCTCCAGAAAGTAGGAATAGAGGGAACTGACCTCAACATAATAAAGGCCATATATGACAAGCCCACAGCCAACATCATTCTCAATGGTGAGAAACTGAAACCATTTCCACTAAGATCAGGAACAAGACAAGGTTGCCCACTCTCACCACTATTATTCAACATTCTTTTGGAAGTTTTAGCCACAGAAATCAGAGAAGAAAAAGAAATAAAAGGAATCCAAATAGGAAAAGAAGAAGTAAAGCTGTCACTGTTTGCAGATGACATGATACTATACATAGAGAATCCTAAAAATGCTACCAGAAAACTACTGTAGCTAATCAATGAATTTAGTAAAGTTGCAGGATACAAAATTAATGCAGAGAAATCTCTCGCATTCCTATACACTAATGATGAAAAATCTGAAAGTGAAATTAAGAAAAGATTCCCGTTTACCATTGCAAGAAAAGAATAAAATATCTAGGAGTAAAACTACCTAAGGAGACAAAAGACCTGTATGCAGAAAATTATAAGACCTTGATGAAAGAAATTAAAGATGATACAAACAGATGGAGAGATATACCATGTTGTTGGATTGGAAGAATCAACACTGTGAAAATGACTCTACTACCCAAAGCAATCTACAGATTCGATGCAATCCCTGTCAAACTACCACTGGACTTTTTCACAGAACTAGAACAAAAAATTTCACAATTTGTATGGAAACACAAAAGACCCTGACTAGCCAAAGCAATCTTGAGAAAGAAAAACGGAGCTAGAGGAATGAGGCTCCCTGACTTCAGACTATACTACAAAGCTACAGTAACCAAGACAGTACGGTACTGGCACAAAAACAGAAATATAGATCAATGGAACAGGATAGAAAGCCCAGAGATTAACCCACACACACATGGTCACCTTATCTTTGATAAAGGAGGCAAAAATATAGAGTGGAGAAAAGACAGCCTCTTCAATAAGTGGTGCTGGGAAAACTGGACAGCTACATGTAAAGGAATAAAATTAGAACACTCCCTAACACCATACACAAAAATAAACTCAAAATGGATTAAAGACCTAAATGTAAGGCCAGACACTATCAAACTCTGAGAGGAAAACTTAGGCAGAACACTCTATGACATATCACTGCAAGATCCTTTTTGATCCACTTCCTAGCAGAATGGAAATAAAAACAAAAATAAACAAATGGGACCTAATGAAACTTCAAAGCTTTTTCACAGCAAAGGAAACCATAAACAAGACGAAAAGACAACCCTCAGAATGGGAGAAAATATTTGCAAATGAAGCAACTGACAAAGGATAATCTCCAAAATTTACAAGAAGCTCATGTAGCTCAATATGAAAACAACAAACAACCCAATCCAAAAGTGAGCAGAAGACCTAAATAGACATTTCTCCAAAGAAGATGTACAGATTGCCAACAAACACATGAAAGAATGCTCAACATCATTAATCATTAGAGAAATGCAAATCAAAACTACAATGAGATATCATCTCACACCAGTCAGAATGGCCATCATCAAAAACTCTACAAACAATAAATGCTGGAGAAGGTGTGGAGAAAAGGGAACCCTCTTTCACTGTTGGTGGGAATGTAAATTGATAGAGCCACTATGGAGAACAGTAGGGAGGTTCATTAAAAAACTACTAATAGAACTACCATCCGACCCAGCAATCCCACTACTGGGCATATACCCTGAGAAAACCATAATTCAAAAAGAGTCATGTACCACAATGTTCATTGCAGTTCTATTTACAATAGCCAGGACATGGAAGCAACCTAAGTGTCCATCGATAGATGAATGGATAAAGAAGACGTGGCACATATATATAGAATGGAATATTACTCAGCCATAGAAAGAAATGAAATTGAGTTATTTGTAGTGAGGTGGTTGGGCCTAGAGTCTGTCATACAGAGTGAAGTACGTCAGAAGGTGAAAAACAAATACCGTATGCTAACACATATATATGGAATCTGAAAAAAAAAAAAAAGTTCTGATGAACCTAGGATGAGGACAGGAATACAGACGCAGATGTAGAGAATGGACTTGAGGACATGGGGATGGGGAAGGGTAAGCTGGGACAAAGTGAGAGAGTGGCATGGACATATCTACACTACCAAATGTAAAATAGATAGCTAGTGGGAAGAAGCCGCATAGCACAGGGAGATCAGCTCAGTGCCTTGTGACCACCTAGAGGGGTGGGATAGGCAGGGTGGGAGGGAGGGAGATGCAAGAGGGAAGTGATATGGAGATATATGTATAACTGATTCACTTTGTTATAAAGCAGAAAATAACACACCATTTTAAACCAATTATACTCCTATAAAGATGTTAAAAAAAGAGACAAAGAAATAGAAAAACCCACAATAATGGGAGATTTCAAACACACCTCTCTCAGTCATCCATAGAACAAGCTGGAAAAAAAGGGGGAAAATGATGTAAATAGTACATAAAATACATAAGGGCCAAAAAGAGATCTTAACACCACAAAACTGCAAAATATACATTTTCCCCAAGCATTCATAGCACATTTATATAAAATTAGAGCTTCAACAAATTTTCAGTCTTCAAAACTACAGAATTCACTTTAGCTTACAGCAATGCAATAAAGCTATAAATCAATAACGAAAAAGATGACTAGAAAATACATTTTTTAATTAAGAAACATTTTAAATGGGTGAAATAATAAATTATAATGAAAATTAAAAATTATTTTGAACAGAAGGATAATGAAAACCACAAGGAGAGACCCACGATATTGACAAGAAGGAAGTAGTCGGGCTTCCCGGGTGGCGCAGTGGTTGAGAGTCTGCCTGCCGATGCAGGGGACACGGGTTTGTGCCCCGGTCCGGGAAGATCCCACATGCCGCGGAGCGGTTAGGCCTGTGAGCTATGGCTGCTGAGCCTGCTTTTTTTAAAATTTTATTTTATTTTTTTATACAGCATGTTATTAGTTATCTATTTTATACATATTAGTGCATATATGTCAACCCCAATCTCCCAGTTCATACTATCACCACCACCCCCCTACCCCCGCTTTCCCCGCTTGGTGTCCATACATTTATTCTTAACTCTGTGTCTCTATTTCTCTCTTCAATGCATACTTTTGACTCAGTGAGTCCACTCCTAGGTGTATACCCTTGGGCACCTGTATTTCAGAGATGTGCACAGGAATGTTCCTACTACTGTTTGTAATAGCTCAAAACTGGAAGCAGCCCGAATATTAGTAATAACAATACTGATACCTGTATTTCAGAGATGTGCACAGGAATGTTCCTACTACTGTTTGTAATAGCTCAAAACTGGAAGCAGCCCGAATATTAGTAATAACAATACTGATAATAATGCTGATGATAATAATGTGGATGAATAAATAGTGAAATTTTTTTTCTTTTTTAAGACTAGAAGATTTTTATTAAATGGATTGCTGCACAGCAGTTAAAGTAAATGAACTACCTGTTCATGCAGCAAAATGGATCAATTTCACAAAGAGTGAACCATGCCATTCATAACAGCGTACTGTATAATTCCGTAATTTACATAAAGTTTTTTAAAAGCAGGCAAACTAAACTTTAGAGATGCACGCTCAGGCCGTACTACTGGGTATTGTAGGTAAGGGAAAATAAGCAAGGGAATAAGTAATGCAAAGTCAGCACTGTGGTTTGCTCTGTGAGGAAGCGGGAGAAGAAGAAAGTGAGGAAGAAGCAAAGGGAGCTTCCAAGATGCTGGCACTGTTCTAAATATTTTTTTCTATTTACAACAAGTTTTATTGGGAAGAAATTCATCCAAAAACTGCAATGCATATGCCAAGTTCTGCTGTAATGTGTTAAAATTGCTTCAGTATCACGTTTGTGGTCCATCCATATCTAATCTCTCCATATGAAATGACACTGTTCTATTTTTAACTGGGGTGGAAGTTACACAGGTGTTCTCTTTAATATTATTCTTTAAAATATGCCTTTTTTTTTTTCTGTGGTACACGGGCCTCTCACTGCTGTGGCCTCTCCCGTTGCGGAGCACAGGCTCCGGACGCGCAGGCTCAGCGGCCATGGCTCACAGGCCCAGCTGCTCTGCGGCATGTGGAATCTTCCCGGACCGGGACACGAACCCGTGTCCCCCGCATCGGCAGGAGGACTCTCAACCACTGCGCCACCAGGGAAGCCCAAAATATGCCTATGTTTGACATGCATTTCTGTATGTGTGATGCGCTTCACAGAAATGAAACCTAAACCAATATATTAATTTTTTAAAACATTGAGAAAAGAAGGGGTCACTTCCTCTTTAACCTCCTTTTTCACTCACTAAAATATTGAGTTCCTGCTACGTACCAGGTATCGTTCTAGAGAAGATACTGATGATACAGCAACAGTGAAGACAAAGTCCCTGTCTCAAACCTTTTTGTTCCAAATGATGGAAAATCTAACGCAAACTGCCTCACCTAACTGAAATGTCTAGAGGCAGATTTAGACTTCGATGAGGCTTGACCTAGCAACCGAATAATGTCACCAAAGTTCTTTGTGTCCCTCTGTCTTGTCCTCTGAAGTACCAGCTTTACCCTTGGGTTTCACATGATCCCCAGCAGCATCAACTGTTACCCTCCTGGCCATCAGTGGTTGTAGCCCCACATCTTCACACCCATGGAAAAGCAAATGTTCTGAGGTTTACCTTAATTGGATCAGCCTAAGCCTGGGTTATATATTCCCATCTCTGACACAATCAGTAAAACTTCAGGGGGGGAGTAGATCATGCCACTGGGCTTGGAGTAGGTAATAGGGTCAACATACTAGCACATGGCTAGTACTAGCAACATCCAAGCACATGGCTGAAAATCTTATTTGGGGCGTTTCCCAAATCATCACGGGGTGTCGTCTGGAGAAAGGGGAATGAAAGAAAGGCAACCAGAATCATCATCTACAGTGACTGCTGCCATGGAGCATACATCCTTGGGAGGGGTTGGGAATCAGTAAATAAATAAATAACAAGCTAGTCAGAAATAGTGATGTGCTATGACAATAACAAAGTAGAATGTCACCTCCAAGAAAACAGGGATTTTTTAACATCTTTTTTTATTGAAGTAGAGTTGATTTACAATGTTGTGTTAATTTCTGCTGTACAGCAAAGTGATTCAGTTATATATATATATATATATTTTCATATTCTTTTCCATTATGGTTTATCACAGAATATTGAATATAGTTCCCTGTGATATACAGTAGGACCTTGTTGTCTATCCATCCTATATATAACAGTTTGCATCTACTAATCCCCAAAATCCCACTCCATCCCTCCCCCACCACTCCTCCCTCTTGGCAACCACAGGTCTCAAGTAAACAGGGTTTTTTTTTTTTTTTTGGCTGCGTTGGGTCTTCGTTGCTGCACGCAGGTTTTCTCTAGTTGTGGCGAGCGGGGGGGCTACTCTTCATTGCGGTGCACGGGCTTCTCATCGCGGTGGCTTCTCTTATTGCAGAGCACGGGCTCTAGGCACGCGGGCTCAGTAGCTGTGGCTCGTGGGCTCTAGAGCGCAGGCTCAGTAGTTGTGGTGCACGGGCTTAGTTGCTCCGCGGCCTGTGGGATCTTCCTGGAGCAGGGTTCAAACCTGTGTCCCCTGCATTGGCAGGCAGAATTTTAACCACTGCACCACCAGGGAAGTCCTGAAAACAGGGATTCTTATGTGATTTGCTCATTACAGTATCCCACGCTTCTAGTCCAGAGCCTAGCACTGCCCTCCTTGGGTTCGTTGTCAGCCACATGCCTTTGTCTATATGATTCTTCCCACCTGGAACCTTCTCCATTTTCCCTCCGTTATCCAGGTCTTATACATCTTCCCAAGTGCTGTTGAAACTCCATGTTGTTTTTTGTTTGTTTGTTTGTTTGGCCACAGTGTGTGGCTTGCAGATCTTAGTTCCCCGACCAGGGATTGAACCTGGGTCCACAGCAGCGAAAGTGTGGAGTTCTAACCACTGGACCGCCAGGGAATTCCCTGAAACTCCATGTTCTTCAGGACATAGCTGCTGTCCTTAACTTCTCTCCTTCCTTCCCATCCCCTACCCCCACCATGACATTTATCAACAATGTGCCTTGTAGCTCTGGGGTTTATTACATTTGTTAATTTGCCATATACTCTTTCATAATGTTAACTAAATCAATTTTACCTTTACACGTTTTTAAACCTCCAACAGAACATGATTTACCTGTGGATATGCATTGGCACTAGCTATATATGAACTTGGAGAAGTGATTCAGCTGGCTGCTCTGCGAGTCAGTTTCCTGATCTGCAATATGGGCGTAGTGCTTGTAGGCTGCTCTGAGTGCTGAGATAATGTATGCCGGTACCATGTGGCAGGTGCCTAATAAACAGTAGCGATGAGGAGGTGGAGGAGGATGGAGAAGAATTTCCTCCTTTATTCTCTACCCCCTCCCTTCAGCACCGAGCCCAGTTAGGGGTACATAATAAGGGCCTAATAAAGACTTACTGAATTTGCCCAAAGATTCCCATTTCCTAGAAAACTGCAGTCTTGACCCCTCTTGCTTGTTTGCCACTGGTGTGGAGACCCAGCTGCGAAGCCCACCTTGACTTCAGTGTCAACAGGTGGGACCTCACTGAAGCACGACCAGCTATGTCACCACACTGCTGAAATGGAGAAGCTGGGAAGGAAGAGAACAGAGGGAACAGGACACAGCCATGGCGCTAATACTCAACTACCACACATCCAGCATCGGTGTGGGCTGAGTGACTGAACACACACTCAGTAGTTTCCTAATTGACTCAAGTGATAGTCGGTGTGTGCATCCCACGGGTCAAAAAAGAACAGATACTTCATCTGCCACGGGAGGAATGGCAGCAATTAAAGCAGTCACAATGCCATGAGGTGGTATTAACAGAACAAATGAGGACTCCGTCTCTGGGTAAAATCACTCTGGACTTTTGGGGGAGAAAAGCCCTGCCTGACTAATTTCTATTTACTTTTTATGCTTGTAGCCCATGATTGCTCAATTAGATCATTCATGAGCATAGTGTCCCCAAATGTAAAGAGTGAAATGGACAGGCTTTCCTCTAATCCCAGCTCCTCTGCTAGCTGGCTCATTGGGATTAGAATACACCTGCTGTCTTCTCAGCCACAAACTTCCCTGCATGACAATTTTTTTTTATTTTTAGCACATAGAAAGCATTTAATAAGTGTTAGCTATTACATTAAAGACCTTTGTTGTTATTGGTGTTAACTTGTTTTATTGCGAAGCATAACACACGCAATGGATCCCCAGAAGCTCCTGTACCCAAGTCTTTTTTTCAGGTTCCCTGCACGACAATTTAGACCCAACTTCTTACCCAAGTCCACCTCATCCAGCACCACTTCCCACCCAGGAGTGAGATTTGGGTCTGGGGAAGGTTACTACTGAGCAATAAGGTTGAGTGAGTGAAGCCTGAGGTCCTGACCTGGACATATAACTGGCAGGAAAAGCTTTCTTAATGTGTTCAAAGTGTGCTCATTCTAGTAGTTAAGAGTACAGGCTGTGAAATGAGATCGACCTGACTTTAAATGGTCCCATTTATTAGTTATGTGGCTTTCAGCAAACACATCTCTGAGGAAAAAAATAGGTCCTACCTTACGGAGTAGTTATGAGAATCAAATAAGATGGTGCATGCATGGAGTTTGGCATGGTGCCTGGCACAGATTAAGTGTTCAGTAAATGTTAGCTCTTATAATTATTGGCAAGGGCAATGGTGATACTGAGAGCAATGGCTTTAACCAAGGAGCTGGCTGGATGGATGCTATATCATCTGGATCAACTTGTAGCTGCTCAACCAGGCTGGCCTTCAAGGAGAATTGGCTTGTTTCATAGACCATAAGTGAGCTAGGACACCTACATTTTTTCCATAAATTTTATTCTATTTTATTATTTTAAAATTTTATATTAGGGTATAGTTGATTTACAATGTTGTGTTAGTTTCAGGTGTACAGCAAAGTGGCTCAGTTATACATATACATATATCCATTCTTTTTCAGATTCTTTTCCCATATAGGTTATTACAGAATATTGAGTAGAGTTCCCTGTGCTATACAGTAGGTCCTTGTTGATTATCTATTTTATTTATAGTAGTGTGTATATGTTAATCCCAACCTCCTAATTTATCCATCCCCCCCACCTTTCCCCTTTGGTAACCATAAGTTTGTTTTCAAACTCTATGAGTCTATTTTTGTAAATAAGTTCATTTGTATCATCTTTTTAGATTCCACATTTAAGTGATATCATACACTATCTGTCTTTCTCTGTCCGACATACTTCACCTAGTATGATAATCTCTAGGTCCATCCATGTTGCTGCAAATGGCATTACTTCATTCTTCTTTTATGGCTGAGTAGTATTCCATCGTGTGTGTGTGTGTGTGTGTGTGTGTGTGTGTGTGTATACATATCACATCTTCTTTATCCATTCATCTGTCGATGGAAATTTAGGTTGCTTCTGTGTCTTGGCTATTGTAAATAGTGCTTCAGTGAACATTGCGGGCACCTGCAATTTTAAAAAGAGAAGTATCTTGTACAAAGCATTAGTTGTCAGTATCCACGAAGTAGATTTGGTTCCTGCCAGCCCCAGGAATTTAGCTGGGTCAAATGGCTCTGACCAGGTATAGGTGAATCAGCAGCCAGAGTATTTCAGGATCATTGGGGGTTAGCAGCAGCAGCATCTGCTGGCTCAGTGGTAACATGCAGTGAGACTACGCACATGTACAGTAAGCCTTTGACACCAGCTCTCGTGTGTTCCCATTAATCAATTTGCTAGATCGGGTCCTGCAAGAAGCAGAGATCAAGACAGGATTCAATGTGCAACAATTTCATCAGAGGAAACAACTGTGTGAGAAAATGGGGCAGGGTGGGAGCTGGAGAAGCTGGGAATGGTCTCAGACAGCAATGTAAGTCTGACCCTGTGAAGCAAAGGAGAGAGGTCAAATTCCGCAGAGGATCTCAGAGCACAGCAGCTGGGGCCTTTGGTCATTTATGTTCTCTGGAGTTGGAGGTCTGCAATGCGTGTTATCATGGCTGCCACAATCAATGAGTGGAAAAATATTGAAAAGACACAATGATCAAATTTGCAGATGACACTGAGATGCAGTGCTCGGAATCCTGTCTTGCCAGGTTTTTTATTTTTATTTTTTTTTTTTTGCATTACGCGGGCCTCTCACTGTTGTGGCCTCTCCCGTTGCGAAGCACAGGCTCCGGACGCGCAGGCCCAGCGGCCATGGCTCACGGGCCCAGCCGCTCCGCGGCATGTGGGATCCTCCCAGACCGGGGCACGAACCCGCGTCCCCTGCATCGGCAGGCGGACTCTCAACCACTGCGCCACCAGGGAAGCCCTTGCCAGGTTTTGAACTCATCCTTTTTCAAAGGCGAGCATATCCACGAGCTTCCCATAAGAATGCACCAGTTTCTTGGGTTCTCCCCTTATTCTTTCACATCATGATCATCTGTGGCTGTAGAATGAGAATTACATTTTGACAGGTTTAAGAAATTGTATTGTGAAGGAATACTTGATGACATGAAAAGATATTCAAGATGTATTTTTAATTTAAGAAAAATTTGTATTTACAACATGATTTCCATTTTGTTAAAAATATATATACAGAGGAAAATATAGAAAGATAAACATAAAAATATTAACAGTGGCTATTTTTTAACTTTTTTGTCTCTGTGGTTTCTGTTTTTCCACAGTGAATGCGTATTACTTCTGAGACATTCCCAATGCTGTGGAGCTATCGTCTCTCTCAAAATCCCCAGCACTTATTTCAGTGTACCTTGCAAAGGCTGGGGTGTGCCCCTGACTGGCTTGGCCTCTCTGTGAAAGAATGAAA
Organism: Orcinus orca; assembly: GCF_937001465.1. Lineage (NCBI taxonomy): Eukaryota > Metazoa > Chordata > Mammalia > Artiodactyla > Delphinidae > Orcinus > Orcinus orca. The sequence goes on from NC_064580.1 coordinate 114,677,310, forward strand.
TGACAACGTGGTTTATTTCAAGACTTGTCACTGTTTCAACTACCTTGTTACCTTTTGACTCTTTACTTGCTTCTGACCATAGATAACTGCTGACACCCTGTCTAGGTCACTATGCCCTCCTAGTGTCCAAACCTCTTACCTGACTTAACATGAAGCTACTATGTGATTATGCCCTATTGGATTTATTAGCAATAATAATATTATTAATAATTTGGTCTCGCCTCCTCTTTTCCTAAAAACAATGATCAACATTTACTGAGTGCTTACCATGTGCCAGGTACTGTGCTAAATGTTTTAACTGCATTGACTGACTTCGTTCTCTGTGTAACTCTGTGAGGTTGATACTATTATTATCCACATTTTAAAGATTAGGAAACGAGGCAACAGAGGTGAATTAAGTGGGCTAAGCTCCCACAGCCAGTGAGTGGCAGGCCAGGATATTTTCCTACTTTTGCCTGGAAGATTGATTGCCTGATGCTTCATCCTGCCTCCAAACAGTTATCCCTCTCAACTGCCACTGGCCCAGACAGAAGCATGAAAGATCTCTATGCAACTTTGCTGTACACAGAGCACCATGTGAAGCATCCAGCTGTGACTTCGGGCAAGTTATTTAAATCCACAGAGCCTTGGTTTCGCCACCTGTAGAGAGGACTAATGTATCTTTTCAGAGCCTTTAAGAAGACTGAGTAGCACAAGGTTTGGATAACACCTAATGCCAATTCCCAATACAGGGACGACACTCACTGAAGGGGAAAGTAAAGAAGAAATGGGAATAGTCACCTTCAGTTAATGGAGAAGAGGGGACTCAAATATGAGCACTATTAAATATGCATTTTTGGAAATGAAAAAAGAAAGATTGTGTTCAGAGTGAACCTTCAGATCAGTGGCCTTCAGAGTTTGGGCATTTGAAAATGTAGACAGTGAAGGAACTGCATGACTAACACCTTGATAGGAAATGTACAGTCCCTCAGGTCCACCCAGGGTGCTATGGAAGCACAAAGGTGCTCCCATAGAGGAGGAGACTAGGAGAAGGGGCCTAGGAAAACTCCCTGGAAGAGGTGGTGTTTACGTTGAATTGTGAAGGGTGGATAGAACTAATCAAGAAAGGGTTTAGAGCATGCCCTATAGAAGGAACAGCATGCACAAAGGCCCAGAGGCAAAAATGACATCATCATCATCGAACCTATCTTTGAGTACCTGCTATGTTATAGGTACTATACTGTACTAGGTACATTCTATATGTTATTTCAAATCTCCACACAACCCTGTAAAGTACACATTATTATGCACATTTTACAGAAGAGCAAACTGAGACTTCATAGGTTCAGTAGAGTTGTGTACATGGTAAAGCTGGAACTGGAGAGCCCAGGCATGCTGACTCCAAAGCCCAGACTCATTCTGCTGCACTGAGGCCCTCCTTTGAGACATGAAAAGCCACTATGAGTTTGGGGAACCATGGACTATTCAGTGTGGTGGAGATGTGTCTGGGGAGTGAGAAAAACTAGGCTAGAGGAATAAGCAGAGTGCAAGTCTCAAACAGCTTTAAAGGCCATGATCATGAATGTGAGTCATTTCCCTTCTCTGAGCTTGGGGGTTTTTCCCCTCATGTAAGGCAGCATTAAGAACATGGACTCTGTTGCCAGACTGCTTGGGTTCAAATACCACAACACCACTTATTACCTGTGTGACCCTGGGCTAGTTATTTAATCTCTCCATGTCTGAGTTTCCCCATTTGTAGAATGGGGATAATGATTATAGAGTTGTTATAAAGATTAAATGATTTAATACCTGCAAAGGACTTAGGACAGTACTTGGTAAGTGTGATATAAATGTTTTCTGTGGCTATTATTATCTAGTCAATGAGGCAGGTGGACCAGATGTTCTCAAGTATTTCTAGAGTCCTCTTTCCCTCTAACCTAAGCCTCTCCCTGACCAAGGCAGATCCTCGCTGCAGGCCACCCATACCCTCTTAACTTAATTAAAGGGAGAATGCCTTCTCCCTGGCAGCCTATCCACATCCTGCCGATCTATTAAAGGCTTGCTCTACTCTACTCCTATGCAGAACCTTCTCCACATACCCCCATCCTAAAATTTCCTTAAAGCCTGAATTATTTATGCTGTACGCACTAACATCTCTTTCATTTTGTGATGAACACAATTCTTGCCTTCTCCTTTCCACTGTTAGGTCTCTTGAGGGCAGAATTGTGTTTTCTATTTCTGAGATGCCCCATAGTAAGTCCAGGAAAACAACTGAATGACTACCTGATGTCAGAAAAGCAGAGTGGAGCTTCTCTCAGAACCATTCTGAATACCGTTCGTCTTGTGTGTCTGCAGAGGTGGTGGCAGTCGACAGGATGCAACTGGATATGACCAAGAAAACCTCCTTGTCCAAAATATTTCCCTCACCTGGGCCAGATGTTCCACCATCAATAATGTCTTTGTCTTAGGCTCTTCCCTCTTTCTATAACCCTTTCCAAAAATGTAAATACTCATGGGATCTTTATAAGATGGAAAAAGCAGCAAGATTCAAAATGGGAATATGTGGAACAGTAGTGGAAAGAAACATGTAACTGAAGTCAAGTGTCCTCATTCCAATTCCTGGCTCTTCTAATTCCCACAGAGAACTTTCATGAATCACAGTCTCTCTGTGTTTCTGTCTGTATAAAGAAATATTACCCTGTGTAATTCCCAGCATCTCTCTGGCTTGAACCTTCTATGATTCTACTAATGAATCAAATAATGAAAATTCAGGCATACCTTCAGGCAGCTAAGGAAATATTTCTTGCTTCGTGTCTGTCTTTCAAGCCCTGAGATTGTTGATTGATACAACCAGCTCAGAAATCAATCTTGACATTTATCCAAAACTTTAAAGAGGTTCACATTCTTTGATCCAGTAATTTCATTTCTGTGAAATCATTCCAAATACACCAGAGCTTTAGCAATGAAGACTTTAAATACAGTGATATTTATAATAATGAAAACAGAAAGAGCCTAAATGCTAAATCATATGGAAAAGGCTAAGTAAACTATAGATTCCATTCATTCAATTGCCAAGTAGCCTTTAAAAAAGAACACAGCAGGGAAAATGTTTATGCTTTAAAGATAAATTTTTTTAAAGTATGCAACATTACATGTACAGTATTTTCACAATCTTGTAAGACAAACAGATCAGAAGAAAAATTATGCATAAAAGAAAGATTGAAAGGTAATATAACAAAATGGTGGGATTTAGGTGTGAATTTTTTCCTGAATTTTCTAATATGAACATATAGTTCTTTTATAATAGAACAATACTCTTTATTTAAATAATCTATTTAACAGAATTTAATATGCCACAAATTGTAATATGGATGCTAATTTCTTGGACAGTAAAATGTCAAAAATGTTATATCAGACCTTCAGACTACCCTGCTCCAGTCTACTGAAGAGTGGCCTACCTCACAGACATAGAAAACAAACTTATGGCTACCAAAGGGGATAACGGCGCTGGGGGGGAGATAAATTCAGAGTTTGGGATTAACATATACATGCTACTATATATAAAATAGAAAAACTACAAGTGCCTAGCACAGGGAACTATACTCAATATCTTGTAATAACATATAATAGAAAAGAATCTGAAAAAGAATACTATATATATATATATATACAAATGTGTATGTATAACTGAATCACTTTGCTGTATACCTGAATCATTGTAAGTCAACTATACCTCAATTAAAAAAAAAGAGTGGCCTAAAGAGTGACCAGCCCTGTCACTCTTTACCTGTGTGACTTTGGGCCAGTCGCTTAAATTCTCTGAACTTCCATTTACTCCAAGTATAACATAGGGGTTAATTGCATAAAACAACTTAGCACAAAGGCATGCTCAAAGTACCCACTCAATAAAAATTAGCTATTATTGGTTATAATAGTATTGTTGTCTTTTCCCCACCAATTCTGATAGGAAACAAAGATGAGTAAATTTCCAGTAAAAGGTTTTGCTTTTTGTTTTTTGATTTCATGTTTTTTTTGGGGGGGGGTTGTTTTGTTTTTCTTTTCTTGGTTTTTTTGTTGTTGTTTACCAAAATATGAAGATGGGTTTGACGGTCTGCCTGCATTCACAAAATTACTCTCCTAACTTTTACACTTACATTAATGAAAACAGAATCATGATACAAAGTGGGGCAGGAATCTAAACAGCAGAGGACAGCTTCCTAGTATATATTTATTTTAAAAGACATTGTACTATGTAGAGAGAAAGCATGGGGTTCACATAACTGGAGATTAGTCATTTAAACTCTGAATATGAAACGCCACTGTAGGATCAGAAGAGGCTTTCTCAGGCATTATCCCCATCCCCAGCGATATTTCCAGGAGTTAACAACTGCAGTCTGTGGTATAAGTGGATTGGAACAAAACTACCTGTGAGAACATTTAGGAAGCAGACTTATTTCTTAATACCTTTCTCTAGCCCTCAAAAGATTTGAAACAGCTATATTTAAAGATAAAATGGTGTGAGCCAAAGCAAGGAATAAGATCCTGCTAACAACTGATGTATAGGAAAATATTACATATTGTACAAAAGGAAGAGGAAATAGTGTGGTTCTTTGAGTGTGTGGGGAGGAGGTTGAAAACATGACATTAAAGTCAAAGGATGTGGAGAAAAGGGAACCCTTGTGCACTGTTGGTGGGGATGTAAATTGATACAGCCACTATGGAGAACAGTATGGAGGTTCCTCAAAAAACTAAAAATAGAACTACCATATTACCCAGCAATCCCACTACTGGGCATATACCCTGAGAAAACCATAATTCAAAAAGGTCATGTACCACAATGTTCATTGCAGCTCTATTTACAATAGCTAGGACATGGAAGCAACCTAAGTGTCCATCAACAGATGAACGGATAAAGAAGATGTGGCACATATATACAATGGAATATTACTCAGCTATAAAAAGAAACAAAATTGAGTTATCTGTAGTGAGGTGGATGGACCTAGAGTCTGTCATACAGAGTGAAGTAAGTCAGAAAGAGAAAAACAAATACTGTATGCTAACACATATATATGGAATCTAAAAAAAAATGGTTCTGAAGAACCTAGGGGCAGGGCAGGAATAAAGACGCAGACATAGAGAATAGACTTGAGGATGCAGGGAGGGGGAAGGGTAAGCTGGGATGAAGTGAGAGAGTGGCATGGACATACATACACTACCAAATGTAAAATAGAAAGCTAGTGGGAAGCAGGCGCATAGCACAAGGAGATCAGCTCGGTGCTTTATGACCACCTAGCGGGGTGGGATAGGGAGGGTGGGAGGGAAACGCAAGAGCAAGGAGTTGTGGGGATATATGTAGATGTATAGCTGATTCACTTTGTTATAGAGCAGAAACTAACACAACATTTTAAGCAATTATACTCCAATAAAGATGTTTAAAAAAATAAAATAAAATGATTGAATTTTTAAAAATAAATTAAATTAAAAAGTCAAAGGAGACTAACACAAACACACACACACACACACACACACACACACTTAAAAACACAGCAGGCAACATGGGTTGCTTAAATCTCCATGAATTGGTACTGAGCAATCTTAATTGATACTGAGAATTCAAAACAGTATCTTAGGACTTGCATCCTAAAATGTTTAAAGAATCATTTAGATTCTTTGAAAAACTACTGTACCATGTTTGAAAATTCTTGGAAGCCAGCGTTTCCTGGAGATCATAACAAGGACAAAGGCACCACCTACCTTTCAAGAAAGGGTACAGTCAACATAGACATGAAAGGTAAAATAAATCTCATGTTACTCGCAGGACAGCATTTAAAAAAATAATTTCACAATAAAAATTAAAAGAAAGGGAAGAACAGAGAAGAGCCCACACCCGTGCTGCTCAGATCTCCCAGATGGACATGGGAAATAGTTTTTGATGTTTTAGGGCCTCTTTCACTTGACCCCAGCTGTGTGGCTGACAGGGTCTTGGTGCTCCGGCCGGGTGTCAGGCCTGAGCCTCTGAGGTGGGAGAGCCGAGTTCAGGACATTGGTCCACCAGAAACCTCCCTGCCCAACGAAATATCAAACAGTGAAAGCTCCCCCAGAGATCTCCATCTCAACGCTAAGACCCAGCTCCACTCAGCAACCAACAAGCTACAGTGCTGGACACCCTATGCCAAACAACTAGCAAGACAGGAGCATAACCCCACCCATTAGCAGAGAGGCTGCCTAAAATCATAATAAGGTCACAGACACCCTAAAATACACCACAGAATGAGGACCTGCCCACCAGAAAGACAAGATCCAGCCTCATCCACCAGAGCACAGGCACTAGTCCCCTCCACCAGGAAGCCTGCACGACCCACTAAACCAACCTTAGACACTGGGGGCAGACACTAAAAACAATGGGAACTATGAACCTGCAGCCTGCGAAAAGGAGACCCCAAACACAGTAAGTTAAGCAAAATGAGAAGACAGAGAAATACGCAGCAGATGAAGGAGCAAGGTTAAAAACCCACCAGAGCAAACAAAGGAGGAAGAAATAGGCAGTCTACCTGAAAAAGAATTCAGAGTAATGATAGTAAAGATAATCCAAAATCTTGGAAATAGAATGGAGAAAATAGAAGAAACTTTTAACAAGGACCTTGAAGAACTAAAGAGCAAACAAACAATGATGAACAACACAATAAATGAAATTAAAAATTTTCTAGAATGAATCAATAGCAGAATAAATGAGGCAGAAGAACAGATAAGTGATCTGGAATATAAAATAGTGGAAATAACTACTGAAGAGCAGAAAAAAGAAAAAAGAATGAAAATAATTGAGGACAGTCTCAGAGACCTCAGGGACAACATTAAGCACATGAACATTCAAATTAAAGGGGTCCTAGAAGAAGAAGAGAAAAAGAAAGGGACTGAGAAAATATTTGAAGAGATTATAGTTGAAAACTTCCCTAATATGGGAAAGGAAATAGTCAAATCCAGGCAGCACAGAGAGTCCCATACAGGAAAAATCCAAGGAGAAACACGCCAAAACTCATATTAATCAAACTATCAAAAATTAAATACAAAGAAAAAATATTAAAAGCAGCAAGGGAAAAACCAACAAATAGCATGCAAGGGAATCCCCATAAGGTTAACAGCTGATCTTTCAGCAGAAACTCTGCAAGCCAGGAGGCAGTGGCAGGACATATTTAAAGTAAAGAAAAGGAAAAACCTACAACAAAGATTACTCTACACAGAAAAAATCTCATTAAGATTCGAAAGAGAAATTAAAATCTTTGCAGACAAGCAAAAGCTAAGAGAATTCAGCAACAGCAAACCAGCTTTACAACAAATGCTACAGGAACTTCTCTAGGCAGGAAACACAAGAGAAGGAAAAGACCTACAGTAACAAACTCCAAACAGTTAAGAAAATGGTAATAGGAACATACATATCGAAAATTACCTTAAACGTAAATGGATTACATGCTCCAACCAAAAGACATAGACTGGCTGAATGGATACAAAACAAAACCCGCATATATGCTGTCTACAACAGACCCACTTCAGACCTAGGGATACATACAGACTGAAAGTGAGGGGATGGAAAAAGATATTGCATGCAAATGGAAATCAAAAGAACGCTGGAGTAGCAATTCTCATATCAGACAAAACAGACTTTAAAATAAAGAGTATTATAAAAGACAAAGAAGGACACTACATAATGATCAAGGGATCAATCCAAGAAGAAGATATAATAAATGTAAATATTTATGCACCCAACATAGGAGCACCTCAATACATAAGGCAAATGCTAACAGTCATGAAAGGGGAAATCGATAGTAACACAATCATAGTAGGGGACTTTAACACTCCACATTCACCAATGGACAGATCATCCAAAATGAAAATGAATAAGGAGACACAAGCTTTAAGTGATTCATTAAACAAGATGGAGTTAATATTTATTGGACATTCCATCCAAAAACAACAGAATACACTTTCTTCTCAAGTACTCATGGAACATTCTCCAAGATAGATCATATCTTGGGTCACAAATCAAGCCTCGGTAAATTTAAGAAAATTGAAATCATATGAAGTATCTTTTCTGACCACAATGCTATGATACTAGATATCAATTACAGGGGGGAAAAATGTAAAAAATACAAACACGTGGAGTCTAAACAATACACTACTAAATAACCAAGAGATCAATGAAGAAATGAAAGAGGAAATCAGAAAATACCTAGAAACAAATTAGCTTTGAAAACATGATGACCCAAAACTTATGAGACGCAGAAAAAGCAGTTCTAAGAGGGAAGTTTAAAACAATACAATCCTACCTCAAGAAACAAGAAACATCTCAAATAAACAACTAACCTTACACTTAAAGCAATTAGAGAAAGAAGAATAAAAAAAAGGCCAAGTTAGCAGAAGGAAAGAAATCATAAAGATCAGATCAGAAATAAATGAAAAAGAAATGAAGGAAACAATAGCAAAGATCAATAAAACTAAAAGCTGGTTCTTTGAGAAGATAAACAAAATTGATAAAGCATTAGCCAGACTCATCAAGAAAGAAAGGGAGAAGACTCAAATCAATGGAATTAGAAATGAAAAAGGAGAAGTAGCAACTGACACTGCAGAAATACAAAGGATCATGAGAGATTACTACAAGCAACTCTATGCCAATAAAATGGACAACCTGGAAGAAATGGACACATTCTTAGAAAAGCACAACCTTCCAAGACTGAACCAGGAAGAAATAGAAAATATAAACAGACCAATCACAGGCACTGAAATTGAAACTGTGATTAAAAATCTTCCAACAAACAAAAGACCAGGATCAGATGGCTTCACAGGCGAATTCTACCAAACATTTAGAGAAGAGCTAGCACCTATCCTTCTCAAACTCTTCCAAAATATAGCAGAGGGAGGAACACTCCCAAACTCATTCTACGAGGCCACCATCACCCTGATACCAAAACCAGACAAAGATGTCAGAAAAACAGAAAACTACAGGCCAATATCACTGATGAACACAGATGCAATAATCCTCAACAAAATACTAGCAAACAGAATCCAACAGCACATTAAAAGGATCATACACCATGATCAAGTGGGGTTTATCCCAGGAATGCAAGGATTCTTCAATATATGCAAATCAATCAATGTGATACATCATATTAACAAATTGAAAGAGAAAAAACATAACATCATCTCAATAGATGCAGAGAAAGCTTTTGACAAAATTCAACACCCATTTATGATAAAAACTCTCCACAAAGTAGGCATAGAGGGAACATACCTCAACATAATAAAGGCCATATATGACAAACCCACAGCCAACATCCTCCTCAATGGTGAAAAACTGAAACCATTTCCTCTAAGATCAGGAACAAGATAAGGTTGCCCACTCTCACCACTCTTATTCAACATTCTTTTGGAAGTTTTAGCCACATCAATCAGAGAAGAAAAAGAAATAAAAGGAATCCAAATCGGAAAAGAAGTAAAACTGTCACTGTTTGCAGTTTACATGATACTATACATAGAGAATCCTAAAGATGTTACCAGAAAACTACCAGAACTAATCAATGAATTTGGTAAAGTTGCAGGATACAAAATTAATATGCAGAAGTCTCTTGCATTCCTATACCCTAATGATGAAATTTCTGAAAGAGAAATTAAGGAAACACTCCCATTTACCATTGTGACAAGAAGAATAAAATACCTAGGAATAAACCTACCTAAGGAGATAAAAGACCTGTATGCAGAAAACTATAAGACACTGATGAAAGAAATTAAAGATGATACAAACAGATGGAGAGATATACCATGTTCTTGGATTGGAAGAATCAATGTTGTGAACATGACTATACTACCCAAAGCAATCTACAGGTTCAGTGCAATCCCTATGAAACTACCAATGACATTTTTCACACAACTAGAACAAAAAATTTCACAGTTTGTTTGGAAACACGGAAGACCCTAAATAGCCAAAGCAATTTTTTTTAACATCTTTATTGGAGTATAATTGCTTTACAATGGTGTGTTAGTTTCTGCTTTATAATGAAGTGAATTAGCTAGACATATACATATATTCCCATATCTCCTCCTTCTTGCATCTCCCTCCCACCCTCCCTCTTCCACCCCTCTAGGTGGACACAAAGTACCGAGCTGATCGCCCTGCGCTACGCAGCTGCTTCCCACTAGCTATCTATTTTACGTTTGGCAGTGTATATATGTCCATGCCACTCTCTCACTTCGTCCCAGCTTATCCTTTCCCCTCCCTGCGTCCTCAAGTCCATTCATCTACGTCCGTGTCTTTATTCCTGTCCTGCCCCTGGGTTCTTCAGAACCATTTTTTTTTAGATTCCATATATATGTGTTAGCATACGGTATTTGTTTTTCTCTTTCTGACTTACTTCACTCTGTATGACAGACTCTAGGTCCATCCACCTCACTACAAATAACTCAATTCCATTTCTTTTTATGGCTGAGTAATATTCCATTGTATATATGTGCCACGTCTTCTTTATCCATTCATCTGTTGATGAACACTTAGGTTGCTATCAGCTCACTGCTTTGTGAATCATATACATATGATTCATTTTATTATACAGCAGCAACTAACACAACATTGTAAAGCAATTATACTCCAATAAAGATGTTAAAAAAAAAGAAAGGTAAGAACAGCACAGGGTGCTGAGTAACAATCAACACTACATTATGAAGGAAAAAAAATACTGCTGAACAATGTAATTTTTGTTGGTAACAGATGACAAGTCTAATGGATTTTGGATACCAAGCAACATAACATGTATTGACCTTAGAAAGTCTTTTGATTCCACTCCTGGCAATGACCTACTCATTAATGAGCTTGAAAAATATGGTTCAGACCATATACAATTGGCACTAGAGGATGATATTGACAAACTAGGTTTTGATAGTTCAATAAGATCCAGAGGCAGGGAAGCACACTGTGTTGTGTTTCTCAAGGGACTGACCTAATGCTGATGCTCTTTAATATTTTCATCAGTACTCAGTGGGTATAAGGCAAATATGCCTGTTCATTATAGGAAAATACAGTAATGAAAATTTTCAACCCGGAGATAAGAAATTCCATAATAGATGGTAGCTAGTTTTAACTTTCTCCAGCAAAAGAAAATAGATCTAGAAGAGTATATGAAAGATGGGCAGAGGAAGACACTAGTCTTTGACACACACTATCTTCTAGGATAAGGCAAAAAGAAGGTCATAGAGAGTTATGGTGGAGAGCACATAAATGATAGGGATCTCAGAAAAGGAGCTTTGTGTAGGTATAAAGATTAAGGCAACTAGTGGAAAAGGCTGAAAAGTCATTTACAAATATAACTGCAGGTCAAAATCTGATGGTGATATGTGACCCACAATCTAATATACCTGTTGGAAAAAAGTACAGTGAGGCGCAAATTGCAAAATATGCCTCAGGAGTGCGTTTAACGCAAGCACTCAGCAAAGAAGGTGAACTAATCGGCTAAAATGGATAGCATTCATCATGGCAATTTTTCCTCCGAGGGTAAATAGTTAAGGAGTTGAATGTGGATGGAGGCTTGATGGATGCTACCCTGGTGCAAAAGCATATAAGATACTCAGAAATCAAGAACATTCAACAAAATGCAGTCTAAGAAGGCAAATGTTTTGTAACAAACCAAAAACCATGATAGAGGTCCCCAGGTGATCATGAGGAAATTGTGGGGCAATTGTGGGGATCCCAGAATGGATTATGTCATTTTTAGTCCCTGGGAAGAAAGAAGAGGTGAGAGAGCAAGAAATAGAGTTGGCTGAAGTGACAATTCCCCAGAACCCTGGAAAGAACATTGGAATGCTTTTACAAAAGTCCACGTCTAGCCAGATCACAGAACCCTAATGACAAGTACTGAAAACTGCATGATTGTGTAGAAGTGCAATTTGGAAAGCCCTAAAATAAGAAAAGACACAAAAAGTAAAGAGGAAAACATTCTTCAATGAGTTAAGGCAACGAAGGAGGCTGAAGGAAAGAAAAACATGCTTTTCTAGCCAACCCTCTTGCTCCTCACCCCAACCCCTCTCATCATCCCTTGCAGGGCTACAACCAGATGACAACCAGGAAAAATTTGTAATAAAAGCGAATTCTGTGGACCTGAAAAGAACAAAATTTAGGGGTATTAGGAGCACACAGTTGTTAATCTTTATCTCATGTAGGTCTTAGCTTTTAGATTTCTTACTGAGTATTATTTGGGCACCTGTGAAGCTTTGAGAAGACAGGCTGTAACTTTTCTAATCCTAGTAATATCTTTTAAAATAAATTTATTTTTAAATTTCATAATACGTTAACACATGCTTATTATTAAAAATATAAAATATAAAGCAAAATGTGGGAGTGTTCCTTCACATTGTCAATCCAAATCCCCTCTGGAGAGCTAGAGCTAATCAGTATTATCAGTTTGTAGTGTGTCCTCCCAGATCTGTTTCTGTATGTTTATACACACACACACACACACACACACACACACACGCACGCACACACATTTTTAAAAACTATATAGACTGGAGATTGGCTCATGTCAGTACATATAGTTCTGTCTCAATCCTTTTAACAACTGCATATCTCATAGTATTGATATGCCAGTTTATTTAGCCACTGGCCTAATTGATAGAAAATGAGATTGTTTTCCATCTTTTCTAGCATAAACAATGCTGTGATGAGCATCTTCATATGCACAAATTTGGGCACATATTGAGTATTTCTATAGGAGAGGAGACATTCCTAAAAGTGGAATTTCTTGGCATACACATTAGAAGTTTTGATAGAAGCTGCCAAATTGTCATCCAGAATTCCTGTTAAAATTTATTCTCAAGAGTATATGAGATTTCTTTCATCAGTGTTTTGTAGTTTTCTGAATACGAGTATTTTGCCTCCTTAGGTATTTTATTCTTTTTGTTGCAATCATAAATGGGATTGTTCCTTAATTTCTCTTTCTGATTTTTCACTGTTAGTGTATAGGAATGCCAGAGATTTCTGTGCATTAATTTTGTATCCTGCAACCTTATCAAATTCACTTATTAGTTCTAGTAGTTTTCTGGTGGCATCTTTAGGATTTTCTATGCATAGTATCATGTCATCTGCAAACAGTGACAGTTTTACTTCTTCGTTTCCAATTTGTATTCCTTTTGTTTCTTTCTCTTCTCTTAGTGCCATAGCTAGGAATCCCTATCAAACTACCAATGGCATTCTTCACAGAATTAGAACAAAAAATTTTACAATTTGTATGGAAACACAAAAGACCCTGAAGAGCCAAAGCAATACTGAGAAAGAAAAACGAAGCTGGAGGAATCAGTCTCCCTGACTTCAAACTATACTACAAAGCTACAGTAATCAAGACAGTATGGTACTGGCACAAAAACAGAAATATAGATCAGTGGAACAGGATAGAAAGCCCAGAGATAAACCCACACACATATGGTCACCTAATTTATGACAAAGGAGGCAAGAAAATACAATGGAGAAAAGACAGCGTCTTCAATAAGTGGTGCTGGGAAAACTGGACAGCTATATGTAAAAGAATGAAATTAGAACACTCTCTAACACCACACACAAAAGTAAACTCTAAATGGATTAGGGACCTAAGTGTAAGACTGGACACTATAAAGCTTTTAAAGGAAAACATAGGAAAAACACTCTTTGACATAAACCACAGCAAGATCTTTTTTGACCCACATCCTAGAGTAATGAAAATAAAAATGAAAACAAACAAATGGGACCTAATGAAACTTAAAAGCTTTTGCACAGCAAAGGAAGCCATAAACCAGATGAAATGACAACCCTCAGAATGGGAGAAAATATTTGCAAATGAAACATTGGACAAAAGATTAATCTCCAAAATATACAAACAGCTCATGGAGCTCAATATCAAAAAAAAATAATTAAAAAATGGGTCGAAGACCTAAATAGACATTTCACCAAAGAAGAAACACAGATGGCCAAGAAGCACATGAAAAGATGCTTAACATCACTAATTATTAGAGAAATGCAAATCAAAACTACAATGAGGTATCACCTCACACCGATCAGAATGGCCATTATTAAAAAATCTACAAACAATAAATGCTGGAGAGGGTGTGGTGAAAAGGGAACCCTCCTGCACTGTTGGTGGGAATGTAAATTGATACAGCCACTATGAAGAACAGTGTGGAGGTTCCTTAAAAAAACTACAAATAGAGCTACATATGACTCAGCAATCCCACTACTGGGCATATACCCTGAGAAAACCATAATTCAAAAAGAGGCATGTACCACAATACTCATTGCAGCACTATTTACAATAACCAGGACATGGAAGCAACCTAAGTGTCCATCAACAGATGAATGGATAAAGAAGATGTGGCACATATATACAATGGAATATTACTCAGCCATAAAAAGAAATGAAATTGAGTTATTTGTAGTGAGGTGGATGGACCTAGAGTCTGTCATACAGACTGAAGTAAGTCAGAAAGGGAAAAACAAATACCATATGCTAACGCATATATATGGAATCTAAAAAAAAAAAAAAAGTGGTCATGAAGAACCCAGGGGCAAGATGGGAATAAAGACGCAGACCTACTAGAGAATGGACTTGAGAACACGGGGAGGGGGAAGGCTAAGCTGGGACAAAGTGAGAGAGTGGCATGGACTTATACATACTACCACATGTGAAATAGATAGCTAGTGGGAAGCAGCCGCATAGCACAGGGAGATCAGCTCGGTGCTTTGTGACCATCTAGAGGGGTGGGATAGGGAGGGTGGGAGGGAGACACAAGAGGAAGGGGATATGGGGATATATGTATGCATATGGATGATTCACTTTGTTGTCCAATAGAAACTAACACAGCATTGTGAGGCAATTATACTCCAATAAAGATGTATAAAAAATAAAAGTAAAGTAAAAAGTAAAATTAAAAAAAAGAGTATATGAGAGTATCTCTTTCGCTATACCATCAACAACCCTGGATGTTATCTTTTTTCCCCTTTCTGAGAAGCAAAAATAATGCTATTTTTTTCATTTGGATCTGTATTTTCCTATTACCAGTACCTAGGGGCTTTTCATATGATAATTAGCCATTTATATTTTTTCTGTAAATTTCTTGTTCAAACATCCTTATTCATTTCGCTGTTGGCTTGTTTATCTTTTCCTTGTTGGTTTTATATTAGTTCTTTGTAATTATGTATATTAACCCTTTGTCATATATGGTATAGTTATTTTCTTCTAGACTTTCACTTGTCTTTTATTTTCTGTAATATCTTAAAATTATCTTTCTATAGGATTTTCTGTTTAGAAAACCAACAATTTTTCAAATTCTAGTATTAAATTGTCTTATTTTTGAATAGAATAAAATTTATACCATTTTACATTCTCTGTTATGTACAGATACCTAATCTTTCTGACCAATGTATTATTAAAGCTGAGCCATACTTTACCTGTTGAGTTGTGAATTCTTTTCTAAAGCACTTAAAGGTAGCTTTCACTCACTTCAAAATCCTATATTTTATGACATTTTAGCCAGGCCCTCCAGGTCACGTGCCTACCTTTAGGAATCATGCTGCTAATGGGTGCTATGAACCAATCTACCTTCGTCGAGCCCCAGACAGACGAGACAGCAACACATACTTGCATTAAGACTCTTAAGCCATCTTGAACTGCTGCTATTTCACTGTCCTGTACAGGACTTAAGTGGCATAAAGTAAATGAAACTCTTCATCCAGGCCTCAAGAGAAAAGTATATGGTTAGAGGGGCCAAAACTCTGTGTCCCATTCCACCCCACAACCCGTCAAGCACGTCCAATGGCAACAGAATCTGTTGTATAAAATGTGCCAATTTATGCCACAGTTTATTAGCTTGCCATGTAACTGAAAAAAGCAAAGAACTCATGATTAGCTGACAGATTTACAGACTGCATACCCACTACTCATCACTACAATTTCAGAGCCAAGCATGGCTGTAAATAGGTTTTCTTCATTTTCAAACACTGCAGATAATATTTGGTAAAACATTCAAATTCCCTGGCTCCCTTCCACATTTGCTATCTTCCCAATGCTTAGGCCCCATATGGAAAGACAAAAAAAGCTGAATATTTAGAGGGCCTTTATCCCCAGCCCCCTCCCCTGTGTACACAATGTACACAGTCATTGCACCATCTTGTGGCCATGCCTATAAACTGCACATTCCTTGCTAGTAGGCAACCTGCCAAGATCCTCTCTGCTGAAACCTTGCAAAACATCCATCACCATCTTGTCTTCTTTTTTTTCTCTTTCCAGCCACCAAACTGGAAAGGAAAGTCTGTGCTAGCAAGGCTTACCCACTGTGTTTCCTAAGTCCTTCTCTCTCTCTCTCTGGCCTGTCAGGACGGCCTCAACGCCTCAATCAGCTCTAACAACTCAATCAGAAATCCTGAAAGTCAGAAAAGTGACTTCCAGAATAAATTCTTCACAAAGGTACTGTTTCTTTCAATCACCAATATCACCTACCCATAGACATAGCAGGTCTATGTTTGATTTTTAAACAACTCCCCTATAATCCTGCATAGCCTCTGAAGAACTATTAAGAGGCAGAAGAACCCAAGGAAGAGTCCTCATTAAAAACAACAGCGACAAATCAAAAAAATCAGCTTAAACACTGCAGAAGAAAATCACCTGTCAGCTCCATAAGATGGCGTTTCTCTGAGGGCTGTGACGATATGACATATTTAAAGGAGTAACAATGTTTGGTTCAAAGTACACTGAGTCAAACAGGGAAGTCTGACACACTCAAGCAGGGTTGAAGGATACAGGTTATATTTTTCTACTGTGAAGGAGTAAGGAGCATTTGATTACTGGCTCTAAAGTATGGGGGTTGAGTCAAAGCCACTGTGTTGGCTTTGTAATGAACCCACTTGCCTAGGCCAAGCTACATTTCCCAGTACTCCCTTTCCCGGATGTTTCAGCTAGAGTGGTCCCCAAGACAGATTCAGAAAGGAAGCAGCAACCATGTTGCACACCTTGTCGCTTATCTGCTGGCTCACCTTGTTGCTGTAAGGATGCGACTGGGCCTGCAACTGTTCCATCTTTCCCTGTATCCTCCTTCAGCTTCTCCAACTTCTGGACCGGGTATGCATGTGTTTAGCTTTGTGACAAAGTGTCCTGGCCTCTTCAGGACAGCCATGCTATCAAGGTCAAGGCAACAAGTACTGGCATGGGTTTCAATCCATCCTCATGAGTTCCACCACATTCTTGCTTTCCTCCACTTTACATCCATCTTTCCTTCCCAACTGCCTGCCCTGTGGACTTTAAGCTTCAGCATCAGACATAAAGATAACTACGTTACAAAGATGACCGAACCAGCTCCCACAACTGTGTCTTTCCAAATTCCTAAAACAAATCTCTTTATAGATAGATAGATATCCTTGTGGTTCTGCTTCTCTGATTTAACCTCTGACTGATAGAGCCACATTACGGATGGACCACACACAAAGAAACTCACTACACCACGAACAGCCCTTGAACTTAAGTGAAGCTTTTCCAAGAATATAATTCAATGAAGAAAGCCCCAATACATTTCCTCACAGGAAAAAATCTAATCCAAACACACAGGTCTTGTGATGGGCAAGTCAATAATAGGAGACAGAAGATGCCTAAAAAAGCACACTTTTACCCTAAAGAATATATTTACGGTTCAGTAAGGGAGATAAGGCAGGCACACAAAAAATAAAATTCAAGGCAGTATGTGATAAGCTCCGGAAGAGAGGTTCAAAGTGTTGTCAGATTATCTTCCTGACCAAGGATCCACTATCAAACTGTATATAGAAATGACCACAAACATCCTACTGCATCACCTCTAAGGATATGCCTACGGTTCTCAAGTTTTCCAAAGGGTATATAAATCAAAGAGAACAACATCCTATCAAGTCACATAAAAGCTTATTTATCGCTGGAAGAGAGCTCTTAGAGAGGAGTTCCCAGGTTGGGAGGCTGCCCAAGGCCAGGGACCAGGATGCTGGGTCATGTGCATTGGGGCCTGTTAAGAACTCAGTGAATGGCTGAGTTGGGGCAGCACCGCCTGCTATAAGCAGCCGCCATATTCTCAAGAACTAGCAGCTCAAGGACTGATGTTAGACCGCTGATGGTCCAGGGCTGCCTGGAGAGGAAAATCCAAGATAGAGAACATAGAGATCAGGATTGTTCTTTCCATTACAAGTGACCCTTCATGATAACAGCCTTTGCAGCAGAATTCATTTCAATATCCCTCAGTCATTAATTAATTCATCAACAAATATGTATTGAGTACCTAAAATGTGCTCCCTTTCTCCTCTGACGCACTGCCTCTGTGCAACTAGCTCCGTCTCATCCTTCATGTTGCAGTTTAAATGTCACCTCCCAAAGCAGTCTTCCTTGTTCACCCTGAATATTTCTTCTTTGTTACCCTTTATCACTTTCCTCTATACATTTCCTTCATGGCATTTAGCACGGTCTGGCATAATAATTGACTTGTAAACTATTTTGATTATATCAGTCTCCAATGCTAGACTGTAAGCTCCCCAAGAGGGGGGCGGTCATATCTCTTCCATTTATATCTGAATATCCTAGATGAGCACACACCCGGGCATATAGTAGGTTAAATATTTGTTGAATGAATGACTACCAGGGCACTGGACCTATGAAAATGACTGGGACAGGCCATACCCATGCTTTCCTGGGGCTCACAGCCCATCAGAGGAGGGAAATGGGCAACCAGAAGAATGAATGGTAGAAATGGCCTCAGACAGCTTAACTCATCACCTCTTAAAGATACTCTTACCCCTATCAAGTTTGTGAAGTGCATATAAATCAAAGAGGACAAGGTCCTATGCATTCATGCAAAAGACTATTTGCTATTCTGGGATGAGTGCTGGGATGGGGGTTGACATGGAGGCTGGGGGGAGCACAGGAGAGAGATGACTAAATCCAGGTAGGAGGGGGTCAGGGAAGACTTGCCGGAAGTGGTGACATCGAAGCAGAGTCTGAAAGAGGAGCAGAGATTACCTGTGCTAGGAGGGTGCCTTTATGTGTGTGCGTTATTGGGTGGGGGAACATGCAACAGTGATAGAGAAGGCAAGAGTGAGGGGGATACGGAATAGCATTTAAGGCAGAGAGAACAGCATGTGTAAAATGCCTCTAGGTGAAATGAGAGATGATGGGAGAACTCAAATAGCTCCTCTTGGCTGCTGCCTGGAGTGTGAGGGGCAGGTGTTAACACAGGCAAGTGCCAGATCCTGAAAGGCCTTGAATGCCAGACTAAAGATCTTAGAACGACACTCCAAGATAGTCGCTGAGTGGGCTTTATTTACAACTGTATCATTTTGTTGGTTATATGCAACCAGGGATTAAAATTAAATGCATGAAGTAATGCTAAAATTTAGTACTAATACTAAAGATAATCATAGTTTTCAGGACAAAAACTGGAACTTATGGACTGACAATGGATTAGAATAATAGAAATCATGATCGTCACGGAAAATGCACAGCCCGCGGCTGATGTGTTCATTGCCTGTACTAGAGTCAACACACAGGGAATTCTGAGTACAGAGCCAAGTACACTTTGCGCATCTGCTAAATAGTGATTCCCAGCATTGTTGAGGATAGCCATTGTTCTTATCTATCCAAAAAAGGTACCTGCCAAATTTACACAGATATTACTGTGTCCAACAAAGTACCCAGTAGGTGTAAAATACAATACTGGACCCCATGAGGGGAGAGTAAGAGAAAAATAGAAAGAAAAAAATATATAGAAATCTAGTTTCTGCAGGGATTTGGGGAAATATTTCCTTTTAGTGATAGTGAATTCAATTACTGGGTAACTTAGCAGAATTCAGTGAATGGTTGGGGTGGGGGAAGAATGTAAAACATTACCAAGAAACACAGTGTAGGTGTTCCATTAAAAGTTTCTGAATGAATAAAACATATTAGTCCAAAATAATAAATTGCTTCAGTGCTAGAAATGTTTACCCGTATTAATCCAATCAAACTGCAAAGAACCAGAACTCTGTTCTAAAATGCTTTGCATGTTTTAACTCATTTAATTATTACCACAAATCTATGGAGTAAGTACTATTATAATTTCAATTTTAGAAATGAGGAAAGTTAGGCTCGGAAAGATGAAGTCATTTACCCTAGGTCACACAGCTAATAAGCCAAAGCTTATTAGAGTTCATTAAAACTCTGTTAAGATGGCAATCAGCCGAAATAAGATTTTATATAGAGCCTGTTAGAATCTATGATATCTCAAAAACTTCCATTCAAATTCATTTTGCAAGTCCGATGCCTGGGACAAGAACTTTAGCCTGAAGCAAAGGTTCAAGTTCAAGTCAGGTGGCATTCAATGATGAGCATGGGCAGAGAGTGGGGGTCAGATTATAGAGAGCTTTGTGTATTTAGCTGATGAGTGCGGACTTCCATCTGAGGACGGTGCAGAGCTCCCAGCACTTTCTGAGAAGGGCAGTGCGGTGATCAGACATACGATTTTGGACAGTAGCTCTCCAATGTACCTGCGCATCTTAGAATCTCCTTACGGTCATTTTAGAATCTCACCCAAAAAGGCAGGATCTCTCGCTTTGTACCAGAGATTCTGATTCAGAACCTCTGCAGTGGGGCCCAGGGAATCTGCGTCATTAAACAAACACATCAGGGAAGCTCCTGAGGCCACAGGTCCATGGATTAGGTCTTGAGATGCAGTTTTAGGAAGATGAGTGTGGTGGTCAAGAAAGAGGCTGAGGGCAGGAGAATAGTTAAGAAGGTATTGTGACCATTCAGGTGGGTTACATAGAAACCTGACCTTGAGTGGGAGTGCTGGTAAATCAAAACAATGACCGCCTTGTCAAGTTCCCTGGAGTCTGGGGGAAGCATGTTTCCAACAGCGACGGATGCTGAAGAGCATTGGGTAACTACTGATGACCGTTTAGGTCAAACTCATTCTTGATAAGTCCTGTTCATCTTAACAAGTCAGTGCTGAGGCTCCTTACTTAACCTTCCTTCCTACCTGTTCACTTTTGCAAAGCCTAAATCTGCCTCTTGGGTCAAATTCACGAAGTCTTTGCCACGTAATCCCAAGGCCCTTGATGGACGCATGGTCCTGCTCTAGCTAGTTTCAGGGACAGAAGACCTTTTTCGGGCCTGAGAGAAAAAACCACTCTTGTGTTTGAATTAACCTCTCTTGTGTTTCCTTGAGAAAGCTGGTGAGGTCGGGCTCCAGTTGGCTGATTAGGGCCTATCAAGCTATGGTTAAAGCACTCTCTGCTAAGACTTGACAATTCCTTTCAGGTCCTCCTAAGTCACATGAAATCCAGTAGAGCATTTTTAAGTCACAAAAACTGTTAAACTTTTCTTAGGCCCAGTTAGGCATCAGTAAATCTTACCGAGCTTTGTGAAGTCACAAGATTTAACCAGGCACAATGAGAATAGAATTTACACAATTTAGTGAGACTTGATGAGGTTTATTGAACCTTATCCTGCCCTTCAGGCAATAAGATCAAAATTTTAAAATTCAAATGAGAGGGAAGCAAACTATTCTATTTCTTTTCTTTTTTTAAAAGTGAAGTGAACTACCTGAATTTACAAGACTTGTGTGTCCCCTTCCCTGAGGGCCCTTCGTGACTGCTAACGTGATAAACTAGGAGGTGCTTTTAATGGGTTACTCTCCTTCCTCTCTCCTAGGTGGCATAGATGCATTTTAATAGGGTCTTCTGCACAGGCTGCTTTCACCCAGAGTAGAGACTTGGAGTGTGGGAATTCCAAGCACCCACCCAGACCGGTGAGGGAGGCAGCTAGATCTTTGGGGCCCTCTGGGATCTCACTGTGAAGACAGGCCCATACTCTGACAATGTTGGGTGGGGAGGTGGGTGGGAAAGGAAGGGGCCTGCTGGTGAGTCATCTTTGGTAAGTGCACTAAAGTAGGTCCCCAATCAGCCAGGGACATCATGCATTTTCACTGCTGGAGGGAGTATGGGTGACTCACTTGGCATTTTGTGGATTAGATCTTTCAGGAGATCTGTCACTGGCTACATTCAAAACTCAGAAGTAAACCTTAGGGTAGGTCTTTTATACATTTAATTATGTAACCTTTGTTATATATATATATTTTAATTAGAAAAGTTTTTTTTTTAATCACAACAGGACATATACTACTTTTGGCTTATTTTCTTGCCAGCACTTTCAATTCTTCATCTCAGAGTCAGTCTTTAGCTATCAAAGACACAGGCATCCATCAGACATCTAGGTTTCAAACTCGTAGCAATAATAATGATAGTGCCATCAAATATGTATTAAGCTTATATTATGTCAGGCACTGTTCTAAGTGCTTTACAAATATGAACTCATTTAATTCTCACAACAACCCTCTGAAGTTGGAGCTATTATTTTCTCCATTTACAGGGGAGGAAACTGGGGCATGGAAGGGTTAGTGACTTCCCCAAGGTCACAGACCTGGTAAATAGTGGGGCTGGGATTCAAACCCAGGCAGTATGGATCCAGAGCCAACATTCTCAACCTGTCACATCAGCAGTAATCAGTTTGGGGGCTTAGGGGCTTAGGGTCAACCATCCACTATATTCCTATTTTGGAAGGAAAACCAGGATACATTGTTGAGCTTAAAAAAATGGAAACTGAGTAACATTGAAAACTATATGGTTTCATTTTGTTATCAATATTATATGTGTGTGGGGAGAGAGAAGGGGGGATTAGATTTGAATGTGAAAAGGACAAGGAGGTCTGGAAGAAATCATATAATTATACTAGTTACTTTGGGGGAGTGAGAATTGTGTAGGTAATTGGTCATTTCATTTTTTATTTACATGTTTCTATATCATTTGCAGTTTTTACAACCATGTAATCAAACACACACACACACACACACACACACACTGAAGAACGAATTAAGCTTTTAACTATACTCTCTGGCACAGCATTTGGTTTAGATTTCCTTAATCCTTTGAGGAAAGATCAGATTCTTCCCTGTTCTTAGGCCTAATGTGGTGCATTTCATATAATAGTAGGTACCCCATAAACGTTGGTGTGTTGTTGGTTTATTGGGAAGTGTGTTGTTTGAATCACACCCTTCTGTTCTCTCTGACTCTGGAATCATTATAAACTCTGCCAAGATTTTACTATTTGGGAAATTTTGATTGGCTCTCTAGCTCAGAGGTTGACCACTTTTTTTCTCTCAAGGGCGAGAAAATAAATATTTTAGGTTTTCAGGCCATTAGATGTATGTTGCAACTGCTCCTGCCTCTGGGGTATGAGAACAGCCAGAGGAAATATGCAAAGAAAAGGGCATGGCCGTGTTCTAATACACTGTTATTTACAAAAGCAGGTGGAGAGCCACATTTGGCCCCAGGTCTGTCCTTTTGGGACCCCTGCTCAAACAGTGTCACTTGCACTGACAAACAGCTGATTTGCTTTGTCCTCAAGATAGTTTTCTCCTGCAGTTCTAAAGGCTAGTTCTGAAGGTCTGATTGATGTGTTATAAATTTACTTTAGGATTTTTGAGGTCTTGATCTAATTCCTTTGATGTTTAAAACTGTCAACTCACTTCACTTTGGCCATTTGAGAGATTAGGATTGCCTTATTCCACAATCCCATGGGGTTATATTTGGAGTCAGCATAGCTGTGTCTTGTTAGACTCTTTAGAAAACACCTGGGCTTTGTTTATTTGCTTGGTTTAATCCCTAGTGAAGACAAGAGAGCAGTACTCCTCAGCACAGGGCAAGAAAGCTGGGAGTTGCATATCACCAGCCTGGACTACAATGTTGGTCTCTTCTGTGTCTCAGGCATGGGGAGAATGCAGTTGTCTAAAGCCTGTCCTGTGATGTTTTATGGCTCTTTTGGGCTACCTCAGTAGACCCTTTGCTCAGCTTCTGTGTCCAGAAGGATAGGGCAGGTTTTCAACATTTTCCCCACTTCAGTAAGTACTCTCCAAGAGTAGCCTCCTGGAGGGTAAAGGGAAATAATCTTTATTTCCTAAATATTTCAAGTTCTTGACCTCTACATTCCTGTTCACAGTTCCTCCCAAGGGGAAGCCATGGGACCCTTTTGCAGTCAGGACCTTTGACCACCCGATTATTGCTCAATGAACAGTTGATGGGCAGAATTTTTAAAGTATGAATAGCTTGCAGGCTGAGTATAGTTAAACCCCCCAAATTTTGTAGCTTTCTTCCCTCTAATCCTATGAACTGACATCTAAATTCTCTTTTCAAAAGGGCAAGAACAAATCATCCCCATCCATAGTCCTAACCATAAGTTTGTTTGGAAAGATATGTACATTGAATACAATTAGAGCATATTGTCTTCATAACTTTAAAAGCCAATACTTTAATGCTCACCTTTAACGTCTATCCTAGACAGAGGGGATAGATTAAAAAATAAAAGTGCTATTTTTCTTTTCAACATGTGCTTAGATGTGCGAGTATCTCCTTTAATAATTTTTAAATTAAAACACTCACATATTTCATTTGCATAGCATAATGGACTGAATGTTTGTCTCCACCAAATTCATATGTTGAAACTCTAATCCCAGTGTGATGGTATGTGGAGGTGTGGTCTTTGGGAGGTGATTAGGTCATGAGGGCAGAGCCCTCATGAATGGGATTAGTGCCCTTATAAGAAAAAGCCAGAGAGTTAGCTAGCTACTTTCTGTGATATGAGGACACAGCAAGAAGACAGACTTCTGCAACTGAGAAGAGGGCCCTCATCAGAACCCGACCATACTGGCCACCTGAGCTCAGACTTTCAGCCTCCAGAACTGTAGGAAATAAGTTTCTGTTGTTGATAAGCCACCCAGTTTATGGTATCTTGTTATAGCAGCCCAAGCTGACTAAAATGCACACTCAACTTTGTCTTTCATTGACAACTTTGTTTTATTCAAAGGAGGACACGCTGCGGGCTCCCAGAAGGAAGCACCCAAAATTAAGGCCATTTGGGTGTGCTAGATTAGAATGGCTCATCTCATTTCCATACCTGGTGGCTGAGAGGACAAAAAGAAACTCCTTGAGAAAAGAAAATTCTCTCTGTGATGTCATAATGTCTAGTGGCTGCAAACCTTGAAATCACGAAATTACTCAGAGCCTGTAATTTAAAGTTTATTTCATATCTATTGTTAAATTACACAAAAATCAGTGAATGGTTTGTAAAGCTACACCAGTGGAAAGATGTTTACAGTCAAAATCATGGGATTTACATGATGGTGACCAAAATGTATATTTATAACGTCCCCTATATACAATAAATCAGTATAGACAGAGAAAATGCACTTAACCTCTGCAAACCATGCACACCACAGCAATAACACAAAATATTTTTTTCTGTAACAAGCTTTTCCACTGGCTCGGGCTTCAACCTGCTTTCCAGCAGTACCTATCAGTTTTAAGAGCAAACAATATCAATCAAAACAAAACAAAATTGAAATACCACAGTGATCTACAGAATCATTAGTTTAAAAACACAAAGTACACAAAATAGTTTCACTCTAAAACAGTTTGACTTCAAGATGTTTTGGATTTTGAAAATTTTTTTCCTTTCAGTTTTCCAGTTCTCAGATTCCCAGGACTGCGATACTGTCGGACAAAACAAAATTTAGATCTACTGATACAAGTGCAGAGTCAAGAACATTTATTTTTTAACCAAGTACTCAGCTTCTTGTCCAGCTTGTGGCCTTATTATTACAGATGAAACTAGATCATGCAAATGAGCAGATTGTACAAGATGTGACTTTATGGTCACACTTCTAAGCATGTCCCTCGTGAAAACATAAATGCCACTTCCAGTTGCCTTTTTGATTGACAGCCAGGGGCTTAGCATAAGTCCTTATGAAAGGATAGCAAAACCCGTAAAATGGAAACTGCCCAGAATCAGGATGCCTGCTTGCACGGTGGGTTACATCCTTCCTTGTGCCCTGCGCAATTCGCAGTTGATACCCTAAAAGTATTTCTGCACAGACTTCCAATACCAAATCACTTTCTTCAATCCATATGCTTCTGATGTTTAACCTCAATGCAGAACACTCCTGCCTTTTGTTTTCTCAAAACAAAACCTGGTACACGGTTCACCCAAAGTATGGAGGTAAAGCTTTTGGTGTTACTGAATAATGCTGACTATCCTAGTGCTTCTTCTAGCCTTGTTTTTTCTCTTGTAATTGTCTATACTCTGTCAACATGAAAAAGAACTAATGGGCTAGAAAATAGCCAGCCCAACTGGAAACATTACAATAAAAATGCACAAAAAGTAAATAACAATTCATTCACATTCAGGTTTAATTCTATCTGATCAAGAATAATAACTTGAGCAATATTTTAAGACACATTATCCTGTTCAAGAGTTTCTTGATAAGGACCTCACTACACAAACATTGATAAGACAATTCTACAGAAAGAAAGTCCCGACTTTAATCCAGGATTATATTATCACAATGAATTCAGCAACACACCATTTAGATGATGAAGAAAGATTCTAAAACGGGTTAGTTTGGAATGAGCACAACTCGGAGAAGCTTTAAAATGAATGAGAAGCAGTGCCAAAAAGAGTCCAGAATTGTTGAAATTACAGTGCCCAGAAATCATCTGGAAATTAGATCTTTGCATTGGTACTCCATTTGGAAAAAGTGTTTTATTTAATATGAGATACACCCTGTTTAAAACCTTTAAATAGTAGAAGGCAGAAAAAGTTTAAAATTTTAAACATCTCTGAAATAACAAGATATGAGTCCCGTTCTACTCGAAAGCCAATATTTTTACATAAAACTACCCATGTTTGGGAGAGAAGTTTTTCATTTTCTACAGTTTGGTAAACTCTACCATCAGTTCTTATTCTTTTAAAATAGATTCCTTGTTAAAATCAGAAGAAAATGAACAGGTTCGTGTTTAATTTTAGTTTCTTTTGTGTTATATTCATGCTTACCCCTGGAAAAAAATGTTTGCTTCCAAGACTGGGTTTCAACAGTGTATCATGAATAATGTAAAGTCCATTTCTTAGCTATAAGTTAAACGGCCACATTTTATGTTTTCATTTTGTCTCTATGACTAATTTAAGAATTTCTGAAAATATCTAAACAGCAATTTCTGATGAGTCTGGTTTGCCTTTTGGATTTTATAAATTCCCCACGAACAAAAAAGAAAAAAAAGACAATTTAATTACATATTGAAATTTGTTTTACCCACGCACAGTAGAACACTGAATTGAAAGGCAACTGTAAAGGCAACATCTTAACTTTTGTAACTTCCAAACTTAAGGAAGCAGGATGTGTTTGGACACTCTCATGTTTGAAGACTTGCCCTATTTTGACTGGCGCTTTGGGAGAAGTGTGCAAAAGCCTTTGGGAGCCATTTAGCGCCATTTCTCTACACTGCCTATGTAGTCATGGGTGCCATTGCTGGTGTTGCCATCGCTCTGCTCTTGGCCAGGGCTCTGCTTCTGGCTTTCCCGATTCTCCTTCGGGCTCGGATTCTGACCCGAGCTCTGAGTCAGATTCTGAATCAGATTCGGAATCAGATTCTGAGTCACATTCTGACTGGCATTTAGGTTTGGGGTCTGACTCGGATTCTGACTCAGATTCTGGCTCTGGCCCTGACTCTGGCTCTGGAAATGGGTCTGAAGGAACCTTCCCTTCAGAAATTTGCGTTGTTCCTGACGCTTCCGCCTAGCTTCCTGATGCTCTTTCTGCCTCATAAACTGATACCTTTGCAAAAAGAGATCCTTTGCATAGCTGTACAATTCCATATCCAGAAAATTCAGTCCCTCAATACGCTTTTGGATTTCCTCATTGATCTCTACGCTAGAGGCCCTAGTGGTGTTATATTGGGTAAACGGCGAAATAAAGTTCATGTTGAAGGTTTTCTCAAACAGATACTGGGTCTTCCGCTGAAACTCGGTGAGGCCAAAGAACGCCATGTGCTTCAGATTCGATTTGGCGCTTTCCAGGAGGACCTTGTTCCTCTGCTTTTCGGGCATGACCGACAGGTTGTAGCAGCCGACGAGGGTCAGGTCT
Organism: Orcinus orca; assembly: GCF_937001465.1. Classification (NCBI taxonomy): domain Eukaryota; kingdom Metazoa; phylum Chordata; class Mammalia; order Artiodactyla; family Delphinidae; genus Orcinus; species Orcinus orca. The sequence goes on from NC_064580.1 coordinate 114,705,306, forward strand.
GAAAGCATGCGCACCTGGCGGTTGTTGGCTAGGTTATAGGGACAGTCCATGAACTCTTTCAGGGGGCAGCCAGACCAGTCGTCTCCAGTGTAGCAGCTGGGCAGCTCTTCGGAGGTTGGGGGCCTTCCATCGCAGACATGTAGGGACGCTTTCCATGTCGCCCCTCTCTGGACATGCCTCCACTCACTCAGGTACCGGGACACTGGGTCACGGAGGATGGTGATGTAGTGGAAGTTCCTATGGACAAAGCACAAAGGCCAACGGTCAGGGATTCGGGTGACATAAGTGGAGTCCGGGAGGTGCATGGCATATGTGATGTTCACTGGTCAGGAAGGAAGGCAAAAGGGAAATGATGGCGATCTGGTGGCAGTTGTCCTGTGAACTGTGCTATCGTCCTCTCTCTGAGTCCCACTAGCCAGTCCAGAGAGCTCATTTTTCACCCAATTCGCTGGTACTGCAGCTAAAGCACTACATCCGCGGAAACTCCCCTCCCCTCCCCTCCTTTCCCTGCTTTTCTCTCTCTCCAACCAATGACAAAGTCCTCCCAATGACCTCATTTATTTCATACTCCCCACCCCCAAACCCCCATTAACTGATCGTGAAACGGAGACTCAGTGGAAACACATGATTTCACTGAAGTGATACGAGGTTGACAAGTGAGTTCAAGTCCTAATCTTTCTTACTAAATACACAAAAGCATTTTTCTAATATCTAGCCTAATCGGGATATCTTATTAAAGAACAAAACTTCATTGAAAGAGTGTGTGATATGATGCTTTTGATTCTGGCTGTTGTCATAACATCATGGCTCCTACGTGACGGCAGTGGAATGTGGAGATACGCAGCGCAGCCGGGGGGCCTCCAGAAATGGACATTGTGGTTAGTCACTGACTGAAATAGATATGGTAGCTGCCAATGGCATATATATAAGCTACTACCTTGGTTTCAGCCTTTGCTCACGTGCTAATATTCCCAGCAGAGGCAAGTTAACTCTATCAGCTCCAAAATGCCCCTTCTCTTTACCCACAGAAAGGACACCCTGATGTCAGCATGTGTGGAGGCTTTGCTGTGTGGCTGTCTTCAATTTAAAGCTGCAAACTGATCAAGTTCTTTGCTCAAATAGCAGACTAGGAAACATTGAAACCACACACCCACACACACCCATACACAGCAGGTGCACGCACACACGTGCACACACCCCCCCCGCACACACACACCCCAGAAGCATCCCAGCTTATAATGTGATCGGGGAAAAGCAACTCAGCAGTTGTGCTTTCATAATAAATGAGCTTCCACTCACGTTCAGTGGATAAAGGACGAGGTCATAGATGAGCCAGCCTATCGTGGAAGGAAGACAACAATAAACGCTGAATATTAACATTTAGTTTCTGCAAAGAAACCTGGAGAATGGCTTGCAGCTTCTCTGAAGTTTATTCATTCCCATCTGAGGGATGGTGGTTCTCTGAGTCTGGTGGCTGATATCCTCTGAGCAGACTCTCCTCCCAAGTCTTGGGCTTTGAGCAACGAAGGCACCTTGGGATCTATATCCCGTGTGCCTGTTCTGTGCATGGTGTTTCCTCTGCCTGGCGTGACCTTCCTTCTTTAACTGAAAAATTCTAGGCATCCTTCGAGTTCCAGTCCAAGTACTATCTCTTCTCTGAGAAAATGTATCCCACCCCTTGCTGCCAGCCATCACCTCTTCCTCAGTGTCACTTCCACACTTGAACCTTTGTGAAAACACTTTTGATACTGAATTGCAATCAGTTGTTTGTATTTCTGCTTAAACTAGGTTTTCCAGGGCAGGGGCTTTAGGCATTCTTCTCCAACTCTTATCTCGTCCATTTCAGCTTTGTACCAGGCACAAAGCAGAATCTTCATAACTCCTTTAATTACTTCTTTAATGAACTATCTCGGGAAGAGGGGGGAAGAGTTTGGAACTGGGAAGGCCATGCCTCATTATATTAAAAACTCTGGAGAATCTAAGTGTCTGGCAAAAATTATAGAAAATTTTAAAAATCACCTTCTATGATTTTCTGGCATAAACAAGCATGGGGCACAGGAGAAGCATTGGGGAGTGAGGCCGGAGAGGGGGCCAAGATGACCTTCACCTCTCTCAGTGCTTTTCCTGGGACCTGACTTTGCTGGTGCCACTCAAATTCATCTCTGTAGAGACCCACTGCTAACGAGTAGCAGCTTTTGTTCCCCAGTAGCCTCCTTGACCAACAAAGGTGACTGCTGTTCCCATGGGCTCTGCCCTTCCACTCCTAGCTTTGGTATTCATTCATTCATTCCTTCAGTACGGATTTATCAAGCCTTTATGCTAGGCCTGAGGCCATAGCTTTGTGGCAATTAGTCTGCTTATTTGGGAAAAAAAAGACATTTATGAAGTGCAGTGACACATTTGGATTAGTCTTTCAACCAGCTTTTCCAGGCATGCATCATAAATGGGTGTTTTAAACCCCCATGATGGAGTCACCTTCATGCTCAGCTGACAGTCCTCTGTTTTACTGGTTTAAGCCTACAGTGACATCTTCTGGTAAATTCTAGAGCGCACCCCTGTGCAAGCCTGCGGCTCTCCTACCTAAAATCTCTCCCTTGTCCTTCAGAGTAGACAGATCGCAACCAGTAGGGTTAGTGTCTGGACCAAAGCACCATCCCCATGTGGAAAGAGAGAGAGGCAGCACAGGAAGGCAGAGGCAGACATTCACAGACGCTCTCATGTTATGGATGTGCGACTCCTCCCAGATGAAGGTCTCCTAGTGCCGTTATGAGAGGAGAGCCGTCCAAGGTGCGCAGCCTCGGTCTCCACACTGTAGGGATTTTCACAGCAGCAGAGAAATTAGAGGCGTCTACACGCGTGCACGCACACGTGCTAGTGATGAGAGCTGCCCTCCACTCAGATGCCAATAGCTCTGGAGAGTCAGTGATTGCCAGCAGCCCCCTTCTTCCAGGGAAAATAGGCCCGGGGTGCCAGACTGCCTCAACTGGAAACACTTGATGCTGCTTGGAAAAAGATCCCCTGGATGAAAAGGAAGGTCCGCTGAAGGGTGGGTCTCCAAGACTGTCCAGTGGCCTCCCAAATGGCATAATGTGTTGGAGGTGGGAAGGCAGGTGAGAATAACCCCTGGAAGGTTTTGTTGGGCAAAGGATCGAGGATGCTCATTATTCTGAGTGAAGAGCTGTCAGGGAAATGTCAGAGAAGCCGTCTCCCCACCCAGAGCAACTGAGGATATGAAAGCCCAAGCCAATGGCGCAGTGAGTGGAGAGGCAAATAGGCACAGAAACATGGGTGGCACTCTTCCAGAGCTCAGTTCTGTTCAAGCACCTGTGTGCCTGGCACTGAGAGAGGTCCTGGGGATGCCTAGAGGGCTAAGACTCGGGGCCCCTAGTGGAGCATTCCATTCTAATGTGCTATTAATGACTGGAGCAGGGACAAGGCACAAAGAAAGCACCTTGCAGTGATTCTCAGCCTAGTCTAATGATAGAGGAAGAGTTTCTGTAGCTTTATTTTGAAAAACAAGGAAGAATTAGATGAGGCAAAAAGAGCAGAATGGAGTATGAGGCAGAAAGGTCAGCATGAGCAAAGGCACAGAGGCATAAACTAGCCTGCTGTGTGTGGAGGAAGGGCACAGGAAACGTCTTACTGGGAATTACGGGCCAGTGACCGGAATGGAGGATGGAGAGGTAGTTACGGACCGGGTCGTGGAAGGCCTCAGATGCCACATTAAAGAAGTTAGATTTCTGGGAATTCCCTGGTGGTCCGGTGGTTAGGACTCCACGCTTTCACTGCCGAGGGCCTGGGTTCAATCCCTGGTCAGGGAACTAAGATCCCGCAAGCCACGTGGCATGGCCAAAAAGGAAAAAGAAAAGAATTAGACTTCTGAAGGCAACAGGGAGGCCTTTTTAAAGGGTTTTAGGCAAGGGAGTAACATGATGAGGTCTGCGTTTTAGAAAGATCACTGTATATGGTATGTGGAATTGGGGAAATGAGTTGAGGTTACTATAGAAAACAAGACAGAAGAAGAGGGAGCAGACTAGAGAGATTTAGGAGGTCAAAGTAACAAGACTTAGTGACAAAATGAATATAGGGGAGAGAGAGAAGGAGGGGTGAGGAGGCCTCCCAGGTCTCTGGCTGAATGGACAGACAGAGCCTCAGACAGTGATCTGGGCTTCGGATGTGGAGTTGTCACCAAAACGTGGTAGTTTCAGACCTTGAGGACTTACTTAGGATCGGTTTTTAATTCCACAAGTGTGGCTTCAGGTATTTGAAGACAGCATTCCAGTACCCCGAGGTTTCTTTTCTTCATGCTAAATATGGTTTTCAACTGTTCTCTCCACTGCTTCAGGTCCCCTCACTATCCTTTTGTTTGCCTCTGAATATATTCCACTTTATTGGAACATGCCCTCTAGGCACAGTCTGACAAGGAACAAGTAGGGACAGTCTATCTCCCCCCTCATTCTTGACACCATTTCTCTTCACGTGGCCTCATCAGCCTTTCTGGCAGACGTGCCACAGCACTGACACGCTGTCAACGACCTTCTTGCATTCTTTTACACACAGGCCATTTGGAAACCCAATCTCCTTTGTCCAGAACCGATGCAGTTTGTTTGTGGCCCTGTTTAACTTCTTGGTAGAGGAAGTCTAAGCCTGTCAAAACGCATCTGGATTCTGATCATATCGCCCAATATCTTCACCATATCTTCTTCTTTTCTTCTGGCAATGCCTGGATCCAGGCATTGATTAAAACAGAACAAGATGCAGGTGAGAGCAGATCTTTGGTAGCTGCTGGAAATCTCCCTTCGAGTTGACATAAACCCGAAGGGTGCTGCTGAATGGTCTGATTTAATTTTAAACGAGTGAGCCAAGCTCAGCCACAGAAAAATCACACTCAGCCTGTTTCAGTTAGTATGTTTCAGTTAGTATGTTTCAGTTAGTATGTTTCAGTTAGTAGTGATTGGACAGGAATATCTTGTGACCAACCATGTCATTTCATTAAGATGACCAGGTGTCACATCTTTACAGTCATGACTCCCCCTCAGTTACCCGAGTTGACCCCCTCAGTTACCCAAGTCGATTTAAAGACCATTGTTTGGTGCCTTTGTATGCCCATGGTTTCTCGACAGGCAGGACACAGTGAAAGGTTTGCCACCCTCTACAAGTCTAGGCCAACTTTTATGTGTCATTGGTAAGCAATTGTGGAAAAACAGCAAAGAAGAAAGAGCTGTCCAAGCAAGAAACCTGGAGGCCGTCTTTGACTTCTCTATCTCACTTACCTCCAACGTCTGAATTTTCCCTAAGGCCTGCTGATTCTAGTTCTTAAGAGCTCACAAATCCATCCTTTTACCACTGCCTGGAGTTAGGCACTCATCACGTCTCTACTCAATCACTGCATCAGCGTCCTGGCCACCTCCTTGTCTCCAGCCTCACATCCATTCCACACCCCCATATGGCACGCATCTGACCTACCACTCCCTAGTTAAGACCTCTTAATGGCTCCCTATCAATTATGACATGAAGTTCAAGCTCTTCCACATGCCAGACACAGCCTTGTGGGACCTGGCAACAACATTTCTTTCTCTCCAGCCTTATCTCTACACAAGTCTTTCTCAACCATGTGTAATTTTGCATCGCCCCCTCCACTTCCCTTCCCTGACTCTAGGACCTTTGGAAATATCTGGAGACATTTTGGTTGTCACAACTGGGGGTCAGGTGCTACTGGCATCTAGTGGGTTGAGTCTAGGGATGCTGCTAAACAGCCTACAATGCAGACTATTGACTAATTATCAGTAGTGCCAAGGTTGAGAAACCCTGCTCTATACGCTACATTCCAAGTATGCAAATGTAATCTTAATATTCCAAATTGGTCCCAGGCAAAGATCCTACAGGCCCTTTTCCTTTGTATATGGAGTGCCTACTCTTTGGAAGGGCTTCGATCTGTCCTGTGTACGTTACCTGGAAACCTCCAAGACTCAACTCTCCAAAGATTGCCTCTTCCACTTTCCTTGACCTTCCTGGGCAGAGTTAACTGCCCTGGTATTCCTCTGTTCCAGCTGTGCTGGTATTCTCCTATTGTAGCATTTATCACCATGGGCTGTAATAGTCTAGTGATTTGTCTGCTTCACCCATTGGACTATGAGCTCTGGAAGGGTAGGGAGTGAGTAGCATTTATCAACATGAGCTCCTCTGGGCCTGGCACAATGTTTGACATAAAATAAGTGATTAATAAAAGATTGTTGAATGAATGGCTGTAGCAGAAGCAGCAGAGCGTACCATGAGCTAATGGGAAAATGCCTATCATGTTCTTTGATAAGGAAAAACCACTAGATGTCAGTATTAAATAACAGATATACCATTTTACACCTGTGCCGGAACATTTTAAGGCGCTTTAGCTATGAAGGAGATCTAGTTATATTTAGCAGTTGTCCCTGGCTTTCTGTGTAGTAGCCCAATGTTAAAGAAGGCTGGGAAGTTTAAGGATATTAAGAGTAAGTAAATGGATAAAAACAAGAACCATACAGTTTTCATTTTCATTGAAAGAGATTATTCTGAAATAAGTACCTGAGTTCTAAGTCACAGAATTCGAGACTTGGCAGAGCAAGAAGAAACCTTTGAGATGGCAAATCATCTAAATCAAAGTCTTCACTTTACAGCTGAAGAAATCAAGGCCCTGAGAGGCAAAGATTTGCCCACAAGTCACAAATTGCAAGTAGCTCTTGGGAATCAACCTAACTGCAAGGAATATTCCTGGGCTGAAGGCCTGTATTTTTAGTAGCTCCTGTCTTTGTGTCGGTTAATTACCTAGGATGGCACAATAAACCGTGCCTGGAAGAGCCCACTGACCCTCAAGAAGGGGAAGCATCTGACTGCAGAGAGCAGGCATTTCCTTACACCAACTGCATAGCCAGGAGCTGAGAGCCTTCGTGCCTGGCACTTACACATTAACTCCCAACAATACTGTGAATCAGATATTATTATTCCCATTTTAAGGATGAAGAAGCTGAGACTAACAGATATGATTTGACCCAGTGTCACAAGTTAAAGTAGGGATGCTCAGACACGAACCAGTTTCTCTTTGACTCTAGAACCTGGATTCTTCCCATCCTACTGCTGGGACACAAACCTAGGACTTCTGCTCCTATGAACAAGCTAAGGAAGTGGTTCTCAAATTGCGGCCCCAGAATCAAGCAGCAGCAGCAGCATCACTTCATAAATTGTTAGAAATTCACATTCTTGGGTCTACCCACTGAAGCAGGAACTCAGGGGCTGGAGCCTAGCGATCTGTTTTAACAAGCCCTCTGGGAAATTCTGATGGACGTGTGCTCGAGTATGAGAACCACTGTCCTAGGCATGTGGCTTCAGATATCAAAAGTCCCTCAGAGATCCCAGGAGTGCCCAGAGTGTGGACAAGTGACCCCAAGAGGGAAAAGCATGACAAAACAAGTCTAAGGATGCCCATTGCTGTCCAGGGAAAGCCCAGGGAACTTGGCCTGAGCAAAGTTATGAGGATTATGCTGTAAACATTTACTTTCCTTTAAGGCCACTGGTTCACAAAAGGCCACAATAAGGTTTTTCCTGCACCACTCAAAGTGGAAATAAATATTAAAGCCATTTTTTTATGGAAGAAGACCAGCAAAACTGTACAAGTTAAGGTCATAGGAGTGATCAATAAAAAGTTAATTTAAGAAAGGAAACAAATTCTTAGCCCAAATCAATAGGACTGAACATTTTGGTATACCTGTAGCTTAGTTTTGTGTTTTATTTTTGAAGTTCAGCCTTTGCACATCTTATCCTTGGAGTAATGATGAGTGGTACAGAAATAAGAACTGTGGTTGGTGGTCCTAAGTAGACTTGGGAGGGGGGCTGTACATGACGTTGGGTCATTAATGCCGAAGGTCTGGTCTCCTTCCTTGGTTAGTGATGTCTAAACCAACTGCACGGGTCCTCCCATTGCATGTAAACAACTCGGTCAAAGCAAGGAGGATGGCTTGCAGATCAAACAACATGAATATAGGAACACAGATGAAACGAAAGTATAGTTAAATGATTCAAAGGCAAATATGCCTCTGATGAGATTGGACCCCCCAAGCCCTGGGGTTACCATTTTAACTGCTTTTCTTGTGCGACTCATATACCAGCAGTCCCCAAAGAGGAGTCCCATAAATGCTGTGATCAGCAGTGGCAGCAGCCTCATAAAAGAAGTGTGGAACTTGGGACTTCCCTGGTGGCGCAGTGGTTAAGAATCCGCCTGCCAATGCAGGGGACAAGGGTTCGAGCCCTGGTCCGAAGATCCCACATGCTGCAGAGCAACCAAGCCCGTGCGCCACAACTACTGAGCCCGTGTGCCACAACTACTGAAGCCCGTGCACCTAGAGCCCATGCTCCTCCACAAAAGAAGCCACCGCAACGAGAAGCCCGCGCACCGCAATGAAGAGTAGCCCCCGCTCGCCACAGCTAGAGAAAGCCCGCACACAGCAACGAAGACCCAACGCAGCCAAAACAAATCAATTAATTAATTTTAAAAAGAACAGTGAATTCTCATGGCCTTTAAAAAACTTTTTTTAAAAAGAAGTGTGGGACTTGAAGAGGGGACAACTTTGAAGTGGGTGGATGCTCATTTAGATGTGTTGTCTTTGGTACATTTGTCAAAACAGTCTTGTGGCTTAGTAGTCATGTTCGGTCTAGTGAGAAGAGTGAGCCCTTACAGTCACGTAAAGTGCATTACTTACGATCACTTGATTGTCTTCACAACACTAGGAAGACCTAAATGATCTGGATGCTGAATTTCTCTCTTTTTCTCCTTCAAGCTGATGCTCACAACTAGGCCAGGCTCTCCCGGGCAACCCAGGAGAGGTGGGGAAAAGGACCAATCCTTGGGAGCCCACTGATCTATAAGACAACCACGACTTTCACTGGCTCTTTGAATGGGTTGACTTAGAGTCCTTAGTGGTACACAGGCATTCCAGGAAAAGCATCTACTGGACATAAAACCAACTCGGAAAAGGCTGAAGTTCTCACACCCCCCAAATAAGCCATCCAGTTCTCCTTGCAGGGAGTTTTCTGCTATTCTTCACACCTCACCCAAGGGAGCAGTTCTGTGTATGTAAAATAACACCTTAATCAATGCCTTAATTAATTGTTTTTCCCCCCCTCTGGTTAACTGAAGGTTAGCCTGTGTGTATTGTGAGGGAACATTCAACGAAGCACAAATGGGATTTCCTTAAACAGAAGGATGTTTTTCTATGCCATTCTTCTTTTCTTTCTTTTACAAGGCAGGAGAATGATGGTTTCTTATTCGGTGAAAGGGAAGAAAAGAAGATTTCTTATGTCTGTAAATTCAAACCCAACGTGGAACTCTTCACACAATAAGTCCTGGTGATATTTACTTCTTTTTAAAGGAAATCTAGCTCTCCTCCTTCCCAAAGCCCAGTAGACTCCAAAGTACATAAATCTAAGGACTTTTGCAAACAGTGAGAAAGCTGAGATTTTTAACAAGATGTGAAATTCCAAGCCTTATGACCCATAAGTTACCAGACTTCACCCAGAGTCCATGCAACTGCTTGGCAGCATGAAAAGTTTTGCAGCTTACACTGCCCCCTGAAATGTTCTGCATTCTAAAATTACTCTGTGAGTCTCGGATCATTAATACTCAGTGTGGTTCTGAGGTGGAAAGAACTTTTAGAGAAAAACCCTTTCAGTGTGAAGGGGTATGATCTATCTATGTCCCATGGAGACCAGTTCTGCCACTGATTAACAGACTCAGGCTTCCTGCCTTCTCCCTCCCCACATGGTATTTCTCAGCTTCCTGAGTGTTTCCATGTGGCATCCCCCTGGCAAACTGTCATCCCCTGACGGTTGGCATCTGGGGCAGCCAGGGAGAGGGGTTGGTTTTCTTCCTTCCTCCAAAAGAGCGGGCAGAGGTGAAAAGGGGTAAACTTCACCCCCCAGGGGACAGGAGGAAGTCGGGACAAATGTCTAAATGCCTCCCCTGGGACCACCATGGCTGATGCCTTGCTATTTGGATAAGCGACCTTGGTATCTCTTGTCGTGGGTGTCAGTGAAGATAAAATGGGTGATATATATAAAGTTCTTGGAACCGAGCTTGGAAGCCAGCACCGCACAAATGTTAGTTACTATTGTTGTCATTGTTATAACTGTTGTTGCTGTACAGATTAGGGTATTCAGCTAAAAGATGTTATCCAGTCCTCCTAAAATCACAAAGCTGGCTAATGACTGTCTGTCAGGTCCGTGTGACTCCTGAGCCCAGACTCCTGCCCTCCGCCCTGGCTGATGGTGCCCTATTTGGTCTTTGGCCAGGTGTATCTGAGCCTGCAGCTACTGTGCTCTCTCTGGGTTGTACATCCCCACTTGGACCTGGGCACTGAGCACAGCCTAAGGAGCTACAGGCCAAGGGCACAACTGGCCTGGCCAGAGCAGGAAGTTTCAGGAGGAGGGCGGTTGGATGTGCCAGGATGTGAGAGGAGGGGCTGGGTCCGTGGTTTCTGCGAGCCCCTCAGAGCGATGGGACGTGAGCACAGCAGAGCTGGGGGCCCCCACTACCCATCGCACAGATGAGGAAACCAGAGAGCTGGCTCCCCTGCCATCTCCAGATTGTGAGAAATCTGGAGCCCCTTGGGATCCTTGCTTTAGGGACTTCCCCAAAGACAGGGACTCAAGTAACAGGCCTTTTGCAGATGGTAGGCCATCAACAAATAGCATTTAAGGTCATTCTGAGCCGGCACCTCGGGTGTGCTTTGGAGAAATCGTTAGAGGAGAACTGGTGGGGATAAATGCCTGCTCTCAGCATCGTGCTATTTTCCAGAACAGCACAGGGAAAAGTTTCCCCCTCGATGAAGGCTGCCCTTCTCGTGTCCTGGGTTGATGTTAATGAGCTCTAATATTGTTGTAAGGTGCTGAGAGAGATGAGGCGCAAACCCTGGCTTTTGTGGGGAAAACAGACCTCGTTTACCATTTAAACTGTGAAGACCGGGAGCCATTCAGAATTTCCAGGGCTGGCAGGGTCGTGCCTCCTTTCCCCTGGGAGAGCTGTTTTTTCTCTGCAGGTATTCAGGCTGCAAGAGTCACAATTACTGGATAACGCGGCTGTGCTGCATGTGTGTGGAAATGAGCATTATACACAGCACCAGGCCCAGCCTGGCTTCCTCACAGTGATAACACTGGAAACGGAAAACGAACTCACTAATTCCCCATCTGACCTCCCTGCCTCAAAAAAGGATCCCACGTCACGCTGGAGTGAGTACAGGAAGGGGCACCAAAGACAGAGAGATTGTGCTGGAGCAGAAAGAATGATTTTGAGTAGATAAGAGACTGGATAACCGTGTTTCCCCTCTAAGGCAAAAGAGGACCTTCTCTGGAAGCAGTGGTGCCCTCCTTAGCCGCTGCCCAGTCACAGGCTGCTTCTCCAGTTTACAACTGAGTATCGCACTGGAATGACCCGAGTCCTGGGGAAAAGATACTTTTGTACCTGTCCAAAATGCACCAGAGTGGGAAAACTTACAGTGTGTGAAAACAGACAGTGACAGATGTTGGGAAATAGAAGTCCTGGTTCCATTTTGGTTGGTGAAAGCACAGACATCCCACAGTTTTTGACAGAGTAGAAACTCTATTTATTTATTTAGGCCTCGCCACACAGCTTGCGGGATCTTAGTTCCCCGACCAGGGATTGAACCCGGTCCACGGCAGTGAATGCGCGGAGTCCGAACCACTGGACCGCCAAGGAATTCCCTAGCAACTCTTTTGAGGTGGCACTTTCCAAGCAGCATCTTGGGCCAGATGGAGCCCTATTTTTCTGAGAAGGGGTGGGGCCATCTTCTAGTCAGAGTGGGGAGCTGCTCTCCAGATGGGGGAGAACCAGGTTCTGTGTGCGTAAACCGGCCCACCTGGTGAAAGTGAACCCCTCGTGACGGGCACTGATGGCGGCACCCACAGGTGAAGGCCACAGACCCATATTTCGCACAGAATAGCAGGGCCGGCAAGCCCCTCGGAGGTCATTTGGTCCAATCATTTTACAAACGAGAACAGCAGAGCCCAGAGATAAAAGATAGGGGCTTGCCTGGGGTCACATGAACCGTCTGTGGCAGAGCCGTGATCCGAAACCAAGTCACTGACTCCTTCCTCAAGTTTCAAAGATCATGCTCAAGGTGACGGACAAACAGGAACCAGCTTCAGGAAAAGGCAGCCCCTCTGTTTGGTTAGAAGCTCACTTATTCTCCACTGCAAGATTTGAAAGCCATAAAGAAGGACTAGAAGTCAATGCTCATATGGTAGTTCTATTTGTAGCTTTTTAAGGAACCTCCATACTGTTCTCCATAGTGGCTGTACCAATTCACATTCCCACCAGCAGTGCAAGAGTGTTCCCTTTTCTCCACACCCTCTCCAGCATTTATTGTTTCTAGATTTTTTGATGATGGCCAGAGAGCTAGTGGTAAGCCGCATAGCACAGGGAGATCAGCTCGGTGCTTTGTGACCGCCTGGAGGGGTGGGATAGGGAGGGTGGGAGGGAGGGAGACGCAAGAGGGAAGAGATATGGGAACATATGTATATGTATAACTGATTCACTTTGTTATAAAGCAGAAACTAACACACCATTGTAAAGCAATTATACTCTAATAAAGTTGTAAAAAAAAAGTCAATGCTCAGACAGAGATGTCTGACTCTGATTTTCTAATCGAAGGCAAATGCTTGAGGGTGCAACACCCTCGGAATCTTCCATTAATCATTGACTCTGAAGACATGTCAGTGGGGAGTCAGATTCATTTACATGCTGCAGGAACCACCGACAGAGCTTTCTCCCGGGGCTTGGCTTTTCTCCCTGGAATCAAGGTTAATTCTCAGACATAGTGACCCACAGGAAGTTGGATTGAAGGCCCCAGATGATTACTCTAAATGACATCCCCCTTCCCACAATGGTTTTTTAGAAAGGTCATCTGAAAAAAAATCCACTGATATCCTGGGACAAGGAAGGAAGGAGGGGAGGAGAGAGGAGGGCAGGGAAGGAAGGAAAAAGGGAAGGCTGGTCAACAACAATCAGAAGTTTCATGTGAAATGATGGATGACTCACTGCTCTTATATCTTTCGTTCCTCACACAGGACAAAATATAGAACTACCATTTTACAGATGAAGTTTGAAATTCAAACAAAGGAAGTGACTTGCCCAAGGATACACAACTCATCAGCAATAGGTCTAGGACCGTAACCCAAGTCCCCTAACTACCAATTCTCTGTTTTCCCTACCATTCTCTGTTGCACATTAAGCCCCCAATGGCTGTCTGAACAGTCTATTTCTCTTGTTTTGTCTTTCCAACCGGGCTGTACATTCCTTAAAGGTCAAGACTACTTGGGGGAATTCCGTGGTGGTCCAGTGGTTAGAACTTGGCGCTTTCACTGCTGTGGCAGGGGTTCAATCCCTGGTCAGGGAACTAAGATCCCACAAGCCAAGCGGTGTGGGGGAAAAAAAAAAGATGGTAATCAAATAGTATGTACAGCATTATTTTAAAACAAAAAAGACTCCTTGGCATGTCTCCCATCTCAGCACTGGGCCTAGCACCTTATGGGAATGCAGACTGGTGGGCCAGTTAATGGAACATTTACCATCAAGCCTTGGAATTGGCCAGGATATTCTTTTTTGTCTTCTTCCACCTCTCTGTGCATCAGCTCCTCCTCTCAGATTATTCACCACTAAACAGAGCTCAAGGGCATTATTCCCCAAGCCACACAGGCCTCTTACTCCCAACATTACCCTGCCTCTGGCTTGCTGCCACTCCTCCGGCCCCAGCGTTGGCATTCCCTAGCCAGGAGAGACTGTTGCACGTGCAATACCACCTGAAAGGGTGAAGAAGGCCCCTTCCCCTCAAACACTTCCTCACTGAGGCCCCAAATCTCACCCTTAGTTAGAATTTTGTTTGTCCTTCATGATGGCTAGACGCTGTTGTCCTCCAGTCTTCACCATCCCTGTCCTACACCTCCCCTTTCCTCTTGCCTTTTCCTGCTGGACTCTCTCAGCTTAGGCTGTTCAGAACCTTAGATATGGAAAGAAAGTTCTTAGAAAAACTCCATTCATCAAAGTGTCATGTACTTGGCATCACCAGAAGTATTTCCATTCTAGAGAGGCATCCCCTGAGGGGCAGTGCTGCACCCTCTTCACTTAGGAGAGAATTTCACAGCCTGCAGGTGACTGGTTACTGCACGCCGGTGAAAGTCTGCTTCAATAGTCTCAGTCAGGATGCCTGATCCTTTATGCTCAAAGAAAGCACAGGAATTTAAAATGAGGCCATTTGGTGATGGTTTTGATCAGACTGCTTTTCCTTTCCAGAATCATGAATCAGTCATGAACACACTAAGGTTTGATTTCCCTAGGGCTATTTTTGAAGTCCTCTTGTTTCCCTGCCCCACCTCTTTCCCATTTAACATTCAGGAGTCAAGATGTTACAAGAAATGTGTGAGGGGAGAACACAGCAACCTTCACCTTCTGTGTGGTGAGAAAATGTGTTGACAGTTGAAATATGGGCAGGTACATTTTGGAGAGGCCGGTGTTGCCGCATTTCAGTGTACCAAGCATAGTTCAGGTGACAAGTGAGTCACCTTTGAGGTTCTTAAATAATTTGAAATATTTCTATTTCTCAGGTCATTTTCAAGGATTAAAGAGCTATTATTCCAAACATTTTTGAAGGCATAACACTCTCTTTGTCTTCTTCTGAAAAGTTCTCTATCGCAAAGATTTTTTTTTTAACAAAGCACATTTTCTTTCTCTCTCATTAGATCTTTACAACATGCCTGTGAAATAGACAGGTCCAGTCCATTTCATAGATGCAGGTATTAGTGCACAGACAGGTGAAAGGTCACACAGCTAGTAAGGAATCAAGTTACCTATGTCTGAAACCCACGTCTAGACATCCAGACTCGTCTCGCTACTTCATGCCACTGTGCTCATTTATTTGAGAATGAAAGGAATTTCGCGTGAAGCGGTGCAGAGCTTTCTGCAACATCCTAATAGGACATGCAACCAGGGCTAGCCTCGTTGGGTGGCAGAATTTTCAGGGGTGCTGGGAAGCAGAGCTCCCCCTCTCACAGTTGGCCGGGAAACCACAATGTAAGGTTTATTCCATTCCTTTAAGGCTCTGCTTCCTGTGTCGGGGGTGGGGAACAGGCGATAGGGGGTAGTGGGTCATAAGCCACTAAGACTTATCAGTCATTTAGATGTCAGAGGGTCTAAATGACCTCTAAGATATCCCTCCTGTAAGTTTAATCATCAGATCTCACGTTGGGGAGGGGGAAAGGTGGTGTGCAGGACATGTAAAGAGACGGGCATCAAGTTTTGAGGAAGAAACAGGAAACTAAGGAAGAAAACTGAGTACACCAAAGGCAAATGTGGCAGCCTTAGAATTTTTGGGGAGCTAAGGACCCGTCAAGAATCTCTGGTTTAAAAGTAAATGTAAAAGCAAAGATATAAAGGGTAAAGCACAAGGCTTTGCAGGGAAAATTAGCAGACTGATTTTTCATTGAATAATGCCCACGATTTATCACTAAGTTACTGGGCCAGACGTATCTTCCATCCTATCCCTGCTCCCCTGCACATGGAATCCCACATGCTCAGCCAACCAAACTCTCCCTCCTTGTGCCTAACAAGCCTCCTCACGCCTCTGCTTCTGCTGGTCCCCCAGGCACACTGCCTGCTCCTCTCTACGTCTCTCCAAACAGGTCTTCTCCAGCCTTCCTTCCTCCTGATGGCCATAGTTGAAGCAGCCACACCTTCCTTGGAGTCTGTAGAAAGGGTTATCTTGACTTCTCTCCGGGAACTCTGTTCATCTGACTTTGCGATGTTGGTGTTCATGTCCAAGTCCCCTTTTCCCTCCAAGGCCACGGGCATAGTGGAAAGAGGGTAGGACTGGGTCTTCTTTATATCTCTTCTCCTCTCTCCCCATGGACGTAGCTGACCCCGAGTCTTGGGAAGCAGTCAGCCACTGATAAATACTTTGTACTTAAGAGCTCTGTCTCTGGGGTTAGAAAGTTCTGGAAGCAAGCCCCAGCTATGGAACCTTGGGCAAATTACTTAACCTCTCGGTCTTCGTTTCCTCAGCTCTAGGCACCAATCTCACGGTGTTGTGATTCTTCAGTGAGATAACCCATGTAAAGTGCTAAGCACGATGCAGGTCGCCTGGTACGTGTTCCACAATTATTTGCTATTAATATTATTTTTCTCTTAGTGAAATGCGCAGTCCTCTCAGGGTCCCTTTATCAATCACCCAAAAGAGACATCATCCCAGAAGCAAAGGGAATCGTGTCAGGAGGGTTTGTTCAATGCCCTGACTCACACTCTAATTACAGCAATATTTACCTCATCAAAATGCAGGGAAGGACAGGAACTGGTTTCAACCTGAATCCAATATTTCTGGGGCCCGCACGCTGAATGCTGCCGAAGTCTCCACTCCCTGAGCAGCGGTTTGTAGAGATGGAATAGCGGCAGTTTTTCATTTTCCAGAGTCCACTCACCCTTCCAAGAATCTCAATGCCTCATTGATTCATAATACAGTGCATAAAGATTTCATTTTTCCTGTCCACAGTGATACATTATGGAAGCAATCTGTTTTGCCACTGAAAAGTTTGCTTAGTAGAAAAATTTGGAGTTTTGACATTCAGGAAATTACAGTCATCTGTAAAACACGATTGATATGCCAAGGCTAACATTTTCATTGCACTCGCAGAGCCAGAATAACTATGATAAAATATGTGTTACCCCACACACGTTTCAGGATCTTTTAAGGAAACATTAGTTAGCTCCGAGAGCCCCTCCCAAGGCTCCTGGACTGCAATGGCTGTGCCAGTTAGCTGTTCGCCATTCACAAGGGTACCTCCATTGACCAAACCAAAACTCGGGTCCTCAGAGAAAGCAACGGCCTAACACGTCTTCCGACTTGGCCTTGGGTTGGAGGCTGGAACTACATATTCTCATGCCACCAGGTTAAAGACATGAAAGATCGAGGAAAAGAAGTTAAAAATATTCCGCCCCCATCGTGGAATTGTTAGCCAGTCACAAGAGGCCCAGGTTTACATTAGTTAGAACTAGAAGTCGAAGGCTTACAAAAGAAAAAATTAGACTGTTCTATATCTGCTCTCTATATTTTTACACCCAAGCATTTATTTGTCTCTTTCTGGGTACCATTTTCAGTGTTAAATGGCATCAGAAACCCGAGTCTCTGGAGTTATCCACCTGTTCGACGTTTGACTTTGGAATGATAAATGCAATTTAGCTGAGGAGTGTGGGTGATCTTCATGGCCACGTTGATGCAGCTGTCCGTTCAGGTTGGGCTAGGTTACGGGCAGCTTTTACTTGGTCCTTATCCATTGAGACCCGTGGGAAGTACACATGCAAATGGTCTGGTTCTGGGGGTAAAGGGACAGGTGCCACTGCCCTTGACATTGGAAACAGCTTCGCATGATTCCCTATCTAACCACAGGCCAACTTCTTTAGGTACTGAGAAAAGCCTTCTGCACAAAACATACAAGTATGCGTCATGGACCAAGCAGTCTTTAAAGACCTCAGAGAAGTCCTGCATGCACTCATACTCAGTTACAGCAAGTGTACACGGACCCTTTACTAAGCGTGAGTCTGAGTGATTAACACGGAGTAATTCATTTACTTATTCTCACCATCTATGTGGCAGGTGATAGTACTATCATCCTCTTTTTATGGATGAAGAAACTGAGGCACAGAAAGGTTGAGCAACTCCTTCAAAATCGCACAGTCATAAGAGGTGGAGCTGGCATTCAAGACTC
Source organism: Orcinus orca (assembly GCF_937001465.1). Classification (NCBI taxonomy): domain Eukaryota; kingdom Metazoa; phylum Chordata; class Mammalia; order Artiodactyla; family Delphinidae; genus Orcinus; species Orcinus orca. The sequence goes on from NC_064580.1 coordinate 114,723,096, forward strand.
CAACAGGGTGGCTGTGGAGCTCACGCTCTTGACCTCTATGCTGTATTGCCTTGCTTAAACGTTTTTGGGGAAAAAGCCCTCTCTTGTCCTCCTGAAGCTCTTGGATACTCCCACCCCTTTTTTTACATTGACAAAGCATTCTCCTCCTGCCCCATGTTAAGCTTCTTGCAGCTAACAACTTAGCTTCATTCATTTCCCAACAGTGGTTGCACAGATGCTAGAGAGGCAAAGCTAAAGCCAAAGGGGGTGGGGCAGAGGACAGATGGGTGCCAGACACACAGTTAGGCAAAGAACATGCCGACCTAGGAGCATTTGGACCCACCAGCAGGGGGATCCGAGGAAAAGTGATTTCTCAAAAGGGTGGGGAGGATCCACTTGCCCCCCACTGGGCTTAAGATTTGGGGGGGTACCCATATTCGGGGTTCCTGGATCCCATTGCTCCCCTCTGGTCCTTATTTAAACTGATTCGGCAACTAAATGAGGGAGACTGAGAGAAAGGAGAACAAAAAGGACTCATCAGAAGACTAGAATGAAGGGAAGTAGAGGTTAGAGGAGTGGAGAAGATGGAGAGGAAGAAAGCAGGGTCGAGGAGTTGGTAAAGAAAGGAAAGGATGAAGGGAGAACAGAGAAAAGAGCAGAGAGGGAGGAGAAAGTGGAACACAAAGGAAGTGGCATGAGGTGGGGTGTGGAGGTGTCTAAGAGACAGGGAGAGACTGAAGGGAAAGGCAAGTGGAGGTGCTCTCCCTCCTGCCTTCCTGTGATCCAAAGCCTGTCCACACGGGCTCTCCTCTTCTTTACTAGCCGTCCTTGAGCCCTTGGGTGCCAGTGCAAGGCTCTTCCCTTGCACCGGGCTCCATCTAGATGACCTTGCTCTTTCCCTTCTCTGAGCAACAAGAGCAGTTAGTCAGTCCTTGACTCTTTTCCCTGTATTTTTACACATGCTATTTTTTAAATTTATTTTATTCAAGTAGAGTTGATTTACAATGTTGTGATAATTTCTGCTGTACAGCAAACTGATTCAGTTATACATATATATACATTCTTTTCATATTCTTTTCCATTATGGTTTACCACAGGATATTGAATATAGTTCCCTGTGCTGTACAGTAGGACGTTGTTGTTTATCCATCCTATATATAATTGTTTGCATCTGCTAACCCCAACTCCCAATTCACATGCTATTCTTTTGTTTTTCTGTCTGTAACTAGGCTATATACTCTTCAGGGGTTGGGATCAACTCTTACAGCATTATTTCTGACCCCAAATCTGTCTCCAACCATTACAGGAAATTCTTTGAGCATTAGGGTGACTGACATATTTAGTCTCTTATAATCATTAGTTCATATTTATTAGCACGTACTTTATTAGAAAGGAAATAAATATCTTTGCAGGTACGGGACACGAGACAGAGAGTTTTTCTTGGGAGGAAAGGCACTGTTTGGAGATTGCAGATGCTGGGGGAAGGGACCAAAATCACACCCAAGGGAAGAATGGTTCTAGGTGCCCCACATAATTCACTCACTTAACAATTCCCCCAGAGTTTATCTATTGTATAAAGCGAGAGATCCCTGATATATTCATGTCCTTACATAATCCTTCTTCTCTATTTATATGATACACATGACTCAACTTTAAGAAATAGTTCTTAAATACTCCTAGGCACGAGTAAGAAAGCTAGGGCTTGGGAACTAGCAGCCTCGGGTCTCTTCAGTGAGGCAAGGGACTGTCATCCCAAGGGACCGTTTCCAGCGATGACTCTCACAACCCCTGAGGGTTGTTGAGAGTGGGAAGGGTTTGGCAGACCCGCTAAAGACAGGCACCCAGAGTGCCCTGGTCCCACTCAATAATGAAGGTGGGCTTTCCTTCTCAGTCCCTCTTGCTTCAGACCTACACCGACTAGGCCCGTATCTCTTTCAGTACAGCCAGTCTTCAAGACTTCAAGAAAGCAAGGCTTTTTCAGGGCTCTGGAGGTGCAAGCCGGGGGCAATTCCAACACAGCTCTCCCTGCCTGTCCTTTCTTTCTTTTCTTTTTTCTTTCCTCTCTTTCTTCCTTTCTTTCTTATTGAAGTATAGTTGATTTACAGTATTGTGTTACTTTCAAGTATACAGCAAAGTGATTCATATATATATATATATATATATATGTATGTATATATATATATGTATATATATATTCTTTTTCAGATTCTTTTCCATTATAGGTTATTACAGAATGTTGAATATAGTTCCCTGTGCTATACAGTAGGATCTCATTTATTTTATATATAGCAGTGTATATCTGTTAATCCCAAACTCCTAAATTATCCCCCCCACTTCCCCTTTGGTAACCATAAATTTGTCCCAGCCCCTTTCACCAAGTTCTCTAGCTTCAGGGATTCAATCCCTTACCCACTTAGCAATTTTCTTCATTCCTGTCCCTAGGTGGTTTCTTTCACACCTCCCCCTATTGTTCTGTTTCCTCCAATTCCAGGGTGATCGATGACCCACTAGGCATTTACATTTACAAAGCAATTGCATTTACATAAGATAGCTCTTACCAAGAGCCCAAAAAGGCACAACTATAATACATATATAATAGGGAGAGTGCCTATTCATCACCCACTTTTACAGTGCCTTCCAACAGGATGGACAGTTCTAGGAATTGGTATATAAGGGGAGAGAGCCCTGTAAAATTTATCGCTAAAGGTAATCAATGAGTTCCAACTAATGCGCTCCACACCTCGAGGTGAAAATATAACAAAAGTATGGGGAAAACATATTTACTCCGTAAAGTTTGCTGAATTTAATTTGTGCTTTCATTGATTTCATTTAATACAAAGATTATATAATCAGGAAGTCAGTAGCAATTGAGAATACCAAGCCCAGTCTGCGCCCATCAGGGCATTTTGATAATATCTAGGAAAGGCAGGAGATTCTCATTTAATAGAATTGGAAATGCGACATATATTAGCTTACAGAAACTTAATCAGTGTGATCAAATTAAAACGGGCCACTCAGACATACCATGCTGATTAAGGCACTTGCAAACACTCCACAATTATCAGAGATTTGTGGTGTTAATGATTTAAACTCAGGTTTTTTCTCTGGGGATTCAGCCCTGGACCTTTTTTTTTACTAGACAATTAGAAAACTCCATCCTTTATTTTGAAAAATGTTGCAATAGTATTATTGACATTAATTCTCAAAGAATGCAGAATAGTAAAGAGCATGTGCTGCTGCTTAGTTTTTTCTTTTAACAGTCAATGACTTCTCTTTGGGATGACGATCAATAATCTCAAAGCTTTAGCTCTTGGGTGTGGTAATGAAGTTTGGCAATGGTAAAGTGACCATTTTTAAATGTATCAGAGGAAAACTCCACTTTTCCGCTTTCTACAAAGCAGCTCTATGTTTTACTTAAAGGCGTTTGCTTATAGCCCTATTCCAAAACCACTTTGAGTGAACTGGCTTGTTGTCCTGGGTAGCAGACTACAGAAGTAGGCCATTTCTTTTAAATGTGTTCTTAATAGACCATTATGAACATTAGCTTGGGAGATGTCAATTACTCCTCCCCCACTTTAAAGCCCATCTTCCCAACCCACCACCCTTAAAATGCAGCACTAGTTAATTACCTGGAAAGGATCTCGTGTTCCTAGCTCCATTATTTGTGTGAATAGTGGTGATGGAGGCTTGTCTAGCTATTTGTTTCTCCTTTAGTCAGCAAAGCCAGTCCCTACATTAACAGCAGAGAAAATGGAGATTCAGAGAGGCTAGGTGACTTTCTTAAGGTGGCAGAGTTAACAAGGATCAGGTCTGCGGCTAGAATCCCAGTCTTTCAACTTTCAGGGGTTTTTGTTTTTCTCCCATCAATGCTTGGGCCCAGCCCAGTCTCAATTAGGACAAAATACCAAGTCATTGGAATCTGCCTTAAAAGGATGGTGTACTAAGGAATAAGCCAGTCAGTTAATGAAGATAAGGGCTACTGTGGGGATACAGCAGAGGAAGGTGAAGAGGAGGGGAGGGGAATTGCGTGCTGAGATGGGGGAGGAGGTCTGACTTCCAAGAGGCCTGGCAGCAGCCTGCTATGGCAAGATGGTTAGAACCAACATCCACCAAAAGCACAATCAGGCTTTATTTCCCAGACACCAGTTTGGAAAGGCAGGGACAAGTGATGGGTTAAAATAAAGAGGCCTGGGGCTTCCCTGGTGGCACAGTGGTTGAGAGTCCGCCTGCCGATGCAGGGGACACCGGTTCGTGTCCCAGTCCGGGAAGATCCCACATGCCGCGGAGCGGCTGGGCCCTTGAGCCATGGCCGCTGAGCCTGCATGTCTGGAGCCTGTGCTCCACAACAGGAGAGGCCACAACAGTGAGAGGCCCGCATACCGCAAAAAAATAAATAAATAAAAAATAAAATAAAAATAAAATAAAGAGGCCTGTGGGGTCAGAGCATCTCAGAATTGCTCCCTGCACTTGTCTGTAATCTCACAGGCTCAGGGGAAAGCCAGGAGTCCTACAGTTGGTTCGATACCCAAATCCCCAACACAATTCTCTTTGTTTAAAATAATCTTGAGGGTCTTTAAGATTCCAAGAGAAGGATTCATTTATTTATTCATCTGTTCATTGAAAACATAGGGCTAAATCATTTTAACGTTTTCACATATTGAGTTACAGTGCGTTAGTGTTCTACCCTTGCAATAAGATGAAACAAGAGAATAGGCGGTCTTTTCCAGAGTGTGTTGCAGACACTTTATTCTGTTTCCTATGGACAGTTTACAGAAGTGTCTCATATCAGTGCATACACTAAGAGCACGATGATGTACTCTGGAACACTGTGGAAGAGAAAAGAATTCCACCTACTCTTCCTTAAGGAGCCATAGCCGTACATTAGCTGGAGACATCAGCAAACAGGGGGAAAGTGAACAATAAGAATGAGAGCTGTTACTTCCAGAACTTTGTCTTTTATTATGCAGCATGCACACTCCTCCAGCTGCGTCTCTGGTTGCACCTTCCTTACAGAGCACACCACTCTGTTCCTTGGATTCTAGGTATCTGCATCTATCAGCATCTTCTCTACTTGAAAAATAAGATGCTTGGGACTTCCCTGGAAGTCCAGTGGTTAAGACTGTGCACTTCCACTGCAGGGGGCACGGCTTCGATCCCTGATTGGGGAACTAAGATCCCATATGCCGCGTGGTGCGGCCAAGGGAAAAAAGAAAAAAGAAAGAAAATAACATGCTTAAGAGCAGTGACTGAATCTGTTTCTGTTTCAGCCATGCTTTCTCCACCTCCTCCCCTCCTTCTCTCACATCTACCTCTCTACTCCCACCCAACCCCAGCATCTGGTACTGTGCCTATCACATACCAGATGTACAATATTTGCTGATTGACTTAACGAACACATTTTAGTGCCTGGTTAAATGATAAATGGATATTGTTCAAAAGGGGGAAGGGATGCTCTCAGGCTGCATCAGGAGAGACGTGAAGGAGGAAGACGCATATTAATTGTGTTTTACAGTATGAGTAGTAACAATAATTCCATTTAATGAGCACCCATGTGGACCAGAATATTTGCATAAGTTATCTCACTGACTCCTCAAAGGATCTCTAGTAGAGAGAGGTCTAATTATTACCCCCGTTTTATGGATGAGGAAACTGAGGCTCAAAGACAATAAGTAACTTGTCTAAGATGCTAGAGCTGGGATATGAACCCATCCCTAATCTAACTGAAAGAGTGAGCTCTTTCCAACAACTAGGATTTAGACAGGTGTAGACAGGTCATTCAAGGTAGGTGCAATGGGGGAATCCCCTGGCTGTCCAGTGATTAAGACTCTGCGCTTTCACTGCTGAGGGCCCAGGTTCTATCCCTGGTCGGGGAACTAAGATCCCACAAGCCACATGGTGCAGCAAAAAAAAAAAAAAAAAAAACCTTCTGAACTTTTAAATCAGAATATACCAAACACAATTATTTAATACTGTCTTAAGGGACTTCCCCGGTGGTCCAGTGGTTAAGACTTCACCTTCCAATGCAGGGGGCACGAGTTCGATCCCTGATCGGGGAAACAAGATCCCACATGCCGTGTGGCACAGCCAAAAAAAGAAAAGATAGGTGCAATGGTATGAAAAAAAATGGAATGTGGCAGACGAGGAGACCAGTGTAACCAAGGGGAGGGCTGGGCTAATGATGACACTAGATAGTTGTGATAAAGCTGAATTAGTCAGTGAACATAAAATAAAACACTAGAGAGTGAGTTTAAAAATTATAATAAAATTGTATATAGGATTATATAGAATACCTACAATGAGTAAATATTAGAAAATCTTCCAAGCCTTCTAATGGCGTTCAAAATAACAATACAGACTTTAGCCTAAACACCCGCCTGAGAATGTTTTCCGGGAGAGGATGGTTTAAGCAACTAAAATAATCCTCTTCCCAAAGCTAATGGTCTTTTCCTCCCCTACAGGTTTCATTACAGCCTAGCACAGAGGCCAGTTTAAGGAAATGGAGTGGAAATAGTGTGTGTTCATTTAGTCTTCAGAGCAGAAGCCAATTGGGGAGCATTACTCAAAATCTGTGGCATTTTTTTCCCTCCAAGCATTTCAGGTTCAGCCTGGGTTTAGGACTGTAATCTAGAGAACAATCACCTGTCAGTCTGGTTCCTTCATCTGTTCAGAGCAATTTGGCCATAAGAAGAGAAGTATCTCTTTTTTCAATTTACTTCTTCTTTTGTTTTTGTTCTTAAGAGCTTGCAGAATTGAGAAAGGGGACTGCCAGACTGCCCAAAAGCCAGAGCTGCTTTGCCTGTCATTGGGGAGCTGGGGAACGGTGGAGAAAGGCTGGTATCCCATACTCTGCTCCCCCAATATCCTCAGGCTGGGTTGGACCAATGGTTATCAAACTCATTCTAAGCAGCAGGGCTTTAAAAAAATGAAATCTAGTCAGACCCCGATATATATATATATAACAGATTAAAATGGAGTCACTCAGGAAGAGGTAGAGTGGAGGCCTGGAGCCCCATCTATTTATTACTTTAGACTCCCCATTATCCCCACTTTCAGCAGGCTCTGAGGTCCTGCTTCTGAACCCAAGAGCTATTCAGAACATAGATTGAAAACCGCTGGACTACACAAAGGAAGGATGTGGTTAAGTGCACCATGATGGCTCCATGAGCCCAAATAGCTTCTTTAGACTTCTTTTTAGCTCTTTTTCATCTGTTAGAAGACAAAATAGGAATAGAGAATGGTGACAGAATGAACAGGTAGATTCCCCACCAGGAGGCATCTGCAGACGGGGGGAGTGTGGGAGGGAGAATAAACCTTTGTCTTGGTACTCCTATAGCTTAGCACAGAATGCCTTGTCCATTGTAAGCATTTGGTAATGAATGGGAACAATGACTCCAACTTTACAAGAATGATGAAAAACAAGTCAACAGCCATCCACAATACCATGCATTTGTTTCTTCCTTGCCACCAAGTGGGTGACACAGACCCAGATATTCAGGTAAAGAAACCCACGGCCTCCAAAATGAATGTGTTTACAAGGACAAAGCTGGCTATGTCTAAGTAGTCCCTGAAATGTGGATACTAAAGAAGGAAAGTAGAGAAATGAATATTTGGTGTCACACCAGCCACATGATTGTGAAAAGGCATGATGGCCTGTGGGGTAACAGGGGCAACCGCAGCAGACCTGGCGGAAGGAGAGTCAACATTCTCAGGGAAAGAGTCTGAACCTGTCAACTTTGCTTACGTGGAGATACACTTTTGTCCAAAGTTCCTGAAAACACTAGAAAGAGTGTATGTGGGACTAACTATTTTTTGAAAGGTCTTTAGAGACATGCTATTGCTTGTTTTCACACCCTCCTAGGGATGCCGGGGGAGTGACGAGAAGGATTATCTGCATTTCACAGAAGGAGGAGCAGTCTTGGGAAAGGGATGTGGGTGGGTAGAGGCAGCAAACTATTTTCTGACAAAGATCACAATTGAAGCAGGTGCCCTGGTGCCTACTGTGAAGGCACAAAATAGCCTGATCACCCTGGAAGGTTCCATAGGCATGAATGGGAGAAACGAAGGTAAACAGGCAGAGGCTGAGTAGAGAGCATCTCATGAAAGCCCGTGGAGAACATGTCTCTTCCTCAACGATGAGAAAAGAGGACACTGTTGAGGCCCTTGGAAACAAGCCCAGCACTCTCACTTCTGTCATTATGCTCTTTGATGCCAAAAAACCAAAACTCTAGATTCCGAGGCTTGGAGAATCACTGCCCCCAGCTCAGGTCCACAAGCCAGCCACGCTCAAAGCTTGTCTCTGCTGAGGTGCCTGGACATCCACCCTGAAGGGGACCTTTGGGATTGGATACGATCCATGCCACTGAAGCAAGTGATGAGCTCTCCTAGAACCAACGTCAGGGGGCAGTTTTCAGCTTAAATGAGAAAATGCATTCATTTAAAGCACTTAGAATAGGGCCTGGTGCTTCGCTGATGTTACTGAGGTTACTTGGTTATTACTCTTGGGGATTCATTACCAGCCCATTGGTGACCATCCCAATGAACTTATAGAGCATATATCATTATTTACAATCATGATAAATATAGTCATTTTTTGCTTCACAGTCACTCTCTAAACTTCAAAATTATGTTCAGCATTTTGTAAAAGTTTCTTCAATTTTCTTATAAAAACTTTTAGCTGGTGTTAGGGTGCAAATTTGTTTTCCTTAAAATAAAATTATTTGACTAATTAAAAAAAAGAATAGGGCCTGGTGCGTAAGAAGCACTCAACAAACGTTACTGCCTATTTAAAAATCCTGGCCCTTGTCATAGTTGGCAGTCTTTTACTGCTTTTGTTGGGAATGAATTCTGTAAGTTCTCTACCTGCATGTAAAGTATGTTTTGCTTTTTTTTTTTTTTTTGGTCAGGTACCTAGAATTATTTGACTCAAATTGAAGAGTAGCCTGCTCTTGGGCTCTATGGAGTAGGGAAAATTATTTAGGATTTAGAGAAGAATGGGCCCTGGTTTCATTCATCGCTCTGCCACTTACTATCTATGTGGCTTGGGGCACAATATGTCATTTTTCTCAGCCTGAGTTTTCTCATCTGTGAGCTGTAGATATAATTCCTGCCTCATAACGTTTGTTGATAACAGATGAGAATGCTCTTTGCAAACTATAAAATACTATAAAAGTAATGGGTTCTTTTTAGTATTAGGAATTTGGGGCTTAACCAGACTTGCTTCCCTCCCGCCTCACATGTATCCCCCAATTCACTCTGAGAGTTGCAGACAGTGATGGCCAAACATGTCTCAGGTCTGCCAAACTGCATAGAACTAGTTGACACAGAATAGTCAATTGACCGTTTTGATTAAATTATCCAGCCAATTCAAGCAGTTCATCTTCTCAGTTGTCCCCATCTCCATCCACAATCAACCCCACTCAAGTGACCCAAAACTGTGGCTTGTGACATCATATAAATATATCCTTCAAGCAACGTGATGTTCTTCTTGGACCATCTTCACCACCCAGGGATGCTAGGTACCTGGGAATCAATTTGTGCTTCAAATGCATGTGACATCTTAATCATCCAATACAAATGCTACTTCAAGCAAGCAATAACAGATGGTGGCCTGAATTTTATAGCATCACCAGCATTTTCTGGGCAAAATTTATAGTTCAATCATCAGTGAGCTGAGTCCTGCCTCATTTTTTTTCTGTTTAATCTTTAGCAAACAACCATTCTGAAAACCCAAAGCATGTGCTGTAATGAAGCAATGGCCATTGACCAGTAATGTAGTATGTATTTCTGTCCACCCCACTCCTCCATTCTCAGACTGTGTGCACCCAACACACATAGCAAAGGAAGTGTCAAGGCCAGATGTTGGTGTGGGGGTCCCAGGGAAGAGCACCTTTATCTTCAAGTTGAAATGCTAACAGGAAGATGGGATTTCACGACATTCCATGGCCCCTGAAGAACCTTCTACCTACTCAATACTCTTCCCTCCAACTAAGGCCTCCAGCAGCAGGACCAGTCTTCTGATCCTTGTGAATGTAGGTCTAATACAGTCCCTCAAGCATAAAGGGCATCTTCAGAAAGGATGGATGAACTCAGCCTCGTGGGACAAGCCCAGACACGGTTGGAGTCTTGGCCCCATCATCTATTACCTACGTGACCTGGAACAAGTCAACGTCATCTCAGATTCCTTGTCAGTAAAAAGAGCTAATAATAACCTTTGCTTTATAGACCTATTGTAATGATTAAACAAGATAATATTACGTAAGGCACTTTGCACAATGCCTGACACATAAAAAGCACTCAATAAATTGTAGTTAATAAAAAGCGTTATTATATATTTGCTATATGTGAGGAATGGTTCTAATTTTTAACTGTATTACCTTATTTAAATAAAATAAACCTTTCCTCAAATGTCACCTTTCAGTGAGGTCTTCTCCAACCACTTTATTTAAATTTACTAATTTCCTGTCTGCATCACTCCTTATCCCTCTGCCTTGCCTTCCCCCCTTATAAGTTATTCCCTTTTAAAATACTACATAGTTTACTTAATTGTTTAATGACAGTATCCCTCCATGAGAATGGGCATGAGGGTAAGGAATTTTGTCTGTTTTTTTCTTTGCTGTGTCTCCAGAGCCTACAATAGTAGCTGGTATCTCATAAGTAATCAATAAAAGTTTTGAATGAATGAATAATTGAATCCTCAAGAAAATCCTATGAAGCAGACACATTAGTATCCCCTTTTTACAAGTGAAGAAGGTGATGCAAAGAGAGATAAAGAAACTTACCCAGGGAAGGGTTGGGATTTTAAAGCAATGACTTGGCTCCAGAGTTTGCCATCTTAACCACTATACCACACTGTTTCTTTCAAAGAACTCATGGAGGGAGAGATGGGGGAGAGGGGTGAGGGGAGAAGGGAGAGAAAAGAGAGGGAGAAAATACGAATGAGAATAAAGGGAAGAGTGTATGTTATTCTATTTTTCATTTTGTTTTTTGCTTTTTGTTTTCCTCCTCCTCCCCAGGATAGTATCTTTTTCTCTGATGAAATTTCTGTGCAGTACTTTGGGAATCTAGCTTTGACATTTTGATAAAGGCAGTGATCATTCATTTGTCCCCAAAATATCATCTTTAGAGGACACTTCCATTGTCCAACTATCACTCTGTTGTTTTTATGTGTCTTTTTTACAAAGCTAAACAGGTAGGAATTATTTACACACCAAATAACTCATAGCTATTCAATACCATACTAGAGGTTCTAGCCAGTGCAATAAGGCAAGGAAAAAAGGCATCCATATTGGAAAAGAAGAATTAAACTGTCTTTACTCACATGTGATATAATTGTCTATGTAGAAAATCCAATGGAATCTTCAAAAAAGCTCCTGGAACTAATATGTGAGCTTAGCAAGTTTGTAAATATAAGACTGGTATACAAATATCAATTGTACTTCTATATCCTAGAAATCATACTAAGTGAAGTAAGTCAGACAGAGAAGGACAAATATCATATGATAACGCTTATATGTGGAATCTGAAAAAAAATAATACAAATGAACTTATTTACAAAACAGAAACAGACTTACAGACATAGAAAACAAACTTATGGCTACCAAAGGGGAAAGGGGGGGGATAAATTGGGAGTTTGGGATTGACATATACACACTACTATACATAAAATAGATAACCAACAAGGACCTACTGTATAGCACAGGGAAGTCTACTCAATATTCTGTAATAACCTAAATGGGAAAAGAATCTGAAAAAGAATAGATACTTATATATGTACAACTGAATCACCTTGCTGTACACCTGAAACTAATACGACATTGTAAATCAACTATAGTCCAATATAAAATAAAAATTTTATAAAAATAATGGAAACTTGGGGAAAAACAATTAGAAGTTAAAATAAAAGGATACTATTTGCCATAGCATCCAAAGTATGAAATAGTTAGGGATACATCTGAAAAAGTTAGGAAAAACATGTACACTGAAAGCTACAAAACACTGCTAAGTGAAATTAAAGATCTCAGTAAATTGAAAGATACACTGTCTTCATAGCTTTTAAGACTGAGTGTTGTTAAGATGTCAGTTTTTCCCAAATTTGATATATAGATTCAACACAATCCCTGCCAAAATCCCAGCAGTTTTTTTTTCTTTTTCTGGAAATTTACAGGCTGATTCTAAAATGCATATGGAAATTCAAAGGACCTAGAATATCCAAAACAACTTTGAAAAGGAAGAATGAAGTTGGGAGACTCACACCATCTGATTTCAAAACTTATTATAAAGCTAGAGTAACCAAGACAGTGCAGAACTGGCATAGGGATAAAATATTGACCAATTAAGAATCTAGAAATATATATATATATATAAAATTGATTTTTGATTTTCAACAAATGTGCTAAGGTAGTTCAATGGAGAAAAGATATTTTCCTTAAGAAATGGTACTGGAACAACTAGATATCCATATGTGAAACAAAACAAAACTCTGATCTCTACCCTGCACTATATGCAAAACTTAACTCAAATTGGAAAACTGCCCTAAATGTAAAAACAAAACTACAAAACATCTAGAAGAAAACATAGGTGAAAACCTTTGCAACTTTGGGTTAGGGAAAGACTTCTTAGATAAGCTACCAAAAGCATAATCCAGAAAAGAAAAAAAATGATAAACTGGATTTCAACAAATTAAAAATTTCTACTCTACATTTAAATGCTTCTACACTCCAGATTTTTAGTCAGTGTTGGATTCATAGTAATTATCTGGATAGCACAATAGTTTTGCCCTGTGTTTCCATCCTCTTTTTTAAAAATTAATTAATTTATCTATTTATTTTTGGCTGCGTCGTGTCTTCATTGCTGCGCGTGGGCTTTCTCTAGTGGTGGCGAGCAGGGGCTACTCTTCCTTGAGGTGCGTGGGCTTCTCATTGTGGTGGCTTGTCTTGTTCCAGAGCATGGGCTCTAGGCACACAGGCTTCAGTAGTTGTGGCACGCAGGCTCAGTAGTCGTGGCTCGCGGGCTCTCTAGAGAGCAGGCTCAGTAGTTGTGGTGCATGGGCTTAGTTGCTCCGCGGCATGTGGGATCTTCCCGGACCAGAGATCGAACCCGTGTCCCCTACATTGGCAGGCGGATTCTTAACAACTGCGTCACCAGGGAAGTCCCCCCATACTCTCTTAGTACTGCAAACCATAGTGGGCCATGTTTCACTGGTTATTTGTCTGAAAAACAACATGTTTGGCCTGGAGGCATTAGAAGATGCCATTGATTTAGCCTCTAGTAAAAAAAGCCTTTAGTAATTCCTTCAGCTCAGAAAGAGCTAGGCTGAAAGCTAAAAATATTGGGGTATAAAGGCAAGATGGAGCATTGATAGATAGTTGGATGGGGGAGGAGGGAGGAAAGGAAGGAGGAAGGGAGAAAGAGAGGGAGTTCTAGACGGAGAGAGACACGGACTGCAATAGGGAGACAGAGACGGAGAGAGATGTGTTACTCAGAGGAAAACGGAGGAATCCTACTTAACATCCCTCTTCTTTGCATTCCTAGGCCTTCTCAAGTGAGAGAGGAGTAGAATTCCAGCCAGCACCTGGCAAGTGGACGTAACCCTGAGGTCCCCTGGAGCAATGCCAATGAGAGTTCTCAACCATGTATGTCACAAAGGAGAAAGGAGTTTTTGAGGACCCCTGCTCTAGAGAGCAGCATGTTGCGTCTGTGATTTTGTGCAGCAGGTGAGAAGGGAGAAGAATGACACCTGCCTCCTAAGGCTCCATTAGCACAACACCCTTCTTGACTAAGCTGGAGAACCAGGGTCAGCACGGACAGTCAGATATTTAGGGGGATTTATGATGTTAGTGAGTATACTCTACATCCTAACCATCACAGAGATGCACGTGTACCCCCTAGGGAATATTTCCATAACTGGACTGTTTCTTCCTGGATCTTCCAGTAATTTCTTGTCTCAATCTGTGGGCATTATTTATGTATTGCCAGTGGTGCTGGGGCGTCTGCTTCCCCATTTCTGGAGCTGGCAAAGCAGATAACCAGAGCTCTGACTTGGTCAGGATCATGCTGGCCAGGTCACACTGTCCCCAGCTGCAGTATGTTGGCAGCAGAGGCAAGCATAATCACTAGTTGACATTTATTAAGCACTTGCCATGTGCCAGGCACTAGAAGAGCCTTACTTGGATTTTATTTTATCCTCACAACAGCCCAATGAGGTAGGTACTAAGCTAATCAGTGATAGAGCCAGCATTCACATCCAGGTCTATCTGACTCCAAAGCTGATGTCCTTTCAAATACACACAAGGCTGCATGATTAATTTATTTAAAGAGATCTTTGAACAGCCCCATCTACAGTTGGTTAGCACTAGGTGAAACCTCAAAATATGCCAAGCCTATGTGTTATTTACCCCTTGTTATTAAAAGTCCTTTTCAAATGTCTTATGTTACTTTCCTGCCTAATTAATGAGTATACTTTCTGGGGTAGATTTGACATTTTTGTTGTGACCAAAAGTCTCGCACTATCCTGGCTGGCGAATATTGGAGGGAAAAGGCAATTCGGCTATAAACGTACTGATTCTCAGGCACACTCCACTCCAAGTTGTTCTTAGGAATACATTCTGACATTGGCTTATGTTTTTGTCATTTGCTTTTTTCTACAAAGGAGCAACAGCAGAGACGGAGGGGGAGGGAGGGAGGGCGTGGAGAGAGAGAGAGGAGAGAGAGAGAGAGAGAGAGTGTTTGGGGCTTTGGTTTTTCACAAGCTTTTGTGATATTAGACTTAGTCTAATAGCTAAACTAAGGCACTATTGACATCATCATCACATCAAACTACAGCGCTTATTTGAAAAGTTCAGTACTTGACCATTTGATTGCTATGCTCATACAGCATACCACCAATGTGAAGTGAAAATACACACACACACACACACACACACACACACACACACACACACACTCTCTCTCTCTCTCTCTCTTTCATACACAGAGGCAAAACTAGGGGTTTTAGTGGTAGTCACAGCCTACTGTCTTAGAAGAAATACAGGGCTCTCAATGAGAGGAAATGACATAATCATGAGATCATAGTACACAGGACATGGACTCCAGCGATGCACATGTAAACAATTCAATCTGAACATAAAACGGCACCACACTGAATCCACACAGAACAAGCAAGACTTCACCTCTTCTCTCTAAAGCAGGAAAGTTTTCCGTTTGGGTCCTGCCAACCAAAACCAAAGGACTGTTGGTGTGTTTAGTTGATTTATGAAGCTATGTGCTCCTGAGTCTGCTCATCTAGAGACTGCTGAAAAGATAAACAGGCCTGTCCGTTATGAGACAATTTTGGCAAAAACAGCTTGGAATCAGTCTTCCTGTGGCATCTGCTACCAGGGTCGGCTCTGGATAGAAGTGTAAAGTGAGTAAGAATTGACTTGACCATCTCATATCCTCCTTCTGTACTCCTTTTTCTCCATTTTAGCATCCCCTCCCCAGCTTAATTCATTTAAGCCAATATTTATGGAACTGAACTCAACATTTATGGTATCGTCTACCAGGCACTGTGCTTGGGTGCTCTGCCCTGGTCCTGCAATATTCCTGGCCTTCACCAGTATTTGAACTTGGTCTTTGTCTTTCCATAGCCTGAGCCTATGTGAAAAACACCTCAGGCTGAGAGGATTGATTCATTTCCAGCCTCATCTGCAACTGCCTGCAATCTAATTTTTCAATTGATGCCTCTGAATGTTATACACACACACACACACACACACACACCCTCAGCCTTGGTTGTCTGGTTTGAAGGAGAACAGCTATAGTGATCTACGAGTTCTCTTTACCGCTTTCTTGATGAAGGGGTGTGTTAAAGGCTCGAGATAGCTCAACAGTAATATTGAGAAAGGGTAACTGTCCAAACACAACCAAAATGATGTTATTTTCAAGAAAAAGTGAAGTGTTTGAAAAGTACATGCTGTTTCCTTTCATCATCACTACCCCTACATTTTTTTTTAAGTGGAATGATTCCAATTTCTCCCCAAGGGCTCCATTTTCACAGAGGCTAACAGAACCCACCCACACAGGTATGGTAACGTACAAAGGGCACAGCACTCAGCTGGACGTCCCGAGACCAGGCTCCAAGCCTTGTGTGGTGCAATTGGCCAAAGTGTCTTGCTATCTGGGAGCAGAACTGCAGCACACATTGCCGTAGAAAGAGCACAGGACAGGTATTAGAAAACCAGGATTCTAGGCTGACCTCTGCTATGAACTAGACGCGTGACTCTGGGAAAGTGACTGACCCTTCTTGAGTCCTTAACAGGTCAGCAAAAGTGTTGGTCTCATGTGACGTGTGAACATGTTCAGGTACAAAAAGAAAATCTGTAATGGCTCCTTGTGGCTACCATGTATGCTCAGTCTTGACAGTTTAAGTGCTTGCTGGGAATAACCCAATGGATCAGCAAAAGGATTGACTGTGGCTTGATGTGTCAGACAGAATAACAGATTCACATTATCGAAGGGAACCAAATCAAATATGGTGGCCTGGTCTGGCTGGTCTCTGATTAACCTCTGCCAAACCTATGCTTCCTGATCTCAGTGGTATGGCTCTGCACTGCTTTTTTTCCCTGTCCTGTCAATTTGGCTCACTGTTAACATAGAAGAAACTGCATGCACCTCCCTGAAAGTCACTGCCAGGGTAGTCTGGCTCTGCTGCTCAGACATATCCCATTCCATCTGTTCCTCCCTGAAACAGAGGGCTGGTACCCAGCTTCAGATCCAGGCAATAAAATGGAGCAAGCAGAATGACACAACTTTCACACTGTAGGTTTCTTAAGCTACTCGGCATGCTACGCTGCATGGCAGTTGGCCCCAAATGGATTGAAGTTGGAAAAAAAGACAGAATTGGCCATTCAGTGTTAGCTTTGACCTCATCCACAACTTTAACTTGTTTTTTTATCAACATTAAAGGACTCTGTCTGTCTTAGTGACTAATTTGCCTTTTCCTCTTCTGACCTGGCCTTGCCTCCTGAGGGGTAAGTGGAGAAAATGAATGGGTTCAAGGGTCACTTCTCAGAAGCCTTCGTTGATATCCCCACATGACGTCTTCCCCACCAACAGCGCCCCGTGACTGCCTCACTGTAAACGCCATGTCGCCATCCTCTGTCCTCTGAAGACTGAGTTCCTTGAGGGCACCTATCGTATCTTGCATTTGTCTCTGTGGCCCAGGGTCTATCTAGCACGAGGGCACAAAGTCAAAGCTCGATAGATTTTACTGATTGTTATTACTATTATTGGTGCTAAAGAAGGGCTTTACCAAAATTGTTCATTGGGAGACCCCACGTAGGCACACAATATCCTCTCCAAGCCTCAATTTCCTCGTGTATCAAATGGAAATAATAATAGTGCCTACTTCCTGAGCTTTTGGTGGGTGAGAATTAATGACACGAATTGTATCAAGCGCTCGGGGACAGAGGTTGGCCCATAGCACTCACTCAACACATACTAGTTGTTACTATTTTTAGTCATGAGGTATATTTGAGGCAGCTTGACTTGTCTTCGAAAACAGAGGAGGCCAGTTTCTTTCCAGAGAAGAAGAGAAGACGCCTTCTGTCTCCCAGCCTGTATCTGGCCTCAAAATAACAGAGGAATTCTTAAAAACTGCTATCCCCCTGTCATGAGGTCAAATAACATGAGAAAACCCAGTAGGACAGCACCCACCCTGGATGCTGTCCACTGTGAAAGGCACCACGGGGAAAACCCCAGGGAGCAGAGGCCCACCTAGCTCCCTGCCTCCCCACACACACTCCCAAACCCAGAAGTAACCACTGTCTCTGAACTATAACAACACACGTGCCTAAACGTTGATAGACACTGTTCTAGAGAGTGTGGGAAAATGCCCCCCCGGATAGTCTCACCATATTCATGGAAGGTCAGTACTGCTGCTGTTGACAAAAATATCCTGAGGAGAAAATGTGCAGAAAAGAGTTAAAAAAAAAAAACCCAACAACTTCCCGCCAACTGATGGGAGATAAGAGAAAGGGAACCTGAAACATATCCTTGAAGAGAATACTGGCTATTGGAGAACTTTTTAATCTTCATTAATAATCCCCGAAAAGAAAGAAAAATTGTAAAGAACCAGCACAATCTGTGAGTCACGTGCATGGCAGATAAAAGACACCTAGCTCAGAACGTGCGGGAAGGGAGGCCCTCACCACGGCAGAAGTTTGGGAGGTGTCCAAATCCAGCAAGTGGGATATAAGATCATGTTTATCTACTTAAGAATGTATTTATGCAGGCCTCCTACTGTTAACAAGCCGGGTATGGTATTAGCTATGCGTTCTTTATGTCATCTGAACTCCAATTCTACCGACTGCTCCACGGGGACTCTTCATTCACAAGGTAAGAGTCTGGGTTCCCGCAAAGCCAAAAGAAACAAAACAATGCTCCTTTCAAAGTGCAACAGCAATCACAAACATCCTTAATTATACATGAGGGTCTAATAAACGGAGACTGTGCCCTGCAGTTGTCAGCAGGACAGGTGTGTACAAGATACCCAGACCAGGGCCTGCCGTTTCTGCAAGCATGGAGTTCAAAGCGATTCTCCAAGGCTATCTCTGTTAACCGCGGGCGCATGCTGATGATGAATTGGGACTAATTTGGAAACATTCAGCTGCTTGGGAATGTGTGTATCAATTCCCTTCCTTCATAATTTATTCAGCATTTTGATTGTGGTGCTCAGCAATAAATAACTGAAACGAGTTCTCACTGCTCTGAGATTTCGTCTTCTGTCTTCACCACTGCTTTTGATATTCTCCAAGATAGCCCACATTCAACTTTATATGCAAACCTGAAATGGTATTCAGGAGGAGAAGGGAGAAAAAAAAGGGAGCCAATAGCTCTTTCACTTTGGGAGTTGAAAATAAGATCATATTCAAAGTGCAGCATTTATGGTCCAATGCTGAATACATAAAATATATGACCGTTACAAATTCACCTTTCATGGCAAAGCCATGCTCTTGTAGTGATATATCTTACTGCTAGATTAGAGCTTTTAGCATGATGAAGGCATCTTTCATCTTCTCCTAGATGCAGGCTGGGTTCTCCTTTGGGGATGTATTTTTGCCCGTCACAATGCCCCACAGCCCTGAGACAGAGGGCTTACAAGAGGACCCGAGTCATTCACCAAAGGGCTGAAGCCACTTCAAAGGGGGAGCGCCTAATTGGAGGTATGCCATCTGCATGGGATCACACTGTTTCAGACTGCCATTCTCTGCTGAATCCAAAGGGAGAGGTCGGCCAATGTTGCTTTCTGGAATCAGCCCAAAGAGGTAAATCTAACATCACAAATATTCAGCCAATACAAGTTTTTGGCAATAACAAAAAGACAGTTTGGGGTTAGGTCATGGTACAGGTTAGTCGCTAGGAAAAGAATACACATATCATGTACATCAGTGACATGGTTACAATGCAAATGTAATTAAACCAGGATAGTTATGGAATGGCTTTCTAGATTCTTCTAAATCCACCCCAAATCTTAGTGTATGGATCAAAGACAAATTTTCATGGATTTTGCAAATCATAAAACAATTGATCAGTGCCGCTGCTTCTTCTTTCTTCAACTTTTGAGACTCATAGCCCAAATCTTGCATTGCTATAAGTCTTTACCCATCACAATCAGCCCTAAAAGCTATCTTCCCAAAGCCATCTCTTGACTTCCCCCTCCCTCTCCTCCCCCTTCTTTAGTTCTTCATGCACCCAATATTCCTGACACATGCCTTACTCATTTAAATTCCCCAGTGACTAGCCCAAAGCAAAGCACACAGAAGGCATTCTGCAAATCTTTGAATGAATATGAATGAATGACAAAATGAGGACAGTACATGGCTTGGTGACAGCTATGTTGGATGCACAGGGGCACTTTTCACTTACTTCCCGTTCTTAGATGTGTTCCGGGCCTTTGTGGATGACGGAGAGTTGGCGCCTGGATTAGTGTTTGGAGAACCCCGTCTATCCTTACTATACCCACAGAAAGAATAGAAAAATATATACAACAATGACCACAGAGACAAAAAGAAATTAGTTATTTCATTTAAAGACTTTCAAGGCGTCTCTCTTTCAATATCTTAATCTCTCTTCTCCCCCCACGCCCCCCCGTGTGTGTGTGTGTGCGCGTGTGTGTGCGTGCATGTGTCTCTCTGTCTCTCTCGCCTGTCAAAATAAAGCGTGATCTTATCCAGTGCTGTCCTTCAAAGGTACAGAGAGTGGGAACCATTGGTCAAGTTCAAAGAAAGCTATTCTTTTGGCATTCAGAGCTTGAGCTGGTGGATGCCATTAATGACAGTGCCACAGCCCAGGCCTCAAGAGAGGCTCTGGCCAAAAATATTAACTAGTCTTTAACCTAAAATCCTTTATTTCCTGTCTCTGGGTTCTCTGTACTTCAAGTTCAGTTCTGAAGCTGCTGACTTGTTGTGAAGTATGTGGATGCCAAATGACTTCTAAAAGTCTTTGGGAGATACTATCAGATAAATTAATAATTTTCACTCATAATGTTAACATGGGAAGGCCGTGAATTCAGATATTCTTTCAGGTGAAGCACCACCTGCTTCATGAGTAATTGAATTTAGATCTGCACCTTCAATAACTCCACAGCTTATGTCAAACCTTGGAAACAATTACGAAATAAATCACTAGGAAGGTCTGCTTAATCTCTTCAGGTTAATAAACGCAGACAAATTAATCACTTGAAGGTAAACAAAAAGGAATAATTGATTGGAGGCTTCTTGATTACTTTATTCTATTTTCTTTATCAAACTATTTTTACCATTATCTTCAATTCAGCTGCTCTGCCTTGAAATTATTACTTTACTTCATCTCCAGATTTCCATGGAAACCAGTTCAAAGCCTTTTCCCCCGCTTGATGATGTGTGGAATTATTTATCCTGATTTCATCAGAAAGAATTTTTTTTTGTTACTAACATCTACGTCAGCATAACCTTTTACAAAAAGTGAAGGTAAAGAAGAAAAATGCATATCTTGGCTTTCAATGAGTATAATAGAGCCTTCCAAAGGCACAGAATATTGTCTCAGAGAATGTCAAAGAGCTTTCCAGATATTTATGAATCTTTTAAGTACCTCAGAAATAGATGCCTGCAAGTAGCTGTATTTAGATGTGGGGTGAGGTAGGGTGAGAGGGTGGGTCACAAAAGGTATTCTGTCTCACATCCATCAGCTTTAAGTGGCTACGTGGATGTGACTGGAACAAGAGATAATCATGGGTTCCTGGCGATTGCCAAGGCAATACAGATGTGTGTGAGCACAGGGCTAATCAGACAGATAGCGAAAGTTCCAGCAGGTAGGATTCAGTGTCCAGGAGGGCTCCAAAGCACTCCTTTGAAGTGGGAGTCACCAAGGTGAGCGCCAATCCTTCTGCTGGGGTGGGTGGCTCTGGAGAGAGTAGGCGCACAGTCTGTCCCCCAGGAGATGTCAGAAGCCCGCTGAGACGAAGTGCTGAAGAACTCATGCAGCACTGCCCCTGCCCATCCACGCTGACTTCCTGGCAAAGAACTCCTTAACCATCCCTGGGACCATAGCAGCTAGCATCCTCATTCAGAACCCCCCTCAGAAACGAAGTGATAACTGGACAAAAGACTAGAACTCAGAAGAATTCATAAGTGTCTCTTCCAGAAGGCTGCTGCAGTCTCATGCAGAGGATGAAATACGCTGTGTGTTGCAAAATTCAAGCGAGTCTCAATTCCCTCACTTCCACATTCAGCTCACTGGCCACTGAGCCTTCCTCCTCCCACCCCCTCACTCAAACTGGAGGCAGTGGGAAACTTTGATGGAAGCCTTCTGAAACAAGGGATCTTTTGATCTTGCAGGCTGCTAGGTTCAGAATAGTAGGTGGTCACTCAACACCCTGTCTCCCGAGTCACTAAGTTCAGGCATCCACGTTCTTTTGAATAAAAGACACCCATTCCCACTGCTGTATTCCCAAGTCTGTGCCTTGCGAGCCAAGGGTCTTTAAAATCTGCATGACAAGTGACCCTCTTTAAGCTCAATGCAGGGCACCGCAGGACATCTGGGAAAGCTGTCAGCTGGCCGTGGCGACCTTATTAACAGCTGCTTTGGAGGTGGGAGGAGGTGGTGGTCCTGGAGCAGTCTTCCTTTAAGTGATCGAAATAAGGACCCCCTCTGACCAAGTGCCAAATCCTTTAAGGGCAGATCTGAGTGGAATAAACACAAAACTTGCTCAGAGAAGAATCACAGACGGAAGGTACGGCACCAAGACTGGAGGTGAAAGTAATCAAGTAACTCAAAATGTTTGTTCCGTGCCAATAGCAGATCCACTGACAGTGGCAAAAGGTATCTGAAAGTGGGGGAGTGGCCAGCAGAATGGCGGCAGGCTTGGATCCTAGGAGTTTAATTCTGTAGATGTACTAAGGAACTGTTGTATAGAAAGGTTGGCCTAACACTGAGGGAAAAGAGCTCCCCCTCAAAGTTCCAGGCTGAGTACGTAAGTCTGGACAAGATGCTATGATTCTGAAACTTTGAGAAAGAGAGACCCCAAGTTTTCCAGAAGTGCTCCACGAGAGAGAAAGAGAAAATCTTGCAACTGCAGACTGTCTGGGAGCCTCAGAGATCTGAAAAAACATGGGTCAATGATCCAAAGATTAAGATGCTGCCGAGGATGCTGACCACTGAAAGAAGCATGTGGCAATCCCAGGGACTTACAGGAATAAGCCCTGCCTGCTTTTGGGATACCTGGATGATAACTTGGGGGTATATGAGATTGGGGGGGCTGCCTGGAATTAGAGCTAGTTTCCAACTTACACATCTGAAACAGGCGCACCCCAGTTGTCATTATTTTGTCTGTCTCTAGACGACTTGTCAGCCCTTTTGACTTTCATCTCCTCTTTGGGATATTAAAAGCTATGGCCTGAAATCCCAGGGGGCATGGATCCAGGCTTCTCCCACTCCTTAGGAGTAGCTATCTTTTTCCTGGGGTAAGATTCTTTCCTCTCTCCCTCCCAAGCCAGCCTCATCAAAGACCTATGGATACAATTCCAGGTGGGTTCCTGATAGGAAAATTTAATGAATGCCAGCACTCGCTCTGTCTGTTTGGTCGGCTGTCCATCAACATGTATCGTAAACCATTTTCCATCGGCTCCACAAATGTCTCCAACACCAGAAAAGTGAAAAATAAAATCCTGCAGTATTATGCACATTGTATCCAGGTGGGAAAACTGTGACTAACCCAACTCTTCAGCATTTTCAAAGTGTTTCTGATTGAATAATTTGATGCTGAAATGGCATCCAGGGCACTTAACCCCAAATGGCAATCAGATCCACTCCAATCTGGATTTTTCTCTTAGGTCAGAGAGGTACTTGAGGGAGAAGAACCTAGCAGTTTCAAACACCCTCGACTCACTTTCTTGATGGGTAGCATACAGAAACTTCTGCATTTCCGGTACTACTTCGTAAGCTCTTTTTGGAATTAATTCGTCTCAGACCCATGAGAAATAGTTGTGTTGCTCTAACTAAAAGAGCACTGAATTTTTTTAAATTAATTTTCAGGGCCCTAGGAATTTGAAATTGTATTTCGGAAGAGAGAGTTGGGCTATAATACTCATCGTCTACGTATCTTTTATTTGGCACTTAGCATGGGGTGCCTGTAGTGTTGTTCCTATTTTACTGCTTATCCATCTCTCCAACTAGCTCTTAAGAGGGCGCTCCAAAAAATATTTGTTGAGCAAATAAATGAAAAAGCTGCATTTCGGCTCAGTGGAAAAGGAGTGCCAACTGTATCAATGTCTGGCACCGGTGGGAGAGAAGGAAGTGGTGACACACACGTCCCATATTTTCCACGCCTAAGGAAGAACGGTCTGGGAAAACTGGATTCCAGTTACTGATGGTTGATCATCACGTGGATCACAAAGAGGTGAGCTTAGAAAGGACTTGCTCGGATGGTTGGCTAGCGCCGCGAATAACAACAGAAAGTCTGTTGCATTTGTATGGCTTTTAGTGTTTTCCCAGTGTGTGTTCTTGTAAGTGGTAACAGAGATGAAACCCAAGCTATTGTTAAGGGTTTACTTCAAGTCTCTCTGGGGAAACGGTAGCTACTCTTTGCTCCCTAGAAATGACCTTTGGCTTCTTAGAGCTCCCAGGATAAGGAAATATGCTTTACAAATATAGAGTCTAGCAGGCATAGAAGCTCATCTATCTCCTTCCCAAAAGGTGCTTGAGTGCCCTCTACAACATATCAACCCACCGAGTGGTTGTCTTTTGAAGCCTTTTAAATCATGATTGCTTCCCCATGAAAGCCTGCTTTTCTATTTTCTAAGAGGCTCACGTTGCTGAAGTATTTTTGCCCTTGTCCTGTTACTGAGCAAGACAGCTCTTCAAATATTGATTTCCTTTAATTAGAGCTGGTGAGGATTCTTCATTTCATTTTTCTGTCTTGCTAGGTTATGTCCTGAGTGGTTTTCTTTCTTGGTTCCAAACTTTTTCATTTTCTTCTACCCGAAGTGTCTAAAGTCGAGTCCATGTCTCTTTAAGCATCCTCTTCCCATGATCTATGATTTCTATTAACCATCAAGCAAAGAAAGTTCAGTTCACTAAGCTGTGCTTTCCTTTAGCTTCCTCCCCTAGGTTCCCTTTGTTTAACTGTGGGCAATGACTGAGGGTTTTTAGACAAGAGAAAATGCACATCTTTATTGCTGTGAAGCCCATTGTGGCTACAGTCTCTCAGAAACAACCTCAGGCATTCAAAGCATTTACTCAGGAATCTTGAGTTCTAATCCTGGCTGCCAGGGAGGCATGTGACTTCCTTCTGTCTTAGGATTCTCCTCTCTAAAGCAGAGGGCACTCAGCTGATCAGGTAGACCATTCACACAGAAGCACACAATTACTTTGTAATTGCAGAGCTCCTGGAAAAGGCAGCTGGGACGCTCGCATTATCTTGGCCTCTCCCCTTCCATTAATTTTTCACTCTAACAACTCACCACAGGGGCACTGGGGACTGGAGCAATAAGCTTATTGATTATTGTTGCCCTTTTGCTCTCTTCACCTCTTGGCACATGCTGTTTCTGCCCAGGGAAGGCGGTCACATCCCTGAATGCCTCACTGGCATCAGGAAAGAACATGATCAGTTCCTAAATGATATTATTTTCTCATTTCGGCTGGCTATTCACTTAAGTCTTTACCAAGAGCTTGGATGTTGGCTACAGACTATCAGAGGCCACTGGAACTGTGTCTCACCACTATTGCATTCACATCTAGCCCTGGGTTCCTCCATCAGATAGGGGATTGAGAAGCAAAAAAAAAAAAAAATCATAGTTCTGGTATTGGATGGTTTAGGGTGATTGAGACCTGAAATATGACGGGAACCTGGACCAGAATAGTTGTTACACGGGTGGAAAGAAGGAAACCACGCACGGCATAGCAAAAGGAAATGACTGAACTTGAGAACTGACTCCATCTGGAGAATGAGAATAAAGTCTACATGAGGCTGCTGAGAAGGTTTGGAAGCTGAATGACTGGGAAAACAGAGGTGCCAGTGAAAGAGACAGATTCGTTGAGAGGGGGATCTGGACTAGAGGGGAAGATGATGGATTTGGCCAGGAGCATATCGAGTTGGGGTGTTGATGGACAGTGTCCAGCAGGCAATTAGAGAGATGGCACAGCAGCTCAAGAAGAAAGAGACAGGGTCAGATGTACAGTCATCGCTCCCAAGTGGGAGTCAAAGCTGTGAGATAAGCCGCAAAGCCTGATGGGACAGCAATCCATTGTGATTAACGAGCGGATGTTTGGGGCGGGGGACAGCCTGTACTGGAACCCGCTTTCTTCCACTCCAGTTTGTGATGATTTACAAGTGGGTTCCAAAGTCTTACAACCCAGGGGCTCAAGGAAAAGAGCCTGAGCCAGTTCACTTACTCGTATAGGGTTCAATGCTAAAGTTACTGAGGGAAAGTACAGGCCTCAAGCCTTTTTCGGTCCATAGGCTGCTATGGGTCTGTGCCCATAGGCTGCTTCTCCCCATCCTCTTAGCCCAGCCAGATTGCTTACAGGTCACAAGGCGAGCTGGACACCAAGGGGAGTGGTGGGTGGCAATCACCGTCAACCCATTTCCCAACGACACCTCGCAAAGTACATCCCAGGCTGCTGTCACCTCAGTGTAAGGAGGGCAGCCTGGCAGAGAAGCAAAACTGAGCTTTAGACTTCGGCTTCACTTGCAGCTCATGTCCCTTCCTCTTTGCTCCCTTTTCCCAAGGACTAACCACGTATGAGAGACTATACCTCCCATCGATCGTGCTAAAATCCACTCCTATTTTTTGGCATTATTCCCTTCCCTTTTCCTGTTCTCAGCCTTTGCACTGTGCCTTACGAACTGGCATCCTCAGTCACCCTCTCTTAGCATTCCTAATGGTACAAGGATGACACAACTAGTAACATCACGGTTGGGGATGGGGCAGCCTGCCTGGGAGCAAATCAAGGGCTTTGCCCTTGAAGAGCCAAAGTACCTCAGGCTTCCTGAGTTGAGCTGAGTTCAGGAGGGCAATGTTTAAGGACCTGTGGCCATTACCTTTCCCAAATCGAGGCAAGCTTTGGCCTCAAGCTCTCGATCTGTAATCGACCCACCGAATCACCTAACTTCTCTGGGTCTCAGTTTCCTCTTCTGCGAGTCCTACTTCTTAAGGCCACATCAAAGTTTTGAAACTTATAAAACATTAAATAATATATTCACTCAAAAACGTTTACTGTGTGTTTTCTGTGTGCCCTTCATCCTGTTGGGCCCTGGGATATACTGACGAGTGGGACAAGGTTCCTGCCCTCAGGCGGCCCAAAGGCTGGTGCAGGAGGCAAGCACATTGACAGATACAAAACAACACCTTGTACCAAATGGGACAAAGCAAGTGTGAAAAGATACTAGGGAAATAAACCAGACGGCAACCACCTATGCTTAGGGGAATCAGGGAAGGCAAAGGTAAAGCTGAATTACTATGATGAAATTTATGATTTGTGTTAAAAATCAGAAATCAAAAAAAATCAGAAATCAGAAAATGAAACCTGGGTTATGAGAATTTTCAGAAAACAGAACGAATTATGCCTATCCTTAGTTTGAAACACTTATCTGCCAACAGTGGCTCATAGACTTAGACATGAGAATAACCTGGAGAACTTGTAAAACCCAGATAGCTGGGTCCTACCCACAGTCTCTGATTCAGCAGCTCTAGGAAGCGGGCCTGAGAATTTACACTTCTACCAAGTTCCCGGCGATGCTGACGTTGCTGGCCTTTGAGAGCCACTGCCTCATCGCTTCTCCGCCTTTCTGCTAAGATCAAGTGGGGAGAACCACTGCCTCACAAGAAGCATGAGACAGCCACACTTAGCGGCCACTGAGGGATCACAGTCTGCCGTATCCATTGCCCCTGCTTTCCAGGCAACACGATTAGAATCTTCTGGATGAAATATCCCCCCCATACTGCTACTGAGTCAGGAAAAGGCAGACGCCAAGGGCCGCCAACATCCATCTCTGGAGAAGCTCCTCTTTCCTGAGGAAGTGGAAATT
Source organism: Orcinus orca (assembly GCF_937001465.1). Lineage (NCBI taxonomy): Eukaryota > Metazoa > Chordata > Mammalia > Artiodactyla > Delphinidae > Orcinus > Orcinus orca. Next base: position 114,750,616 of record NC_064580.1, read on the forward strand.
ACTGCAAACACCACAGAGTGGAGCTCAGAGCAGGTGAGACCAAAATTGGATCCGACAGCATTAATTGAGCTTGAAGTTCTATTTACTGAAAATGATCTGGCATAATTAAAAATTCACAACTGGAGCCTAGTTGGTGAACATTATGCATTAAGGAGTCCCCAGAGGAGGCCAGAAAAGTCTCAGTGAACTTTTAGGAAAAGCCAAAGAGGCCAATTGCTGTGGCAGGAATTAGCACACAGAGGGAAAACGAAAAGTCTGTCCATTTCCTTGGAAGTGCGATTCTGACTTTCTACTTCAGAATGACGTGAACCAAGGGCGTCGCTGAGGGCGGGGGCAGGAACTGATCATTTATTCATTTCCTTTTCTCTGGTGAATAATTACTTTGTTTTTACTTTCTACTATGTTCTTATGGGATTCTCAAGAATGTCCACTCTGCCTGCACATTATATATTAAGTTCTTTGAGGACAAGGGTAAATTGTGTTCCTATCTGTTCATAAAGTTTCTTATGACATCTGTCATATAGAAGGTTTTCAATATCTGTTGACTGCTAAGCATCCTAATAAATGTGGCTTCTGACATATGTTTTTTGAATTGAACAGACTAACACAGATTAAGTTAGAGGTCTGGTAACAGAGTCATGTGCCTTTGGGTTTTTGTTCAAATGACATATCAGACCACACCGTAGGCCTACAAAGGTGATAGCCTATCACAGTGCCACTACTGAGCTCCAATGCCCACTGATATGAAAGTCAAGTAGGATAAAACCAGTGGGAATCAGCAACTTTGGAGACTGGCATTGCCAAACGAACCGAAGGCAACTCTAAAGTTGTAGAAAGAGCATGGGCGCTGGCATCAGGCAGACCTGGGGTCATACCCTATCTTTGTAATAGCTGGATGATCTTGGACAGGTTGGGTGATGGAGGCAGGGTTGGTCCTGCCTAACCAAGGCCTCTGATCTTAACACTGGGGCTTCAGGGCACCAATTCTCTAGTTACACGTTAGTGTCCAAAGCCAGGAGCATTCAAATACATTCTTGTGGCTGAACTCCACATCTTAAGTGCTTTCTGAGGGGGTGAATATATTCTAGATTTAAAAGTGCAGCTGGGGGCTTCCCTGGTGGTACAGTGGTTAAGAATCCGCCTGCCAATGCAGGGGACATGGGTTCGAGCCCTGGTCCAGGAAGATCCCACACGCCACGGAGCAACGAAGCCCGTGCGCCACAACTACTGAGCCTGCGCTCTACAGCCTGCAAGCCACAACTCCTGAGCCCACATGCCACAACTACTGAAGCCTGTGCACCTAGAGCCCATGCTCCGCAACAAGAGAAGCCACCGTGATGAGAAGCCTGCGCACCACAACAAAGAGTAGCCCCCGCTCGCTGCAACTAGAGAAATCCCGCGTGCAGCAGCGAAGACCCAACGCAGCCAAAAATAAAATAAAATAATAATAAATAAATAAATAAAAATAAAAGTGCAGCTGGCTCCTTAGAAATAAAATAGAAGGGCCATGTCAACAAGGTGTTGAAAATGCTTTCTGGTGTATTTAGGAAAGAAAAGTTCTCTCAACTCTGCTCCAGTATGCCTCTTAACAGCTCTGTGCCTCTAAAGCAAAGGTTTTTAAAGGTTTCTCTTCATTTATATTGAGAGGGACAGTTAAGGCTCAAAAATATTTCCATTTCCAAAGTGCTCAAGCATCACTCATTCAGGGATCACACATTTGTTTGACTGCATGTTGTTTCTAAGTAGGGGCTCCTTTGCAAATATTATCTGTTCTATGATGTGTATAGGCAACTTCTAATTTTCTTTTCCGAGTGAAACCCAATAATCAGCTTTTCTGTTGTGTTCCAATTTGGAAATCTGAGCATTCTTCTACTGTGTATGTTCATGGGAGATTAAAATACTGAAAATTCATGGAAACAAATCTTGTTCTCCAGCACCCATTAATCACTGTTAAATACTAGGCTTTGTATAATTTATAACAATATACCTCTTTCCACGAATATGAGTTTTTAATAACAGTCTAGTCTAACACAGAGCACTTAGCTAAGCCAAAGATTAAGGCTCTTTATTGAATATACCCCACCTCAGGCAATGGAAAGACTCAGAAATATGGAGCTAGAAGGCTCCTTAGAGACAAGAAAGTAGGGTTCAGAGAGGAGAATGGATGGACCCAAGGGAGGTATCCAAGCATGGACATTGAGTTAATGATACAACTTGGCTGGCACCTAGCAAACCTGGCCAGAGCCCCTACAGAATACAGAACAAGGCAGGAAGGCTTGGGACCAAAGATGAGGTAACATGAATGAACTGCGGCTCCATTTGCCAACATAAGTAGTACAAGAAGGCGGGGGGGAAGCCTTTGGGAGGGCGGAGGGTATGTGGAAGGAAATGAGAGGTTCAGTCTTGGGTTATGTTGAGTTTTCTGTGCCTGTGGGACACAAATTGACAACTGGATATGTGGAGGCAAAGCAGCTACACATACCTCAGCTGAAGAATGGTCTCCAGAGACTTGGGAGTCTTCAGCATATTGGTGGCAGTTGAAAATCTTAGAGTAGAAGAGATTATACAGGGAGAGTCTGTAGAATGAGAAAAGAAGAGCCTGGGAGGAAGATTAATGACAAGCTAGAATGGAGAAAGTGGGCTCATGCAGGCCAAAGGAGAAACTGGATCTGGAAGCAGGAATGTTGCAATCAGAAGAGACTCATTTGCTGATTGTAAGACAGTTTTGTGTCTTGGGGTTCCAACTGCTCCATCTTGCTTTCTCCTAGTGCACTTTTCTGATTAGCTGTGGTATTTCATCAGTCATGCTGTCCCTTATAATGCCAAGAGTATTTGATAGAGAATGAGCCTTCTTGATCACATGCAACCTGTTCTCATCAATTCCTGGAAAAGATGATCTGACGTATGCTGAAGGAAGCATCTTGTGCCAAACAAATCCATAATCATAGGCTTCAGACATATTTTTTTCAGTCTGGCCTTATTTATTGAAACATAGGTCAATAAAACAAGAAACTGTTTTAGTGCCTAAACTAGATGAAGCAACTGTACTAAAGTTTATGCAAATATGACTATAATCTCCCAAAGAAAGAACTAGTCTGCTTTTCATTATTGTTCCTGTTGTGTGCTTCCTCTATTATGTACAAAATCAGAAAGGGGCCTTACTGCTCCCCCCTTGGTTTTGAAACTTCAAGAAAATCTTGGCTCTGGAATAATCAGAATTCAAGTCAGCCACGTGCCAAGACCCAATTGTTTTGCACTTGGGCAGGCCTGGGCTTCCTGAGAGTCCTGATATCATCTCTGTCACCTCTTTGCAAGATAGGTTCTGTGCTTTGAAATAACGGCCCTCTAGTTGTCCCCAGCTACTAAACAATCAACCTCCTATCAACAAGTTCTTTAAACCTGTACAAACTGGGTGTCCATAGATTTCTCTATAGCAAACACTGAAATCACAATGCAAGATCTCCCTGTCTGGGAGCACTTCTTGCCTTAGGGAAAATGGATAAGTGGAGAGGTAGAAAACTACAGTGATAAAAACGTGAAAGGCACAAATGAAGCTTATTACTGCAAAAGTCTAAATGAAGTAAAGAACAAAGTCCTCATGAAAAATGTCCTCCTTACTGACTGGGAGCAGATCCTACTATAAGAAGATCCTCCCCTCTTCCTTAACTCCCTCAGCCTTTGTGAGGAAATGACTGTCTTCACTCTGTTATTGACGCTGTCTACGAAGGAACGCCATGAATGTTAAACCATAGTAAGCCACTACCAGATCCCTCTCAATGGGGGATAGATGGGTCAGAACACCCCAGCGACGGGTTGTAAAGAATGATTCTCGGGACTTCCTTGGTGGCACAGTGGTTAAGAATCCGCCTGCCAACACAGGGGACACGGGTTCGAGTCCTGGTCTGGGAAGATCCCACATGCCACGGAGCAACGAAGCGCGTGCACCACAACTACTGAGCCCACGTGCCACAACTACTGAAACCCACGCACCCTAGAGCCCGTGCTCCACAACAAGAGAAGCCACCACAATGAGAAGCCTGCACACCGCAACAAAGAGTAGCCCCCGCTCGCTGCAACTAGAGAAAGACCGCTCGCAGCAACGGAGACCTAATGCAGCCAAAAAATAAATAAATAAATTTATTTTACAAAAAGAAAAAGAATGACTGCCTGTGAGATAGGCAGATAACTTAAGCTCTGAAGGGCTGGAACCTTCACCAGGGTTCAAGAATGGCAGTTAATCATCATGCCCTGGAAGGGGTGGGGGGACCCTGGAAGCAGCACAAAAGATCCAACCAGGGAAAGCAAGAGTTGACACTTAAAGGAAAACAAGGTGGTATTTATCTCAGGGAAACCCAGAATTGGGAGGAAAGGCACCCAGATAGATGCATAAAATGGGTATAATGGCTCAGGGGCAAAAGAAATGTGCTTCCTAAAGCTGTTCAATGCTTCTCCTGGGATTCTCAGAATTATGGATTTTGTGACTCCTGTCTACTCAATGCTAATTGTGTTTTCCTTTTGTCTTCTCAGTGTGATTTATTAAGGTTACCTTTGATATTCTCAGCTTATCTGGGGCTTATGGGAGGACCGTTCAGTGTTAAAGTTCCAGAAACTCAAGAGGGAGCTGAAACCCCAGAGGGAAAGTGTGACCCTCTTACTCTCAAAAAGGTTTGCTGTTTTTTTCTTTGAATTTCCTTCAGGAGCTCTTGCTCTACTCATTTCTTGTAGGCCTGGGTAGGACTGTTGTTTAAATTAAGGGGGACATGGCCTTTACCACCTGCTTGCCAGAATGTCAAAACTCAGCCAGACCTTGTCAAGGCACATTGTCCAACTGCCCATGGTTCTAGAGAAAGGTTATCCATGGCCCATGCAAGACCATGAACTCCAGGGAGTCAACAGCTTGCAGGCCTGGGTCCCGACCCATCTAATTTTGGTTTCTGGGCACGGTACAGAATCTTTGTTTTCCTAGACAGCATCTCTTCTGGAACACACTGTGCCCTTCAACAAACGAGCAGACGGATCAGAGTCAATTTTTAATTCTGTCAAGTGATGGCCACAAACTGAAAGTCAAGTAGAGCACCAACAGCCGCAATCCTAGCATCAGTAACTGCCACAGGTCAGTGATCCCCGTGCTGAAAGGTTCCGGCTTAAGTGGAAATTTCCTTCTTGGCAGTTTTATACAACTGGCTCCAGAGATAAGAAAAAAACAGGGCGGTGAACGCTGCTCTATGCACTCCCTTCCCACTTTTTCTGATATTTGGAGGCATCTAGAAATTACGATGAAAGATGTATCAATATATAGGGGAAAAGCATCAAATCTATTGTGGAAATAGGGGCTGTGACTAATGGAAACACAGTTTATTCCAAGGAGCACAAGGTCAGGGATAGTAGCATGGGCCAGGGAGAATGCAGGTTGGTGTTAGACCATCACAGGCTAGGTCACAGCAATAATTTTTTGTAATTTATAACCTACCACTATCCCAAATTAAAGGTAGCTTATCCCAAGGTACACCTATAATGCGACCCTGGGAAAAAACAAGATCAATAAACATAGTTTTAAAAGGGAGAGAGACTCGTTCTCAAAATCTTAGGCAGCAGGATTACTGAAATTGACGGCTAGAGTTAGCTCTGAGTTTCCTAGCAACGAAGGCCATAAGGGAAACAAGTTGGATAACAGTGTTTTCAACTTGAGATAAAAAGGAAGGGCATCCTTTTGTCAGGAGAGTCAAACTTATTCCTGGTGCTGAGTCTAAGAAGCACAGATTTTTCTGGAAATACAGAAGCATTCTCCATAGGACAGTATCTTATATAGACTTTTTAAAAAGTCGACTTGAGCTACTACATATAAAATAGATAACTAATAGGGACCTCCTGTATAGCACAGGGAACTCTACTCAGTACTCTGTAATGACCCATATGGGAAAAGAATATAAAAAAGAGTGGATATATGTCTATGTATAACTGATTCACTCTGCTGTACAGCAGAAACTAACACAACATTTTATATCAACTATACACCAATAAAAATATTTTTAAAGAGTGAAGTTGAGTGCAGTATAATTTCCAGACTATAAAATTCATCCATGTTTAGCAGCTGAGGATATCTTGTTAGAAGGTAAGCTAGTGGCAGCAACCTGCAGGCAGCTAAGATAATGTGGTGTAGGTGCAGCCTTCCTGGTGATCTAAGCAGCTACTGGGGGACAGGGTGGAAAACCTAGAGGCATGCATTTGAACATGGGCCCTAGACCAATGGTTCCCCAAACCACACGCTCATTGGACTGCAGAAAGGATAGATCCCACTGAGTCGTCTTATGTCAGTGGGCTTGGGGCTTTCCATGGTTTTCTTCTCCCAGTTTCCCTTGGACTTCTTTCTAATTCTTTGTTCGGGACCCCTGGGGCACTGCTCTCCTGTCAAACTCTTTTATCATTATCTCCTCCTTCTATTGGCAATTCTCCTTCTATGCCTCCTATCAGTTCCTCAAGGCAGGGCACTGGCTCATCACCTGAATTGCAAATCTAGTGATCTGATGCTCTTTGCAGGCTCGGAGACCACTTTTTTCTTTCTTGCTCATAGCTTACCTAGGAAGAGTAAGGAAATAGATACTTTTCCCCAAGGCATACTCCCGTTTAATCAAAGAAGACACAAAAAGGCACCAGGCCAAACAAAAAGGCTCCCTCTTTCAAGACCTTAACAAATTAAAACCCACATTAATTAATTCTCTGGCCTTTTAATTGTTCCTGGATTAAATACACTGGGGTGATTTTTCATTCCAGCCCAGGTTTTCACAAGCTCAGTAATTCACTTAGGGAATTCTGACATCACATATTTGGCCCTGCTGGTCAATGAAGTCAAAAGGAGTAACTCATTAGGAAGTAAGAGGTATTAATTAGACTTTTGTAAATTTACACTCATGAAAGATGCTAGCTCCATCCAGATTGCTGGAAGGAAAACCAGGCTCAGAGTTACTTGGCAAATAAGTAGTCAAGGTAGGCAGCGTGACAAAGTCTTGAAACAGATCTTTAGCAAGAATCCAGGGCCTATATTATACCCAGTGAATGCTGGTCCTCTTAAAGTTGTCACCTGAAGAGGCTGTATACAGATTCCAAGGATGCTGCCGGCATTCACAACGTTTCTAGGGCTCTTCTCTGGGAACTATCTTCACAGACATTTATGAAATATATGAGAAATATCATTCACGACTGTGTGGTCACACCTCACTTTTGGCCCTAACCATAGAACCCAGCTTGATCATCCAGTTAGTACATCATAATTACCTTCTGATGACATTTGACTGATTCCAAAAACCTAATGCAAGCTCAAAGGACAAAGATGTCTCCTTCAGTGGGCAGAGTCAAGAGAACATGCTACAGCTGTCGAACGTAGTAACCAATGCAGCTACATGGAAAGCTTGATTATATTGAAGAAATCGGCACCCTTTTCCATCTATTAATCCTGCTATGGTTGTTAAAAACAAATCTGTTCCATTCTTTTATTCACGGTTGTGCTTTGGCTTCATTCTCCTTTTGATTAGAAATAAATCCTAGTATCAGTAGTCCTGGATACGTTTTTGAGAGTTTTCTTAGTGCGTAAAGATGAAAGGCCCAGGTACCAAGCTGAAATGCCCCCCTTTTTGTAGCTCCTCCCAACATGTGATCTTTCACTGACTTCTCTAATGGAAATAGTTCTGCTGATGCGTAAGGAAATAGATTCGTATGTCAGTGCCTTCAAAGGTCCATTAAACATAACGTTATTTAAAAGCACATTAACTATCCTAACCAGTGTCAGACAACACCAGGGAAGTGCAGGAGTTTGAAGACTAATGCAGAGTTTCAGGATGCTGAATGAGAATGTAAATCACAGCTCTCACTAATTAAAACTTTGGCCCTTTGATTGCTCCTGGATTAAGTTCACTGGGGTAATTTTTCATCCCTGCCTGGGTTGACACAAGCCCAGTAATTCACTTTGGCATTCTGACGTCACTTGCATGGCTCTGGAGTCAGGAAAAGTATCTCATTAGGGAGGGAGAGGTATTAATTAGACTTTTGTAAATAGTGACCGTGAGGGATGCTAGCCCCTGATTTCACCCAGACTGTTGAGAAGAGCACCACGTGGACAGATGGAAAATTGGGGTCCTTGTTCTAAGCCATCACACAAGTCCCTCAATTGATTGGTATGCCTCGGTTCACGCAGATGAAACATGGGGTAAAACAAGACAATCTCACTACCTGACTTCACAGACTAATGATGGTGATAAACGGGAGATGTCAGATGACAACAATTTAATTATTTTATAATTAATATGTGCCGATGATTCTGATTTTATACTTGTTATAGCAGTCGAGGCCTTACTGTACAAGTTCACAGCTGTCCTCTACTATTGTTTCAACAACAACCCACTTACCACCTGCTACAGGCAAAGCTCGAGTGATCCAAAAATATTATGTGCTCTCGACTCTCAAAGAAATTACTGAGTTGTAATATTAAATTCCAGGACGCTCAAATGAGCCCTCTTCCTTGCCCCTTGCAGCTCGGTCATGGTACATTTAGGAGCAATAAAAGAATAATTAGTTCATAATAGTCTGGTTTTGTGCAACCTTTATACACTAATAGAAGTCCTCTCCTGTGCCCACTATATTCAGGCTTTTCCTTTCTCTGCCAGTCTTGGACTTCTTTGCCCAGCTGCCTGGATGCCCTCTATCTACGTGTCAGCTCTCCTTGTGGGTCATCTGGAATAGAAGCTGAGGACAGGTCCCTTGGGGATCTCAGCAGTAGGGGAGGGGAGGAGGGGTTTGGATGAACCCTCCAACTTATTACTTTCTCCACGGACGAAGCAGGATGATGAAAAGGAGAGCCAGGGAGCCAGGGCTCATTTGGATGGATAAGTTCTGCTATGTTTGTAAAGCAAGCCTCATGACCTCATAGCGCTTCTTGGCTTAATGAAGGCCCTTGCTGAATGAACAATCGTACCTAGAGGCAATATGAGCATATTCTGGGCCCATGAAGGGCACCCTTTGTTGGGGGAGGGGGAGAATAAATGGCGTGTGATGGCTGAGGGATCAATACTTCTCTGAATGAATTTCATCGTAAGTGACACCCCTTTGGGATAAGGAAGGGCCAACTGGAAATTGTTCAAGGTTATCAACTAAACAACAGCATCTAGAGTATTCAGCTGAAACATTTGAAATGTAAACCGGTGATCATACAAGAAACTACAATGAAAATTGGTTGTAACCTGCCCAGACAGAGGGCACCGATAATTCGACATTTCCGAGAATCCTCGTACAAATCTTCAGTCGAGTAACCAGACCCATCAGAGGATAGCTTTGTTTTGATTACAGAGAAGACTTCTGAAATACAAATTCAAGCTGCTTCTGATGACTTTAGCAGAGTATAAAAGCCAGGGGATGGGGCCGGGGGGAAACCTTTCTCCTAGACTTCACAAGAGTCAAAAAACAAGAGAGCTCTAGAAACCCATGAAAAATGGCAAGATCTCCAAGATAAAATGTAATTGGAAATGTAAGGTCATAATTGCATGAAACTATTGAGTAGAAACATAGAAACTAATGGGAAAATTACAAAGTACAGTACTCACAATAATCTAGTTCAAAGAGGCAGTGATGGAAATGTGAAGCTGAAAGGCCGTTGACCCTCTCAGCTAGGAGAATAATCTCAACTAGGCACAGAATCCATCCTTTTCTCTTAGCTCTAAGCTGCAGCTAATACAGTTGCTTGGGAAAGAGGCAGAAAGCAGAAAACTGCCTTAACTGTATGGGCTTAAATGACAGCTAGTCAATGCAAAATATGTCTTTAAACTGCATGAGAAATGATTCATAGGTTGAATGTCTCAAGGTGTAAAATGTGCCTTCCTGACCTTCCAGGGCCGATCCTCAGCTCCTTCACTTATTTCCTGAGCCTCTGTCCCAAGCCAGGATCAACCTTCCCTCATCCTTAGCGACGAGATCCAGGAAGAAGCTTTAGGTGAGTATTTAAATTCCTGCTTGAATCCCATTATTCAAAAGCGCCCTTGGAAAGCCCAGCTTTGTATGGCATTTTGATGGGAGATGCCACAACAAATAGACGAGTAATAGCCAGAAATCAGTACAAACAACTGCCTGTCCCAACAACCTAAAAACTGTTGCTATTAGAGGTATTAGAATCTACACCTTTTTTTAAGTCAAAGTGCTGACTTAACCATTCAGGCTTAAGCTACAGTTAATCAATACCAAATGTGTCCTCAAGTGGCCGGCAGACCCCAGATTGCTTGCTGGTGGTTATATGAAGCAGGTCATTACAAAGGGCAAATGATAAAATTTCCGCTTAATCTCATCTGGGATTATTAGGATATTTAATATTACATTTTAGAAAATTTAAACATCTCACGTACCTCTACAGAATACAATTTATAGTTAGACGGTCAGCACAAGATTCCATTTTTCTAATTTGATTCTAAAAGTATGGTGGTTAACAGTGTAAGTCACTGAATTAAGTTCTATTGAACCAGAGTGTCCCAGGGTCTAAACTCCCCTCTGGTTAAGAGCTGGGGCTCAGAGAAAGTTATTTAACTCTTTCAGATCAGGAAGCTACTTCTATTTAAAGCAGGAGTTGACAAACGTTTTCTGTAAAGGACCAGATAGTAAATATTTTTGGATTTGCAAACTTTGGTGCTGCAACAAAAAAGCAGACACAGGCAACACGTAAACAAATATGTGGCTACATTCCAACAAAACTTTCTTTACAGACTTTGAAATGTGAATTTCATATCATTGTGAAGTGTCACAAAATATTTTTCTTAATTAAAAAAAACATTTGAAATAAAAACCATACTTAGCTCACAGGCCATGCAAAAACAAAACAAAACAGAAACAAAAAAAACCTGCAATGAACTGAATTGGCTTCGAGGCTGTAATTTGCCGACCTCTGAATATAAAACCCACATCAGCAACTTCCCTAGGACATTAAAAGAGTCTTCAGTTTCCCAAGGTACTAACTTCTAAGTAGAAAGCTCAGAGAGATTCAGGTGCTTTATGTTCAAATAGCAGCAGTTTACCTCAGTGAATGTATGAGTTTGGAGAAAAAGAGACATAATTTTTGTAAGTTCCAATCTCATACAGAGGTTTCTCCTCACCTCTTCCCTTCTCCCTTTCTCAGCCTCTTGCCTTCACCTTCTTTCTTTCTTCCATTTTTTTTTTTTTTTTTTAGTAACCACAGTTCCTTTTCACCGTGTTTTTAGAACTCAAGAGCAGTATCTGGAAATCCATTATCAGTATTTATTCCTGACCTAGGATCTTCCACTGACGTGTCTCCCAGAACTGCCCACTGGATCTTAAGTCCATTCCAATTCTGTGGTAGTGTTACTCACACACAGAACGTTTTGATGTTTTTATTCACAAATCTTTTTAGAAATGACAGGAACAGGGACTTCCCTGGTGGCGCAGTGGTTAAGAATCTGCCTGCCAATGCAGGGGACATGGGTTCGAGCCCTGGTCCGGGAAGATCCCACATGCCGTGGAGCAACTAAGCCCGTGCGCCATAACTACTGAGCCTGCGCTCTAGAGCCCGTGAGCCACAACTACTGAGCCTGCGTGCCACAACTACTGAAGCCTGTGCACCTAAGAGCCCGTGCTCCACAACAAGAGAAGCCACTGCAATGAGAAGCCCGCGCACTGCAACAAAGAGTAGCCCCTGCTCACCGAAACTAGAGAAAGCCCGCACACAGCAACAAAGACCCAATGCAGCCAAAAACAAATAATAATGACAGGAACATAAAGTAAAACCTTCCTCAGTCCCTTTTTAAAAAAAAAAAAAAGCATTCAAACTCCATTTCAGAAAAGAGATCCCATGTACAACACACTATCATTTAAAACGCCACCGATAAAGCCATCAACAACACTGGCAGTTGCAGTCAAGATGCTATGGTGGGGAGATCAGCTCAGTGCTTTGTGACCACCTAGAGGGGTGGGATAAGGAGGGTGGGAGGGAGGGAGACGCAAGAGGGAAGAGATATGGGAACCTATGTATATGTATAACTGATTCACTTTGTTATAAAGCAGAAACTAACACACCATTGTAAAGCAATTATACCCCAATAAAGATGTTAAAAAAAAAAGATGCTACGGTGAACAGCACTGTGCACACTGTAAAGTGCTACATGCAAGTGTTAGTGATAGTTGGTGGTATTATTATGTCAAGTGTCAAGGATGCAAACGTGTCAACATGAATTTTTGTGAAAGAGCCAGAGTTATTGCTGGGCTGCTGGAATTGTCCCCAAGCAGCAGATGAAGGCCTGCTCTCATCTAATAAAGTGAAACACCTGGGTTATAGGCCCGTTTCTAGCTCTATTTCTGCTGAAGACTAGCTGAAGACAAAGGGTAATCACCTAACTTCCATGAGCCTTCCTCCTATTTTGTAAAATGGAAGGGTTTGGAAAGGTCCTGAAAGACCCTTCCACATTACGATTTCTAAGCGTTTTAAGTCAGAAATGATGACAAAGGACGAAAGTGAAGCTTGCTACCTCAATGTCAGAAAAATGATGAAACAATAAACACTTCTAGCTGCTCCTGTCTGGCTGTCACTGGGCATGATGGGAACAGAGGAGGTGCTTTTCTTGCACAGTCAGTTGCCTCATTTGCCATAATTGTCTGGTCGCTGCCACTCTTTCCAAAACAAAATTTAGATCTGACTTATAAGTTATGACTATTTATTACACATCTGGAAGGTTAAGCACAGTGAGGTCCCAGACAAGAAAAGGTCAATAAGCCCTAAGGTTGTTTTACGGGAATACATATCTCGATGGGCTGTAGCATTTGAATGCCTTTGGCCTAGAATAAAACCCTTCAGGATGAAAACTACTTCCAACAAATTACTCAAACAGCAACAGTCTCTGAGGGATTTTTCTCTTTAACTCTTCTTCATCTTGAACTCTAGGCAGTGTCTCCTCAGTTCCGTTAAAAGTAAACCCCTTCCCCTTCACCAGGCGAATTTTAATAAGTTGCGTATTTTGAACAGTTCCACGCTCCCTGGGTGTCTTAGTCTGACAAGGCACAGCAGGACTGCTCCACATATGAGGGATAAAGGCATGGCTCTCTGACTTGAGCACGGCTCAAAAGCACTGGCTCAAACCCATTGGGAGATAAACAACAGAAGCATCTGTTTCCAGGTTTGTCCCTTGGGCTGGGGGTGGGGGTAGCTGGTTGTTTATAGAACAATTTATGGTTACAATTTCAACGGCTGATTTACCTGATTTCTTAATCCAACTCCTAATCACAGATCAAACACAGGTTCCAATAATGAAGTAATTTTAGGCATGATTACAAACAGCCTCCTACTGAAGGCTTTTGCCTTGGAACAAGGAGCTCTCACCCCATGCTCAGCATAACACAGATCAGGACAAGTGATGGGATTGCAGCATTGACCCACCCCATTCTACCCTCCGGACTCTTGAGCTATTATCATCTTTGGACAAAATGGCTATTTCACCCCTCCCTTGCTGGATCTCCTCAGATGGCTCTCTATTGCCTACCAATCCAGGTCTGCATCTCAGCCTGGCTTCTGAGACCCTCCATGATGAAACCCAGCCTCACGCATCTTCTAAAGGCCACACACCACTGTCCTTTCCAGATCCTCTACGCTTGTGTTTGCTTCTGGGCCTTTACAAAGCGGCTTCCTCTGCCTGGACTGCCCTGCTCCATCTCAGCCTCCCAGCAAACTCCTGCTTCTCTTTAAAAACCTACAGTGGTTGCCTTTTCCTTGGTGTATTCTTCTCCACAGTCCTGGGCAACATCAATCTCTTCCTCCAGGCTCCATTTTGTTCAAATCTGATTATATCGCATTTAATCATAAGATTTCTCTACACTTTATCTTTATGTCCAACTTTTGTGGACGGTGGGCTCTTTTGAGGATAAGTGGACTGTGTTTCATCTTGGCATTTCCCCCACCTCCTTTACATACAGGCTGATTGGCCCTCAGCAAATGTTTTCTGAATGAGTCTGGATGGCCTATAAGTGTTTAGTATGTCTTTGATTTATAGCAGAGGGAGTCAGAGAAAAATCCTCTTGTGCAGGACTATGAAATGACCTCAAAGGATGGTAGAGTGACTACCTATTCTGGGCCATCCTTGTGATACTGTCTTTCTTCCCATATAGCTGAATGTCTCACATGATAAGCATGGCAGACACCAGGGCAGCCCCTAGGGGCTGACCCTAGGAATAGGTTACAAATCACAGTCACTTTCAGGAACTAGAGGGTTTGAAGTCTGTAACTTGGACATCTGCAGGCTGACCTGGCTTCAGGGCAATGATAGAAATGGGAGCAGTGTCTTGCTGAGATTTCCCAGCCATCGGCTTAGAGGTTCCTGTAAGCCCACACTGCAGAAGTGACCTTCACATACTCCTCAGACAGCAAAGGAGGATGGCATTCACTGTTGGTGTCAACAGGCTCTAGGAATAAAGGGTTTCAGGGAAGGCCAAGGTTCTCTAACTGGTGTTTAGGGAAGGAGCTCAGAGGGCAGAGCCTGAAAGGAGCAGCAGTATATAAACAGAACGGCCATGCTATGCTTGTGCTTTGAACTTCAGCACCACTGTTAAATAAAGGAGGGGAGATAAAGAAGGCGAAGGCTGAACCCAATTAAAATCATTGGAGGAATCTACATTAAATGTATTTTTTTTACCACCAGCTGAGTGTAAACTATATGAACACTGCTAAAAACATTAAGATTTTGCTTAACCCCAAGGATAGCTTTTGAGTTTAAATAACTCTTCCAGTGTCTCTAAAAGAGGGATTTTTAAAGGAAAGTGAGCTAGTTAGTACACAAGCAGAGATTGTCTTACCTCCTTAAGAGACCTAAGATGATCTCAGCCTCTACCTGCCCATCCCCGTGTGCCCCGAAAACCTCTAAGTCACGTGTTTAACACCACATCACGTGTCAGTACTCAGGGAACGGGTCTGCAATGAACGCACAGGTCTTATTTTACAATCATGTTCCCTGAAGAAGACTGACGCAGCCATCCAACATTCATTTAATGTGCTTTAATGGAATCGATTGTTTAAAAATAAGACTCCTGCCTTCATTCCACAAACATTGACTGAAAACCTACTGGGTTTCAGGCACTAGGCCGGACACTGGAGACACGATGATGAATGAGACAACAGCGCTGAACTCCACAGCACACAGTCTAGTAAGGGATGCAGATGGTTAGAAAATAACCCATCTCTTCCACCATTTGACTGAGCTGCTCTCTTAAGAGATCATCAGTGACGGCCTGCTGGCCAAGTCTAGTGACCTATTTTTAAGAATCAGCCTTCTTGGCAATCTTATTCCTGTGACATCTGAGGAAAGACCTGATTGAATTTAAACACCAAGCCCTGCAAATATCTAGAGGAAGAGCTTTCCAGGCAGAGACAAGAACAAGTGCAAAGGCTCTGAGGTAGCAGCAGGCCTGGTATGTTTAAAGTGAAGCAAGGAGACGGGTGTGATTACAGAAGGATGGGCACAAGACAGAGCAATAAAATATGAGGTCAGTGAGAAAAGAGGGGCCAGGCTATTGCAGGCCTTTGCAGGCCATGGGGAGGCCTCAGTCTTGTATTCTTTGTGAGATGAAGTGCCACTACAGGATTTTGAACAAAGGAGTGACAAAACCTGAATTAACATTTTCAAAGGATCTTGATTTCAGCTTGACTGCTGCGTGGAGAACAGGCTGTAAGGGAGCAATGGTGGAAGCAAGGGAACCAGCCTTTGACAGTGACCCATGTAAGAAATGATGGTGGCTTGCTATGGAAAACAGTATGGATGTTCCTTAAAAAACTAAAAAGAGAGTTGATCTCACCATATGATCCAGCAATCCCACGCCTGGGTGTATATCTGGAAAAGATGAAAACTCTAATTCGAAAAGATACATGTACCCCAGTGTTCATAGCAGCACTATTTACAATAGCCAAGACATGGAAGCAACCTAAATGTCCATTGACAGAGGAATGGCTAAAGAAGATGTGATATGTGTGTGTGTGTGTGTGTGTGTGTGTGTGTGTGTACGAATATTACTCAGCGATAAAAAAGAATGAAATATTGCCATTTGCAGCAACATGGATGGACCTAGAGATTGTCATACTGAGTGAAGTAAGTCAGTCACAGAAAGACAAATATATGATATCACTTATATGTGGAATCTAAAAAAGTGATACAAATGAACTTATTTACAAAACAGAAACAGACTCACAGACACAGAAAACAAACTTATGGTTACCAAAGGGGAAAGGGGGTCAGGGAGGGATAAATTTGGAGTTTGGGATTGATAGATACACACTACTATATATACAGTAGATAAATAGCAAGGACCTACTGTATAGCACAGGGAACTATATTCAATATCTCGTAAGAACCTATAATGGAAAAGAATCTGACAAAGAACAGATATATATGTATGTATGTATGTATGTATGTATAACTGAATCACTTTGCTGTACACCTGAAACTAACACAACATTGTAAATCAATTATACTCCAGTATAAATAAATAAATAAATAAAAAGAAACGGTGTCTTGGAAGAAGATGCAGAGGAGATGGTGGTGAGGGAGGTCAGATTCCAGATCTATCCTGAAGGCAGAGCAGGCAGAATTTGCTAATGGATTAGATGTGGCCTGGGAGAGAAAAAGACACATGAAAGATACTCTGAGGCCTTGGGGGAGTAGAGGTGCCACTTACTGAGGTGGGAAAGATTGTTACAGCAACAAGTTTTGGGGGAAAGTCAGGAGTTGGTTTTGGGGCAGGTGAAGTTTGAGATACCAATTAAGCTTCCAGTGGCAATTGGGGCTGAGAAGTTGGCTCTACGAGTCTGGAGACCAGGGGAGAGTTCAGGCCGGCGATGCACATGGAAGCCAAGCCTATCCTCAGCCTTCCAGCATCCTCTCCAAGCAGACTCCACGTGCCTCAACTGACGTCCTTAGCCACATAGTGTAAGAACAACCTTGCCTGAAGCCAGCCTGGCGTCCTCACGCATCTTGCTCACCACCCTGGCCTTTGTTCTCAGGACTTGTTTGGCCTGATAAAGCGGGAGTTCTAGTGATGGCAAAAGCTGCTTAAGAAAGTACGATATTGATGGGTGCGATGCAGATCCTGTTTCCCTGACGAGCTATCTTTCACTGAAGAAACACATTATTGATGAAATTTCTTTTCTTCTAACACGTACAAGCAGCAGAATATGAAGATCTGGATAACTTCAGACTGGAGTCTTAGATGCCACAGAGAGACCAACGTTCAATCAAATTCATCTGGAGGGGGACCTACCATCAGGCCATGCACCCTCAAGTTAAACTCTTGGGCTATTATTTTAGGGGGAGTTGGTAAATTGTAAGCAAAGCAAGAAAATCACAGTGTTTTGTTTTTTGCATAAACCAACAAAAGTGAAATCAACCACATACTACAACCTGTCTGGAGCCTCATTTTTTGCTGCACTCAATTTGTCTTCTAGGTACCTGGTTAGCCCCTTACTAAAGTCATTTGCTGGCTGCTGGGAGCTTGACAAGTACTAACTATTCTCATCAGCTCCCCAACCCCGCAAACTAGATTCACAAAATTAAAAGTGGTAAAATTGGAAACCCTGGAGAACACAATGTGTTCCAAATTATCCACAGAGCTTTAGAAACACAGACAGGTATGCAGACAGAGCTGGGCATGAAAATGCATGGTAGGTTATTTGAGTTTCCTCATCCTCAAGTGGTACCAGCCCCTCCCTACACGCCCTCCGCCCCATAGAAGGTTCTGTTGGGGGAGCTGAAGTAATGGTCATATGTACAAAGCCTGACATCTGAGTTCTCCTTCCATTTGGGTATGAGAGGTCATTTACAGATCCTCACATAGCTACTCTTCTGAGCCTGTAGAGGAAAGAAAGACGGCCATACCAGTCAGAAAACGACTCGACAGTGGCCCTCAGAGGGCTAGGCCAGTGCCAGGAAAAGGAAAGCTGCCAGTTCCTCAGATCATCATGGCAGTATCAAAAGTGAAAAGAGGATTCTGCGGATCTGGCTGGTCCGCTTTGTAATTCAATGTCCATTGGCCCACCCTAATATTGGCCTTATCCTATTTTTGTGAAGCCAGCAGATGCATGTTTGCAGTCAGTCTGTCTGTCTGTTTGCACACCTGTCTGTGTATATTTTCTACCTACCCACCTGCCTGGCCTTTTCATTTCCTTAGCACCCAAAAGTAGAACTAGAGAGTTGGTAAGTTCCATAGAGTCGCCTTCTGGCACAACCCCTCGTTTTACAGATGGAGAAACCGAGGCCCAAAGAGAAGTGACTGAACCAAGGTCTCAGAGTGATTTTAACAGCAGAATCAGAATGTTAATCCCAAGTTGGCTGATTTTCAATTCTTGGTCTTCGTCCATCTCTGACTCAGCCTCTTGCTGGTTTGTTCGTCTTCCTTTCTTTTAAAAAAATTTTTTAATTGAAGTATAATTGATTTACAACGCTGTGTTAATCACGGCAAAGTGATTCAGTTATTCACATATCCTGTGATAAACCATAATGGAAAAGAATATTAAAAAAATAAAAAATAAATTTTACAAAACGTCTTCCTTTCTTTATCTCTGCATTTCTGCTCCTCTCTCCGTCTTTGTCTCTATCTCTCGTACACACAAGCCTTGGGAAATTAATCTTGGTTTGGCACGTGCCTTACTTTTGCAACATTTTCTCACAAATGCTCACATCCCTATAACATAAATACTTCGTCAACCCCCATTAATTTACTGCATTGTCTCAGCTCCAAGCTTCGGTCATGTCTTGGTAATATCTCCTTTTGCTAAAAAGGCCAAACGAAGCACCTTTATTATGCCACAGATGTTGCTTTCACCTGTGGGATTGTTATAACTCAGAAATATCTCAAGGCTAGTTACTTGAATTAATTTTTATGATACCTCTTCTACCCCCAAGTTGACCCTGACCTTAGAGTATTTAAAATACTGTGCATATTTCCCCATGGCAAATTGAGAATCCACTTTTAATTTGATCCATACTTTTCCAGTGTAACTTGTTGATAGTTAAAAAAAAAAAGAAAGAATATTGCTTGCTTTTTCATCCCCAATTGAAAAAATAACACTATAATCTATTGCATATTATACACAAAACAGCTTTCAACTTGAAATGTCACAAAAACAGAGAGAATACTCTCTAGAGGTTTCACAAATCCTGGAGAATGTGACTTGCCACTTTCTGTTTTCTTTGAATTTATATGAGAAAGGAAATGAGCATATTTCTTTGTGACGGATATGGTTTCCAGTTGTTGTCTGTTTTAGATTATAAGCTCCCAGAAGACAGGGCTGTCTTAATCCTCTGCTCAGTGGCTATTTAGCGTTTGATGTAAACAGGCAATGAATCTGCTTTTGCCTCAGCTGCAGTTGCTGCTAGAAATGGAGCTGGTGTTGCAAAAAGAAAAAAAAAAGAAAATCAAGGCTGGCTTCTCACAACAGGTCAGCTGAGGGTTACTCTGACCCAGTCTGATTCTGCATTCAAGGACAAACTCTAGAATATTCCTTATAAACTCCACTTATTTTGAAGCTAGATTTCACAATTCTACCTGCCTTTAAAAATTGGCAAATAGATTTTGTAAAATTGAAGTATAGTTGATTTACAAGGTTGTGTTAGTTTCAGGTGTACAGCAAAGTGATTCAGTTATACATACATATATATCTGTTTTTTTCAGATTCTTTTCCCTTATAGGTTATTACAAAAGTAGAGTTCCCTGTGCTATAGAGTAGGTCCTTGTTGGTTATCTATTTTATGCATAGTAGTGTGTATATGTCAGTCCCAAACTCCAATATGTATGCAGGTGAATCATACCAAGGCTGCAAAGAGATTTATTTCAGGTAAAGAACATGAGCATACCTGCTCCATCACTTGCTCTCATAGAATAGTTCCTTCAGTCGCTTCTGACCCAATAGCCTCAACCTAGCGCAGACTCTTTAAGGTACTAACCGTGTACCTTTATATTAGCATGCGCCATATTCCGTCACACATTTATTCCTGTCTCCCCAGTTCGACTGGGCGTACCATAAAGGTAGCATCTCTCTCTGATTCACCTTTGTGCCCTCAGTGCCTGGCACAGTGTCTGGCAGAGCAGTTGCTCAAGTAGACACCCCCAGAGCGGATCAATGCTTTTCAAAGTGGGGGGCTAAAATGACACTAAAGATGCAATTAAATGGCAATCATTGGCTTCCTCCCATTTTACAAAAGCATCTTTATTAGCCCTCTTTACTGAGGACACAATCAAGATTTCTAGAACACATGGAATCACTAAAGAGAAGTGGACACCACTTACGTTAGCACGGGAAGGAGCACACAAAGGGTTTTCGGTTCTCCTATCATGGCTTCCTTCATCCGTTCATCTTAACATTGTTGCTTATAAACATTTTCTTTTTTTTTACAGTCAAATTGATTATATCTCATCAAAATGGTATATTAGCATTCTACAGATTTATTTGATACAAAATAGCATAAATGAAATTTCATTTTATTGGGGCTAATAAAATGAAAGGACTAAATTATAAGCTGTCATCACCAAGTTTCATGCATTACAGCTGTATTACATAGTATGAAATATCTCAATATTTATTTTATATCCCACTCCCAATCCTAGGATAATTTTTACCAACACAATAGTTAAAGTGCATTTGCCAATGATGACAAGGATTAACCAGAATAAAAGAAAAGCAGGGAAATAGAGACAGTGCTATTGATAGCGAAATATGCCTAAATAATCATTGAAGGACAGTACCCATTGCTTGACTCCTTTCACTGCATTTAAAAACAAAGACCTGTAGGGCTTCCCTGGTGGCACAGTAGTTGAGAGTCCACTTGCCGGTGCAGGGGACACGGGTTCGTGCCCCGGTCCGGGAAGATCCCACATGCCGCAGAGCGGCTGGGCCCGTGAGCCATGGCCGCTGAGCCTGCGCGTCCGGAGCCTGTGCTCCACAACGGGAGAGGCCACAACAGTGAGAGGCCCGCGTACCGCAAAAAAAAAAAAAAACCCAGAGAAGTGTATAGCACTACTCAGCACAGAATGTATTTTTATTGGCACTCAAAAAATATTACATTAAGTACATATAACCCTCATTTGGGACCAAAACTATTATCCATCAATTTGATCTTCCATATGAGACCGGGCTCCATGTCATTTTTGATGTTTCCAAAAATCATGTCCACCCACAAAGGATAAAATTTGTCCCCAGTGAGTTTATTCCAAAGATGACCCATTCCCTATCTAGCACTCTGCTTATTTCTTTTACAACACCTATCACAATCTGGACGTGCTTTATTGACTTGCTTTCTTTGGATGGTCTGTATCCGTCAACAGAATGTAAACTCCCTGAGAGCTTTACCTGTCTTATTCAATTGTCAAATCCCCAGCACTAAGAATAGTGCTGGCTTATGGGAGGTGCTCAATAAATATCTCTGTAATGATTGAACAAATTAATTACAAATAGATCTTCAACTACAGTACTAGACAATCACCAAGCTGGAGGTCCCCTCCTGGCTCCCCCAAATCTACTGATGGCCATCACCTGTTTCCTTCAGTCTCAATATGACTGAGTGCCAACCACATTTGATTGCAGGCCATGAAAAGAAGTGAACGAGAGTGCCTATTGCAAAAAGGTGGAACACCTCTTCCATGAGAAGAGGAAATCAGAGTTCTTGTGCTTGAGATTGCTATAGGACAGAAGGTTGAGAAAGGGGACCATCCCCTAGTTATTCCACTTTCACTGGGCACTCAGATTAGACATGCAGTGCTCTAGCACTCACGTTCATGTAGATTGAATTTAAAGTCGACCTCAAGAGTATTATTTTATTTATAAATATTTTACTAGCATTGTAAAATAGACACTGAAGGTGCTCATATAGAAAGGAATAAATGAGGCTTACAGAACTTTCCGGGTGGATGGCTTAACATGAGGTTTTACGATCACCGAGTATTAAACCACATGGCTCTTCAATGATATAACATTGTATGGTTTTCAGGGAATCTTCATTCAAAGCTCCTATCCTGTCATCCTATTTCATTTTCTCAAAAAACATACCAGCATTTAAAACTAATTAATTTTTCAAGGTTCTCTTAGTTTATTTCACCCTTATGAATTTCAGAAAACCCTCAGTGTTTCCCACATAACCAGAAATTGTCTCATTAATTCGTCGAGAAAGGTTATTTGAGCAAAAGAATATCCCAGTGACTATTTTCCCCTGCATAGGTTCGGAAGGTAGGCTATGGTCTAAAAGGTGTTTGTGAAAGCATCACATAATGTTCATTTCTTCCCTGTAGCTTTTATTCCTTTTCATGCAAACAAGCTGCAATGGGCTTAAGAAACTCTTTATTTTGCCTCATGCATCATCTCTGACGTTGTCAAATCAATTCATATGAAAAAATCACAGAAAGACTATGCACAGGCTCCTCATAAAGTCTTATGCACATTTACATGTTAATACAGGAACAATCAGTAAAGGCCACTAAGAGGCCCACTTATGCCCGTTTAGAATGACTCTGACATTCCACAGTTGTACACGAGCAGCCTTCTTTTAAGGCTCCCGAAAAATGAACAAGAATTCCCAGAGAGGGCTTCCCTGGTGGCGCAGTGGTTGAGAGTCCGCCTGCCGATGCGGGGGACACGGGTTCGTGCCCCGGTCCGGGAAGATCCCACGTGCCGCGGAGCAGCTAGGCCCGTGAGCCATGGCCGCTGAGCCTGTGCGTCCGGAGCCTGTGCTCTGCAGCGGGAGAGGCCACAACAGTGAGAGGCCCACGTACCGCAAAAAAAAAAAAAAAAAGAATTCCCAGAAAAAAGAAGGTAAACTGTGCCCCGTGGCGAGCAGAAATAAAGTTGGAAGTTGTAAAAGCCATGAGAAAAAGACCAATGTGCAACCAAATGCCGTTTACGCATGGTGTCTGGCATACCCAGGGCCCAAATTATGAAAGTTGAAAAGTTTTCAAACTGCATCAGGCCTTGATGAAGCCCCTTTATAATTCCAGTGTCTGGCTGATAAGGCGATGCTGAGCTGTCCAGAAAATCAACGGAGCAAATTGGATGGGCAGCCAATGAAAGTGAAGGGACAGGAAGCCCCATGGTGCCACAGTGACAGTCATTTTTTTTCCCTAGGTGCAATTTTAGAATTTCAAAGAAGGCTATTTGCCAAATAGGAAATATTTCAACTCTGGAAGGGGAACAGAAATAATCTAATAATTTCTACCTTGTAAAATAGTGTTCTCCATTTTACGTGCTCATAAGATTGCCTATGATACATAGTTGTACTACGAATGCGCTGGACAAGACAGTGAGACCAAACTAACAGAAGATATTGCACACACACACACACAAACCACCTAGAAGAGTGAAACAGAAAGACAAGGCAGAGGCAACACACACCTGGAAAAGGATTCAAGGTACTGAGAACCTAAAATAAAAGACATTTAAATCTTTTGATGGAGAAAGGGCTAGAGCTGTAATTAAGAATGAGCATTAAAGAAATGATGTATACACTTAGCCATGGAGCCCCAGTCTATAGCCACGATTCTTCCTGTCTTCATTTATTTCAACTGAATCTTGCATTTTAGGCTCTATTTCCAATCCAGCTACTCTCTCCTCTTTGTGACCCTGGACTAGCAGCTGGCCCCAAAGCCTCCAAAATAAATGCACTTTACCTATTCCTGAGGGATTTTGCCTCCTTTCATTGATAAACTTCTGTGAGAATAATGAACTACCAGTGCTGTGAACAGAAGTAGCACCCAGAATTAAACAGCAAAAGCAAGCAAACAAGATTCCCAGGTAGCACAGGTAATTCCAAATCAAGGCCCCAGACAGGATGCAGTTGACCTAGATCCTTGTTCTGAGTCTGCCACAAACTAGCTGTGTGTACTTAGATAAGTCACTGTCTTGGTGGGTATCTATTTCCTCACCCGCACAACATTACAGCCTTTTAATGAGAGCCGTACAGGAACTCTCTGTGCTATCTCCCTCACCTCTTTCCATAAGCTCTATTCTTCTTCAGTGTCAAGATACTGTGACGGTAAATCAGAGACGCACTTCTTTGGAGTTTCCAAACCCTCTTGGATCTTCTTCTTCGGACTCCCTGACCACAAAATCAAGCCCAACTTTTCTCTGGACTTTCAGAAGACTGAATTCCTAAAATCTAGTCATGGAGCTGATTCTTGTGTTTAGAACATGGCGAGTATCTGAATAATAAGTGGAATAGTAGCAACATAGAAGGGAGTTGCCAGTGGACTTCAGATGTTGGTGACTTTCTATGTCTTCCACCCTCTCCAAACCTGCGCTTCCTGCTTCCCCATCTTCTCCCACAAAGCCCAGTGCAGCAAATGTAGGGAAGGTGTGGGGAAGTTAGGGAAGGCAAGCTTTCCAACTCCTACTTTAGTTCCTAACTGGGCTTTGGCCAGGTTCTGAGGCAGACAGCACAACCATGGCTGCAAGAATCCTGAGTGGCCCTCTAAGAGTTAAGATGCTTTTCTTGGCACCTAACACACTAGTGGGCAACACCTATGCCATGTCATTTTGAAGCCAACTTAGAACGCCTTCCTTCGTTTCAGTGGTATTTGGTTCTTTTTGGAGATTTCCTGTGGGCAGGCTGAAAAGACAGTGAATTTTCAGATATTCACATATAAGAAGTTGACAGTTACGTTTGTGGTATTGAATTGTTGCCCTCGCTGGCAGAGGTTAAAACAAGAAGCAATGTTTTAACTTCTTGTGACATTTACAAGAATTGTAGAGCTGGCTTTTGCTGGAAAACGTATGCTTAATCTACGCAGTTCTGATACACTGGAAAATGTTCCTACACATCCACTTTACAAAATTAAACAGAATGTTGGAAAGAGATCTTGGCCCACGTCTCTGAAAACAACTAATTGTACCACTTTAGAGCTAGAAAGAACCTAGGGATCATCTACTTGGAACACTGGTTTTATAGATGAAGAAACAGGCTGAGAGAAAGGAAGTGCTATGTCTAAGGCCATATAGCAGGGAGACCCTTCTCTTCTGATCCTCAAGCCGGGGCTCTTCCCCCCACAGAAGTGGGCAAAACCAAACGCCACCACAATTACTAACCTTTCATGCCTGTGTTTTTCTTTCAACAGGTAGTTTGTCTTGAGTAACAAAAGTGCTTTGAGTAATCAAGTAGAATATCCCTAAGGGTTAGTAGGCTTATTTACATTCTATGACAGGGAAGTGGGTTAATCTGCCGAATTCTAATGCTGACAAAGATAAGAAAAGTATGGAACAGAAGTTTAACAGGGAGCATACTTTGGGTTATACTTCAGGACTAGCTAAGGGGAGGTGGTCCTAATGACAGAACGGCCAGGATCAGCAAAATTAGAATTGGTACTGAATCCAGGAAAGTATGAAATAGAGGAAACCAAAGAGCCCATACAAAGTGTTGGTGAAATCTGTACAAAACCAATAAAACAAAGAGCAAACTTCACCCTGATCACACTCCACCCATCCAGTCACTCTCTGTCCACTTTTGTTTTATTTTTTCATGACATTTATCACTCCCTGAGATTAGCTTGTATATTTGTTTATTTCCTGTCTCCCTCCAACACGTGTGCATGTGAGTGTGCGCGCTCACACACATACACCCAACATGCCCTTCAAGAAACACAAGAACAGAAACCTTGCCTGTCTTATTGTCCCCAGTGCCTAGAACAGTGCCTGGAACATAGTAAGTGCTCAGTGGATATGTTTTGAATGAATAAATTTGAGAAAGGTAAAAAATGTTAGACTACAATTGAGGCAAACTGAGAATAAACACATCCAAGACTATAAATTCAAGGATGTTTTTATTATTCTTACTTCCAGTTAGAAAAAGAGAAGTAGGACTTCCCTGGTGGCGCAGTGGCTAAGAATCCGCCTGCCAATGCAGGGGACACAAGTTCGAACCCTGGTCCGGGAAGATCCCACATGCCGTGGAGCAACTAAGCCTGTGCGCCACAACTACTGAGCCTGTGCTCTGGAGCCCGTGAGCCACAACTACTGAAGCCCGTGTGCCTAGAGCCTGGGCTCTGCAACAAGAGAAGCCACCGCAATGAGAAGCCGGCGCACCGCAACGAAGAGTAGCCCCCGCTCGCCACAACTAGAGAAAGCCCGCGTGCAGCAACAAAGACTCAACGCAGCCAAAAATAAATTAATAAAATAAATAAATTTTTTCAAAAAGAATAAGAGAAGTACATCAACGTCTCTAACTCATTTAGGGCAAGCGGAATGGGAATGCTGGTCAATATGTGCACCGTTATTAGGACAGCTTTTGTGCCATGAAGGTCCTGAAGGGGGTGCTGTCATCGTAAAAGGGGAGTGGTACCATCTACAGATCCATAGCAGGACTTTGGGGCATCAAGTTTGCTTTCCAAGATTACAAATGCAATGAGGGATCTTTGGGACCTGAGGGTAACCTTGAAGGGGACTTTGAAATGGACAGCTGTGTCCAAGAACACTTGGATTTAAGACTTGCAAACAAAGGGCCGCGCCAAATTTCTAAAGAGGAAGCTGGGGTGCACCCAGGAAGGCAAGGAACTCACCCAGTTTTCTAGACCATTACAATTTGCAGGGTCTGATGACCTCCACATATTCCATAGGGCAGTAATTCAACTGGGAGGGATTGTACTTTATTTTGGGAAGGAGGGGAATAAGGTCACCCTCCTTCAAAAGGAATATTGTCCCCAGTGCTAATGCTATAAGCTAGGTCTGTAGCTTCTGTAAGAATAGTTCATTTAGAAAGAATTCTCCTAACAATACTATACACATTAACCAAGATTTGTCTATCCCTTTGCTCTAAGTTTTAGGTTAGACGTAATCATTCCTACTCTGAAACACCGAGAGCCAACTTGAAATGTAAAATCCCAAAGTAATTCAGTATTTGCTAAATTTAAAGGAAGGAATCAATTTCTAATTGGAATTTAGGCACATTCCTTTCCCACTTTAGCACTGTCTTTATTTCCCTTAAGTTCCTCTTTGGTCATTACGATTTTCAGCAGGGTTGTAGTCATTGAATAACCTGTCACACACTGCAGATATTTTGAGACCAAATTAAACTCTCAATGTACTTGCATATAACTAAAGAAAACTGTATTAGACACTTCAGGACAAAGACTCTGTATGTTCTGTATTGACAGCCTGTTGCTCCACAGAGAGTGTGGCATCTAGTAGGTGTCCAGTAAATATTCGCAGAATAAATGAAAGAAAAAATCTATCTCCCCTCTGATAGAATTATTTTCACACATTCAAAATCTCAGGTATATCTGACCAGGCATGTGTGTATGTGTCTATTCCCACATGCTCATCCTTCAGGATGAAGACATTATCCGTCCTCTGGGCACGTATGTTTGTATAACAAAACACCGAAGCAAGATTCACCATACAAACTGTCCCAGGAAAGATCATTTTAATTAACACTTCCTCAAACATACCAACATTCCAGCACCTAAAAACTGATCTCGATTTTCATTTAGGCGAGCTGTTCCCTCTTCCCTAGAAAACATACACCTTTGAAAATTTCCATTGCCAATTTGTATCTCCAGTTCATAACAGAAATTCACAGTTAACTTGTCATGCTTTCCCTGGAAAGCTCGGTTTGAACCACTTTGCTAACTTAGACTACTTTTACTTCTGCTCAGACAACTGCCCGCGACTCTTAATACTTCTTGAAGCTAGATTCCCCCATCTGCATTCCTGAGGCAGGATGACAAAAGCCAGACTACACTTCAGCCTCCTAGGATATCCTGCCCTGGAGATGCTCAGCAGGCAATTGGAAATTGGAGTTAGCCTGGAGCTCCGGAATAAGTTAAGAATTAGAGAGGTCAATTTGGGAATCATTAGTGTAGAGGTGAAAGGTGAAGCTATGTCAGGAGATGAAATTACCCAGAATGAGAACATAGCAAGAGAAGAGAAGCAGATCAATGACAGGACCTTGGGAATTGCTTCATTGAAAGGGGCGGGGGTGGGGCGGTGAGGAGGAACGCTGTGTGTGTGTGTGTGTGTGTGTGTGTGAAAACAGATCCAACAAAGGAAACTTAGAAGTGTTGAGAAGAAGACAGGAGGTAAACCAAGATAACTGAGGAACGCTTTCAAGCAAGAGAAGATGTGTAAAAGTTCCATAACCTCCAAAGAGCTCAAGAATATTGAAGCCAGAGAGGCCACTGGATTTTGAAATGTGGTGGTCACAGATAGCCTTTGGGAAAGCAGTCTTTCGGGTGAACTCTGTGTGCCCATATGCGGATGTGAATAGGTGTATATGCACGTACACCAAACCACCATAAGATGAAATATTAGTATTGAAGGAGGCTGGTACTGGGTGTACCAGACAATGGTGGTAATAACCACTACCATTTATTGACTGTTTACTATGTGCCGGGAACAGTGCTAAGCACTCGATATGCCCGATCTCAGTTTAATCCTTGAAACAATTCTATAAGGTGTCTACGTTTTATATGTGAAGAAACAAAGTCCACAGAGGTTAAAGAAATGACTCAAGGTCACACTGCTAGAAAGTGGCAGCACCAGGATCAGACCTAAGGACAGTTTGACTCTAAAAGCCCATACTCTCAATCACTGAAGTAATACTTCCATATGCTGACCTTAGCAAGGTAATCTGTGCATGAGGGGAAGAGAGCTGATACATTGGTTGAGTGTCTCCTATTGCCAAGGGCTTTGCATAGGACATCGCCTTTCACATACATACCATCAACATCATGGCTATGTTTAGGCAAACTGTATAAAGGCATATTTTTAAAAATCTGATTCACTTTTTTGGAAAAAATAGTTGAAGCTGTATGATTCCAAAACAACCAGTTATAATTCAAATGTATTTACTACAATAGCTCCCAAGGGTTCGAAAGTTAAAAAAAAAAAAAAGTGTGGCATCATTGATTTGGTGGTTGTTACTGATATTCAAATTACTGACAAACTCATCTGAAAAGTGAGGGAATTTCACAGGATAATCTTAAAGGCCTCCTCCAGCCTTGACTTTTTATGATTCTCATACGCAGGTCTAATGTCAATAGTTTTAAAGGCATGGAATATGAAATAGAATGTAAATGCAGCAGCAGAACTGGTTTGTATGTCAGTATCCTTTTATTCCTTAAATTTATAGAATTTATAGGGTCCACTGTTAAAATATTATAAAAATAGTCCTTGGTTGTTTGTGGCATTGACTGCTAACTTAAGTAGAAGCTTGGAAACTCCATCACAAAACGATACCCTGAAAATCCAGCCAAATAATTTGCTTCCAACCAACTGCAGCCCTTATAATACGGCTGGCTATAGGAAAAAGAGAGAAAGAGAGAGTGGCAAACACTCCAGCAGTTAATGTTTTTGCTGTCTATAGAAAAACAAATGAGGTTCTGGTCTGAAACAATCAGCATCGCTGTTAATTGTGCATGTGTGAAGCAATAAGGCAAGGCGTTTGGGATGGCTCCCACTGACTGTTCCCTTCTTTCTCTGGATTAGAAAATCCATTCAGACAACTGAATAATAGCAAGCATTTATGCAAATTGTTAATTATGAGGCAGAGATAATCATAATCTTGTATATTTATAAAAGTGCATGTACAATGGGGATTACCAAATGAATTGTTGCTTTATTATTTTACTAGTGGTCGAAAAACATGCTAGCCTTGCAAATAGCTTTCATACATCATTCAGTCCACCAGAATTAAACATGGCCCCCATGGATGTTTACCAAAGCCAATTCTTTTCCATCTCACCATCTGTATTCCTCTCTTCCTTTCTCACAAACTAAGAGCAGGTATAAATGATTCTGATAATAACTTCTGGTCAAACTGATCAGCCCCATAATAAACATAAAGAAATAAGTCAAGATTTGCTTTGTAACATAGCAAAACTGTTAGAGAGAGATGATTCTGGCATGGAGCAAATTTCAAAACAAAAATAAAACAAAATTCTCAATATTTTACCTGTGAAAGCCATTATAGGAATAATAGTCCCTAGGTTAATTGTCCATTATCTTAATGGTCATCCACTCCATTTTATTTTACAGATGAGGAGGTCAAGGTTCACAACAGACATAGGACTTGAGCAAAGTCACCCCACTAGTTAGTGGCAATACCTAGTACTCTTGCCACCATGACACATCCAATCTCTGATGCTTAAATGCCCTCCTATACTACTATTGTGTGATTAGCTGTCTATGTGTGTCTATACCATTTATCTCAATGAATTTTAATCTGACTATGGAATTAAACCCTGAATTTACTCTTCTTAGATGTCAAATAAATCCACTGAGGCCCTGATGGGAATATGGAAGGCCAGCTACTGAAAGCCAAACTGGGCATCTAAGATACGGTCGATCTGCTCTATTTTAATGAGTCTGCCCTAGTGGAGGAATCCTATAACCTTTGCTCTTCCTAAGCTATCTGGCTAGGGAACAAATGATGTAGGTGGGTAGGAAGAGAAAGTAGAGACACTGGTAAACCTTTATGGAGCCAATAAGCCTAGAATAGGCCAAATACGGTACTGGTGTGCAGGATGATCTTAGAAGACCACGTGCCAAGCAACGAGAGACACATTTACAAAACGGCTTACAATTCTCACCGCCTCTTCGGCACTGATGGCAATATGATGTCACAGCTTGTGGCAACAGTCGTTGCCTGGAAAGACACTATTCTGTCTCATTCTCAAAAGCCCCTCCCCCTGACAGTTAGGAACTTTCCTGTGTTTGATTAGACTTGCTCTGCAGCACAGTTTATGTCACAAAGGCCCCTGGCCTATGGGATCACTCTACCTTGCAAGTCTACATATGTACATACTTTACAAGACCCTGATATTTTCCAGTAATTGATTTCCCTTCAATAAAATGCTGACCTAGGTGTTTCCTAAACCACCATCCAGCCTAGTGACAGGCAGGTGGGCCTGAAGCACCATGGAGAAAACTTTGTTGATGGTGGGGATTTCATAACAGAACACTCTACTGTGTCATCCAATTTCAGCAAAAACGAAAAGAAGCTAGTAACCTACTGCCCAACTGTCTGGGGTGCTGGCCCTGAACTTCCGTCCCACTTCTGAACTAGGTCAGCTTTATAGCTGAGACTATAAGCTCCAGTAGTTTCAGCTGTTTTAAACTAAAAAAGAGTCCTGAAAAGAATCTGTCCAAGTGGAAACCAAACTATTTATTGTATGGAAATTAAACTGATAGGCAATGGCAGAGTCTATTCTAGCTCACTTGGGTTCAGTTCAGCTAAAGATCCATTGTCACTTACCTTGCTGCATCTAGAATCTGAAAAATCCTCCACCTGTTAAAGGAACAGTAAAACCAGGTGCTAGCAAGAGCTTGGTAAGAGAGGAATTAAAATAATAAAAGTTTTCCAAACCGCAAGGCAACAGCTCATGGATGGCTCCCCAACTTTGCTCCCCACTAGCTCCTCTCATGTAGTGGGGGATTATGAATCAGAGGGCTTAAAGGGGCAGGGCAGCACTGAGAGCCAAACCTCTGAAGGGTTATGGGCTGAGAATGATAGAGCCTCCACTTGGTCGTAACTAATTGCATTCTCCTTCACACATGCGATGGCAATCTAAGCAAAAAACAAAAGTCAATAAACCAAAACCCAGACCATACCAAACCAAGCACTATGGCATCACTAAAACAGAAATGCCTGATTGAAAGAAGCTAGGAGGAATTTACAGGGATTTTTCATACCATCAGGGATATATGAAACACAAGTAACAAAAGGAAAAGAAAAGAAAGAATGATTAGACTTTGCGGATGCTTTTCAAACAGATGAAAATTCAAAGCACACAGAAAGTGATACATAAATCAGCACTAGTTCCTTCCACCCAAATGCAAGACATCCATCAAAGTAAGCAATGTCTCTCCATTTAAAAAATTACTCATCTGTTTTCATAATATATGTCTTAAGAGTCACAAAATACTAATTCTACTATGTGAATTTCTGATATCGGCAGGGACTGGGAAGTTGTGCATGGGTCAATTGCTAATTTGAGAGTTCAAATGGGCTCAGTTAGCTTTTTGTTTTACTATATTAAGCATGGGATATTATAATGTGGTAACACTTTTGTGCCCACAGCGAGTTATATGGCCTGGATATTTTCTTGAGAGAAGTGTTTCTTTACATCAAATATATCTGGAGGCTTTAGGAATGAGGTAAGAGAGACTTTTCATAGCACAACTAGCAGCAGAGGCCTTGCATCAGCATTTGAGAAGCAATATACAGCTCTTTTATCATCAGTTCTTGGCATGGCTAAGGCCCCCTTCCCTAGTTCTACGAGTTGTTAAGACTGGTGGAGAAGCAAGTGTTATGAAAACAAAAGTGATGTAGTTAATGACATCAGATCTGTTAGACAAGACACCTCCATTAGCTGACTCACCATCCAGGGCCCAATGTGATCCTCTTCCATTCCGGCCACAAGAAAGAAGTAATCTAGAGTATTCTGGCCTACCCCATGATTTAGTTTCCCTACACAGTGAAGAAAGGGTAGTACCCCTTCTGCTGCACTCAGCTTCATGAACAAAATATAATACAACTTTGGGTGAAAAATAAAAACAACAACGACATGAAAACGTAAAGTTATATGTTGAATCTTAGTGCTAGAAAATTCCAAAGTCAAATATGTAGCCCTTTCCAAAACTATAATTTTACTTTTGCTGCATTAATAGAAATCCTCAAATAATATAAGTAGGTACATAATTTATGTATACTGATGTCTATGGGGACCAGAGCAAATTTAACTTTGCCTCTTGAGATTTTTTTAAAACTTTCTATGTAAGTTTCTCAACTGTCTATTAAAGTTTGCTCAGGGATTACACTTTTGGAAGCTCATTGCCTTACCTGGGAGTCCAGGTTGCCGGAGGTGGATTATTCAGTGGTGAGCCAGGAAGATGTTACAGGTGCACCAATCAAAAGGGTGGGCAGTCATCGGAAGTGAATCAAATGCCATGAGGAAAAAGATAAAAAGGAGAGGCATACTGATTAGAAAAAAAAATGAATTAACTTTACAAGTCCATTTTACTTACACGTACACACACACACACGCACACACTCTTTGGAAAGGTTCTTAAATGGAATCTTCTTAGAAAGACCCTTTAATAAAATGAAAGGATAATTATGTAATGTGATAGAGGTGCTAATTATCACTATAACAGCAATCATATTACAACATATAAGTGTATCAAATTAACACATTGTACACCTTAAATTTACACAATGTTATGTGTCAAATATATTCAATTAAAAAATCACCCCCCACAAAAAATGTGTCATTTATTATGTGACAGGCATCATTATAGGTACTTAAGGATATGGCAGTGAGCAAAACGGACGCAAATCTCTGCCTTCACAGAGTTTACAATTTTGTGGAAGATGTTTTTATACCATCTGTTTGGAAAAGAGTTCCACAGAAATATACTGTATGTTATGAACTCTAGGAAAATGTTTCTCCTAGTTTTATTTATATATTTATGTATGGAGAGCATATCCACTGGCATCAGATTCAACATCTGTATTAGAAAGGCTTCTCTTTCTGATTGGAAAGGACATTATTTCTTTTCATGATTTCTCCGTGTGGAAACTTCCCCCCGCCCTCCACCAAAGGCTGTAAGTCAGGTTTCTTTTTAGTGAGGCCATTTGCTGTTCATAGAATTCCATGTGCATATACCTTGAAATACTGTGAAAACAAGAGTCTCTAGATGGCAGCTTCATAATACTGTGGGGTACCACATCCCAGCAGGGTTTTTCTCATTGGATGCTCTAGTGTTCTGTACCACTCTGAGATTGGACTCATCAGCCCTCAGCAAGCCACCTCTTGAGAAAGGAACAGCAGGTGGTGGACAAAAGGAGCTGTGCTTCTCATGCCCATGACCCAGACACTGGCTGGAGAAGAAGCAGTAAGAGTAACCTTCTGGACCAAGGTTCAAGATGGGACCAAATATCTCTCAAGTGACAGCTACTACCTAAATGTTAAATTAGCAGGAAAGGAATAAAGACACAGACCTATTAGAGAATGGACTTGAGGATATGGGGAGGGGGAAAGGTAAGCTGTGACAAAGCAAGAGAGTGGCATGGACATATATACACTACCAAACGTAAGGTAGATAGCCAGTGGGAAGCAGCCGCATAGCTCACAGAGATCAGCTCGGTGCTTTGTGACCACCTAGAGGGGTGGGATAGGGAGGGTGGGAGGGAGGGAGATGCAAGAGGGAAGAGACATGGGAACATATGTATATGTATAACTGATTCACTTTGTTATAAAGCAGAAACCAACACACCATTATAAAGCAATTATACTCCAATAAAGATGTAAAAAAAAAAAAGCAGGAAAAGGAAAAGATGAAAATGAAGGGAAAACACACACACACACACACATATACATATATATATATATGGAAAAATGGGAATTGAGGGGGAGACTTGGAAGCCCCCAAAACTCCAGATAGGGATTCGTGCTAACTAGAAACCTCAAATGATGACACCTACTCCCTGGCATTTAGATTCTCAGGGTAGGTGCTTAATGCTTCAGAATTTAAAAAGTGAAGCTTTCTAAGCACAGGGAACTATATCCAATACCCTGGGATAAACCATAATGGAAAAGAATATAAAAAAGAATGTATGGATATGCATAACTGAATCACTTTGCTGTACAGCAGAAATTAACACAACACTGTAAATCAACTATACTTCAATTTTTTGTAAAAAGTGAAGCTATCTATTCACTTTGACATTAAGGATCCAAATTAAGATGTAGGAAAAACAGGATGATGTAAAAATCCGAGAGCCTCTGCCTAAAAATCTGGACTCCTGGTTTCTAATCCCGTTTTGCCAATGACTCATTTGATCTTGGGCAAATTCTCTTCTCCACTCTCTCAGGGAGCCATATGAAAAGAGGGATTTTCACAAGGTGGTTTGTAAAAATCCTCCAGTTCCAATATTTTTGTAATTCTCTAATAGCTTTGCCTTTCATTTTGGTGCCAAGTTAGTTAAAAGGACAGAAATCTCTAGTCGTTTTCTCAGTACAACATGCCATTAGTAGTTCAGAGAGCCCAGAGCCCCACAGTCTGAGCCTACAAGTAGATGAAAACGTGGCCAAAACAATAACAGCCAAGTTGAAATGCAGCCGATCATCATTCTGTCCAGGGAAACAGCTTTGTTTATTTGAAATAGAGAGTGGCTGGTTCTCTAGGATGGAAAAGTTCTACAAGTAAACTTAACTGAGAATAACAAGGAAAATCTAATTGATAAACAATTAACACCCACCCGTCCTTCTCTTTCTGCTCGTGCAGCTGCTTCATCTGTCGGGAGCCTGGGATGTTGGCGATTGCTGTCAATTAGCAGAGACCTCCACAGCCACACTCTCCCAGATAAAGGCTTACATAGATGCTCATATTTTGCAAAGGGTGGTTAAAACAAAACAAAACAAAAACCCACCAACACTGTTTTGGTCTAATGGCAAATCTGTGGCAGACAATACACTCTGGGAACCAATTACCTCCCACTGTTCCAGGGCTGCCAAGCAAACGGCCGATTCAAGCTCTCTGATTCGTGATACTGGATTGGTTTGCTCCCATACCCAGAGCTGCTGTGCCCTTGATCTCCCACCTTCTTCCCATGTAGGATGCCCTTCCACTCTCATCCTGGTCTGACCTAATATACTGCTGCTCAGTTACCTGCCACCTCCTTTTGTACCTTAGGCCACATCCTCATTTGGTATCTGAAGGCCAAATGCAGTATATGTTATTCTGTATGTTGAATCTGGTCCCCTAAATGGGAAGGTGTCCTACACAAAGTCCCAGGTGAAGGACTCTTACTCTTTTGTTGTTTTTCCCAATATTTATATCTTTATTGCTAATTACCATTAAGTACTTTTAAAATTTTTTATTGAAATATAGTTGATTTACAATGTTGTGTTAGTTTCAGGTGTATATTAACGTGATTCAGTTATACATTTTTTTAGATTTTTTCCGTTACAGGTTATTACAAGATATTGAGTGTAGTTCCCTGTGCTATACAGCAGGTCCTTGTTGGTTATCTATTTTATAGAAGGACTCTTATTCAAACTGGTGGGGGAAAATGCAGAAGCCAGATGAACGGCCTGGATGATTTTTAAGGCCCCAGGGAAAAAAAAAAAAAAAAGCAACTCGTCTTCTTTACTTTAAAGCTACTATAAAAATGATGCCTGGCCTCAACCTTTTGCTCATGCACAAGCCTGAGAAGCAGTGGGGGGCCGTGGAATAAGCCTAGGTCTCACACAGACTGGGTTCTAGTCCAGGCTCTTTCACTTACTAATTGTATGATACTGCAAAGGTGCCTTAACCTCTCAACCTTGATTTCCTCATCTGCAAAATGGGAACAAGTACAGTATCCACACAAGTAATGATGTTCAACATATTTAACAATCAATACGGTATGGGCACTGGCCAATCAGAAAAGAAGCCAACTGTCAACACCCTGTGTAGACAGGACAATGCATGCCCCAAAAAGTGGTCGTGAGGATTAGATGGGATCATGTCTGGAAATCCCGTAGCAAAGTACCACGTCCAGGGACAGAACTCAATAACTTTTGTGCATGATTATTTTTATCCAGGGAAGAAAACTAGTAAGAGAATTGTCCAACAGTATTTTGAGTGTAAGGCAGGCCAGGGTCAAGCCTCCTAGCCTCCTGTGGCTGAGCCCTCTTGCCACCCTGGGAACACAGGCAGCTTTTCAAAGCCACAGTTCAAGGACATCTACATGTACAAGGCCATGTTGAAAGCAACCATATTTATTGTTATGGGGAAGGAGTATCCCCCAATATGCATGTTCTACTGTTTGACAACTCTGCTTTCTTCCTCATTCCACGCCAAGCCTACCAGAAACTGTGCAAACTCCAAGAAAGGGAGCTCTTCAGAGTCTGTCTCAGAAGACTAGAATCCAGAATATCCTTTCCAACCTTTACTCTGTAAGTATTTGCTTTCATCCCCTTTGGCACAACTCTGAGGCCTCCTGAGTTTGTCTTGACTGCTCCTATCATAATGGCCTCCTTCCCCCCAGATACTAAATCTGGCTTCCAGACCCATCCTCCTGGCCTACTTTCCCTGACAGCTGACAAGATTTCAATCCTGTCCTTGCCTTTGAACAGGAACATTTTAAGACTACAGAGTCTTCTAGATCCACAGGAAGGACCCTCTAAAAAATGGTTCAATCTCCAATCCCATGATATTTAGAGAGGACATTTTTTTAACATGTTTATTGGAGTATAACTGCTTTACAATGGTGTGTTAGTTTCTGCTTTATAACAAAGTGAATCAGCTATACATATACATCTATCCCCATATCTCCTCCCTCCTGTGTCTCCCTCCCACCCTTCATATCCCACCCCTCTAGGTGGTCACAAAGCACCCAGCTGATCTCCCTGTACTATACGTCTGCTTCCCACTAGCTATTTTACATTTGGTAGCATATATATGTCCATGCCACTCTCACTTCGTCCCAGCTTACCCTTCCCCCTCCCCATGTCCTCAAGTCCATTCTCTACGTCTGCGTCTTTATTCCTGCCCTGCCCCTAGGTTCTTCAGAACCATTTTTTTAAACATCTTTATTGGAGTATAATTGCTTTACAATGGTGTGTTAGTTTCTGCTGTATAACAAAGTGAATCAGCTACATATACATATATCCCCCTATCTCCTCCCTCTTGTGTCTCCCTCCCTCCCACCCTCCCTATGCCACCCCTCCAGGTGGTCTCAAAGCAATGAGCTGATCTCCCCATGCAATGCAGCTGCTTCCCACTAGCTATCTATTTTACATTTGGTACTATATATATGTCAATGCTACTCTCTCACCTCCTCCCAGCTTACCCTTCCCCCTCCCCGTGTCCTCAAGTCCATTCTCTACGTCTGCGAGAGAGGACATATTTTTGATAGGGATTTGTCCCCATACCTCTCCATTTATACCACCTAAATACACTATATACAATACAGTGTAGAATATATAACAGAGAGCTACGTTGGCTATGTCAAAACCCTGTGGTTCATAGCTGCTGGTTTCTTTTTCTTTTTTTTTTTTTTTGCGGTACGCAGGCCTCTCACTGTTGTGGCCTCTCCCGCTGTGGAGCACAGGCTCCGGACGCGCAGGCTCAGCGGCCATGGCTCACGGGCCCAGCCGCTCTGCGGCATGTGGGATCTTCCCGGACCGGGGCACGAACCCGTGTCCCCTGCATCGGCAGGCGAACTCTCAACCACTGTGCCACCAGGGAAGCCCAGCTGCTGGTTTCTTATTCGCTGGAGTCATGTGGGTGGGGAGAGACAAATGCAGCACAAGGGAACAGAAAGAGGCCTGGACGAGAAGTCAGAAGACCGAGGTCCTCATGCAAGCTCTGCTGTGTGACCCCTCACCAGTCCACTCTCCAGAGGGGAAGACGGCTCTCAGTTTCCCTATCTGCACAGTGAGGGTGTTAGACTAGGTGCTTTCCCAAAGGTCCCTGTTCATTAGAACATTCTAAGACTTTATAAGGAATGTGACTCCGGAACATTCCTTTGAATAGAGCCTGGGTTCTTACCAACCAAGGCTGAGAGAAACACTCTTGCATTGCTCTGAGAGACTCTAGGGCCCAAGGCTGAGTAGACAAGCTTCTTTTCACTGGCCCACTTTTTCCATTAGGTCTCCAGACCTCCCTGGCTCCTCAGGGAACTGCACCTGTGCATGCTCGTGACCTTCTGGCCAGTGCCCAGCGTGTAAGTCAGGAGTTACCTAAATTCTGCATAATAAGCCAATTTAAGGAGAGCTACTGATGGCTTAATTGTGGTCACTCTCTGAGGTTATACTTGGACTGGGTGGGAAACCTGAAGGAGTGATTAGTATGAGCAGATCAGCTGCTCTGGGCTGGAATCCTTCTAGTACCATCTCTCTCAACAGCATGGAGTCATTCTTTAACCCAACATTGGATTCAGAACTCAAGTGGCCAGTATAAACAAGTGGTTTGAAAGGTCTTCCTACCATCATCAATCACAGACTCCAAAGGGCTGGGAGATGTCTCTGGGTGATCTATCTTTTAGAAACCATTAGTGTTGCAGAACCCTTTCCTGACCCCAAGTCTCTGCAGAGGCGGGGACTTGCTGCAGATCACAGACTGCCTCAGTGGCAGGGCCAAGACCAGGATCCAGCTCTACAGGTCCCTTTCCCTGACAGGGTACTACCCACCCCATGTCCACCAAAGCATGCCTAGGGCAGCAGGCAAGCAGGCATCTGTGTCCCCACATACAACCACACAACCCTTCAGAACAACTCAAAGAGCAATGGCTGCAAAAGACTGGGAAAACAACCCTAAAAGACCCCAAGGACTTTCAATTCTTCCTTTCCAGTAGCTGTTAAATTGTAAACACATTTTCCTAAGCTGCTCTCTCAGGTTTTGTTTTCTGCCTACCCGCACGTTGACTACATCACACCGTAACCATCAGCGATTCTTCTGTTCTTCTCCTTTTGAGAAATAATGCCTAATACCTGGGCCCTGTATTGCCAAAACACCAAGCGCGTTTTGGAAACAAAGTGGATCTGATGAGGAAGATTGCTACAGTCCTTTTCAAAGAGTGTTTGCTTACCTATTGGCAAGTCAGGCAATTCTCAGTTACAGAGGTCTTCCCTAAGCTGTTTGTTATCTGCAGTCATTGCTGAAACCACCCCATCAGCTCCCCCCACACCCCTACCCACCAGTTTTTGGTAAAATTCTCCCATTTTGGCATCATAAGAGTGCCCTCTAGTGCTGATCTAATTAAGAACCTGGAGACTGAAGGATTCCTGTTTTCGTGGGAAATGGGTTTAGCTATAACTTGTCCTTGGCTGTGTCAAGATATATTCTTTCTGAAGCATCTCTAAAGCACCTACTTGACAATGTAGTCTTTCAGAAAGCAGTGAAAGGAGTGTTTTGCCACTGAACAAACAATGCAAACCAAAAAAAAAAAAAAAAGGGAGGGCCTTAAAAGAAAACCTGGCTTATGCTCCCTGCTGAGATGCATTCCCACTCATGATGCCGGGGCGCTGTTTGAATTATAAAAGAGGGTGCACAGACACAGGCCGACTCCATCAATTAAAAGTTAACAGTAATTTTTAAAATAATAAAAAACTATATACAATTTTTAAAGGTTACTTTCCATTTACAGTTATTACAAAATATTGGCTCTATTTCCCGTGTTGTGCAATATATCCTTGAGCCTACCTTATACCCAATACTTTGTACCTCCGACTGCCCCACACTACCTTGCCCCTCCCCCCACTCCCCACTGGTAACCACTAGTTTGTTCTCTATATCTGTGACTCTCTTTCTTTTAAAAAGTTGAGATTGATCTTTGCACAAGGAACTCTGTTCTGAAGTGCCTGGTGCCACGCTTCTACACTCAGTAACCTTGAGCAAGTGACACTAGACTAAACACAAAGAAAAAGAAAAAGGTCTCTGCAGGTGATGAGAAACGTGTGAGAACAGGCTGGATGGAGAATGAGGCACCACGAGGCCCAAGCTGAAAGAAATAACGACTTCCAGTACATCACCCTGACAGTAAAGAGCAAAGGAAAAGTGACGTCTGAGAACTGCAATGCGTTCCGCTTGAACAAAAGAAAGTTGGGTTGTGATAATATAATTCTGGATTCCATGGAATGTTGTGGCTCAGAGAGGCAAGAGATAGAAGACAGAGAAACAATATAGTGGTTCACAGCTGGGGAGTCATTTTTCCCAGGATGAATCATACCTTGAGGCTCAACCATACCTGATTTAGTTGATACTTAGCCGTGTGGCTGACAGGGTCTTGGTGCTCAGCCATGTGTCAAGTCTGAGCCTCTGAGGTGGGAGAGCCAAGTTCAGGACATTGGTCCACCAGAGGCCTCCAGGGTCCATGTAATATCAAACAGCAAAAGCTCTCCAAGAAATCTCCATCCCCACGCTAAGACCCAGCTCCACATAATGGCCAGCAAGCTACAGTGCTGGACACCCTATGCCAAACAACTAGCAAGACAGGAACACAACCCCACCCATTAGCAGAGAGGCTGCCTAAAATCATAATAAGATCACAGACACCCCAAAACACACCACCAGATGCGATCCTGCCCACCAGAAAGACAACATCCAGCCTCATCCACCAGAACACAGGCACCAGTCCCCTCCACCAGGAAGCTTACACAACCCACTGAACTAACCTTACCCACTGGGGGCAGACACCAAAAACAACGGGAACTACAAACCTGCAGCCTGCGAAAAGGAGACCCCAAACACAGTAAGTTAAGCAAAATGAGAAGACAGAGAAACACACAGTGGATGAAGGAGCAAGGTAAAAACCCACCAGACCAAACAAATGAAGAGGAAATAGGCAGTCTACCTGAAAAAGAATTCAGAGTAATGATAGTAAAGATGATCCAAAATCTTGGAAATAGAATGGAGAAAATTCAAGAAACATTTAACAAGGACCTAGAAGAAATAAAGAGCAAAGAAACAATGATGAACAACACAATAGATGAAATTAAACATTCTCTAGAAGGAATCAATAGCAGAATAACTGAGGCAGATGAACGGATAAGTGACCTGGAAGATAAAAAAGTGGAAATAACTACCGAAGAGCAGAATAAAGAAAAAAGAATGAAAAGAATTGAGGACAGTCTCAGAGACCTGTGGGACAACATTAAATGCACCAACATTGGAATTATAGGGGTCCCAGAAGAGGAAGAGCAAAAAAAGGGACTGAGAAAATATTTGAAGAGATTATAGTTGAAAACTTCCCTAATATGGGAAAGGAAAGAGTCAATCAAGTCCAGGAAGCACAGAGAGTCCCATATGGGATAAATCCAAGGAGAAACACGCCAAGACACATATTAATCAAGCTATCAAAAATTAAATACAAAGAAAAAATATTGAAAGTAGCAAGGGGAAAACAACAAATAACATACAAGGGAATCCCCAGAAGGTTAACAGCTGATCTTTCAGCAGAACCTCTGCAAGCCAGAAGGGAGTGGCAGGACAGATTTAAAGTGATGAAAGGGAAAACCTACAACAAAGATTACCTAACCCAGCAAGGATCTCATTCATTTTCGACAGAGAAATTAAAACCTTTACAGACAAGCAAAACCTAAGAGAATTCAGCAACACCAAACCACCTTTACAACAAAGCTAAAGGAACTTCTCTAGGCAGGAAACACAAGAGAAGGAAAAGACCTACAATAACAAACCCAAAACAATTAAGAAAATTATAATAGGACATTACATATCGCTAACTACCTTAAATGTAAATGAATTAAATGCTCCAACCAAAACAAACAGGCTCGCTGGATGGATATAAAAACAAGACCCGTATATATGTTGTCTATAAGAGACCCACTTCAGACCTAGGGACACATACAGACTGAAAGTGAGGGGAGGGAAAAAGATATTCCATGCAAATGGAAATCAAAAGAAAGCTGGAGTAGCAATTCTCATATCAGACAAAATAGACTTTAAAATAAAGACTATTAAAAGAGACAAAGAAGTACACTACATAATGATCAAGGGATCAATCCAAGAAGAAGATATAACAGTTGTAAATATTTATGCACCCAACATAGGAGTACCTCAATACAGAAGGGAAATGCTAACAGCCATAAAAGTGGAAATCAACAGTAACACAATCATAGCAAGGGACTTCAACACCCCACATTCACCAATGGACAGATCATCCAAAATGAAAATAAATAAGGAAACACAAGCTTTAAATGATACATTAAACAAGATGGACTTAATTGATATTTATAGGACATTCCATCCAAAAACAACAGAATACACATTTTTCTCAAGTGCTCATGGAACATTCTCCAGGATAGATCATATCTTGGGTCACAAACCAAGCCTTGGTAAATTTAACAAAATGGAAATCGTATCAAGTATCTTTTCTGACAACAATGTTATGACACTAGATATCAATTACAGGAAAAAATACAAACACATGGAGGCTAAACAATACACTACTAAATAACCAAGAGATCACTGAAGAAATCAAAAAATACCTAGAAACAAATGACAAAACACGATGACTGAAAACCTATGGGATGCAGCAAAAGCAGTTCTAAGAGGGAAGTTTATAGCAATACAATCCTACCTCAAGAAACAAGAAAAATCTCAAATAAACAACCTAACCTTACACCTAAAGCAATTAGAGAAAGAAGAACAGAAAACCCCAAAAGTTAGCAGAAGGAAAGAAATCATAAAGATCAGATCAGAAATAGATGAAAAAGAAATGAAGGCAACAAGAGCACAGATCAATAAAACTAACAGCTGGTTCTTTGAGAAGATAAACAAAATTGATAAACCATTAGCCAGACTCATCAAGAAAAAAAGGGAGAAGACTCAAGCAATAGAATTATAAATGCAAAAGGAGGAGTAACAACTGACACTGCAGAAATACAAAGGATCATGAGACATTACTACAAGCAACAATATGCCAATAAAATGGACAACCTGGAAGAAATGGACAAATTCTTAGGAAAGTACAACTTTCCAAGACTGAACCAGGAAGAAATAGAAAATTTAAACAGACCAATCACAAGCACTGATATTGAAACTGTGATTAAAAATCTTCCAACAAACAAAAGCCCAGGACCAGATGGCTTCACAGGCGAATTCTATCAAACATTTAGAGAAGAGCTACCATCTATCCTTCTCAAACTCTTCCAAAATATAGCAGAGGGAGGAACACTCCCAAACTCATTCTACGAAGCCACCATCACCCTGATACCAAAACCAGACAAAGATGTTCACAAAGAAAGAAAACTACAGGCCAATATCACTGGTGAACATAGATGCAAAAATCCTCAACAAAATACTAGCAAACAGAATCCAGCAGCA
Source organism: Orcinus orca (assembly GCF_937001465.1). Lineage (NCBI taxonomy): Eukaryota > Metazoa > Chordata > Mammalia > Artiodactyla > Delphinidae > Orcinus > Orcinus orca. The sequence continues at coordinate 114,794,438 of NC_064580.1, forward strand.
CATTAAAAGGATCATACACCATGATCAAGTGGGGTTTATCCCAGGAATGCAAGGATTCTTCAATATACACAAATCAATCAGTGTGATACACCATATTAACAAATTGAAGGAGAAAACCATAAGATCTCAATAGATACAGAGAAAGCCTTTGACAAAATTCAACACCCATTTATGATAAAAACCCGCCAATTTACAAGCAGCTCATGCAGCTCAGTATCAAAAAAATAAACAATCCAATCCAAATTGTGCCGAAGAGCTAAACAGACATTTCTCCAAAGACATACAGATGGCCAACAAACACACGAAAGGATGCTCAACACCACTAATCATTAGAGAAATGCAAGTCAAAACTACAATGAGGTAACACCTCACACCAGTCAGAATGGCCATCATCAAAAAATCTACAAACAATAAATGCTGGAGCGGGTGTGGAGAAAAGGGAATCCTCTTGCACTGTTGGTGGGAATGTAAATTGATACAGCCACTATGGAGAACAGTATGGAGGTTCCTTAAAAAACTACAAATAGAACTACCATATGACCCAGCAATCCCACTACTGGGCATAGACTCTGAGAAAACCATAATTCAAAAACAGTCATGTACCACAATGTTCATTGCAGCTCTATTTACAATAGCCAGGACATGGAAGCAACCCTAAGTGTCCATCAACAGATGAATGGATAAAGAAGATGTGACACATATATACAGTGGAACATTACTCAGCCATAAAAAGAAACGAAATTGAGTTATTTGTAGTGAGGTGGATGGACCTAGAGTCTCTCATACAAGAGTGAAGTAAGTCAGAAAGAGAAAAACAAATACCGTATGCTAACATATATGGAATGTAAAAAAAAATGGTTCTATAGAACCTAGGGGCAGGGCAGGTATAAAGACGCAGACGTAGAGAATGGACTTGAGGACACGGGGAGGGGGAAGGGTAAGCTGGGACGAAGTGAGAGAGTGGCATGGACATATATACACTACCAAATGTAAAACAGATAGCTAGTGGGAAGCAGCCGCATAGCACAGGGAGATCAGCTCGGTGCTTTGTGACCACCTAGAGGGGTGGGATAGGGAGGGTGGGAGGGAGGGAGACGCAAGAGGGAAGAGATATGGGGATATATGTATAGCTGATTCACTTTGTTATAAAGCAGAAAGTAACACACCATTGTAAAGCAATTATACTCCAATAAAGATGTAAAAAAAAAAAGTTGACAGTAATTTTTTTTTTTTTTTTTTTTTTTTTGCGGTACGTGGGCCTCTCACTGCTGTGGCCTCTCCCGTCGCGGAGCACAGGCTCCAGATGCGCAGGCCCAGCGGCCATGGCTCACGGGCCCAACCGCTCTGCGGCATGTGGGATCTTCCCGGACCGGGGCACGAACCCGTGTCCCCTGCATCGGCAGGCGGACTCTCACCCACTGTGCCACCAGGGAAGTCCTGACAGTGATTTTTGAACGTGTTTTAGAGTTTCCCAGATGCAAACATCTGTATTTGTATGTTAGGTTCCAGCACTGTGTTTCCTCAATTTGATCATATACATACTTTTGCTTTGAAGGGAAGGATAGACCATTAAGAATCCCTTAGAAATGTTCTGGGTATAACAGGGCTTGCTTTCTGATAACAAGAGCCTGAAAAGGTTTCACTTATGATAGAAATATAAATGTGCGTGTGTATTTCTACGATTTATTTTATCCCATTATTTCCATATTTTGGATTTAGGGATCTGGAATATCCACAATGAATGCTATCTCAGCACTGGTTCAACTCAGCAGGGAAGATTTTCACTGTACCTTTTACATTCCGCTTCACAAGAGGCTGTTCCTCTATCGAATTCCAAATAGTGGATGCTGACACAGACAAAGCATTCACATTTTAACATGTTTAAAACACAGAGCATGACAAAGTCCCTAAGGAGCAATGCTTCGGCAAGCGCTAAAATAAAGATCGAGATCATTCTCAAGAAATACTCAGCCAAGTCACTAAGATGATCAGACAGTAACGACACATGGAATGGTCCATCCTGGACATATGTCACTTGCTTTCCTCAAAGAGCTTCTATCTCTGCTGATGTCAAAGTATGGCAGGAGCCAGTGGCTTGGGTCTGAAACTTCCCTCAAGCCAGCCCCAAAGAGGGAACCGGCAGGTCTGTGAAGAAAGAGGCACGTGCTAGGGTGGAGCCAGCACTGGCTTTGGAGCTGACAGGACTGTGTTCGAACCCCAGCTCTTCCAAATGTCTTTGGTTGCTTCAAACCCGTCAGTCTCACTTTTCTCAACAAAACTGTGACCTCCTTGTGATCTCCAATATCTGACAGAGGGCACAAACCAGGTGCTCAATAAAACCTGCTGAATTTACTAAAACCAACCATTTTGATTTAAAAAAATGAAAAATACCCCTCATTGTCCAGATGTTTGGGAAGAAGTAAACAAAACATCTGTATAATGGACTCCATTGTTTAAAATCTGTGTTGAAGACTTTAAGCCACTGCTGCTCTTGCCCACATAGACCTTGCTAGTCTCTATCAATGTGACAAATCAAAAGGTCCAGGGCTGTGCTTGAGACCCCCAGGCCAAACAGTTCTTTCAGTTTGGCAGATGTAATATTCATGATTGGATTTAACTTGGTGCTATTGACGGATGCACAGCTTTTTGAAAATTCATGACCGGTTCGACATTTTTGTGGACTTTGGACACCTTCCCATGTGAAGATGTAGCGCCATTTTTAGGCAAAGCCTGAGTTTTCACGAGAAAGCAGGTTTCCTTTTATAGCAAGATTCTCAGTTTCATGTCTTACCTGAAGTATCAAAACCAGGTACCAAAAACACCCTGAGTGTTTCTGCCCCCCAAACCCAAAATATGGGACAAGTGTGTCAGATCATCTGGAAAAGTACACAGAATATCTTTTCTAGAATTATTGGAAATTATACCTAAATGACAAACAATAACAATCGTACTATTAGTCATTAAATAATGAGTACTTCCTATATGCCAGGCACCATGCACTTTACAGGAGTTATTTCATCCCGAGCAGAAGTCTATACTCATTGTATAGATGAGAAAACAGGCTCAGAGGGACTCGTACAACTAATAACCCAAATCCAGAGTTGTAGGATGCCAGCGCCCAAGCTCATTACCCATTAAGCTGTACTGTACCTGTGAGGCAGGCATCATTTTCATCTTTTTACAGGTAAATTAGGTGAAGCTCAGAGAATAACTTGCTCAAGGTCACATACCTAATAAGTGAAGGTGCTGAGACGAGAATATTCAATATTCCCTGACTCCTAATATTTTTTCGAAGTATAATTGATTTACAATATTGTGTTAGTTCCAGGTGTATAGTAAAGTGATTCAGTTAGATATATATTTTTCAGACTATATTCCATTATAGGTTATTACAAAATATTGAATATTGTCCTGTGTTATACAGTAAATCCTTGTTGCTTATCTATTTTATGTAGAGTAGTTTGTACCTCTTAATTCCAGACTCCTAATTTAACCCTCCCCCCTCCCTTTCTTCTTTGGTAACCATAAGTTTGTTTTCTATGTCTGTGGGTCTATTTCTGTTTTGTAAGTAAGTACATTTGTATTTTTTTTAAGATTCCATATGTAAGCGATATCACATGATATTTGTCTTTCTCTGTCTGACTTATTTCACTTAGTTTGATAATCTCTAGGTCCATCCATGTTGCTGCAAATGGCAGTATTTTGTTCTTTTTTTTACTGCTGAGTAATATTCCATTGTGTATATACATCACATTTTCTTAAGCCAATCGTCTGCTGGTGGGCACTTGAGTTGTTTCCATGTCTTGGCTATTGTAAATAGTGCTGCAATGAACACTGGGGTGTGTGTATCTTTCAAATTAGAGTTTTCATCTTTTCTGGATACATGCCTAGGAGTGGGATTGCTGAATCATATGGTAGCTCTATTTTTAGTTTTTTAAGGAACTTCCAGACTGTTTTCTATAGTGGCTGCACCAATTTACATTTCCACCAACAGTGTAGGAGGGTTCCCTTTTCTCCACACCCTCTCCAGCCTTTATTATTTGTAGACTTTTTGATGATGGCCATTCTGATCAGTGTGAGGTGATAGCTCATTGTGGTTTTGATTTGCATTTCTCTAATCATTAGTGATGTGGAGCATGTTTTCACATGCCTGTTGGCAATCTGTGTCTTCTTTGGAGAAATGTCTATTTAGGTCTTCTACCCTTTTTTTTGATGGGGCTGTTTGTGGGTTTTTTTTTTTTTATATTAAGTTGTATGAGCTGTTTGTATTTTGGAAATTAACCCCTTGCCCTGACTCCAAATCTTATGTATTCCCTACTGCGCTATGTGCCACACCTCCACAAGGCACAAACGTAGAAAATAATCTCTCTGTGCACATGAAACCTGCACTGAGAGCAGGGGCTGCCCTCTAGTTACTGTACAAGCCCACAGTGTGCTCGGAAGTGATTCGTTGTGTGCCTCTCTTCAAGCTTCTTGTGGGACCATTTTTCATTTTGAATTTCAGGATAAATTTGCAGGCGGTGAGTGTCAAGCACTTGACTACGCAAGGAAGGGAGGAAATAGCTCATTTGAAGATGAAAACCTAGTGTAAATCTTTACCGCAGCTATGCTACTCCCCTAGGACGTAAATCAGGTGGCAGTGGGTGGGCTAGGGGCCTGTAGGAAAAGGAAGTTGGCAGGCAGATCAGTGCTCACAGGCGCTCGCGCTCTCTCTCTCTCTCACTCTCTCTCCCCTCCCCCCTCCCTCCCTCCCTCCACAGCAGGGTGGAAGTGAGGGGTGCTTCTTGCTATTATACCTATATTTCCTTATCTATAGGAAAATTTGATTAAATCATATATATATTAAATCATATATATTTTCAAATCTAGAAAATCCAAGGCAAGTTGACCAAGGCAAAAAACAGGAAGGAACAGGAGTACATGCCTCATTCCAAGAAGTCCCATGTAATTACAGTAGTAAGAGGAGAACTGTTGCCTTGGGAAGGAGCTGTGTTTGTCTAATGATGGAGGAATTCATTCTTAAGCAGGGTGAGCCAAGCCACTCACAATTTGACCTGGATGTAGCTTTAAAACCTATCAAAGTTGGAAGGTACCTTAGAGACCATTCTAAGACCACCCACTGCTTTTTTGCAGGCCCCGAGAGAGAAGGGGACTCGTCCAAAGTCACACAGTTAGTACGTAACAGGGCAATAACCAGCTCCCAGACCTCACGACTTCCAGTTTGAGTCTTATAAGTACCAGGGTCTTCTACAAGAAAATGAATGTGGCCATCTAGGATAGAGGGATGGGAGTGAGAAGGCCAGTTGGGAGTCAGCAGTAGGGATCCAGGCATGAAGGCTGGGCTTAGTTGTTTAATTGGAACGATAACCTTGAAATATGGTCTTTCCTGTCTCTTTGTACAAGTGACGAAACTGAGCCTCAGAGAGAAGGGGCTGCCAAAGGTCCGGCAGCTACTTAAAGACTGGGACTTGAAGGTTGGTCTGATTCCAAAGTCTACGTGCTTTTTGCCCTACCTATGTTTTTGCCCCCTCAATTCTCTGTGGTCATCTCCCAAATAGAAAGGAGGTCCCTCCAAGTTACAAGTGAATTGTAATGCCTTCATTATTTTGCAGTTGTAGTGAAAACGGGGTGAGCCCTCATCTGCAAACCCACATCCAACAAAGCCTTGGTCAGTGCCTGGTTCTCAGCTTCCAAGGAGCAACTCTGTACTGTCCTTGGCCTTGGGAACCAAGAAAAAACAGGAAGCCATCAGGGTTACCTATGAAGTCCTTCAAAACCACTGAGGGCTTTGTAATCCACGCACCTCCACCGCAGCAAGAACTGGTGGTGTCACCCGAGGCTGCTGAGGCTGCCCATCTGGGAAGTAAGGGCATCTGAGCTGTCAGCTAAGTGGGATGATGCTGTGGGAGTTTCTTGGTGCCTGAAGGCAAGGGATCCAGCTGGAGTCTGCATACAGCACTAGGCAGTGCTCATCTCCACGCACAGCTCCCCTCAAGGAGTCCTGCCTCAGCCCTACGACGGTAGCCCCACGGCGGCAGATCGGTGTCTCTTCCTTCCGGAAAGTGGACAGGCACTGAAGTAGTGGGGCAGTCCCCAGGAGTCAGAGGAAGAATTTGGAACTGCTTATTTGAAGCTGGACTTGCTGAATTGCTAATTGCCCAACTGGCACATCATTAGGCTACTTGCTCATTCTTCCCGATCAAGGTAGGGTGGGGAGTTGGGCAGTGGATATCCTGTAGGCAGTAGAGAAATCACCAGGCAGCTGGGTTTGTGGAAACCGAATCCTAGTTTCCCACTGACACACATCCTGATCAATCTCCGACTGCCCAACCGTTGGCAGTTGCCCTTCACATTCTGGCTTTAAGCTACTCTGCCCCCAGCCCCTCATCAGATACGTAAAGATCTGAAAGCCCACACGAGCTGCTGCTGTAAAGGAAGCCCAGTGTAAAGGAATCTTTCTCTAGAGAAACCCTTTGAATATATCAGGGTAGTTATTTTAGATTTTGGATGGACATCTTTCCCAAAACAAGGACACACTTGTCTTTGATTCAAATTTTATTCTTTATCCTTCTGACCTATATCTAAATTTCAACAGCTTTATTGAGATATAACTCACATAACCATGTACTTCACCTATTCAAAGGGTACAAATTCGTGGTTGTTAGTATAGTCACAGATATGTGGAGTCATCACTACACTCAGTTTTCAAACATTTTCATTACGTCGAAAATGGTAGCTGTCACCACCATGTCCCCCTACCCCTCCCAGGCCCTGACCACCACTGAGCTACTTTCTGTCTCTATGGGTTTTCCTATTTTGGACATTACGAGTAAATAGAATCATATAATGTCTTGCCTTTTGTGACTGGCTTCTTTGACTTAGCATAATGTTTTCAAGGTTCATCCACGTAATAGCATATAACAGTACTGCACTCCTTTCATGGCCAAATAATAGTCCATTGCATAGCTGTCCAAAGTAAATAAATAAATAAAATGCATCTAAACACTGTCATCCCTACCCACTAGACAAGTCCACAGTCTGTCCTGAGCACCTGCCACCTGCTATGGTACATCTATGACTAGCACCATGGGAGTACACCGTGGAGATGAATAAGAAGATACAACAAAAACATCCAAGGATTCACCCAACAAACATCTATTGAGTGGCTCCTACGTGCCAGGAATGTGTTGAGACACTGGGAATACGAGGATGAGCGAGACACGGTCCCTGCCGTCCATGAGCAAATCGTGAGAAAAGCAGTGGGAAAACCATGTATCATAAATATACCTCCACAGGACATAACTACTGAAAGTACCTACACACTATGGTAAGCTCATTTTCCACTGGGGAGGAGTTCACGGCCCAGGATGAGGTTCTTGAGTCCACAAACATTCATGAGAGAAACTAGCCCAAGAGAGGCTAGCAGCCAGGGTTTCAGGTGTTTTTGTTTGTTTTGCATATTTTTAGTTGAGATGAAATTCACATAACATAAGATTAACCATTTTAAAGTATACAATTCAGTAGAATTTAGTACATTCACGTGTTGTGCAACCACCACCCGTCTCTAGGTCCAAAACATTTGTATTATCCCAAAAGGAAACCCTGTACCCATGAAGCAGTCACTCTTTCTTCCCCCTGCTCCCCTCAGCTCCTGGCAACCACCAATCTGCGTTTTGTCTCTAGGGATTTGCCTATTCTGGATAATTCATATGCGTGGAATCATATACCACTTGGCCCTTTTAGTCTGGTTTCTTTCACTTAGCATAATGTTTTTGAGGTTCATCCATGTTGTAGCATGGATCAGCACTTCCTTCCTTTTTATGGCTGAACAATATTCCATCGTATAGATGCATCACATTTGGTTTACCCACTCATCCTTTGATGGGTATTTGGGTTGCCTTTACTTTTTTATTATCATGATTAATGCTGCCATGAACATTCATGTACATGTTCTTTGGTGTGTGGATCTATGTTTTCATTTCTCTTGGGTATATACCTGGCACTGGAAGTGCTGGGTCATATGGTAATTCTATGTTTACCTTTTTGAGGAACTGCCAAACCGTTTTTCCAGAGCAGCTGCACCATTTTACATTCCCACCAGCAAGTTACAAGGGTTCCAATTTCTCCCAGAGATTCAGTTTTAGTTCTTACTCCCAGAGAAGAGTTCCATTACATTGGAGACACCCAATTAACCCAAATGATGGACCCTAATGCTGGGCATTAGGCGCTGGGCCCCTTAATTAATGCTTAGGCTGGTGGGAGAAACAAAGCAAATGAGGACAAAGAGGAGAGTACTGCCACAGCTCTGGGAGTGCCTCTGAGCATGCTCACAGCCTAAAGGGGAAAGTGTGCAAGCCGGCTGTGGAACCATTCGCCTGACCCACATCAATAGGATTCACAGTATCTTGCCCAGTAGAGAAGTGGGAGGAGAGCATTCTCAGCTATAAGAACCAAGCCCTGCAAAACCCAGGAGGTAATTTTATGAAAGAAATGACATGAAATCAATAATGACTCTGGCAGTCAGGGAAAGAGCAGCACAGCCTTCTCTATTAGACAAGAAATTGGAAGAAGCATCAATGGGTTGTGAGGGCACTTAGATCCCATGGTATTTGGCACTGGCTCCTGTCCCTTGGAATAAAGATCTGACAGATACCTAGGACATAAATAATAATGAAGTATGTCGAGCTCTAAAGATGATGGCGTATATCACTGAGACTTGCCCTTATGGCCTGTCTCTCCCCCCCGCAGTGATCAGACAACTCGACAAACATTCAATCCACTCCTCCAGCCTGTATCAGTCCCTGGGCAGGTGAGCTCCACTCTGAAGCAGTATTAAATCTTTCAAGCCATACGATGCCATTTTCCTGAGCTGAGACTGTCACTTGCCAAGATGACATGCCACCATCCCTGAAGAGCTGAGTCATGATCCCAAATGCCCCTCCTCAAAGCCTGAGAGGCTCTCTTTGGCGAGAGGAAGCCCGGGGAAAGCATCTCAAGGATCCCCCATCACCTCCCAGATCCTTGGATCTTCAGTAACCTAAGATTTGGGTGGGTGGATTTCAAATACTTTTAGAAACACAGCCCTCTTTTCAAACAAAAATCTTCCAATAACTCCAGTATATAAAACACACAAAACCTGAGCTGCTCAGTTTGAAGAGGGGGTGGGGTGAAGGGAAAGGCGATGAGAGCCGCCATTTATTGTCCCCAGGATGGGAAGTGTACAACTCCAAGGAGCATCATTCATGTAGAGCAGCAGTTCTCAAAGTGTGGCATGATGGTAGTCCCCAAGACCCTTTCAGGGGGTCCCTGAGGTCCTCCCTCTTCCAAAAATATGGGTGTATGAGGCTGGATTTTCTTATCCTTCAACCGAAGTAACATATTATGAGGGATGGAATGCAGAAGCTGATATGAGATTTCATCTGTCTTCTATAAAGCCAGATATCAAAGAGATTTACAAAATATAAAACATTGCCACTATTTTTTTTTGCTTTGGAAGTTAGTTTACTTTTCATAAAAAATGTTATGTTAATATGTAATAGATGTATTCTTACTTTGAGTTAATACATGTTTTCGAAAATTGCTCAGTTTTAAATTCAAATACAGTCAATACCAATAGATATATCCCATATAAATAAAAGCTCTTTTGAGCGGCGGTAATTGAGTGTAAAGGAGTCCTGAAACGGAAAAGTCTGAGAACCGCTGACACGGACTATGCTGTGAATGGGAGTTGTGCAAAGCCCGGGGGCTCTGGGGGGGTGGGCTGGAGGGTCTGAGTTCTGCCTGTTCAACCTCCTCTCTACCTTCCATGCCCCTGAGGCAGCCCTCTGGATACCTCTGCAGAACCCTGAGGGTGCAAGTTTGAAAATAATTGATCAGTTCAGCCCTCTCATTTTAGAAACCAGGAAATGAGGGAAGGCGAGGTTTATGGATCCGTAAGGCAAGAACAGCTGGGGTTACATCCGGGTCTTCTGCCATCGGTTCTGGATTCAGGTTCTCTCCCCTGCCTGAGTTGCCATTAAAATAACAACAGCAGCTACCATCGGTTGAGCTTTCTGTGCTCGGCACTGTGCTAGGCGCTCTGATATCCAGCTCGGGCCGCCCCCAGTGCCTCCTGGGTCCCACTTGGCAAGCACATTTGGCCCGGAATGCTCCATGTTTGCTAAATCCACAGAGAGAGAAAAGCAGGCAATGGGCTGCCCTGCCCCACCACCATATGCATCTGAATCAAGCCAGCCCCGGCCTTCTCAATACAAAGAATTCAAGCTGGTACTGGCTTCCTAAGCACATCTTGATAAGCAGCATGCGTCCCACCAGAGAAGGGATTTTTTTTAAAAGCCAGGAATCAATTAGTTTAATCTGGTCCCTGTGTGGTTCAAGAAAGGCCCACATGGGCAACAACTGGGACGTTAAGAGCAGTGTCTTGGCGATTGGCCATGTGGTGACTCCACAGAGGATGCCTTTGTGCCTCCTGCCCTTCTGCCCAAGGAACACCTCCATTCCTTTGAAAAGACTGCTGGGAGGGGCAAGCTGGATATAGTATTGGGCTAATCCCTGTACCACCAGAGTGGCAGCTGCAGGGCACACAATGCCTGATAAGGACCCATCTAAAACTCTCACTCATCTCCCCAAACGGCAGAGCGGGCCCACAGGGACTGGGTAGCGCCAGGATGCTAAGCCAGAAGTCCACAGCAGAATCAATCACCTGGGAAGCCTTTTGTTTTGGTTGCACCGAGTGGCATGCAGGATCCTAGTTCCCCGACCAGGGATTGAACGCGCGCCCTCTGCAGTGCAAGCACCGAGTCTTAACCACTGGACCCCCAGGGAAGTCCCTGGGAAGCCATTTAAAACACACAGGACTTCGGGGCCCTGCGCCAGGGGAAATTCTGCTTTGATCAGTTAGGGATGGATGGCTAATGAGCACTGCAGATGAGAAGCCAACGAGAGCCCAACTCCCTCACTTAACACATGGGGAAACTGAAAGACAGAAAGGCAAAGAGTTACAGCTGGGGTGAGACATCGGCTAGCCTGGCCCCCTAGTCCTCTGCTTGGTCCACAATTCCAGGCTCTGCTCAATGGAGGGGGAAAACTAGCGTAGGCACACACGTGGGTGGGGATGAGGGGACAGTAAGGGGCATTTAGAGATAATCAAGCCATTTTTACTTGATTCATACTTTTCAGTTCACATTCTCCCCCTTTTCTTCCAATTTGATCATTGGATCCAAGTCTTTCACTTTTAGATAAGGAACCTGGGGGCCAGAGTGGAGAAGGGTCAGATTCTGCCCTAGGTCAGATTTAGGAACCAAATCTCTGTGCTTTCTTGCCAGTGTTCCTCCCACTACATTTTGACCCTCAAGTCCCATCCTGAGAGAAATACATTATTATAGATTGATTGTATTTCGTTAGTATTCCTCCCACCAAGGGGCAAAATTTGTTAGAAGCCAACACACTCCCTGGCTCTATGGCATCAGCCTGCCCTGAGAGCTGCTCTAACTGCTTATTTCCAATCTAAGCTCAAATTTCAGGGCCGCCCTGGAAATACTGGTAAAGCCAGCACTGCTAATATAGACAAATGATGGCAAAACTAAAGGGTAGTGTTGCAATGAAATAAATTATTTGCATAGGTGGGACTTCTTCTTTAATTTTACTATTTTAAGGTTACAATTGTTTTCTTGCCTTTATGTATAATTAAATATAGATGTTCTTGGAGCTTAATGTCAGTTTAAATTTCAGCCCTTGGAAAGTAATTTGTTTGCATGTTCAATGAACAAACCATTTCTTATCGGTTTCAAAGACCCAGGGGCTCATGCATCATGAATCACGGTTGCCTTTATCAAAGCTAAAAAAGGTCAAGCAAAGTAGGCCTGCAACTCCACCCTTTAAAGAAGAAAAAAGTCAAGCTTTTGGTTCTCTGTCTTAAGGGCACAAATGTCTCAGTTTCTTTAGGTCTGTGTATGATGATATGAAAGATTCATCTGTGCCCTCTCCACACACAAAAGCCAGGTAAATCGTGTTCATTGTGCCATGATGGACTGAACCATTGGAAGGACTTCGAGCAGCTCCCTCTGCGCTCTGGGCCTCAGTTTCTTCATCTGTATACAGATATCTCTGAAGTTCTTTGGGCTCTGACTGTAGAAGGTAACTAGACATAGAAGTGCTATCCCCGGAGGTGATTTTAAATGATATTGTCTTAGAAAGCAGTTCATGAGGTTTGAAGATTTTTAGGTTAAGCAATCAGCAGGGAAATTAGACCCACAGGTTCTTAGCCATGCTTCCCCCTCTGACTTTCCTCCTTTTGTCCTCTCCACATACAGAAAGATGTCAGCTGTTCCAGCCCCTTTCTCAATGGCTCCAAGATTATTCCCACCTCTTTAGACACCCCTCTACTTCCAGAAATCTATTCTCCCGTGCATTCTCCAGTCTCTTAGGGTCCGTCTAGTAAATCTACACATATACTACGGTCAAAAAAGGATATTGCTCATTGACAATACATGAGAAAGGTATTTTGTTAAATGAAAATAAGAACAGGTTGTTAACTAGCAGATCTAGTATGATCCTATGGTCCCCCATCCCCACAAGTAAACCAATCAGCCCACTCTTTCTGATATGACCTAAGTCTAGACTAGGGTCGCTCTCACTTCCCTCTCAAACTTAACAAAGGATAATTTTTACAAGTTACCCTATAAGTACTTACTGAGTTCTCCGTTTTACCTTTTTTGCTCTAATCCGAGGTATGAACATTTACAGAAACTCTCTTTTTCAAAATGTGTTGAAACTATAGTTTGATTTGAATTCCTTAAAAGGTTAGGATGATAGAATTCAGAGCAGGAAAAGACTTTTGAGTCTAAAGTTTCCATATTAGGAAGACCAGGTAAGATTAACAGAGTGTGGAAACTTCGAGAAGAGTGGCAGCAGTAGATCTGGAAGTAAGATGACACACTCAAGCCAATGATAAGTGCTTTGTGATATTTTTTTCATTTACTTCTAACAGCAGTACCTTAAGATAATGTATTATTATTTCCATTTTACAGATGAGGCACAGAGAGATTAAGCTGTTTACCCAAGGTCAAAGTTAGCAAATGGTATAGCTGGGTAGAGATTTGAACCCAGTCACTTGTTTCTGGAGCCTATGAACTTTATCTATGCTTTAGGGTAGTATGATGTTAAAAAAGCGAAAGCTTAGGGATCTTTGAATCTGGGTTCTAGTCTCAACCTTACTATTGATCCTCCAACTCTCTGAGGCAATGAAAACTCCATACTAGATAATATCGAAGGTTGCTGCTAACTCTGTTTTGTGGATCCTCAGTAGAATCAAGAAAATTTGCCAAAGTGATTAGATATGCAGATGGCAGAGAGATGATAGTGATGGTATAGCCTGACGTTGGAAGGTTGGCAACACATGCCTATAGGAATGTCCACGAGACCTTTGAGCTAGAACTCAGGAGGCAGGTCTGGGCTGGAGACACTGAAGCTTTCCTCACAGCAGTGATAGTCTATGAGATCTTGACATGAATGTAGAGAGAAAGAAAGGCAAAGACAGAGGACTGAGCCTCTGAAAAATCCCAGATAATGGTATGGAGAAGGAAGATCTGGCAACAAAGAAACAAAAACAGAGAAAATAGCACAATGTCAATCAAGCCTAGGGAATCAGGACTTTAAAATGGGAGCAGAAGTGAGGTGGTAAGAGGTAGTGAAAACTAGCTGAGAGACAAGTCACTCCTGCTTGTGAACCCTCGTAGCCTTTCCCCCTCTCTTAAGACATGTCTTTCCTCACATGGGCCCCCAGGGTAAGGGTTGAAGCTCTACTCTTCCCTGGATGCCCTGGATGTAGTAGGCACTCAGTGCTCTTCCACTGGACTAGATCACACCGCAGTGACTCGTTTGAATCACCACAGTCCTAGGGGCTGTCTCTTCACAAGCAAAGGCAACAGGATGCCTGAAAAGCATAGGGACGGGGCAAAAGCAGCTAAAACCTAAGCTCGATATTTATGAAAACAACATGCCATGTTGGCCCTTTCAACCAAACCTGCATAGGCCTGGATATCACCATTAGCTGTGTCATCTATGAATAAGAACAGAAAGGATAGTGACAGAAAGCCTGGAAAGATACAGCATGTGAGTGGAGATCAGCACAGCTACAATGGGGTAGAGCTTTTCCGGAGAGAAAGTTGGTAGGGAGATGGGGTGGGGAAGTGGCAGGGTGTGGGAGAACAGGTCTGAGAAAAGATGAGAACAACAAAATAAATAAATAAAAAGGCAATTTCACTATCATTTCAATTTGGGAAACAACTGTATTCCTTTCTTGATTTTTCAAACACACTTGAAAGATGTAAACACAAGAGGGAAAAAAAACGAGATCTTGTCAATGTCTGGAATCCACTCCTCACATACACAGCTGTCATTTGGTGCTTCCGCTTCCTGGGAGTGAGGCTTGTATGTGCCCAGAATGGTCATGGTCTCACTGAAGAGGGATGACATCAGGACAGCAGGAAGTAAGGCAGGTTAGGAGGTGGGCTCCATAAACAGGAGGGCAAGAGGTCAAGGATCTAGAAGGTCAAAGCAGGTGTCAAGAACATGTAAAGACTCCAAGATGTTCCAAAGAAAAAGGTGTGTGAGATGCCAACCAAGTGGCAGAATCCAGTCTGCAACAAGGAATTCGGGCAATTAATCATGCCTTCAGGGTCAGATGAGTTGTAAAGGTCTGAGCACACAAGCAATCTGGAACAAAGGTGTGTGAGGGGAGTTCTTGGCACCAGTCATCAGAGTTTAAATAGGAAGCCTATTCCCAAGGCCTGCTCCATTTATGATTTCTCTGGAATTCCAAATGGAGTTGGAATATGGCTGGCCTTGGGCCTGAGGACACCGCAGAGACAGAACAGTTGGAGCTGGAGAGTGAGGGCTCCACACGGTTTATCAGGATTTAGCACTATTCACCTGAAAGGGGGCTTTACAGCACTTCAGCTCTGTTCTGAGCAACGAGACACTGTAGTAAAGGTCACATATGGTCTCAGTTTCCCTTTCTGTAGAATTGGTAATGGGATGGGAATTCGATGAGAATATCATTGAGAGAGTCTGACTCCAAGTTTGACCTATTCAATCCAAAGACCTAAGCATAACCCTGTTAATGTTAGTTCTGATATTCCAAGTCTCCTAAGTGAGATACATTGTATAATACTTCATCATGGGACTGAAAACACACACACACAGAGCTTCTATTAGCTTATTTGCACACCTTTTTCTATTTTTTAGGTTAAACATCTTTTGAGTAGTCGCTATTCTCATTTGCTTAGCCTATAACTTAATCAACTGCAATAGTGTTAAATACAGGTAGCTGATTGTATTCCTAATGATACGCTGTTAGTTGCAGTTTCCCAACAGGGGTGGCGGTGTGGTAGTGCAGACTCCAGCAGGGTGCATTGCAAATCAACTCACATCTTACAAAACTGATTGTGTTGCATGTTCTTATGCATCCACACCACCCAGCCCAGCCCTAGCGCAAAGTAAGCACACCATTTTGATAATGCTGAGTGAGAGAATGAATCCATGAATATATAAATGAATGAAAGATCAAACCTAAGATGGAGGTGGCTTCCCTGGCGGTCCAGTGGTTAAGACTCCGAGCCTCCACTGCAAGGGGCGCGGGTTCCATCCCTGGTCAGGGAACTGAGGTCCCACGTGCCGCACAGTGCAGCCAAAAAAGGAAAAAAAAAAAAAACCTAAAATGGAAGAGTGGTATCAGGTGATGGGTCAAAGTATCTTAGATAAATACAAGAGTCCTCCTTGCCCTTCTTAAAAATAAACCTCAAAGAGGCTTGTGAAAGGAACGAAGAGGGGCTATGTCCAGATTGGTAGGGGATAAAGAAGATGGAAAAGAGTCGAGTTTATAAGAATATGAGTAGGAGACGAGACTCCTGGGGGCATCCCAGGAAAGCAATTGCAGTTTGGACCAAAAGATGACAAACTTAACCCCACAGAATGAATACCTGAACTGGAAGGTATCACAGAGCTCATCTGACTTAATGCTCTCACTTTGGAAACACTGATGCCCAGAATGAAGGTGCTACTTGGCCAAGGTCAAGTAGCTAGACTCTGTGGGGAGCCAAGCAAAAGAATCTTAGACTGAGACACAAATAACAAATGATGATGAAGATGTGGAGAAAAGGGAACCCTCCTACACTGTTGGCGATAAAGTAAATTGGTGCAGCCACTATGGAAAACAATATGGAGGTTCCTTGAAAAACTAAAAATAGAGCTACCATATGATCCAGCAATTCCACTCCTGGGTATATATCCAAAAAAACAAAAACACTAATTTGAAAAGATGATACATGCACCCCCAATGTTCATAGCAGCATTATTTGCAATTTCCAAGGTATGGAAGCAACCCAAGTGTCCATCAACAGATGAATGGATAAAGAAGATGTGGTATATATACACAATGGAATACTACTCAGCCATAAAAAAGATGAAATGTTGCCATTTGCAGCAACATAGACTTGGAGGGCATTATGTTAAGTGAAATGAGTCAGACAGAGAAAGACAAATACTGTATGATCTCACTTATATGTGGAATCTAAAAAATACAACAAACTAGTGAATATAACAAAAAAGTAGGCTCACAGGTACAGAGAACAAACCAGTGGTTACCAGTGGGGCGAGGGAAGGGGGAGGGGCAGGATAGGGTAGGGCACTAAGAGGTACAAACTGTAATGTATAAAATAAAAAAGCTACAAGGATATATTGTACAGCACAGGGAATAGAGCCAATATTTTGCCATATAACCTTTAAAAATTGTGAATCACTATACTGTACACCTGTAACATATAATATTGTACAGTAACTATACTTCAATTTTTTTTTTACAAAAAAGACTCTTAGACCAAAGATAACCTGGGCTCCAGGAACCTGGACAAACTGAGGAGCATAGTGAAATCTGGCTTCAGAGCTAATCTCTATATCCATGTGTGGGCCTGAGTTCCTTCTTTGTAAATCACATGGCCCCCTCACAGATCCTAACATCTGCTAGATAACTGTTTCTGGTGTTTTCCAGACAGGCATCGCTATCATGACTACTTATTGGGCAGAGGAGTGAGACGAGAGTCAGCAGCTGGGTGGCAGCAAACACGCACATGGCTCTCTGCTTCTCCATTTATTCAACTGGGGCTCACCCTTTCACCCCCAGCTCTTGTCACCTTTAGCAACAGGGAGGGTGAGATGGTCAGGAACTCTGGCCTGGGCCTGGCCCTCCAAGCCTCCTCTTCTACAATAAATTCAGCCTAAACACCAGTTTGACCAACTTTCTAATTGGATCAACTCATTGTTTCCCTGAATCATTTCACTGAATCCCTCAGGCCAATTCTGGGAAAACAGTCAAAGCAGCGGAAGGGGCAAGCACAGCTGTTCGGGCATTTCTCTTGCTAGAACATGTCCTGTCCCCCTAGGGGAGAGTGAAGGCCCCCGCCCGGGGCGGGCCGGGGAAGTGGCAGCTGTGGCAGCCGGCAGATTAGGCACGGGGAGGGCTGGGCAGCCTCCCGCAGGGTGCTGTGATTGAGCTCCTGGTAATGGGCGCTTCTGCACCAGGCCAGACGCCAGCAGGGTTGGATCAGGACCTCACCGTGTTGGCTCTCACAGCCAGTGCCTGTCCTGTCCTCCAACCCACCAAGCTGGGTCTGTTCAACAATCCTTGGGTCGAGGCCAGAGCAGTTTTCTGACCTAGTTCCAACCTGAAGCAGCAGCCCTCAGGGAGTCACCTCCTGCTTGGAACTCTCATTGTACATGGAAGAGTCAGTCTATACCATCTTTTCCGGCTGTTTCCTTCTCACTTCCCTTGCCTCCCCAGCTAGAGTGATAACACCTGTGTGTCTTGTTTACCTTTCCTGATAGCCCCAGGGATACGATGGGGACCATCTGTGTACATGGGCTCCCCTATCATGGGCTGAATATTGGTTTGCTTTATCCAACTCACAGACACCTTCCCAAGGTCAAAGAAAGTTGTCTTTCTGCCTGTTGCTTTTTTTATGACGTTGACAAATCCCTATGGGTCTGTGGCCAGACCACGCAGTAGAAGTATAGAAATGCTTTCCCAAGGAGGGATGCAGAGCTGTGGGAAAAGAATGGAACAAGATTGCTGACAGCAAGAAGGGGACCCCTGCATTTTGATATCAACAGTTAATCTACTGTGGTACATCTCTTAGGAAATTAAACGAAATGCAGTAACTGCTATGACATTGAAGCTGTGTTGCAAAAACGATTTTATAGAGCAAATAACTATCGTATACTGGCTATTTTATGCCTTATTGAACAACCAGCAGTTTATGAAAACAACGTTTCATAAATATGGTCACAGGTTCCTGAGTGGAGACTGCCACGATTTGCAGCAAGGGAGAATCATTGGATTCCCCATTCTCCCCCGAGCTCTTTCCATGTTTGCCCTATTCTGGACCTTGGCTCACACGTAGCCCCACATCCAGGCACATCTTCTGGGACCCAGGAGACTATATACAAGGTACCGTGGAGGAGTTTGAGCTATAGCAAGACCAACATAAGCTCAAGCAAAGGAGATACTTGTGTGAAACTGAATACTGGATACTAGGTAGGGATGGAAGGAGCCTCAGACTGGGAGTCAGGACACCTAAATTTCAGCCTTGGCTTTGCTATTAACCAGTGACACAACAAGTCACTTTACCATCGGAAGTCACTTAAACTCAGGATGCTCATCTGGAAAATGTAGGTAATTGCACTTGCCCTTCCTGCCTCCCGGTGTTGTAAGACAAAATGTTACCTTTAAAAGCTTTATAGACTGTAAATCACTGATGCACGTATGGGATTATCACTATTATTATACTTTGAAGAGGCAGCTGCCAGAGGCAGTGAGTGAGTTCAACATTTAAGGAGAGGCTGTCTGACGTGTGCCAAGAAATCACTGAGGGGATTGCAGTGGCACTGGTGGAGTTGACACTAGATGCATCCAAGGTCCTTTTAAGCACTAATTCTGTGAGCTGGGAATGTACAGGCTTTTCATAATTTTCTTAGTGGTGACCACGTATTTGAGTTGAACTGTCATTCTCCAATCCTCTTTTTTTTAAAAATTTCTACTAGTTTTTTTCTGATTATAAAATCAATAATACTCTTTATAGAAAACTTGGATAATATAGAAAAGTATGAAAAAGGAAAAAACCACCAATAATCCTCTGTCTTAGAGAAGATGACTATTTACATCCAGTAATTTTTCTATGCATTTTATTCTTTTTCAAAATTGGGATGTTTTACAAAATGGGATACAATTAGTTTTGTATCTTGAGAGGATTTTTTAAAAAATATTTTTATACCATAAACAATTTCCTATAACCTTAAATCCTTGAATATTCCCTAAGGACGCGGTTTTTGATAAATAGCTGAGTAATAGTCTAGTCTACGATGATACCTTACATTAACTAACAGTTTTTAGATATTCAGAGACCTGTAGTTTTTTTTTTTTTCTAAGTAATGCTTCAGTAAAGATCCTTATACATAAACATTTGTATCTGATTATTTCTTTCGGTGAAATTTCTAGCAGCAAAGCTGTAGAGTCAAAGCATACACACATCTTTCATTCTCCTGATCACACTGCCAACATGTTCTCCAGAAAGGCTGTGAGTAATTTATGGCTCTTACCAGCACTATATCAAAACATCCATTCCACTGCATCCTCTCCAATCCTGGGAATTTTGATTTTCAACATTTCTCAGCCAATTTTATACGTAAAAATAATTTCCATTCTTAGTTTTAATTTACAGTTCATTGATTACTAGAGAAGTTGATTTTTTGCCTTTTGTTTATTAGCTATTTGTCCATAATCTGTTGTGAATTGTCTTTTGTATTAGCCCCTTTCAGAATCTACAATTCACACCGCTCTGCAGACATAATAAGTTCTGAGTCATCAATACGAAAGGAGAACAGTGGTGTTTTGAATGAGCCCAACCCCATCAGAAACTCCTAGAGCTACTCTCCCAGCAAACCACGTACAATAGCAGGAGTGGCGGGGGACTGGGGCTGGGGTGGGGGGTGCGGGGAGGCAGTATACTGAAATCCGTCAGTGATTTGTGTTTCCCTGCATTTACTTCTCCTGCTCTGCTTCTTGTATAAGAGCTAATGAGCACAAAAACTTACAAAAGACTAAGAAAAAAGAGAAGAAGAAAGGGTATGGTTAATCCCTTAACTAGGATTGAGGAATGGATGGAGTTTGCCTTCAGAAAGGGAAAAGAAATACAAGACTGATTTTTGTTGTTGTTGTTTTTTAAGCAGTGCAGTTCCCAGTACGACCACTTGATGGCAATCCTCCATTGGTTAGGCAAAAAGCTAAGCGTTCCCAAGGCTAGGGAAACTGAGGAAGCAGCTGCTATGAGAATCAGGCACATCAAGTCAGCTGACAGTTAAATACAGGTAACCTTTAAACGCCTCTGGGAACATGGATCACTGGTGTGCAAGGAGATGAAAAGCAAGGATTACGCCTTTATAGACAATGTGGCTTTGTGGACATTGGCTGGAGGGTCAGAGAAGAGGGAATGCATTTCTTCCTACTTTGTTTGTTCCTTCTTTTCCTCTGCTCTATTTGAGGTATCATTTGATTTATTTCTTTGTGTCTGAAAAGGAAAAATTACCTACTTTGTGCTTGTAGTTGTCAGTAAGGACCATGTGCTTCTCAGGTGCTGTAGCGGGGTGGATGCTGCTGCATTGTAGGGACTCGGAATTGCCACAGCCTAACCGGCTGTACCAGCGAGGCTGCTCAGGAAAACAGGGGCAAAGTTCCTGGGCTGTTGGGGAAAGCTGGGGCAACGTTCCTGGGAGCAGAGAATGGAAAGCAAACTTACAAGGTCCTTTAAGAACTGTTCTAACCCCAGAGGCAGCATGGTATAGGAGAACCAGCGTAGGTTTGGAGGCAATCATCCTTGGGATTGTGTCAGCTTGGAAGCTTACAGATGTGTGACCTTGAGCAAGCGACCAAATCTCTCTGAGCCTCCGTGTCTTCCTCTATAAAATGGATGATAAAAGTACCTACCTCACAACATACAAGGCAAACTACTACTGTGATGACGATGATGACGATGATGATGACGACGTGGTGTTGCTGTTGCAAATAAGCTAATAGAAGTTCTGTGTGTGTGTTTGTTTTCAGTCCCATGATGAAGTGTTATACAATGTATCTCACTTAGGAGACTTGGAATATCAGAACTAATATTAACAGGGTTATGCTTAGGTCTTTGGATTGAATAAGTCAAACTTGGAGTCAGACTCTCTCAATGATGTTCTCATCGAATTCCCATCCCATTACCAATTCTACAGAAAGGGAAACTGAGACCATATGTGACATTTACTACGGTGTCTCGTATGAACATGAACATCTGTTTTTCCGTGGCACTAAATAATTTTTCGGATTTTATGAAGCCCAGGGTCAATATTTAAAATCACACACATTTCTCATGTTCCTCACCACTTAAAAGATTTAAGGGTACGAGGTGAGCCCTTAGAGGCATGTCTATGCACAATGGTAATATTTCAGATAGATGCCACCAGCTATCCCACAATGCCTGTTTGAGTGTGTAGATGCAGCAGTCAGCATTCTCAGCAAGGCCAAGTACGAAGTAGGTGTGTCAATTCAAGATTTACAAAAGCACAAAGAGAATAACGGGGAAGATGGTGATGTGAGTAGCACCCCAGTTGGCCTCTGCAAGACCCAAACACGCCCAAATAAATATCAACGCACAATGCCTCCTAAAAAGCCCAACCAAAATAATCAAGAGGTGGTGATTGGCTGGACTCAGGGGCCAAAACCCAAGTGCTATTTGACAAGGATGAAGGTAAAGCTGCAAGCTAAGGCTTAGACAGGTAGAAGCTGGGGAGACCTGGTTTCACAGCATCCCTACAATAGGACCTCGGGGTGATCATTGACAGGAAACTCAGCATCAGCAAACAGAGGGACGCATGAAGCAGTGTGACAAGGAGGCCAGGCTCTGCAGCAGCATAAGTCGAGGGTCTACTTTGTATCCAACACTCCCTGTGGGAGAAAATGGCAAGCTGAAGCATGACTGAATGAAAGGGAAGGGAATGGCAGGGAGGAAAGAGAAGGTGTCACATTGAGGAGTGGCTGAAGAACTAGCGCAATTCCCTAGCAACCTTCAGGATGATGATGGTGACTGGTAATCATAATAACCATCATTTATGGACCACTCATATACCAGGCATAGTGCTAAATGCTTACATCATCTCACTCTTCAGCTCCAACAGAGGATGAGGGAAGTGGGACCAACCAAGAGATTTTAACCTACTTGCTCAAGCCACTGAGTCAGGAAATGGAAGAGCCAGAATTCAAACCCAGATCATCTGACACCAAAGCCTGTGTCCTATCTACTCTACTTACGACACCATTATTTTTCATAAGAATCATCAGGACTACCATATTCGATGTATTCTATGTATTCGCAGTAATAATTTTTCTAGCATTTTGCATGTCTAATTTCATAGAACCCTCCCAACAACCCTATGAAGTATGTAATATGGATAGATGAGACAACTGAGGCTCAGATAGGTCAAGTCACTTGCTCAAGTTCACACAGCTAAGAAGCTGCAGGGTCTGATTCCAGAGTTGAGCTTTCCTCTCAAATTGCTCAAGAGGAAGCTTGGGGGTCATGAGGGAAAAGATCCATCCATCCTCATAGTGTCCCAGGGCACTTGATGTCTTCACTCCTCTCTGGTCTTAATAGCTTGAGCCAACCGGGCTCCAGTGTGTGCTAAGCAGATGCTTTCAGCATCAGCTGGTTGTCTGGCCTCCCGGGCTACAGTGCTGTGGTTCAGCTTTCCTGTGTGACTCCACCAGCCCTGTCAATCAAATAACCTATCAGTCCAACAGTCAGTTGGCTGGATTGTTTTTTCACTCTACTGACCTGTTTGCACAGAATACACTGACAGGCTGCTTCAGGGCTATGTCAATACAGGCCTCCTCCCACCAAGAGCTCTCTCTGTAAGCCCCAAACCTCAAAAGCCCCAAAGTCAAAGATGTGCTACTACCATGTGCCCACCACACTTTCAGATCAAAGACAGGGATGAACGGAAAGCATGCAACAAATAAAAACTTACAGTTTAAAATGACTTAAAATTTGCCATAAAACTGCTTTGGCCCTACTATTCTGAGTGTACTTTGGAAGCAATTTTTTTAAGTCCATGTGAAATTCTGTCATCTGTGAGGCAGAATCAGATGCTGTGACAGACTAATGAAGTCAAAGACAAAATCATTAGTGCCTCGTGGCCTTATAAGACATGATGGGAAGAGAACTGCCTCATCCAGATACTCTGTACCCTCATCCACACGTTTATATCCACTCAGACACAGCTCAGGTGAGAGCAGATTTAGTATCTCTCTCTGTAGTGTCTCAAACCTTCACAGACTTGGACGGGGGGGAAATTCTGAGAGTTCTGGCTTAAAGGATTGCCTCTTTTTAGAACCCCCTAGGAAGTAACCGAGAACAAGGAGTAAACACGTTATCACCTTCTGCTTAGACCGGTGATTTTCCAATCTGGTTGCACAGTAGAATATCTGGAGAGTTTGTCAAACACTGATGCCTGAGCCTGGCCCGTGAGCTTCTGATGGAATTGGTCTGGGTAGGGCCTGAGCATCAGGTTTTTCTTCCTACTAATCTTGTGTCAGTTTTGATTTTTTCTTCCCTAGAGTCTTACATTAATTTCCAATTTTTTTTTTTCGGCACGCGGGCCTCTCACTGTTGTGGCCTCTCCCCTTGCAGAGCACAGGCTCCGGACGCGCAGGCCCAGTGGCCATGGCTCACGGGCCCAGCCACTCCGCGGCATGTGGGATCTTCCCGGACCAGGGCACGAACCCGTGTTCCCTGCATCGGCAGGCGGACTCTCAACCACTGCGCCACCAGGGAAGCCCTAATTTCCAATTTTTGATAAAAGGCTTCGAATGTACAGTAAATGTTGAGAATGATGGACACAGACCGGGAAGAATTTGAAAGCAGCTCTTTGTCTCTTGTGGCTCATCATGAGCTGCCCTTCCTGCTCCAGCGTTGGCCACAGTGCAAAAAGAAGAGGCTTTTCCTGGAGCAAATGCATCTAAGCTAAAAACACTGCCTCCGATGACCCAGGATTCTGCACGTATGTGGCTTTTAGGAACAGGAATACCGTTAAATGCAAACTTGGAGAACTCACTAGAAGTTCAGAGAACCAACACCAAACCATTTAGTTAAGAGGCAAAAAGTATTCTGACCTGAAGCTCTGCCTTCGTCATAATCCCCCCACCTCCACCCTGGAAGATGCCTCTCCCCTGTGATGTTTCGTGAAGGATGATAGAATTCAGCCATGGCCTCCTAGTATAACCAGGATCTAGTCAACAACCTCCATCCTGTTTTCTTAAGTCCACAGTCACAGGCACCCAGAAAGAAACACACCGTAGGATTGTACTGGTATGTCCCTGGCAGACATACCACAGAGAAGGGCTATTCAGCACTGGGGCTTACAGAGTCCCAGGAAGTATCACTCTCAGCAAGAAACAAAGAGCTCACTTGGGTTTCCCATTTTCTCTCTCTGGAGTTGCTGGGTGTTTTTTAATTTGCTGAGGAAACAAGAGTCAAGCTTTGTTACCGTGGGCATCTGAGTCCTCAGTCATTCAAGAAACATTTATTGTCCACTTTGGGCCAGACCCTGTGCTATGCACCGGGAAATGGAGAGGACGTGGTCCCTGTTCTTGAGGAGCTCAAAGCAAGGGAGACAGACGTGTAAACAGAGACATACATCCGGTGTGATAAGGGCGAAGGTGGGGAGGGGATGTGCAGCTCAGTCTTGGAAACCAGGGAACGTTTCCTGGAAGAGGTGATGCCTAAACTACGCAGACCCCTTCCTCCCACTATGGCCACTGGAGGGTAAAAGCTGTGCCAAAAGAGGGCTTAGGTCAGTACTAAGACTTCCCACGCGAACCTCCTCTGAAACTGAGAAAGTTCATTGATTCTCTACTTACAAGGCAGATGAAATAGGCAGCAATCCCGCCGGTAGGGAAATGTGACTAGAAAGAAACAGGGCGGTTTACCTGGGGGAGGGGAGCGGCAAGTAGGCCTGTTCCTCTTTCTCCTCCATCCCTTTCCCTATTGGCAGCAATTCAAACACTCCCCCTGCGCCTTCCGGAGAGTAATCTGCTGCTCTTGCCTGCTTCTGGGAGAGGCATTGCAGCCTGTGGTCGGTGCAAAGAGGACTGGAAAAAAGAAGCCTAAGTTCTATCCCGGCTCTTCCTCCGTAAGCCATATGACCACGAACAAGTCCTTTCCTCTCTCTGGGCCTCCATTTTTCCCTTGGTACAAGGAGGGGTCGGGCTCTGCGCTCTCCAAGGCCCCTTCCAATTCTGATGCTTTCCGATTCTCTGCTTGTCCAAGGTCAGACAGACATGGGGCAAAAAGAACAACCCAGCCAGTCAGCACGGTGGCCTCTGTCATCTCTTTGTGGATGCTGGGGCCACCAGAGGATGCTGTTCCTCGAGGCTCACACCCTTCAGAATGCAGGCTGACATTCTGCTTCCCACCAGGGTAAGGAAACAGCGGGCTTGCAAGATTTGGAAATTAAAGCCACGTGAAAGGCTCACCATTAGTAACAAAAGCCCTACATTATTTTCCTCTGGTTGAAAAAAAAATAGGAAAAAAGGTTGAGATTTTTCAAAATAAAAAAAAATGATGAGCTATATTCTTTGGAAAGTATTTTTATTAACAAACCTTTATATTAAGAAATGATGAAATTCTTTCTTAAAACCTTGTCTATGTGTTCAACTACAACAAAAAAAAGGGTTGACATTTTTCAAAATAAAGCTACTGCTTCTCTGCCATAGCATATGGGCCAGTAAGCATGCCTGTAAATCAGACATCAAATATTTCCTTTCTTCCCCAACATCGCTCTCTCTGTGGGAACAGGGAGTCTTGTATCAATAATAGCATTAAAAGGGAACTACCCTGCACCACAGCTAAGCTGCAGTTCCCACCTGCCAATCAGAGAAAAGCGATTCCAAATCCTACAGCTATTACTGTCTGCTTCTTCTCTTTTGAAGGACCCTTTTATTCCTTTCTTTCTTTTCATCTTCTTCGGCTTTTCATGCCAACCCTGAACACTTTGGTGATACTCAGGAGTGCGTTAGGAGTCTGCCTCTTGTTAAGCTTCGCTCAGAAGAGAACTGCAGGTAATGGGACCAAAATAAATCTCAGATTTAACTTCTCTCTCCCACAAAGCTGCCGTCCTTGGCTGTCGTCACTGTTGCCACCATTTAGGGGAAGGCGGCTACATACCAAACTTTGGCACCCCAGGAGCAGCCATCCAAACTACACACACTTGCTCATCTGCAAATGCTGACCAGGGTGGGGCTGAGTCCTAAGGGCTCACAGTTGGGAAGAACCTTTCTATAGCCAGGTGCTCTTTACTGAGATCGTTCCCTGCAAAACCACCAACCGTGGGAGGTCTCTCGTCTCTCAGCTAAGTTTCCCCAAATGCGTGCGTGCCTTTCCTCACACACGTCTCCCTGCTTGGAATAGCTTTCCCACCTGACCCAGCTCAAATATCACCTCCTCCGAGCAGCCTTTGCTGACTCTATCCCCTCCCAGGAAGAAGTAATCCTTCCTTCCTTTGGATTCTCCTGGCACTTCTTGTTCTCGCTGCTATCATAGTACGTATCCCATGATGCAACGGCCAGCTGGTGACCTGCCTGTCGCCCCTGAGAGACTGTGAGCTTCTTGAGGACAAGGGCTGCAGCTGATATTGGAACACTTAACCCTGAGCTCAGCCCAGAGAAAGTTTCAGAACTTGAACCGAATTTGGGGGGTGGGGGGTTGGTAAACGCAGCCTTCAGCAGTGATGTCATAAAATGGTCCTCTACAGCAATAAAATTTGATGAGCCTCAAAATGAAATGTGGCACCACAGACACACTTGATTTTAGGGCTTGGGAAGGTACATCTTCTAGCCACATGAGCCTGGGGCAAAAATAACTATTTCCTTAACTAAACTCACCAGATGTTTTGCAATCAAGCTCACGCACTGTTTAGTTCAGGTAGACCAACATGATGTATCTGTGCGAGGCAGACAGCTGCTGGACAGCGCTGAACTGCGGGCTGCATGCCTATGGGGAATGGCGTAGCGCGGGGGCACGGAAAGAGCAAAGGCAGCCTGGTACATTTATTTTGAATTGGGCGATTCACTTGTATAAAAGCAAATTGGAACCCTTGGCAGAGCCGTTCAGCAGTATCAAAGATCTATAGTCACTGCAGCCTAGTGGGAGGAGTGCCACTAGTTACAGTTGCTTGGCTGTAAATAAAGTATCCCCTGGAATGAAGCATTTTAATTTGAAGTGATTCTATCAGGAGCAGCTGACAAACCTTTCAAGGAAACTGGCAGTGTGAAGAGGAACCTCTATACCAATAGGAAAAGGGCTTTGAAAAGAGCTAATGAAGTTTCAACACTCAGCCCTGAACATGAGCTAGGCCCATTCGGATACCAGTCAGTGGATTTCAGAAACAGAGCCAATTAACCAGGGTGGGGGGCTTTGGAGGTCACACTTCCCAGCTCCCTTCTTGAACTTTCCTGTGAAACACCAGGAGACAACAGCCTCCTCCCAGCCAACCTCCCACCACAATCTGGGCGGACCAGGCTTTATCTCCAGACTGGACAAGGTCCGATCTGCGCATGTGCGCTTGTAACACCCTCCTCCGATTCCAGTGCCTGAACGGGCCCGTGAACCCGGTAGGTGCTCAATAGATGTGGACGGACTGGAATATCTGGAGGAGGTGTTTCGTTTTGCTTTTTAGTAAGGAAAGATACCGATCACCAAAAAGAACCAGGGAAAGCCTGCACGCCACCTTGCCCGGTTGGTATCAAACCAACAGGAAACGGGGTAAGGAGTGAACAAGTAAACCAAAAGCCACAACCATCTATTTTTAAAACTACAACAGTATGTGGGCTGTACAGTAGTGCTGCTAGCTTTGTTTTTATCTACAGACATCTGTTTGGGGTTTCTTTGGCTCCGGTACTTGATTTCTGCAGTGTGATGGGCCAAGGGTCTGGGAATGGGGTAGAATAACTTGGATGTATCTGTGTAGCTGCCCAAACAGACAATGCTGTGTAGCTGCATTGTCTGCAGCAGGAAGAGAAGCTCTCAAAATGCTGGGATTTAACAAGTACCCAGGAAAATTCCCCTGATCCCAAACTCCCACCCCCTACCACCCCAATCTGCAGCTGGTACCTAAAATTACACCACTCACACAGCAAGGCTTTGGCTTACGTATTCACCCATGGGCTTGAACGCGTAATGCATATCTCTTGAATTTTGATTCAGTGAAAGCTGAGAGTATATAATAGGCCACAAACACCAAATCACAGGTCCACGGGTCCTTGCAGAGCAAGCCAGATGGAGACTTTACAGGCCAAGGATTTGTTTTGGAAACGCTCTACATGGTTTCTTAATCCACAGTCTAGTCACCCACAGCTCAGCCCAACCTCTGGGTACACAAAGAAAGATCTGGGGAGAGGACAGCTGCCGTTCTGGATCCAGCCCACCCCCAAAGAACCCTTAGGAGCAGTGTGCCCCACGAGGGGAGTTGTTTCCTGTGGCAACAGCTGCTTCTATCCCCCCTCCCCCATCCTCCACTTTTCAATGAGGTCATCTACTCTTCAGCTGCACAATCAAAAAAAGTAAAGAGTAGGTCTCCTGAGTTATGATTGTTATTAAAACTAAACTCCATCAGCACATTCTCAGGACTGCACCTGGGAGGCCAGATGCATGACGCTGCCCGTTCTCAGGGCTGCCCCTGGCTCCCAGGGACCTGAGTGCAAAGCCCGGACAGGGGTCATCACACATTTCAAATGCAAAGTTTTCAGTACGTGGCCTGACCGAACAGGAGAGAAAGGGGGGACAAGCCCCCCGCCAGCTACTCTCCTCTGGAAACCCCTCCTCTCCAAGGAGTACTCCCTCCTTCTTGTGCACCTGGAAAAGGAAGGTCAAGAAACCTTGGTGCCCTGGGATCCCACCTAGGAATACCATTATTTTCCATGCTGTCTCTTCCGGGATTCTCCCAAGGGCCAACTTTGGTTCCTGAGCCATTTCTCACTGATTAATCAATCAGCAAGAAGGAAACAGCCCTGCAAAACTCGCAGGCCTCCTGCAACATGTCTCCAGAGTAATTCCTGGGTCTGTACTCTGGTGGAAGCATGCCCCACCCCAGTCCCAATCTCACAGCAACTCTCTGGCCCCTCTGTTTTACAAAGGAAGAAATGGAGGTTCTATGGGGCTAGGTAACTTGCCCAGATCACACAGGGAAGAAATTCACAAGCTCAGATTGATACCCAAGTCTGTTTGAAGCTGGAGCCAATGTTCTTATACATGAAACCGGATGGAGTCTCTGGCATGCATTTTCTAGTACTTCCCTCTGCTAACCCCCAAGAGGCAGAGCTGTTAAAGAACAGACACCAGATTCAGCCACTTATTCCAATGGGAATCACACCGCCTGGCTTTGAAGGATCTTCTTGCAGAGATGCCCGTCGGAGATGAGATGGTACGCTCCGAGCTAGTGTCAGCACCACCTCCTCCTGGATCCCAGTTCCCCACAAAACAAATCTTTCCACCAGAGTCAAGTCAGAAACCGGAAGAGCTCAAGTTGGTTCCACACTGTGCTTTCATTGATGTGGTCACCTGGGGGAATAAAGTGAAAGCAGTGTACCTTGGACCAGGGTAGAGACACTGAGGGGAAGCGGAGGGGTGGGGGAGAGGTCTGTGCCTATGACATTACGCCTTAAATGGATATTTGTCTTCTCTTGTCAGTACTGATGTGAAAAGAGGGAAAAGAGGCAAGAGAGTAAATAACAGGAAGGATGAAATCTACTCTGGTCTTGTCACCTTCTGGGACAAAGGGCGGGGTTTCCAGAGCTCTGGCTGAGGGGCAGACCCAGGAAGCAAAGATGGCCTCTGTATGCTCTGGGAAGACAGCTTTCCTCTGCAGGAATAAAGCAGCTGTGGGGAAAGCTCTGGCTGGCTGGGCACAGAAGGGTGACCTCTCTTGGATGACACCCTGTTTCTGTGGCTTCGGCTTCTGACCACTGCCTGGCCTCTTCACAGGGCTGGAAAGCTGCAACTTTCGGAAATGCCCACTAAGCTTTCTCGAAAGAAATTCCTTGTCAGAAGCCAAGGAGTGTAATACAGCCTACTCCAAGGAGAAGCTTGTTGGGGGGAAAGAGTACTATGGTTTTATTTATATACAAATAAAGAGAATGTAGGCCAAGAGGGCAGTATGTACAGTTCTCTCCCAGGAAACTAGCGCTAGAAATCTGTTTTGTATTTAGGCAGCTGGACAGGACTAGGGTGAGGCAAGTGAGGCACTCACCTTGGGTGTAAAATTGAAGGGGGCGTCAAAACACTCAGTAATCAAGATGCTTTTTAGAGTAAATGTTTGTATCTTATGATAGTTTCAGATTTACAGAAAAATTGTGAAGACAGTACAGAAAGTTCCCATATACCCCATACCCAGTTTCCCCTATTATTAACATACTGGATTAGTAAAGTACCTTTGCCACAATCAATATTATTATGAACTAAAGTCTATACTTCATTGAAATTTCCTTAATTTTCACTTTTTTCGTTCCAGGATCCCACATTACATTTAGCTGTCCATCTTCTTAGGCTCCTCTAGGCAATGACAGTTTCTCCACCTTTCCTGGTATTTGATGACCTTGACAATTTTGAAAAGTACTGGCCAGGTACTCTATGGGATACCATTCTACTGGACTTTTCTTGATATTTTCTCATGCTTAGACCAGGGCTCTGGATTACTGACAGGAAGACCACAGAGATAAAGTGTCATTCTTATCACACCAACCATATCAAGGGTATGTACTATCCACATGATTTATGACTATGACTGTTGGCGTTGGCCTTGATCACCTGGCAGAGTATTTATACAAATTATTTGGAATTACCCTGCACAGGAGATTTGTTTCTTCTTACGCATTTATTTAATCATTAATTTATATCAGTATGGACTCTGATATTTATATTATACTTTGTGTTATACTCCAATACTACCGTTTTTTTTCTCAGTTGCTTTTTTTTTTCGGCCGCACCACACAGCTTGTGGGATCTTAGTTCCCCGGCCAGGGATTGAACCTGCGCCCTTGGCAGTGGAAGTATGGAGTCCTAACCACTGGACTGCCAGGGAATTCCCAATACTACCTTATTTATTTTATGTCTCAATTTTTTCCAGCTTTGGCCATTGGTAGTTCTTTCAGCTGACTCCTGTGCCATACCCCCATCAATGTTTTGCTTTTTGGATTTTTTTGTTTATTTGCTTTTTAGCACTTCTTTACTTTCTGGCACTACAGGATACTCCAGGCTCATCCTGTATATTTCTTGCCCCATTCCTAGCATCAGTCATTTCTCCAAGGAGCCTTGGTTACTTTTATTGGAGAATGCTATTAGCAACCAAGATATGAGCGCTACTTGGATAAATCATGTTTTAATGCAATATTCTAAAAAATCAAATCAATAAATTCTCGCCTGCAGTCTATCTGCCTGTTTTTGTAAATAAAGTTTAATTGGAACATGGGATGGCATTAGGGTGGGGCAAGAGAGGCAGGAGTGTGCAAGGGCAGAGCTGGAGACTGTCTTTATGTATAAGTTTCACATGTGGTTCACCCTGGATTTCTCTGCATTTATTTTGAGTAAAACGTATCATCAAAATATTATTTACTCTGATTACCGAGATTTTTAGCACCCCCTTAAGTTTTGTACCCGAGGTGACTGCCTCACTCACATCACCATAGTTTGGGCACTGCTATGGAGCAGTCAGCAGTCGGGCTTAGAGTCAGTGACCCAGCTGAACTTGTGACTGCTTCCTAGGAAAGGGTGCCGCTTAAGGTCCACTGGGCATCGGAATCTCCAACAGAGCTGTGTATTAAAACTACAGATTGCCAGACCTCAGCCCAGCCCTCCTAAATCACACTTTCTGGGAAAAGGTTCAAAAACCTGCCACTTTATTTGTTTGCAATATTTAGATAATTTTATTATTTTTAAAAAATTCTAAAGTGCTTTACAATTTTCAAAAGTTTCACACACATGATTTCATATAATCTCATAATAACCCTTTTTCCCCCATTCCTCTATTGCTCCTCCCTGCTTCCCTCTCCCCACTGGTAACCACTAGTTTGTTCTCTATATCTGTGAGTCTGTTTCTTTTTTGTTATATTCACTAGTTTGTTGTATTTTTTAGAGTCCACATATAAGTAATATCATATAGTATTTGTCTTTCTCTGTCTGACTTACTTCACTTAGCATAATGCCCTCCAAGTCCATTCATGTTGCTGCAAATGGCAGAATTTCGTTCTTTTTTATGGCTGAGTAGTATTCCATTGTATATATGTGCCACATCTTCTTTATCCATTCCTCTGTCGATGGACTCTTAGGTTGCTTCCATATCTTGGCTGTTATAAATAGTGCTGCAATCAACATGGAGGAACCTGCCATTTTAACATGAAGGAGTCTGTGACATCTATCCAGTGTGACCCCAGGTCTGATGTTTGGGAACCACTAAGTAAAGCCATCTAATATGAGTCTGTGGATGGGAAGGTGGCATGAAAAAAGTATACTCTAAAGTTACCATGCTCTCCTTTGTGTTTAATGATGACATTTGTTTTATAATTTCAAATAATATCAATGGAGGGGGGGAGTGTATGTGCAACTCCAATTGAGATCTGGGTCTTTAAAGTGGTTGCACAAGGTTGATCCTGAGCATGTGTGTCTGGAGGGCCCAGAAGTCCCACTTTGGATGTGTGTCCGGTCCCCTAGCATCTTCTCTTCCACTCTCACTTACTTACCAAGTTGGGAGCAGTGGCTATTCACTTTGGACTTAATCAGCCCACAGGTATTTGCTAACCGCTCTTGCTGACTCATTTGCCCCTTGAGCGCTCACTCCCCCTTCTCCCTCTTCCCTTTGGCCTCTCTCTTGGGCTCTGCATGCTCTCCATCTGGCTTGCCCTGTGGCTTCAGGCACGTCTCATTCTCTTTGCTCTGCGGGCACTCTTTTCTCGAGGTCGCTCACACTCCTGGGTGTTCTCTTGCCTGAGCTTCCTCTATCCCTCTCTTTCTGTCTCTCCCACAGCTCTCACGACCTTGATCTCACACATGATTATGAACTCGCTTTCTTTCTCACTCTCTCATGCTCTCTTTCTTCCTCCCCAGTCTCTCTCCATCTTGCTCTCCCATTCCCTTGTGTGTGTGTGTGTGTGTGTGTGTGTGTGTGTGTGTGTGTCTTTGAGAGCCAAAGAGTCATTTCCCTAAACAAACATAGTACTCCAGAGCAGAAGAACTAAGCCAGCTCCATGGGGAAAAAAGGAAAAAATTTTTTCACCCACAGTGAGGAAAATGCCATTGGGTCCAAGGCTCTCAAGAGTGATCTCAGGGAACTTCCCTGGTGGTGCAGTGGTTAAGAATCCGCCTGCCAATGCAGGGGACACGGGTTCGATCCCTGGTCTGGGAAGATCCCACATGCCGCGGAGCAACTAAGCCCGTGCGCCACAACTACTGAGCCTGCACTCTACAGCCCACGAGCCACAACTACTGAGCCCGCGAGCCACAACTACTGAGCCCGTGAGCCGCAACTACTGAGCCCGTGAGCCACAACTACTGAAGCCTGTGTGCCTACAGCCTGTGCTTCACAACAAGAGAAGACACCGCAATGAGAAGCCCACGCACCACAAGGAAGAGTAGTCCCCGCTCGCCTCTACTAGAGGAAGCCCACACAAAGCCATGAAGACCCAACGCAGCCAAAAATAAATAAATAAATTGATATATATAAAAAAAGAGTGATCTCAGAAAACTCTTCAAACCCTTGGGGCAAAAGGTGCCGTTTGGCTATACATGTGCAATCTAGCATCGTCTATTAAAGATAAAGCAGGCGGCCTCATTAGAAGCAATCCAGATTACCAAAGGGGAAAACCACTTCACAGGGAGGGCCCCCTGGGAAGCCCTAACAGCTGGGGCTATTTGAGACTAACTGTCTAACTCACCCTTAGGAACAGGAAGCTGAAGCTGAGGAAGGAGGTTGTTGTAACTCACCTCAAATGTGCTACCAGCAAAAGAAGTTCCCACAGTCGAAAGCCAGCATCTCTGAGATGCAGCCAGCAGAGAGGCGAGCCTTCTGGAGAGTTGCTGGAGGATTTCAGAAACAAGCTTCAAGGATGGAGTCACTTTGATTTCTGGCACCAAGACAGGCTGGAAGGCTCACTGAATTGCCTCCGGAAACTTCTCTCTGGGCCACTCTCTGCCAGGGAGCAGGGAAGCATGGTTGGTGGCACTTGGGCAGATGCTGGGTCGTGTATGGGTGTGATCAGACTGCAGAATCGGGTGGAGGGAGTCCCAGGTGGAGGCTGGCCCACTGGGCACTCTGTGTGTGTGTGTGTGTGTGTGTGTGTGTGTGTGTGTGTGTATCTCTGTGTCTTTCTGTCTCTGTCTCTGTGTCTTTCTCTGTCTGCCTCTCCCTCTTCCCTCTTCCCCTCCATAAGTGAAAAGTTAGCTGAAGGCCCAGCTGAAGGAAGGGGTGATTTAGGCAATGCTCTGGTGTTTTTATGATACTTCTAAAAGTCTTTCTGAGACAAACACATGTCACAGGCCAAAATAAGACTTGGGCTGTTCAGAAACTTTCCCCTTTGTTTGAAATATCTGCCTTTTAAGAGAGATTTAACCATTTTGTTTGGGGCTCATTTATAGGAATCCATCTAACTGTAGCAACATAAAAAATCATTCAGTTTCCAGAATGCAGTCTTTTTTCTATTAAGCTCTTTCCTCAAGGAACAGAAAGAACTAATTCAGTGGGAGCCACTGAATCTCCTGCCCTATGAATAGGAGGCAAAATTCATTCTTCCCAAAATGAACAAACATGAGAAAACAAAATACCCTTGAGCATGAAAACTTCAAATATTTCTATTTATTAAAATGCAGAGATGGGTCTTCAAGAACACTTTTCAAATTTCAGCTCATGGATGAGGTTAAAACTGAAACTGTTAGAAACTAGTCCTACAATTTCACTTAATGTATTTTCAACACAGGGAGATCAGCTCGGTACTTTGTGACCGCCTGGAGGGGTGGGATAGGGAGGGGGGAGGGAGGGAGATTCAAGAGGGAAGAGATATGGGAACATATGTATATGTATAACTGATTCACTTTGTTATAAAGCAGAAACTAACACACCATTGTAAAGCAATTATACCCCAATAAAGATGTAAAAAAAATATAAAAAAATAATGGCCACTTACTTAAAACTCTCTTAGTAAAATAGGAACCAGGAATAAACAGAAATGAATGAGAAGCTCTCCTTTGGGGTTACTCCTTTTCAATGTACCTCCTTGATATAACTTTTGTGAATAATCAGATTATTCCTACCCTCCCTTCCATATGACTCCTGAGAGCAGTGTTTCAGTAAGTTCAGTTCAAAGACCAATTACCTCAGAATCACTTGGAGTTACTTGCCCAAGAGTTGTTTCTGTGGTCTCACCATGGTTCTGATTCTACAAGAATGGGGCCCAGGAGTCTGAATTTTGAATGGGCACTCTGGGTGATTCCGATGCAGGCTAAAGTGTGAGGATCACTGAGTTAGAGCAAGACTCCAGACGAAGCACATTTAAATTACAGAGCTCCCTTATGTGTCTAGCTACTTTTAGAATTAATATGAGAAACCCCATTCACCACCCATCAAAGCAAAGTTGCCAAAATGTGTTAGTCTTCCCTACTCCCTTTCTGGTCTTATAAACTATGGCAAAGTTGCCCAAGGTAGGGAGATGGTTTCCTAGGAAGAGGCTGCTCTTATAAAAGATGCATAACTGTTCATCCACGGATGAATGGAATGAATGTATAAAGAAGATGTGGTATATATACACAAGGGAATACTATTCTGCCATAAAAAAGAAGGAAACTGTGCCATGTGCAGCAACATGGATGGACCCTGAGGGTATTATGCTAAGTGAAATAAGTCAGACAGGGAAAGACAAACACTGCATGATCTCGCTGACATGTGGGATCTTAAAGAAACAAGCTCATAGAAATAGAGATCAGAATTGTGCTTGCCAGAGGCAGCGTGTAGAGAGGAGCGGGGAGTGGGTAAAGGTGGTCAAAAGGTACAAACTTCCAGTTGTAAGATAAAGAAGTTCTAGGGGTGGGGGAAGGGACGAAATAGGTGAAAGGGATTAAGAGGTACAAACTACGAGTTATAAAATAAATAAGTCAGAGGGATGTCATGTATAGCAAAGGGATTACTGTCACTATTTTATAATAATTTTGTATGGTGTGTAATCTATAAAAATATCGAATCACTATGTTGTATACTTGGGACCAATATAATATTGTAAGTCAACTACATTTCAATAAATTTTTTTAAATATAAATAAGTTCTGGGATGTAATATACATCATGATGACTATAATTAACCATACTATATTGTATGTATGTTTGAAAGTTGCTAAGAGAGTAGATCTTAAAAGTTCTCATCCCAAGGGAAAAAAATTGTAACTATGCGAGGTGACGGATGTTAACTAGACCTACTGTGGTGATCATTTTGCTATATATACATATTTCAAATCATTGTGCTGCACGCCTTAAACTTATACAATGTTAAGATGTCCATTATATCTCGATCAAACTTTTTTAAGAGATTTTAAAAACTGATAGAGCAACCAAAAAGGCCTGACTAGAAGTCCTGAACCCCACACAATCTGCCTGAACATTAACTACACCAAGAAGCTTGCCAAGCTTGGCTCCAAAGGGCGAGAGAAGCCTTTTCAGGGAGGCCCACAGCCTCACCAGACAAACTGGCCACAATACCAGGCCTTCACAGACATTTGCCAAATCGGAGAGTATTTTCACCAATGAGCCTTCTTAAGTGTTTGTCCTTTTTCCCACTTCTTACTTGATTCCTGAGCTAACTGGAGCTTCTCTCTTTTGTCCTTTGCAGCTGACTCATCAGCCTTTTCCCTTCCTCACACAGCCTGGTGCAAGAAGCCTACGAACTGACCCGCTGCAAAGAAGTAGCCAATCAGGCTGCCCCTGAGTGCTGATGACCTGGGCCCCTCCAACCTGGGCGGTGGGAAGAAATCAGCAGCTGCAGAAACAAGCCGAGACTTCAAAGGGTTGCATTTTCCCTGAGGGTTATCTGGAACATGCCTCCCAAGACTAAAATTCCTCTCTTGGAATGTGGCAGGATGGAAAGGCAATGCAAAGACACTGACCTGCTCACCTCCTTCCCCAGGCTTTCCCATAATTTGTGGACAGGGGTGTTAAAAATCCATCCCTCCCCTCACTCCAAGTTTCAAGCCCGTTTTCTCTTTCAGCCACAAGACAAAGAAAATAACGTGAAGTAGGACAGACAAGCATACAAGAGACGGTATCTGTGTTGGCAGGAAGGAATGCGAGTGTATCTCTTCGGATTGTCCGCTCTGCTCTCTGATAAGTCAGTCCTAGGCTATCAGAGTCTCTTCTATTTAGGAATGCATTTCGGACTGACTTTTGGAAAACTATTACTATCTATAATTCAGCTTCCTGAACTCCTCAGATTTCTGGAATGGCTTACAATCCGAAAGAAATCGATTTCAAAGCAAATAATTTGGCTGGTGGAGGGAGGGAGTGCGGAGTGATTGCTTAGTGGGTACAGGGTTTCCTTTTGGGCTGATAACAATATTTTGAACTAGATAGTGATCACTTCACAACGTTGTGAGTGCACTAAATGCCGCTGAATAGTACGCTTTAACATGGTGAATTCTGTTATGTAAATTTCACCTCAATTTTAAAAAGCAAGTAATTCGGTGAGGAAGAAGCTTGTTCTGAGTCCTGAGCAGCAAAGAAACAGAATCAAGATGAAGCAAAATCCTGCAAAACAGCTAAGATCACAATGCTTGGTGAAAACAGCCAAGATTTATTGATTACTCTGAGCTGAGCCGTATGCTACATTATATGCCTTATTTTTACCGAATCTTCACACAATAATCCTACGAAGTAGGTTCCATTTATGATTCACTGAGGAAACTGAGGCTCAGAGGATTCAACGTTCTGCTCAAGGTCACATAGCTGAGTAAAGACTTGGCTCCAACTTATGGCACGCCCTTCGCAGCTGACATCTCCTGAGGGAACACGTGCCCCATTGGTTTGCAGCAGGAAGAGACTTCTCTGCCCACAAAGGTTCAGTTTCTTTACACGAAAAGCTTGATATGGCAGAGTTAGGAAGGCAGGGGCACTGGCGACCAGAAGAGCAGTAACGTGGGGTGGGGTGGGATAGGGTGAGGAAGGAAGGAGAATATGCACTTAGAGTGAAGACAAGTTTTAGAAAGGAGAATGCATCTGTGTGCGTGTCTGTGCGCGCGCGTGTGTGTGTGTGTGTGGAAAGAGACAGCAGGCGTGTGAGAGACAATGAGAACTATTTGATTCAATAGAGGGGAACCGGCTTGGTAAATGCCCACCTTCCCACTCTGCTCTCAACACATATAACTCACTCACTCTTAAAACCTGGGCATCCCTCACTTGCTAAGTGTATTTGTCTGAGGGAAAAGAGAATTTGAGGCCCAGGCCGAAGGCACTGGCTTTTTAACAAGATGTTCCATATGTAACCAATAAAAATAAAAGAATAATACTCTGATTACTAAAAAGACTTGTAATGACTCCATTTGGGGTGATATGATTTGTATTCAATTCAGCTTAACTAAAAAGAGAGCGCTGCTTCCTGGGATAAGATATGAGAAAGAAAAAAAAGATCACTTTCTATCTAAGACCCTTCCAACTTATTCAAGTAATAAAGAAAGAAACGACTTTTGCCTCTACTTTGGAGCCGAGAAGGCTGCAGAGTCCTGGCTAGTTGACCCTAGAAACTTTCAGAAAGATGCAGGAAAAGAAGGAAAATTACTTTTTACCTGTCTGAGCACAATTCCCTAGATTAAAGCGCTCCACAGGGTAACTACATCTGTTCTCCTTGGTGCGGCCCCCTCTGCAAACTCCCAGAGTGAAAAGAACTTGTGGCTCTCAGGGACTGAAAAGGGCCCTGGGAAATGAGTGCCCGGAAGTCAATAGGCCCGCTGCTGCTGTGAGAGGGGAGAGGCTGCCAATGGGATCCCACTGCGAGACAAACCCCAGGAGCGCCCTCCTGCAGGGGGCAAGCCAGCACCAGAGCATCCTGGGAAGCCAATCCCGGGAGTGGGCATGAAGTTCTTTGACCCTGAAAGTGTAGATCCCAAGCCCTCCCATTTCCCAGGCCAATCATCCTCTCACCAGCATCTCTACTTCCCCATGGGCAGAGGCAGATAATGAAGTGCCTGTTCTAGCTCATGCTGCTGCTTTAAAAAGGGAGTTTTTTGGGTAATTGGTCCATGTGAAGAAAGTTATTGCATCTTCTGAACCATTAGGTCCCAAATGGCAATACCAAAGCACAATGGCTACAGTCACTGCCTTTGGAGACAGTATATTCCTAGCTATTTCCTGCAGAATGACAGAGAAGACTGAAATGGCAGAGGGATGAGTGCACTGGCTTTATGAAAGGCAGGTCTGAATCCTCTGCAAAAACTCCATTAAAGATATCACTCCTTATATGACATATGAGTCCACATGATAATTCCACCTCACCTTAATTTCCCCATCTGTACAATGGGGCTCATTATACATACATCATGGGGATATTGGTGAGGACTCAATGGGATAATGAATGCAAAGTGCTTAGCCCAGTGACTGGCACATGGTGAGCTCTCAAGGAGTATTAACTACTATTGATATAAAATGATAATTTGTCATTACTCTTTAGTATTTTAAAGAAGCTTGTCTCTCCTGAAGAAGAGACAGAACTCCATTTATCAGATGAGTACTAAACAACCCATCACATTCCACTTATTGTCTTTGCTAGAATTCAAAGGCAAACTGAATGCTCCATGGACCCTTCTAATGCTCCTGGATTTTGAGCTCCTTGAGGACAGGGGCTATGTTTGACTCAGCTCTGCATTTTCAGTGGCAGTCCCAGGACCCAGTGCACAGGGCTTAATAAATGTTTGAAATGACTTCCATCCCAAGTCCTTGATGGAAACCACTTTCACCTCCTCTTCTCCCTTGCCTTTCTTCTACAAGGTTCCAGATCTCTTTCTAAGTTTCAATTACTTAATAGTTCTTATTGGGAGTCCCTTCGGGCCCTTTTTAGAAGTAAGTGGGGAATAAATAATACTGAATCTGAAATATTTCTCTATAATAACCCTACACATGTCATCTAAAAGGGTGTCCAAAGAGGAGTGACAATATTTCTGTGGATCCAGAGGGAAAGGACTGCGAGGTCAAGGAGAAGGGCTAGAGTGGCAGAGGCCAGAAAGAACCCAGAAATGGCCTGTGGGCATACTGGTCTATACTGACATGATGTTAGCTCCTAGCAGCTCTTGCCAGAAGACTGGCTTAAAATAGCATTTCCCCTTGGGCCTCTGTTGCTAACATAGTGCAGGAAATAAAACCCACTCGTATTCTGCCTAGTCTTAACCTTTTCGGACAAGGTAGGTGACAGGGAGTTGCCAGCAGCATAGCATCATGGTTAAGAACATAGAGTCCGAAGCCAAACGGACTGGGTTTGAGTCTTAGCTCTGTCACTTACGATCATGTAACCCTGAGCAAGTTTCTTAACCTCTCTGAGCTTCATTTTCCTCTTCTGTGAAATGAGGATTACAATAATAATATTGTCCTCATTAGGTTGCTGTGAAGATTAAATGAGAATTACATAAAGTCCCTGGGCCACTGCAAGAGCTCAATAAATGTGAGCTGCTATGATTACTTGACCTGCAGACATTAGCTCTAGGCTTGGATAACTGAAAGCTCAAAATAGTAGAAAGAATCCTGGGACTAGGACCCATGGGTTCAAGCCTTGAAGAGTGGGCTGTGGGGCTAATTCCTCATTTCTAACATGGTAAAGGCATAAGTTCTACCCATGTCCCATGATTAAAGTTTTAAGAACCGAATGAGCTAATGAATGTGAAAGTACTTGGTGCAATGCAAGCATTCTGTACAAATATAAGTGGTATTCACTGGGCATTCCCAGAGAGAGGGAAACATTACATTTAGCTCATAAATACTTGGGATATAAGCCTTCTGGGGCGTTCCTGTTACCATGCTGGGGCGCAGAGAAGCAGCACGCAGTTCAGACCCCACATGTCCTCTCTGTAAGAGCTGTGCTCTGCTCTCAAATCTCTCCAGGTACCCCCCTGTACAGAAGCTTTTAGATGGGCCTGCCATTGTTCAAGCTTCCTGCCACCAAGGCCTCAGTGTAGGAATCATCTTTCAGCTGTGACACATCTAATGTTCCTCACTGTGACCATGCTAGGGACATGACAGTGTGACTGAGGGCTTGAAGCTGACTGTCACAGTTAATGGCTCGGCCCACAAGGCTTGGAAGCTGCCTGTGTCACCCCTTGTCCAGTTGGCAGATGGAGTGGTATGGGGAGCTGTCATCCATCACCCAAGAGAGATCGATCTCTCCTGATAGAGATAAAACAATCAATGTGTTTGGATTTCAATCAGAGAGTATATGTTTTCTCGGAATAGGTCTTAATCAGTTTGTGCCCTGCCAGATAGCATGTTGGCGTGCAATGTCAGCAATGCAGGAACAAATGTCACTCGGAATACCAAAATAGATCTAATGGGAGAAACATACTTCAGCATATATCCGTGCTTCCCTCCTTCTAGACTCTGTGAGACAATTCTTACAGCATGGTTACCTGACTCATTAGACTGATATTATTTCAACATGAGGAAAGAATGGATTTTCCCAAAAAAGGAATAGCACAATTCTATTTCTGGGAGAATCTTTTGTATTCAAAGCTAAAAAGGACCCAAAGATCCACCAATCCAGTTTGCCTCTTTTCTAAAAGGAACTGAGGCCACAAGAGGGCAAGTGACGT
Organism: Orcinus orca; assembly: GCF_937001465.1. Taxonomy (NCBI): domain Eukaryota; kingdom Metazoa; phylum Chordata; class Mammalia; order Artiodactyla; family Delphinidae; genus Orcinus; species Orcinus orca. Next base: position 114,836,385 of record NC_064580.1, read on the forward strand.
GCCCGAGGTCACACAGCTGGTCAATGGCAGAGTTAGACTTTGAACCCAAGAAATACTAACCATTTGGGAATGGGACGTAATGCAGGAAACCAACCATGAAAGGCATTTAAACAATCACTGATATTCTTGGAGAAACAGTGAAAGAATAATGGTGTGTGTTCTCTGCTTCGTAATCTAGATGATGGCTAAAATCCCTTCAGCGTTAGCAGTCCAAGAGACTATGACATGACATTTGCATTACATCTCTCAGGGACCAAATCCCTGCTCTATGAATGGAGGATATGGGGGCACACACTGTCTACAAACTCTCAAGCAGCCAGTTGAAAAGTAGAAAATTCATCCAGCCTCCTGTTTCATGAGTCCTAAAGGGAACCATCCCTCCTGATCTGTCTGTTGGGTGCCCATGCAGAAATTCCCCACAGGCCAAGCTGAGTCTCCCCTGCCCACCAAATTAATGGACACCCACTTACAGGGGTGGGCTTTTCCTTCCTTCAAGAACCAAAGGTGACTGTATGCAGTACTTGGGATAAACCAGAATGGAAAAGAATATTTAAAAGATTGTATATATTGTATAACTGAGTCACTTTGCTGTACAGCAGAAATTAACACAACATTGTAAATCAACTATACTTCAATTAAAAATTAAATTAAGAAAAAAGAGAACCAAAAGTGAAATTTCAGGAAATGTCCTCCCTCTGACTATGATTTTTTTAAAAGGACTGCGGTTGTTGGTGTGGTTTTCATGGTGGTCCTCCCAAGTGCACTTCTTGTGGACATTTCCACCCAATCGTACTGCAGAAGGAACAAGCCAGAGAAGACCCACCATCTCCTAATTTTATTCTGTAACCTCTCACTTGCTCAGGCCTGGGAGAGTAAAGAGATTCTAGTCTGCTGTATTTCAGTTCCGGGTTTTCTCACTTCAAGAACTTCAGGTCAATATAGCAAATAAATTTTCGAGCCCTGCTGAGTACCAAGCACTGTGTATCAGAGCTGTGGCTGCATGAAGTGGGAGTGGGGTGCAGGGTGGTACACCTCCTCTGTCCTAAAGGAGGTTGCAGGCTAGGGAGAGAGAGATGCAAACTACTTGTTTTTTTAACATCTTTATTGGAGTATAATTGCTTTACAGTGGTGTGTTAGTTTCTGCTTTATAACAAAGTGAATCAGCTATACATATACATATATCCCCATATCCCCTCCCTCTTGCCTCCCCCTCCCACCCTCCCTATCCCACCCCTCTAGGTGGTCACAAAGCACCCAGCTGATGTCCCTGTGCTATGCGGCTGCTTCCCACTAGCTATCTGTTTTACATTTGGTAGTGTAGATATGTCCATGTCACTCTCTCACTTCGTCCCAGCTTACCCTTCCCCCTCCTCGTGTCCTCAAGTCCATTCTCTACGTCTGTGTCTTTATTCCTGTCCTACCCCTAGGGTCATCAGAACCATTTTTCTTTAGATTCCATATATATGTGTTAGCATACGGTATTTGTTTTTCTCTTTCTGACTTACTTCACTCTGCAGGACAGACTCTAGGTCCATCCACCTCACTACAAATAACTCAATTTCGTTTCTTTTTATGGCTGAGTAATATTCCATTGTATCTATGTGCCACATCTTCTTTATCCATTCATCTGTTGATGGACACTTAGGTTGCTTCCATGACCTGGTTATTGTAAATAGAGCTGCAATGAACATTTTGGTACATGACTGTTTTTGAATTATGGTTTTCTCAGGGTATATGCCCAGTGGTGGGATTGCTGGGTCATATGGTAGTTCTATTTGTAGTTTTTTAAGGAACCTCCATACTGTTCGCCATAGTGGCTGTATCAATTTACATTCCTACCAACAGTGCAAGAGGGTTCCCTTTTCTCCACACCCTCTCCAGCGCTTATTGTTTGGAGATTTTTTGACGATGGCCATTCTGACTGGTGTGAGGTGAAACCTCATTGTAGTTTTGATTTGCATTTCTCTAATGATTAGTGATGTTGAGCATCCTTTCATGTGGTTTGTTGGCCATCTGTATATCTTCTTTGGAGAAATATCTATTTAGGTCTTCTGCCCATTTTTGGATTGGGTTGGTTTGTTTTTGTTTTTTTTTTTGATATTGAGCTGCATGAGCTGCTTGTATATTTGGGAGATTAATCCTTTGCCAGTTTGCAAATATCTTCTCCCATTCTGGGGGTTGTCTTTTCGTCCTTTTGTCTTTTTTATGGTTTCCTTTGCTGTGAAAAAGCTTTTAAGTTTCATTAGGTCCCATTTGTTTATTTTTGTTTTTATTTCCATTTCTCCAGGAGGTGGGTCAAAAATGATCTTGCTGCGATTCATGTCATAGAGTGTTCTGCGTATGTTTTCCTCTAAGAGTTTGATAGTGTCTGGCCTTACATTTAGGTTTTTAATCCATTTTGAGTTTATTTTTGTGTACAGTGTTAGGAAGTGTTCTAATTTCATTCTTTTACAGGTAGCTAGGCATTGTTATTCCCTTTTTAAAGTCAAGGATATCAAAGCTCGAGATTTCCAGCTAATCAGTGGCATAGCCTGGATTTGAAGCCAGGCAGTCTGGCTCTAAAGCCAAGCAGTTTTCTAAAAGTTTGGTCTACAAACCTTAGAATCACTTGGGGGAATTCCCTGGTCATCCAGTGGTTAGGACTCCAAGCTTTTACTGCCCAGGGTGTGGGTTCAATCCCTGGCTGAGGAACTAAGATCCTGCAAGATGCCTAGCACAGCAAAAAAGAAAGAAAAAAACAGAATCACTGAATCACTTGAGGAGCATGTTAAAAGCACAGATCCTGAGCCCCAGGCCAGACTCAGGAACCAGAATCCTATTCGTGGGGCCCAGGAATTGGTATTTTAAACACAAGTAAAATGAACGCAACTAAAGTTTGAAAGCTACTGCAGTATAGTGTTCATTTGCACCAGGAAAGCTGGAATATTACTACAAAACACATTAACAGTAGTCAATATTATGGGTAAATGAATTTTTTCATCATTAGTTTACTAAGTCATGTAGATTTTACCCTGATATGGTTGATAACATATCTAAGAAAGGTAGACTATAAGGCTGGCCACCTGGGATTTGAGGGGAAGCAAGAGTGATGAACAGATGGCAGACACTGGAGAGGGAAGCAAACTGGGTTGCAAAGACAATGGCTACGGAGGACGGTGTGAGAAACTGGAATGCTGGGGCCTCGGCGGTCTAATCCTGGCCCTGCCGCTAAGTAGGTCACTTGACCCAGAGCAAAAACGCTCAGCTTCTCTAGGGCTCACTCCCCTCTTGGAAAAGAACAGTACATAGTGTATGTAGGCCAGCAAACTAGAGCACTGTAACAATCAAATAATAGTGATGTAGCAAGTATGCCAAGGAACACTGTAGCAATGACACCCTAGGATTAGAAGCTAATCACCTGGGGCACTTGTCTGATTCAGTAGGACTGGAGTGGGGCCTTGGACTCTGCGTTTCTCATAAGGTCTCACAAGATACCCATGTGGTTGGTCAACAGACCACACTTTGAGTGGTAAGGGTCTAACCCATTCTATCATGAAAACATTGACCTTAATGGGCTATAGGAACACCTTTTTATCCATATTGGCAGGAAAGTGAACAGCTCTAAGCCAGAAAACATGCTGTGGTTGCTATGTACGTATCACCAATTATCACATCAATTTAATACAATGAAATGCACTCAGTTCTAAAATGATACTGCGTGTAATGAAGTCTTGCTTCCGTACTTCAGAAGACACCTTTATTGGGCACCTGTTATGTTCCGCTGACAAGGTGAAGTGATTTCACATGGATTATCACATTTCATTCACTCAATAACACTATTCAGTAAATAACTGTTTATTATTTTATGGCTGAGAAGTTAAGTAAGTTAACTTGCCCCGTTGTCACATGGCTAGAAAATGACAGAGCCAGGAATGGAGCTCAAATCTGTCCGGCCTCAGCAGCCCAATTACAAAGGCCTTCTATAGTCAATGCAAGATCAGCAGGTTCTAGGCAGGCAGAAAAGACCAGGGACTAGGAACGTGGCCTCTCTCAAAGAGAGCTCCAGTGGAGCTAATTGCTCCAGGTGACTTCAACATGGCCGAGAACTTGTGTCTCAAGGGGCAACTATGCCACTGCTATTGGCAGCTGCCACTCTTCCCAACTGCCATTTAATGAGCCTCCATGCCAGGTATGGTGCTCTGTGCTTTGCATGCTTAATATCTTTTCTTTTAAAAAAAAATAAATTTATTTATTTATTTATTTTGGCTGCTTTGGGTCTTCGTTGCTGTGCACGGGCTTCCTCTAGTCGTGGCGAGCGGGGTCTACTCTTCATTGTGGTGCACGGGCTTCTCATTGTGGTGGCTTCTCTTGTTGCAGAGCACAGGCTCTAGGCCGCCGGGCTTCAGTAGTTGTGGCATGTGGGCTCAGGAGTTGTGGCTTGCCGGCTCTAGAGCACAGGCTCAGTAGTTGTGGCACACGCACTTAGCTGCTCCGCAGCATGTGGGATCTTTCTGGACCAGGGCTCCAACCCGTGTCCCCTGCATCGGCAGGCGGACTCTCAACCACTGCGCCACCAGGGAAGTCCCTGAATGCCTAATTTCACTTACGCTTCATTGCTCTCCTTTTATTCTCACGTTTCAAATGATGAAAAAAACCCACAGAGAGGTTAAGCAACTTGCCCAACACTATATAGCTATTAAGCAGGAGAACCGGGATTCAATACTACTCCTGAATGGAATGCAAAGCCTTTTTTTAAAAAACATGATGTTATGGTGTTTCCACTTAGTGAGTGGACCCAGCCAGGCTATCCTGAAGACGAAACACCGTCCTCCTTATGCAGAGCGCTTTGGTAATGACCCAAGCATCCATGTCTACAAACGGGCTCCACGGGGTCAACCCTCAAGGTGAGTGGGACCCGCCTGGTAAAAGAGATACCAAATACTTTATCAGACCCACCATCTTGGACTAACCAGCGTCTAGGACTGTAAAAAATAAATGTTTGCTGTTTATAAGTAAAAAAAATAAAATAATAATCCTCACCAAACATTTTGGGAAGTATTACTAACCCCCATTTGACAGATGAGGCAAATGAGGATCAGAGACCTTCACTTGCCTGACAACTGAGCTGAGCTATGCACACGCAGGACTCTGCCACCAAAGCTGGCACTCTTTCTACTGGAGTACACTGGCCATCGGGAACTAGGCACAGCACTTTAGCTTAATTATCACGGTCAACCTCTCATTTCTCCCCCTTTCATTAGGCTTGTCCATTGGTGTGACTTTGGTTTTTCGTGGATCTTCTTTCTAGACCATTCTAAGTATTCTTTCCCAGAAGAAAGGTCTGCACACATAAATCCAAGCCGTGGGCTTCTCCTAAGTGCTGCTTAATATTTTATTTTTCATCAAAATTCTAGGCATAAGCAACATTCAAATTTGCTTCTTTTATGTGATGTGATTAAAAGTCCTGAATAGTGTCTGTATGAATCATCAGCCCTCGTGAAAGCTTTTCTGTAATAGCATTCCCCCTTTGAATAATGTGCTGATCCATTGATTAAATCAGTTCCAAAGGTTGAATCAGTGAGGTAAAATCGGCAGGCAGAAAGGTATTACCAGACACTAATTCTCCTTCCTCGGGGCGAGCTCTATAAATGTGTAGCAACAGAATAGCTTTGCAATCTTCAGGGAAGTCTATGGTGCTGAAATGAAACCCATCAGACAAAAGAATATCTTTTCCCAAGCACAAATTACCCTGAGTTTTATGAGCAACAGGTAAACAAGTAACTTTTGAAAGTGGGAAGACAATCATATTTTCCATTCAACAAAGGTTTTATTTCACAAAAGCCTGCAGCATTAGTACTTCAGAGCAACAGTTAATTTGTCCTCATTCTTCTTCAACCTGGGGCACTGAATACATCGGCTTCAGGAAGGGAGAAGCCAGCACACATCACTGAAATAGACCAGCTTCCAACCCATAAGAAGAAAGTGTCTCAGGGGAAAAGCGTATGCATCAATTGCATTTCGAAGACATCCACTGCCGCTGTTCCAGCCACTGACTTCTTTGCCAGACACTTAGAGCTCTTGAATACCCTGTCTCATTTCAAGCTACAAAAGCTATTCTTTAGTGATGGCACAAGAGAAGAATATCACCTGCTCCTCAAAATCTTTGGCCTTGGTAGACAATTCCAGGCAAGCCACAGGCACGCCCTCACGATTCCACAGAGACAAAATGCCCTCCAGGTGCCCTGAATGAGGTGAGTACAAAGGAGGAGAGGTGAGTGGAGCAGAACTTGCATCAAGAGCTGAGAGGAGCAGAACTTGCAATGGCTCTGAGCAACTGATCTTCCTAAGTCTTGGTGTCATGGGACTTGGAGAGCCCACACTATCTTCAGCAATATGTGCCCAGACTCACCTTTGCTGGGACAAGAGTGCCTATCCTTCTGCTGCTCTTTTATGACTGTTACAACTCACTTATGATAGATTTCCTTTTCTCCAAAAGGGTTGTCAATATCATCATCACTTCTTAACTTGATGCTGGCATAGTACTAAGTATTTTGCATTCATTATTTCATTTAATCTCCATAAAATCCTTGGAAGATAGGAGAAATCATTACTAAAGCAGTGGTAGTTCCATTTCCTGAGAGCTACTGTCTTACATGCCCGGCACTGTGATAAGCACTTGACACGCATGGTCTCACTTCCTTTTTACACTAGCTTTATCACTAACCACATTTTTCAGATGAGGAAACTAAGACCAGACACACTCTGTAACCTCCCCAAGGTCACTGCTAAGATAAGTAGCAGAGTCAGAACTAAAACCCGGGTCTTTCAGATTCCGATGCCCACACTTTTCCCTGCAACTGGATTTTGGTCTCTTTGAGGGCAAGAACGGTGTCACTCCGTATCACTCACAGCACGTAACTCAGGCTCTCACACATAACTGAGAATCAATCAATATTTGGACTGCTTTTCTGAGCTTATGTCAACACCATTTCTCCAACTCACTCTTAGCTCTGTAAAGATAATTCATAAACTTATATAAATAAACAACCTGCACCACTGCCTCTTCTTGGCCCCAAATCACAATGGCACTAACCTGAGAGAGCTCTCCCAAGTGTTCTTCAATTCTCCTAAACTAACTTCCTTTCCTCCAGGTGCAGGGTAGTCATTCTGACTCTCCCTGCAGGCAGAGGGATGGATTGCTAAGTCTTTCACTTCCTTGAGTCTGCCATTTTGATATTCCCTTTTTAACTGCATTTGAGAAATACTCATACACTAGGTGCTTAAATTGGTAGAGCTTTTTCTAGAGGACAGTTTGGCTAATATAACAAAAGCCAGAGAAATGTGTATACCTTTTGACATAATGTTCAAACATAATTATAAAAGCAAGACATATGAAAACATCTTAAATGACCAACAATAGAGAAATAGTTAATTATGGTAGACATATTATGCAGCCATTAAAAATATTATGTTCCGGGGCTTCCCTGGTGGCGCAGTGGTTCAGAGTCTGCCTGCCGATGCAGGGGACACGGGTTCGTGCCCCGGTCCGGGAAGATCTCACATGCCGCAGAGCGGCTGGGCCCGTGAGCCATGGCCACTGAGCCTGCGCGTCCGGAGCCTGTGCTCCGCAACAGGAGAGGCCACGACAGTGGAGGCCCGCGTACCGCAAAAAAAAAGAATTATGTTCCAGGAATGTATAATGACTAGTAAGTGGTCATAGTATGATGTTAAGCGAATAAGATGGTCCTGGAGTTTACAGTATGAGGGGAGACAGATATTATACCAATAACTATAAACATAATTATTATGAAGCAAATCAGGAGCATGTGTATGTACAACTTACATCCTAACACACTACATGGCATATAGTAGGTGTTCAGTAAATATCTGTTGAGTGAAATAAAGAATGAATGAATGAACACAAGCAAATGAACAGTATAAGGAAGCAAGTCAAAGTGGTGCTCTCTGGCTCGTGAGACAGCAGGTGATTTTTAATTTTCCTTCTGTATATTTTCTGGGCTTTGAAATTTGTTTTCTAATGTGTGACTTCTAATATCTGAAAAAAAAATCTTCCTGAAAAGATATTGCCTATAAAGAAGGGGTAGGGGGCTTCCCTGGTGGCGCAGTGGTTGAGAGTCCGCCTGCCGATGCAGGGGACACGGGTTCGTGCCCTGGTCCGGGAAGATCCCACATGCCGCGGAGTGGCTGGGCCCGTGAGCCATGGCCGCTGAGCCTGCGCGTCTGGAGCCTGTGCTCCGCAGCGGGAGAGGCCACAACAGTGAGAGGCCCGCGTACCGCAAAGAAAAAAAAAGAAGGGGTGGGAACCAAACTTCTTCATGTGAAGGGAAAAGACGAGTGAGAAATCTAATAACTCTCTGGAGGACCTGGGGGTATTCTTCACCTCGGAAGTTTTTTCCACAGAATGACGAGAAGCAGCTGTCGAAACCCCTTCTTTGTGCCCTGCATATAACTTTAGAAAGGGAGACAACTTTTAATTCTTCAGTTAGTCCCCAAAGAAGGCAATGGGAAGCAGATCACAAAAAATGAGCTTCTTGTCCTTACATGAAGGACTAGATCTCAAAGTCTAAGTTGACTGCTTGGGCTTGGGTCCCTTGGAACCCTACTCACACTGGAAGCCTTTGGCATGTAAAACTGGCAAGGCCTTGGGGAAAATACTGTCACCAAATCATCTTTGAAATAGATTTTACAATGAGACTTCAAGCTATTTTATTTGTCTAAAAATAAAGTTTGGGGTGAGTTCACAATTTGTAATTTATGAGAGCCTTTGGCATATATTTGACGTCTTCATTTTGATCTCTTCTTTGATGTGATATATCAATTGATTTTCTTTTCCCCATCATTGTTCTTGGATTTGTACAACAGAACACTTTATTTTCAGAAAAGCGATTAGCATGGAATGTGACTTATGGTGTCCTAAACTATGTGCTCTATACATGGTAAATGGTTGTAATTACTATAAGATGAAAGTCATATAGTGGATACATTCTTGGAATTATTATAAAGAAATGGCATGGTCATGGTCTCAAATCAAATTAAAGAGGCATAAAATTCAATTTCATTTTCTCAAGATCTGTGTAAATGTTGAGCACATACAAAATGTGGTTTCAAATGTAACACACTGGCACAGAAGCAGTTTCTGCACAGACGTTGTCAAATGGCATATTTCTAGAATTTTCCATGCTATCTCAAGGCCCAGAGCATCTTTTCTTATGATGGTCACACCCTGAACCAGAAAAGTGCTAAAATCTGGTTTAGCAGATCCCCAATCTCTCTTTCTCATTAACCCTATGAGGAACTAAAACAACACCACCTCAAACTAAAAATGCTAACACAACATTGTAAACTATACTCAAAACAAAAAACAAAACAAAACAAAAAAACAAACAAACAAAAACCCTAAAGATGCAAGATGGAAAATATTGTACTGGCACTTTTTTGTGGCCATTTCTGATGCAAAGGAACAACACTTTAAGCTTTTCTCACTTGTATTCCATAAGTCTATTTATACCATACATTTATAATTGCAGAAGTCAACTATAACCCACTAGGATGGCTATCCTAAAACGACAAGCAATAACAAGTATTGGCAAAAATGTAGAGAAGCAGGAACCCTTGAGCACAGTTGGTGGGAATGTAAAATGGTGCAGGCACTTTGGAAAACAGTCTGGCAGATCCTCAAAAAGTTCAGCATAAAATCACCATATGATGCAGCAATTCCACTCCTAGGTATATACCCAGGAAAACAGAAAACAGGTATCAAACAAAACTTGTGCATGAACGTTCACAGTAGGAGTATTCACAATAGCCAAAAAGTGGAAACAATCCAAATGTCCATCAATGGATGAATGGATAAACAGAATGTGGAATATTATTCAGCCATAAAAAGGAATGAAGGACTGATACTGCAACAACATGGATGAACCTTGATATCATTTAATTAATTTAAAAAGCCAGCCACAAAAGACCACATATGGTACCATTCTGCTTATATGAAATGTTCAATACAAGCAAATCCATGGAGACAGAAAACAGATCAGTGACTGCCAGGAGCTGGGGGAGGAGGGAATGTGGAGGGCCTGATAATGGGGACAGTGTTTCTTTTTGGGGGGGGTGTTAAAAATGTTTTGGAATTAGTGATTGTGGCACTACTCCGTGAATATACTAAAAAACACTCACTTGTGTGCTTTGAAAGTGTGAATTATATGCTATGTGGGTTACATCCCAATAAAGCTGGGATTTTACAAGAAACTCAATATCAAGTGGGGAAGCTGGAAATTAAGATAATTATTCAGGTAACATGTGTGTCAAACGTTGAAAATTCATTAATTCAACAGTACATTATTCAAACGGAGAAGTGTTGGAGGCCTACCGTTGTGTCAGACATTGCTCCTGGTGCTGGGAATATGGCAACGAGCATAGCAAAGCCCCTGCCCTCAGTAAGGGGACATTCTAACAACCCAGCTTTACGCATTCTGGCAGGTGTGTGTGATCTTAGGATTGGGGGAACTCCCAAAGAGAAGGTTTTTGGGGGTTGGGAGAAAAGCTGCTGAACCTCCTTGTTCACTTAAAAAACAGTGCTCGTGGCTCTTTTCCGTTCTCCACCCCATACAGTTATTTTTAATACTGACTACAAATAGTCCTGCTTCTAGAAAAATAGCTCCTACAGACAGTGGCTCAAAACTACTATGAAGCTGAATTCCAGCTCCTCGTGCAAGGACACCTTATCTGTTTGGGGAAAGCCATAGAATGAGTCATGAAAGGAGTAGACAATGGAACTTGAAGTTGGTCTAAAGCACCTTCAGTGAACTGATCAGCATGAATCATAGCTACAGAAATCACCACAATTGGTTTTACTTAAACTTAGGTCATAGAACTCTCTAAGACTGCGCCTGTTCAAAAGGATTTTCTTCTTCAAAGTACCATTTTCTTCCTGGTGCATCTCTGCTCCATGGACTACAGTAGTTACCACTGTTGACAACACTGAGTAGTTTTTCAAGGCCCTACCTTCAGAGCCAGGGCATCCTGTCCATCCAACCTCAGCTGCTGTTCTTCCCCTGAATATATCTTCCTTCCCTGCTCCCGCTGGGCAAGGCGTCCAGCCTTTCCCTAAACACAACATGCTAGTTCTCTTCTCATGTTACTCAATACGCCCACATCTTTCTCTCCATGTTACTTCTCAAGGCCCAGCATAAGTTCGTCCTTCTCCAGGTAACTTTCCACAGCTTTCCAGCCCATACTGGCCTTGGTCTGTGCCACAGAGAATCAGATAATGTGTGCCGTATCTTGTTTTGTTTTGGTTTTGGTTTTGCTAATAAACCAAGTGAATTTTCCTCCCTCAGCTAGTATGTGCTTCAATGATACTATAGTCATAGTGCGCAGCTCACTGTTTAGCAGCCATTTTCATTTGTCTCAAGTCTTGAAATAAAAAGTCCTGGGAATATGCTGCTACCGTAACCTTTCAAACATGCACATTTAGTTGCTGGTTATATATAGGTGGTCTGCTAGACGAACCCCTAAGTTACTGAAATGTAAAAAGCACACGTTATATGCTTTATGAACACCCTACATGCCAGAAGGTTGTTAATCTCGTCAATGTGTATATTATACATTTTGACCAAAATAAACCATGAAAGAATGGTTTTCTTCAGGTATGCTTAACAATGGTATGATCATGGAGTGAACGGTTCATCAGAAAATGTGGACCATATCATTGGAGGAGAGATCGTGTAGGCAAAATTGAGAAAATTTTGAAAGGTGAGGGAGATACAACATAGCTGAAAAGAGAACTGTCTGAAGAGCATGGATTTTAGCCCCAGCAGCTAATGTAAAAGACCTAATGAAGTATATTAATGTGACGAGCATGACAATTAACTTTCGAAGACAAATCTGCAGCATCTACATCTTCCGATCGCCAAAACTCATACAAAGAAGAGAAAGAAAAACAAATCTGCAGAGCCCATCCTATGTGAGTGATCAGATGTTTAGTGCACACACCACTAAGAGATGCCACTGCTGCATGAGGAATCCGTGCTGTCTCTTTCAACTTGATATTGCCCTCTCTCTTTGTAAAAACAAGGATGAAGGGGTTATGGCCCTGGTCCTGTCCATCCTCCCTCCATCCCATCCTATAAAGTACAGTAAAGTCCCTACCTATATACCCTTTGTATCCTGTTACTCTCAGACACCTAGTGGTTCCCACCCATTAGCCTTCCACTATCTTCTTCCTTCTCCATTCAAGCCAGGCCATCTACTCACCAGGCCCTCCCACAAATCCACCAAATGCACTTCAGTCTGGAAGCACAGCTTGTGATGTTTTTTCCATCTGAAATGACCTCCCTGCTTATCAAAATCTCACCCCTAAAATTTTTAAGATCCAGTTTAAGACTTGACCACTCGAGCCCATTCACTCCAGTGTATCCCCTCTTCCTCTTACTTCCTCATTTGACAGTCATATGCTCATCCACATGACGAATCACATAACACCAGGGGTTTTCAAAGGGAGGCGGTTTTGCATCCCAGGGGATCCAAAAACGTGGCAACGTCTAGAGACATTTTTGCCCGGCATAACTGGAGAGGGGTGCTACTGGCAGCCAGTGAGTTGAAGCCAGGGATGTTGCTAAACATCCTATAACGTGGACATCTTACAATACCCACAGGACAACATCCCACAACAAAGAATTATACCACCCAGAAGGTCACTGGTGCTGAGGTTGTGAAACCCTGATTCACACATAGATAAGTGTTGTCTACTCAACTGGGTTGGAAGCTCTCTGAGCAGGACCACTGCCATTCACAGCATCTAACCCAGTGCCGAGCATCCCTGACAGCATTCCTTGACAAATGTGTGTGCTGATTGTATGTCACCATCTATCCGGTTGAGTAAAAGAGAAGAAAAGTTCATCTAAAATGATTGGGTTTGCTTTTATCCTTTTTCTATCTAATGGAGTTTATCAGTTTTAAAGAATGTCACTTTATGGGCCTTCCCTGGTGGCGCAGTGGTTGAGAGTCCGCCTGCCGATGCAGGGGACGCGGGTTCGTGCCCCGGTCCGGGAAGATCCCACGTGCCGCGGAGCGGCTGGGCCCGTGAGCCATGGCCGCTGAGCCTGCACGTCCGGAGCCTGTGCTCCGCAGTGGGAGAGGCCACAACAGTGAGAGGCCCGCGTACCGCAAAAAAAAAAAAAAAAGTCACTTTAGACTTATGTTCAGTGCCCTTTCTTCTTAAGCCTTTTATGATATGGATGACTCTCAGTAAGGAAATGGGGACAGCAAGTAGCCATGGGAGTGTCTCAAATTGTTGATTGTGATGGAACTAGAGAGAATAGAAGTCTCAAGCTTTCATTTTCCACTCAGCTGTGGCTGGGCAGATGAGAAACAATTAATTCAGCCATTCAAAAGACATCTAATGAGCTGCTACTGCGTGGTCAACTCTGGGCTAGGCTCCGTTCTCAAGTTTCGGTGTGATGCATTCATTGCTAGGAGCCAAGTCCCTGTCATAGAATACATCTCCCCATGGAAGCAATGCTACAATCTAGACCAGAGCACAGGCATCAAGTATATCACAGATATTACCATGCATAGAGCCTAAACCAATCATAATCACATCATAATATTGCTTCTCTAAGAAATTCACAAACAACATTGCTCTCTAAGTTCTTTAAAGAAACAGTGGCGTCTGAATACAATGATGTACGTATTCAACATGCAAAACACAAGTTCACTGAATTATAAAGTCAACTCAAAACCTAATATAGTAGCTATAAAAATGGATATCAAATACTGGGATGAGTCATTAATGGATTTACCTTCTACTAATTTGGAAGGACTTGGGGAGTGGTGTGCGAAGCTGAATGGAAAGCCTTGCATCTTTTTCTTTTTTTAATTAATTAATTTATTTACTTTTGGCTGCGTTGGGTCTTTGTTGCTATGTGACGGCTTTTCTCTAGTTGTGGTGAGCAGGGGCTACTCTTCATTGCGGTGCGCGGGCTTCTCATTGCGGTGGCTTCTCTTGTTGTGCAGCACGGGTTCCAGAGCGCAGGCTCAGTAGTTGAGGCTCACGGGCTCTAGCGTGCAGGCTCAGTAGTTGTGGCGCATGGGCTTAGCTGCTCCGCACCATGTGGGATCTTCTTGGACCAGGGCTCAAACGCGTGTCCCCTGCATTGGCAGGCGGATTCTTAACCACTGTGCTACCAGGGAAGTCCCAGCCCTAGATCTTTTTAAGAAGTTGTCTTCCCGGTCCAGGAAGATCCCACATGCCGCGGAGCGGCTGGTCCCGTGAGCCATGGCCACTGAGCCTGCACGTCCGGAGCATGTGCTCCACAATGGGAGAGGCCACAGCAGTGAGAGGCCTGCGTACCGCAAAAAAAAAAAAAAAAAAAAAAAAAATGCAAAGAAGTTGTCTTAAGGAAGCTGGAGTTGGCCTTTTCTTTCTCTCCAGGGTCTTCTTGACACTTGGCAGCCATCAGAACGTTTCACACTTCCAGAAAAGCTATATCAAAACATTTAGCTGATCATCAGTGCTACTTTTTTCAAAAAGTGTTTCTAAACATTTTCAAAAAAAACCCGTAAAAACAACAAGAAGACAGTATCCTGGAATGGAGGAACGAATGCAGAGAGAATTGCTGTGTGGGTGTTGAATTAGACAGCAGCCACCTAGTCCAGCAGCACAGGGTGAAGGTGAGGGGCACAGAAACTGCCAGCAGGAAAAGGAGGGCTGGACCAAGTCAAAAGAAAAAAACCTATTGGAGCTCGGGCTGGGATAAGTGCTGTGTGTAGCTGGGCAGTGGCTGTGATTGTGCGGCGGTTCAATCCATTCTGAAAACAAGAGACTCCATCCTTTAAAACATGCTTCACACAGCATTGAAGATACTTTACGTCCTTTCCCCAAACCCACGAGACCATCTAGTAAATGAAGCTGTTCTGAATCAGATTAAATGTGCAGGCTGCATTCTAGCCATTAAACCTCATCTAATCTAAGAATTAGTGAAAACTCATAATTTTCACCAGATAAAAATATCACGTTACAATCATATCAAGGAAATGCCCGAAAGAGTACACTGTAACTGTCAGATGCTGATATCTGAGAGGGTAGTTTTTAATTGGATCAAAATCTCTATAGTCTTTTAAAAAGCTCATTAAAATCCCAGCCACAAAATAAACTTGAAAGAAAAGAACACAAAGCTTCTTTTAATTAATGGAGGCAAATGCAATATTTGCAGAAGTCGACTTGGGGACGATTCATTTGGGATGATTTCAGCAAGCCCTACGAGCTGCCTCATGGTTCCCTCCCCATCTCTCCCTTGCGACATCCAGCACACACAATAAGGATGACAATAACTGGTATTTCTTGAGATTTTTACCATGTGCCTGGTCTGTGCTAAATACATGCATAAATTCCCTTATTTCTCCCAACGATCCTATGAGGTAGGTACTCTTACCATCTCCAGTTTACATATGAAGAAACTGAGGCCCAGAGAGGTAGTGGGGAACCAAAGCCACACAGCCAGCAAGGGGAGGAGTCACAATTCCAGCCCATGCGGTCTGACTTCCAACTCTATTGTTCTCGCTCTACTCTCCATCAGCTACCCATTTTCACTTGCATCCCTGCCCCAGATGGTCCTCCACATCAATCAGATGCAGTTCTTACAGGAGTGGATGCAGCTACGCCCACAGGGAAGGCATTAGAAACCGCCGTGCATGTGCAACGTCAGCTGCATGGACTTCATGCCGAGCCCATCCCTGACTTGCACCAGAGCCAAGCTTTACTGACCTTTTTCAGCCTCCACATGGCCAGCCCTTCTCCCATCAAGAGCTCTTGCACCCCGGCTGCCATCATCTCCCCCACTGCCCTTAAAATGGAGCCTCCTTTGGCTCCTTGAGAAGTGTCACCATTGTCCCTTTGGAGAAGGGAGCCTCCCTTGGATGTCTGAGAAGTGTGACCTTTTCATAGTCCAAAGAGTTTCTGGACCCAAACTCTCCTTTAATACAAAATTGTCCTCTTGTTTCCCCTTCATCTTGGCTGAAAACAATGTCTCTGACCTCAGCCCATAATAGCTACCATTTATAGCCTACTTACCACGTGCCAAGCATTCTGCATACATCGTATCACTGAAACCTTATGATCATTCCGCAAGGTAAGCACTAGTATTATTCCTACTGTGCAAGGGAGAAAATTGAGACTCAGCTAGACTAACCGATTTGCCCAAGCTAATACAGCAAGGGAGTGCTGGTGGCAGGGTTAGGGCCTGGAGCTGTAAGACCACCTCGAGCAGGTCATTTCACTTTCCTGAGCCTTGGTGTTCTCCCCTGTAACAGGAAGGAAATAAGAGTTCCTACCTTTGGGGTTGCCACGAGGATGAGATGAGATAATGAGTAGAAAAAGTCAGCACAGTGCCTGCACAAAGGAAGCCCTCACCAATGAATATTTTCTTTCCCTTGCTGAGGGAGTAGCCTTCATGGTGTGGGCCACTACTCACAGGCCTCCAGCCCCAAGATGACTGGAGAAAGATCCAGGCGAACTCTCTGGAGCTGTGTCTTGAACTTCTCTCTTAGGAACAGGGGCTCAGGTGACCTTGGGTTTCTCTGCATCAAGGTGTGATTATCCACCTACAATCCAGCCTATCATCACACCATGAAGGTGAGGCAGCACACAGTGGTGCATGCCATGTAGCTGAACTCACTAACAAGCACACTAATTGAGATGTGCTCTAGTCCATACCTAGCTATAAGGTTTCTCACATCCACTGCTTTACCACAAACGACAAAGGATGGGATTGTTTTCCTATTGGGTCAGTGATGAATCCAAAATGATGGTGTTACCAAGGAGGGACGTGGGGGAGGGATGGATTGGGAGTTTGGGATTAGCAGATGCAAACTGTTATATACAGGATGGGTAAATGACAAGGCCCTACTGTACAGCACAGGGAACTGTATTCAATATCCTGCAATAAACCAAAATGGAAAAGAGTACTAAAATGAATATATATATGTATAACTGAGTCACTTTGTATAGCAGAAATTAACAGAACATTGTAAATCAACTATACTTCAATAAAATTTAAAAATAAAAGCTAAGAAAGAAGATGTGGTACATATATGATGAAATACTATGCAGCAATGAAAAAGAATGAAATAATGCCATTTGCAGCAACATGGATGGACTTAGAGATTTTCATACTAGGTAAGTCAGAAAGAGAAATACAAATACCAATGATACCACTTATATGTGTGGAATCTAAAATATGACACAAATGAACCTATCTACAAAACAGAAACAGACTCACAAACATAGAGAACAGACTTGTGGTTGCCAAGGAAGAGAGGGATGGGGGAGGGATGGATTGGGAGTTTGGGGTTAGCAGATACAAACTATTTATATATAGAATGGATAAACAACAAGCTCTACTGTATAGCACAGGGCACTATATCCAATATCCTGTGACAAACCATAATGGAAAAGAATATGAAAAATAATACATATACATATATGTATATATGTATTGTTTTTCATATTCTTATATATATACATATATATGATATGGATATATATATAGATATCTTTTTCATATATATACATATATATGTATAACTGAGTCACTTTGCTGTACAGAAGAAATTAACACAACATTGTAAATCAACTCTACTTCAATAATATTTTTTTAAATGATATTGTTAAAATGAAAAGATATAGAAATAATCCAATTGGTTTGAAATATTACAGGGTTACCTAGAAATGAAATCATTTCATTCGTGATAAATGTCATATTCAAGATATATACAAACATTAGAAGTAAAAAACAGGGGTGACTAACTCTGCCTTGGAGAGAATCAGAGAATCATAGAAGACAGTCAAGCTGAGTCTCCAATGATGGGCTGAAGGTAGGTAAAGGTAGTGAGGGGAGGGGAATGGCTTTTCAGGCAAAGGAAAGGCACAAAAACACAGAGGTGTGTGAGGAAGTAGGGTAGTCTTAAGAATGATGAGAACAGGACTTCCCTGGTGGCGCAGTGGTTAAGAATCTGCCTGCCAATGCAGGGGACACGGGTTCAAGCCCTGATCTGGGAAGATCTCACATGCCGCGGAGCAACTAAGCCCGTGTGCCACAACTACTGAGCCTGCGCTCTAGAGCCCGCGAGCCACAACTACTGAAGCCCGCGCGCCTAGAGCCCGAGCTCCGCAACAGAAGCCACGGCAGTGAGAAGCCTGCGCACCGCAATGAAGAGTAGCCCCCGCTCGCCACAACTAGAGAAAGCCCGCGCACAGCAACGAACACCCAACGCAGCCAAAAATAAATTAATTAATTAATTAACTTTAAAAAACAAGAATGCTGAGAGCAGCGAGGGCTTAAGGGGGAGGGTTTGCTAGACAGATGAGCAAAGGTCAGATGAAGAAAAGCGCCTTGGGTGCCATGCCAAGGAGCAGAGCATTCACCCTGTGCTCTCAAAGGTGTCCTGCCAAAGGTTGTTGGCAGGCCGCACACTGAAAAATGTGAGCTTGGGGAAGAGGGGTGACTCCATGATGAAATCCACTTGAGGCGCTGAAATATTCAAAGTTAAACATGCTTGTATGACGCTAAGAATTGCCTCAGAGGACACCGGAAAATACCAGAGTTGTGAGCTGCATGGGGTTCTCTAACAAATATATATTAGACACACGAGCGACAACAGCCCTCCTTGTTCCTCTAAGAGACTTTGGGACAACAAAGCAAAGACAGCCCCCTGAGGATAGGAGCAGAGAGAGGTATGGGCATGCCAACATCAAGTCCTCATGCAATTTGCCATCTCAGGGCAATTCCTGTAAGGACCGAGTGAAAGAGCAAGGGGAGTACGTCCCAGATGGCGGCTGAGTGCATCCCTTTTGGATGTTAGAGACCTGAGGACCCCAATGATAGAATACATTTCAGAGACTTAAGAGGTGTGATTGGGAAAGTCAGCTGAGGAACCATCTGGCCGAGTCTCAATTCTAAAGTATTGCCTGAATGTGTCAAGAATGGTGTCACACAAACACCCAGGCAGTATACAGCCTCTGGAAGACAGAGGAATTTGTCTCTAGGAATTTTCCCAGAATATCAGAGGGCCCCAGTAAATGACTGTATTTTGCTCCACCTTCCGGAAATAGATACATCTCTGAGGGTAAAGATCCTTCCAAGGAACTATAAAGATTTTTCTGGGGGGAAAAATGAGTTTGAGTTCTGGCTTTGTTTCAAAGGAAAAGAAACATATTAGGGCATATCTGGCATAGCAAACAGTAGAGTACCTACCAGTGCCTCATGAAATACAAACTGACAAACTGTTTCTGAAATTTAAAAAAACATTTTTTGCAATAAAAAAAAAAAACACGTGCTTGTAATGGAAGGACTTCTCGGGACATTTAATATAATGTGAACCTCCAAGAGGAAAGAAGTATAGTATATAGGTTTTCCTGAAGCTATCTGACCACAGTCCCATTTTTCACACCCTATAAAACTAGGGTGCGATGAATGTACTTTGGGAAATGTAGGTTCACAGAGCCACTGAACAGTTTGAATAGGGCCTTGAAAGATCCTTCTGTCAACAGCATGGAAAACAGACTTGTGAAGCAGAATCAGAGCAATATATTACAAAGCTCTTGAACTACTCTAAGCAAGAGATGGTTAAGTAAAGAAGGAGTCATGGGCATGGAGAGAAGAGAGGTCAGCTTTGAGAAATATTCATGGAGTAGAATCCATAGAACTTGAAAGATTGATTTAGATGAGTGGGTGAGGGAAGAGATGCGCCTGAGTTCCTGGCTTGGCATTGAATAGATCATGTGGGGGGCGATTCCACTCATGAAGCATGATAAGGAATAAAGAGAAAAGAGCAGGACCGAGGTAGAGTGGTGGTTAGGAGAAATGCTGGATTCCTTTTTGGGGGTGTGTGGAGTCTTAGGTACCTGTGGGATATACCAAGTGAGAAAGTCCAGCAGGTAGCTGGATGGATGAGTCTGAAGTTCAGGAGGGAGGTCAAGTCTGCAGAGGTCGATTTGGGAGTTGCCAGCATAGAGATGGTACGTCCACGGGAATGGATGAGATTGCCCAATTCAAGAGAGTGGTCTGCATTAGTGCAAAATGCTACGAAGACAGGTTGGGTATGGGCCGATTATTAGGGTGGGGTTTGATGAGCTGGTCATCAGTGACCTGGGAGAGGATAGTTTCATTGGAAATGTTGGACAAGAAGCCAGATTTCAGGGAAGCAAGAAAGAACAGAAGGTGAGGCTCTGGAGAAGTCAAATCTAGAACACATTTGGAAATATAATCTGAAGGAACAGAAGTTGTTTATCCTACGAAGAGACATGGGAGAGGAGGGTCATGACAAGTGATGCCCAAGAGGCATGAGAGTTATTCTGTTTCTCCAGGGGGGACTTACTTCAATTACATGTTAGATGTAACATGTTAGATTGACTCAGGTTCTTGCCCAGGTTGTGTGACCTTGGGTAAATTATGTCAGTGATCTGAGCCTCAGTTTCTAAATCCACAAAACAAAGACAGTAATCATAGGTACCTCATGGGGTACTGTGAAGATTAAATTATTTACTAGGGTAACATAAGAGTGAATGTACAGATCCCACTGCTTCGCACAGAGTGGGTGCTCCATCAGGGTTCGCTCTCGCTCCCTAAGTCACAGAGACAATGAGATAATGCCAGGATTCCTTTGCAAACTCAAAATCTCGACATAGATGGATGTGATGGGCGGGGAGGGTGTCTGTAAATCTCTGTTGAATTTTCATTCTGTCAGGAACCTGAAACCCACCCAGACACACGCTGCCTCTTCTCTCCCAAGCCCCAGACCTTGTTTTCTAAAGTCAATCATCACAATCTGAAGCAGCCATCATTTTAGAGACAGGGTTACATGGGCACCAGAAAGTGCACGGTGAACTCTTGTGTCACTTTGCACGGTTGTCTTCTGTTGTCGGAATGCTCTGAGGAGGAACCACCGGGTACCATGAGTACTGAAGCCGCCAGGTTTCTGTGAAAGGTCAGCATCCATCCTTAGCCCCATAGAGGCCACAGAAATGCTAGTTTTAAAAATATATTTTATTGAAGTATAGTTGATTTACAATGTTGTGTTTAATTTCTACTTTGCAGCAAAGTGATTCAGTTATACATATATATTCTTTTTCCTATTCTTTTCCATTATGGTTTATCACAGGATACTGAATATAGTGCCCTGTGCTGTACAGTAGGACCTTGTTGTTTACCTATCCTGTATATAATAGTTTGCATCTGCTAATCCCAAACTCCCAATCCTTCCCTCCCCCATCCCTCCCCCTTGGCAACCACAAGTCTGTTCTCTATGCAATGAGACACTCTTGAAGTCAGTGGTTCTCCACATGTACAGTCAGTGGCTGTACATCGAACCACCTGAGGGGTTTTTAAAATTACAAATGCCCATATCGACTTCTTAAAAAACAAAGAAAATCCTAAAGTTTAACTACAAAAACACTTGTACAGAAAACTTGGCATTTCAACAGTTTCAAACACATGTGCACAATTATTTTTCTAAAATTTTATTTTGACAGAAAATTTTAAAATTACAAATGCCCAGACCCCCACCCAAGAGCAAATGGATCCAAATTTTAGGAGATGGAACTTAACTGAGCCTCTGCATTTTTGAAAAGCTTCTCAGGTGATTCAGTTGTGCAGCCAGAATTGAGAACACGGCTCCACTACTTGCAAAATACCCAGACCCAGTGCCTAGCACACAATGCGTGAGGGTAAATGAGAATCCCCCTCATGCTTTCTCTCATCAGACACCAACCACACCACTGAAGGAAGCCACATCTGGCTGGGCTGGCATCAAGAAAGAATTCCACAAAATCCTGCCATTTGTGACAACATAGATGGACCTTGAGAGCATTACGTTAAGTGAGATAAGGCAGACGGAGATAGACAAATATTGTTTGATCTCACTTATATGTGGAATCTAAAAAAGCTGAACTCATAGAAACAAGAGTAGAATAGTGGTTTTGCCAGGGGATGGGGAAACAGGGAGATGTTGGTCAAAGGGTAGAAACTTTCAGTTATAAGATGATAGGTGATGGGTATGGAATGTACAGCAAGATGACTATAGTTAATGATACTGTCCTGTATACTTGAAAGTTGCTAAAAGAGCACATCTTAAACGTTCTCACCACACACGTGCACAGGCACACGCACTCACACAAACTGTAATTATGCAATGTGACAGATGTGTTAACTGATTGTGGTAATCATGTCACAATATATGTTTATCAAATCATCACGCTGTATACCTTAAACTTACACAATATGTCAATTATATGTCAAGAAAGCTGGGAAGAAAACAACCCCACAGACCTTCAAAAAAGGTCCTAAAGAAGTGACCACATGGCATTTGAAATCTTGACATAATAGACTCATGCACCCACCAGGCACCAGACACCCCCCCTTGGGAAGACTCTCTAGAATCTGTCCTTCCATCTCACCCCACCTCCTCCCTGGTTCATTTCAGAAAAGTGAACGTCCTTGTCCACAGCTATGGACCCGAGTGACTCCAGATTGCCCCAGTTGTAACAGCTAAAACATCTCTTAGCTCTCTCTTAACCTTTTCAATATTTGATATAAACCTTCTCATTCAGTTACACTTTTCAATTTTCAGCTGCATTTGAGTCTTTTCAACTTAATCGAGGCAAAAGAGTATGATTAAATTGTTCTATCAAAATCAAGTGTTGCCATGTAGCTTTCTACATCACTCCCAGAGAGCGCTCACACAGCGACTCCATCACACGAGACTTCAAAGACTTCAGGCTGATGCCGCCGAAGCCCAAGTGCAGCCCTCGGAAGACAGAGAAGTATGGAGAACTGAAGCATGAAATTGCTTTGAAACGATGAAGCAGAGATGCGTTTTTCTTCCCAATCAAATCTCTGCAAATCCTGACAGCAGGTTTACTCACCACCCCGGAAATCTATTCTCTAGCATTGTTTTTCATACCTGAGTCTCCTGTTCAGCACATCACCCTATAATGAAGCCCATTTACCCTTAAATCACTCACAAAGAAACACATTAACATCGTTGGACACTTGGAGGCTGGCTTCTGACATGACCACTGAATTGAACTGAAGCACAAAAATACCTTCTGCCAGCTCCAGAACACTCACTGTTCAAATGGCAATGCCAAGATGGAGGGCAAAATTCTGGGCTGCCCGTTGTAGAAGTAGGCTGGGTTCACTCCCTCTTAGAGGTAGAAACATTCAAAAAAGGTGGAGACAGGGGGACTGACGAGTTTGTTTGTATACCTGCAGTTACTGGGGGATTATAAACTTATTTGATCAATTTATGCCCGATTGAGGGAGCACCAGAGTTCTGGTTAACATAGGATGCTGCACTGGGAGTCCGAAAACCTGGGCTCCATTCTTGGATCTGCCACTAAACAGCTATATGATTTTGAAAGATACAGACTAGCTGATTATGCCCAAGGTGTATGGCATGACTTATGAGCCGTGTGACCATAGGCAAGTCGCTTAACCTCTCTGTGCCTCAGTCAGCCCCTCATCTGTACGATGGGAATATAACGGTTTCTACCTCATAGCATTGTTCTGAGGATTAAATGAGTTAATATAAACACTAGAACGGTGACTTGCACGTGGGCATTGCTTTGTAAGGATTAGCTATCAACACTGCTTTTAACTGTAAAATGAAAGGTGTACTAAACGACTCTTAAGTCCCCTTCCAACTCAGTGACTGTGTTATTTCTCTGTCATCTTGGCACCTCTGTCAGATACTGAAGTAGAAAGAGCGGAATCTGCTGAGAATGTCCAGGGCCAGTCTGCTTGCTTTTCCACTAAAATCCTGGATTTGTGGCCTAACTGGGGAATGCGTCATTCTGGTTAACTGAGTTTTCCAGATTACAAAGGTTTAGCACTTCTTTTTCTCCGGAATCACCAGCTGTGCCCCATCATCCTCAAAGCTGCATCTTTAATCCTTGTCATTCTCTTCACTCTCTCTGCTTCCTGTCTTTATTTCTACTACTTTCTTCTTCTCTTTGTCCTCCCTTTTTGGACTCGGGTTTGGCCTAGACCCTCTCCCCAGCTTCAGTCTCCTAGCTCCTACTCACCTTCAAGTCTCAGCTTAAACATGACTTCCCACACTAGGTCAGAGACCCTTCATATATACTCTCATAGCACCTGATTCTTCGCCTTTTATAGCACTTATCACTATTGAAATTACGTACTCAGAAGTATGTTTGAATGAATGCATGACGTGTATTCATCTGCACATTCATTCCTCCATCCTTTCAATCACCCAAGCCATTCTTTTCTTTCTGGTCATGAAACTCATTACAGTGTGTCTTGAATAATCCTTGAAGTCTCAGTATTTGGCTCTTTTTCATACTGTGTTCAGAATCATTCTCTGCAACCAAAAATGAATTAAGAAAAGAGACACATATCTCTAAAAACATCACTGCTCTGGGTACCAGAGGACAATGAAAGAGGGGCTGACCATAAACTTTAAGATGTATGTTGATTTTTTTTAATTTTGGTTAAATGATTTTTAAAAATCCTCTTCAAAGAAAATGTTGTGTTAAGATATGTTCAAGTTCAAGGACGTGGAATGGTGACTATCACTTCTCATTATAGAGGTATTTTTGGTAATACATTCAGGGAACCATCCTAGGGGAAAATGGTATAAGTAGACAGACCATGCTCTACTGTGACAAAAGCTTTAATTTTTACCAACATTTTAAACACTTAATACCACAATTAATCTTTAACAAATAAATAAATATTTATTTAATATTTATTTTTAATCAATATTTTATAGTTGAATGAAAGGAAGGGGCCATAAGCACCCCGTTTATAATTTCAATTGCAGTGTAATCTCCCTAGAAATATGTGCTCCCTGACGAGATTTTAACAGAAAGTATTTATACTCATCGATGATGGTTAGAAGTCACCATCCACTTTGTTAAAAAATATTTTCTTTTTCAGGCGTCCAAATAATATTTCCTTACTTTGGACTGGTTCCCTTTAAAGTCAGAAAGTGCAAGTGGCTTGGGGATTGAACAAGCAAGAAAGTTTTCCTTTTCCTTTCTCTAAATAAGCAGGAAAAAAAGAGATGACGAATGAAGTGTAGAGCTCAATGCTTTAGGTCTGACATGTTAAACCAGAGTTTTAAAAATCGACTCCTTTTTTTTCTTGAAAGTTTCCACTTCCTAATATGAAACATGAAAAAAAACTGTCTGTAGCAGCTGCTTTTCTTAATAGAAACACTGCATTCTTGTGGAAGAAAAATATCCAGGCTATTTCAGTCTCACAAGGGAGTAACCCGAATTGGGTTCTGCAAGTCCCTGCTAAAACATAAGTGGGGAATAACGGGGTGCCAATCTTCATGGTAAAGCAGCTACTCAAGTGGGAGTGATGGCTAGCTGTAGACACAGCTTGAAACTGAAAGTTCTTGTTTCCCCTCTTCCACCAAGGCATCAACTCTCTTCCAGGGAGTTCTCTGTTCTGGGTAATAGAACCAAAGCTAGGGGGCAGCCGGGTGGGCTGGGAGGAAGCTGAGGGTCCTAAGATCCGGGAAGAGAAAAGGGTTAGGAATCAAAACTGGGATTGGGACCTCTTAGGCTAGCCCAGGCTTCTGAACTGGAAGTGCACATCAAAACCATTTGGGGTAAACTTTTTTAAAATAACAGCCTTATTGAGATATCATCCATATACCATACAATGCACCCATTTTAAGGGTAGAACTCAGTGTTCTTAGTGTATTCACAAAGTTGTGCAACCATTACCACGATGAATTTAGGAACATTTTCAACACCCTAAAAAGAAACTTCATATGCTTTAGCTGTCATCTCCCAATCTTCCCCTTGCCCGTATCACCTGGCAACCACTGATCTGCTTTCTGTCTCTATAACTGTGGCATTCTGGATATTTCATATACATGAGATCATACAACATGGGATCTTGTGACTGGCTTCTTTCACTTAGCATAACGTTTTCAAGGTTCATTCACGCAGTAGCATGTACTGGCACTTCATTCTTTTTTATGGCTGAATGATATTCCACTGTGTGGATAGACCATATTTTGTTTATCTCTTCATCAGTTGATGGACATTCGAGCTATTTCCACCTTTCGGCTGATATGTGCTTTAAGGTATAGGTGCTGAATTATCAAATAGGGCTCAAAATCAGGTCCACAACAACTCCAGGGGATTCCCTGAGAGTGTTTCCTGGAAGCAGGATGCAAATCTCCAAACCAACTCCTTTTACATGCCAGGCCTTATGCTAGTTGCTGGCCTTAGAGACAAGGATGGGACGTGGTCCCTTCCTTCAGGTAGAAAGAGCATTCAGAGAGAGAGAGAGATTGAGATTGAGATTGAGATCGAGATCAAGATTGAGAGAGACAGAGAGAGAGAAAGAGAAGAGAGAGATTCTATAAATGGTCCCTATCTTCCTTATTAATCCTGATTGGTCTACCAGGGAGTTGATCAGAAGCTCAGATTTGGTGGGAAAAGGCATTAACCTAAATATTTATATAAGAACATTTGTCTTGACCTCTATGGTCGGTCTTCTCATATTCTACGACATATGATACTCTAAGCATGGTATACAGATGTTGAATCAAGTACAATTAGAGTCAAGGTGAAAATGTTTGGTGTTTTCCAATTAAACATTTCTCAGAGCAAGAAATCAAAGTAGCTATGTTGCCGATAATGTGCCGAGGAAGGAGCCTAAGGGAAAGCTAACAAACAGCAATCTAAATCTGACTTTGTTCGTGTTAAGTTATTCCTTTTGGAATTGCCACAGCTTAATTATAATCCTGGAATTGTGTTTGATTCATTCTTGTTAAGACCATATGTGCCCGTGTTGCCAGATTCTAGTAAAATAGATATTCTGTGCCATGTTTCAACACTCTGCCATTTGTAAAATTAGCAATTTCAAGGAAGCAAAAGGCTACTTGCCATTTTGCTGGATCAGCACCTCATTTGATCTGCTTGCATATGCTATGAGTAGAATTAAAGAAAGCACAATTTTGTCTCTAGATAAATAAATTTGAATGCAGAATAGATGCAAAGCTGTGTCTTGAGAGACAGGGTTCATTTAAATCTCAAACTAGCTCTTATACAAAAATGTGGTGCTTGGGCTTGGATGAACGCTTCCTTCTGCTCCAGAAATGTGCTTTAAGGACAAGGAAGCTTGTCCACCAAGGGGGGTGGATAGTACCAATTTACTCTCGTCTAATGGATGATGTCAGTTACATGACTACCCTCTCTTAAATTTCTCATAATCACTTATATTTATGTGGAGCTTCAGGCTTCTAAAATACTTTCACATAATCTCATTTAATCTTTACAATGATTGAGTAATACACAATGGGAAAGGATTATGAAGTTCACTGTACAGATGCAAAAGATGTAGTTAAGTGATCTGTCCACAGTCACACGCCTCATTATTGGTAAAGCTGGCCTTAATGTCGTATCTTCTGACACCTAGCCCCCTTCCACTGCCCAGGACTGAAGTCTCAGTTTGATGGTCCCTGAAAACCTGCAGGTGGCGGAATTCCTAGGGGGACAAAGGGAAAGGTAGTTCAACTGGGAGAAATATAAATCTGTTTTCAGCTTATTCCCCTCTCCTCCCCTTTCTGGCTGGGACCACACCTTCCCTCCACTCCACTGACACTGGGAGGGAAGGAGATGGTGACGATGCCATTTGGCAGGTGTTTCAAAGCCATCTCTTGCCTTCTTCCCTCTCCTTGACTACAGTACTGGGGGCTAAAGTAATGTGGTTGTCTGGAAACCTCCCTGGGAGAAAGACCCACATGCTTCCATTCCCAGGACTGCTTAGGCAGATCTGGTTGGTTTAACGTCTGACATACTGTTCTCCACAGTGGCTGTAACAATTTACATTCCCACCAAGAGTGCAAGAGGGTTCCCTTTTCTCCACACCCTCTCCAGCATTTATTGTTTGTAGATGTTTTGATGATGGCCATTCTGACCAGTGTGAGATGATATCTCATTGTAGTTTTGATCTGCATTTCTCTAATGATTAATGATGTTGAGCATTCTTTCATGTGTTTGTTGGCAATCTGTATATCTTCTTTGGAGAAATATCTATTTAGGTCTTCTGCCCATTTTTGGATTGGGTTGTTTGTTTTTTTGATATTGAGCTGCATGAGCTGCTTGTAAATTTTAGAGATTAATCCTTTGTCAGTTGCTTGATTTGCAAATATTTTCTCCCATTCTGAGGGCTGTCTTTTCGTCTTGTTTATGGTTTCCTTTGCTGTGCAAAAGATTTTAAGTTTCATTAGGTCCCATTTGTTTATTTTTATTTCCACTGCTCTAGGAGATGGGTCAAAAAGGATCTTGCTGTGATGTATGTCATAGGGTGTTCTGCCTATGTTTTCCTCTAAGAGTTTGATAGTGTCTGGCCTTACATTTAGGTCTTTAATGCATTTTGAGTTTATTTTTGTGTATGGTGTTAGGGAGTGTTCTAATTTCATTCTTTCACATGTAGCTCTCCTGTTTTCCCAGGACCACTTATTGAGGAGGCTGTCTTTTCTCCACTGTGTATTCTTGCTTCCTTTATCAAAGATAAGGTGACCATATGGGTGTGGGTTTATCTCTGGGCTTTCTATCCTGTTCCATTGATCTATATTTCTGTTTTTGTGCCAGTACCATACTATCTTGATTACTGTAGCTTTGTAGTATAGTCTCAAATCAGGGAGCCTGATTCCTCCAGCTCCGTTTTTCTTTCTCAAGATTGCTTTGGCTATTCAGGGTCTTTTGTGCTTCCATACATATTGTGAAGTTTTTTTGTTCTAGTTCTGTGAAAAATGCCAGTGGTAGTTTGATAGGGATTGCATTGAATCTGTAGATTGCTTTGGGTATTAGAGTCATTTTCACAATGTTGATTCTTCCAATCCAAGAACATGGTATATCTCTCCATCTGTTTGTATCATCTTTAATTTCTTTCATCAGTGTCTTATAATTTTCTGCATATAGGTCTTTTGTCTCCTTAGGTAGGTTTATTCGTAGATATTTTATTCTTTTTGTTGCAATGGAAAATGGGAGTGTTTTCTTAATTTCACTTTCAGATTTTTCATCATTAGTGTATAGGAATGCCAGAGATTTCTGTGCATTAATTTTGTATCCTGCTACTTTACCAAATTCATTGATTAGCTCTAGTAGTTATCTGGTAGCATCTTTAGGATTCTCTATGTATAGTATCATGTCATCTGCAAACAGTGACAGCTTTACTTCTTCTTCTCCGATTTGGATTCTTTTACTTCTTTTTCTTCTCTGATTGCTGTGGTTGAAACTTCCAAAACTATGTTGAATAATAGTGGTGAGAGTGGGCAACCTTGTCTTGTTCCTGATCTTAGTGGAAATGCTTTCAGTTTTTCACCATTGAGGATGATGTTGGCTGTGGGTTTGCCATATATTGCCTTTATTATGTTGAGGAAAGTTCCCTCTATATGCCTACTTTCTGCAGGGTTCTTATCATAAATGGGTGTTGAATTTTGTCGAAAGCTTTCTCTGCATCTATTGAGATGATCATATGGTTTTTCTCCTTCAGTTTGTTAATATGGTGTATCACATTGATTGATTTGCATATATTGAAGAATCCTTGCATTCCTGGAATAAACCCCACTTGATCATGGTGTATGATCCTTTTAATGTGCTGTTGGATTTTCTTTGCTAGTATTTTGTTGAGTTTTGCATCTATGTTCATCAGTGATATTGGCCTGTAGTTTTCTTTCTTTGTGACATCTTTGTCTGGTTTGGGTATCAGGGTGATGGTGGCCTCGTAGAATGAGTTTAGGAGTGTTCCTCCCTCTGCTATATTTTGGAAGAGTTTGAGAAGGATAGGTGTTAGCTCTTCTCTAAATGTTTGATAGAATTCGCCTGTGAAGCCATCTGGTCCTGGGCTTTTGTTTGTTGGAAGATTTTTAATCACAGTTTCAATTTCAGTGCTTGTGATTGGTCTGTTCGTATTTTCTATTTCTTCCTGGTTCAGTCTCGGAAGGTTGTGCATTTCTAAGAATGTGTCCATTTCTTCCAGGTTGTCCATTTCATTGGCATAGAGTTTCTTGTAGTAATCTCTCATGATCCTTTGTATTTCTGCAGTGTCAGTTGTTACTTCTCCTTTTTCATTTCTAATTCTGTTGATTTGAGTCTTCTCCCTTTTTTTCTTGATGAGTCTGGCTAATGGTTTATCAATTTTGTTTATCTTCTCAAAGAACCAGCTTTTAGTTTTATTGATCTTTGCTATCGTTTCCTTCATTTCTTTTTCATTTATTTCTGATCTGATCTTTATTATTTTTTTCCTTCTGCTAACTTTGAGGGGTTTTTTACACTTTCTTATTATTTTTCTGTCTACATTAAGGAACTGAGAGCTTACTGTAAACCCAAAGTGCTAAAATCATAGAAAGGAAAGGAAAATGTAGGGCAGAGGTGAATGGTTAGATCTGTAAATAAACTGCATTATGTTCTTTGAGCCAGAAAACTTTAGTACTCCCTGATTAGCCCACCTGCTGCTCCCTCACAAGTGGATTCTGGGAAGGCAAATGCATCCTGACAAAGGGTATTGGCCTGAATTCAAATAAATACAAGTAACTCCAAGTCCAAGAAGTCTGTAGCCCACCAATGCTGAAAATACACAAAGATTCGTTTAATCTGTCATGCCCTTTCTCCTTGATTGCAGTGGGTACTTGGTGGACGAAGAGCACAACGTAATTGATGGAAAAAAGTATATTAACCTTAAAGCAAAGTCATGTGGCTGGATGCTGTAATCCCAAGCCCCTGGTATTTTCCAAGTCAGATGAAAAATGAGGCCTTCAGACTGCCGAACTGCAGATTGATTACCTTACCACCCTGTAAAAAGGGCTTGCCAAGAACCCCATCACTATTGGAATTCTGGGCTCTTTCTTCTGTCTGGAACTTGACAAAGAAAATGGAATTCCATTTAATACTGGACTGTGTAAAAGTATAGCTGTCATTTTCAGACTCGAGTGAAAATAGGCGTTTGGGTCCAGTTCTTTCTCTCTGGCTTGGTGGTGTAGTATGTACACGTGTGTGCACATATGTACACACGTGTGCACATTAGGAGAAGAAGCGGCCCATGCAAGGAAGGAAGCAAAAGGGTTGCCACCTCACCAGGAAGCTGTCAGAGATGTCCAGGATTTTAGCAACTCGTAAAGGAATGTAGGGCTTGAGATTCTCATCCACCACCCATTCTACCCACCAGCAAAACTGAGGTCCAGAGAGGCACAGGGACCTCCCAGGGGCACTCAGCAGAAGAGTCAGCAGGGACCCTGGACTTCCTGTCTACAAGTCATCACTCCCTCTGTCACACTGCCTCTTTGTACCTAAGGATCTTTAGCATTTTGCTTTTCTTTATGCTTTTTAAGGTGCAGTTGTTTGTATGTTACTGATTCAAGCTTCACAGCACACTGATGTATCCCAGCACTGTCCTATCTGTGCTACTTTATAAATGTATCCCCTGAAGCATGTCAAAACATATAGTTATTAGTTATTTTAAAGGGAAATAAATGGTTCAGTAAACCTCTACAGAATATATCATTTGAGTTCACATAATAAAAAATTGATTTTGTTAAAATAAAATCATTTGAGAAGACAAGTGTTTGGCTTGAGGCTGATGTTAAGTCTAGTGTGGACAGGCCTCCAGATCTTCTAATTGAGCTGCCACCATCCAGCCATGAAGTCACAAGTGCCCACACTCCCAAAGCACTCAGCAAAAAGCGTTGCATATCTTCATAGTAGTACTTATCCAAGGGTTTTATAATTATCTCTTTACTTCTTTTCTCCCCTGGATTTCCGAAGGATGGGAATTCCTTCATCTTTGTGTCCCCAGAACCCAGCAAGGGGCCTGACCCAGAGTAAGTATTCAGTAAATGTTCGTTAAATAAATTACTAGAGTAGCATCATTCCATTTTACGAAGTTCTGGCAAGTCCATTCCCCCGGGCATTGGATTATGAGCAACTTATGTCCTTGAGCCTAACGATCTTTTGACAATTTCTAGTGGCCCATCAGAAAAGTAAGGCACCATCTTGGTTCTTTGCGGTGAATGGTCAACTATAGCCAAGGGAAGAACCTTTAAGAGGCAGATCAGCACCATTAATAAGAAGTGAGTTTCTAGGCCTTGAAAGCCCCTTCAGAGAAACTGGTGGATAGGACTTGGGATAATTACAAATGTTTCTGGAAGTGTCTATCTGATTGGAACTATTTCTAATCAGACACTAATTAGAAAGGTGAAGTGCTATGGAGTAGGACAATGCTGTCCCATGTAAGCTCCTAAACATTGATACCTGGGTCACTTTATTTCATCCCTAACACAGTCAGTGTCAATCTCCATGTGAAATACTGTGCTCTCTTTCATTTTTGAGCTGTTGATTGTGCTTCTGCCACTGACTGGTTTTGTATGAATGACAGGATAACCTCTCTGTGAGCATCGCTTCCTTCATCTGTAACGTGAGGATAACATAGAATTATGGAAAGGATTGAATGAGATACTACGTGTGAGATGCCTCGTGCATTTCAACAGTTCTCAGTAAATCTAAACTATTATTCTCCTTCTCTCGGAAAGACCTTACAGGACACGCTGATCTCCTTACCTGCTGGCAAAGGCTGTAATGAAAGGGTACAGTAAAGATAAGGTAAGGTGGGGTGTGAGAGAACCAATTCTCAAGAGTCTAGATGCCAGAATAGTGGTCCAGAGCATCTCACTCCCACCATCCCCTATGCTAACTGCTGCCCCACGTGCCTATGTCAAGCCCACAGCCTGTCTTGGAGTGCAGGAGAACCCCATCATACCACGGTCTACAACTATGGGCTCCAGAGGAATTACATGCCCAATCTCATCACTAGAAACACTCCAATACCACAGAGAGAAGGGCCACAAGAACTTGGTTGGTTTCTGAGTATTGTTCCTGCCTCCTGATCCTGGTGTTTCATTAGCCCCATGTCACAGAGCTTAGCTCCGGTTTCCCATAGAAGTTAATCCACAGGAAGGACATCCTATAGTTACAGACATTCTCCTATTTTCTCATTCAGCCCCCCCTTGCAGCTTACTCATTCTACCTCCCTCCTCTTGTGCTAGATTCATTTTATATGATTTGATTAGTTTCACTGCCTTGAAAATTGAATATTGATTATGAGATAAAGTATGGAAAGAAATATTAACTGTTTTGATTTAGAAAGGGGACCTGTTAGGATTGTCCTCTGATGGATTACACAGTTAACTTCCAACTGCTTGGACCCCCCCAGGTCAGCAGGATTTCAGTGCCAGGTGGCTGCTATCTGTTTCCTTCCTCCCTTGGCCCAACATGGGAATAGAACTTGAGGTGGCCTTCTCTCGGGTCCCTTGTGTGCAGCAGACCTCTGTTCTCCCAGAGAACTTCTGCTGCCTGCACTCAAGTGGGTAGCACTTGTTTACCTTATCACATGGTAGTTGGAAGGAAAACGTTAAACTGGGTGCATCCTCAAAGGATGTGAGAAAAAGGATAGTTCTAAGATGCTCTATGGAACCATCCTGGCTAGCAAGGAATCCAAATCTTTTTTTAATCGATACCTAAGGGATCCAATTAAACATGTGTCTTTTGTTTTTATTGATAACAAAAAAATGGTACATCAGAGAAATACAGGATGAGATGTTTTTCCTCTCCAGAGGAAATATTAATGCTAAGCTGTAAGGTGGATGGTGGAGCTTTTATAAAGGCTTAAAGGGTTTATAGACTTTAACTGCGACCTGTTTGAATGAATACAATTAAACACTGTAACACAAAATACCTGCATAACATGTAATTAGAGAAATATACTCTTTAATGGGGTTGTGTGTGAAAGGCTGGTGACAAGGACAAGTGAGGCCAAACACGGTACTAGAGAAAGCTATCATGGTGCTACTCTAGCTAGTTTAAAACCCAACCCAGGAGAAAAATGAAACCTCGGACACATAAAACTAATGACAGTCGTTTATGTACTCTGCTTATTGCTTTTGCCTGAAGACCAGGCAGCGCAATGCTGGTAACGTATCTCAATAGGTGTGTGTCACACTACCTTTGTAGTTGGCTTTGATTTGAAGGGAAAACCAGATGCCTCTCGTCTCTGTCCTCACAGTCTGCGGTCTGCTCCTGCGGCAAGGCTGCCTACCTTCTCTTGAGTTTCACAGACGAGGGGGAGACTATAAAGTAGTAACACTTTCCTGGGAAAACAAACCTTCATTCCAAAATCAACTTGGAGATTCGAAAAACAGAGCAGACCAGCTGCTCCCTCTAGAAGAAGACTTCCTGCTCAACTTCTGGGAAGCTAACTAATGTTCCCAAGGACAGCTGATAATAGGTGAAAACTCACTCAAGACCAGGGGAACAGCGGGGTGCCAGGAATGCACCTTCACCTCTGCACCTAGTGGTCTGTGCACAAAAACACTCAACAGAGACGTTGTGATTTTTCCAGTCTCAGACACCCAAGGAAGAGTGGCTTCAGATATACCTGGTCAGGAAGGGGAGGTCAACCCGAGCAGAGAAGGGGGCTGAAAGCTCTCCTGCCACTACAGTCATCACGCCAAGTTTGGAGTCTCCCTAGAGGATGCTGCCCCAGTAATGAGCCTATTCTCCCCACCCCCATTCTCTCCTTCCTCAGGAACGTGGTCGTGTGGCCTTGTGCACTGTCGCTCCTTGACTATGGCCATGAAAAGGAAGCTGGGGAAAAGGGACATTTACAGGAAGCCTGGACAGGCCCATGGCCACCCCTGCCCAGTTTTAAATATTCTGTTCAGTTCCTACTAGGCCTGGAGCTGTCTCTACTTGGTTAGCTAAGTGGCCAGCTCATCTGCCTAGTTTTCCCTTCATTGGTCCCTACTAGCTAGAACTTCCTCTGAGGTTTTCCTAGTCTCCCAGGAAATTGCTCCCTTTTACCTTCTTTCCTAGTTTTCCGTTCTAAAACTCCAGGTTTCTATCTCTGCCGAATCGTTAAGACACTGCTTAATGAACACCCCTCCCAGAGCAGCGTCCTGCAGAAGTTCACAAACACGGTGCAAAGAGCTGGGACTGGAAGTCAGGCAGATTTGCCTTAGAATTTCAAGAATTCTGGACAAGCGACACCCTGAGCCTCAGTTTCCCCATCTGTAACTTGTGTATAAAAATAGTAATCCACCTCCTAGAATTACTGGTGGTATTAAATGAGATAACGTCTGTAGACACTTTGATAATGCCTGGCATATAGTAAGTACTCAAAAAAAAGGTAGCTCTTCTGAATCAGCAGGCATAACTTTAACACCTGCTTCCCTGTACAAAGAGAGAGCCTAAGAGCAGAAGGCTCATGTTGGCAACTGCATAACCGCCATGGCAGGGCATAAAACTCCAGGCTGTTATTTTTATTGTTAAATCAAAACTATATTGATAATTTATACATGAAAATCAATGGCAAACTCAAATAATTGGCTTTATTTACAACTTTAAGCCTATGCCTTTATAAAAGTATGACTCCAGTGAAGACATATGGCAGAAAGACTGTTGACATATGGTTTTCTTACTCAGGCTTCTTCCCTGAGCTTAGGAGGCTGAACGATTCTGTGGGAGTTACCAACATTCCAGTGCAGTGACAGTGTCACGACTGCCCCAGGTCGGTCACGTCCATCATACAAGCCACCGCTTAGAAGAGGCACAGATACAGGAAAACACATGCACCAAAGGCTGGACATCGAAGGGTCCTTCTTGGCCTTATCCTAGGGGAAGAGGCTGAAGCCCAGGAGTCATTACATTGCATGGTGTCAACACCTCTAGCCATGCGCACTGCTGTTCTCCTGCTTAATCCAGTCACCATATCCACACTACTATATATAAAATGGATAACTAATGAAAACCTCCTGTATAGCACAGGGAACTCTGCTCAATACTCTGCCATGGCCTATATGGGAAAAGAATCTAAACAAGAGTGGATATGTGTATATGTATAATTGATTCACTTTGCCATACAGTAGAAAGTAACACAAAATTGTAAATCAACTATACTCCAATAAAACTTTTTATAAAAATCCAGTCACAAGACAGGGTCATGGGCTCTGCTGTCCCACTGGGGTGGTAGTTTGGGCATTCAAATTGATTCCTCTTTAAAGCAGCTTATTGAAATAGCCAGATTTCCACCCTGTATCCAAACCTCATCAAAATGGAAGTCTAGGGCTTCCCTGGTGGCGCAGTGGTTGAGAGTCTGCCTGCCGATGCAGGGGACATGGGTTCCTGCCCCGGTCCAGGAGGATCCCACATGCCGCGGAGCGGCTGGGCCCGTGAGCCATGGCCGCTGAGCTTGCGCGTCTGGAGCCTGTGCTCTGCAACGGGAGAGGCCACAACAGTGAGAGGCCCGCGTACCGCAAAAAAAAAAGGAAGTCTACACCAGTACAGTGTACAAAGCGGAAATGCTGGTGTATATAGCTACTGGTTGTCACTGTCCGTAGATGTTCACTGTGGTGCCCGGGGGACAGCATGAAGGGAAGGAGGGCTAGAGGGCAAAAGGGGCCAGGCCCAGCCCTACAAAGAAGGACACTTCAGGGTGTAAGGTAAGACTGTTTGGTAGATGATGTATCTGATGAACTTGGAGTGTCAGTTCTATACACATGGGGCCACCTTTGGCCTTCGCTGGTCTTTGTCAGCTTGGCTTGTTGGTTGTACACAGAACCATGGGGCACACCAGGGGAGAATCAAATATTAAACAGTACATCTCCCCTAACACCAGTCCCGTAAGTGTGAAGGAATCAAGAGCAGGGGACGAGTTGGAGGTTCTGAGACCTTCTCAGCAAGATCTGGTCCCAAAGCTCCTCTTCTCCAGCCTCCCTGCTTTCCTCCTTCCCCTTGTGGCAGGCCAGTCTCTCACCCTTCCCACATGCAGCTTCACAGCCTAGGACCCCTCGCCGACAGAGAGCCCCAGATTGCTATGTCTGCACAACTCAGCTAAATACGCACCTTTCCCCGCAGACACCAGCCCTCCAGATCTCAGCCACGTCTTCCCTGGCCCCATACATACCTCATCCCTCCCGAGAAGCCACTTCATTAAGGGAGGCCAGAGTATGCACTCGGGGAGCAGCTCCTGAACTGTAAACATTCCTACCCTTCCCCCTATCATTCCAAACTGGGTATTATGTTTGTGTATCTCGATAATTGCAAATTTTGTAAAGCATATGAAATGTAGTATCTTGCAGGTATTAAAATTAGTTCCAGTACACAAACACCTATTAAAGGCCATCCTCGTTGAACAGCCTGAATGGACTAGGACATTATATAATATTTTGCCTCCCCACAGGATATTGTATCTCTATCAGCAAAGGGATATTAATATGAATATCATCCCTGTAGATCTCCAAGGCTCCTTCCAACCTGGATATTCTGAGGCTTTACATTTCTCTACAAAAATTGCCTTTTTAGGGAGAACAGGGTGTTAAGGTGATATCCGCTGAGATGAGACTTTGCCTTGGTGTGTCACATTTAGAACCAACTCCTCAGAATGACGGTACACCTAATAAGAGCAATTCAATCCATTTTACAAAGAGAAGCTAATCATCCATTCTCTCCTCCTTGCAGAGAAGGTTCTGGTGGAGCAAGAAAAACAAAAGGACCTATACATTCATCTAACCAATTCTGCCACTACTCTTAAATTCTTCCTAATCCCTCCAAGGCACAAAGTGAACCCTTAGCTAAAATGCCACAAAAGCGTCATCTCATTTGTCCTACGTGGACTTGTATTATTTCTTCCCTTATAAATCACTCTGCACAACACAGACACACACAGACAAGAGCTGAGGGATGTAAGCAGTGATAATCTGCAAGCAATTCCCAAACTATCCGTCCCTGTGATCTTCCAGACTGCTAAATGACCTAGAGCAGGGATTGGCATGATAGGAAATACTTCAACTTTCCAGGCCATATGATCTCTGGTGCAACTTCTGAACTCCACCGTTGTAGAGTGAAAGTAGCCTGAGACAATACGTAAATGCATGAGCATGGTTGTGTTCCAATAAAAGTTTATTTATGGACACTGAAATTTGAATTTCATGTCATTTCGCCATGCCACAAATAGCACTCTTCTTTTAATCTTTTTGCAACCAACTACAAATGTAAAAATCATTGTTAGCTCACAGGCAAACTGGATTTGGCCTTTGGGTCATGGTTTGCTAAGCCCTGTCCTGGAGGAACAATGTGTAGCAGGCTGTACTATTCCTACCTGAGGGGGTAAGGAAGTAACAATAATTATGATGACATCTGCACCCATGATAGGTGCCAAGGATTGTGCTAAGCTTTTTTTTTTTTTTTTTTTTTTTTGCGGTACGCGGGCCTCTCACTGTTGTGGCCTCTCCCGTCGCAGAGCACAGGCTCCGGACGCGCAGGCCCAGCAGCCATGGCTCATGGGCCCAGCCGCTCCGTGGCATGTAGGATCTTCCCGGACCAGGGCACGAACCCGTGTTCCCTGCATCAGCAGGCGGACTCTCAACCGCTGCGCCACCAGGGAAGTCCTGTGCTAAGCTATTTAAAGGAAGTTTCTCATGTAATCCTTACAGCCAACCTGTGAGGTTGGGACTAGTGTCCTCATTGTGCAAATGAGGAAACTGAGACATAAGAAAGGTGAAACTGACTTGCCCAAGGCTGGGGTTACTACGTAGAAGAGCCAGGATTGGAACCACATCGGACTGACTCTAAGACCCACGCTCCTTACTGCTACCACACTTTGTACAGAACGGGACTGCCAGGTCTACTCTCGTTGGACTACGCCAGTAATATGAAATCCTGTCTCAGGAAGATGTGAATACAACGGCTGCAAATGACAATACTCTCAAGTACATGAACGAGCGGACCTAAGGCAGCCACGATTCAATTAAAATCTAAGGTGTTGAAACTTGATTTTCCTTGAGTTTTCAGCAAGTATTTTAAATGCTTGATTTTTTTCATAGCTGA
This sequence comes from Orcinus orca, assembly GCF_937001465.1. Classification (NCBI taxonomy): domain Eukaryota; kingdom Metazoa; phylum Chordata; class Mammalia; order Artiodactyla; family Delphinidae; genus Orcinus; species Orcinus orca. The sequence goes on from NC_064580.1 coordinate 114,875,308, forward strand.
CTGAGGTAAAACAATAAAGGTAACCTAAAAAGGAAAGGGGCCAGATGGGCAGAGCTGGATGGAGATGATTGTCGGCAGGGTGGGCGATGGGGAGGAGGGAGTGGACAGTGTCATTGGTTTCTCTCTTGACTCAGTTTCTGTAGCTCTTTATCGAGCTCATGTCAGAGCAGGCAAAATTGCTGAATGTGGCAAAATGGAAAATGTTAACACCTTAAAAGACTAGAAACGATTCAAGAAACAGCTGATAGATTCTTTGCTGTGAGGCATGGTTTTGGCTGAAATACAAGCAAGGTGAAAGGACACTAAGAAAGTGACTGAAGGCAGAGGGTTCTGGGCATCAGAGCAAAACAGCACTAGCGCTAAAAGCCTCACGGGAAGGTAATGTCGTGACAAGAGAGGGCTTCTGTTTGCACTCCCTCAAGAGGGCTGGGAGAATCTCAGCATCGGTGTCTGGCCATTTGCTCCCAGTAGGAAAGTTCCTGAATCCTCTTATGCAACTGCACTTGAGGATCCCCAGCCTACAAGACACTTCAAGCTTGGCTGGCTTGGTGCATTCAGTTGCATTCCAGAAGTGTCCTCACAGCCCTTCCCCACCGATCTGCAGATCTTACCCTGTGGAGCTGCTCAGAAAATGGCTTTCCCTAAATCTGTGCTCCAGAAGATCAGATGGGTGCATTAAAATTATCATCTGAATAAGACACAGGATGAACAACAAAAAAATGAGACACACAAAAAGGGAGCTGTTCCACTCAAACCCCCAACGACTTCCCAAAAACCTCTTTTCACATTTCCAAATGTCATGCTCCACACTTAAATTAACATACTTTTCTTCCAGACAGGGAAAAAAGTATCCCATTTGTTTTGCCATTTAAAACTGTGCTTTGTGACCACCTAGAGGGGTGGGATAGGGAGGGTGGGAGGGAGGGAGACGCAAGAAGGAAGAGATATGGGAACATATGTATATATATAACTGATTCACTTTGTTATAAAGCAGAAACTAACACACCATTGTAAAGCAATTATACCCCAATAAAGATGTTAAAAATAAGTAAATAAAACTGTGCCTGTGATGTGTTTCCTGTAACTGGAGGCTATGGGGCAAAGGAGATTTTATCTTGAAACTCTGCAGTTCCTCACCCTACAGGCCCAGGTAATGCCTGGGAGGGCACCACCCAGTCAGTTCACTCCCCAGGGCTCACTGCTCGACTTCCTTCCAAATCCCAGCTCTTGGAAAGTTGACATTGTCGAAGACACTGGGGAAAGAAAGCCTTCTGGAAGAAACTGATACTTCACAGCTCAGAACTCCAGGACTCTATGATTGCTTTGGGGGTGGAGAGCCACCTCCTATGCCCTAGAATAAAGAAGATGACAATATGGTGTGAGTTTAAACTCTGGCTCCCCAGGGGAAGAGTCCAAAAAATGGCAAACACAAGGAAATTGAAACTAAATGGCTAAGAGATGCTAAATGAGCACCCTCAGTTCCATGTGAGAAGAGCTGGCGGGTGGTGGTTGTCAGATCAGCGCTGGACCACCGCCTTCCCTCTAGTGGTCTCTCAGCAGGGGCCAGGGTAGCCAATGAGACGCACGCCACTACCGCCGGACGAGACTGCGTGAGTGGCAGTGACATCAATTCATGGATTTCAAATGTGTAAAGGAGGGTTTCTCATGCACCAAACTCAACAAGTGGAAGGTGCGACCCAGGCAACAGATTTTAAACAAACTCTATAAGTAGGTGACGCTGATTCACGTGGCTTCAGGACTACACTGCAAGGAACACTCTTTATCCTACTCAATCAAAATCTCTGAGAGTGGACACTTAGGTTGCTTCCATGTCCTGGCTATTGTAAATAGAGCTGCAATGAACATTGTGGTACATGACTCTCTTTGAATTATGGTTTTCTCAGGGTGTATGCCCAGTAGTGGGATTGCTGGGTCATATGGTAGTTCTATTTGTAGTTTTTTAAGGAACCTCCATACTGTTCTCCATAGTGGCTGTATCAATTCACATTCCCACCAACAGTGCAAGGGGGTTCCCTTTTCTCCACACCCTCTCCAGCATTTATTGTTTAGATATTTTTTGATGATGGCCATTCTGACTGGTGTGAGGTGATACCTCATTGTAGTTTTGATTTGCATTTTTCTAATAATTAGTGATGTTGAGCATCTTTTCATGTGCCTCGAGTTATTTGTAGTGAGGTGGATGGACCTAGAGTCTGTCATACAAAGTGAAGTAAGTCAGAAAGAGAAAAACAAATACTGTATGCTAACACATATATATGGAATCTAAAAAAAAAAAAAAAAAGAAAATGGTTCTGAAGAACCTAGAGGCAGGACAGGAATACAGACACAGATGTAGAGAATGGACCTGAGGACACGGGGAGGGGGAAGAGTAAGCTGGGACGAAGTGAGAGAGTGGCATGGACATATCTACACTACCAAATGTAAAACAGATAGCTAGTGGGAAGCAGCCGCATAGCACAGGGAGATCAGCTTGGTGCTTTGTGACCACCTAGAGGGGTGGGATAGGGAGGGTGGGAGGGAGGGAGACGCAAGAGGGAAGAGATATTGGGATATATGTATATCTATAGCTGACTCACTTTGTTGTAAAGCAGAAACTAACACACCATTGTAAAGCAATTATACTCCAATAAAGATGTTAAAAAATAAATAAGTAAATAAGAAGGTAAGAAAAAAACCAATAAAGATCTATTTTTTTAAAAATCTGTGAGAATGGATCCGAGAAATCTGCAGACGTTCATTCAACGAAAGTGTTTTCAGCACTCACTCTGTGGCAGGCACTATGGCTGGTGTCGGGATCCACAATATCACGGTTCCTGCCTCTACTGCACTTGCGCATGACCCGCATAGGGGACAGACATCTTAAAGCATATCTCTAATCCCACATTTTGACTAAGGGTCTGAGGAACAAAATCCTCACACAACTGGCTAAATAAACGGAGTTTTCTTTTTCTCTCCCTTTTTTTTTTTTTTTTTTTTGGCCACGCACCACGTGGGATCTTAGTTCCCCAAGCAGGGATTGAACCCGGGCTCCTGTGCAGCGGAAGCACCGAGTCCTAACCCCTGGACCACCAGGGAAGTCCCTGTGGAGTTTCTTCCTGGTTTCTTCTCTTTCCTGTTCATGTTCATGTTCTCCTTGCATGGATTACTATTCTAAGAAAGGTCTTGTCCAAGCAACAGTCTCCACTTTATGATCCTATCACATGCCCCATATACCACCTGTATGCTTCATTTCCATTACTATGAGCTTCACTGGGATGGAAATTACATATTATGAAGAGCAACACAAAACAAACCAACAATGCCTTCCTGACTCGCACTGAAAAAATAATACCTTATCAGCTTTATTCCAACTGCATTGTTCTTTGTACAAAAGTAAATGACTATATGAGCTTGTCTGAAACACAGATATAGCTTCAGTTTAAGCCTCTGCCCTCAAGAGACCAAGCGGCCTGAAGCATGAGATAGAGCTGAAGAAGAGGATATTTTCTCCCCGACTCACAACCCACAGGTTTCTGAACCTTTCATGATGACAGTTCCAATCTTGGTGCCAAGAGACATCAGACTAATATTTCTGAAATGTTATTCATGAATCGCCTGTATAAGAATCACTTTGGGATGCTCGTTAAATATGCAGATTCTCAGACTTCCCTTAAGCATTCTAGAGTAGATTAACTGCATTAGTTCCCCCAGTTAATGGCCTCTCTATAGCCTTGCCCTTTGCCCTCTAACTCTGTAGACCCCTCCCACTCCGAATCTGCACTCAGCCATGTGACTCGCTTTGGCCAGTGGGATATTAGCAAATGAGATACAAGCAGAGACTTGAAAAGCTTCTGTGCATTTCCACTTGCTCTCTTGTATGACAGACCTGTGCTGTGCTATGAGAACAAGTCTGGGCTAATTTTCTCAAGGATGAGCGTCCACGTGGAGCAGATACTAGCCATCCCAGCTGAAGCCATCCTAGAAAGGCCAACCCCTAGCTGACCCGCCAGCTGACTGCAACTGAGTGAGTCCAGCTCTGCCCAGCCAAGCCTGGCCCTGATCAGCAGAACTATTATCCAACCAACGCACAACTGTTCCGACATCTCCACATCCTCACCAACACTTGTTATTTTTGTTCTTTGGGGGTATTTTTTAACCATCTCTGAATGGGTGTGAGGTGTGGTTTAGATTTGCATTTTGCTAATAATAAATGATGTTGAGCATCTTTTCACGTGCTTATTGGCCATCTGTATATCTTTGGGGGGAGATATATCTATTCAAGTCCTTTGTCCATTTTTAATCAAGTTGTTTGTTTTTTGTTATTGTTGTTTCCATAAGGATTTTACATGGTATAAATGGAGCAAGGTTTCTTAGACAAGTAGCGAATTCTGAATTAAAGAAGGAACTAATCAGGAAAGCCTCAGACTCTGTTGAAAAAAGTCCTTACTTTATCAATGCCCTGTGCATCCTTTCTTCGTAACCCTATCTCAGAGAAGGGGCTCAAGTCCACATCTTATCTCTCCCCATTTATTAGCTGCCTCTTGACTGACTCATTTCTCTCAAAATATGTGATCAAATTTCCCCATCATAAAGATAATTTCTCTAAGATATGTTTTGTCTTCAAGATTCTGCCATCACTCTCCACCTTACTAGACAAGTTTCTGGAAAGAGTAGTCAACACTCAATGTCTCCAGATATCCACTTCACATTCATATTTTAAACCAATGCCACATGATATCCACCCCTAATAGAGACTTGGTCTGCTTTCTATTCCTCAATAACCTCTCCAATTGCTAAATCCAAGGGACATTTTTCAGTCTATCTGACTTGGTGACTCTGTAGCACCTGACAATACCGACCACACCCTCCTTATTGAAATTCCCTTCTCCAGTGATTTTGGTGATCTCTCTCGCTCACTCTTGGTTCCCTTCAGTTCTTCCTGCTTCCTTGGTTTTGATTCTTTGCTACATTTCTTCTGTCCTTATTGTCCCTCAAGCTTCAGACCAATATATCCATCTGCTTACTGGACATTTACACTTGGAAGACTCAGAGAAAGTCCAAGTGCAACAAAACTGAGCTCACTTTCCTTCCTTCCCTAATTCCATGCCTCTGCTCAGGCTTCCTACTTCACTGAGTAGCAGCGTGATCCACCACATCATATGAGCTGGAAAACCAGGCCTTCATGGTTGACTCTCCTTCATCTCTGCCCTGACGACATCACATTGGTCACATGTCCTGTCCGGTCAGCTTCTCTTACTTGTATCTCTTCCTCTCCATTTCCATGGTCCTAGTCTATGTCCTCACTACCTTTTACATGTTGTGAAAGTGTCACAACTGATTATTTTGGGTCTCTCATCTTTCCTCCATTTAAACCGTCCTCTACCCTATTGCCAGAGAAAGTAAATAAATAAACGAATAAATAATAAATAAACTACAATGAGTACATGTTTCCTCCATATTCAAAAACCTTCAAAGCTCCCATTTTCTATAATGTCCAAACTGGCATACAAGTCCAGGGGTTACTGTGGTACGTAGAAAGAGTGTGGGCAGTAGGTTCAGAGGAGATCTCAGTTTGAATCTAGACTCTGCCACTTGCTAGGTGTGATACTCATCAGTTTATTCCACCTCTTCGCATCTGCTTCCTCAGGATGATGGTGAGAATCAAGTGAGTTACCTTATACACATTCAGTACTTGGCACTTTACAGAGCCTGGTGCATAGTAGGAGCCCATAATTATCAATTCTCTTCCCTTTTCCTACTGAGTACAGTCCCAATCTATATTTTCAGGCTCACCTGCTATGCTCTGGACACATAGAACACTTAGCCTTTCTCCGACCATGGCAAATACTTGCTTTCCTCTGCTTCTGCTGTTACCCTACCACAGAATGACTTCTCTCATCCCTTTCAACCTGATGAAATCCGACTCAGATTTCAAAACTCAAATCAAATACCACTGCCTTCAGGAAGCCTTTCCAATACCCTCTATACCTCGTGTGTACTTCATTTGGGGCAGTTCCTATAGTTTGATTTATAGCTACATATCTGTTCACCTGCCGTATCTGTTCACTTGACTCTGAACTCCTTAAGTCTACAGACTATTTCTTAAACATCTTTTTTATACCCAGCACCCAACATTCAAAAGTATATGTTGGAAGAAACTGAATAGAAACTCTGCATGAGGGCAGTCAGGGTTTAAAAGCTGAAGAACAAATATGTAAAGTCTATTTCTGGATCTAATAAAATATATGTTTTCATGTTCAATGACTAGGTAATAACATTATAACAACCACTTATGTAATTCTTCTATTGCAAACAGTATTCTAAATACTTAACATACATTAACTCATTTAATCTTCACAACAGACCTGTAAGGTAGGTACAATTATTACTTCAATTCAACAACAGAGGAAACTGAGGCTCGGAGAGATTAAGTGACTTGCCTTAGGTTACACAGCCTATAAAACGAGGAGCTGAGAGTCAAATCCAGACAGTCTGGCTCTCGAATCCATGCTCTTAACTGCCACTGAGCTCCAAAAGTTCGTATTGTAATTAGCGTTGCAGCATGCTAAGATGGCAGCATACATGAATTTTCATCTTGGCTCTGCTATATGTGTATCCATAGGCAAATCATTTCTCCTCTCTGAGCCTCAGTTTCCTCATATGTCAAATGAGAAGATTATATCCCATGATCTGCTTGGTCCCTCTCAGCATCAACATTCTGGGAGGCTATGGTGGGTACGTTTTATCTGCTCGGCATCTCTTTCAATAGGGTTCAAACCCCTCAAAGGCAGATCTTGTGTTTTAATCAAATTTGTGCCCCACAGTGGTTGCCTAGGGGTGAGGGAGGGGGGGGATTGGCGAGCATACTAGGATATGAGGATTCTTTCTGAGGTGATTAATGCTCTAAAATTGACTATAGAGACGATTGCAGAACTCTATAAATATACTCAAAACTACTGAATTGACATTTTAAATGGGTGAATTTTATGTTCTTTTTATTATATCACAATAAAGCTGTTACCAAAATAATTGTATTCTCAGGGTCCAGAACATAGCATTGCTCAACAAATGTTTTTTGAGTACTGAACAGCTGTGCTATATGGCTTTTAACCTTCAGATTCTGAGTCTATTAATGGAATGTCTTGTATCTACTTACCAGTTCTTCACGTATGAACTGGCACTTCTAAAAGCGTGCTCTACTTGGCAGTTTAAATAACCCCTTTGCCAACTTACTTTCTTCTTGTCATAGACTTATTTTGTTCTCACTATCTGAATTATTACCTTTGAATTTGTAGGGGCTCAATTAAAGAGGTTAGCTATATTTCTGATCACAGTGTTCACCATTACACTGCCCACGAATTGATTAAACTAGCCCCCAAGATCCAACGGTTATAAATGGCTTTGAGTTCTTCAAGTGAGAGATCTAATAGGAAAAGATGGTGTCTCTACTGTAATTAGTACTTCAGGTACAAAATTAGTTATTTGAACCAAATGCGTAGGGAATCCTTGTCAACAACTGTTTTCCACCTCAAAGGAAATAAAAGAAGCATATTAATTATTGGGAAAAGAGTCTGCAGTTCGTGCAACGGTCTCTACTGGAGGGCAGTTTTCTTAAAATATTTGTTGGCTTACAATTAGCTCATGCATCTTGATTAATTTGGGCGGGGGGGGATCTTCAACTTTGAGAACAAATGTTAAGCTATTATACTTGAGAAAACCCAACTCCAAAGCCAGTAACTTTGGAGTTCACTGCCAACAAAGAGTAATGAAGCTTCCGGGCCCTGGGAACTCCAGCCGCCAGCTGGGTTCTGTGCCTCAGTACAAAGAGGCCCATCAGGCCGGGAGGCAGGCAACAGAAGCAGCGTGGACTCAGGGCTCTCATCGGCAGTGATCAGAGAATAAAATGAAAAGTAAAATGAGACCGCAGCAGGCAAAATGAGGGGAACAGTGGAGGCCGCAAAGTTAAACTTTTGCAACATGTAATCAAGGTGATTAAAAACTCAAGCTGATCCACCTTGTTACTCACGGGCTCGCCAGCTCACCCTGCACCCTCCGCAATCACAGCCAATTGCTCCGATTTTTCAGAATGCTCCAACCTAGAAACTCAACTACAGTGGAACTTGTGTTGGGCCATTGAACAGAACTTGGGTGCCCCTCCACCCTCCCCTCACTAATACCATGTAGAGACCTAGACTTGATTCATGTCAACATGCAAAAGGTTTCAGTGGCTTCTGCTTAATTACTTGGAGATAAGAGGTAGTGGAAGTTATGCATAGTAATTAGGACGCAAAACTCCACTTACATTCATGGAACCATCAAAGTTACCTAGCCCATACTCAGAGGTACCTTATAACCACTTTGAACAATCTAGAAGAATGGGCTTGGGGATCCGTGCAACAGCCCTCCAGGGAGCCCCGACTAAAAGCAAAGTGCCAATGCTTGGCCAAGCCACCCGTCTTGAAAAACTCTGATAAATTATCTTTTGACTGTGTTGATTCTCTTCATTCATCCAGTCAAGATATATGGAGCCTCAGACTTTCAAGAATGACTCTTAAGACAAAATCGACATGAGGTCAGCAGTATGCAAATCAATTCAACAAATATCCATAAAACTCACTACATATCAGGCACTGTGGTAGGAGATATGCAAGTGAATAAAAAGGAGCTTGCAGTCAAAAGTGGTTCAAAGCAAAGATTCAGGAGCTGGACTGCTTGACTTCACCTCCTGGTGCTGACACTTATAGCTTTGTAGCCTTGGCCAACTTACCTCTCTTAGTCTCAGTTTCCCCCTCTGTAAAATGGGCATGATAATCATACCCTCCTATGGTTGTTGTGAGAATGAAATGAGTTTGCTTATATTCATGTATATAAAGCCCTGTGTATATAAAGCCTGGCACACAGCAAGCACCGTATGCACTTTAGGTATACATGGAAGTTATTAACCATCTTTGTGTCATGAACTTCTTCAAGAAGCTGATGAAAACTGGCCCAGCTCCCCAGAATACACACATATACCTTTGCATCTAATTTGAAGGTGCTTGTGGATTCCCCAAGGCATCACAGACCTGACTTCAGAGGAGAGATCCCCCCACAAAGCTTTGTAATTCCCCCACCTAATACTAATCATGGTATTGGGATCACAAACCCTTTTGGCTTCCTAGAGTGACAAAGTAGACTAGTGGTTAAGAACATGGGCTGAAGGGTAGAGGAGCTGTAGGTCCCAAGCCTCACTCTATCACTCACTAGTTAAGAGGCAAGTTACTTAAGCTTTCTGAGCCTCAGTTTCCTCATCTGCAAAAGAGAACAGTAATAGTGTCTACTTCACAGGAAGACATAGGAGTAATACATGGAATACTTTGGCCTGTGTCTGGTAAACACTCAATAATTGTCACTAATACTATCATACCCTAGGGATAGGCAATAACTCCCACCAAAACAAATGAGCACCTAAACATCTTGTCTTTTGAAAATGACAAGCTAAAAGTTTCCCACCTACGACGAAACCTCTATTCATCTGTAATGGGAATGTGTGCAAAACTCAGTCAGGGCTCACTGTGGAAGAGCAAAGGCAAGACGTTGGTGTCCAATGACTTTCTCAATAAATAAAAGACAGTCTATTTTCTGTATTATCAGAGCAGCGAATGCAACATGCCAAGAGAAATAGGTAGGTGTGACCAATTGGGAGTTTCTTTCCATTCCACCAGACTGTTGAATATCTCACCACATCCTTTGTCATCCAAATCAGCAGTGAAAAGCACTGTCAGCCAACCCCCAGTGCATTCAGCAGATAGGTTGCTTAATTAAATATGCTACTGAATGGGCTATAGAATTCTATTGCTTCTTATGACAGGTGAGAGACAGAAGGGACAATTTCCTGGGTTTTTATTTAAGATACATTTTCAATGTAGCCTCCACAAAGGGTGTCCCAGGCTGCATTAATTTTTTTATAAGATTTTTTTTTCTAAACCTAACTTTACACAGAATGAGCTAGTTGATGACAAGCCTAAAGTCAGTAAGGTTCCCATTGTCCCCACACTGAGAACCAACACGTGATGGGTGGATTAGGCTGTTGTGAACGATTGAGACGATGCTGCAAAGCGGTGTTGGGAAAGCCTTTCCTGCCATTCTTGGTGTTAAAGCCTTTGGACTAAGAGTGGGGCAGTGATCCTCAGTACCCACTGGGGGTCTGGCATTTGTAGACAGTAACAAGTTCTAAATATGCAGGATTTAAAGGTCAACTGAACATGGCTAAATGAAGACTTGCTTAACCTGGGATTGACACAGTGCTGCAAAGAAAATTCAGGAGCCACAAAACAATATAAAATATTACAGCAATCTAGGGAAAAGTACGGAAGGTCTGGCTTTGTAGGCTTTCTGGAACATTGAGCTAGGAGCTCACCAGGGCCAACTGGAGCCCAGGTCCCATAGTAGCATCAATTGCGTGTGATGTGTGCAAAGTAGAATGCTTAGAGAACTAAGAACGTGACCCAGGCTTCCTTGAGAGCTGACCTTTGTGAAACAAATCTAAAAGAAAGACAAGGCCCCCAAACAGCATCCTCTTTGGGACCAGTTTGAGAATTGGAAAGAAATCCCCCCTCCTTTTTTCCCACCTGGAGACAGAATCGGTAGTTGACACGCTCCAGGTCACCTGCATTCCCAGAGCCAAGCACTTGACCTGACAAGGGAACTGACAAAGGAGCCCTCTCCGACATCCCCCTTTCCCCTCTTCTTTAGTTTAAGCTGCTGAATATGTGATAATACGAGTCCTTAAAGCTGGGATGGCAACAAAACACACAGATAGGGCCCACCCAGTAGCTTAGCAACTGTTTTATTTCTTTTGGCTTTTTTTTTTTTTTTGGAGAAGTAGAGAAAAGAAAAAGAGCTTTGTCAAAGTGAATGTCACACCAGCGTGTTTCTTTCCACTTCACGGCGGTAGGGGTGAGGAAGGGGCTTAGCCAAATGGTAATTGTGAGCTGTGAAGCTTTTCATTCCAAAGGCTAAGAGAGAAGGCTGCAAGGCAGCAGGGGGGTGGCTCTTCCTTTATTTTAGAAGGCACTGTGCTGATTGGCTATTCTAGAAGGCACCTCCCCAGCCTGAGGTCTACTGCAAGCTAGTGGCTATACCTCTTAGTACCAGGCACTTAAGAAAACGTTCGAGAGAGTTCAACCCTGTCAGTCCAAAGGCCCCCTGCTTCCTCGCTACTGTCTTTCTACAAAACAGATGAAAAACCTTAACAGGCAGGGCCCAAGCCAAGGTGATCACCTTACCTTAAAGGGCAGAAAGTTGGGCACAGCCACGGGTTCAGCCTAAAGCTGGGGTAGATGGTGGGGGAGGGGCAGCCAGAGGACCAGGAATGACCCCCATAGATTTCTGAACCCAGGAGATAGAGAAGGAAGAATGGACAAGTGGCCCTCCTGGTAGGATCTGAGGAAGTCCATGTAACATGTGGGAAAGAGGGACAGACAGCAAGTTGAAGACCAAACCACAAGACTACCGTGCAGAGAAACGGCAGCATGACCCAGGGAGGGGAGGGCAAAGGGAGCGTCAGATGACTGCTGTCAAGAATCGCTGTGATGAGCTAAATCTACAACATGGCTTAAGCAGGAATGTCTGCTCTGATCACTGACTGGAAGACTTGGGGAAAGGGCATCTCCTCACTAGCCTGTAAGCAGCCACAAATTGAAGCAAGGCCCTGAGCTGCTGTTCCACTCATCAGGCTGGTGGTGGGGTTTATGTTGGTGGTGTGATGGCATAAAGGGCAATACACTTACTCCCACTCCATCCCTGAGGGGAACTAGAACAACAAGGATGCCCATTTCTATGCTCCGCGTCCCAGGGCACTGGGTGTCACCACATGTAGGGAACAGCAGCCTTCCTATTCTGGCATCAGCTCCAATGAACAAATTAAGGTTTGATTGTGAAATTCACATCTCCTCCTCCTCTTTTTTTAATAATTTATTTATTCAGTTATTTTGGCTGCGTTGGGTCTTCGTTGCTGTGCACGGGCTTTCTCTAGTTGCGGTGAGCGGGGGCTACTCTTCGTTCCGGTGCGTGAGCTTCTCACTGCGGTGGCTTCTCTTGTTGCAGAGCTCGGGCTCTAGGTGCGCGGGCTTCAGTAGTTGTGGCATGCAGGCTCTAGAGCTCAGGCTTAGTAGTTGTGGCGCAAGGGCTTAGTTGCTCCTCGGCATGTGGGATCCTCCCGGACCAAGGCTCGAACCCGTGTCCCCTGCACTGGCAGGAAGATTCTTAACCACTGCACCACCAGGGAAGTCCCACATCTCCTCCTTTTCAAAGTGACTTGACTGATCATTCTTGCCACCTCCTTCTCAAAAAACCCTCACTGATAAAAATATATAAAATTCCTTTAAAATAAACATTTCTTACTTTTAATAACTGAAAGTTAGTCAAAAGCAGTTTTTCCTGACTCTCATGAAATCACAGTTCCTGTTTCCCATTCCTATTTTTTGGAAGCAAGAGGAGGTATCTGAGTGGCCCCCCCACCAGACCCTCCAATCCCTCAGGAGCTAAGTTCTCAGAGTCCAACACTGGGGCTGGAGAAATCCAAAATAAAGAGTCTAAATCAGTCCTTTCCCAATGAATATAATAGCTAACAGTTAAAAATACAAATACAAAGCACTTGACAATACAAACTCATTTAATCTTCATAAGAACCTGAGGAAGTAGGTCACTGTGAGATAATAAATGTGTGTTGTTTAAAAGAAAAGAAAAAGAAGAACCTGAGGAAGTAGGTACTATTATTGTCCCTGTTTTACAGATGAGGAAACTGAGCCACAAGGAGTTTAAGGGACTTGCCCAAGGTCACAAAGTTAATACGTGATAGAGTAAAGATCAAAGTACCAAGAGTTGGGCCCCAGAGTCTGTGTACTGATGTCATGGTATCTCAGATGAGCTGGCTCTGTCCAGTAGGCCCAAGTGATTTCTGCCTCTCTTCCCTCCACTGGTCCAGAGCTACCTCGACCTCCATCCCTGCCCATGGTCTCAAAGAGGACAGCATGTCAGGCTTGCATGGAGGAGCTGGGCAAACTGAGAACACGGAGGAAAGAGAAGGGTAAGGCCCAGCGCCCCTCAGGCTCTGGCTTAAAGGAAGGGATCCTGGCAGCTCCCCAAGCTCTGCCTGAGCTCCTTTCAAATATATCCAGATTATTACCCCAATACTTCACCCGAACCATCCTAATGAAATATGAGTGGATATTAACTAAGCTGTAAAATCCATAAAAATGCTGCTTTACAAGAGACATTTACCTATGAATCAGCAGTTGGGTTAATTCATTATTTAGTAGGCTTGTTATTTATAGCATATTACAGCTTGGTAAATTATTTATATGTGCTTGTTTCTGTGCATGACTTTCCCTTAAGAGAGGGAAAATGTTTATCAACCACACACAGGGAAGTTGTTTCAGTCAGAAGCCTGTTGTGAAAATAGCTCGGGCTCACTTCTCTTTCTTACTTCCTGCTCAAGACTTCCATCTGGAATGTCCAGGGGCTGACAGAACTGTAACCGAATCAGGCATTTCGCCAGTAATGGGGGCCGACAATCAGTGTGTTCTGCTGGACCCCACCAGGCCCACAGAACACGGGTTATGAAATTAAGGTTCTGTAGGCAGGGACTTCACTGGTGGTCCAGTGGCTAAGGCTCTGTGCTCCCAATGCAGGGGGCCCGGGTTTGATCCCTGGTCAGGGAACTAGATCCCACATGCCGCAACTAAAGTTCCCACAGCTAAAGATCCCGCATGCCAAACTGAAGATCCCACGTGGTGCAGCTAAGACCCGGCGCAGCCAAATAAATAACTAAACATGTTTGTTTTTTTTTTAAAAAAAGAAAGGTTCTGTAGGCAGATCAGTTTGGTTAATACTGGGTTCAAGTCAAGGCTGCACGACTTCTAAAAGCCTTTAATATACTAACGTGTCTCTTCAGTTTCCAAGAGGAGGGCATGTAATTAATTATTTGACTACAGAGTCCTTTTTATGCACTAAACTCATGGGATGAGAACCCACTTTAGGAACATTCCTTGAAGGAGAAGTATTCGTCATGCTTGAAGAGAACTTACATCTGGTAAATTTGGGGGCCTAAACTCTGCCATCTTGTCCCTCTGGGAGAAGTTCAGAAATGGAATGGTCAACATGGACCAATCTATCGATGCAACACAGAAGGGATCTAATCCAACTCCACCCAAGATCTGCACAGCATGCAGCACACACTCTTGTAATATTTTCTTTTTTTAATTGAAGTATAGTTGATTTATAATGTTTCACGTGTTCAGCAAAGTGGTTCAGTTTTATATATATATATATATTTTCAGGTTCTTTTCATCGTAGGTTATTACAAGATATTGAATATAGTTCCCTGTGCTATATGGCTTGTCCTCGTTGTTTATCTTGTATTATTTTTTGTTTGCTAACTGCCTTGTGAGTTTTGTTCTGTTCTCTAAAATGACTGCGCTTCACTATGGCAGGGACTGCCTTTGCCTCTTTTGGTCCCTCCTCGCCCTGCTTAAGAGCATGACAAACACCAGGACCCGGCAGACACGAGAAAAAGCATCAAACATTAAGTAGCAACCAGCTATTTCAGGCCTTCAATTTCTAGGCTGTTATTTCTTCCAAGAAAAGTACAAAAACAGACCGTGTATTATTGGGCAAAGGAGTCCATAAAGTTAAATGATGTTAGAGGTCAGAAGAAAAACGGTAAAGAAAAGTGGTGGGACATTTGAGGCCAGACTTAGAGGGCCTCTGAGTGTCGTGTAGTGAGCAGTTTGTCAGATAAGGAAGGTACCAGAATGCCTGGCCTCCACTCTGTGGTCATCTGAGTACGTTTTCTAACTCTAAGCATTTTTTTTCTATGATCCGTACTCCAACTGGAACCGTATTCAGAGTAAGGTTTTAATTTTAAAAGTCTGTGCTTTTCTTTTAAATGTGAGTTTTAAAGATTTGCTGCATTCCTAAGCACAATTTTATTCTATTCAGCAGGGTTGACATTTTTTCCATTTGAAGGACATCTGATTTTATCAAAGTTCATAAGACTATTGAGTCCACTTACCATAAACTCATTTCAGAGCAGTCATTGCTGAAATCCATCTCTTAATTCAGGGATATCTATCATCTATGATACAGTTTTTCAATTGTTAAAAAGCCTGAGACAGCTAAAAAATTACTCGAAGTCACTGAAATACACTTCCTATTCTGAATATGTTGTTTTCTATTGAGAAAGCCTTTGGAAAATGTTAGCATAGCTCTCTGGGTGGGAAGAACCCTGATGAGGGCCTAGCTCTGCCACTTCTACAACTGTGGGACCCTGAGCAAGTCCCTTCCTCCCTGGGCCTCAGTTTGCTCTTTTTATAAGATCAGAGCATTGACCTAAATGGTCTACAAAGATTCCAGTATTCTAGCATGACTTTGGGGTACTGAGGAAAGAGAAAAGAGGAAACCAACTAATGGGATACTGGTTATAAAGACCTGTGTTTAATGACTGCAGTAAAGTCCCAGAGGTATCACGTGAACTGGGCCCATTTGGATCTCTTCAGAAGAAACAAACTGCTGAGAATCCTTGGCTGGAGATTTTCTACTGTATGTCGATGTGGTACCTCAGCATGCCTGTAGTACCTCTGTCAATAGAGGTGGGGACCTCCCATGACACAAAGCACACAGATCACTGCCCCCAACCTTCTCAGGAGCATAACTGCTAATAGTTAAGGTGAATGCTCTGGGCTCAGATTACACTCAGATTCAAAATTTTGCTCTGCCAACTTTCGAAATGTGTGACCTTAGACAAGTCACTCAACCTCTCTAGAGATTGAGCTTTCTCATTTGGAAGATTCAATGACATAATACATATAAAGCACTTAGTAGGGGGACTGACTTCTAATCACTCAAACGCTGGTTGCTATTGTTATTTTCATCACGGTTATTAACGGAAAGCACCTCAGCCATCTCTCTAAACATTTCCCCTCTCTGTAATATGGCCAAAAGAAATCCCACCTCTCTTCCTACAATTCCCTTTATGTGAACTCCCAGTTATAGCCAAGCTAATCTACTCACTGTCTTACGATGCTTCTGATACTTAAGCAATCCTACACCTTTGCTCGAGCTGTACCCCCTGCCTAACCTGTTTGCTCTCCCCTTTCTCCATCTCAGATAAATACTGTGTTTGTCCAATGTCCCTTGTCCTCCATGAAACATCTCTGGCTACTTCAACTAGCAAGGATTACGTTTTCTTCTAAAGACACGGTCTTTTACGAGCTAAATCACTTGCTTGAGAATTAATCACAAAAACCACCTTGGGGTTGGATACATTATAAATTACAATCAGAATGACGTCACTTCTCAGGTGTGACTGCTTTGATGGCAGACGCTGTCCTGCACTCTTTCGTCTCCCCCATCAGTGCCTAGCATAGAGTGGGGATTCCATAAACACACCGTTTTGTTTGTTTGTTTTCTAATTTGCCCATGAACAAATGTAGTTCCATCTTTATAGGAAACGTTGCACTACAAGTTTCTTTGGACCTGTGCTGTCCAATATAGTAGCCAGTAGCCACATATGGCTCTCGAGCACTTGAAATGTAGCCAGTCCAAAATGAGATGTGCTGTAAAGTATATATTACACACCTGATTTTCCAAGACTTTGTACCAAAACAGAATGTGAAGTCTCTGTTATAGTACTTCCATGTTGAAATGATAATATTTTGGATATATCAGATTAAATAAAATGTATTAAAATTAATTTCATGTTTCTTTTGACATTTTTAATGTGACTACTAGAAAATTTTACGTTATATATGTGACACACATCATATTTCGACTGCATAGCACTGCTGTGGTTCTTGGAAAATATAAAGCGTGTGAAAACACTGATAATTAGATGCACTAATTATGTTACCACTGTTCTTTCCAGAGAACGCCTATAACAACCTGCTGGTGCTGGAATTTCATGTCTGCTCTGATCTAGCGCTGTAGGTGTGAACGTTCACAAGTCTTTGGAGAGAATGGGAGCTCCCAGTGTGTATGCCAGATGGGGGACCTGTCTGCAGATACTTGGTAAAGGAATGCACTATAGTCAGGCCGTTTCTTTCCAGCTTAATATGTTTTTGTTATTAATTAAGAAGCTTGAAAGCTCCCTGGTGAAATACTAAAATAAAACACGGTCAAGTGCTTTATGCATGCGAGTGGGGAGGGTGGCAAAGGAATACACTGAATGATCAGTGTTGGATAATGATATTGATTTTAAGGCAGTAGCTGGGGGAACCAAAGAGCTTCTATTGATCAGAAATCACTCAGGAGCCCTTGGAACAGTCAGAGACCGTTTGTGCCTTTATATAGACTGTGGCTACAAAAGCCGCCTTCCGAATCAGAACTTCGTCTTTGTCACAGCGTTATTCGAGCCTAGGAATCACTGAGTGCTCGGTGCGTGCAACCCCTATAGGTGCCATGGGGGCTGCTGATATACTCCAGGTCATAGGCTCATGGGCTTCCTAAGGTCCACAGTGTCAGGGAAGCCTTCACGAGGGAATCAAGGTTGGAGGTGACCCAGAAGGGCATGCCACCTTGGATCAGAGACCATTTGTTATGGTACACTCTGTTACAGCAAAAGACAAAAAGATGAAAAGGAGAAGGAAAACAGGAGGAGGATACACATCTTGAAATGTATCAATAGCGGGAAAAGAGGGGATGGTAAAGAAGAAATTTAACTATGAGACTTTGGACACGTTCAATCTCCTCATCAGCAAAGAGGAATAATATCCTCCCTACCTAATTGTGAATATTAAATGAGTAACAGCATATGAGAGCAACTAACATTGTACTTGGCCTATTGAAGACACTCCATCATTGTTGATTGGCTCCCTCATCTTTCGGTTTGGGCTACATGTCTCGGTTTCTGACCTGAACACTGGAATGTATACCTGCAACTGCTGTTGAGCCCTAAGTTCTTGCCCATGATGTCCCTAACCTTGAAG
Source organism: Orcinus orca (assembly GCF_937001465.1). Lineage (NCBI taxonomy): Eukaryota > Metazoa > Chordata > Mammalia > Artiodactyla > Delphinidae > Orcinus > Orcinus orca. Next base: position 114,893,274 of record NC_064580.1, read on the forward strand.
TTGATCTTTATCTGGTTACTAGAGAGGATTTCAGGTGCTTTTTAACCCATGAAGAGCCAGTCTATCTCAGTAAAGATGAAGTCGGCTGAATAAAGCTCTCATGGAAAATTAGGAGCCATGATTTTCATCAAAAGCAACAGCAAAATGACCCCTTAGTCTGAGCAAGTGAGTATCCACTCTCTGATCCCACACTTCAAAGCAGAGTGACCAACACAAACATACCATATCCTCAGCCAGTCCTACTCGTCCTAGGAGACTCCATTTTAAATCTACTTCCTAAGGACTTCAGTACAAAAGGCAATTCTGCCCTGGCGACGTATTGCAAGATCTGCAAACCAAGCACTTCACACGCCCTCTGTTTTAACTAATCTATAGAAAGAAGACAGCTAGGGGCAGGCGGGGTGAGGGGCTGTTTCTTTCAAAGGCAGCATCGCTTCTGCTTTATTTCTGTAACACACCTTCATCACCCCTACCTGCTACCTCATGTGGTTCACTACAGATGGCAGTTGGTTTTGTTAATTCCTGGGGTGAAGAAAAAAAACGGTAGTGGATATGGTGGGCACAGTCACAAGTGATCCTAAGACAACCCGAGCACATAAGAAGCTAAGCTCCATACAGGTAATTGGGCAGAAATAAAATAAAGACGGTGCAGGTCTGCTCTGACCTGCCAACATGCGGTGGGAGAAGTCTGCGTGGGTCCAAGAACATGGAGATCTCCTCTCAGGTATCACCTGTCAAGTCACTTCAGATGAGAGAAGAAACTTTCAGAAATCACTGGAAAATGAGGACCTTTCAGAATAATGGTTACCTCCAAGAGGGGGTAGATACTGATGGGGGTAGGAGGGAACCTTCTACCTTCTGTGGATGATGGAAATACAAATATCTAAGTTTATATTTTGATCTGGGTAGCATTTTCACAGATGTACCTATGTGAAAATTCACCAAGCTAATGCACTGAAGACTTCTGCACTTTACTGTATGCAAGTTATATCTCATTTAAAAAAAGAAAGATAAATATCATATGATATCGCTTACATGTAGAGTCTGAAAAAAAAAGATACAAATGAATTTTTCTACAAAACAGAAACAGGCCCACAGACATAGAAAACAAACTTATGGTTACCAAAGGGGAAAGGAGGGGATAAATAGGGAGTTTGGGACTGACAAATACACACTACTATATATAAAATAGATAATCAACAAGGACCTAATGTATAACACAGGGAACTATATTCAATAGTTTGTGATAACCTATAAGGGAAAAGAATCTAGAAAATAATATATATATACATATATGTATGTGTGTGTGTGTGTGTGTGTGTGTGTGTGTGTGTGTGTGTATAACTGAATCACTTGGCTGTACAGCTGAAACTAACACGACATTGTAAATCAACTATACTCCAATAAATTTAAGGTATTTTTTGAATGATTAATGTACGCACGTGCAGGCCTGAAGGAAGACTCAGGCCTTGCTGCTGCCAGACACGTCAACTGGCACAGCCTTTTGGAAAGCAGTTTGCCACCATGTATCAAGAGCCTTAAAATAGATTCAGAACCTTTGACTCAGTAATTTCATTTCCAGGTATCGCTCCTAAGGAAATAATCTGAAATGTGAGAAAATCTATGTGTAGGATGATGGCCAAATGCCTGCAAGGAAGATGCATTTGTTCGTGAGTGACTAGGTTATGTTCTGTGAATGTCAGGTTAAAAAAGGATACAAAACCTTGTGTGTAGTTTTTATTTGAAAAATAGTAATATCTGAGGTGCTAAAGTACTAGATAATATGAATCTGAAGAGTCCTCAATTAAGATGTTAAAATTATATTATGCCATAAGAAGTGGACACTTTCTTCTTGTTATAACAATTTTGTAGTAAATGTTTGAGTCTCTGTCCTAAAGTTGTCTTAGACTCACTCTGTGTCCGTGTATAACATATCCACCACTTGTGTTTTCTATGAAATGTAATTTTACCATTTTTTTAAAAAGTCAAACTATAGGGAACCTACGGGTCTCATGATGGTCCTACTGTTATCAATTGCACCAGGGTCTTTGGTATCAAGTCAGAAAGATGAACATTAGCTTAAAAAAATGATACTTCTCAAGATAATACCAGACCCTACACGGATTCTCTTATATTAGTACCATGCTTTAAATATTTTCCAGAGCACTTTTACATAAATGCATCAAATTTAGAGAAAGAGGCAACGATAAACATGCAAATGTAAATCCCCCAGATCACATAGGCCTCGCTAGGATGGATATCAGACCAGGAATCCAGTGCCTAAAATGGGAAAACAACCACAGAGGTAAAGCTTCAGATGACTAGCTTTGTTCTTCAGATCCTTGCTGTTTCCTAAGAAATTTTGATCAGCCTTGATTTATTCTGCTAGGTGGGTGATCCAGAGGCAAACAAGTTGAGACACATTTTTTTTTCACTGGCAATAACAAAAGCAAGCACTTTCAAGTGTTTTTCATCACCCACTGCTACTTCTTACATTTGGAACCCAAATTTTTAAATTCCTGTCACGTCTCAGAATTTCTAGAGATGTCCTCCTTTTTACCTGTATGAAGTTTGATGGCATATTTCACTTTCCCCCTCCAGGTTTTCCATTAGCTAAAGCCATTAAAAAAAGCCTGAACCTTGTCTTTATGAGGCCTCCTTCAAAGTGGGCTGTCACTGGGGTTGATGGTCCGGTTACAAGATTGAAGACTTGGGCTCTGTAAAGAACTGCTCTTGAAAAGTCATTAGTGAGGTCCCCAGGCCCAAGCTTTTACACCCCATGCAGAAATTTCCAGGACATTTTACCTCCAGTGAATACATAAATTCCATTAATCCACACGTACTTTTCTACCACTGTGCATGGGAATGGTTACATACGTAGAATACAACAGAAGGTAGTGGGGGGCAGGGGGAGGCTGCGGGTTGTTTTGTTTTATTTTTCAAATTTCAAAGAACAGTACTCAGGAAACTGTCTCAGGACTTTCATTTTTCCAGAACTTGTCTTCTTTTTAGGTCTCTGAAAGCTAACTATAAATCCTGTGACCAATCTATAATTTCAACACCCTGGATTAAGGCCCAAATCATAAACATGAGGAGAAAGAGGTTTTCCAGAAACCTGACAAAAAGAGGCCGGGAAAACAACTCTGAAATACTGTGATATTATTAATAATGGCAGACAAAACGCCATGAACTGGCTTTGTTAAAAGCAAGACACTTAGGTAACAGGGTCATCGGTCTCCTCATCTGTAGAATGAAGGTTTGCAACAAAAGAGCCTTTCAGTCGCCAGGTTCTCTGGTACAAAATGAGGGCCTAAGAGGGGATCCAAGTGAAAGGCTCTATTTCTGAGACAAGGAGGACTAATACCGGGCTGACTTCTCCAGAGTGAGGCCCAGCCACTTAACAGACGTTCCACTGCACACAGGCCTCGTCCAACTACATCCTGGACACTGCCCTTCAGTTCTCAGAACAGAGATGCTGTGGAAATGGTTCTCATCTACTAAAATGTACCCAACAGCTGTACTTAATGAGGGCTGGGAGGAACGCACACGTTCTGTTCCAGGGGCAAACAAAGGGGTCAGGCCTGTCTTAGGCCGAAGCCACCCAAGGCAACAATGCTTCTCTTCACAGTGAGCTTTTCCACCTGTCAACAGATGCTTAAGGCAACAGGATGAATATGAAACAGCTGAACTGGACACCAAAGCTGAGCGAGGCAGCTGTTCCTTGCCTTTCAGTATAAAAAGCATGGCAGTAATGTTGAAAAGGGTCTGGTGGTGTATAAATAAGACCACTCTGAACATTCCCCTCTCTCTGAAATTTTTAGGACTTGAGCGATTTAATGGAAGAAACTGTAGAACAACCAAGAGTTTTCTGGATGGGGAGGCTGAGGAAGACAAAATTATACGAGATAAAAGATAATAACGTGTGGCCATGGGGAGGGGAGGGATCGCTAGGGAGTCATTGACCCTCAGAATTAAACTTCAATGGAGAGACTAGATTTTATCAAATTATTCACTTGAAAAAGTTCATCTTCCCACCAGTCCTTCAGTACTAATGGTTTGAAGATCACTTCTCTGAACTTTTTAATAAAGATTAATATAATTCTTGCTTGAATTTATAAACTGGATGGAAGATTAAGACATGTAAATTTGGGATGCATTATGACTATGAAGGGGATCAGAATGTGCTGCCCCAAAAGATGCCACGTTGGCATAAGGATTATATTGAGTTGAAGGCAACTGAGAAACAGTACACACAGAGGAATTCTCCGCCCTTCCCCTTTCTGCCAAGAAGCAGAGTATAAATTTCCCCTTGTGAAAGCGGCCTCCTCTCCAATCTCCTGAACCAGGAAGAGGAGACATGCATTATCACTGGAGACAGAAAGTCAACACGGAGATGGGTCTGCACAAACAAACCTTGCCAAAATAACCTTTATCTTCCATTAGTTTTCCCCATATATTTACCTTCCTACAATTTTCCACTCGTAGAACCCCTTTTCCTTTGCCATGTCACTTGTCCACAAACATATCACCCTTTGCTAAAATAGTATATAAGCGTTTAGCCACCTCTTTGGCTCTTTCTTTCTTTTCTATGAAGAAAAGTAAATGCACTTAAAAAGTAAAATATTAACATCACACACACACTCGCAGGCAGTATGTGCATACACACACACATGCATGCACACAGAGTCACTCACGTGTGCATACTGCAGGCACACACATATAATCACATATGTACAGAAACAATGTAAGAGGGAGATTTTAGTAGTGCTCAAAGTGGAGATGTTGGAGGCTAGAACTCAGGAGGAATGAATTTCTAGTAAGGGTATTAACAACAGCAGACCTCTAAGTTTTCACATTTTTTGCCAATCAAATCCTGGAATTTGTCATTTGACTCTTCCAAAGGACAATATTGACTCAGGTTGTATGAGTTCCATATTTTAAAGCAAAATATGATTTTAGATAAATGTTCAATAACTGGATGGAGATGTATTCAGAAACAAACTATGTGAATCTAATAAGGCAAACCCCAGAACATTGATGCTATAACACTTGGTTAAATAATTCTCATTTAGATAATAACTGTAAGCAACAATGTTATATCTATACTGTGTAGTATCATGGGTCATAATTATAAATTTTAAATAAATATGAATAATGCAACAAAAGTAAAATATTGACATCAAATAAAATTTGCGGACTTCCCTGGTGGTCCAGGGGCTAAGACTCCACACTCCCAATGCAGGAGGCCCGGGTTCAATCTCTGGTCAGGGAACTAGATGCCACATGCCACAAGTAACAGCTCACATGCCGTAACTAAAGATCCCACATGCTGCAACTAATAAAAAGGAAAAGATCCCACATGGCACAACTAAGATCCGACGCAGCCAAATTAATTAATTAATTAATTAATTTGTATGCCTTTGTTCCTGTTAATGTCTTTGTCAGTGTAATTTGCAGGTCCCAATAACAGAACCTAAGAAAATACATTAAAAAATTATTTTCCTCTCCTACAATTAGAAAGAGAATTTTTATTTTACATTCTGAAACATTCAAAAGCTCTAAATATGAACCATGATGGATATCAATTCTGAGAAATAATTTTATTAAGATTATCATATTTATCACTGATTTCCCCCATCAACAATATTTAGGTCTTCTGTTCTATATCTACCATTATGTCTGACAACTTTGTTAAAAGCTAAAATATTTTTGTTTGTTTCGAACATCTTTATTGGAGTATAATTGCTTTGCAATGGTGTGCTAGTTTCTGCTGTATAACAAAGTGAATCAGCTATACGTATACATATATTGCCATATCACCTCCCTCTTGTGTCTCCCTTCCTCCCACCCTCCCTAACCCACCCCTCTAGGTGGTCACAAAGCACCGAGCTGATCTCCCTGTGCTATGGTGGCTGCTTCCCACTAGCTATCTATTTTACATTTGGTAGTGTATATACATCCATGCCACTCTCTCACTTTGTCCCAGCTTACCCCTCCCCCTCCCCATATGCTCAAGTCTATTCTCTAGTAGGTCTGCGTCTTTATTCCCATCTTGCCCCTAGGTTCTTCATGACCTTTTTTTCTTTCTTTTTAGATTCCATATATATGTGTTAGCATACGGTATTTGTTTTTCCCTTGACTTACTTTACTCTGTATGACAGTCTCTAGGTCCATCGACCTCACTACAAATAACTCAATTTCGTTTCTTTTTATGGCTGAGTAATATTCCATTGTATATATGTGCCACATATTCTTTATCCATTCATCTGTCGATGGACACTTAGGTTGCTTCCATGTCCTGGCTATTGTAAATAGAGCTGCAATGAACACTGTGGTACATGACTCTTTTTGAATTATGGTTTTCTCAGGGTATATGCCCAGTAGTGGGATTGCTGGATCATATGGTAGCTCTATTTTTAGTTTTTTAAGGAACCTCCATACTGTTCTCCATAGTGGCTGTATCAATTTACATTCCCACCAACACTGCAAGAGGGTTCCCTTTTCTCCACACCCTCTCCAGCATTTATTGTTTGTAGATGTTTTGATGATGGCCTTTCTGACTGGTGTGAGATGATATCTCATTGTAGTTTTGATTTGCATTTCTCTAATGATTAGTGATGTTGAGCATTCTTTCATGTGTTTGTTGGCAATCTGTATATCTTATTTGGAGGAATGCCTATTTAGGTCTTCTGCCCATTTTTGGATTGGGTTGTTTGTTTTTTTGATATTGAGCTGCATGAGCTGCTTGTAAATTTTGGAGATTAATCCTTTGTCAGTTGCTTCATTTGCAAATATTTTCTCCCATTCTGAGGGTTGTCTTTTCATCTTGTTTATGGTTTCCTTTGCTGTGCAAAAGATTTTAAGTTTCATTAGGTCCCATTTGTTTATTTTTGTTTTTATTTCCATTTCTCTAGGAGGTGGATCAAAAAGGATCTTGCTGTGATTTATGTCATAGAGTGTTCTGCCTATGTTTTCCTCTAAGAGTTTTATAGTGTCTGGCCTTACATTTAGGTCTTTAATCCATTTTGAGTTTATTTTTGTGTATGGTGTTAGGGAGTGTTCTAATTTCATTCTTTCACATGTAGCTGTCCAGTTTCCCCAGCACCACTTATTGAAGAGGCTGTTTAAAAGCTAAAATATTAATGAAAAAGCTGAGTATTGACATTTAATCCAGAGTACACAGGGCCATCCACCTTATGCTAAATTTTCATTTAGTATAAAAATAATTGTTTTCCTTTATATTTTATTATCTACATTTTAAATTCTGTGAGCTAAAAAAGTTGATATTAATTCAATTTTACTTATTTGCCTTTTAAATAGGTTTTTCATTTTAAAATATTAAAGTAATTATGTGATCACTATAGAAAACATAGGGATATAGAGAAAAATAGATTTAAAAAAGCAGTCATAATTCAGCACCAAATTATATCCACTGTTAGCCTTTTGGCAAATTTCTTTCTATTCTATTTCTCTATGTATAAGGTTTGTTGCTGTTGATTTTTGTTAACAGCTTTATTGAGATATAATTCACATAACATACTTCTCACACATTTAAAGTGTACTAGTCAATGTTCTTTAGTATATTCAACCCTCATCACAATCAATATTAGAATATTGTCATCACTCCCCAAAGAAACCCCACACTCCTTAGTCATCATCCCCCAGTCCTAGGCAACCACTAATATACTTTCTGTCTTTGCAGATTTGCCTACTGTTGTTAAGTTTCTAATTATACTAAATTTATATAGTATAAAATATATTTATATGTTTGTATGGTTTTATTCAGCTAACATTATAACATTAGCCTTTTCTAATGTTAATTACCAAGTTTTCATTTAAAAATAATAATTACATAATAGTCCAGAAAGTAGATTTATGATAATATATCTAACTCCTTGTCATTAGAAATTTAGATACTTTCCACTCCCCTTTATTCTTTTTTTTTTGTTTATTGTTTTTTTGTTTGTTTTCTTATTTTTTATTTTTTTAACATCTTTATTGGAGTATGACACTCCCTTTTATTCTGATCAGTTTAAGTTGCATCAGTCCTGGACCAAAACCAGTTGATGAGCGATTCATTCATATGACTATAAGTCCCAGGCTGCGACACTAGGGCCACACCAGCCTTCCTGCCAGCCTACATTTTTCCCTCTCTGTCAGAGTTTACTGCTCAGCTAGAATTCTGCCCATGGAACCCTTGGCATGAGTGGCTAACCTTGTCAAGGGGAAACTAGGGCTCAAAAGTGACCCGTGTGACAAGCTGTCAAATGCCGGATGCCTGGTGTCCTGTTATCTTCCTGATCTGATCACTATCACACACAGAATACCTTTCCTCCATTCCGCACTGCAATCTGATGCCCTCAGGCTGCAGCCAGAAGCACAAAGCAATCAGGAAACCTGCAAGAAACTAGTCCCGCCTCAGGAAGGAAGTGGGCAAGAGGCTTCCAGGCGCATTCGCAGGAAGGGAAGTTGCACGTTCCACCATCTCCAAATATGAAAAGTCATGAGACAAAACCTAGCAGGTCTGGAGGGAATATGTTTTCAGGGCACCATCAGCAGTAACCCCAAAATGATAATGCCTGCTGTGACGGACATAATAATACTAACCACAGCAAACACTCATTGAGCAATTACATGCTTTTATATGCACTATCTCACTTAATCCTCACAACACAAACTTGGAGGTACATATTTCTATTATCTAACCCCACTGGGCAAATAAAAAAGCCGAGGCTCCCATGCTCAGTAATCTGCCCAAGATCATGCAGCCCTCTGTGTCCCTTCCCCCGCCACAGAAAGCAGTAGAGGCAGAATTCAAATCTAGGTCTTCCCCATGCCAAAGTTCAAGCCCTCTGATTCATTTCAATGCCATCCTCTTGCTACGAAGGAAAAAGAAAAAGACAATATCACATATTTATTAAACACCTAATATGTATCAAGACCTGCACACAAACACCCAATACACTTCGAGTTAAAGATGTCTCCCATTTCACAGTTCAACAAACTGAGACTTTGGGGATTAAAGGATTTGTCTGACAGTTACCTCATAGCTAACACATGTCCCAGCTCTGAGGAAATCCATGATTCCAATTGAAAAATCTTATTGTTAAACCAAAGCTTAAAGAAAAATGCCTTTGCTTTAGGTCATTGATAAAGTCAGGGCTGATGGCAACAACATTATTTGAAGAGTCAAGGCTCAGGAAATTGCTCTTTGGCCACATTTTAGGAAAGCAGGTTAAACCTGGCTCGGGGGGCAGTAAGTTTTGAATCCTCAGTTTCTAAATGTAAGGTAAACTCAATGTAAACGATATAACTTTCTTCCTGATTTGAGAATTGCACATTGCACATAAATGTGCACTTTGGCAAAGCTTGGTAGTTCACCTTTCCGCTTAACAGACCTCCTGGGGAGCAGAAAAATATGACAATTATGCAAATAGCAGTGTTGAGCCAACTACATAGAAAAGTGGGTGTACTTAAAGGGGAAAAAAAGGTTTGGCAAAACTTAACTCAAAGACATTTTTGGCAAACACGAGGGCATAGGTGGCTCTGGCTTTTTCTCTAGGTGTTATTAGCACCAGAGGGGTCCTCGTCTTTTGTTTTCAGCTTTTAATAAGCCAAGTGCTCTCTAATGGTATTTTAAGTGAGTTGCTAAAATGTTCAGGATTCATTTCCCTGTGTTGAACTCCACAGAGATGATTTTCAGTGAGCAAATAAAAATAAGCATTTAAAAGATTTATCCGCTCATCAAATGGTGAGGAAATCTATTCCTTTTAGCCTGCCCCATGCTTGAAAAGGTTAGTGTGGCCTTTGGAAAATACCAGGCTGTGCATTCCGTACACTGTTAATGATTCCTGGGATGCACTGACACTTTCGAGTACATCTTAACCTTTTGAAAATGGGGCCTCCATTGTCTTACCTTAATAAGCAGTTTGTTCACCTTGTGTCTTACAAAAGCCACCACAGTGGAAAATACATATGAGATGTAAAGCTGCACGGATGAGCAGTGTCACAGAAGGAGGAGGACGGAGGACCAATTCCATCAAACAGACCTACAGAGTCCCCTGCCCCCATCTCTGACCGCAACCCAGTAAGGACAGCTGCTCGCTTAAACAATACCCAATGATTACGCCTCATCTCAGCATCTTCCTGGAAGCCCTCATCTAATTGTAGCTGTATGAATTGAATTCTTGCACATTTATATGTCTCCTTGTAGCCACCAAACTCCAGACTCACCAAGTGGCCCCTGTGCTTTAGAGAACCAGACTGGTGAGAAATCTGCTCTATTCATTTCACTCTCCTATTTCAATGCCTCACCTATTCCGGTAGCAAGCACCCTGACCTGTCCCAAGTCCTTTTTCAAATTTTAGATCTTATTCGTCTCGACACATTCTTCAGCATGGCTCCAGGATCCCCTATGTGGGATCAGCTGTCCCCTCCTCCAGACTCCTGCAGGACTTTTTTTTTCTCGGCAGCTTGAAACATTTATTTTTTTAAATAAATAAATTTATATATTTATTTATTTATGGCTGCGTTGGGTCTTCGTTGCTGCACACCGGCTTTCTCTAGTAGCAGCGAGCAGGGGCTACTCTTCGTTGTGGTGCGTGGGCTCCTCATTGCAGTGGCTTCTCTTGTTGTGGAGCTCGGGCTCTAGGCACGTGGGCTCAGTAGTTGTGGCTCGCGGACTCTAGAGTGCAGGCTCAGTAGTTGTGGCGCAAATAAATACGGGCTTAGTAGCTCCGCGGCTTGTGGGATCTTCCCGGACCAGGGCTTGAATCCGTGTCCCCTGCATTGGCAGGCAGATTCTTAATCACTGCACCACCAGGGAAGCCCCTGAAACATTTATTGAGCATCAACCATTGACAACACTGTCTGCTGGGCTCTGGGGTTACAAACTTTAAGTCACATGGTGCCTGCCCTCAATGAGCTCAAAATCAAGTTGGCTACACTTCTGTGGAGTTTCTGTGATGTGCAGACAATTAATGGAAGGATCATTTTTCACGTGTCACTTGCAATTTGTCGCTAACCATGACTGACTCTCAAGGGTCCTGGCAACGGGGTACCTTGAGGTTGCTGGGGGAGGGGCATGTGTCCACAAGGGAAGGGATGGGAAGAGAATTTATGAAGACAGAAAAGGCCCTTTGGGAGCCTCTCTGGTCTCTCCACCTCTCGGGCAGAGAAATTCTTTCCAGCCTCCCTCGTGACCGCCCCACCCCCTAGCAGTTTGCAAACAGTTCAACATACTTTACAGGAAGTGTCCACTTGCTTATCTGTCCTGCTCAGCAGCCAGTGAGTGGCCTGAAGGAAGGGGCCAGGCTTGTTCTTTTTTCTGTGTCCCCTCTAGCAGTCAGCACATGTTAGGGCACCTCCTCCACCCTCCCAGATGAACAGATAAATAAAGGCGAGTGAGGGTGGGTTGGTCCATGGCAGGTCTTGATTATAAGACTAAGGAATTTGAAGCACATGAAAAGCTGCTCAACATCACTAATTATTAGAGAAATGCAAATCAAAACTACAATGAGAGGGGCTTCCCTGGTGGCGCAGTGGTTGAGAGTCCGCCTGCCAATGCAGGGGACACGGGTTTGTGCCCCGGTCTGGAAGATCCCACATGCTGCGGAGCAGCGGGGCCCGTAAGCCATGGCCGCTGAGCCTGTGCATCCGGAGCCTGTGCTCCACAACGGGAGAGGCCACAACAGTGAGAAGCCCGCGTACGGAAAAAAAAAAAAAAAAAAACCTACAATGAGGTATCACCTCACACCAGTTAGAATGGGCATCATCAGAAAATCTACAAACAACAAATGCTGGAGACGGTGTGGAGAAAAGGGAACCCTCTTGCACAATTCAAAAAGACACATGCACCCCAATGTTCATTGCAGCACTCTTTACAATAGCCAGGTCATGGAAGCAACCTAAATGCCCATCGACAGATGAATGGATAAAGAAGATGTGGTACATATATATAATGGAATATTACTCAGCCATAAAAAAGAACTAAATTGGGTCATTTGTAGAAACGTGGATGGACCTAGAGACTGTCATACAGAGTGAAGTAAGTCAGAAAGAGAAAAACAAATATCGTATATTAACGCATATATGTGGAACCTAGAAAAATGGTACAGATGAACTGGTTTGCAGGGCAGAATTTGAGACATAGATGTAGAGAACAAACGTATGGACACCAAGGGGGGAAAGCCAAGACGGGGTGGTGGTGGTGGTGTGATGAATTGGGCAATTGGGATTGACATGTATACACTGATGTGTATAAAACTGATGACTAATAAGAACCTGCTGTATAAAAAAAATAAATAAAATTTTAGAAAAGACTACGAAATTTGAACTTGGATGTGCAAAGTTTTTTTCATAAGTCAGAAGAAATAAAGCCTCTAAAAGGAAGTGTATATTCATTTATGTTTCCAGGAGAATTAAAAAACTCTAGCTCCCACAGTCTAAAACGAGATATTCAAAACTCTACTGGACAATCTGTGCGAAACAAGGAGCCATTTAGGATTCAACAGAGCAAAGGGGTTTACTTGAGCCTTGGGGTGGCGAGAAATAGTATTATAAATCCATTTTAAAAAGAAAAGTCGAAAATGCCTAGAAAGCATTTTGCAGTACAAGAGAAAAGCAATTTACTTGTTACTGCTTCAATTTCTTAAATCATCTGGCTTCATAGATCAACACTAACTCTCTTTAAATCTACCAAATGAAATTCCATCCAATGACTCATTACCCAGGGTGAGCCACAAATTGTGATTTGTGATTCTAGGAGTTCCTCCAGGAAAAGCGGGAAAAATGATTGCCCAGGAAAACAGCAAAGCGCCACCTGTGTGTAAACAGATGCCATTCACACGCCTACCTGGGTCTGCTCCGTTATGTCCCGAACAGGGAAAACTAATCAAAAATGACCCCTTGACTTCTTAGACAGATGTTTCTAACTAAATATAGACCCCTCGTCCATGTGGGGCTAAAGCTGCCCCACTGGCCACAGACCACAGGAAAGTTACCAAAAAGCCTGGCGTCACTGTAATTGCCTTGCAGGGAGTGTCACTGATTCCCTAACTCAAACAGGGACCCTTTACAGCAGGCTCCCCTGGAACAGTCCTGTTGTTTTCTTTCATTAGCTCCGCTCTCATAAGTCCAGGCAAACCATCCTTTACGGAGTAGCATCTGGGAAAAGAAAACCCCCAAACAGATATAATGTCTCATTCAAACTGGTCTATACTCTTCTAAACCTGTGACTGCAGGTACCCAGCGGGTGTCCAGAGAGTTCTTGGCTTGACCCTGTTTCCGGAATCATCCTCTCATCTCTCAAACTACTGGCCGTACTCTGTGCATTAGTTGATCGAGTCCTATCTTGCAAGAATTTATTGTTTAATTAATGGCTTGACTGTGAACCACTAACACGAGTATGCAAATAGGCATAATACCCATGTTTTTCCTCCTTACAAAAGAGCTGGTTTCTTTACAGCAGAGGCACAGTGGTAGTCATCAAGTAGCCCTTTGGTCTAATGCAGCCTATTTTGCAGTAATTATGTTTTTATGGCTGTATTCTTCCTCACTTACACAAAAACATCCTTTTAATTATCATGAACCCTTTACCCATCTTACTCTTTTGTAAACACTGGCTTTCTCCCCCTTCCCCACCCTGCACTTCACCAGATTCTGGCAAGCCTACAGCAAAGCTTCCCACACACTTTCCCCCTCCACGCTACCTACCTCTCCTGCCCTCCTACCCTTTTCCTGCCAGGAAGAGTCACCAGTTCTGTTCTCAAAGATGCCACTCATCCAATTAGATCCTAACAACTAGCTTCTGGTCTCTGTGCATCCAAAAGCATGTAGGTCATTAGCAATGTTCTCACTCTCACCAGATGGTGTTTATAGACAAGGGAGCTATGAGATCACCAAGTGATAGGCTTGGATGGAAGGGGTGGTCTAAAGGGGTTTTGGCTCCTAGGACCCAGAATTATACATTTCAATATGTGAATTGAAATTAGACTCCACTTGGCGATACTGTATTTAATATTATATCATTTTAAGGTGGATTTTATTTTTTCCTACTAAGAAAGGACTTACGCAGAAATTCCGAAGTCAAACGTATTACTTTCAGAAGAATGCAAGAAGGTTTTCTTTTTCCTGGGTCACACCTGAACTTGGAAAAAGTGGTTCTGGGTTTCTATACCATTCGCTACAAAATGCAGTTGCAGGTGACAAGTTAAGAGTAAAAGGAGCCTCCCACTTCCCAGCACCATTAAATCTGAAGCAAACAAGAATTGCTCAAAATGATAATGTTCTGGAAGCAGAATTGGAGGATAAAAAATAGATCCCCATGGAACTGGGGATATATCCTCTTTAGAAAAGAGCCTCTGCAAGGCTAATAAGAGCAGCTGAAGAGCTGTGAACGGGGCCTAATCTCTTTCCTCCTGACCATGAAACAAGTCTCTCTCAGTTCTTATCCACATTATACCCACAATGATCCAATTAGTTTAACAATTGGACTTAGTGGGGGGGGGCAGGCTCAGAATATTGAGATAAAAAATGCAGGTTCCCAAAAGTTCAAACATTCTGAAATGAGGCAAGCTTGGTGTCTCTCTCCTCCCCAATACACCTTCCCTCCTTCTTTCTTTTCCCCCTTTCCTTCCTCCCACCCTCCTCCTCTCCCTCTCTCTAAAAAAGTCTTGCCAAATGTTTTATTCATATTATTGGAATTTGAAAAGTGTGTACACTGCAAGGATAGTTCGAGGATTAAATGAAATTGTGTGTGAAAACGCCTAGCACAGTGCCTGACACATTTGGGGTGCTCATTAAATATTTATTTTACTCTCCTTTTCTCTTTCCCTTCCCTCCCCCACCCCGCTCCCACTCCTTCTACTTTGCTCTTTCTATAACCATTATGCCCTTATCTGGCCATGACTGGGAACTGATACCAATTCTAATACATACATAGAGCCACAAACACGCATAAATGTTAGGACTTTTTTTTTTTTTTTTGCTGTGCCACATGTCTTGTACGGTCCTAGTTCCCCAACCAGGGATCAAACCTGGGCCCTCAGCAGTGAAAGTGCAGAGTCCCAACCACTGGACCTCCAGGGAATTCCCTAGGACTTATTCTTAAATCAAGCTGTAGCCTCCCTGTTTTTAATAATAAAATGGTTATGTTGAACATTTTATATTTCTCTCTCATATATCATGTAAACCGTGTTTGTTTCTGATGAACTTCACTGGGATGGTTCATAAAAATCCCAAAGCAATTTGAAAACTGCAGCAGGTCAGCAGGAAGCAGTAGGCTTACAGAGCTTCATTTTTTTAAGTGCAACAAAGTTGCTCTTAGTTCTAGTTATAAATGGTTTAAAAGCCCATGTGAGAGAAATAAAATTGCATGATCTCACACACTCACTAAATTTTATCCTTTGAAAGAAATTCAGTCTCTAAGTTATTTTTACTAGAAATAATGAACTAGACTCTTAGGTAGAGCCACCTAAGAAGTAAAAACTTGTGACTTACTAGTTTTTGGAGAGTTCCAAAGAAGCCTGTTAGATTTATTGCTCATTTCTCCAAAGGTCTCCAATGGGACTGCTTTTCTTATCTGGAGTTTGACTTTTTCCCAAATCAAGAAATTATCTATAATCAGCATAAATATTGCTCAGTTGCTCCACCCTGGATCCTCCATATATTCCACAAGTACTCCTCCAGCACCTCCTCTGTGGGAGACTCTTTACGTCTTGTGAATATCCTTAATGGGTATTAAACTGGGCAGCAGAGAGACCACTGACCCTTCCCTAGGGAGCAACCACAGGCACGATACTGATTACGGAGTTCAAGGGCACAGAGGCATTGCTGGCAATGAAGCTCATTTATCAGACTGGACAAGGAAGGAGCCTTCTTGCTGGCAATGAGGCTCTCAATAAAATTAAGAGCAAACTGAAGGGGTTCTGGCTACAACAGTCAACTTAGTGACCTACCATATAAAATGGGAAGCCCCTCTCCTGAAGATTTTCAGAAGTAGCCTTCAGTTTAACTTGATACTCGTATAGCCAATTGAAAAGTAAAAAAATAGGCAAGGAACCATGTGTCAGGTTTTACTAAGACAAAAAGGCAGCTTTACTGATTATTTTCACAAAGCACAGTTTTTTAAAACTAAATCAGCTTGTTATTTTTATAATCCATAGGCCTATGGTAATAGGTTCAACATTTTATCTCGTGTTTTCAGAGAAATAGGTGGGTGAAACTGATGGACACAGCTGACACACCCATCAGGTAAAGATCAAAGGAAAGATGAAGTAACTGTATCTCTTAAAGTCTAAGAAGATCGAAGATGAAAGAAACTGAGTAAGTAGGAAACTGGCTATGAAGACATGATATCAAACACAAATGATTAAAGGTTAGAAAAATTCAACCCAATGAATTTAGAGGTTTTGTCTGTATGAAGGGGAAAAATAAAAACACTAGTGAAATTCGGTCACTACATAAACCAGTTTTGACTGAACAGATCAACTCACCCTACAGCTTGCCAGCGGCCAGACTCGGCTCTAAGCCATTCCTTGGAGAGACACAAATGACAGCTCAGGCAGGCAAATGCTCCCTGACAAGGTTTTCCGCCTCTTTGTGGGGACCATATATGTTCAGTTTTGGTTTTGTAGGAATTATATGCAGCTAATTTAAGCATATTCATTTTTCACAGAGTGATTGTATTTGTTTGTTTGCCACTTCAGTAGATTGTTCTCTAATCACCAAATAGCTTGTGGGCAAGTACCCTTAAATATGTTAAGTCTAACTCATCATACAAACGCACTGTGCTTCTGTGATGACTTTTCATTACCACTTCTAATTAAATGTTTTGCTAAACTATCAGAAAAATCTTTTCCTTTTTATTCCCAGAAAATCCCGAGAGAGGAGGACAGAGAGAAAACAGTGCTTCGAGGCTGGCCTGCTCTCCCCCCTCCCCTCGCTCCCCCCTCCCTGGGCTCTGGTTATGATGGCTCTGCGAATGCACACGGAAGCTTTCCAGACACACAGAATCCCCTCACTGGTAATCAGTGCATCCAACAGAAAGAAGCTGCTGCAGGATTCGAATCCTGATGACTGTATTCCCATATGAGGGTCCTGTTCTACCTGCTCGGTCCTTGCCTACAATTCATTGTAGACTTGGGACCAGAGGGAGATCTGTAGCTGCATTACAAGTATCTGGATCTATCGCTAATGATTTAACAGCAAGCCACTTAGAAGAAAATGACATTAAGAAACCATTTTCTTTCTTTCTCTAAGGAGCAGAGCCACTACACATTGACACAAGGACACTTTTGCCTTTTACTTACAGCTCTTTGGACACACATGCCACTCAGTGGGCTTCTTGGCTCTGTTCCACTCCAGATAGCCCTAGCAGTAGTCACTCTTTTTAGTGCGTCAGTAGGGAGGAGGTATCTCCACCTCCTACTTGGCTCTCACTTCCTCATCTTATAAATGACAAGTGACCATTTTCTACTGCAAATAAATTCTTCATAATTATTATATCTATTTAATGTCCCGAATGCTACCTGAACTGATGTTTACCACTATATCCCCAGGACTTCCAAATAAAAATCCTAAAAATTCCTTCACAAACAAATAATTGATCATATGATAAATAAATCACTTACGTATTTTCACGTCTGAACATTCTTACTAAATACTGTACCACTCACATGTGGTTTTGGTGTTTACTCTGAAAAATGTCAGGATTTCTTTAGCAATAAGAATAATAAAGGTAAAGTGAGGGTTTTTTTTTTAATTCCTGAAGGAAAACGTACTCATCTACATACATGCGCACAACTGCCCCAATTTGGGCACCTGTGCGATGACTTTTTTTTTGATAATGACAGTAACTTTTCATTATCATAATTTGATCTTTCCAGCTAGAATAGTGGATATAAATAGATCCATGAGCCAAACCTACAAACACGTCGAAGGACATGCTGGCAAATCAACAGATCATCATGAATCAGTAGTAGAGTGAAGTGGCTATCACAAAAATGAATGTGCTGGTCGGAACACCCAAAGAACACTATCTTCGGGGACTTCCCTGGTGGTACAGTGAGTGGTTAAGACTCTGCTCTCCCAATGCTGGGGGCCCGGATTCGATCCCTGGTCCGGGAACTAGATCCCACATGCATGCTGCAACTAAGAGTTCACATGCCACAACTAAGACCCGATGCAACCAAATAAATAAATATTAAAAAAAAAGAACACTATCTTCAGTTCTAGCTGCCATGACCTTATGAGGGACAACGACACACTAGACTCTTCCCACACACAGGGAAGAGTCTGGAAGCCACAGGTATATGAGGTTTGGAAAGGCTCTTTGGCTTGGGGAAGTCACCCTGAGGAAGGCCTAAAAACTGTTCTTATGTTCAAAGGACTGCAGCACGGAAGAGGAGCAGAACTGATTTTCCTTTCCTTTAGAGGACAGAAACCAAACTAATAAGATGAATTTGGGGGAAGTTACACAGAGATAAATTGCCACTCGATATGAGGAAAAACTTCCTAACAATTCCAGCTGTGCAGCCTCACGAAGTCAGACCTTCACCATTACTGAAAGGTTTAAATGAGACCGTTCAACCACTATTAATCAGAGTCCCTACGGAGAGGTCACACATTTAGAGAGCTGGTTTTGAACCTTTTTGGGGGGGGGGGGGATGGGAGGGTATCCTGGACCTCCTAGAAAATAATGAAAACTCTGAATCCCCTCTCCAGAAAGATGTCTAGACACCTAGCCTCTTCAGGAAATGTGTGGACCAACCAGGTTAAGAACCACTGCTCTAGAGGGCTGGAAACCTAGGTCTCTAAGGTCTTTTCCATCCTGAACGTTCCATGATCTTTGCATACTCTCCATCTTGATCTGCAGGTGCAAATAATGACGTTTCTTGTCTAACTGGGTATGTAAGTTTTGAACCCTAAGCTCTGGATCTAAGTTTTATTAAGGGTCTTCCTTCTTTAGCTAATTATACCCTTTCTCTTCTTCTCTCATTTCTCTCAGAGCTGCTACTGCGTCTGCCTTCCACTCTGCTCCCAAATGAGGTGCCCAGCCAGGTTGGCTGTCAGCAGAATGAGAAATGACCTCCCAGCCAACCACTTTTTACTCCCCTGGTCCCTTCCCGACACCACAGGGACCCCAAAAGTGGGATCAAAACCCACTGCCCAGAGTGAAGTAAGTCAGAAAGAGAAAAATAAATACCGTATGCTAACACATATATATGGAAACTAAAAAAAGAAAAAAAAATGTCCCGAAGAACCTAGAGGCAGGAAAGGAATAAAGACGCAGACGTAGAGAATGGACTTGAGGACACAGGGAAGGGGAAGAGTAAGCTGGGACGAAGTGAGAGAGTGGCATGGACATATATACACTACCAAATGTCAAATAGATAGCTAGTGGGAAGCAGCCGCATAGCACAGGGAGATCAGCTCGGTGCTTTGTGACCACCTAGAGGGGTGGGATAGGGAGGGTGGGAGGGAGACGCAAGAAGGAAGAGATATGGGAACATATGTATATGTATAGCTGATTCACTTTGTTATAAAGCAGAAACTAACACACCATTGTAAAGCAATTATACTCCAATAAAGATGTTTAAAAAAGAAAAATACCACTGCCCTAATGCAGATCTAGCATAAACACGCCCCCGACAATATTCATGAGATGCCAGAGATATTTAGAGGATAAGTCTCAATCACTGATAAATCCCTAAGGATAAAAATTATATGGATGAAGAAATCTCAAGGATATTGTCTTAATGAAAGTCAATTTCATTCAATTCAATAAACATTTAACAGGTATCTACTATGTGCTGAGCATGGTACCTGAATGCTTGGGATACAAAGGAGAATAAACTATAGTCCTGGCATCCAAAATGAACTACTAAAATATAATGTTCTGGGTGCTGTAACAGTCTCTCTAGAGTTTAAACCCAAGGTTCTGGGGGGAAATAAATATTAATTACATAGAAATATATATACATAATTATAATATTTATAATAAATATATAATTGTGTTTATCTAGAGGTGGGGTTGATTTAGAGGATGAGTCTCAATCACTGATTAACCTTAGAATTAATTCTAAGGATAAAAATTATACAGATGAATAAATTTCAAGGATTTTTTCTCAGTTAAAAGATTTAATTCATATATATAAAACAAGCAGCTGAAATTTCAAAGTTAGTTTCCTATTATCTCTGTGTATATAAAGGAGACAAATGGCCATAAGCAAAAAATAATAATAATAATTTAATACCAGGTTAATTTCAAAGAAAGTAAGGTAGAAGTCCCCTAAGATTCCACATCTGGGAAAATCTCAGAGAAACGTCTCCACACTTACTGACTGGCACATAGGAAGTGCACAAGAATTCTGCTGAATGAACGTAACAAGCTGAACAATCTTTAGATCTATTCAGAAGAAGGAGGCACTCTTTTAAAATGCCTATGAGCTTTAGAAGTTACTGTACAACCCTAGGTTGAGAGGCTATTAGATGAGTATAAAGAATCCAGAAACACCCAACACAGCAACTTTAGTGAGCTTCTTGAAATATTCCTTCCAGCTCCAAGACTGCAATTTTATATATAGAAATAGACGCCTTATTTAGCAGTCTCAAAACTCTCCACAGTTCCTTGAGTCCACACTCAGATACCAAAAGACTCCCATTAAATATGTTATTCATAAGAAGTTTATTTTCCCAGCTCCCAACAGATTAGAAGTCACAAAATGAAGAGTTATTTTAAAAAATTAGGCTCTAGACCAGGGGTTGGCAAGCTTTTCCTATAAGAGGCTAGATAGTAAATATTGGGTTGGCCAAAAAGTTTGTAAGATGTTACAGAAAAACCCGAGCTACTCAACTCTGCTTTTACTTCAAGAAGGCAGCATAGGCAACGTGTAAACAAATAACTGTGGCTTGTGTTCTAATAATCCTTTATATCTGGGCACCGAAATGCGAATTTCATATAATTTTCACATGTCACAAAATAGTCTTGTTTTGACTTTTTTCAACCATACAAAAATGTAAAACCCATTCTCAGCTTGTGTCTTCTAGAAAGACAGAAAACAGGACAGATGTGGCTTGCCAGATGTAGTTTGCTGACCTCTGCTCTACAAGTTAGGATCAAAAATTGCACTTTTGGCCCTTGGAAGCAAAAGATTTCCGTTAATAGTTAATTTCACTCAAGTGGAATAGCTCATTCTCTATCGATGCCCAATAAATAAGGCATCGGAAATGCCTTAGTAGGGTTCTTATACCAAGCTCATCTCTTGTGATTTGTCTGTGGGATATAATATACTTGAAAGCTGAAATGAGAGTCTGATGATCTTGGCCAACAGTGGAGACAATCTGGTCATTAAGCCAGCAACTGGCACAACTGGAGCCCAGCCTGATGCAGAAATCAGAATAGAGGCAAGAAAGTTTTCCTTCAAACAGATCACAGTAGAGACAGCAGGATACACCCACCATTAGCAGTGATTCTCTCCATCTCTGTCTAGGCAAGTAGAGCTAATAGCCCTGGAATGGCACTTGGAGTGAATGGATTTTGCCAAGCAACAATCTAGTCACCACTGTGTTTTTCCCCCAGCACTACGGAGGTCAATACTTTTCCTTCTGCTGATGTGGCATTTGGAGGTTCCATTTGCAGAGCAGTGGCGCTTAGCTAAACTCTCTCTCTTGCTAATCTGATTGGACAAGAGTGGATACAAATGTCAGTCTAGATCACACCAGTTCTCTATTAGGGAAGTCTGAGAGTACCAAAAAAGTAAAAAAGAAAAGGAGATGAAGCCTAGCCCTTCTTAACGATCACCAGCCCATCTGCCACGGAAGTCCATGTCAGTCCAGGAGAACAATCTGCATTAGGTAAGAGGAAAGGTCTCTGAATTTGGTAATAACTGTCCATCAGAAGCAACAGAGGCTCATTCGTGAAGCTGAAAGTACTGAAAATGGGCTGGCTCATGGTGTGTGCCAATCTGGCCAGTCCCAAAGATCTCAACGAGTTATAGTGATGTGATTTCTCACTGGATGACATTAAACAGAAATAAGTGTAAGGTTCTGATACGTGTCAACAAATCTACCTTCACAAGTACAGGTTAGGAATATGGACACGTGTGGCTTAGAGGAATCTCTGGTACAAGAATGCCATTAATGGAACTAACAGGGTTGGGGCTGCATTCTTAAAGCTAGGGAGAGTAGACAGAGAAAGAAGAAAGCAGCACAGGGAGAGCATATCTGAACGTGGTTAAGAGGGGTACAGAAATACAGGTGCCTATTTTTATCAAAGGGACTGAAAGGGAGAGGCAAAATCCAAACTGCTTTATCAGAGGAATGGTTGGGCCACACTTCATCCCAAGCCCTTCTCTTGTTCAAGTGAACCAACCACGCTCTGACTGAGAGAAGGGAACACCCTTCCCCTGTTATCTCAAAGTCATCCTTTCATTCCTCTCTGCTTCATCTCTACTGCATTCGAGGCCACTTGAAAGAACCCAAACCAGACTAGAAAGGGTGGAAGTGGGATGGCACACAAAGCTCTGAAAGGCTGGCATAATGCAGAACAATTAGATTTCTGTGTGTTTCCAAGAAGCCCAGCTAGCACCGCTAGATGGGAGCAATTGGGAAGAACATTTCAACTTGATGTATGGAATGCGTTCCGAGGGCCCTGTCTCTGAAAGCATCATGCATAGGCAAGGATGACAACTTGGTTGTAGAAGCAGCTGGTGCATCAGATGGGGGTGAGTGGGTGGAGTAGATGACTTTTAAGAGCTCCTCCAGCCCTGAGATTCTCACAAGTATGCGAACGGAACGCTGCCAACACCGTGCTCTTTTCAGAGCAGGCTAAGAAGGCAGCCCTGTGAAAGCATACATACCCGAAGCTGCCTACCTTACCCAGTACTAGGCTTAACATGGGCTCAAAAAGATCACCTGTTCTCACTACCTTTGGGAGGAATATGGTCCTCCAATCTGCATCCCTCAGCACTGCCTCGGTGCCTGGAGATGTGCCCCGCTAGGGTAGCTGCCATGGCCGTGAGCCTGTCACAGGATGCCGTCTGGCATCAGCGCATGCCCAACACCTTCTCAAACGGAAACAAAGAAAACCATTTTCCAGATCCTTTCTGTTCAAAGGAAGAGCGCCCTTTAGCACTCCTGGCCCTCTTCCATGGAGTGGGGTCTTCTACTTTCCTGGCACTTGGCTTCTGTGACGCTCAGCATGCATTCACCTGGCGGTCACTGGGCCATTTTCATAGACTTGTGCCATGGACTCTTGGGAACAGCAAATGGGCGGTCTCTTCACTCCTGAAACATAGGTAAGAGGTCTAGGATATACAGCCGGTAATCACTCAACAGGGACCATCAAGAAAATTCTATGCCGACCCGAGGAGCCTCCTTACTGAAACCTATTACTGAAAGCCAACAGCGTTCAGGTAGGAAACCCTAAAGTGGTGGGAGCACAGAGGTTTCCAACTCTAGAAACAGCACCTTCTTAAATACCAATATCCCAATAACTGCAAAGGTCAGTCACAAGCAAACAGATAGAAGGGTCAACTGTGATGAGAAAGATGCATGCTTACAGAGTCCTATGTTCTTTCTAAATAATACAGATGAATGTAGCTGAATTGCACATTCTCAAATGTGCCCAGGTTCCATTACAGCTTATCTTAAAAGGGGAAAAAAAGAAATCTCCTTGTCCTTGAGCTAGTCACGCAAAAAAAAGAAAAAAAAGTGTCCGTGGGAGGGGGAATCTTGGTAACTAGATAAAATTCAAAGGCATTGGTTTCAAGAGGTCTTCTTTTTCCTTCTTCATTAAATACTGATAAAGCTCAGCAAGCCATTGAAATAAAAAGCAAACAAAGATAAAAATCTCCTTTTAGTGTCTGCTTTTCTCTCTGTTATAATTTGTAATAAATTCCTTGTGGTGACTTTTGATTGCAGAAATAATTTGTGCCTTTATGCCTTCAGGCAACACAGCATATTAACTCTCCAGCCCTCCCACTGACAATGCAAAGACACAGTCAAAAACCTGGATGCAAGGAGCAGAAGGTATTCCAACTACACATACTGTACAGCATGGCTTCCAAGGAGCCAAAGAACTTTATATGGAAAAAATCAAGGGGGGAGGTTGCCAGCCAAACACAACTGTCTTTTCAAATCAAAATCATTATAATCACAGAAGCCCACATTAGATCACAGGGGTTATGCTAACATTATCAGACAATCATTCCCACCTATGGGAACCATTGTACTACAAATATTAGCACTGCAAAAACAATACTTTTCTGCGTTCACCCTAAGCAGAACCCAAGTATTCAATAAAATAAAAAATCTGGAAAAGGTAGAAATGTTTCAATGGGGCACACTGATTTTATAAATTACTCACTTGGTGACACTGTGAATGTCAACAGCTCTGCTTTACCTAATACACAAATAATAAGGTTTGATCCATATTTATTGTACCTACCTCATATCAACCAAGGATATTTTATTATCTATCAAATGAACTTTGTATACACAACTACAGAAAAAGATATCAAAGTCCAGAGAGGTGATTTCACCTGACCAAGGTCACACAGCATGTCCATGGAAAAACAAGTTAGCACCCAGGACCCAGTCAGCCACCTCCTAGCAGAAGGCTCTCTCCACAGACTAGCAATCACTTGTTCATCTTCTACATTGAGATGGATCGACTTTTGGCTTCCCAAAACCAAAAGTCAAATTTCAGTTGAGTTTTGTGTTTGGGGAAAGATATGGTATATGATTTTATAATATTCTCTCAAATTTTTATTTATTTATTTTTTATTTTTTAATTTTTTTTTGCAGTACGCGGGCCTCTCACTGCCGCAGCCTCCCCCGTTGCAGAGCACAGGCTCTGGACACACAGGCTCAGCGGCCATGGCTCACGGGCCCAGCCGCTCCGCGGCACGTGGGATCTTCCCGGACCGGGGCACGAACCCGCGTCCCCTGCATCGGCAGGTGGACTCTCAACCACTGCACCACCAGGGAAGCCCTATTTATTTATTTTGCGGTACATGGGCCTCTCACTGTTGTGGCCTCTCCCGTTGCGGAGCACAGGCTCCGGACGCGCAGGCCCAGCGGCCATGGCTCACGGGCCCAGCCGCTCCGCAGCATGTGGGATCCTCCGGGACCGGGTCACAAACCCGTGTCCCTTGCATCGGCAGGCGGACTCTCAACCACTGCGCCACCAGGGAAGCCCTCAAATTTTTATTTTAAAAATATTTTTGCAAGAAAGATCTCCATTTTCTTGAAGTCTATTTTCTAACCAATGTATTATTAAGTTAAAAATGACATGCTCTGGTGAGTCAACTTTCCCCACTTTTTGTTCACTTTAAAGCTTACCTCTGGCCCAGAATTGTTCTCTGGCCACCAGATGAAGCTGCCAACATATTTTTTGCATTATCTCTTTTTCTAAGAAGCAAAGAGTCAGGAACAATTATGGCAGACAGACAATGCAATATGCCAGTTCAAGTCAGGCAATCTGAATTTCACTTTGTGTGGCATCTGAGGACCTCAATTTCTCCATGTCTAAAATGAGAGGAGCACCTACCAATCCGTTACTAACTACTGTGGGACCCAGTATTTCTAGTTTTGTTTACTTGCAGCACTGCCAAGTGGGGAGAAAGAAAGGGTTGGGGGCTGGGTGTGTTAGAGAACATCTGTGAGAGCACAGGTGGGAAATCTACACATACATATGTATGGGCATAATTTACTTTAAATATAAAGGCTAAAAAGTCCAGACAAGAAACGGCTCTCTACATCTACACACACACACTTCCACATCATACACACGCACGTGAAATACAACCTAATGTATTCTCTCCCCAGAGCCAGGTTAAAGTATCCTGGCTCGGTTTTATGTGCAGAGCTAATTCTCAGGCACTGTATGTTGAAAATCAGCTTATTCTGCCCCCCATCCCCGTTTTGTTTTTGGTTTTTTTGGTTTTGGGGTTTGTTTGTTTTTTTTACCAATTCTGTGCAAGTGATCATGGCTCTGCTATTTGTGTAACATTCTTTGTCATCTATTGTCCTCTTCCAACTCCACAACTGGAAGTCAATTTTTGGTAAAATGCAGAACCATGAATCTATGTAGAGGCTAGTATAAGATCTATAAAATCTTTGTTAGATTATTAACCATATCCAATGTATGCAATTCACAGAGGTGCTAGGATCTCCACACAGATCAAGAAACGAAGGTTATTTCCAAATGGTTCCATAACTATTTCCTAGTTACTTCCATACTAGGAAGCACATTTTAACCCATGGGGATGGGAGGAGAGAGAGACAAAATTTAGTTCTAATCAAATTCCTCACTTCTACCTCTATGCAACTGTACCCAAAAGGCAATCCAGAGATTCCAAAATCAACTTTAGAAATAAACACCCTCCTTTATAGAAAGATCGTCATCTCTGGCATCAGAAAGACCTGGGTTCAAGCCACTGTGTGAATTTGGGAACATCGCTTAACCTCTCAACTTCAGAGTTGTGGTGAGAATTAAATGAAACATCGCCTGGGAAGTATCGAATACACGGTAAGAACCTAAGCAGCGTTACTGCCCTCCTGTTGGAGATAACTAATGTGGGCGGTGGAAACAATATCCATAACTAGGGACAATTAAATATCACTTCACAAATTGTCTGGTTTCACAGATCTATCATGCATTTTCTACAAGGGCAATATCGCCCACGAGGGGAAGAAAATTCATTCTTAGGGAGGGTGAATAAAAATCTCAGATATTACAGTGGTTTGTGGCCCTTCACAATCCAATCCTACCCTCCTCCCGGCCAAAATCTTACTCCTTAGTATTTAATTGCTATTGTTAGGGATAAGTTAAATTGAATTTAACCTTCTTCCTTACAGGGATGATCATGAAAACAAGGTTGAGAAACACTGATCTATGTCTTTTGCATTATTGAAAAGATACACTCCAAGAAATTTTCATCCTATTTCCCTCCACCAGCAGCCTCCAAAACTGCCGTGGTGTCAGCAAGGGTAGAAGTAACCAAAGAGGGGCTTTAACATTATGTATGATAGCATAAGACATTGTCTGTTATTAATGTAATCATAGTACGCTCCATTTATTAGGGTCCACCTTTATAAATGTTTGTATATCCCTCTTCTCAGCTTCTGATTTCCAGCCCTATTTCTAATCCATTTCAGAAAGACCATCAATATGTTATTCACTTTCCCCTTCAATTAGGATTTGGGACAGGCAGTACTATAGCAAAACATTCTTGGTGCAGATGCAGATTCAATTTAAAGCATCATTCTTGCCTATCTGCACTGCCATCCACCCACAGAAATTCATCAAGTTTCCAAGGCTGACCTCCTTGACATAAATCTGCCCAGCTCTCTAATGAATCTGTAGGTGTCAAAGTCTTCTCCTATCCTGTCATCAGTTAATGAGCCTGGGGACCCATCCCAGTATAGGATTCAAATTATGGCCCTGTACTTACCTACAGCCATTCTATAAAATGGATAAATGGATGCCACGGTCATTTACGTGTCAAGGTTCTGATGAAAGAAGGAAAGGGGTTCCAAATGGGAGGCCAACACACGGCTGAGAGCCCCAGTCTCTGCCGCCTGTTGGAGATCTTCCCTGCCATCCTGAAGACACTAGGTAACTTCAAATCAAGATTTATCTAGTCTTTCATTTAGAGCCAGCTGCCGATAATTTGTAGTCCTGGGCAACAGCATGAGCACAGGTAACTGAAGTCCACAATCTCCCAACACACCATACCAAGAGTGTCAGCCCCATCCTCATTTAACTATTTTCATTTGCAAGAGCTGTAAGAAAGTAAAACTGTTTCCATCCATCCTCCCCTCTCCAATCCTACAGACTTTGAATCTGGAGCTTACAAAAGTAAAAGGTAGGCATGCAGACAGCGGGAAGCAAAATGAGGCAGAATATTCTCCAACAAGGATAACCAGAATGTAAATAATCAAGAGTTGGACCCACTGTTTCCCCAAAACACCATGTCTTCTAAAATGTTACATTGTGATTGTAAATGAATTGTGTCCTGGGGGGTAAGGCATTGTGAGCCTTGGGCTGGGACTGTGGGAGGCTTGAAGCAGGAGCTCAAGAGCCACTTAGGGACAAACAAATACCCACAAGCCACACAACCACACTCCCCATGTGGAAAGAGGACCAGCAGCCTGGTTTAAAAGCATTTTGGAATCTGTGCAATTCTCACAGCTTTCATTCCATCGCTAGTCACAACACTATTCTTTGCTGAGATTTTTTTTAAGACTGCCATCTTCATGGTCCTACAACATCCATCTTTTTATAGATGGATATCTTGTTTGAGGAGACTGAAACTTAATTACTCCTCCTGTGTCTTAAAGGATTTTGGTACTAACCTATTAATGTCAATGTGAGTGAAAGAGCAAAACGTAGTTGCAATGGCCGAGTGCTGTGGAAAAAGAAAAACTGTGCTTCTAGTCCCAGTTCCTGTCTCTAACACACAGTGGACCCTCGAGTAAGTCAATGTCTTCACCTATGAAATGGAGAATCCCTGCCCCACTAGGCAGAATAAAATTGAGATCAGTGCAAAAGCATTTTAAAGAGCATAAACCATTACATGTGTGTAACATTTCCAGACCCATGAATCTGGAAGTAAAACTGCCACAGACTGAATGTTTTTGTCCTGCCAAGATTCATGTTGAAATCTAATCCCCAATGTGATGGTATTTGGAGGTGGGGCCTTTGGGAGGTGATTAGGTCATGGGGGTGGAGCCCTCATGAATGGGATTAGTGCCCTTATAAAAGAGGCCCCAGAAAGCTCCCTCACCCTTCCACCCTATGAAGACACAGCAAGAAGATTACCTTCTATAGATGTATTGAAATGAAACAACTGATTTGAATAAGAATAAGAGTAAGAATAAGAACAAGAACAAGAATAAGAATAAGCGGTTCCCAGTGATTTACTAAGTAGAAATTTGTGAAGTTGTTGGACTGGAGTCAACTCTCTTCTCCCAGGTGCCTCAAATTTACATGGCCCAAATCTTGAGATGCATCCCAGTTGCCATATGGAATTCATTTGAAACAGTTTAAAGTGACTTTTACTGTTCCTTGCTTAAGAAGAAAAGTGACTTTCTGAAATGAAGTATTTCCTTTTCATGCCAGGCAACTAATATGTGGTTCCCTGAGCTGGTCAGTGCTTTCCTTATCGCTAATTACAATGCTCATGGTATCTTGGAAACAACCACCAAAGACAGGTCATTATTAGAGTTCTCACGTAAATTTAAACTTGACATGTGTGAAATTATGAATCGAAAATAGAAGCGTCATCTCCCTAGACCAAGCTCATTTAATAAATAAACCTGAATTAGTATACATTCCTAAAAGAATACATTTAGTTCCTGACTTAGAAAATATGTAAATATAAATCTACCTTAGCATCTTGAAACTGAAACTTAAATAATATGAAAATGATCACTGGATTGCAAACACTATAAAAATCATATAGGAGTAAATGTATCATATTTCCTTAAAATTTTAAAAATTAATCACATTTTTTAAATTGGAGGTTTTTGTTTTTGTTTTTTTGGTGAAAACCAAATGCTACTGCTAACAAAGAACTTTCTTGAGAGCTAATTACTACTAGTAAACTAATATTACTCCGGGAAAGCTAACCAGAATCCTGCTGGCAGCCTGGCAAAAAGAAGATGTGACAACATTAAACAAAGCTATTGTGGGAAACTCATTATAAAAGAAAAACGATATCCCCAAAATAAACACTCAAGCTGCATCAAATCAGATACCAAATTATTTGGAAATGAAATTATCTCTGAGAGGATATTTACTATAAGCAGTCAAGATTTAAACAAATAAAATTATAGGAGAAAAAAGACCCAATTTTCTCCTGAGGATTGATCATGGTTAAACAAGCAATCTCCTGCAGCTCGAGAATCCAAGGCTATAACTCTGGGAGCTGCTCTCAGTACAGAAGACTAAACGAAATAAACAAAAGAAGGTTGATGCTGTAATGGGAGAAAATCCAAAGTAATACATGAAAAACTGAGTAAAAGCACATTGTGAACTGGGCACTCAAGGTGGAAATAAAATAGGCACTGTCTTTGGGCTAAAAAAAAAAAAATCTATAACAGAGAAAGAGAAAAGAATGATCTAGGCAAATAGAGCTATAGAAATACCCAAAGATGAGTCATATGAAAAAGGACATCCTTGTTATTTTCCTTCTAGTACTCAAGATTTTGAATTGTGGGAAAATAAAGACGTGACCAAGAAAGCAAGTAAAGGTGGAGAAGATGGTTGAAGAAAAAACAATAGGAAGGAAAGATGGAAACATTTAGTGTACACAGGAGGGTACACAGTCCCAGAGACAGAAGTGGTTTGGTTGAGGCCACACACAACTAGTAAAAGGCAGATCGGGACAAGAGTAGAAAGCTCCACGAAGGCAGGGACATTTGTCTGTTTTGTTCCTTAGAACGATGACTGAAACACGGCAGACACTCAGAAAATATTTCTTGAAGGAAGGGAGGGAGAGAAGTAAAAAGGAAGAATTAATTCAGTTCAACTCAAAAAGTATGTATTATATGATGTCCTGTTGGGAATTCCAAGAGAGTATATGGCATGGCACCCAGCGCCAGGAGTTTGCAGTCTATTTGGGGAAAACAGAATGTACACACAAAAGGATGACTAAACTACCAAATGCTATACCCTGAGAGCCAGATGATGGTGTGGATGTCAGCCCTGCATGGGGGTTGATGAATAGAAACTCAGCTATGTACTGCAGTGGTCGGGGAATTCCTGATGACAAAACAAGCAGCACTTGTCGCCACTAAAGACATATTAGTGTCTTTAGTGGAGTTCTGAGCCTGTTGATTACCTAATGTCACAGGGTCTCATTTAATAATACAAGTAATGACATTTCTTAACCGTTTTCAAAGTGCATTCAGTTTGCATTATCCCCTGCAGCCGTTACAAAGCACTAGGGGGTGGGCCAGAATGGGGTGCTGATCTTCTGCAACAAAAAAGAGAGAAGGCACATTCTCCGAAATGAGAATTGAACCCAGCACTGTGCGTAATGGCACCTACCCATCTCCAGGAAGGTGGGAGTCTTAATGTGGATGTTGTTAGCATATGTGAGATGAGAAGATGCAAGATGGCCACAGACAAGGTGAGAGAAGGGGATTGTTCGGTAGGGCGGTAGAGTCAAAGCACATCTGGGAAATGAGGTGATGGTGGGGAAAAGTGAACACTTCCTCTAGTGTGTAAGCTAAGCCATTCTCTCCTTGCTAACAATCGAACTGGAGAGAAGGCACTCCCCTCCTGGGGCAGCTGGGGCTACCCCTAGCACATGTGGTGCCTCTATGTGGAAGCCTCAAAGATGCTCTTTCCAGGCACCCCTTCCTCCCGGCTGACATGGCCCCATTCCGAAATCCAGAGCTTAGTGAGCAAAGCACGGACTGCATCTCATCTCTCATTCATTTCCGTAGCCAGGTACCGTTGTACAATGAACAAATTGTACACCCAGACATGTCGGCCCTGGAAATAACCCATACCATCTTTGACCTGCTATATTAGAAGGTGCTTCCTTTTCCAGAGTTGAAATCCACCTCCCACTGGGATTTATTGTGTTCTTTCTAGCCACATGGGAAATATCCAAGTCCCTCTTCCCAGTGACAGCCTTTCAAACACATCCACTGCTTTTGTGCCCCTCCTCAATCAAGCCATCACATGGAGCTATCTCTTTGGAAAGAAAACCAAACCCACTCCAAAGCCACAGCAGAACCACAGTGTCATTGAAAGCACACTTAACAGCAGAGCTGCCATAGAGGTTTGAAATACAGCAAGAACTCTATACGGACAAGGATCGTGACAAATTTATCAACACTCTAATGGAAGCAGTCAAAGCACAGAAGGTGGGAAAAAGCAGAAGTCACTGAATATGCACTAAAGGGTAGGGACCAGAACTGCTTAGGAAAAGAAGGAAAGAAAAGGCGGGGGTCAGGGGAGAGAAGGAAGGGAGGATGGAAGGGATGCATGGAGCGTAGGAAGGAAACACAGTGCATATCCACATACATGTCTGGTTTGGGTGTTAGAGTTCATCAACGAACACGACTCTCAAATCAAACCCAATGCCTTCCTATTAATTCTGCATTTACCATATTCATTGAAACAGTAGCTCCGTCTAAGGCATCTGTGTGTGTGTGGCGGGGGTGGGGGGGCAGTTTGTTGATTTTTTTCCACATAGAATGTGGTCTGCAAAATCTGGCTTGAATGATGTTCTCCTTGGTAATGGGCATATCTGAGCTTATGAGTGGCATACTGTCAGTCTGTAGTTGATTTGTTTTATAGTGCTTCAGCTGGGCTTTTTCCAAGTCCACTGCATTTGGATTTTCTTCTGGTATTTCATGTTCATAATCTGCAGTTTAATTTGCCACAGCACATTCTACCAGATGGCCTCCTCTTTCATTCCCACTACCTCTGCTGAATCTGCCCACACAGAGTCTTTGTACATCCTTTCTCCTGCCAACCATCACAGAATAAATCTCTTCACATAAAGCAGTACTTTCTTCTACTGATTGTGTTCCAATGAAGGTCGGATAATTCCAGTCACTTGCTGCTCATCTAAACAAGGAGTCTGAGGACAAAGTGGGGAAAGGGGCAGCTTCCAACAGGCAACAGAGCTTTATGAATATAATTCACGTCTGCGACTGCCTGTTCATGTTTTCATTTCTATATTTTTATTCATTGCTAAATAGGACATTGGTAAGAAAAAGAAATCACCCACAATCCCATGACCCTAATATACCAACTGTTTTCATTTCCCTGAGTTCCTTTGTAGTCTGGGTCCATATGCATGTGTATCTTGGGACATGGTTGAAATATTACTTAGCCCAGGTATGAATCTGCATCCTACTGTTTTTCATTTGCCACTATGACCATTTTCCATGTTCCTACATAGTGGCCATAATGATCATTTTAACAGATGTATAATATTCCTTAGAGTGTACCTATCATAATTTACTTAACCATCTCCACCAATGACTGGATATTTTCTATTGCTTCCCTTTCTTTCCTTATTAGGACTAATGCTATAATTTTTAATCTTCACAAATTCAATCAATATGTACACTTTTTTTCCACTTTCAAGATTTAGTGGTGGAAGGAGGTAAATTTTTCCTTAAGGGTTTTTTCTTCAGATAAATTTTTGGAGGGGATCATTAAGTCAGAGGTAATAAACATTTTTATGATTGATTATTTTATCAAATTTGCTTTCTAAATCAGAATAACTTCACCTGCCACAAGCAACATATAAATACATCAGTTTTACCACCTTCTCTCCAACACAGAGAATTATTATTTTCTTACATTTTTCTAAATTCAAAAGGTATAAGATGCTGTCTTGTCATCACTTAACTTGTACCTCTTTGAAAAGCCCCATTTCAACTGTTCCCTATAAGTTTTATTCACTATTTGCATCCCTTGTTATGTCAATTGTCTGTTCATGTTCTTTTCCATTAACTTACCTGAGTGTCCTAAGGTTTTTCTTACTGAAAATCTAATTAGCACCCTTTTCTGTCTTACTTGTTGCAAATATTCCCCAAATCTGTCATCCTTTTTATTCTAAGTATATTTTTATTGTTCATTAAGTTTTTACTTCTTAATTATTCAAATCCGTAATTTTTTTCCTTCATGATTTCTTCAGAACTTACCATATAACAGATGGTTTCTTAAATGAATTTTCAGCCATTTTTTCTCTTGTGATTTGATTTTTTTTAATAAGTTTATTCTTTAATAATTGAATCATATGCCTCTTGGAATCTGTTTTCCTATAATATATCAGGGTAGGAGCTTATGTTTATTTATTTGATAACCAGTTTTCCCCAAACCAGTTAAGTAGCTCTTCTCTTCCTTGATTATTTCATAATGTCCAGTTTACCATGTATTCAATTATATACATATATGAATATAAATATAACAAACATCTATTTTCTTTTTCCCTTTTTTAATTTCTTTGAGCTTTATTAAGAGATAATTGACAAAACTGTAAGATATTTAATGTGCACATCATGATGATTTGATATACGAATATATTATGAAAGGATTCCTCTGTCCTAGTTAATTAGCACATCCACCACCTCACATATTTCTCTCTGTTTCTTTTTTTGGTGAGAACATTTAAGTTCTGCTCACTTAGCAAATTTCAATTACACAATACAATGTTATCTATTTTCATATCTATATACCTTTTCCTCTGTTCCATTAGCCATAATACTATTGGGGGACCAGGTTCATGCTGTTTTAATGACTGTTGTCCTTTATTTTGTATTTATCAGCTTTCTTTCTTTGGTTAATTACAAGTGTACTGGATCCAGGTGTTTCTTCACAAACTGGACACAACAGAAGGGGCACCGTCTAAGTGGTGACCACAGAATAGCAACGAAATAAGGACACTGGCTTCAGAATCAAATCCCTGCTCTGCCATTTGCTAGCTCTGTGACCTTGAGAAAATTATTTAGCCTCTTTGATCCATAGCTTCTTTACATGTAAAGTGAGAATAATGAAAGTACTTATACCTCATACCTGCATCGTCCAATACTTCAGCTAATGGTCACACTGGCTGCTTACATTTAATGAATCACAATCAAACAGAATTAAAACATCAACTTCTTGTTTCCACTAGAAATATTTCAAGTGCTCAGTATTCACATGTGCTAGTGGCTACCAGAGTTGGATAATACTGGTATTGTGGAACATTTCCATCATTGCAGAAATTTCTCTTGGACAGATCTGCATCTGGGTTGATGTGGTGACTAAAGAAGATACTTCATGGAAAGCACTTAGCACACAACCCGGCACACAGTAAACACTTTCTGGTAACTGTTGTTGTAGTAGTAAAAGTGTGACCTACACTTGTTTTCAAATAAATATTAAAGTCTCTACTGGTAAAATGAAAAGGGTCTTAATCAGGAACTCATATTTGTACCTCACAGCAAGAGACCATTTATAAATCAGTGGCTTAGGAAGCAGAAGGAATACATCAGTCTAATCAAGGTGGACAAGCATGTGCTCAGCCCTGGAAAATAACTCCAAAAGGTGCTCTGATTCTTCAGGATTGAGATTTGGCATCTCAGTAGAACAATCTCTACTGGAAAAAAGATCATATTCGTGGAAATATTATCCATGGAGCATTCACTAGTTTAGAACTTGGTGTCCCAAGTGGAATCCCCACTAAAGAGTACCATCTTAAGGGTTTGAGAAATCAGTGTCAGTTGACAATATAATTAGCAAATGAATGAAAAGGCACTTTACAGTTATAAAGCAGTGTCTTATAAATTTGGTTAAAATAATTCCTCCAAAGTGTGATAAACTCTTGGTGAGCTTAATATTCCTTAAGTTACCAACAGTGTGAAGGTACTCCCCCGGCCACTATTTTCCCTTGCCTCCAAACACCTTCCTAGGGGGCACTTCTCACCATGATTAGTTGTATATGCAAAGACATGAACACATTCCAATATCACTCTGAGGCACAAAAGTTAGAACTACTGGAGGTGGGAGTGCAGGTGGGGAAGACCTTCAAGTGATCCACATCAGTTGTCCTTTACTGGTGCAGAGAACTGGGAATTGATCATAGTCTTACTCAAGAAATCAGTTAAAATCCCCCTGTAGGTAAAGTCCTTGTACTAGATTTTAAAGTCAGTCTTTCAACTACCTCTCCATTTGTTTAAACTACCAATGTGGAAAAGATTCCAAAGACTAGGCTGTCTCCTATGGGCTTTTTTTAAACCTTAAAATGTTAAAGCTGGTGAGGGACTTAGAGGGGACTAAGAAACCCCTCATTTTTACAGATCAGGACGCTGACTGGGAAGAGAGGGGAAGTAACTTACCCAAGGTCTCAGCTAATTAGTGGCAGAGTGACAAAACCCATGTGCACTAATTCCCAGTGGAGTGCTTCTGAAACAAATCAAGTGCCTCAGTACTATTTTGCAAACATAATAATAAATCTTGTAATTTAACAGAATCCCTTAATATGATCATATGAACTCTGTAGATTTGCTTATTATTTAAAATATTTAATATTCACAACCAGAAAAAGTTCACAAGAAGCTGCTATAGACTGAATGTTTGTACCCCCCACCCCCCACCCAAATTCATATGTGTCATCCTAACTCCCAGTGTGATGGTATTTGGAGGTGGGGCCCTTGGGAGGTGATTAGGTCATAAGGATGGAGCCCTCATGAATGGGATCAGTGCCCTTTTATAGACCTCAGAGAGAGCTCCTTCGGCCATGTGAGAACACAGCTAGAAGATGGCAGTCTATGAACCAGGAAGCGAGTTCTCACCACACACCTAATTTGCCAGTGCCC
Source organism: Orcinus orca (assembly GCF_937001465.1). NCBI lineage: Eukaryota > Metazoa > Chordata > Mammalia > Artiodactyla > Delphinidae > Orcinus > Orcinus orca. The sequence continues at coordinate 114,929,613 of NC_064580.1, forward strand.
TAACTTAACACTCTCCAGCCTCCAGAACTGTGAGAAATGAATGTATATAGTATTCTGCTATAGCAGCCTGAATGGACTGCTAAGACAGAAGCTGATTCCCTGTTCCTTTGGGATACTAAGAAACTACCAAGATTGCTGTTTTTGAAAGTACGAAAAATAAATAACTCATTGTGAGATCATTTCAGAATCATATTGTACCAAGACACTTTACAACATAGATACTTTGAACAATAAAAGAAAGATAGCCATGAAACAATCAATAAAATGCCTTCTTTCTGGGCAAGGTGATCAAAGGTCTGGAGAGGTCCAAGCACTTCCTTCCTCGAGTCCTCAGGAGTAAAGGCAATGTGCTGCTAAGTCCCACGGCTGAGTCAGCAAGCCATTTTCCAACCCAGTGCATCACCTCCTGCAATCTCCCCAAACCGCATTAAGGCCAATTAAACCTCTCAGGGATTTAAAAAAAAAAAAAACAACTTAGAAAGGAAGGGGAAGCTTTGGCCCTGGTAAGCACCGAAATGTGTAACATGGCCATTTTGTGATCGGGTACTCAGCGACAAGTCTATATAATGTACCAACTCCTCTGTTTTGCTGTCTTGCTGCTACCACAGAACCACAAGGCCAGAGCAGGATGCTCCAGGTCAGGGGTCCCCAACCCCCAGGCCTCGGACAGGTGCCGGTCCATGGCCTGTTAGGAACCAGGCCGCACAGCAGGAGGTGAGCGGCAGGCAAAGAGCCAAGCTTCATCTGCCGCTCCCCATCGCTCGCATTACCGCCTGGACCATCCTCCCTGCCCCCATCCATGGAAAAATTGTCTTCCACGAAACTGGTCCTTGGTGTCAAAAAGGTTGGGGACCACTGCTCCAGATCACTCTTTCTACTGTATCGGTGACGTAAGCTTGCTGCTCTTTCTATCGCCACTCATCCTATTAAATTTCCCCCTGGGGAAGACGGGAAACTAAGTTATTCCATGGGTGGACAATAAGAGATTCTGGGCCCTTGCTCATGCATTTAAATATTATGCTATTCCAAAGCTCTCATTCCCAGCAATTTCCCCTTGCCATCAGACCTCTGGTTATGAAAAGATATTAAAATACTTGAGAAACAGAAGCCTCCATGGCAAACTTCATTAAACTGCATTTGCCTGAAGCATCCATTCATACTTATGCAACTATATGCACAGCATAGACTTGATTTTGAAACACACTTTTTGATTGAACAAGAGTGAGAGAATGAATGAATAGTTTTAATGACATGAGCAGCCATCAGTTCAGCAAACACATGAACTGGTTAAGAACAGAAGTGTCAGTCTACTTAATGATCAAGAATAAGAATGTGTTATGGGACTCAGAGCGGAGAGAACTGACCTGGACAGAGGGTAAGGTTGTGAGCAGCCCTCAACTCAGGCTCCTGCAACATGAATCCACAGCTTCACTGACCTAACAGCAGACAAACTGTCCCCCCAAGTGATGAGACATCATCTTTACGCAGTTGACAGCTTTCTACAACTCCCTCCTACTTCCTGAGAGTAGCCCCCGAACACCAGATTTCTCCCCAAGCAGCCAGAGGCTTTGTACGCTGCCCTCTGCCAGGTTTATCAATAACCCTGAAGCTGCAGAATTGCCCTAGATCCAAGAAGGCACTTTCCCACAATTCTCACTCGGGCCTTGGGAATTCTCTGTGTGTACTTTTAGGCAAACAAGTGATCCATAAAAACTGGCAAGAAGAATTTATCCTAGAGCTGCCCCTGCAAAAAGGAAGAATTGGAATCGATAAGCAGAACCGTCAATACAACTTTGTTTCAATTGTGAAACACCTTCCTTAGAGCACAGAGAAGCCAAAGAGACAGGTCATGGTAAAAAGCCTCCACACACACAGCCCAGGATGCCAGACCCTCCTGGAGGTGCTTATGGGAACTCTCTCAAGGTTCAGACCAAACACTCCCCCCAGTGCTACTCCACTCAGGGGTCCTCAGAACCCCACCTGTGCTTCCACCCCCTCAAACCGGCTGTGTGAAAATGAAAAACCCAAATCCTAGCTCAGTCTTGGTCCAGCACAATATCCGGGCCAAAGTGACTGCCAAAGGCCTCCCTGGACTTGGCTGTCTGTTCCACCATGTGGGAGAGGCTCTCCCACACCCACCCCCCCCCTTCCAGAAGGGAAACCCACGGCAGAACGTGGGCAGCGGAGAGTCGGGGGTATTGCCCCTGCCACCTCAGAGAGGGCCATGGATCACAAAGCGGAAGTCCAGGAGGAGAGGAAATGAAATCCACTTCCCAGTGACAAGAAAGCCGTTGGCTACCCTCTAACAAGAAGCATGATTCACAAGCAAAGCAATGAAACCGCAGGGAGTGCCAAAGCCTGGGGCAGAGGACAGGTGGCGGGGGGGGGGGGGGGGAGGGGGGGGAGTTCAGGTTGTAGAATACGGTCCCAGCTGGTGGCATGTCTTGCCATCTTGTCAGTAATAGCAGGACTACAAGGTGCTAACATTGTCCCTGGGAGGAGTAGAGAGTGGGGAGGAAGTTCAATTGATTTTAAACATGGAGCTTATACTTAATGCTTCCTTCAGCTCAAGGCTCAAGTTCAGGATTTAAAGGGTTCAAGGACCCTGAGTTAGAGTTCAGCTCTCTGGAGATGGAGCCCCAGTGTCTACATGCCCAGCCCTGTTTGAGAGGTAATGAGCAGTCCCAAAGTCCCCCATCTGCATAGGTTAGCAGGCTAGCATGTGAAAAAAGTAAGGAACCCAGCCAGCTGCTTCCTCTCTCTCCCTCCATCTGTAAGCAGCACCCAAGATGTCTGAGCATTTTGTTATGGGCTAGGTAACTGGTTAGCTTGCAATTAGCACAGACCTTTCTGGAAAGTTCCTAGTGGAGGCCCTTGATGGATGGCAGAGGAGACCTTGAATGAATTCATTTTCTTTAGCTGATAGACATGGCGATGTAATATATCTGTAGAAAAACACACCTAAGGCTAAAGTGTCCAAGGCTGAGATGAGAAGTGGATGTTTTATTTTAAGATTCAGCACACTTTCAAGAACATAAAACTTTGTGGGGGGCGGGGGCAGAGCAGGAAGCAGGAGTGAGGGAACACTTGGTTTTACATCAACCCTCTGTTTTCTGTTAGCCCACAAAAATACTGCCTCAGCTGGAGGGGGGAGCCTGACAACCAGGAGATGTAGAGATGAGGTGACTTTTCCAAACTCTTCCCGACCAGATGGTCCACCATCCTCTGGGTGTCCCAGGCATGTTTTAGCTGTAGGAAGGGTCCCCTGCACCTGGAGATTTGGGACGCATGGAATGGGGACCAGGCAGTATTAACTCCAGTGGGGCTGCACTTGCAGGCACATCCTCACCAAGCCGCTCAGCCCCACGAGTGTCCAGCCGTAGGACCCAGGACAGCTGTGGGTCCAGATGATGTGACTCCAAGTTGCGTCACCACCCCTGAATGAATTTTGTAAGAATTTCTCTCTCTCTCACTCTCTCTTTTTTTTTTTTTTTTGTATTTTATCTATATTTTTATAATGGGGTAGAGCTGATTTTCAATGCTGTGTTTCTTTCTGCTGTATATCCACTTGATTCACTTACAGAGAGACATCGATAAATTCTTTTTCAGATTCTTTAAAAAAAAAATACTGCCTCAGGGTCTCCAAAAGGATGTGAAGTGAAAAATCCAAAGAGAGAGTCATTAAAAGAAAAATCTCAGCTTCTTTGGAAAACATGCTGTAACTGAAAGTTTTACTGGTTAATCATTTCAATGCAGGGGATTTAAAAACCACCACAGTCCCACAATGAGGGGCTTCAATACTGAGAAAATCCTGAAATACCTCTTTTCCAAAATGCAGGTCTATAATCCCGTCCTGTGATAAATATGGGCTTGCTTAGGTAATCCCTCTGAGCACCCCTAGCTCCTTTGTGGTGAAAATGTCAAGGGACAAAGGGGACTGGAGGATGGGTAATTTATGTGAGAATGGAAGGCCTAAACCACAGTCACCTTAGGCAAACTTTATTAACCTTTGAGATACCAGTCCCCGTTTACTAAAGAACTGAGCCCCATCCAGGGTTCCACAGGCATCAGGTGTTATGTTCATTGGAATCTGGATCTCCTGACCTTCCTTTCTCTTTCAATAGTTCTTTTAGTGGTATTCTGGAGACAGAATAACAGCTTATTTTCAGGTAATGGGCATGGAGTGGGGTTACATTTAGGATTGCCTTTTCTTGTGAATTTTAGTTTTTTTTTTAATTGCAGTAGAGTTGATTTACAATGTTGTGTTACTTTCTGCTGTACAGCACAGTGATTCAGTTATACATATATACACATTATTTTTCATATTCTTTTCCATTCCGGTTTATCATAGGCTATGGAATACAATTCCCTGTGCTATATAGTAGGACCTTGTTTATCCACTGAATTTTAGTTTTCAGGCTTGATTGATTGCCTTTGGTCCCTGGAAAGAAACATCAACCATAGGGTGGAGAGGTTTTTGGAAGTAAGTGTAGGTGGAAAACACAGGGATAGAAGGAGGGAGGTGGTGAATCGTCCTGAAGGAACACCTACTCCTTTATGGTGGGAGGGAGGTGAGAGACAGCTTGAGGGGGCAGAACATTGAGTGACTGCAAGGAATCAGCTCACGTTCCAGCCCAACAGCAGGGGCCTGATTACTTCACTCTGTGATTTTAACCTTTGGTTTACCTTGGCAAAGGAAAATCACGCTCCTGTGCTGGCAGCTGCCATAGCTGTTTCAATACAAATAACATCTTCAAGAGGGAGATTCAGAGGGGAAAACATTTTTCTTCGTTTTCTACTCAAAATCCGAGGTGGGAATATGTGCAAGTAAATATGATATTTCCTCCACATCAAGGACATGAATTCTAAAAGAATAATATTTAGCCTTTTTTACTGGCTGCCATTCAAAGACCTGGAAACATGTACTAGGAAATTTAATTACTTTGCATTTTGTAAAATGCATCAATTTCAAGTAAGAAGCTGGAGCTAGCAAGGCTGAAAAAAAAAAAAGAAAAAAGCTGTGTCCAATCCAAGACACAAGCAGCCTGACTTCCGCACACATTCTTCAGGACCTGGGAAAGCCCCACATCAGGACAGTCCACAGAAGAGAATTTACATCCAGGCAACAGTGATTAAACACCTACTATTTGCTAAGCACTTCCACGTATGTCATCTTATGCTACCTTACTTAATCTTCACCATAACCCAATAAGGAAGGTAGGTATTATCATCTCTCTTTTACAGATCAAGAAATATGAGGCTCTCAAAATGGAAATTTACTACATGTGTATACACTTGCAGTTTCTAAAAGGTTTATACATATACTCGCTCTTTTAATCCTCACAGCAACTTTTCAAATTATCTACATCAAGTATTATTAATATGTACAATAGATAAAATGAGGAAACTGGCTCCGAAAAGTGAAGTAACTGAAGGTCACAGTACTAATCAGTAGCAGGTCTGGGGCTTAAATTAAGTCTTCCAACTCTAACCCTTCAGCTCTGTCAACTTATGGTCAGATCCGGTTTCACACACTCCATTTGATTCAACCAGTGCTCTCCAAAAGGATCAGCTCAATATAATAAGGAAGGTTGTTCATGCAACAAACATGCATGCGTCAGCCACTATGCAAGTCACTGTAGGGATCAGATCCAATCTGCATACTTGCTTTTCTCAAGTACCTGCCAACCTAATGGCAACAGTAGCCAAGAGTTCACTGGCGCCTTGGCAAGGAGGGTAAGAGAGGCCTTGAGGAAGCCCCACTGTACCAATATACAGTGACAAAGCCATCCATTTCAAATATGGAGGGAGGGAAGTTTGGAGAGTCTTCTTACAGGGGGTAGCCTTGAAGATCAAGTAGAAGATGGAATTGAATAACATTCCAAGAGAATGGAACCACAAGAGTAAGAATATTTTTTAAAGATGCGGGGAAAAGAGTCATTTGGAAGGATAGGATTTTTAAGAAAACCTGCTAGCAAGATGTATTATTCCAAGCAATAAGCAGTTGTAAACTAACTGCTGCTACCAAGGCTATGGTAATTGGTTCAGCTCATGTTCAATGTGAATTTTAAAATGAAGAGAGATTCTAGGCTACAAAGAATGTATTTGCTTTGTTTTTAATGCTCAAAGATGGTGAATGATAGCAAATGCCAATGAAATGCATGGAAATGACACTAGAAAGCAAAATAGAATCTCAAAAACTGCACAAAATATTAATCAAAAGAAAATAAGATCATTTGGAATATAAATCAAGGATAATAAACCCATCATACAGTCAAAATATGGAACATTTTCAATAAGGTACCACATCCTAGACACCACATACAATCAGAAAATTTTCTTGGATGTTACAACTTTAATACAGAGCACCATAACATGCTTCCCTGGCACCCCAAACCAGTCCCATTCCTGAAATAAAACCCAGAAAATCAGTAATGATGCCTGGGAAAGCAATATGTGAAAACCCCATTTCCAAGATGAAGAATTTCATAAAAAGAAATAAACTTCACCAAAGCCAGCAATGCCCCAGTTGCTTCCAGTTCCCCAGACTGTCTGACAAAAACCAATACAAATCACAAGAATTACTAATTACAAGCATTTAAGGAATTAACATCTATGCTTAATTAGCAAATTGGAATGCAAAACCCAGTTTCGAGGGCTTTCAACCTCTTTCTCCCTAAGCAGAAGAACAGTGAGTTCTATGGTCCAGTCTTAAACCACATGCAAAGTAGCGGATAGTGCAAAGGCTAACCTCTTGAGGAATTCCACCTTGTAACTAGAGTCCTGCTAAGGCCAAGCTGAGGTGTGAAATGCCCCTTCCCAATGCCTAACAGCCACTCCGTGAAGAAATCCTGTGCATCAAAAAGAAGAATGCTTATTCTAAAGAGTAACATGCTTTCAGACCATGGTATGTATAGAAAGTGTGGCTATATCTCAACTCCTGGAAACATACTGTTTGGAGCTTATTTGAAATCCTGTAACATCCTGGTAAGTACAACAGGAAACTGACAACCTCCCAGGACTTGACTGAAAACCTATACTATCCAACCACAAAGAGGTGGTTAAAAACAAAAGGAGCACAGGGTTTTCCCTCCAGGAGACTTAGCCACACCTGTCATGGTTGAAAGCAGAGGAATCCAGGCTTTCAGGCTAGAAGGAACCTTAGCTTTTGAGTTCAGTTCAATCTTCAATTCAATTTATTTTTATCCATTACACATCAATTGAACACATCCTGGGTACAAGCCTCTGTTCTGGGCACTGGAAATACAAATTGGAGACTCACACTAGCTGTGGTGATCATTTTGCAATATATGCAAATATTGAATCATCATAGTGTATCCTCGAAACGCATAGAATGTCAAATGTCAATTATATCTCAATTTTAAAAAAAAGATTTAAAGAAAGACTCACTTTCTGTGCTGTAGCAGCTCATTGACTAATGGAGAAACAGTCAACGTAGCAGCTGAAGGACCTGTGGGGACATGAAACTCTTTTCCCATCACTATTGCTCTTGGCACTTCTCCTCCATTTCTTATTCTTGCCTATTAGAACACAACACTCCCAATGGTACACTGAGCTAGACTTCAGGGGACACTTTAATCCAACCTTGTACCTAACACAGGAGCCCCTCTTCAAAATGAGTGCCAGGTAGTCGGTGTCCAGCTTCTGTAGGGACGCTCCAGGTCTCCCGATGCAAGTCAAAACTTCTCCAGGACTTGCCGCTGCATCACAAATGCTAACAAGATGCTTGTTCACTGATATATTCCTTTCTCTCAAGCACACCTTCATGTCTTCCTGGCTCCTTCCATATTTTCCCACCTCCCTCTACCTCAAAATTAAAATAAATGCAGTAAAGAAGTTTAGAGAGAAGAATCTCATCTGAGAAGATGTGTTATAAATTTAGTAGAGTCTATTTCATCAACTTTTTGAGTGCTTAACCCATGGTGGGGGGGCAATTGAAAATGGGGAGCAACTTCCGTACTGAGTCAAAAAGGAAAGGCATGAAGACCAGCAAGTCCTGAGGGTACCAAGAGCAGGTTCAGGAGGGGAGAAAGGAAGAGATGGATGTAGTCAGGAACGAATGTGTCACAGGTTGAGGTCTTCGGAGTGGAGCCACATACAAAAAGTATACGATCAAATGTGTGTTCAGCATGGTGACCATAGTTAACGACACTGTATTGTATACAGCTGACCCTTGAACAACTCGGGGATTAGGGGCACCGACCTTCTGCACAGTTGAAAATCCACGTATGACTTTACAGTCAGCCCTACGTGTCTGTGGTTCCTCCATATGTGTGCTCTGAATCCACGGATTCAACCAATCACAGATCCTGTAGTACAGTACTACGTACTTAGTGGGAAAAAAAAGACCTATAAGTGGACCCCTGCAATTCAAACCCGTGTTGCTCAAGGGTCAACTGTCCTTGAAAGTTGCTTAGAGAGTAGATCTTAAATGTTCTCACCACACACACAAAAAGAAAACTATGTGAGGTGATGGACGTGTCAACTAACCTTACTGTGGTATATATGTATATTAATATATATGTATATCAAAGCATCACGTTATACACCTTAAATTTACGCAGTTTTATATGTCGATTATATCTCAATACAGCCAGAAAAATAAAAATAAAAAAGATCAACTGTGTGACTGTGCTACTGGGTACATGAGTGGAGGAAAATGGAGCAGAAATGCATATCATGAAAGCTAGAAGAGCAGAGAAGCAGTGATGCATTAGACCAGTCATCAATGCAGAAGTAAGTAGGTGATGGGTAGAAAGACTACGATAGATAACACAAAGATTTCTGATTTCTCCCCCACTAACTTCAAGAGTTCAGCTTTATAAGCAACACTAACTCCTCATACCCAATGCTCCTGTAAAAAAAGACACATGATTTTTGGCTTAGAGAATAATAATAACTATGAATACTTACTGTGTGCCAGGCATTGGGCTGTGTGCTTTACAGAAATTATTTCATTTAATCTTCAAAACAACCCTATGAGGTCAGCATATCATTATTACAATCATTATGCTCATGATGCAGGAAGAAGAAACAGAGAGGACAAGTACCATGTCCAATGTCACACAGCTATTAAGTGGAAGAATTCGAATTTTAATCCATGCAGTCTGACTCCAGGGCCATAGCTCCCAAGCACTCAGCTCTATGAAAAATATGGAAATGTATACATGAATGGATATTGGTTTAAAGTGTGGGCTTTGATGGCCATTATCAGGATAAGACCTGTTTCCAGCTTGAATCATCAGAATGGCTTGGTGTGCTTAGAGTACCACAAGCCCATGTGCATGTATTGTTTTTTATTTTTAATTCTGTAATTACTTCTTGGTGACTAATGATCCAATATTGATCAAACCCATTTTGTGGTTACAGATGTTGAAAGTGAAGAAACCTGGATAAGTACAGATGGACCTCACTCCCACCATGCTGCTGGTTGAGGCTGTCACATAGGTAGAGCTCTAATGACAATCACAAGGGTGGGGGAGGGAAGTTGAAGGTCACTGGCTTTCAACTCTAGGAAACTCGGGGAGTACTTCTGCCTGGGCTTTGGCTGACAGTCATTAGGAAAGTTATCTAAAGGGTCTAGTACATTTATTTTTACCTAATTATAGCTATCAACTGGCATCTTCAAAGGGCTTCAATTATGTAGTCAGCAGCCTGGGAACTCACAGCATCTGATACAAATAAATTGTATATATTACTATGTATCCTTCTTGGTCAAGGCTTTGGTAACAGGGAAGTTCCAGAACCATTTGAAGGAGTGCACATTTCTGCTGTAGCAGTGGTTCTTCCTTTTTTTTTTTTTAACTCTTTATATTCAACACCTCCTTTTATTTTTTAATGTTTTTTTCATTGTGGTAAAAGTCACATAATATAAAACATAGTATTTTAACCCTATTTAACTGTACAGTTCAGTGGCACTAAGTACACTCACGCTGTTGTGCAACTCTCACCACCATCCAGCTCCCGAATTTTTCACCTACCTAAACTGAAACTCTGTACCCTTTAAACACTAATTCCCCATTCCCCCGCCCCACTCCCCACCCCCTGGCCCCTGGCATCTACCAGTGTACTTTCTGACTCTATGAATTTGACTATTCTAGGCACCTCGTATAAGTGGAATCAAACAGCACAGGGGAAAGAAAAAAAGAAGGTACAATCTGTTTGCAGGGCATATATTAAGTTAACCTTAAAAATGCAGTGGTTCTTAACTTACTTTAGTTCACAGGTCCAAGGAGAGTGTGATGAACAATTCCAGATCCTTTGCTCAGAAAATGCACATATACACATACATGAATGAGTCTGTCTATAATCTTGGGCAGGGGAAGTGTAGAAACTTCCTGAAGCACATTCAAAGGCCCCTGCTTAGAATGTCACCAATGTCATGCTGAAGTCACAAGTAGAGTAAAAGTGTTATAACATGGTGCATTCCGTCCCCTAAATTTTTACAAAGATTTTGTTAATTGAAGGAACAAAACGTTTTATCAATAGAACTGAGCATCATATTCAATACGGTCTTTAAAAGCAAAAGAACACTTTATCCTGTAATATCACTTCAACGATACTTTTGTTTAACATGCCCAATCACGTTATAATATCCTTGAGTCCCCTTGTATTTCTGATAGTGGATGCTCTTGCTAATCAAAATGTGGTCCACGGATCAGCAGCTTTGGCATCACCTGGAAACTTGGTAGAAACACAGAATCCCAGGTCTCATCCCAGAGGCACTGGCTCAAGATCTGCATTTTACAAGATTCCCAGTTGATGCATATACACATGACATTTGAGAAACATTGATGGGTATGGTAGAGACATCAGGGCCTAAAGAAGCAGTGAGATGTGGTAGAATGAGGACCTAGGCTCTGAGACCAAGCTCTATTATTTGCTAGCACGTGACTGTGGGCAAATCCCTCAACTTCTGTGAGGATGCTTCCTCAACTCTATTTATATGTCAAAGGGTTTTTGTGCCTGACTCATAGTAATCGCTTGACAAATGGCACTTAATGTTCTTACTGTTAAGATTTTTATTACATCTTAACAACTGTCATATGTCAGTGCTTAGTAAACTAAAAAACCTCTCTGTAGATGTAAATGGAAGGAAATGAGAGCAGTGTGCAATCGCTCTAAGTGGGATGAGAGGACCAGATGGCTCACGGGGCTTATGCATGCAAAATTAGGGGTCTGAGGCTCTATTGACCATTTCTCAGATGTGTGCCTCTGGGCGTAACGGGGAAGACTGAAGCAAAGGCTCAGGATATAAGTTCGAATGCCACACAGCTAGCATTGTTCATGAAATCCAACAGAGTTCCCAGACTGGGAGACACCCAGGGCCTGAGTGGTAGTGGGGAAGGTGGAGGGGCCATCGCACCAAGATGGTCTGACTGAAGCCGAGGAAGACGAGAGTGAAGAAGAATGAAGACGGTGTTGGGGTCTATCTAATGTCACCAAAGAGGATGTCCATTTCCTAGAGGTATACGGGTTGCTGCGTTTCCTAACTACACACCGTGAGACTAATTTCCAAATGGTCAGGGACAGAGCCAGGTCCAGAATCCAGGCCTTTAGACTGCAAATTCAGTGCTCCTTCCACCTCATCGCAGGAGCTTCATCCACAACTCGCCTAGCCTCTCTATTTGATGTGCTTGGGGCTTTGCATAACGTGGAGATGTCCCGATTCACCTCTGGCACCCAGCCGGTCAGCACTGGGGTGCTTGTGATGGAATTACAGATGGACTTCTGAAGTCCATTTTGGGGTTATGGCATCACAACACAGCCACAATAGCTTTCAAATTACTAAGAAAAAAATAGACCTATTTTTTTGTAATGGAAAAGATGACTAGGAAAGTCACCTATTACATTTTAAAAGATGATACAGTTTCCAAAGGGAGAACATGGGCTGAAGGGCAGGAAGTCCAGTTTAATGTGAGAAGCAGAATATTACCAAGAAAACTAAGTGAATATATTATTTTCAAATTTCACTTCAAGTGCAGCCAATTTTATTTTACCTATAAAACCAAAACCTCTTCCTTCTTCTTGTCACTCAGGTCAAATTCTATCACTGATCCTTTGAGTTTCACTACTCCAGTAAACTAAGAAATTAAACTTGTCCTCCTCTAACCCATTACCTTTCACTGGCACTTAAATTTATCACTGATCCTTTGAGTTTCACTACTCCAGTAAACTAAGAAATTAAACTTGTCCTCCTCTAACCCATTACCTTTCACTGGCACTTAAATTTAGCACAGAGAGCATGCCACCAAGAAGAACGTAGCAATTACATAATTTTATTTTAAAGTGTGTTCATTAATCTGACCGTGTAGAGAGAAGAAATTCTTCTTTTGTGAAATACAAGGGCTCCTCATTTTTTCAGCCACATTGGAGAAAGCAGTGTTCCATTGTGATAACTGAAGGTACTTCTCAATGAACTACAATCATTTTTAAATTCTAACTACTTCTATGGAAATTATTCTAAGATGTGTCTTTTATACTTCTCTGACTTTAAAGAAGTCAGAGTATAATGTATATAGTATACATATAGTATACTGTATATGATGATATATATAAAGTATAATGATTATAATAACTTTTTCATTCAAATATGTGTGTGTGAGCTTTATTCAGTGCTTTACATGTGTCAGGCATTTGATGAGGACTTTATATACATTTGTCTCAGGGTCTTTAGGAATATCTGTCACTGTATCAAGTTATAACACGATGCTCAATGATGATATTGACATGGAAACAACTATCTAGCAGCTGGTTGTACTTGTTAGATTAACCTGTTTCCTCTTTCTGCTATCAACTGTCCCTTCTACCTAGGGACACTGGCCTGTGGTTTCTAATCTGTTGCCTTAGGTCTTATCAATGGACTGAGTGATTCTGCATGCCTACAGTGTATAGTGCACAAGCTTGACGAAAACTATTTACACAACTCAGGTGCCTCTTTTGCTTCTATAGGAGCATCATTCTAATCTTGTCTCCTGGCAGATCCCCATAGTAAATAACTGGAGGACTAACAAACATTAAGAGTGGAAAGATTGCCTCTCTTATTAAAGGTAATATTAAATTCATTGTTTGCTCATATTAAGAACTCAGTGAATACTTTATGATTGGGAATTTGGAGCAGGTTATAATATAGATATAGGGGTGATATGTCATAAACAACTAGAGAGTCAGTGTACCACATGAGAAAGTCAGAAAGACCATGTAACCAAATCCAAAGCAAGTGCTGATAAGTGTCAGAAGGATTTCTGCAGGACGTGGTCCACCAAGAAGGACAACATGAAAGAGCCAAGTCTTGGGCTTTGAAGGAACGTGAGATTTAAAGGCAGAAATGAGGGCTTCCCTGGTGGTGCTGTGGTTAAGAAACCGCCTGCCAATGCAGGGGACATGGGTTCGAGCCCTGGTCCAGGAAGATCACACATGCCACGGAGCAGCTAAGCCCATGTGCCACAACTACTGAGCCTGCGCTCTAGAGCCCACGAGCCACAACTACTGAGCCCACGCACCACAACTACTGAAGCCCGCATGCCTAGAGCCCATGCTCCATAATAAGAGAAGCCACCACAATGAGAAGCCCGCGCACCTCAACGAAGAGCAGCCCCTGCTCGCCACAACTAGAGAAAGCCCGTGCACAGCAACGAAGACCCAATGCAGCCAAAAATAAATAAATAAATTTATAAAAATAAATAAATAAAGGCAGAAATGAGCAGGGTCTGAGCAGGAGACAATAAGGAAGTCCACCACCTAGAACTGTAAGATGGAACTCAATCAGAATGTGGAACATTTTAGAGATTGAGAGATACCTGTTATTGAGTAACATCCATGCTCTTCCTGGGCCAGGGGTAGCCTAAAATAGATATGGGGGGTGGGTAGAAAGATGCCAGATGATGTAGAAATTAATATGGAAAAACAGGAGAGCCTAGCTTTCTTAACAATTCAGATGGAGATATGAAGGCAGAAATACAGATTATGGCACCCAAAAGGTGTGGGTTCTGGTCCTAGCTCAGCCAATTACTAGCTGTATGGCCTTTAAGTACATAATTAAACCTCTCTGTATCTGAGTTGCTTCACCTCTAAAATGGTAATAGTAGTAGCACAATGTGAGGAGTCAGTGAAAGAGAATATATAAAGTACTTATTACAGTGCAAGGCGCATAGTAAGTGCTGGATAAATGGCAGCTCTTATTGTCCAGTGATCATTGATACGACCTGGGTCTCTAAACATGCAGAAAGAAAAAGGGAAGGCAGCTCCAGGAGTAGGGAACATACAAGAAAATGGAGATGTGAAGCCTCTCAACCTATGCGCTACCCTCTTCTATCTACAACCCTAGTAACAGATGAGTTTCAATTCTTACCATTTGGGACCTGGAGTAATTGGATTCGTCGTATAGTCTCAGATGAGTCATTTCTGCTGCTAAATATCACCTTAACCAGTATGTTGTTAGAGTGAGTCAGTGCTTTAAATGGCTTTGCATCTTCCCAGTAGTTCAGAAAACAAAATGTTTTATCTTCTAGATACTTCTACTAACTACTAGGTTCAAAAAAGGTATCCTTTTATACACGCTCTCTTTACTGACTTCAGGTAAATATATATAAGCTACTCTGGATTTTAATAAGCTGAAAAATCAGCACTTGAGGGGCCACTGTAAATTCAATCTGACATCTCAAATATGTATTAACAACTTCTGCTTCCAACCATGATGGAGTAAAAGGAATCAAATTAAACCACTAGAGAACTGGACAAAATATATGAAAACAAATAGTTTACAGACACTGGACAACAGGCCGTGCAGGACTGTGATCGCTGAGAGAAGGGGAACAAATAAGGCAAACACGACAACTGCCCTAGATTACTGCCTGGAGAGGATTTCTGTGCTACAGTGCAAGGACGGGGAATAGAAACAGAGCCCAGGGACTTCTGTGTGTTGAAGAGACAGAGATCATAGTGTGGGGAGACCGAAGCAGTTAAAACTTATGGAGCAAAAACACCAGAGAGCTGCACAGGAGAGAGATCCAGAGGTCTTCAGAAGGGTCCCCTCGTGTCTTCAGCGGGGTATTCATCTGCTCATATATGGGGAAGAAACTACCCAAGACCAAGGAAAGAATCACTGAAAAATAAAGTAGGAAGAACTATCCCCAGAAGCACACAAACGGACAGCAGCAGAGTGGAAAGATCTTGTAATACATGGGGCATTAATTAGCGCCCTCATAAGTGTATTGCCTCAGTAGTGGGACAAAATTTGCCCTAGGCTAAAGGCTGCACGGATACTATCCTAATAAAGCATAAAGCAAGCTTCAAAAGGACCAAACTGATTCCAGTTGACTGCACCCCAGTTCAAAGTTCAATAATATTTAAAGGAATACAATAAAATCCAGCACCCAACAATATAAAAATTATAATATCCAACATCCAATAAAAATTATCAGACATGCAAAGAATCAGTAAGATAGAACTCTTAAGCAAGGAGAAAAAATCAACAGAAACAGACTCAGAAATGACAGAAATCATAAAATTAGCATACAAGGACATTAAAACAGCCATTATAAATATACTTCATTTGATGAGAAAGCTACAGGAAAGACTGAACATGCTAAGTATAAACATGGAAGATACAGAAAAGGATCCAAGGCTCAGTTTAGAAAGCTAGAGGGATATGTTGAGAGAAGAGTCAGAGGACGGAAGGGAAGAGAGTTTATAGGAGACATGGAATACTGCTTTGTAACAGAGAACCAGGGAAGAGAAGGCTGTATAAAGGAGTATGGGGCCACAAGACCAAATTATGCAGAAGCAGCAAGGCAGACAAAGACTTAAAACAAAGAGACGCTGGAATTGACTGTGGCACAGGCAGAGCCTACTCCAGGGGTTGCATCTATTTGCACACTTCCATACTACCAGAGCAGTGGCAGACATCACTAATTAATGACAGCACTGAGGCTATACATAGCCTCAGATCCCTTGGCTTCAGGAAGCTACTACCAAAATATCAGAATTATCACAGGAAATGAAATGTGTCTGTCACCCACAGCCTAATAACTTAAGAAGTCTGGTCTGTAGGGAATAAAGGATCCAAAGAGCTTATTTTGCGATGGAGGCTCATTATATGTGGAGTGAAGAACAAGGAGGATCCTCTTCGAACTAAGAAGTTTGTAGTCTTTGCAAAATCATGCATCTCTTAGAGGGATAAAATGGAGTAAGATTTAAGAAAAAGGCTGCACTTTCCAAAGTAGCAGCGCCGCCTAAATCCAGTCTGGTAATCAATGGGTTAAAGGGGGGGCATTAATTTCCTCCAACTAAGAAAGAGCACCCAGGAAAAATCCACAGTTAAAGTTATACTAAATGGTGAAAGACTGAATGCTTTCTCCCTGAGATCAGAAACAAGACAAGGATGTCTGTTTTAGCCACTTTTATTCAACGTTGTACTGGAAGTTAGGCAGGGTAATTAAGCAAGACAATGAAATAAAAGGCATCCTGACTGGAAAGGAAGAAGTAAAGCTATCTCTATTTGCAGATAACATGATCTTATATATAGAAAATCCTATGGAATGCACTAAAATTATAGCAGAACTAACAAACAAGTTCAGGATGGTTTCAGGATACACAGTCAACATTTAAAAATCAATTATCTTTCTATACAGTAGCAACGAACAAACTGAAAATGAAATTAAGAAAACCATTACACTTGTAATAGCATCCTAAAAATAAAGTACATAGGAATAAATTTAATAAGTGCAAAATATATGCTCTGAAAACTAAAATACATTGTAGAAAGAAATTAAGAGCACCAAAAGAAATGAGAAGACACCCCATGTTCATGAATCAGAAGACTTGATACAGTTAGGATAGCAATACTCTCCAAATTGACCTACAGATTCAATGCAATGCCTATTAAAATCCCAGCTTTCTTTGCAAAATAGACAAGCTGAGGGCTTCCCTGGTGGCGCAGCGGTTGAGAGTCCGCCTGCCGATGCAGGGGACACGGGTTCGTGCCCCGGTCCGGGAAGATCCCACATGCCGCGGAGTGGCTGGGCCCGTGAGCCATGGCCCTGAGTCTGCGCGTCCGGAGCCTGTGCTCCGCAACGGGAGAGGCCACAGCAGTGAGAGGTCCGCGTACCGCAAAAAAAAAAAAAAAAAAAAAAGACAAGCTGATCTTAAAATTCACACAGAAATAGAAAAGAGCTAGAATTTCTTTCCAAAACATTCATGAAAAAGAACAAAGTTGGAGAACTTACATTTCCCTATTTCAAAACATTAATCAAGACTGTGTGATACTGGCATAAGAATAGACCTATAGGTCAATAGAACAGAATTGAGAATAGAGAAATAAACTCTAATATTTATGGTCAACTGATTTTCAACAAGGGTGCTAAGCCAATGGGGAAACAATTCAGTGGGAAAACAATCGCCTTTTTTATGCCATAATATCAATTTTTATTACATAGAATTTATGACAATTATTTTGCAGTACAAAAAGATGAAATTGTTTGCATGCTAATATTTCAAAACCTACATGTTTTCTTAAAAAACAAGCTCAAAAAAAGCATTTTTGTACCACAATTCTGCTTCTTGGCTTAAAAACATTACCGTGTATTTTATGTCATAGTAATTGACATGTTCATTTTACAAATTAATCATAGCATACAATGTTTTCACCCATATGTAACAATGAAAGATTATGAAGCAAAGGTTTCATGTGGCCATGACCTAAGTTTAGCTATAGGACACTGATCACGGCCCTGAAGCCCTCAGATCTCTCCAGCAAGTAACATCCCTTGCACACCCAGAGGTCTCCACATCCTGACTCTTGTGGTCATTATCTCTTTGCTCCTTGCTTGTTCATTATCACTGTTGTTTCATATTTCATTGTATGAATATACCACAAGTTGTCAACGGTCCTATTGATAAACATTTCTGGTTTTCACTATTACAAACTATGCCGTTATGAATATTTTTGTTGTATCTCTCATGGTGGAATATCTAAGGTCTATAGTTAGGAACGTCATTGCTGAGTCATAGGGGTATGCATACAGGATTTTGGATTTTAGTAGATACTGTCAAATTGTTTTCCAACCTACTTGTATCACCTTACACTCCCACAGAAGTGGGTCAGACTCCAATTGCCATAGTACCAATGCTTGGTGTATCAGACACTTTAATTTTTGCTAATTTCATGGTGTAATGGTGTCTCAGTGTGATTTTAATTTGCATATCTAATTACTAACAAGGCTGAATAAATGTTTGTTTATTGGCCATTTAGTTTTTCTCCTTTTGTACAGTACTTATTGGTCTTTCACTTATTTTTTTATTTTTCTTTTTTTCCCAGCTGTAGTTCTTTGTGTATTCTAGATATTCAACCATGTGTAATGTTTTTGCAAATATCTTTTTCCAATTTGTGACTTGTTATTATCCTTATGGTATCTTTTGATGAAGAAAGTTACTCCACTTCAATGAACTTGAACATAAAACCTTTCCTTTACAGTTCTCACTTTTTACTGACTTGTTTAATAAGGTCTTTTCTACCCTGAGGTCATAGAGACACTCTCTTATGTTATCTTCAAAAGGCTTTTTAGCTTTGCTTTTCACATCTAGGTTTTTAATAAATCTAGAATTGATTTTTTTTGTTTGTATGATAAGGCAGTAATCTGGGAAACTTTTCTTCCTATATGGATATCCAAATGTCCCACTCCCTTTATGAAAAGTCTATCCATTCACCACTGATTTGCAATGCCTCCTCTAAGGTATGTCAAAGTCCATGTATTCCTGGATCTGTTTCTCAAATTCTGTTCCACGGTTTACACAACTGCTCCAGCATTAATACACCGTCTGATTTATTGCAGTTTGACCTCTGGAGGGGCAGGTTAGCCCATTTTGTGGTTGTTAAGAATATCTCATCTCTTTTTGGCTCTTTCCATTTCCTTGTGTTTAAAAATCAGCTTAACAAGTCCCACAAAAATAACTGGGATTTTGATTGCAATTACATTGGATCTGTGGATCAATTTGGGGAGAATTAACAGTTTCATAATATCTAATTATCTAATCCATATATGCAGTTTATCTCTCCACTTGGGCAGGCCATCTTTACTATTTCTCAATAAATTTCTATAAACTTCAGAGAAGTCTTGTACCGCCTTTGTTACTTTTCCTAAGTATTTAATGTGTTTATATGTAGAAATGCAACTGATTCTTATACTAACTTTATATGAAGCAACTTTGCTTAACTTTCATTAAGTTTAAACATTTATTTGAAGAGTCTTGTGGATTTTCTATTTGTACAGTCATATCTGGGCAAAATAACAGTTTTGTTTCGTCTCAATTCTCATATGTTTTTATTTTTCATGCTTTACTATGCTGTCTAGGATTTCCAGTGAAATACTGAAGAAGAATGTAGACATCCTTGTCTTGTCACTTTCTGAAATCTCCTGTAATAACTCCATAAGTTTAGTAGCCAAACCAAGGCATCAAAATTGTGGGGCAACAGACAGAGCTGTGACATGCCCATACCATTCTTCACTAGATACGGAGTCTTCTGCTGTGACCCATTAACTCTCCACTACCTCTCTGCAACAATGAAATGCTACTCTAGCTAAGGAATCCCATAAGTTTCTGTAAGTGGATCCAAATTAATGTCACTGAGACTGAACAGATCATCACAAGTAAAAACTTGGAGTGTGGTTATGGTGCCACTGCCACCAAAGACAGCTCACCTCAACTCCATGTCTGCTCTGCTAGAAGTTGCCAGAGTGAGACCACTCTGGCAGGGGTAGGGTAAGAAACTGCCAACAATAGCCTTTTCAGCAAATGGTTTTGGGTCAAGTCAATATCCACATGAGAAAGAATGAACCTGGACTCCCACCTCACACCATATACAAAAATTAGCTCAAAATGCCTCAAAGACAGAAATGTAACTGCTAAGACTATAAAACTCTTAGAAAAAAAGGTAGCTGTAAATCTTTGTGACCTTGGATAGGCAATGAATTCTTAGATATGACATCAGAAACACAAACAACAAAAGAAAAAACAAAGTGAACATCATCAAAATTTAAAAACTTTTGTACTGCAAAGAACACCATCAAGAAAGTGAAAACACAACTAATAGAATGGCAGAAAAGTTTTGCAAATTCCATAACGGATACGAGATGTATATCTAGAATATATAAAGAAGTATTACAATTCACTACCAAAATGTCATATAATCCAAGGTTTAAATGAGCAAAGATTCTGAATAGACATTTATCCAAGGAAAATATACAAATGGCCAATAAGCAGATGAAAAGGTGATCAACAGAATTAGTCATTAGGAAATTCAAGTCAAAATTACTACAAGGGACTTCCCTGGTGGCACAGTGGTTAAGAATCCGCCTGCCAATGCAGGGGACACAGGTTTGAGCCCTGGTCCGAGAAGATTCAACATGTCATGGAGCAACCAAGCCCATGTGCCACAATCAATGAGCCTGCGCTCTAGAGCCTGCAAGCCACAACTACTCAACACACATGCCACAACTACTGAAGCCCGCATGTCTAGAGCCCATGCTCTGCAACAAGAGAAGCCACTGCAATGAGAAGCCTGTGCACTGCAAGGAAGAGTAGCCCCTGCTCTCCACAACTAGAGAAAGCCTGCGGGCAGCAATGAAGACCCAAAACAGCCAAAAATAAATCAATAAATAAATATCCTTCTTAAAAAAATTAGAAAACAAAATTGCTATGAAATACCACTTCACGCCCACTAGAATGGTTATGAAAAGGATTGACAGTAACAAGTGTTGGCAAGAATGTTGAGAAATTGGAGCCCTCATACATTGCTGGTGGGTGCAGCCACTTTGAAAAACAGCCTGGCAGTTCTGCAAAGGATTAAACATAGAGTTATCATATGACCCAACAGTTCCACTCCAAAGTATATACCCAAGAGAAATGATGGCATAGGCCCACAGAAATAGTTGCACAGGTAATTCCCTGGCATCCCAGTGGTTAGGACTCTGTGCTTTCACTGCCGAGGGCCCGGGGTTCGATCCCTGGTCAGGGAACTAAGATCCCACAAGCCACGAGGCACAGCCAAAAAAAAAGAAAAAAAAATAGTTGCACACAAATATTCATGGCAGCATTATTCACAATAGTCACAAAGTGGAAACAATACAAATGTCCGTCAACTGATGAATGGGTAAATAATATGTGGTACATCCATTCAATGGAATATTATTCAGCAATAAAATGAAAGGAGGTACTGATTGATGCTACAACATAGATGAACCAAGAAACCAGTCACAAAGAACCACATATTACATTTTTGCATTTATATTAAAACTGTAGAGACAGAAAGTAGATTGATTAGTGGTTGTCAGGGCTGTGAGAAAATGGAAGACTGGGAGTGAAGGCTAAGGAGTATGGGGTTCCTTTTGGGGGTAATAAAAATATTCTAAAATCGATTGTGGTTTTGGATGCACAATTTTGTGAATACACTTAAAACCACTGAATTGTACCCTTTAAATGGGTGAATTGTATGGTATGTGAATTATGTATCCCAAAAAGTTAAAAAAAAAAAGGAAAAAAAAAACTAGGAGCGGGCTTGAGAGTCCCATCAAAGCAGCTGAGTTGGGTTGTTTGTGCCATTGCTTTCCTAAATTAGAAAGAATGGAAATGTTTCAAAGCCAGACCCATAGAATAACTCCACTGGAATCCCCAGTTTGGAATTAGGTACTTCCAAAGCCTGCAGTGTGCTGGACCCCAACCAGCATGAAGCCAATCACCAGGCTGTCTTTTCTGATTAGAGACAATGGGTAGCTATGAGGTGTTAAAGCCAGGTTAACATATAAATATGATTTTCTGCCTGAGCAAACCTGCTCTAAGTGAAATACTTTTAAACAATTATCAGAACAGGGCTACTATTCAGTGGTCTCAAAATATGAAAATGCCAGGATTTCCAAAGTGAGTTGAACAGGCTTTTGTTTCCTGAATCCAGGCAGAGAGATTTTTCAACTGTCAACACGGCATTGATTTGATTTCTCTCATGGCCCAGTGGCTACACACTGGTGTATTTCCCACGGCTAAGATGGAATTAGCAATGCAAGACCATACAGTAAGGCTAAATGTAAAGGGGTAAGTAAACACAGGGTCTTTACTAAAAACTACTGATTGGAACTTTAAAAAAAAAAACACGACTGAAGTTAAGGCAAAATTTCTGCTAACTACATTTATGAAAATAAAACCCTTTCCTGAGACTGAGGAAGGGGAAGGGGCGCATGCTGTGAAGTCATTCCTCAAACCATAACAAATTGAGAGCTGTGGTTTAATATGTAACCCAGATGGTCAGTTTTGTCATAATTTTACGTTTACAGTATCTTCTCTTTTTTTTCGGTGGCATTATATTTCACTTGGCAATAGTTCATATCCTGGTTTCCCTCCAAACACTTCTCAAAGGCAAAAATGTACATGACTTCATTTTGTGGTTTAGTCTTCGCATAATGGAGCATTACAGCAGCAGCAATGATTTCTTGTGACCACCTCTGGCCCGTAGTGAGATCCTTCGGGTGGCAGGATTGCACAAAGCATAATTTCACGACCAGTGAGAATGGTCATTACTTAAATAGCTACAGAGGTGTTAGTAAATGAGGACCTGAGAAACACCCACCCATCCCGCCTAAACTCCACTCTTAAGTGGCCAGAAGATGATGATGTGAACAGGAGTTCCTAATATATTCACGTTCACTCCACCATTTGCCATCCCAAGATCCAGAAAGCCTTCAAATTTGGACCTGAGCCTTATGAGAATTGTATTCTTTTCTTTCTAACTCTTGTGAAAACAGGTTGCTATGAATCTTGACTGTCACCAACAGTTCTTGGAATTTCTGTTAGGAATGAACAGCAGATCCAAACAAATCTAAGGATCCTATTTTAGTAAAATACTTTCTGCTTTGGAGCTGGGGCAAATAATCTCAGAACTAATTCTCCTTCAACAACACTGAATATCAAAGAACGTAACCTTGAAAAGCATTATCACGAAGCGGGGAGAAAAAAAGGAGGGGGGGAAATGAGGAGGCCACATTTGGGTTCCATTATCTTTTCTCTGTAGGCAATGTACAAGGCAACTTATACACACTCTTTCAAAGAACACACTTTTCTTTATATCACAACCAAGAACACCCTGATGATCCATACTACGGAGAGTTTGGATTTTATTAATGCTTTCATGAATCCCATCGATGAAATTACAATTGTGGTAAAAAGGAAAAGAGGAGACATTTTATGCATATCACACAGAAAGCAGAAAATTAAAACTTGCAGGGTCAAAGACAAGTCAGTTCCAGAGCCGGAAGTAACATCCTGGCCTTGTATTGCTTCATTCCAGGGCCCAGCCCACACAGGGATGGTTTCATGTTTCTAGCAGCTAGGAGTCCCTTGCCTTTGATCCATTTGCCTCTGTAAATATGAGCCTCTGACAGACAGCGGAAAAAATATTTCTAGGAATCCTGCAGCATGACGTATACTAAAAGTCTTAGAGGTGAAATATTTGTCAGTATTTTACCAGTAACCTGGTCCTACAGACTTTTTTTTTAACATCTTTATTGGAGTATAATTGCTTTACAATGGTGTGTTAGTTTCTGCTTTATAACAAAGTGAATCAGCTATACATATACATATGTTCCCATATCTCCTCCCTCTTGCGTCTCCCTCCCACCCTCCCTATCCCACCCCTCTAGGTGGACACAAAGCATGGAGCTGATCTCCCTGTGCTATGTGGCTGCTTCCCACTAGCTATCTATTTTACATTTGGTAGTGTATATATGTCCATGCCACTCTCTCGCTTTGTCACAGCTTACCCTTCCCCCTCCCCATATCCTCAAGTCCATTCTCTACGTCTGCGTCTTTATTCCTGTTCTGCCCCTAGGTTCTTCAGAACCATTTTTTTTTAGATTCCATATATATGTGTTAGCATATGGTATTTGTTTTTCTCTTTCTGACTTACTTCACTCTGTATGACAGTCTCTAGGTCCATCCACCTCACTACAAATAACTCAATTTTGTTTCTTTTTATGGCTGAGTAATATTCCATTGTATATATGTGCCACATCTTCTTTATCCATTCACCTGTCAATGGACACTTAGGTTGCTTCCATCTCCTGGCTATTGTAAATAGAGCTGCAATGAACACTGTGGTACATGACTCTTTGAATTAGGGTTTTCTCAGGGTATATGCCCAGTAGTGGGATTGCTGGGTCATATGGTAGTTCTATTTGTAGTTTTGTAAGGAACCTCCATACTGTTCTCCATAGTGGCTGTATCAATTTACATTCCCACCAACAGTGCAAGAGGGTTCATTTTTCTCCACACCCTCTCCAGCATTTATTGTTTGTAGATGTTTTGATGATGGCCATTCTGCTGGTCCTACAGATTCTTAATAGGCCATTCCTAACTAATTTCCTTCCCACTGTTCCTGGTCCCCGTTATACTCCATTGATCCATCCTGCTCTTACCAAAAACTCAGCAGGTAACAGACACGTTTTAAGGGGCATTTTGCAACATGAGCTTCTGAGGCCAACTCTTGAGTTATATACACCAGCAAAGTAACAGTTGACCAGTGGGTCTGTCAAAGAATAACCTCCACAAAGGGCTCAAGCCAAGATCTCATCAATGGTTCTTAGAGCGTATCAACCACAGGGTCTTTGCAACTGCTATTCCCTCAGCCTGGACTTCCCCCATCTTTTCCATGGCTAGTTCCTCCCTATATTCTCTATGCTTTCAGCTCACATGTAACCTCCTCAGAGTAGCCTTTCCTGAGAATCCCTCTTAAGGAGTTCTAACCTCCTCCCACCACAAAACCGTCTATCGTGACATATTCCTCTCATGACATCCATAGACTCTACAATCAGACAGTCACTAGCGTCACCATGGGCAAGTCACTTAATTCTCTGAGTCTCCTGACCCTCATCTGGGTGATCTCCATTGCAAAGTCATGATGAAGTGTAAAGGGGAACAAGTTCTAGATGGAGAATTAGAGGGCCTCCATTTTAGTGTTGACTGTGCAACTAACATGGTGGGTGACCTGGGTCAGTCATTTCCCCTCATGGGCCCTCAGTTTCCTCATCTGTTCGTTGAAGGGATTGGTCTCAATGAAATCTACAGGTCCTCCCTGCTCTGGGAGTCACCTGTTCTACATCTAGACAGCCTACATGTTCACGCGCCTATCCCAAATTCCCAGCTGCCCGGGTGTCAGGCCCAGGTTAGCATTTCTAGAGGCACTTGAGCACTTCCCTTCCCTCTCCCAGACAGCACTCAATTCAACTCAATATAATACATAGTGTAATCAATGTAGGCTGTGGCACCCCACTGTGTATGGGGCTGGAAAGGTGTTTACAACCAACAAAGACGTCAGTCAGGGTCATCTGTGGTTTGTGGCTCAGAATTTAACTCCCTAAAATTGCACTATTATTTCTCTTGGAACCTTCTTGTCAAATCCAAATGTTCATCTTTGTGCTCTTCCAGTTGGTAGACTTTGTCCCTTCCATTGACCCATTATGGAAACTCCCAGCCCATGGCTTCTCTTCTTGCCTCTGTGTCCTGCTCACCTTTGTGAATCACTAGACCCCATGACCCTTAGGCGGCATCATCCAAAACTCAGTCCTCCACACTTAGTCAACTTATGAGCCCTAACCCGATGCCAGGCCCTGTATGAGGGTATAGCAATTGAAATGACCTAGCATTCCCTGATTTGGGATTCAGAAATATATTAACCATAAAAAGTCTGTTCCACCAAGTCAAATATTGTATTGTATTGATTGATACTGTACTGGCAAATGGTGGCTGATTCACCACCCCCTTTCTGCCTCTCCCCCTCTCTCAGGCTTTACATTGCCTGCTCTGAAATGCTGTCCTTTTACCCACCCTTTTAGACTTTGGCTTATTAAGTCATCATGGAATTATTTCAATTGAATTAAATAAAACTCATTGACTAAACATCTTATCTTAGAATGTGAAATTTTTGCTTCAATAATAATAAAAAAGACCCTTGTGCTTACCCCCATTCTGCTCTTGCAAAGGGAGGAAAAGATTATTAAGGTGCCATCACGTTGCTAACGTTTATACCCCTGACAGTGCGCTTTCCGTGTGATATCATCGCTTTAACAACCCACAAACAGATGCTTAAACTTACCGGGAGTTACGGAATCCACTGACAGTTACTACCCTGATAATCTACCCAAGCAAGGCGAAAAGGGGCCCTTGTCTGACAAGTACCAAGTCAACGTAACTCACTTCCGGCTCTGAAGCCTGTCCGTGTTCAGAACTGAGGAAAACCACAGACTGTAAAATTTCAGCCTAACTGCCAAATGTTACTTAGGGTGGTTTACTTATAATTGCCTGTTTGGCTTTTTTTTCCTCTTGAATTAAGTGAAATTAACATCATAAAGCTTTATAAATGGAAACTTTCTATTCATTCACAAAAGAGAAACTCAAAGGAATGGCAGGACCATTTTCCAGGCGGCCAACTCGCCAACACGGGCCCTGACCTGAAGGGCCCAGGGCCAGCACCGAGAAGATTCAGTTTCTTGGTGTGACCAAATCTTTGTCTTCTGAACCTCAGTGGACATCCAATAGGTCTGCTGAGTTGGGCTTGCACCCCTAAACGCGGAACTGGTACCGACTCTACTCTCAAAAGGGACCAAACAAGTGGGCGGGGCTTTTCTTCTTTTCCCTTACAATTTTTTTAAGTATTAACATTTAGAAACAATTCTATGCCAGCTTAAAAATGATCAACTTTCCAAAAATGCCAATGTCTCATTGAATTTTTAAAAGGAAAGACGTGCAGAAAAGGGGGAAATTGCAGCAGACCAAGAAGGAGCCAAGTGAAACAAGCCTTTGAGGATCCCCTGTAGCCAGCCTGAACTGGACACAGATTACCCAGAGCAACAGCTAATCCCCACATTAGCCACTGGACCGTTGGCAGACTTGCCCTTTGGGACCAGTCTCAGCTCCTGCTTGGCTAGGCCCTCTCACTGGTGGTGTAAGAAGCACTGCCATTGGCCATAAGCCCATTGTTGAACCTTAGCTACCTCTGTTACTATAAACACCGAGATTCAATATAACATAGTCCTCGGGGCTCAGGCTATGGCGACGACTTGTAGGTAAAATCACCCAGTGACTTGGGGTTTCTGGGATACGGTGACTCAATCTCTCATGTAGAGGAGCGGCATTCAGCAGTGAAATGATGTTCCTGCAAGCATCTAGTCAGTATCGCGTTTCTCAAGATCTACCTTTAGATTTACATTTTGCTTTGATGTGTAACAACAGGGCATTGAGGAAGTCAGAACCCAGGCACAGTCATCTCAGTTCTGTCACTGTCTGCATGACCTTGAACCATTTGCTTATCCTCCCTGAGCCCCGGTTTCCTCATCCATGGAATGAAGATGACAGTATTATTAATAATGATAATGATAATGGATGATATCCCTCCTTGCCCCCATCTCACAAGCTTTGGTAAAGACAGAAGGAAAGGGTTTATATAAAACAGCTCAGTAAAATGCAAAGGGCTATAGTAACATAAAACGTCGTGATTATTGCTAACTTCTAATAAGAAGAGTTTACAACACCTGCGTGCAAAGGAAATTTCGCTGAAGATGCAATACAACCATAGAGGAGAGGCATTATGACATGGTGCAGAGCATCTGACGGCAGCCGAGAGGCCCAAGCTCTAGTCCCAGCCCGCCCAGTAACTAACTGCATGACCTTCTCTCTGAACCCCTGCAGAACAAACAGGCTGCATTAGCTCAATTTTCAAACATTGTAGGAGCAGAACCTTTCTGTCCCATGAAACTGTAGGTGTGAGCCTGACATATAAAACACATGGACAAAAAAAAAAAAAAACATGGACAGCCATCATTTTCGAGATAGGAGGCATTTCTCCCACCCCTTCCCCTCAAGAAAGCCTTCAGAAGTGGATTTCCACTGAAGCCCATTTGCTTCCTCCTTGGAATGTGGGCAGGTACGGCATGGTCTCTCTTACTGGGTGGTCGTCAGTGAAGCCTTGCTCCCTGCTCTGTTTACTCTGCAAAAAACCCCACGTCCTGCTGGCAGCCAGCCAGTCACCCTCAGCTTAACCGTCCCAGTTCTGGAAGCAGATGACGGCCATACCTCAGAACAAATGACCTGCAGAAGGCAAGAAAGCCTTGTTAACTCTTCTGATCACACCTTCAGGCTGACCCTAAGCCCATGCTGCTTCTTTAGGGAAGTGAGTCCTGAATTTTCCTGCTAACAGAGGGGAACAGGGCCTGTCTAGAAAAGCATGTAATGAAGGAATAATTCATACTGGATGGTGGGCTATGTTGGGTGATGTTTGACAAAATCATCTGCCTAATTATGTTTCCTATAAGGGCTCATGGGAATAACTTGCTTTTCCTGGTGTGGCAGTGGCAGGGACTCATTAAGATGTGTGTAATAGGCGGAGGGGATCCTCCGATCAAGCCCCCATAGTTAACAGCTAGCAGACTAGACCACTGCAAGGACACGTCACCAAAGGTCACTATGTAAAGACAGGCTAATCTCTTAAGGCAAGTGGCTACAATATTCATTTCATCCCGTAGGTACAACCAGACTTTAATGTAGCAAAAGAGGATAAAAGATGAGACGTGGTTTTCAAATTTTCTGCAAGGTGGTCACAAACCTTCTGCTCAGAATCAGGCAACTTCAATGATAAAAATTTTCATTTGGGACACCTATGAGTACACAAGACTGCAGCACTGAGTTCTAAAGCCTAAACAACAAGCTCTGCATTTTTTTCCTGCAATACAATGTTCATTTCAAATGAGGTATTTCTTGAGTCTTCTTGAACAACTAAAGAAAACGTGAAATGATTGAAAAAAGGTATTCTGGGCAGCTTCCTTTTCCCACCCTCCCCTCACAACCCTCCAGTAACGCATGTGAAGGTACACTTTTTACAACTTTGATCTTCCATTAGCAAATTCCTTCATGTCAAATGCACTTCATTTCCCCCCTCACGCTCGAGTTTGAAATGGTCATTTGAAATCTAAGCAGAGCTGGAAGCTCAGGCTGCAAAACAGCCATCCGAGGCATGACTGCTGAATTTGGGAGGCATTTCACTGGGCAAATTTCTGTCCTTGGAAGCACTTCTTCTCAATGAAGTGAATAGAAGCTGCCTGAACACATTGGAAAACCTGATTTACCCTTTAAGATCTCATTTGATTGATCTTCCCAGTACGTCTCTCTCGAGAAAGCCAGCTGTAAGCATTAGTCAGTGTACAAAAAACCAGGAAAGATGAACAAAGAACAACTCCTGTGATGAGTTTTTAAATTAAAGGGGGAAGAAAACAAACGCTACCAAATGTCAACAGAGCTCAGCATTCTCCCATAAATGCAACCACACTCCAGAGGTGGGAGCCAGGGTGGGGACAGAGGGGGTGCTGGCTAAAGACTGGAAAGCAGGGAGCTAAGAATTCCTGAGATAGATTCCTCCCACCCATCCGCCCACTAAAAGAATAGCATTCCTTCCTCTTCTCCCCATCCCCTAAAATCTGGTCATCCCAGATAGAGTAGGTCTCAGCAAACACAGGTGGGCTCCTTTGCTAAAGCCAAAACAACAACAAAAAACCGTGATCGTGGAAATGTGACATTCTACCGTAGCTGCAGCCACCGTCGGCACTGTGGCGGGACGAGCTACATCCCATGCCCTGGATGGGTTCAGTATCAGCAAAGCTCACACCTCACTCAGAATCTGCACACACTCACCATCTACCAAACCCTGGATAAAAGCACAAGAGAAATATGAAAGAAAAAGGAAATGGCAAATCATCTTTTTGGTATGGGACTTGTAACAAATTGTTACTCAGTGTACACTAAAATTCTCAGTAATTCAAATGAAAAAAGAATGTGAGCAAGGGAGTTTGGATTGACTGGGCCCAGAACAGCAAATATTTTGACTAGAAAACTTTGAGATATCTCATCTGTCAGAGAATCTGAAACAATGGATATCAAGTTATTGAGGTTTTATCGTAAATGACATGAAAAGGCTTTTTTGACTGTCTGGTCCAAGAGCCAACAGTCCTAGCATGTTGGGTTCCTGGCCAGCTGGCTAACTGACTGAATGGACAAATGGACGGATAGATAGGTGGATGGGTGGATGGATGGATGGATGGATGGATGATCAGTCAATTGGGTGGCTGGATAACTGGCTGGCTGGATGGTCAGTCAATTGGGTGGCTGGATAACTGGCTTGCTGGATAAATGGATGGCTAAAGGGATGGATGGATGGATGGTCCACTGGGTGGCTGGATAACTGGCTGGCTGGCTATATGGGTAAGTGGATGGCTAAAGGGATGGATGGATGGATGGATAAATGGATGATGGCTGGAAGGATGGACGGATGAATGGAGAGATGGATGGAACAGTATGTGTAGGCAGCCCTTATGCATGAATTGGCCCCTAATTGGTCCACCACCACCCTAAACCCTTGGTTCCTCAAGTCTCACATTGTTTTGCCCCTGCCCCTGCTCCCATCTAATATAAAGGCAACGTAGCAACAGAGGAGTTACTATTTTACCCTGCATAGAAGGCTACAAAGGTAAACATGATCAGAAATGTATCTGAGAAATATCACTTTGGTTGCAGTGTAGAGAATGGTGTGGAGGGGAAAGAGCCAGGGAGATTAGATGAAAGCTATTACACTAATCCCTGCAAAATAATATGAAGGCTTCAGATAAAGTTGTGGCAACAGAAACAGAGACACATGGTCAGAATTGGGACAGAAGCGATAGCATGAACAAGACTTGATGATGGATTAAGTTTTGGAAATGAGGCAGAGACCCAGGTCTAGACACTTGATACTCAGAGTGTAGTATACAGACCAACAGCATCTGCATCACCTGGGAGCTTGTTAAAAATGAAGAATCTTAGGCTCCATCCCAGATCTACCGATTCAGAATCTGCATTTTAACAAGATCCCCAGGTGATTCGTGTGCACAGAATAAAGTTGAGAAGTGCTGGTTCAGAAAGCACTCTGGTTCCTTTGAAAGCTGGCCATCCACTAAAAGACAAAATGGTTTGGCTTTTAACAGGTTGGAGTTATGGTGCTTGAAAGTTATCCTGCTTATTCAACAAACATTAATTGACTGCTATGGACAAAGGCTCTAGAAGACAGACAAGAAAGACAGTCCCTGGCCTTAGAGAGCTCACATCTGGTAATACAAAAATTTTTTAAAAGGCAATAGCATGGTGAATGCCATGTTTGAGGTATTCACAGGCTACAAGTTCACCTTCCTACTTTCATACTGCGGGTCAAGAGCCAGCCAGGACCCTGCAGGCTCAGGCTGAACGCAGAAGACCTCTCTTCAAGCTGCTCAGCCAGTGAGATGCCCACGTCATCCTTCAACTAGACACACCGATGACTTAGTCAGGGCCCCGGGACTTCTTTCTTTCAATTTTTGTGGTTGGATGGACGACATAGGAGAATATTTGACAGGGTAGATCATTGGCTCATTAGATGCTGATAAGCTATCATTTCTATCTGCTGCCTTACAGGTCACATCCTTGAAAGGAGTAAAGTCTAAAAGCTATAGACATTAAAGCAGCAGTAGCATTTGAACAATTAAACACTCTTTCAAAAACTTACGAGGTGAAGGGGGAGGGATAAACAGGGAGATTGGGATTGCCATATACACACTACTATATATAAAATAGATAACTAATAAGGACCTACGGTATAGCACAGGGAACTCTACTCAATACTCTGTGATGGCCTATATGGGAAAAGAATCTAAAAAAGAGTGGGTACACGTGTATGTATAACTGACTCACTTTGCTGTACACCAGAAACTAACACAATATTGTAAATCAAGTACACGCCAATAAAAATTAAAAAAAAAAACTTACTAGGCAGATACGGAGAGTATCACCTTGGCTCAACCACTGGTTGCCTCCGTTTACCCTACCCCTTCAAATTCACTTCATTACCAACAAGAGAGCAAAAGCCATTCAAGCCACCAGGCTATGGTCCTTATCTAAATCTGACCAGCATTTCAGTGGTTCCCTCCTGCTTGGAGAGTAACACTTTCCTCTCTGCTTTCTTCAATGCCATCCTTTCCATCTCTGTTTACTGATGTCACTAACCCCTGTTATTTGGTCTATGTGTTTTGCTCCCCCAGTGGTTTCTTGACAATATATTTATACTTACAAAACCACAGACTCAATTTGAGAACAACGCATTTCTCAGTAGAACTCAAAGTGGTTTTAAGGCATGATCTGATTATCAATCTAGCATCTTCATGAGTTCAGTGATAGCAAGTATTAATTTCCACTTTACCATTAGAGACAGAAGCAGAGAAAACTAGGGGCTTTGTCCAGAGTTACTGTGCTGAGCTGGGAATGGAACCCAGGAACCCGTGCCCCAAGGGACAGTACCATCTACCACAGCCCTTCGCCATATGTAACAGCATTTGTAAATACATCACTCAGAGGTACAATTAGAAAAACAAATCTCTAGGCATCAGGAAATGTCCACAGAGCTCCATACAACTTTTGCAGTGTCTGGATTTCTGCAAGAATGTAATTTTCCCCTCTAGCATCCAACAATAGATTAAATATCTGGCAAAGATGACACGACTCCTTACAATAACTATTCCCCAGTTAAAATTCATCATTGGGTAAAGTCTTTTGCTCTTCACCTGTTCCACGTCATCAAAGGTAAGCTAAAATATCTTAAAATCCTTTGGATATGCACATGAGCTGAAATTCATCTCTTCTTAATATATCCAGCTCAGTCTGGAAACCAGGAATATTTATAGAACACATTGAAAACACTAATAATTCCAAGCTTCACCTAACATATGCAAAAATCAGATAATATAAATGTTTTGGGGCCATTAAAACACTTCAGGCTAAAGGGGAGAGTAACGATAGCTACGAAGCCATGGAAGTTGATACATTTTAGGTTTTTACATAAGTATGTTTGAAATAGTAAATGAGTCATCAATAGATACCCTCATATGTGTTCCTCTAAGACTGGACAAAAACTGGATAGAATCAATCCTTGGTTAGCCTGAGATTTGGAACATAGATACATAGATACCAATAACTACTTAATGATATTCTTTGTTATTAGAGGAAAATGGACTAAACGAGTAGCTTTTAAATAAAGCAACACATTCTGATATTAACAACACTCTCACAGTTTTTCTTTTTCTTTTTTTTTTTTTTTTTTGGCTGTGTTGGGTCTTTGTTGCTGCGCACGGGCTTTCTCTAGTTGTGGCGAGCGGGGGCTACTCTTTGTTGCGGTGCGCGGGCTTCTCATTCAGTGGATTCTCTTGTTACGGAGCACAGGCTCTAGGCGCACAGGTTTCAGTAGTTGTGGCTCTCAGATTCAGTAGTTGTGGCACATGGGCTTAGTAGTTGTGGCTCACGGGCTCTAGAGCTCAGGCTCAGTAGTTGTGGTGCATGGGCTTAGTTGCTCCACAGCATGTGGGATCTTCCTGAATGAGGGCTCAAACCCACGTCCCCTGCCCTGACAGGTGGATTCCTAACCACTGTGCCACCAGGGAAGTCTCTCTCACAGTTTTTCTAATAACACTTTGACATTTTACAATGAAATCAGAAGCTAAATGATTAAATAATACTTAAACAGCAATTTATACTTTATAAAGCCCTTTCACTTACCTTATAGCATCTGTGCCTCAGAACAATCCCGTGAAGTTTTTACAAATTTTACAAATGAGGGAATCGAGGATCAGAACGAGGTGAAGTGATTTGCCCAAAGTCTCACAAGTGGTAAGTGAAAGAGCCATCACTTAACCCAGGTCTTTATGACTCCAAATCCTAGGATGAAGATGACAGAGCTGAACTCATGTGAATAGTCCTTACCACACCACACATCTAAAAAGGAGGACACAAGGAAACTTTCGGAGTTGATGAATTTGCCTATTACCTTGATTGTGGTGATGATGTCGTCATTGAAACAAGAACCATAAGCCTATGTCCAAACTCATCAAATTGTATACATTAAGTATATGCAGTTTCTTGTATATCAATTATACCTCAATAAAACCCCTTTTTCCAAAAGATGGAATAGCTGATTCTAGATTCCTGAGAATAAATATCTCCATTAGTAATTTGATCACTTATAGATAATGCCCATAATGTTACTTATCTTACCCTAAAACTCTTACTTCTCCTTGAACTACTGTGATCTAGAGAAATCTAAGCTTTTGGATAGTAGTAGAGAAAGGGAAGAAAAAATAAATATAGGTATTTATCCTTCAGTGTACACACTTCATGGCACGAATGCACGTTTGTTCACCAGGGCTCTTGGGCTTGGCACATGCAATGGGAAACAATGGGCATCCAAACACCAAAGCTGAGAGGTGCTCTGGCTCTCCCTCACTTAGAGCCCTGATGTTGGGCTGACGCCAGTAAGGCCTTCACACCATTCTGCATGGCTTCCTCTTGTCAATCCATTCCAAACAGTCTCTTCTCATTCTTTCTACTATTATTTAGGTTCAGTTTCCCTGATTTTACCCTCACCAACTAGTGAGGACAATCTATCTATATATTGCAAATAATATTTATTTCTTACATATTTAGAAATTACTTTAAATTTAACAATGAGATAAGCACCTCGTGACTCCGAGCCTGTATCTGCAGCCCTGATCTCTCAACGCACAGATCTACTGCCTCTGGGCGTCCCAACATGGTGACTCCATAGTCTCCTCAAATTCCCTGTGTAAAAAACTGGCCTCGGGGCTTCCCTGGTGGCACAATGGTTAAGAATCCGCCTGCCAATGCAGGGGACACAGGTTCGAGCCCTGGTCCGGGAAGATCCCACATGCTGCAGAGAAACTAAGCCCATGTGCCACAACTACTGAGCCTGAGCTCTGGAGCCCACGAGCCACAACTACTGAGCCCGCGAGCCACAACTACTGAAGCCCGCACACCTAGAGCCTGTGCTCTGCAACAAGAGAAGCCACCGCAGTGAGAAGCCTGCACACCACAACCAAGAGTAGCCCCCGCTCACCGCAACTAGAGAAAAGCCCGCATGCAGCAATGAAGACCCAATGCAGCCAAAAATAAATAAATAAAAATAAATAAATTTAAAACAAAACAAAACATAACTAGTCTTATCCCCCATCCCCCTGCCCATCACAGCTCCTCCTCCAGTCTTCCCAAGCCAGAAACCTTAGAGGAAATTCCTTGCCCCCACCTCTCATCCCCACTATCCATACCCTTCAGTCACCACATTCTTTCCAGTCTTCCTCCTAAATACCTCCTGAATCCATTCACCTTTCTGCAGGCCCACAGCCACTCTCCCAAGCCAAGCTACCAACCCCTCTTCCCAGCACTACTCCACAGCCTTCCAACTGGGCTCCCTGTTGTGTGTTCTTACCCCTCTCCAGTCCCTTCTCCACACAGCAGCCAAAGCGATTTAGTTAAAACACAAACCAAAGCACATTACTCCCCTGCTTAAAATGTCCCAATGGTTTCTCTCTGCTCTCAGGATAAAGTCCAAATATGCCTTGTACCCTGCAAGGCTCTGTGTGCCCTGGCTTCTATCTAATTCTGAGATCACAGATCTCATCCCAGCCCCTAAGTACAAGCCCTACTTCTTCTTGCAGGTATGCCTTTACTCATGCTGCTTCCTGAAATTCTACCCTGCTACTTGTCTGGTGATGGATCATTGGGGACTCAGCTCAGGTGTCACCTCCCTCAGCAGAGTCTTTCCTCGTTTGAGACGCCCTTCTCTCCATCATCACAGCAACCTGTGCTCCCCTTTATTATAGCACTGATCACCCTATTTGTTTATTTACCTCCCCACAGTAGTCTGAGAACTTTCCAAAGTCGATGCTTATGGCACTGCCAGCTCTGTAATCCCAAGACCTGACACAGTGTCTGGCACATAGTAGGTACTCAGTACATACTGAATGAATTAGTTAATGGGAAAGATTCCAACTTAGTCAAAATAGGTCATGTTGGGCTTCCCTGGTGGTGCAGCGGTTAAGAATCCACCTGCCAATGCAGGGGACATGGGTTCGAGCCCTGGTCTGGGAAGATCCCACCTGCTGCAGAGCAACTAAGCCCATGCGCCACAACTACAGAGCCCACATGCCACAGCTACTGAAGCCCACGTGCCTAGAGTCTGTGTTCTACAACAAGAGAAGCCACCGCAGTGACAAGCCAGAGCACCACAACGAACAGTAGCCCCCGCTCGCCACAACTGGAGAAAGCCCATGTGCAGCAACAAAGACCCAATGCAGCCAAAAATAAAATAAATAAATTAAAAAAAAATAAATCATGTTACAGACTTGAGTCGAGCTATCAATAATATGAATGGGTGAAACATTCCAATCAAAACGCAT
Organism: Orcinus orca; assembly: GCF_937001465.1. Lineage (NCBI taxonomy): Eukaryota > Metazoa > Chordata > Mammalia > Artiodactyla > Delphinidae > Orcinus > Orcinus orca. Next base: position 114,965,966 of record NC_064580.1, read on the forward strand.
AGACTGTCAGATGGATTTTTTAAAAAACAAGATCCAACTATAGTTATCCACAAGAAACACACATTACACGCAAGAGGGAAGAGATACGGGAACATGTGTATATGTATGGCTGATTCACTTTGTTATGGAGCAGAAACTAACACACCATTGTGGAGCAATCATACTCCAATAAAGATGTAAAAAAAAAAGAAATAATCTAAGTAAAAAGGGAGGAGAAAAGATATATCATGGAAACAAAACCCATAAGAAATATGGAATGCCTATGCCAACATCAGAGAAAACAGACTTTAATAAACGTTACTAGAGATAAAAAGGGAACTTTTATAGTGACGAAAGGAATAATGCATTAGGAAAATATAACAATCACAAATATACATGCAGCTAACAACAGAGCCCAAAAACACATGAAGCAGAAACTGCCAGAATTTAAGGGAGCAATAGAAAATTCAATAATAATAGTTGGAGACGTCAGTATCCCAATTTCAGTAATGGATAGAACAACCAGAAAAGGATCAACAAGGAAATAGAAGACAGTACAATAAACCAACAAGATTTAGCAGATATCTATAGAACACTTCACCACCAACAGCAGAATACAGTCTTCTCAAATGCACACAGAACATTCTCCAGGACAGACCATATGTTAGGATATGGAATACTCCTCAATATATTTAAAAGGAATGAATCATACAACATATGTTCTCTGACTACAATGGAATAAAATTATAAATAATGTAAAGAAGGAAATTCAGAAATTCACAAATATGTGGAAATCAAACAATGAACTCTTAAATAATCAATGGTTAAGAGAAGAAAGAACGAGGGAAATTAGCAAATCTTTGAGATAAATTTAAACGAAACAAAACATACCAGGGACTTCCCTGGTGGCACAGTGGTTAAGAATCCGCCTGCCAATGCAGGGGACACAGGTTCGTGCCCCGGTCCAGGAAGATCCCACATGCCGTGGAGCAACTAAGCCCTTGTGCACCACAACTACTGAGCCTGCGCTCTAGAGCCCAAGAGCCACAACTACTGAAGCCCACGTGCCTAGAGACCGTGCTCCACAACAAGAGAAGCCACTGCAATGAGAAGCTCGCCCACCGCAGTGAACCTGCTCGACACAACTAGAGAAAGCCCGTGCAGCAACAAAGACTTAATGCAGTCATAAATAAATAAATAAATAAAAATGTACCAAAACTTATAGGATGCAGCTAAAGCAGTGCTTAGAGGAAATTATAGACAAAGTAAATGCTGTATTTTTTTTACAGCGTTTACAAAGTAAACGCTTATTTTTTTTTAAAAAAAAGAAAGATCTTAATTCAATAACCTAACTTTCTACTGCAAAACACTTGAAAATAAAGAACACATAAAACCTCAAGCAAGCGAAGAAAAGAAATATTATAGACTACAGTGGGAATTGAGAGTTAAGAAGAAAGAAAATCAATGAAACCAAAAGTTGGTTCTCTATAAAGATCAACCAAAATTGACAAATATTAACCCAGACTGATCAAGAAAATAAGAGAAAAGACTCAATTACTAAAATCAAAACAGAAAGAGGGGACACTGATACCATCCTTTTTTTAAAATTTATTTACTTATTTTTTTATTATTTTTTTGGCTGCATTGGGCCTTCGTTGCTGTGAGCAGGCTTTCTCTAGTTGCAGCGAGTGGGGGCTACTCTTCATTGTGGTGCATGGGCTTCTCATGGCTGTAACTTCTCTTGTTGCAGAGCACAAGCCCTAGGTACACAGGCTTCAGTAGCTGTGGCACATGGGCTCAGTAGTTGTGGCTCAGGGGCTCTAGAGTGCAGGCTCAGCAGTTGTGGCACACGGGCTTAGTTGCTCCGCAGCAGGTGGGATCTTCTCGGACGAGGGTTCAAACCCGTGTCCCCTGCATTGGCAGGCGGATTCTTAACCACTGCACCACCAGGGAAGCCTACTAATACCATCCTTTAAAACTAAAATAGATTACCAGGGAATACTATGAACAACTGTATTCCAACAAACCGGATAATTTAGACAAAATGGACAAATTCCTAGAAAGACACAAACTATTGAAATTAACTCAAAAAGAGAAAGAATATCTGAATCAAACTATTAAAAAATTAAATTCATTGAATAAATAATTTTAAAACTTACCACAAAGAAAATCCCAGGCCCAAAGTGTTTCTCTAGTGAATTCTACCAAAATATTAATACCAAGTTTCACATACTATTCCAAAGAACAGAAGAGGCAAGAACACTTCTCAACACATGCTATGAGGTCAGTATTACCCGAATACTAAAACCAGAAAAACACATCACAAGAAAAGAAAACTACAGACCAATATCCCTAATGAATACAGATACATAAATCCTCAAGAAAACACTAGAAAACCCAATCCAGCAACATATAAAAAGGACACTTCACCATGACAAAGTGGGATTTATCCCCAGAATGCAAGGTTGGCTTAACATCAAAGAGTTAGTTAATATAAAACACCATATCAAAAGAATAAAGGGGGAAAAATACTATGATTATCTCAATAGAGAAAAATCATTTGACTAAATCTTACACCCATTCATTGATAAAAAATAATAATAATAAACCCTTACCAAGCTAGGAATGAAGAAGAACTTCCTCAATCTGATAAAAGGCATCTAGGAAAAATCCCAGACATAACATCATGTTTAATGATGAAAGGCTGAATATTGTTCAGATGGTAATATTACCCCAAACTGATCTACAGATTCAACACAATCCCTAACAAAATCCTAGTTGGTTTCTTTGCAGATATTGATAAGCTGATTTTAAAATTCACACTGAAAGTCACGGTACCCAGAATAGCCAAAACATTCTAGAGAAAGAAGAATAAACATTGGAAGAGTCACACTTCCTGATTTCAAAACTAACTACAAAGCAATAGTAGTCAAAGACTATGTGGTGTTTCGTAAAGACAGACATATAGATTAATAAAATAGAATTAAGAATCCAAAAGTAGGGCTTCCCTGGTGGCGCAGTGGTTGAGAGTCCGCCTGCCGAGGCAGGGGACATGGGTTCATGCCCCGGTCCGGGAAGATCCCACATGCCGTGGAGCAGCTGGGCCCATGAGTCATGGCTGCTGAGCCTGCGCATCCAGAGCCTGTGCTCCACAAAGGGAGAGGCCACAACAGTGAGAGGCCCGCGTACCGCAAAAAAAAAAAGAATCCAAAAATAAGTGCATATATTTATGGTCAACTGATTTTCAACAAAGGTACCAATTTAATAAAGGGAAAAGTATTTTCAACAAATGATTCTGGGACAACTGATATCTACATAGAAAAGAATGATGTTGGACCCGCTTCTTACAATACGCACAAAAAATAACTCAAAATAGATCATGAACTTTAATGTAAGAGATAAAACAATGAAACTCTTAGAGGAAGATACAGGAGTAAATCTTTGTGATCTTAGGTTAGGCAAAGCATTTATGAGAGACAAAAGAAAAGACAGTTAAATTGGATCTCATGAAAATTTAAAATTTTTGTGCTTCAGTGAACATCATGAAGAAAGTGAAGAAGCAACCCACTGAATGGGAGAAAAGTATTTGCAAAGTATAAATACAATAAAGGACTTGTATCTAGAATGTACACAGAACACTTAATACTAAAAAGAAAAAATAACAATTAAAAATGGCAAGGATCTGAATCAAAGAAGACATTCAAATGGGCAATAAGCACATGAAAAGATGCTCAACACCATTACTCCTCAGGAAAATGCAAAGGAAAACCACAGTAAGGTACCACTTCACACCCATAAGATAGCTGGGTGTGAATGGGCAGTGACTGGTAATGGTTTTGGATTTCTTTTTAGAGTCATGAAAACTTTTTTGGAATTTGACAGTGGCGATGATTGCACAACTTTGTGAATATATTAAAAGCCACTGTACTGTACACTTTAAAAGGGTGAATATTATAGTGTGGAGTGTGTCTAAATAAGAAAATAACATAAAAAGTATCATAGACGTAATAAAAGTTAAAACTGTAAAACTTTTAGATAAAACATAGAAGAAAATTTCCAAGATCTAGGGCTAGGCAATTAATTCTTTTAATTAATTAATTAATTTATGGCTGCATTGGGTCTTCATTGCTGCACACGGGCTTTCTCTGGTTGTGGCAAGCAGGGGTTAGTCTTCATTGCGGTGCGTGGGCTTCTCCTTGCGGTGGCTTCTCTTGTTGCAGGGCACGGGATCTAGGCACGTGGGCTTCAGTAGCTGTGGCATGTGGGCTCAGTACTTGTGGCTCACAGTCTCTAGAGCACAGGCTCAGTAGTTGTGGTGCATGGGCTTAGTTGCTCTGGAGCTTGTGGGATCTTCCCAGACCAGTGCTTGAACCCATGTCCCCTGCATTTGCAGGCAGATTCTTCAGCACTGTCCCACGAGGGAAGTCCCAATTCTTTTGTTAAATTGAAGTATAGTTGATTTATACTATTGTGCTAATTTCTGGTATACAGCAAAGTGATTCAGTTACATATATATATATATATTCTTTTTCATAATCTTTTCCATTATGGTTTATTATAGGATATTGAATATAGTTCCCTGTGCTATACAGTAGGACCCTGTTATTTATCTGTTTTGCATATAGTAGTTTGTATCTGCTAATCCCAAACTCCTAATTTATCCCTCCCCCGCACCCTTTCCCCTTTGGTAAATATAAGTTTGTTTTCTATGTCTGTGAGTTTGTTTCTGTTTTGTAAATAATTTCATTTTTATCATATTTTAGATTCTACATATAAATTATGTCATATGATATTTGTCTTTCTCTCTCTGACTTACTTCACTTAGTATGATAATCTCTAGGTCCATCCATGTTGCTGCAAATGGCATTTTTTCATTCTTTTTGATGGCTGAGTAATATTCCATTGTGTGTGTATATGTATGTATAGGTGTATATATATATATATATATATATATATATATATATATATATATATCATATCTTCTTTATCCATTCATCTGTAGATGGAAATTTAGATGCTTCCATGTCTTGGCAACTGTAAATAATGCTGCTGTGAACATAGGAGTTGCATGTACCTTTTCGAATTAAGAGTTTTCTCCAGATATATGCCCCAGAGTGGGACTGCTGGATCATATGGCAACTCTATTTTTGGTTTTTTAAGGAACCTCCATACTGTTCTCCATAGTGGCTGCACCAGTTTACATTCCCACCAACAGTGTAGGAGGGTTCCCTTTTCTCCACACCCTCTCCAGCATTTATTATTTGTAGACTTTTTGATGATGGCCATTCTGACCAGTGTGATGTGATACCTCATTGTAGTTCTGATTTGCATTTCTCTAATAATTAGCAATGTGGAGCATCTTTTCATGTTAGCCAATTAATTCTTGACACTAAATCATGATCCATGAGAGGAAAAACTGATAGACTGGGACTTCCCTGGTGGTGCAGTGGATAAGCATCCGCCTGCTAATGCAGGGGACATGGGTTCGAGTCCTGGTCCAGGAAGATCCCACATGCCACGGAGCAACTAAGCCTGTGCGCCACAACTACTGAGTCTGCGCTCTAGAGCCCACGAGCCACAACTACTGAAGCCCGCATGCCTAGAGCCCATGCTCCGCAACAAGAGAAACCACCACAATGAGAAGCCCGCGCACCACAATGAAGAGTAGCCCCCACTCGCCACAACTAGGGAAAGCCTGCACACAGCAACAAAGACCTAACACAGCCAAAAATAAATAAATAAATAAATTTTTAAAAACTGAAAGACTGGTGGAGCTCTTCAAAATTAGAAATTTTGGTCTTCCCTGGTGGTGCAGTGGTTAAAAATCCGCCTGCCAATGCAGGGGACATGGATTCGAGCCCTGGTCCGGGAATATCCCACATGATGCAGAGCAGCTAAGCCTGTGCACCACAACTACCAAGCTTGCGCTCTAGAGCCCACGAGCCACAACTACTGAAGCTCGTGCGCCTAGAGCCCATGCTCCACAACAAGAGAAGCCACCGCAATGAGAAGCCTGCACACAACAGAGTAGCATCTGCTCGCTGCAACTAGAGAAAGCTGGCGCACAGCAACGAAGACCCAACACAGCCAAAAATAATAAATAAATAAATTTAAATTTAAAATAACATTAGAAATTTTGCTCTGTCAAATACCATGGGAAAATGTTGAAAAGGCAAGCAATGAGCCAGGAGGAAATACAGAATATGTAAGTAACACTCAAACTCAACAGTTCAAAAAAAAAAAAAAAAAACAAAGAATCCCATCAGAAAATGGGCAAATGACCTACTACCACAGAGGACCTACAGATGGCTAATAAGCATGTGAAAGGATGTTGAACATCATTAGCCATCACGGAAAGGGAAATTAAAACCACGATGAGATATTACTACACCTCTATCAGAATGGCTACAATAAAATAATAATGACAACACCAAATGCTGGAAAGGATGAGGAGAAATGGGATCACTCATACATTGCTGGTGGGAATGCGAAATGATACACTGTCACTCTGGAAAACAGCTTGGCAGTTTCTTATAAAACTAAACATGTGATCACCAAACGTCCCAGCAACCGCATTCTTGAGCATTTATCCTCGAGAAATGAACACTTAGCGTCCCACAAAAGCCTATACAGGAATGTTCATAGCAGCTTTATTCTTAACAGCCAAAAACTAGAATCAGTCCAGATGTCCCTCAACAGCTGAATGGTTAAACAAACTGTGGTACATACTTACCATGGATTACTACTGTAGCAATAAGAAAGAATGAACTATTGCTATAAGCAACAGCTTGGATGAATCTCTGAATTATGCGAATCATAGGAGGAACCCCAAACTAGCTCTCACTCCTAATCCAGCAGGACCATGGTGCCCCAGAATTCCAAACTGAAAGCCAGTAGTGGCCCAGAGACCTAAGGTGCTCACTATTAAAGCTGACAGTTTGCAGGAGACCACTGCCTCCCTCTAGGGCCCTGAAGCAGATGTGGATACGCTGTCCCCAAAGCTCTACCTGGGAGGGCAAGGTCAGAGTCACTAAGAAGCAATCTGTCATTTAATTATGGCAGGAGTTTACCTTTTTTCCCAGTGGTATTTCTCTTTCTCAGACCCAACTTTAGCTTCTGACATTTCAATCGAAACTCCTATTTCTTCACTATTTCTACCTGCTTGAAGTTCTGGGAGAACAGCTGTTTTTTTCCTTCAGGTTTCTTGTACTAAGCTAAATTCAGAGACCACCAAGGTGTGTAACCAAAAGCCAGGTGATACTGCTGTGCAGACCTCAGGCTTTCTGGCACTTGGATATCTCCATCTTAGCAGGCTCCTTGCAGACAAGAGCTCCTCTCTATTAACCAGAAAGAGTTGCATCCTGGACTCAGACCTCAGCAAACCACAAGAGCTGGATGTTTGTGGTCCCTTCTTTGCTGTAGGAATGGAAATCTGACCTCTGTGACATTCTCTAGAGATGTTCCCAGCCAAAGGTCACAATCTGAGACCCCACACCCAGTCCCTTGATCCTGGAACCAGAACCTTCCTACTATGAATAATGGTTTCATCGCTATGGTTCAAAAGCAAAACAAACATGACGTTCAATGGGGAGCATCACAATCTTGCTCATTCCAATCCAACCGTATTTTTTCAAAGAGCAGAGGTCATCAGTGTAACTGCTAACTTCCATGCATACAAATCCTGTATGCAGCCTTTAACTGAGCATTCTTCTGAACTCTAAAAACGATGAGCCACTTTCCTACAACAGGGTTAGGCAAGGTGCCTGCAAACACAGGACTCCCTCATTGAGGGATGAGCTGAGCTAATTTGGCTGCATTCAACAGCCTAGGCAAGCCACATACCTTCAGCTCCCCCCAAGTCAAAAGTATACCCCCTCCTGAACAGGAGAAACTGTTGGAAACGAAAAAGTGTGATTTTAGTCTCATCCTAATGGATCTTGTGACTTCCAGGTCTCTAAGCTCCTCAATAATAATTTTTCAAGGCCATCTGGAATAAATAGAAGTCCCACTCCAAGCTGCATGTATGCTAATTGCAGCGCTTTAAATGGATTTTGTCCGTAAGTGCATAAACCAAAAAGCATGCAAACAACTGGATTAGAAAAGCAAGGTTTTTTTTAAACCTCTCTAATTGGCATTAAGTCACCAAACATTGTCAAACACATATCACTTGCTTAATTATTTTGTGTGCACATGTGTATATCTTTATAACTTCATAAACATATAAATGAGAGGGAGATGCAGATTTAACGTACACCCATATGGCGATAAATACAAAAGCTGCCAGAAGATTGTAAAATGCTACACTAATGCTAAAATGATGCTTTTTTTTTCTTTTGCTTTGCTTCCAAGTCTCAAAGAACAAATTGAGAGTAGAGACACTAAGCCTGGATCCTTATGTAAAAGGAGACATACACACAGACCTTTTTGTCCAGCAATGCAAAATGTTTCTTAAATACCGTTCTTCGGCTCCATATTCTCCTATTAGTCTAATTATCTTTCATTAATCTCATAGTGTGTTTATGCATAAAATCATCTGCATGTCCATTAAAATTTTTATTGAAGTAATTTTTCATAAATAACCTACTACGCATCATTCACACCTATATGCCTCATTTCAACACTGCTTTAGGGCTTCCCTGGTGGTGCAGTGATTAAGAATCCACCTGCCAATGCAGGCGACACAGGTTCGAGCCCTGGTCCGGGAAGACCCCACATGCCGTGGAGCAACTAAGCCCGTGCGCCACAACTACTGAGCCTGTGCTCTAGAGCCCGCGAGCCACAAATACTGAAGCCCACACGCCTAGAGCCCGTGCTCCGCAACAAGAGAAGCCACCACAATGAGAAGCCCACGCACCACAACAAAGAGTAGCCCCCTCTCGCTGCAACTAGAGAAAGCCTGCGCACAGCAGCGAAGACCCAACGCAGCCCAAAATAAATAAATTAAATAAATAAATTTATTTTTTTAAAAAGACACTGCTTTAATAAGTTTTAGTTGGCCTATTACAGTCATAGAATGTACTGAAACACTTTCAGCAGAACCAATCACAAAAATAATAAATATGTTTGCCTCTAGTGTATATGGCAAATAGGCTCAAACGGTTTTTCAACCTTCAAGATGTTGTGGAAGTTAATCTTCTACGTAGCAAAGTCTCAGCCGTGAGGCATCTGCTGAGGTGACCATCATCCCAAGGTCAAACTCCTCTGGTTGTATTGGGCATCTTTTTACCATCCTTCCATGCCTTCAACCTAATTTCTTTGCTGCCCGCACTATGTCTGCCAGCCTGGTAGGCCCATGCTAATTTCCACATTCTCTCAAATGGCTCTTTTCTTTTTTAATTTTTATTTTGTAATTTAAAAAAATTTTTCATTGGAGTATAGTTGATTTACAATGTGTTAATTTCTGCTATACAGCAAATTGAATCAGTTATACATATACATATATCCATATATGTATATACATCTTTTTTAGATTTAAATGGCTCTTTTCTAAAGCTGCCTCTTCCAAAGGAGAGAGAATAGTCACTCCTATGGGAATTTGCTACTCTCACTTGGTTATTTCAGTAATAAGGCACTTCTATTATCTTCATGATAAGCCCCTGGCATAAGAGCAGGCTTCAAGATTCATTTTCTCTGGGACGCCTCACTTGAATTTGAGAGAAAGCTTTATTTCACTGGCTCCTCATAACGCGAGATTATGTGAGATGCCCTGGCTGAACTCATTCACAATGCCCTCCAAAGGCTGTGTCTACACAGACCAAAGGGAGCAAAAAAAGCAATGGTCATTTATAGAAACAGGCCAGGTCATAGCAGTGCAACTGACATTGCTAATAAGGCAACTGCCAACATTCCAGAGTAAGATGCTTCGGCCTCTTACAAATCTTGTGAAGTGGGTGCACCACATTTTAGGCCCACATGGGGCATAAATTAAAATACAGTTGAGGTCTTCATTTTCCTTATCTGGAAAAAAAAACCCCAAATCTTTCCTCTAACGTAACTCCTTTCTTTTCTTCCCCCTAAAACATAATTCTTCTGTGTAAATCATTGTAGAAAGCATTTACAGTATCTTGGATATCTAAATCCTTGTTTAAGAGGGGAAAAGAAGAGCTGCAGAATTTACCTTTAGAGAGTGATTTTTTTTTTAATTTTTTGGCCATGCCACACAGCATATGGGATCTTAGTTCCCTGACCAGGGATCGAACCCATGGCCCCTGCATTGGAAGCATGGAGTCTTAACCACTGGACCACCAGGGAAGTCCCTAGAGAGTAATTTTTATTAAACATTTTAAAAGGTGCTTTAAAAAAATCAGTTAACATGTTGGATCCTGATATTCCCAGATAGTCACTGCAGGTCTCCATTCCACTTAGTTTGTATAGACACATAGCCAAAAGAGAGGGTAAAGGCTTTTACTATGGAGACCAGTATGGAGGCTCTTTAACAACCTAAAAATAGAGTTACCATATGATTCAGCAATCCCACTTCTGGGCATATATCCAGAGAAAAGTCTAATTTGAAAAGACACATGCAGGCTTCCCTGGTGGTGCAGTGGTTGGGAGTCCGCCTGCCAATGCAGGGGACATGGGTTCGAGCCCTGGTCCAGGAGGATCCCACATGCCATAGAGCAACTGGGCCCCTGCGCCACAACTGCTGAGCCTGTGCTCTAGAGCCCGCGAGCCACAATTACTGAGCCTGTGCACCACAACTACTGAAGCCCATGTGCCTGGAGCCCATGCTCTGCAACAAGAGAGGCCACTGCAACAAGAAGCCTGTGCGCCACAGCGAAGAGTGGCCCCCGCTCGCCGCAACTAGAGAAAGCCCATGAACAGCAACAAAAGACCCGATGCAGCTAAAAATAAATAAATAAAATTATTTTAAAATTTTTTTTAAATTAAGAAAAGAAAAGACACATGCACTCCTATGTTCACAGCAGCACTATTTACAATAGCCAAGACATGGAAGCAACCTAAATGTCCATCAACAAATGAATGGACAAAGATGTGGTACAATGGAATATTAGCCACAAAAAAATGAAATAATGCCATTTGCAGCAACATGGATGGACCTAGAGATTATCATACTAAGTGAAATAAGTCAGACAAAGACAAAAATTATATGATATCACTTATATGTGGAACCTAAAAAAATGATACAAATGAGCTTATTTACGAAACAGAAACAGACTCACAGACACAGAAAACAAACTTATGGTTACCAACAGGGAAAGGGATGGGGGGAGGGATAAATTAAGAGTTTAGGATTAGCAGATACACACTACTATATATAAAATAGATAAACAACAAGGACCTACTGTATAGCACGGGGAACCAGATTCAATATTTTGTAATAAACTGTAACGGAAAAGAATCTGAAAAAGAATATTTATATGTGTGTGTGTGTGTGTGTGTGTGTGTGTGTATGAAACTGAATCACTTTGCTATACACCAGAAACTAACACATTGTAAATCAACTATACGTCAATAAAAACAATAAATTAACAAAGGATGGATGGTAAGGGCTTTTGGAGATTTGTCTGAGAATTTAGTAGACATTATAACGTATCAGACACACCATGTGGCCCAGTTGGTTTTAAATGCCAACTCCAATACGGACTGGCTGTGTATATTTGGGCAGGTTATATATCTCATCCAATTATCTGTTTTCTCCTCTTTAAATGGGTTTTTTACACATCTACCTCAGAGAGTTATTTCGAGGATTAAATGAGAAAAATATATGCTATGCCCTTGGCATAGCACCTGGCTCAGTAGGTATCCCAAAACACTAATACATCTTCATGGAAAGTCAGGCCAAGCTACATGGGTCAAACCATCACTTTACAGCACTTCTCTTTGCCTAAGTCTTGGAGTTCTTCACTTTTTCTTTGGTTGTGTTCCAATAAAACTTTATTTACAAAAATAGGTGGAGACAAGATTTGATTGGAAGTTTGCAAACCCCCGTACAGATAATATGTGTAGTGTAGATGTTACAAACACTGTGTATGTGTGTGCATATATATACCTTAGATATGATTTTTCTAAAGTTCAATTTGGTGTATTTTTATGAGTTTGCTGGATATCTGTATGTTTGTGTGAAAGAGCCTCGTGAATGTTCACCCAAACGAACCTTGGAGAACTGAGTATTTTATATGTGACGGAGATTTTTTTCACAAAGGACAAGTTCTTCCATTACTGCTACATAATTTGCCAAATGCAAATATCTTTATAGTTCTCTGAAGATGCAAAGGTTCCCCAAATGGGTAATGATAGCAAAATTTGAGTAATAATCATAGCCATAATTTTTTTAGCACATATTATATGCTAGGTGCTGAATCGTTGATGTACGTTATATAGATACTAACATGGAGTTCTTCACTCTTGCGTGTGAATTAACAAGCTTGATGTGGTCGGTGAAGGATTCACAATACTTCCAAATATATCAGACTACTAATGATCCTTCTCGTGCACACAGGTATGGCTTAATCCCTTGTTCTTTCTTAAGCACTGCATAGTCAGAATGGTCTATATTTTCTCACTGAAGTTTTTCCAGACCAACTTTATGGCTTAGTATATGGTCTATTTTCAAAAATGTTCCATATGTGCTTGAGAAGAATGTGTATTCTTCTAAATGGATGCTGGTCTCCTATATTGAGTTTGTTAACCATGTTGCTCAAATCCTCTGTACCCTTACTCATTTTTTGTTCATTTTATCTATCAATTTCTGAAATCAGTTGGTAGATTTTACAATGTCTCCTTATAGCTCTGTCAATTTTTGCTTTATATATTTCAAAACTATGGTATTAAGTGCATACAGGCTTAGAATTGTTACCTGAAGAATTGAACATTTTATCATTATTCAGTGATCCTGTTTATCCCCCAAAAAGGCTTTGCCTTAGTTAATTTAGCTACATCAGCTTTTTTCTGGTTAGCATTTGCATAGTATATCTATTCCAATCCTATCCGTGTCCTAATGTTTTAGCTTTGTCTCTCATACACAGCATATAGCTAGATTTTGTATTTTCATCGGTTGTGATCATCTATGTCTTTCAACTGGTGAGTTTAGTCAACTTCTATTCATTGTAATAACTGAGGAGTTGGTTGCCAAGATCAATGGGCCTTTTAAAAGTACCTCCATGTTTCCTGGCTGTAACCTGGTCACTCTAGTCAATTTTGAAACACTCTTTGCTTGCATTTACTCTCCTGTAGGAAGTTAGCAAAAGTCCAATGATCTCCATGAATGAATCTGAGTTGATACTATACAGTTATGGGAAAAAGTCAATTAATGCAAGGAATAGCACACACAAGCCTAATCCATTTGATGTAAACCAATGCATTGCACACGTTTCAATTGCTCTGTATTCCTTCAGAAAAGTGCATGGAAGTGATTCATTAGAACTAACTCTTCACTGGGACTTCCCTGGTGGCGCAGTGGTTAAGTATCTGCCTGCCGATGCAGGGGACACAGGTTCAAGCCTTGGTCTGGGAAGATCCCACATGCTGCAGAGCAACTAAGCCCGTGCACCACAGCTACTTAGCCTGTGCTCTAAAGCCCGCGAGACGCAACTACTGAGCCCGCGTGCCACAACTACTGAAGCCCACACACCTAGAGCCTATGCTCCGCAGCAAGAGAAGCCACAGCAATGAGAAGCCCGAGCACTGCAATGAAGAGTAGCCCCCACTCGCTGCAACTAGAGAAAGCCCGTGCGCAGCAACGAAGACCCAACACAGCCAAAAATACATTCATAAATAAATAAATTTATTAAAAAAAAGAACTATACTCTTCACAAGAAAAATACCAATTCTCTAAGGCTCACAGGGCATCCCTGCTGGTAAAATTCAAAAAGCAAGCACAGTGAATAAGAAGTCCTTTTTGCAGACATTTACATCGGGAAAGAACATGATTCTTGACAATTCAGAGTAAATGAAGTGCAAATTATTCTCTTACAATATATCCCAGAATTGAAGCTTAAATTGTAACTAAAAAAGAACCCACAGTTTAATCAGAAAAATATATTTATTGGTAATTCCCATGAGCTCATATTTGATACATTTATATCATAGGATAACAAGTTCAAAACTATCGCTAAGTTATAAATATGGAATTTATGCCGAATTTGCATGTATTGAATTTTATTTTGAATTTGCATGTGTGACTATATTTGAATATTTATAATATTCCAGAAAAAGCACAGTGGAATGTGCAAGACAGATTTATTTAGTGTAATGCTCTGAAATGTGTCAAAGTCTTCAACACTGTTCTTAGAGGCAAAATAGCAGAAATAACAAATGGGACGCAATAAGACCAACTGAATAATCTGCAAAGTCCAATACCTAGCAAAGCTAGGAAAGCTCTTCTGCCAATAAATATTTTACTAAAGTTTAGACAAATATTTCTCTAAGCTTACAATGACTTTGTATTAGAAGACATATACCATTAATTGGATTCTTCATTACACTTTAATGGAAGAAGGAACATTCCCATGCATATCCTTATTTTCTCTAAACTCGGTGACTAAATATCTCATCTTGGGACTTCTCCGGTGGTCCAGTGGCTAAGACTCTGCGCTCCCAATGCAGGGGGCTCAGGTTCAATCCCTGACCAGGGAACTAGATCCCGCATGCATGCCGCAACTAAGGCCTGGTGCAGTCAAATAAATAAATACATAAAAATTTAAAATATATAGGGGGGAAATAAATAAATATCTCATCTTATTTGGCGCAGAATGTTGGTATTAGCTTTCCAAGTGTGAAGCACATTCTTTACGCTGTCAAAGTAACTTGTACCTAGAATGGAGTCTCAACAATAAGATTCTGAACCTTACTGTATTTAGTGGCCCCTCAGATACCCAGAGCAGTTGAGGAATGAAGTGTTCTAGTCAATTTACAGTTAACCAGGGGCAATGTTATTATGAAGTGAAACTGCTCTGGGGGGAGGCTGCTCCAGCAGAATACACTCCCCTTCTCTCCTGGATGAGGGCAACACATGCACTAACTGATCTAAGCTCTCGGCTGTGGACGTTTAGAACTACAGCCCTTCTCCAACCCCAAGACTTTGCTCTTCCAGCCAGACCATTAGCTCTGGTGTCAGTTCATTTGAAAAGAGGCTCACGAAGATTCGAAATCCAGGCTATCTTGGGTGGCTCTGGCTGAGCAGAGTAAGCCTTTTATTTCCAACTGTGTGCCATTATTAATTTCCAGTTTCATTTAATTTTTAAACAGAGCACAAGCAATAGAAATCCACTCAAATATCTCTGTACTGTACTGGTATAAGAGTTTCATGGATTCCTCGGAATATGATAACAGCCAATCATCAGAAAAATCAACAGCTGATGCCTGACTTATCACCTCTGCCTTTCAGTCTGTGAGTTTATTTAGCTGAGGCTGCTTTCCTCATTAAGGACTCCCAGAATATCAAGAGGCTAATGAAATAACCAGCCACAGTTTTAGAAACCAAGAAGCAGACTGTGTAATTTATCACAGCCATTATAAAGCATCATTTTTAAAACTGTTAATATTTACTTTTACTATGAAAGTCACGCATACTCATATAGGAAATTCAAATCCTTCAGAGAAACAGGAAAAGAAAATAAGCCACTAATTGATCTATTGATATCTCGGTATTTTTCTTCCATTCTTTGCCTTTTATGCTTAGATTTGAGAGGGATGGAAAAATGATTTGCCTCTCTCCCTCCTCAACCCCTCTCTCACATAATTGTAGTCATACTGGGCCCATAACTGTCTATCTCTTTTTCCCTTAGCATTAAATCACTACCAATTTTCTATAAAAAGGACATTTAAATGGTTTTGAAATAATCCCTCAAGTGGACGTACTGAGATTTCTTGAACCATTCTCCTATATGTGGATGCAGATTTTTCCAATTTGTTGCACTCATGAATAGTTCCAAATAACTTAACAAATAATGGTAGTCTCCTAAGATACCATTCTCATATCACCCTATGCTTTTCCCCCATGGCGCTTCTCACAATTTTAAGTAATGAATTATTTGTTTCACGTCTACCTTTCCCACTCTATGAAGCCAGGGACCACATCTACCTGGTTCCTGGAAGCACCGTGATAAGAGATATTCAATAAATATCTGTAAATAAATAAATAAATGAGTGAGTCATAGAAAAACATGTACAGGATTGTTTTTCAGTAAAATCCCAGCAAACAAATCATGGGTCAAAGAAGTAAGTATTTTCAATGTTCTCTGCTGATATTACCTATTTTATTTCGGGAAGAATTATTCCAACATAGTCCCACCAACAACATATGAGAATCATGGTATGTACCACACCCTTGTCAGCACTGGCTACTATCTTTTTTTTTTTTTTAATAATAATGATTATTATAACAGCCACTACTTCATTTATTTTTTTAAATTTATTTTATTTTATTTTATTTTTGGCTGCATTGGGTCTTTGTTGCTGCGCACGGGCTTTCTCTGGTTGTGGCGAGCAGGGGCTACTCTTCATTGCGGTGCACGGGCTTCTTATTGCGGTGGCTTCTCTTGTTGCAGAGCACGGGCTCTAGGCGTATGGGCTTCAGTAGTTGTGGCTCGCGGGCTCTAGAGCGCAGGCTCAGTAGTTGTGGTGCATGGGCTTAGTTGCTCCGCAGCATGTGGGATCTTCCCGGCCCAGGGCTCGAACCCGTGTCCCCTGCATTGGCAGGCGGATTCTTAACCACTGCACCACCAGGGAAGCCCCGCTACTATCTTTTTTTGTTTGGTGGTGGTGGTGATGTATACCGAGTTTTTTTTTGTTTGTTTTAATCCAGGTTAATTAGACAGGCAAAAAGGTTTTCCTATATATAATTATTTGAATTTGCATTTCTTTAGTACCAGTGAGGCTAAAGAGCTTTTCTGTGTCTGTAAACTAGTTGTGGTTCCCCTGTTGCAAATTGTCTGGTCATATCCTTTGTTTTTCTAATCAATTTGTACAAGTTCTTTATCCAGGAACGATGTCAGCCTTTTGTCTGTTTTATTTGTTGTGCATATTTTCATCAGTTTGCCATATGCCTTTTCATTTTGGCTATTTTTGGACAGATGAACACTCCTCATTTTTATGTAATCATAACTGTCGATCTTTTCCTCTCTTCAAACAGCCTTTTACCTGGCTGAGAGTCCCACATGTGAATTGCAGCTTCATTTAAATAATAATGCCAATTGTGAATTCAGACTAACTGGATTCAGAGACTCCTACATATACAACGAAGTCCTAACCTGTCCAGAGCCCCCATTCTCACTTCCTTACAAGCCTTGGCCACTAGAAGCCTAGGCAACTTAGACCGGTCACAGTTCTTGGTATCCTCGCAGCCCCCAGCAGATCGCCTTCTCAACCTCTCCATTTTGTCAATGGTACCACCTCAACTCCAGACTGGAAATCAGGGTGGTACCTTTAACTGGACTACAGCCTTCATTTACTTTTATGTTTTTTACATCCCTGCCATGCAAGAGCTTCTCATACTCACTGGGGTTCAACCTCCTTGTTGCCATTCCAGGATCTCTACAATGAGGCTCCCTAACCCTCCCCCAGGCATGAACCTTCTCAGGTCTGGCCAGCCCTGGCTAGGTGAGGTGACTTGACCTCACACTGCCATGAGGATGCCACGCCCACCCACAATGCCTCCTTTCTTCTAAATACAACACACCTATTCCTAGAAGCCTTTCCAAACAGATGTCTCCTTTTTCTGGCCTGCTCCTCATACTTTAGAGAGGAAAGGGCCTTAGAAAGCATCTCCTTTAAATCTCCCATTTTTACAGAGGGGGATGGACCTGCCCCAAGTCACATGTTCCTCCCCACTCCCCCACCCCCACCTATACATGACATAGTTCTGCATTTTACTATCTAATCTTAATGACCTTGAGGCTAAAGATGGTGACCTTGGCTTTTTTGGATTTGTCTAGGCTCTAATCTCCCCCAACTGCTAGCACTGGGCAGAGGTCATAATACTTACTCCACAAAGTTTGCTGATTAGACCTAAACTGTTATATAAACAGATGGACTTTTCTCTATTTTTTTTTTTTATTTTTCGTGGTACGCGGGCCTCTCACTGTCGTGGCCTCTCCCATTGCGGAGCACAGGCTCCGGACGCGCAGGCTCAGCGGTCATGGCTCACGGGCCCAGCCGCTCCGCGGCACGTGGGATCTTCCCGGACCGGGGCACGAACCCATGTCCCCTGCATTGGCAGGCAGACTCTTAACCATTGCGCCACCAGGGAAGGCCCTATTTTTAAAACATATTCTGGTAAAGATATGACATCTTAAAGACATTATTGATATTCAAATCATTTTCAAACAAAATCCATCTTCTTTATTAAATATCTAAAACACCAGATTATTCTGTTCTACTGTAAGCTCTGTGAGAGCAAAGATGACACGTCTTCCCTGGAATACAATGGGCAGTTTTGCAGAATTTTGTTTAACGAATGACAGAGGGAAGAGGTGACTATTCTTTAGTGTCATTTCATGCTACTTAAGTTGATGACTGATATCTAGAAAAGACAAGCTCTAACATTCTTATTGCCATGTAACAGCACTAATCTAAAATTACTATTAAGAATATCTAATTCTGAGTAGCTTTTTATACCACCTTGAGAACTTCGAGCTTTGTTGGGTTGCCAGCAACATGTTTGCCATCTGGGCAAAGATGCTAACTACTACGGCTGAAGTTCTACAGATGTTATCATGGTGAATTTCTCGCCTTCTCCTGAGAAATACGTGGTAGGGGAGTAATAACAGCTCTTAGTATCCTCTTAGCATCCCCAGCTAAGTGAAGCTACCCCTGTGAGAATCCAGTGGCCTACAGCCTGAGGGACCAGAAGGACGGCATCGCTGCCTGGGTCAGTCCATTCACTCGCTGCCTTGCCCTGTACCAAAGCCTGTCATGTTGTCCTGCTTCACTGGAGGAGGGAAGGAGTGGAGTGTGGGCATGTGAGCCATGAGCAGGCTTGTGCACTATGGACTTCTTGCTAAGACACGGCTCTATCAAAATGGAGCCACCTTGGGAATTCCCTGGCGGTCCAGCGGTTAGGACTTGGCGCTTTCACTGCTGGGGTCCGGGTTCGATCCCTGGTCAGGGAACTAAGATCCCACAAGCCGCACACGGCCAAAAAAAAATAAAAAAAAGAAAAGAAAACAGCCACCTTTAAACAAGAAAGGGAAAGAAAAGGAAGCCTTTACCACAGGTATTAAAAAGGAGTGACCACAAAGAAGACAAAAGAAAGAAAGAGAAAAGGCTATGCTCCATGTAAATGCCTTGTAATCCTTTCCTGTCAGTGATAGCCTAGTGGTTTCTAGGTGACGATTAATTACTCTTCCGTAAGACTGCTGCAAAAGGTAGAGATACTAAACGTCTAGGATGCAACGTGAATATGATGATCAGATTCTTTGACTTGGGTAGCCATGGAACCTGACCTTCCCCTGCCGCCAGCCACCACCCGAGTGTGCCAGCCAGCACAGTGCTTGCGGAAGAAGAATGAGGCTGGTTCAGTTTCTTGGTGCCCAATTCTGAGTTCCTCCCACAGACCCAGTGATGCACTAGAGCTGGCTATAAACGGAGGGAATTTGGCCTGAGAAAAGCCTGCAGAATTCGGGAGTTTGAAGAGCTGGTCAGCAACCATGTTTTGATACATTTTCAGAAACAGTCTTGGTAATTCTAGATTGAGCAGGACCTTTCTCTGGCCCCTAAACAATAGATGCATGAAATTCAATTGCTAGGTTTTTTGAAAAGAAATATGATTCTTAATAAACAATTTGTGCCTTTTGCCAGCCAAGCACTCTCTCTCTTTGTCCTCTCCAGGCAACATGATGGCAGCCGTTTCCACTCAGCCGTTACATATCACTCGAGCACTTCACCATCCGCTGAGGCAGGGAAGCATCTCGAATGTAGCAGTGGGAGCAGAATTCAGGTCTTGGCTTGCAGCCACGGTGGCCTCTCGTGTGCCCCCCACCAATGTGGATGGATGGCTGTGAGTCAAAAGGTGGCCCTTGTCGCCGCTGAGGCCTCTTCCTGACGCTTAGTCACCAGGTCCCCAGCGTCCTCCCATCCTTCTCAGCTTTGCAGTGATTTCTGACTAGGCAATGAGAGGCCCCTTTGCCACCCAACCACGAGACCTTCTCCTGGTGAGCATAAAACCTCAGGGAGGTAGAAATGTGTTTTTCTCCCAATGGCTGCGGCAACCCTGGTCCAATCACTTGTTCAAACACATGTGTAAAAATGCCTGGAAACGGTGATGATGTAGTTGATAACAATACCAGTTAACATGCACTGAGTGTTCATTTTGTGGTAATGACTCACATGAAATACCTCACTGTGCTTTCACAAAATAAATAAATAAAATTTTAAAAACCTTGTTCATGGAGTCACAGTCAACAGAGCAAGGGCTGTGGAAGCAGCCACAGCTGGAGTAAGGTCCCTGCTGTGTCACTAAAGAGCCCAATGACCTTGAGAAAGTCCTTCAACCCCCTTGGGCTTCTGTCTCATGGGACAAATGGGGAGACTTTTGCCCACTCTGCCTTACTCCTACACACAGTGCAAGTTTACAGAGACATACCAGAGACAAGGGATGGAAAAGCTCATCAGAAACTGGAATGCACTCTCCACAAGACAAGGCTGGGACAGACTCTGGTCCAAGGTCATACAGCTGGTTCATGGCTGGCCTGGAACGAAGGCCCGGGTGTCAGAACTCCCAGGCCAAACAGACTGAGCTGCTGTTCTGCTCAGCTCAGTGGCACATAGAACCACCAGCAGCTGGCATGGAAGCCTGCTCCACACAGGAACTCCTCGTGGCTGACTTTCGCATCTCCTCGGCCTCACGCATCACCACCAGCACAACTGCCTCTGTCTAAATTTTTAACACACACACACACACACACACACACACACACTCTCCCTCTCTCACTGTCACACACTTGTGCATACCTTCTCTCACACAGATTATCAGAATTCACAGAACTGGTCCTGTAAGCAGGGATTTGTCAACATCCTGGGAAATTCTGGAACCCTCCAGCTATGACTACTCTTCAGGATGAAGATTTCTGGAGGTGGGTAGGAATTAAGGAAATAAAAGAAATGCCCTTGGGATAACCATGTGTTTCTCTAGCAATTTTTTTTTCTTTTTTCGGTACGCGGGCCTCTCACTGCTGTGGCCTCTCCCGTTGCGGAGCACAGGCTCCGGACGTGCAGGCTCAGTGGCCATGGCTCACGGGCCCAGCCGCTCCACGGCATGTGGGATCTTTCCGGACCGGGGCACGAACCCGTGTCCCCTGCATCGGCAGGCGGACTCTCAACCACTGCGCCACCAGGGAAGCCCCTCTCTAGCAAATTTTATTTCATTTTGGTGAATACCATAAGATCCAATAATTCTGACTCTTTAAAAAGTGGGTTTTCTTCTGGGCTTCCCTGGTGGCGCAGTGGTTAAGAATCCGCCTGCCAATGCAGGGGACACAGGTTCGAGCCCTGGTCCGGGAAGATCCCACATGCCGCGGAGCAACTAAGCCCATGCACCACAGCTACTTAGCCTGCGCTCTAAAGCCCGCGAGCCACAACTACTGAGCCCGTGTGCCACAACTACTGAGTCCACGTGCCACAACTACTGAGCCCGTGCGCCTAGAGCCCGTGCTCCACGATGAGAAGCCACCGCAATGAGAAGCCCGTGCACCGCAACGAAGAGTAGCCCCCACTCGCCGCAACTAGAGAAAGCCTGCACACAGCAACAAAGACCCAACACAGCCAAAAATAAATAAATAAAATAAATATTTTTTTTAAAAAAGTGGTTCTTCTTTTACTAGACTAGATGGCACTGTGGTATCACCTTTTTGATGATCAAGAAAATCTTATTTCATTTCAAATAATTTTGCTTCCATTGGGGGCCGTCCAAGAGGCTGAACCCTCCCCTTGAGGGGGCCTGGTTATCTTATGGTAAATTTCTGAAGTAATCTGCCAGAAGACCAGATACACAATCAAGACCACAATAATAATGTGTGTCTACAGATCCTGTCACACCCTGACCTACATGTCCAAAAGGATTCTAAAAGGCACATGTGCCCTGAGGAATTCCAAACAGGGCCAGGGAGTCCACAGTGGCCAAGACTTCATTTTTATTCCTGTGCCACAGCCATGGCTGTGGAATTCAATTTTTGCCCTCAAGAGCTTTTTACATCACCACCCCTCACAAAACCTACAGGCTCTATCAGCAGGAGGGATTGTTTTCAATATTGCCAAACTGTTTAGGAACGTCTTAAACACCAGAGTCTTGTGGTGACAATGGCTTACACAATTCTCGCAACAGATTGAGGCAGCAACCTTCCTAGGGTCAAGGTTCTCTTAGGTCGGGGGAAAAAAAAAAAAACGGTTAGTGCTGGAAGGGAAATGAAAGTTCAACAGATTCTCCCAGAATTCCAGCATTCAAAAAGGACACTGTAAACTGAGGGAAGGGAAAGTGAGTAGGGGGTGAGGTTTCCTCTAAATCTCAATGGTGACCAGGAAGTCGGAGCGCTCCATTCGTCTGGGGCTGGACAGAAGAAACTGCCCGGCTCTTGCATTCCAAGAGGCATGAACAAAATATGGCCGTAGCCCTCACCATGAGGGGTTGGGGAGGCAGAGGAGGGAGTGGGGAGCCTGCCCAGGGAAGCAGCCTCTGTAGCAGCAGCAGCCTCCAGGACCCTTGTGGTCACCTCGCTGGGGAGACAGAGAGCATGGCCACGTCAACGAGACTCTCCTTGTCCATTCCCCGGACTGCCTGACGCAGCCCACATCTGTTTTAGGGAGAGTCGCAGAATGGGAGCCCTGACTGGGGGCAACTGCACCCCAAAGAGTCCTTCCTACTCCTCCCCCCTTTATGGCATCCATGACCTCCAGCAACTGGGCATTGCAGCTGGCTGGAGGAAAATGCCCTAGCTTCAAAAGCAAGTGGCTTTTCATAAAACAGCTCTTTCCGATTCAGCCCTGGGTTCATAAAGTTGGCTGGCGGCGCCCTGCTCCGGGGCTCAGAGTTTGTAAATCAGGAGAGGTTTCTCAAGACTGAGCCCCACATGGGATCCGGGGCAGCGTTCCACCTGCCCTTCGACCCGCGGGGTGCCCCTCGCACTCGCAAAGCGCCGCTGATGCCCGGCGTGCAGCCAGTAGTGCGGGGCGCAAGCTGGGTACCACGAGCTCTCTCTGGGTGTCCGCAAACAGCCGCAGAGGGACATTCATTCGCCCAGGGAGAGCAGAGCCAGTGGAGAGAAAGGAGGAGGGAGGCGACAAAAGTCAGGAAAGAAGAGAAAGAACAAAAAGGGTTAAAGAAAGAACGAGAAACAAATTGAAAGAGGAAAACGGAGGGAAAAGGAAAGAGCGAGCGGCCAGGAGTTGACCAAGATCCCAAGCACGAGAAAGCGAAAAGAGAAAAAGGCAAATAGAGGAAGCGAGGGGAAAGGCGGGGGGAGGGGAAATGCGGGAGCGGGAAAGAAGAGAGAGCGAAACGAGGCTTGGGAACCTGGGTGCGGAGAAAAGAAGCGAAAGGCTGGAGGAGCTCAGGGACGCTGCACTCAGAACATAGTTCTTTCGGGCCCTCCAGTGCGGAGTCTGCGTGCTGTACCCTGTCCCGGCGGCGGCCGGGGGGCGCTCGTCCCGGGCCTCCTGGCCGCTTCCCCAGCGCGCACTCCCAGCCGCCAAGCAGGCCAACCCGCGGGCAGAGGAGCCGTCCCAGGTCGGAACGGACGAGCTTCCTGCAGCCGCCACAGCGCCACGAGCGCGCGCGCCGGGGCGCCACCGCAGGGGCGCCGAGGTGCTCCCTGGGTCGCCGGCAGCGGCTAGCCGCGCCTCCCGGCCCTCCGTCCGCCGCGGCCCGGGTCCGCTCCCGCGCCCCAGGGCCCCGCTCCGCCGCGGGCGCGCACTCACCTGGACGGTCTCAGCCTGGCGTCGCGCTTGCTGTCCACCACGGCGGGCACGCAGCTGGTGAGCTCGGTCCAGTCGGCGTGCAGTCCGCAGCTCCAACCCGTGGAGAACCTGGAGAAGAGCCAGGTCTCCCGCTTACCCGGCCGGTGGCAAGTGCATTTCTTCTGACCCACGCGACATTCGCACGGTTGCTCCAGCTGGATGTTGCGCACCAGGTGGCGGCCGAAAGTGGTGCCTCCAGTCTTCTGGATGTGCAGGAACACGATCAGGTCATCACCCTTGATGTCGAAGTCTACCTTGCGCAGGAGGTCGCCGCGGCTGAAATTGTAACGGGGCACGAACCTCGCGGAGCTCTCATCCTCCGAGCGGTACGGGTCCGGCATCGGGGAGCTGAACGCCTGCAGGCGGAGGAGCTGGCATTCTGTGCCGGGGCACACGTATTGGAGGACGATCACGGCAAATAGGAAGAGCATCACCAAAGCCAGCAGCAGCTTGTTGGATTTCTCATCCATGTTCCCGACGCTGGGGGAAACCCAAGCTCCTTACGTCAATCCCGCAGCTCTGCCCGCGCTCGCCGTGCGCCCGTACCGCCTCCCTCCCCCTGGCGCCGCCGTAGCGCCCCTTTCCCCCTCCCCTCGGCACCGAGTACTCCACCGCGGCGGCGGCGGCGGCGGCGGCGGCGCCCTTCCCCGCTTCCTTCCTTCCCGGCAGGCTCAGCGCTGTGGCTTCTGCCGCACACACCCCCCTCCCCCCGACTCCTTCCCGCTGGCCGCCTGCCCTCTCCCAGCGCCAGAGCTCTCCGGAGCCTCTTCGCGGGGTTTCGTACCCGTGGGACCCCGCCTGACCCGGTTGCCCCACTCCTCAACTCATACCACGGGTCCGAGCCCCCGCGCGTCTTGTTCCACTCTCGGTGGCTCCGTGACTCCCATCCCCATCCTGCTTCGCCCGCCGGACTCTCCCTGGCGCTTCTGCCCCCAGTCCCCTTGGCGCGCACGCCGCTGCCTCCTCGCCTAGCCCGACTCTCGGGCTCCTTCCCCGTGCGCCCCGAAGCCCTGCTCTTGCCCGCAACGGGTTGCCCACCTTGGGGGACGCCTCAAGGGAGCTCGGAGCCAGGCGTTCGGAGTTACCCTGGGGGAAGGGGGTCCGCCGGCAGCCCGACTTGCTAGCGGAGACGCTGCGCTACGGGTGCCCGCGGAAGCGCGGGGAGGGAGCCACAGCGTAGCCAAACGCGCGCCGCGCCCCTCCGGAGCCCCGGAGCCCAGCCGCCGCGGGCCAGCCGGAACTTTGCGCCTTTCTCTCCCCTCGAGGCTGCCTTCCCTTCCCGCACGGCTCCCGCGCGCCCTGGCCCGGGAGCGCGAGTCCCGCTTTCGCCTAAAACGTACCTGGCCAGGGGACCGAAAATCTTGGAGAAGATCGCGCCGAGCACGTGCTTCAGCGAGTGGCCCAGGGCGGCCAGGCCCCGGGTGAGCAGGGCCCGGCAGAGGGAGCCCAGGTCCCAGCGTCTCCTGAGGTCGTGCATCCGCCTGCGGCGGCCTCGGGCCAGCAGCGCGAAGAGAGGGGCGCGCGCGGCTCCCGCCAGAGAGGAAGAAGCCTTTAGGGGCTCGTCCAGGAGCGGCTGGGAGTTGAATCCGCGAGACACACCCCTAGGAGGGCCCGCGCGGACTGAGGCGGCGACTGATCCGGGCCGGCTTGCTGCCAATTCGGCCTCTACTCTGGAATGCCGGCGGGGACAGGTGGTGCGGGCGGGCGCTTCTCGCTCCGGTTGCAACGGCGGCCCGAGCGCCCGGGCTGCACACGCAGGCAGTGCCATTACCCCCTTGAGGCAACTCAGGGTACTAAGGATCTGGAGCGAGCTTGAATTTATGTAATAATGCCTCACGCCTAAGAGCTCAAACCACTTAACAAGCAGAGGACCTGGGTCTTCTCCTGTCTTGGAGAACGGAGGTCACTCCAGTGAGCACATCAGTACACTCTGGCCTGTAATTTCAACCTCCCCTAAAATAGCAAAGGCGCAAATTGGACCTTTTCCCTCTCTCCTTGCCAATTTCCATTCTCCAACGGAAGCGGGGGCATTTTCTGAAAAGGTAAGTCAGCATGAAGGAAAAGCATGACCAAAAAACGTGTCAGAATGGGAATTTGAGCTTTTTTACAGCAGGGACTGGCCTTTACTCCCCCTCCTCTTGCTCAATCCTCAGCACCAAGCCCCGTGCTTACAGGAAGCCTTCACTCATATAAGGTGTATTAAAAGGAACGTACATGACTAAATACTACATCCTAGGGGGGCCATCTAATCCAAGGTGATGTGACAAATGAGGAAACTGAGGCCCAGAGAGGGAAAGGGATGTGCCCCAGGTCACACAGCAGAGCCTCAGCGTTTGAACCCAGGAAGCCATCCATTTCCTAACAGCACCTTTTCTAATAAATAGGTGCAGACCATCCTCAAGCCAAGTGTCCAAAAGACTCTTTTCAGATGCAGGACCAGCAATGTAAGCATTAGCAAGAAAAGTAGGAATGTCCATTTAGAACAAGGTCCCCAGGACTCGGGGACGGTTCCCATCCGATTGTTCGGGTGGAGCTTGCTGCATACCAGGAACTGGTATTTCCGTGAATGAGTGCCCACCGCTGTCTAGTCCCACCACTGCAGAAGGAGCACGGGGTGGCAGCAGTGTCTCAGAGCAGCGCTGTCTGGGAGGTGGGGGCCGGTGAGATGAGTCCCTCCAGAGACAGCCTCTCCCACGATCTCCCTCAGAACATTTGGGCCCTCACTGAACCCTGCTCCGTCCCTCTTCTATTCTCTCTGCGTAGTGAAGCAGCAAGCGCTGGTCTGGGAATCCTGAGTTTCTGTCATTTCCTTGCTGGGCAGCCCTGGGATAATGACCTGCCCCTCCTGAGCCTCAGGTTCCCCTTCCGTAAAATAGGACTAATTCCTCCTTTTTGGCCATCTGGGTCACGTGAGGATGGCCTTTGGGCAATTCCAAATATGAGGCAGTGTTTACCTGCTGCTCTAAGCTCAGAGGTGCTGACTGAGTCACGGGCCAGTGAAGGCAGGGGCTCTTCTCAGGCGATTTCACAGCTGTGCCCCCTGCCCTTACCTCCCACCACCCCGCCCCAGATGTCCCCAGTCCTGGCTGGACTTCCATGTGGCCCCCAACCTACCGGGGACAGTGAGAGACCCTTTGTCTGGCTACAGGCATGAGGGATTCTTGAGAAACCTGCATTTCAGGCATTTTACCTGTCCGGAGCATCCTGGGGGGAACACTCTGACTTATTCCAAGGAGCCAGATGCAGCAACTTACAAGGTAGACCTCCTGGCTTCCCTGAGAGCTCCCCTGATGCCCCCAGGCTTGTAGGACATGTCTGCGAGGGCAGGTGACGGGAGCCACGAGGGTCCCTCAGGAGCTCAGCCTGCCAGCTGTCCGTACCTTCTCCCAGGCCACCCATTCAACCTCTTTGTTCTCTCCAGTATGTGGCTCTCCTCATGGAGCCATCTGAGGACCCCCCCCCAACCATTACACCATCATAATGACATTCAGTGGATCCCCAGAGAAACACTTCCGGAACAGTGGGTCACACGTTCATGCCCCCAGCAACTAACTCTGGAGTTTCTACTCTAAGAGATATCGGTGGGGCTGGAACATGGGGAAGTGCCTTGGGTGGGGGTGGGAGAGTGGTAACCAGTACAGGGAACAATCAGGACTTAGTCATTTGGGTCACGAAGAGGAACACATTCACATACAGTCCGACGCTCAGAGCAAAGGGCAGCAAGGTTGGTGGTTTTGCTCTGTGCAAAGAAGGAACAGGAAGGGGCTGTAAAGTCTGGTTTCTGAGATCAGATATGTCACTAACAATCTAGTGTGAATATATACACCAGCTCACTGGAGGATATTTGCATGTACAAGCCTTTCCTCCACCCTCATGCTATAAGAAAAAGAAAGAAGTGAATCTCTCATGGTGGATTTCATATATCAGGGTTCCTAAAAGTGGGAAGAAACTTTGGGGGGCAGTAGGGGAGCCCACAAGTCTCAGAGGACCCTTCCTGGGGTGAGGAGGCTCCCTGCTAAGAAGAGGGAACTCTTCCTGTGTGTGTCCCAAAGCGCCACGTTCTCCTGAGGCCAGGCCTGGACCTTGGCAGGACGTTCCGAGACCTCTTGCAGCGCTGGGCTAGGCCCACCTCCCAGGAACCGGTTCCTCTCAGGAACTGAATAACAGAGATCCTGATACTCTAGAAATCAGCCCTATTTTGGAGATTGGGGAGGGGGGCAGAAGAGGAAGCAAACTGGCTGAATTGTCAGGTCTGTGGTTTTGCATCTCCTTCTTTCTTAGGGCAGCCTGAGTTGCTGCGTGTGTGTGTGTGTGTGTGTGTGTGTGTGCGTGCGTGCGTGCGTGTGTGTGCGTGTGTGTGTGTGTGTGTGTGTGTACTTGGGATTCGGGACTTGGAAGGTGACGACTCCACAGTCTGATCAGGGCTTCTGGTTGTCTCCACAGTGTGGTGTGCTTTTCATTATTTTTCCGGAACCTTGTCCTTCCATGGTTTCCACAAAACGTTGCCGATTCTGGGAACATAAAGGTCAGGCTGGCTTGCATACTAAGCACTGCGCTCCCAAATATGCATTTGGTTTTGCTGGAGTCTGAGAGGAGAGCAGGAGATGGCTGAGAACGCGCTGGCCTGGGAGTCCAGTGACCTGGCTTCTTGTGTTGACTGCTGCGAATGAGACCCTGTATTGACCCCGAGGAAGATACTTGTTCGCTCTTGGGCTCAGCTTCCCTATTTGTAAGAAGGCAAAGTCGGTGTTGTGCCTTGAAGGGCATTTTCCTGCTCTCACATGGTAAGTCACACATTTTTCTTGTCTTTCTCAGGGCCAAAGTGCTGCCAAACCCTCAGCGCCTTGTTGCAGGCGAGAGCATGGTCCTCCCTGCTTTCTGTGACACTTACATGGCGGGGGGGGGGGGTGCGCACCGGGCCATCAGCAGCTGGACTTGTTCTGAGCCTATGTGGCAGGGGTAACAGCAGGGTCCCCTGTTCAAATTGAAACAGAAACTGAAAACTCACTGTGGAAGAAAGTGCTGCCATTCTTTATACAGAGCATAAAACACTAAAAAAAAATATGCTTTCCCCTTAGCCCGAGCATTCGCCGCAATGCTGTCTTTCCAGCTGTCGCTAATTTAAAACAAAAAAACGCTCATACTCTCAATTATAGGCGATTTTTGTCACAAAGATTGAAGGCATGCAAAGTATTGAGTCACTTCGTTGCTGGTTTTATGCGTCTCTCCAAACTGAATGAGCAGCAGTGCTTCACGGAAAGCGCTGCTCTGAAATTCGAGCTTTAATATTCTAAACAGGTTGAGTGTGTTATAGACAGCACTCTCAACCACTGTCTATTTTTCCCCCACGAAGCATTGACTTTTATTTGTTTAGCTTTAAAAAAAAAAGCCATGGGGCTGAAGGAATTAAAAGAGGAGGATGATGCCGGGGTGAAGTGTGTGCTGAATGAACGTGTGGCGCAAAGGCAAGAGAAAGAAGCACTGGACCAGGGTTCACGGTCGACTCTGAACATGCAGACCCGTGGCTGCCCTTCTCCTGATGGGAGCTGCCCACCATTTCCCTGACAGTGACACCACCACTTCTCACTGACAGCCAATGGAAGAGTCAGTTCAGGCAGGGCCTTGAAAGCCATGGTGACCCAAGGTCTGGAAACCACCATAGGCAGCAGGTCAGACTCTGCTCCTGTGACCGTCACATCACTTCTTTGGGCCTCAGTCTCCAATCTTAGAAAACAGCCTGACCAGGTACCTTCCAAAAGCTGGCTTAGGGGTATAGTAAAGAGGAAGCCAATCTGAAATGAGTTTTTTTTTTAAAAAAAAGGAGAGCGCACAGGCTTGGAGAGCTCATCAGCCTGGGGTTTCATCAGGGTTCTCTGAGCTCCTCCCTCAGAGCCTCAGCTTTCTTATCTGTGAAAATGGGGCTATAACAAGCTCCCTGGGTTGTTGTATGAGTTAACAAAAATAATCTCTGGGGCGCACTCAGTCTAGTTCCTAGAAGGAGTAGACTTGAGGAAATGTTCCTTCTTCTTCCCTTTTGACTCTATCTTTGGTTTGAGCTCTTGGCTGCATTTCCCACAACAGTAACATACACACATTTAATGACAGGTGGCTGGCTTTGCCCCCACCCGTCTTCTTTACCTGCTGTCTTTTCTCACCCTCCCTCCACACCTCTCCAGTGCTCTCCTGGCTGGTGTCCCCTGGAGGAGGAAAGCCTCTGATCCGTTTAATCGCGCCGAGGGGTGGGACATGTCCACGTGACCCCTGGCAGGAGACATCTACAAAAGAGGGGAAAGAGGGCAGTGCTTCTACCAAATGTAAAAGTCACTAACTCAAAAAGATATCTATGGAATATTACTCAGCCATAAAAAGGAACGAAACTGAGTTATTTGTAATGAGGTGGATGGACCTAGAGTCTGTCATACAGAATGAAGTAAGTCAGAAAGAGAAAGACAAATACCGTATGCTAACACATATATATGGAATCTAAAAACAATGGTTCTGAAGAAACTAGGGGCAGGACAAGAATAAAGATGGAGATGTAGAGAATGGACTTGAGGACACAGGGAGGGGAAGGGTAAGCTGGGAAGAAGTGAGAGAGAGGCATGGACATATATACACTACCAAACGTAAGGTAGATGGCTAGTGGGAAGCAGCCGCATAGCACAGGGAGATCAGCTTGGTGCTTTCTGACCGTCTGGAGGGGTGGGATAGGGAGGGTGGGAGGGAGCGAGACGCAAGAGGGAAGAGATATGGGAACATATGTATATGTATAACTGATTCACTTTTTTATAAAGCAGAAACTAACACACCATTGTAAAGCAATTATACGCCAATAAAGATGTTAAAATAAATAATAAAATTTTTTTAAAAAGAGGGCAGTGCATGACCCCAATGAATGATCCCCACCATAAGACACGATGAAAGATGCATAACAGGCCAGTGGAGGAGATGCTTGGGGAGCTGAGGTGGAGTAGAGTCAAGAGTTACAAGTATGTGCAGAACTTACAGGGCCAGCCCCACTGTCAATTATTGACACTAATTTTCAACTCCGTTCACTTCAAAAGTTAATGGTCGATCTGGCCAGAGCAGTTTCAACTTGTTCAGCTGAGCAAACCACAGCGGTCAGACTGAAAAACACAGTCAGTTTTGTGTTCGATCTGTATGAGCCAGAGCTGGGCCGCCAACACCCGTTCACCGTGGCCGAGTAAAAAGAGCGCCAAGCCGGAGCCCAAGAAAACAATGTTAGAGTCTCAGTTCTGTCGCCAGCTCACTGTGTGACCCTGGGCTAGTCTCTTGACGTCTCTGGGATTTAGCTGCTGACCTTGGTAAACCGAGGGCCTGCATTAGATGACGCTGAAGGCCCATCCCAGCAGGCACTTGCTGTGATCTAAGCTACGCCAGCTACTAAAAGAGCTGAGGAGGGGCCCCACTTTGTGTGGGCAAAAATGCACTACCGAAGATGACCCTCCAGCTAGTGGCTGAGTCTGAAAAGCAAAAGAAGAACTTTCATAAGGAGCAAACTTTCTTAGAGCAGTGGGTAAGAAAGAAACTTGAAAATAAGCCTTCCGGGCTTCTACCGACTTGGAAGGTGAAGTCAAAACTGAAGGACTGGAGTTACCGCCTTTCTGTCTTCAGCTTCACGATGCTTCCCTTGGCCAAAAATGCACTAAATCGTCTCGGAGTTCGAAGCATTCAGCAAACAATGGCAAGGCAGAACCACCGGAAGCGGGCACCTGATTTCCATGACAAATATGGTAATGCTGTATTAGCCAGTGGAGCCACTTTCCACGTTGCTGTATGGGCATATACAGCAACACAAATTGGAATAGAATGGAACCTGTCCCCTGTTTGCAGAGTCACCCCAAAGGAATGGAGAGAACACTAATCATCCCAGCTGGTTTCATACTGAATTGTTTCAAAATCAACTCATAATTGATGCCAAGTAAAAAGCATTATGTACCCATTAACATATGGCGTGATTGTAGAAACAAAGTACACTTGAAAACTTAAAAAAAAGAACTGAAGGACTGGGACTTCCCTGGTGGTGCAGTGGTTAAGAATCCTCCTGCCAATGCAGGGGACACTGGTTCGAGCCCTGGTCCGGGAAGATCCCACATGCCATGGAGCAACTAAGCCCGTGCACCACAACTACTGAGCCTGCACTCCAGAGCCCGCGAGCCACAACTACTGAGCCCCCATGCTGCAACTACTGAAGCCCACGCACCTAGAGCCCGTGCTCCGCAACAAGAGAAGCCACTGCAGTGAGAAGCCCGCACACTGCAACTAGAGAAAGCTCGCGCACAGCAACAAAGCCCCAATGCAGCCAAAAATAAATAAATAAAATAAGTAAATTTATATTTTAAAAAAACTGAAGGACTGGGGAAAAGTGTTGAGAAGTGACCTCCAGCTGACACAAAAGCCCTAGGTGGTTTTAATAATGCTAATAACTAAACCAAGAATGGCCTTGCCTGGTCCACAGCGTCCCACTTGTTCGCCTACTCTGGGGTCTTTGCAAGACAGAAGCACACCCATTGCTGATCTCCTGACTGGTCTCCATGGGAGTTCCAGTTTTGAATAATAAAATACAAAAGCTGAAAATTATATCTCAGAGCAACGCAAAGGATTTGGAGGAAGCTAGCCTTGAGGCCAAAGTGGCTCCCAGGAAAAGGATTTCTTTGTCACTCAAATGGGCTTGAAGGGGAATGTTTTAGGAGAACCACCCAGGAAAAGAGAAAATTAGTTTAGAGAAATCATACATGTCACAGACTAAATGAAAATTAATTTTTAATCAGAGCGAGCCAGACTAGACTTAACTGGGCTTGAGAGCAAAACCTGGAAAAGGACTTACTTTTTTACGTACACATTTTCAAAATCCACATTTCGCCAAAAGGCCTGAGAATGCAGAAAGCTACAACATTAGAGCCGCAGGGGAAAATGAACTTGGTAAAAGACACGTTGAACGTTCATCTCCACCGAAGAAAGTTGCCTCAGTGGGTACCATCTTGTGAAAGATTTAGCTGATGCAGAAGACAATATTCAAGTCCCCAGTGAGAAGAGTTGATAGGAATGAATGAAGGGTGAGAATTGTAATGGGGGGCGGTTGAGGGGAGGGCAACATTTTGTCAAGGATGCTCCAGTGCTCTGCACCATGGTCATGTCATGGCCATGGTCATGTCTCCTGCAGGCTGCCTCCAGAATGTTTACCAAACTATGCCAGTGAGAGCTCCCAGACTCAACACCTATTATGTTTCAAGCACGTGGCTAAACACTTTACATGCTCTCTTTTAATTAACATGCTCAGCAGCCCAATGAAGTGGTTACTTCTGTTGTACTTATTTTACAGATGAGTAAACTGGGTTTTACAGAGTTACAGCTACCCAGCTAGGAAGTAGTAGAGCTGTGACTTGAACCCAAATCTGTCAAACTCCACAGTGACTCCGCTGCCCCAGTGATCCTCATCCAGCTCCAAGAGTGTGAGATATCACGTCCCCAAATGGGATATCAAGAGACTTAGACAGGGGCTTCCCTGGTGGCGCAGTGGTTGGGAGTCCGCCTGCCGATGCGGGGGACGCGGGTTCGTGCCCCGGTCCGGGAAGATCCCACATGCCGCGGAGTGGCTGGGCCCATGAGCCATGGCCGCTGAGCCTGCGCATCCGGAGCCTGTGCTCCACGGCAGGAGGGGCCAGAACAGTGAGAGGCCCGCGTACCGCAAAAAAAAAAAAAAGAGAGAGAGAGAGACTTAGATAGTCCTCATCCTAGGCAGGAGAGCTGGGCGGAGAGAGATCATGGTGTGTGGGGGTGTGGGGGTGTGGGGGTGTGTGTGTGCGCGCGCGCGCGCACGCACGCACACACGTTTGTCCATGCACCTGCTCTGAGAGCACTGAAGGAGATGGAGGGTAGGGGCTCAGAGTCTGAATTTTAGTAAAGAGGGAAGCAGAGATGGAGACACTGCGAACTGGGTAACTCAACGTGCACACAACCTTGGGACGTCACCCACATTATCTGATAGTGTTATTTTTTGGAAGTGTCATAAGCAACTCTGTCCACTCCACTATGCAATAACCTTCTGGAAGGCTGGGACCTTAGCTTCTTCATTTTTAAAACTTCTCCATAGCTCCCAATAGCAATAATATTTGGTCTAAGGCTTCTCAGTTGACCAAATACTTTCACAGACACTGACTGGACCTTCATAACAACTCAGCGAGGCAGCCGTCGTTGTTCTCACTTTATC
Organism: Orcinus orca; assembly: GCF_937001465.1. Classification (NCBI taxonomy): domain Eukaryota; kingdom Metazoa; phylum Chordata; class Mammalia; order Artiodactyla; family Delphinidae; genus Orcinus; species Orcinus orca. The sequence continues at coordinate 115,000,086 of NC_064580.1, forward strand.
TGTGTGGAAAATGGTGTGCCTCAGGGCCGAAGGAACTTGGTCAAGGGCACACAGCTGGTACGGAGTTGCCACTGCTGAGCACCCCCTTAATCCACCCAAGCACACATGCCAACATGAGGTAATGCCCAGGCACCTCACAAAGGATCTAGCTCAGAGCAGGTGCTCAAGAGATGTTAGTTTTCCCCTTACTTGACAATATATGGTTTTAAAATGTTTTCTTTGCACTAACTATATCCTACTGGGTACCCCAGTATCTTCAACAGAGACTGGTCCACGTTCTCAGAGAGCTTACCACTGATGTAAGAAAATACAGCCAACGTGTGTGAACCTGAGGATAGTGAGCCACTGACTAATCTGTGACACAGGCTCTAATGCAGTGAAAGCTCTGAGGACGCTCCACAGTGGGCTGGAACGGTCAGAGGTTTCCTAGCAAACATCAGGCGGAAAGGCCTGGAAAAGCCGGTCAATCCACTCTCCCCTCCTTTTTGTCTGCATCCCAGAAAGAGGAACTTTTGCTGATAGAAACTGTTTTGATCGCCTTTCCTTGTGCCCAGTGACCCAGTCCCTTCCTTGTCAACGAGGTTGTATGAAAAGTGTCTTAGCTCCAGAAGATGTGGTACATATACACAATGGAATACTACTCAGCCATAAAGAAGAATGAAATAATGCCATATGTACCAACATGGATGGACCTAGAGATTATCATACTAAGTGAAGTAAGTCAGAAAGAGAAAGGCAAATATCATATGATATCACTTATATCATATGGAATCTGAAATATGACACAAATGAACTTATTTATGAAACAGACATAGAGAACATACAACATAGAGAACATAGAGAAACGGACATAGAGAACAGACTTGCGGTTGCCAAGTCTGGAGGGGAGAGGGGGTGGGGGAGGGATGGATTGGGAGTTTGGGATTAACAAACGCAAACTATTAGAGATAGATAGATGATAGATAGATAGATAGATAGATAGATGACAGATAGATAACCAAATCACTTTGTTGTGCCCCAGAAACTAACACAACATTGTAAATCAACTATACTTCAGTAAAATAAAAAAAAATGTTTTTAAGTGTCCTAGCTCTCCCCAGCTACAAATGCAACCCTCCATCTATGGCACCAAGAGCGTGACATTGTGAGGTCTTTCATCAAGGGAGCAGTATGTGGCCACACAAGCACCCCACAGTTTGTATCAACATCCACAGCTCCATTAGAACAAATAGTTTATTTTTTAGACCAAGTCAATAAGCTGCTTTTTCCAGGGAGAAGAGCGAGCGGGACAGACACAGTTCAAGTAAAATAAAAGACACTCAGCATTTCACCCTAAATGTTTCCATAGTTCCAGATCTCGCCAGCGGTTTGGTAGCAAGTCAAAGAAGAAACTGACATTTGGTGTTCCAGAGTCTTCTGGAAGAGAGCCAGATAATGAATTGTCAAATGAACAGTTTCTGGCTCTCTTATCAAGGACAAATCCTACTCCAGCTGAGATGCTAGCAAACTAACAACAACGAGAACAACAATAATTTGCCAGGATGATGCAAACCCAGAATGCAGGAGAGGCTATTTTCTTTGTTGACTGCGTCTGGAAATATGGCTAGATGTGATTTACCATCTGCATTAGATGCTCTTCTATAACATCCTAAACAGACATTTTATGCTGGATATCAACTGGAAAAATTTTCATTCAACACTAATTTCATCAAAACCTGGATAGTTGATACAGCCAGATTTTGTCAAATGAGGGAGAATTAGTATGATATAAACTATTCACTATAAAGACATTACTATATTCTCTAAGCCTTCTTTGAGCTCTGTTATACACTAGAGTTTGTGGCCTAATACTTGGATTAAAAGCAGAGAGTAGGATATTCAGGCTGAATTGTGCCTCCCCCAAGACCCCTGAAACTGATCTGAAACGATAAGGCAGTCCCTCTTAGGAATATTTACAGACTGTTCTTCATGTAAAAGAACATAAGAAGTCCCCCAAAGCCTAAGAAACCGAGTGCCCTGAGCAGATCCTTTTCCTGCCCTTCATTCTCAAAAGTTCGCTGCAAAGGCTCTGGTCAAGTGCTGCAGGCTGCTCTTTCATCTCCGTAACCTGAGTGCCTTTGCAGAACAGGCTCCCTCTCCGGTATTCAGTGAATTCCGAGTCAAGTCCAGGCTCGAGGCAGCTGCCTCCATTGTAAGTCTTTTGCAATTCGATGGATGGCTTGGCCCTTATGCCTTGAGGATTGGAATCTCCTGGGCAGGGATAGGATTTCACTTTCCATGTCTACAGTGCTTGCACCAAGTTTATTAATATAATCTATACAGGGTGATCATATTGAGAGCAAGCTGGAATCCACATCACAGAGCCTGTGGCTTGAAGCTAGGCTGAGCCGAGCCCCCAGGAGGAGACTGAGTCACCCTAAGCATCCAGTCACCCTGGGGAATTTTAAGAATTCAATATCAAGTCCAAGTCAATCCTGTCTAAGACACTGTGTCTTTCCTTCTATATCAGCCCCACTCTCCCAGACATCTCACCCATGCCTGGAGGTGCACTTCACCGTGTAAGGGGGAAGAAAGTAATCTGGGAAACACCTCAGGTGTTACCTCCACGGAGGAGTTAGGGACTCAGAGTTTAAAATGAATGAATGAATCATAATACAGTGATGTATCCCAGCCTAAGAATCAATAAGACCATCGGAGGAGCTGGCAACTATAGCGGAAAGAACACACTTTCTGGAGTCAGACCAGCATTTGGATCTCCATCTGACTCCTTACTAGCTGTCTGGCCTCAGGCAAACACTTAGCCTTCCAGAGCCTCAGTTTCCTCCTCTGTACAATGGGGATGATCCTAATCAGCTGTCTTGTAAGGTATGCAGGAGAAATTAGAGAGATAATGTACATAAAGCACCTTTTACAGGACCCAGCAGAGAATAGGTATCCAACAAATGGCAGCTACTGTTATGGAACAGGGCAGGAGGGATGGCTGGGTCTGTCTTAGTGTCCTCCAGTCCTGGGTGAATGTGTGCCTCCACAAGAAGTACTCTGCTCAAATACGACACTGGATCGATACATGTGCTTTACTCTTCCTTCTACCTTCATGTCTTTAGTGACCCAAGTCATTCATGACTGCAAACTCTATGCAAGTTCAAATATCATAGAAAACACAAAAATTCTCTTGACCCACATCTAATCCCACTCCCTTTCCTCAGGGTAATCACTGGTTTCAGTTCGTTTTGTAGGTTGGGGGGCTTTTTTGGTAAGCAAGTACATATAAGAATTGACGTATTAAAAAAAAAAACAATGTTGTTTTATGTGGGTTTTTGGTAAAAAACCAAAATGTATGTTTCAATATTTTATTGAAGTATAATATGCATATAGAAAAGCGAACATAGGCTAAGTGTACAGCTTGAATTTTCACAAACTGAACACACATGTAATCAGCACTCATATCAAAAAACAGTACCATCAGGAATTCCCTGGGAGTCCAGTGGTTAGGACTCTGCGCTCTCACTGCTGAGGGCGCAGGTTCAGTCCCCGGTCGGGGAACTAAGATCCCACAAGCCATGCGGTACGGCCAAAGAAAAAATTACCATCACCCCCAAAGCCTCTTTTGAGCCCCTTTCTAGTCAATAAGCTCCCAACAGTGGCCACTATTGTGACTTATATCAGCGTAAATTAGTTTTGCCTGCTTTTGTACTTTATACAAATTGAATCATACAGTGTATCAGTCTTACGTGGCCACTGTAACAAATGACCACAAACTCCACAGCTTAAAACAACACAAAACTATCATCTCACAGTTTCTGTAGGTCAAACATCCAGGCACAGTGTGGCTGAATTCTCTGCTCAGGGCCTCCCAGCGCTGAAATCAAGGTGTCCACCAGGACTAGGGTCTCCTCTAAGGCTGGGTTCCTCTTCAGAGTTCACTGGTTGTTGATAGAATTCATTTCCTTGTGGTTGTAGGACTAAGGTCCCCGTTTTCTTGTTGGCTCTCGACCAGGGGTCATTCTCAGCAACTAGAGGCCACTCATGTTCCTTGTCACAAGGCCTCCTCCACATTCAAGCCAGTAACAGAGAATTTCTCTAATGTCAACCTGCCTCATGCTTTAACTCTGACTTCCTCTTCTGCCAGCAGCCAAAGAACATGCTCTGCTTTGAAAGAACTCATTTGACCAGGTCAGGCCTCCCCTGGATAATCTCCCTATCTTAAGGTTCACTGCTTTGGGACTGTAAATCTGCAAAATTCCTTTACAGCAGTACCTAGATTAGTGTTTGACTGAATAACTAGGGGCAGATATGTGCCTACCCGGCTCCAGGCATCTTGGAGGGTCACTGAAGAATTCTGCCACATGCAGTATGTCCTCTTTGATGTCTGACTTCTTCCAGTCAACGTTATGTTTGTGAGATGCACCCATATTGTAAGGATCAGGTCTTTTAGTGAACACGTGTACATACAGAAATAAAAACTTTTTGTTATAAGACACTAAAGTTTTGGAGTTCTTTGTTACCACAAAATAACCCAGTCTATCCTGACCTATACAGAAATCTGGAAGTGGAATTGCTATGACCAAGGGCGATAGATGCTGCCATATTGCCCTCCAGGAAGGCACTGCCCTGAATATTGTACAAGAGCATCTTGCTTGCCACAGCCTTACCAACACATGTTATGATAGAAGCGTGTGTGTATAAATGAATTGCGGCCAGTCTGAGCTTTATTTTGTACGCCTATAAAATAAGGATTTTACCCTGTGTGAGGATCCAGGAGAACAAGCCTAACCCCCCTGCCTGCCCGAACCACTAACATCACCACCAAGGACTGTGCATGTCCCTTACTGTGCTCTATTTTTCCACGGAATTTATTACTCCCAAATATTCCATATATTTACTAATTTAGGATGCTTATTGTTTGCTTTCTATTTCCACCCACAAGGATATGAGCTTCTGCAAGGCGAAGATCTCTGTTAGGTTATTGATCCCAGAGGCCTAGAAGACTGCATGACACACAGCAGGTGCTTAAAAATATTGGTTAGGGCTTCCCTGGTGGCGCAGTGGTTGAGAGTCTGCCTGCCGATGCAGGGGACAGGGGTTCGTGCCCCGGTCCGGGAAGATCCCACATGCCGCGGAGCGGCTAGGCCCACGAGCCATGGCCGCTGAGCCTGTGCTCCGCAACGGGAGAGGCCACAACAGTGAGAAGCCCATGTACCGCAAAAAAAAAAAAAAAAAAAAAAAAAAAAAAAAAAAATTGGTTAAATGAACCAATAAATATTAACTCAACACATGAACTTGAGGTTATTATTATCAATAATTATAATAAGTTATTTTTACAGTAATTGTCATATATTTTCTAAATCAATTAGGTCACTGCCTAAAAAAAAGTATTTTCTGAATTGAAATGTGGGAAAAGATTTAGTTATGCATTTGTAGCCATTAAACCTACTTTGTCCTTCTTATTCTACCTCATTTTTTATTTTACTTTACACAGGTTGCAGAGAAATTTTTTTAGAATACCCTAAATTCTTTCTGGATATGCTTATAAAGCTGAGACTACTGCAGAAAACTAGAGATTTAAAGATGCTCTCTTCCTAGGGCATTCTACCACACCAAAACAATAAACATTTGTCCCTGCAAATTCTGTCCTGAAATGTTTTCCCTTCTCACTGCAACTAATCAATATGCTGTTCTTCCTTCAAGATTGGAATCAGTTAGGGTCCAGAGCAGAGCTGTCAAAAAGAACTTTCTGCAACGATGGAGATATTCTTCATCTGCACTCCCCAAACCATAGCCACTAGCTACCTGTGGCTTCCAAGCACTTGAAATGTGGCTAGTGTGACTGAGGAATTAAATCATAACCCAACTTAATAAGAAGGCTTTTTTTTTTTTTTTTTTTTTTTTTTTGCAGTACGCGGGCCTCTCACTGCTGTGGCCTCTCCCGTTGCGGAGCACAGGCTCCAGACGCACAGGCTCAGCGGCCATGGCCCACGGGCCCAGCTGCTCCGTGGCATGTGGGATCCTCCCGGACCGGGGCACGAACCCGCGTCCCCTGCATCGGCAGGCGGACTCCCAACCACTGCGCCACCAGGGAAGCCCGAAGCCATTTTTATTCACTTTAATTTTAAGTAAGTTAAATGACTACAAATGGCTAGTGGCTACCATATTGGACAGCACAGCTCTACGGAAGGAAATGGAAGAATGGAACCCATTTTTGATCCTTTGATTATGGCAGCCAGAGGGATCCTGAGACTCAAAGGTGACAGAAGAAGGTGCCAGGTCCTTTTGTTCACAACCCCTTCCCCCAAGTGACAGAGAAGAAGGAACACAGTGCTCTTACCTTCTCTCCTCAGATAGAGGAGCTTGGGCCGGCGGACAGAAGGACTCATGTGGTCATTGGCTGAGGCTGTGTCTACACGGGCCCAGTGACTCAAGCCGGAACTCTGGATGTGAAATGGAATTTTGGAGGCTTGAGTGGATGTGAAATGGATTTCAGAGCTCACGCACAGTTCCCCTGCTCACACTATGCTTTGTGCAGCTCACCCTGGGGGCGCTTACCTGCTGGAGGATTGGACACTTCAAAGGAGGTGGTAACCACTGAAGCAGGTAATGGATCATAAGGAAGTAAAGTCTAGATAGGTTATCCAATCAAGAAAATAACCAGACCTAGGGTTTCAAAAGAGCAAAGAAAAATAATATTACCAATTTTGAGTTACTTCTTAGAGCAGAGAATATCTAGCTCTACTGCGCTGTTATGAAATTAATTTGAAGCTGAGAATCTGCAATATATTACAGCTATCAGTCTCTCTGGATGGTTTTACAATCAACATGTAAGATATGAAAAAAGAAAGATGCCAATAACATATTACTGTGGTATTCGGTGTTCAATCTTCCTTATGCAGCAGAATATTACAGCTGAGCAAACAATGATCAAAAAGTTGGTTCTCTTTTATACAAACAGAAGAAGGAAACTTGAACTTTAAATTATCCCACCTGTCATTTTCCATTGATTGAGTCTTCCTCATTAAGATAAATTCCGAGCTAGAATATCATTTTTATCTTTGGAGCTCTCCAGAAAGTATGCCCTTCAGCTACCTTGGTTTCTCTTTTTTTTTTCTTTCCTTATTTTTTTTCTTTTTTTTTTTTCTATATTGGCAGCTTCCAAGGAAGAATAGAACACTCTATCCCACTGTGTGTATCCCAAATTTCTTATCTGAGTTCTTCTGGAAATATAGTACCTGTAGCTTAACAGCTGACACCCACTTGCAGATATACCCAAGCAAAGTCAGATGTCCCCTTTGTCTCTTTTGCATGCCATGTTGACACAAGAAGGGTGTGAGACTTCTCTTGGACAGAAAAGAACCCAAACTCAGCTCTACCGTAAACGAGCTGTGGGATCCTAGGGGTGTCCTTTACCCTGATTCTCAGCTTCCTCTTCTGTCGAAAGGGAGACATTAATGAAGAGGACAGGATGGCTAAGTGAGTCCGCTTTATGCCTTCTGGCTGGTTCTCACTTCTTCTGACTTAGTTCCCTTCTCTCCCAGCATGCCGTGGCTCTGCTCAGTGACTTATTTCAACCCTCTCCAACAGCTAATGCTGATGTGATGCGGATATCCTTGCTAACTGGCAGATAGCAGGTGCTCACTCGGCATGAGTTCATCCCTCCCTCCCCTCTGTTCGCAGCAAAGCAGCTAGAGCTGCATGTGCATCAGAGGCCCCTTGTTCTTCCCCCTGCCCTTCGTTGCCAGGGATAAAATGAAGGGACGAAGCAGGAAGCACTCATGATGAAAACATGCTTACGAAGACAACGCAGGTACAAATGGACCCTGTGAAAAAGTGGAAGGCCAGTAGTTTCTGTTCAGTTGCCTTCCCCCACTGCTCCCCCCTACACCCCTGGGGATCCACCTACTTCCCTACTGTCCCTACTTGTGGGCTCAGCACCCTCCTTTTCCCTTCTCTTGCCCTCCCCAAACCCACCTTCAGACCCTTCATTCACACTACAGTGTGGGTGAATGAGAACCCTCCTTGTTCCACATACATTTGTACGCGGATAAGAATCTCCAGTTAAAATGGACTGTTCTCAGGAGGGAGACGCAAGAGGGAGGCGATATGGGGATATATGTATATGCATAACTGATTCACTCTGTTATACAGCAGAAACTAACACACCATTGTAAAGCAATTATACTCCAATAAAGATGTTTAAAAAAATGGATTGTTCTCTGAGTACAAAATCTTGGGCATCAAGCCGTGGGAGAATATTCTCCATTTCAAAGGCCTTTTCTGGAGTTCTGGAAATAAGGCCGTGTAATTACATGCCCACAGGGGCGAGCCAACACCACAATGCCTTCTTGAACCACAGGCAGGGCCAACTATTTTCCCAGCGGAGATTGCCCAAGCAATGACCCACGAAAGGAATCCTCCTAGGTCCCCGTCAGTTTGAACAAGAGGGGGCAGCAGAGAGCGGGTGGCCAGAGCTTCCGGAGCAGAGTAAGCGTGGTTGGATAAAATGCTGCAGTTTGGAGACAGGCTTGTGAGGAGGCAGGTTGCAGATGGGGGCGAGGTTGATGCCAAGAGAACAAACAGGACGGGGTGGGGGCAGAGGAGGGGAAGAGGTCTAGGCTTGAATAGACACCATGTGGCTGGAGACAGAGAATGATGAAGGTATCAGAATCTCCAGATAAAGTCTCTAGGGAGGAAACAAAGGATTCTTCAAGAGCCTAGAGCAGCTCTTCCTAACCTTTTGTGGGTTCTGAAAGGACCCAGGTTTGAAAATATGATGAAATCCAAAGGCCTTCTCTGGAGAAAAGTCAACACATAGATTTTTTTAAATTAATTAATTTATTTTTGGCTGCATTGGGTCTTCGTTGCTGCACGCAGGCTTTCTCTAGTTGCATCGAGCAGGGGCTACTCTTCATTGTGGTGCTCAGGCTTCACATTGTGGTGGCTTCTCTTGTTGTGGAGCACGGGCTCTAGGCGCATGGGCTTCAGTAGTTGTGGCACGTGGGCTCGGTAGTTGCGGCACATGAGCTTAGTTGCTCCGCGGCATGTGGGATCTTCCTAGGCCAGGGATCGAACCCATGTCCTCTGCATTGGCAGGCGGATTCTTAACCACTGCGCCACCAGGGAAGTCCTCAACACATAGATTTTACAATCAAACTCAAGAAGTGTTCAGCTTCCTGTCCAAACCCATGCGTGGACTCCAGGTCCAAAATTAATCTAGGTGCTTAGAAACAGTAAAAGCAAGGCTACCTGGTCACTCAGGTTTCTTATCCTCTTGGATGTGTAGACCTGGGCTGCCCACTCACTCAGGAAGGGGCACCCTGGCCTGTCTTCAGAAGGGGCACCCTGGCCTGTCTTCAGAGGTACTTGCATTTCTATTGGTTCTAAACAATCCCAAAGCAGCCCCGGACTCTGGAGTTTATTAAGGATTCACATATAAGATTTGGGGGTTCCCCTGCTACTCTCTACCACCATCTACTCGCTAACATATTGAGATATTCCTAAGTGCCAAAGACTTTGCCTTTCTTACCTAAATAGGGCCTCAAAGCAAGGAACAGTTACTCTTATCGTCCTCATTTTGTAAATAACAAAACTGAGGTGAAATCACTTGCCCAGGTTCACAGAGCTGGCCAGTTATACGATGGGCAACCATCCAGCACCCTCTGAACCTGAAGTCTGGGTAGTCAACGTTACCCACGCTGATGACCAGACCCAGCTCAGGCTTCAGAGCTTTTAGAATAACATTTAAACATTGTTCTAGGGAGGAACGTTGTTCAGAAGGTCAGTTTTGAGTCTTCGCTTTTCTGATGAAGAGTGAAGATTCCAGTCGTTGGGATACGTGCCCAATATTGGTTAAGCAGGTGAGACAGCCACCTGGGGCGGGGGGAGTGGGACCTGCGATGCTCACTTTCTCTACAGCCTCAGTTCACGTGCTGCTTCTTTAAACACTTGACACACACCTCCCCCCACCCCATAACCACACAGGTTATCCTGCTCCAGAAATCCATACAACCTGTGGAACTCTGTAGATATAAGTTGTTTTCTTCCCTTTTATTATGTTCTCTTAGCTTTTAGTTGATAAAGTGTATCTGTTAAAAGAGGGAATATTTCTTAGGAAAAAAAGCAGAGCCTCAGCTTCCTCCCCACTTGAGGACGGAGGTTTGGCTCTCTCATGTGATTATAGGAAAAGGTAGCTTTGAGACATGGGTTCCGTACCTGCTGTAGTAGTTAGCCTGTAAAAAACATGTTTCCTTAAGTAATTTTTTAAAACGTCACGTTTGTTAACTTACTTTTTGAACAACCATATGGAACATAAAATAGATATGATCACAAAGAGCAGGCATTTTAGAGAATAATGAAGTCAGACACGCATCACATAAATAACAGATTCCTGTGGGTTAATTTAACTTGTCTTTATAGCAAAAATACAGCTACCTTTCTTGCTATTCAATCTGCCGTCATCTTAGATGTCCGGGGCTTTTCACCAGCTTGATAAATAAATTGGATCAAAGCTTCCTATAAGAAAATGAAAAATAATGAAAAATGATGTTTCTCTCCATTTTTTCTTTGAATTTAAAATTCAGTTTATGTTAGAGAAGGCTACATACGTATACAAGAAAACTCTATTCTCCTAGAACACTTCCTGCTTTGGGTTTTATTCAAAACATAGTTTTCCGCTGATTATTGTTTCCCTTTTGGTCAGCCTCGTCATTACTGCCACAGAAAGTCCTCACTCACTTACTACAAAGTTACCAAGTGGTTCTTTTCTCCTATCCTGGAACATTGTTATTTTCCTTATTCCAGTTAATGGAAGGTGCACTTTCCACCACAGGTGGCAGGCAGAGCTCCTGATAAAATGCGCGGGTGGGGCTTCCCTGGTGGCGCAGTAGTTGAGAGTCCACCTGCCAATGCAGTGCACACGGGTTCGTGCCCCGGTCCAGGAAGATCCCACATGACGCGGAGCGGCTGGGCCCGTGAGCCATGGCGGCTGAGCCTGCGCGTCCGGAGCCTATGCTCTGCAACGGGAGAGGCCACAACAGTGAGAGGCCCGCGTACCGCCAAAAAAAAAAAAAAAGATAAGAAATGGGGGCTTCCCTGGTGGCGCAGTGGTTGAGAGTCCGCCTGCCGATGCAGGGAATGCGGGTTCGTGCCCCAGTCCGGGCAGATCCCACATGCCGCGGAGCGGCTGGGCCCGTGAGCCATAGCCGCTGACCCTACGCGTCTGGAGCCTGTGCTCCACAATGGGAGAGGCCACAGCAGTGAGAGGTCCGCGTACCGCACACACACACAAAAAAAAATGCGCGGGTTTACAACGAATACAGGCAAAATAAATAAGGAAAATCCAGTGCCTGTATCTTCTGTTTGCTGTATGCCTTGGGTTTCTGCTTCACACGCAGGTTTGTCATTTTACTGGTGCCCCCTCTCACTCTCCTAATTAAAAAAAAAATGATGTTTTTCTTAACTCCCCTGCAAAGGCATGGCATTATGGCTGATATCCATGAAATATTCAGTGTGCTGGGTTTTGCTCGATTTCCCATATTAAAGCACATTTGGAAAAGATTTTTATTTACTTCTTACAGCTACCTGGATTAATGAGAGTGTCCAGCCAACCACTGTCTGATATTTTGGCTCTAAGTTATTCTTTTTCCAGGAGGAAAATACATTTTAATTAACATGATTTCTCCACATGCTTCTGAAGGGTATGGTGGTCTCACAATGACACACTCTGCTCTGGCACACAATATGGTAAAGCACTTACCTGTACAAGGTGGTTGCTTCCTGCAAAACGGCACAGTCCTCAGGAGGAGGTGGGAGATGAGCAAGAGACATGGAAGAGAAGAGGGGAAGCGGAGAAGGAGAGGAGGGAGGAAGAGGAGGGCGACGAGGGGTGCAGAAGAAAAGAGTGGAGAAAAGCCCTGGTATTGAACTTAGAATGGACTGAGTTGAAATGCAAAAGCAAATCAGTCATTAATTACCCACAAGAGGTGGCCAATCAGAAGGTGCTGAGTCATCTTAAAGGGGCAAGGTTTAGTAATTTCCTCCATCAGTGGAAATGGGGGCTCACAAGCAGGTTGACATCTGTTGCAGAGACATAAAGAAAGTTACATTTCTGCACAGATGAGTTGCATGAAATCACAAATCTGCTTGAAGGGGCCAACTCCCCCAAAATTTCCAAGTGGCATCAAAACGCTTCCATGTCCTAAGTTCCTCTTAATCGATAGCTGAACTCCAGGAAATGGTAATTTCACAATACATTATCAGCTATGACATGAAAGGAAGTGCTCCACAGTCAAATAAATGTAGGAAAAGCTGAGTTAAATAAAATAAATAGGTACTTGTAATGGCAAGGCTTCTTAGAGCATTTAGTGCTGACGGGCATTGCACACATCTCCCATGGAGGCATACAGCACATTATACTTTCCCAAATATACTTGTCAGGGAGTGTGTTGTTAACAAATGACTATTAATATCTCACTGACCTTGTATTCCCTTGAGGAAGTTTGGGAACTATGGCTTAATAATTTAAGGTGCTTTCCCAGGTATCTAAGCCTAGGATACAGAAAAGATGGGGGTTCCTAAAGGATGGGCAGAGGAACGCCAAACACAAGCTTGCCTTTCTTCTTAAGTTTGTCTTGACTGGCCTTGGACTGGTCATGGTAAGAACCCACTTCCTGGTTTCTCTGAGGGTAGTGGATCAACCTCTGGGCTGGACATAAGTAATACCTCCTTAGCTGGTCTAGCAATAACCACGGCTTATGCTGACTCTAGTCCAATACTTCTAGAATGAATTCAGAGGGCAAACAGCTGGGTCCTCCAAACCACCAGGAGACCCCAGTAATTTACATGATGCCTGAAGACTGCAGCCTGAATTTGTCATAGCTCCTAGGCATTTCACCAATAATTGATGACTGGTGGGACTGGAGGAAGGGGTAAAAACAGAGCCAATGGAAATGACAAAGAAAGGATTTGTCAATTCTGCAGTAAAGGGACATGACTGTTGGGATATTTTATTTTATTTTTCCCATAAGAATGATGGCCAGCTTCAAGAATTTCAACAGAGTTCTAGATGTTGGCTGAGAGATCGAAAGCAGAAGAATCCTGCCATTTCACACTTCCATGACCTTAAATCACCCACATATTATCCGGAAAGTGACATTTACTCCAAAGCACTTTTATTGTGCCTTTCCATGAGTGTGGAATGTCATGCTTTCCTGGAACAACTAAGTTTCTGTCAAAATGCCAAAAGATGGGAAGGTTGGTAATGGGAGTGTTGGGTTAGTGAAATGTAGTCTTTCTGTCCTACTTCTGAAGCTCTCTGATGTTTCCCATGTAATTGTCTTGGACATTTAATTGAAAGCACCATGTTTTTTACTAAGCAAGCCATTTGAGCCCTTGGTGGTCACTTAAGACCTACCTCACTGCCGTCTGGCACTCATCCGAAGCCAAGATTATGTAGTAAATGCATGGTTCAGCTCCGTCTGCTGCAGTCGTACATTGATCTTGTGGTTCTTGGGGGAAGTGGTGTCTCATTCAGATTTTCAAGTTCAGTCTTATAACGAAGGTCCTTTGGCTTCCCATGGTTTCATAGCTGTGAAATCAATTACGACTTCAGTAGCACTGACAGTGTACTATATTTGTGAAAAGAAAATTGAAAAATGACTACTTGATGGATGAGAAATGGTTTTGACATTTAAAAACAGAAAATGCTTCTCCATATCTCTTCTAAATGATGTCTGATGTTGACATTAGCATTTATGTAATTCATCCAGTTGTAGGAACCATCGTGTACTAATCCTTAATAGCAGTAAAACCTATTACAATGGGGAATAATATTCCTTCAAAAGGCTTCATTCTAGCCTTCTTCTTCTAGGCCCATCATATCAACTCTGTAATAATTAACTTGTTTGGCTGTAATTCTGCTTCAGCAGAGACATAATGCTGCCGAGGAAGACATAACGAGGCACCTCGAATGAAAGCTGAAGTGGATGGAGCAGCAGGCCTTTGTCCAAAGGTTTGCACTCACTCAGGAAAGCCCTCATGGGCAAGATTAGAGATTGAAACGCATCAACTTTTTCAATTTTTTTGTAACGAGGGCCAAATTTTCTCTTAATTATCCAAAGGCAATTTTGATAAAGAGATCAACAAAGTGCAGGGCTTAGGTTTAGGGTAATCTTAACAGAAAATTATAATCTGCCTACTTGTGATGGGACTAGAGGAAAATGTCATTCTACCTCAGTTCTCCATTTCCCCACAGCGGTTGGCGTTGGAAGGCTGGAAAGAAAGGGGTTCAACATATCTATAGGTGGAAGTGAGTGGACGTGGGTGTTACCTGCTAGGGTCCTTGGCCTCCTTAATCAACAGGAATTGATCAGAGGACTGACAAGAAATTAAGGCTGCAGCAGGCGGGAGAGAGAACAACAGGCTTCCTTGCTTGCTCGCTCCCTGGGGGGGCGCGAACTGCTTCTGTAGGGTGAGGGTAGGAGTATATCCAGGGGTCCGGCCGGAGGGGCGGCTTAAGTGGTCTGCCCACCCCTTTGGTGGTGTTGTGTGCAGGGATCATGCAGAGTACCCTGCTTTCGCTCCCAGCTCTTCAGAAGTGGCACTCTGGCTTTTTGATTTCTTTGTATCTTGTTGTCCAGAATTTGCCCCGACTGGGCATGCACACAGTTATTTTTAGTCCCTTATAAGTTTCTTTGCATTTTGTTGCTGGAGGAGATGTTTGTCCAGATGCAAGCACTGCAGCAAAAGGTCCCAGGTCCCAGCCTGTCTCATTTAGGAGCTCTCTCTCCAGGGAAAAGACCTGGGCGGCAAGACTATATCCCATCAGGTCAACCAGAAGTCAGAGAGGGGTCCCTGCTTGCCGAGCTCCCTGGTACGTGTCTGCACCGGGGGAACACAGCCGCAGCTCTGGAGACAGAGCTCTGTGGGTTGTTGCCAAGGTGTCCTCTTTTGCTCTGGATAGTAGATTGACGAGGGTCACCTTGCCAAGCTGAAAACAGGGAGATGAGCATTCTAGGAGATGGGAGTAGCACATGCAAAGGAAAGTGTGAAAACGCATGTTCTGGAAATACTAAGAGAAGTTCAGGGAGACGAAGAATATGGGACCATATTTTAAAGAGCTTCCTATGCCACACAGAGTTTGCACGTGATTTTGGAGAAAGACAAGTGCTAGGGCAGAGGACAGTCTATACGTGGGGAAAGGTCACCAAGATGTCCTTCTTCCTCTTCTCTCCCTGGGATCCCAATTCATCAGTACAGATTAGCTCCAACACCGCCACCACACAACCTCTGTGAGACTCTCCAAGCAATCGCACCACTACACACACACACACACACACACACACACACACACACACACACAGACACACACACCCCACAGATAATACTTCCTCCTCAGTGCTCCCATTTCACCTCGTAATTGCTTTTATCCTGGCACCTACCAGGATTTAGTGAATGAGCTCATATATCGTGTTTGCTTTCTCAACTAGAACATGCCATCTGCTCAAGAGCAGAAAATGGGGTTTTTCTGGTTGGTTGGTTTGTTTAAGCACCATCATTCCAGAGACTGGATGGACCCACTTCTCCTTGAATGCTGCTTCCTCAGGCCGACTTCTGTTCGCCCCAGCAGGAGAGAAACTCTCCTTCTCTGAGCCCCTGTCTCTGGCGGGGATCCCCTAAAGGACAGCCGGAGGCAAGGATCTGGTGCCTCCTGATGGACTGGGAGGGGGTGGGAGGGAGGGCAGGAAGTCACAGGGGTGGGATCTCAGGGCAGGTCCACCAAGGAGGGTGGCTCAGTTACATCCCAAGGGGACTCCTGACAGCTGGTCTTTCCCCGGTGGGAGGGGGGTGGGTGAGGGAAGTAAAATCCATGCACGTTCAGATTCCTGGGTGTGCATTTGGAGAGATGGATGGAACAGGGACTTCCCTGGTGGCGGAGTGGATAAGACTCCTCGCTCCCGATGCAAGGGGCCCAGGTTCGATCCCTTGTCAGGGAACTGGATCCCACGTGCATGCTGCAACTAAGAGTTCACGTGCCACAACTAAGGAGCCCGCCTGCTGCAACTGAGGAGCCCACGTGCTGCAACTAAGACCCAGCGCAACCAAATAAATGAATAAGACAAGGGAACCTATAAGCAAGAATAGAGGACACCTACACGTACCAAAAGACATTAAAAAAATGGGTGGGACAAGGCTAGTCTCTGCTGAAGCTCTCTCTACATGTACCACAGAAAATGTGTTTTATCCATCTCTGTACATGGCCTGGCACATAGTCGCAATTCAATATATGTTTGTTGGATGGAAGAAATTGCTATTCTGGCTGAGAGTCTGATTCCGCTCCTGTAAAGGTGTGATGTTAAGATTTTTCTCCTTAACACTTTGGGAGGATATCAGGCACGCTGCTTACAACCATTGATTTCTATTCAGCTGAGATTTGTGCAAAGTCAGCTAAGGAGGAGCTTATGTTTATTATTTGTTTGCAGCACATTAAAGCGAATGCTTTGGTATTCAAAATCCACTGTACTTCTGCCTCATTTATTTCTAAAAGAGAAGTCAGGAGATATTTTTTCCCCTTTAAGTAACGGACGTGGGAAGCCAACAAAACTACATTTAAAAACACACGCATTCACTTTTCATTTGTCTGAGATAAAATTAGATGTTTCTCTTCCATTATCTCATAAAAGTGTGTGATTTATGAAAGAAACTGAAGCGAGTGTCATTAAAACTGATTACCCTAAGTGAATAGTGATGTATATGTGGGTATGCAATGTGATTATGATGTTAGCGAGAGTAATCTAATCATCAGTGGGATAATGTGATTTTGTGGTGTTGATAAAAGACTAAAATCAGAAGCTTGGTGCTTGGTGAAATCACACCTCTGTTCTGAAATAAGCCCCAAATGATGACCAAGAGGACATTTGTTTTGGACTCCGCCCACAGATCCAGCGCCCAGGTGGACATTGCCCTCAGGCTGCCCCAGCTGCCAAGAGTCCAGTCTACTGCAGACCTTGGTGATGATTCTGAATCTCCCTCCACCCGCCGGCCCCCGCACACCACCCTGGCTTATTCAGAAACTGGGAGAGAGAAGAGAGCACACAGCAGGAAGGGGAAGGAAGGTTCTCTCAGGGAGGACCTCTACACAGATGCTCCCAGTGCCACCGTCCTCTGCGCCTGGCGCCCTCCAGCCCCCCCGCGTCCCCCTTTCTCCGGGTCTTGCTACATCAATGGTCCTTCTCCTCCTTGTGTATTATCACCCTCTCACTCAGCCCTAGATCCTCCACCCCTCCAGCACTTCCCAGCCTCGAAAATGGCACCGTCCTTCCTCCCTTCTTATACCCACCACCAAACTGGGGGGACACGCACCCTGTCTCTTCCCCCTCTCCTTCCTCGCTGCCCCCCGGCTCTTAACTCCTCTGGGTCTGGGTCTGATTCTCCCATTACACTGGCCTGAATTCAAATGACACAAATTAGTAACTGCCACTGCTTCTTCATTCTCCATCACATCTGACCTCTCAGAGCACTGGATGACTTCTTGAGATTCTCTCTGCACTTAGTATCCCCGACATTCCCCTCTCCTGGCCTCTGCTTATTTCCTAAGCAACCCCTTCTCCACCACCTACCGCCTACACGTGGGCAGACTGAAGACTCTGGCCTCACCTTTCCTCCCGTCTCCCTCAGAGATGTCTTCTTTTCCCACGGCTTAGATGACCACCACTCTGTGGCTGAACTCTCAAATCTAGGGCTCCGGCCCATCACACTGGCCCCGGCTCCCCACTCCCACGGGCACACAGATGAAATTCCCTCTTCGCCCTTTGCCCTCTGCCCCTGTGGCATGGTTCACTGCAGTGCTAGGCATTTTACCATGATGATCCAAAGTGAGAAGAGCCAGATAGAAGCAGGTTCATCCAGCTCCGCCACTCACTTCCTGTCTGACCTCGCTTCCTAAATAGTCTGAACCCTCAGCTGCAGCTTCAAAGAGAATAACTCATTCTTGCCTCATATGGTTGCTGTGAAAATTAAAAGCATTCATGGAAATCACCTGGCCCATAATAATTATTCCTTCTGTTTCAGCTGTTATTATTAATGTACTCAGTAAATGTTTACTGAATAAAGGAATAAACTACAGGGATGCTTCAGGCACTGTCGCGGGAAGGTGGGAAGAGGACAGGAGGTTTGAAGACTTTTAAGCCCTCTCACCTCCTACAATATAAAGTGCAGGCACCTCCTCTGGGAGGCTAGTGCAGCCCAATGAAGATGACTAATCTTTACAAAACATTACTAGAAAGCCTATAAATAACATAATTGTCTTTCAGCTTAAGCTGTGTATCCACTTTAGCCTACTGTATATAAACCCTGTTATAAGGTTATTCCAGTTTTTGTTGATTACGTAAATGGAAAACAATTACCGCAGTGAAAACTGCACAAACAGAATGTGCTATTAAAGAAGGAAATCACCATTTGATTCTCCTGAAATTAAAGCACACTTTCCTCCCCCAACTCAGCTAGGTTATCTTCTGGGAGGTAACAGGCTTTTTCACCTAAGTAACTTTCTCACACGAATGAAACAGTCATCTCCCAAAAGGATTTTCCACCAGTGTGAGAGGGAATCTGTACTCTGAATAGCAATTTGTCTTTGCTTCATTGACTGCTCCGGTTTGTTCTTACCGAAGCCCATTTTTTAAACAAACGTTTTCTTTTGCAATAATTTTACATTTACAGAGAAGTTGCAGAGTTCCTCAACACCTGTCATCCAGTTCCCCCTAATGTTATCATCTTACATAATAACGGTACAAAGCTAAGAAATTAGCATTCGTAAGTTACTATTCATTAAACTACAGGCCTTATTCAGATATCCTTAGTTTTTCCACCTTTTTCCGCCTGCCGATGCAGGGGGCGCGGGTTCGTGCCCCGGTCCGGGAAGATCCCACATGCCGCAGAGCGGCTGGGCCCGTGAGCCATGGCCGCTGAGGCCGCACGTCCGTAGCCTTTGCTCCGCCACGGGAGAGGCCACAACGGTGACAGGCCCACGTACCGCAAAGGAGACATGGCCAATTTAGTCTAAAGAAGCATCAGAATTTTTTTCTTTCCTCTCCTTCTCCACAGTTAGGAGGGAGGATGCTTCTTCCAAAACCCTAGTGCTTCTATACGCATCACCCTTGTCCCTCCCATCTCTCCATGAAGAGAGAAGGCTGGAAAGCACCTAACAAATGTACTGATGGTTGCAAAAATGCCACCAAATGCACACTTTTAACACAACCAGACCCAGTACTCCATTTGCCTCATTTATTCAAAGCAATTTGACAGAATTTTTTTTTCTTTTTTTTGGCTGCACCGCACGTGGGATCTTAGTTCCCAGACCAGGGATCAAACCTTCGCCCCCTGCATTGGAAGCGTGGAGTCTTAATCACTGGACTGCCAGGGAAGTCCTGACAAATATTTTATAATAGATGCCTGATCCAGCCAGGTACCTAAAAAATATGCTGCCCCACCCACAGATCAAACTATTTCCTGTTGCACTGATTTGGCTATCAATCCCAGATTTTAATTATTTGAATTCTGCACCTTGGACAGGTCCCTTCATATTTCTATCGCGGATGCAATGTCTATCTGCCTGGCTTCAGATTTGGGGCCGAGGCACTGCCAATGGGCTTATTCTCATCTCTACACATAGAACAGATGGGCCTCAGTGCCTCATCTCAGGTACCAACACCAAGCCCCCAAACCCCAGCCTAGAGCAGCCTGCACCTGGAGGACCAGCTTCCTTTCCAGAACATCTAGGATGCCATTTACTATGTACAAAAACTGTTTTAGTCCCATCTGAGAATCCATTCAGCCTCTGCTTTGAAGAGTTCACAATTGAGTGAAATCAAACTATAAAGTGTATGTACAGCTCTAATCATAATACAGATAAGAGTGTATCTATTTAGTAGTTTCTCTGTTGTCTTAGATTTGGCTGTACAATCCTCATCTCGGTCATTACTAATGGTCAAAAGACACTTAAGTTCCTCTCTTGACTGGGCTTTTCTAGTTTTTTTTGTTTTTTTGGGTTTTTTGTTTGTTTTTTTGCGGTACGTGGGCCTCTCACTGCTGTGGCCTCTCCCGTTGCGGAGCACAGGCTCTGTACGCGCAGGCTCAGCGGTCATGGCTCACGGGCCCAGCTGCTATGCGGCATGTGGGACCTTCCCGGACCGGGGCACGAACCCGTGTCCCCTGCATCGGCAGGCGGACTCAACCACTGCGCCACCAGGGAAGCCTGCTTTTCTAGTTTTAATGATCATCTTTGAGAAAGGTAGTTACTATGCTTCACATAGTTAGAACATAAGTTCTTACTTGGAAAGATCCACAGGTGGTTTCGTTTTCAATGAACACACATCCTTTTCCTTTCCTCACTTGCTTCAGTAAAGCAGTGCTGCCAATGAAACAACATTTGTAAACAGGTTGCAAAGCCACGAACAGCCAGCTCCTGGTACCCAGGCGGCCACCTAATCAGCTTTCAAGTGGAAAGCTGGAGAAAGACTTTCAATTGGACCAGGGCAAGAGCTCCAGTAGCTGCATTATTAGACAGGAAATAGGGAAGACCTGCAAAACATGGGAAAAAACCTCGCTACAACTGTTGTTAAGGCACTTGGATCTAAGATTGGCGTGTACACGTCTTGAGTAAAAATCAGGTACACAAATGGGAATGAGTTGCTGGGAGAGAAAGGGGAAAGAAAAAAGGAGCAAACAGGTTCCAGTACCATCCTCTGAGATAAGATCCTCTGCCTGCCTTCTGGCAATAAACCATATATGTCACTAGCTGTCCTGTTAGTATCTACTTCCTTTTGGAATAGAGCAGAAACATGGCAAAGAAACACTAGCGTCAATCTAGCTCAACACCCTTACTTGACATATGAAGAAAGAAGTCCCGAGGGGTCGGGTGGCTTGGCAAAGGATCCACTCTCAGGCTAGTCAATATCAGAACTCCATCTGAGTGCGGTTCAATATCCTGACATCTAACCCAGTGCACTTTCTCTTAAAATTTGCCTCTCAAAAAAAAAAATCACATGGCTCTTGTAATCTATAGCATCATTAGAAAGAAATATCAATTCAAAGATTTTTTTCTTTTTAGATGTGACTCTACTGGCAGCAAATCTTTTACCTCCTGAAAGTAACTAGCACTAACTTACCTTTAACTGAGACCGAATCACCAGAGAATTCATATTTGCATATGCATATTGTACATACAATGTAAATAGATTTCTGTCTTCCTGTCCTTGTTCTAGTTTAATGTTTCAGTTTGGCTGTACTTATCTATAAGCACCAGCTAGCAGGAAACACTGGACTGATGGCATATGCCATGCACTACAAGCAGTCTGGAGCCATGGCAACCTAAGTCTGTGGAGGTGGCACCTAATGGTACCCAGCAGAAAGAGGCTCTAAATAAAATTCTGTTTCCCATTCATGATCGCCTCAGTAGCCACGGAAGACAGAAGCCCTCCTCACTTACTTAGGTCACCAAATCACCTAAAGACTGTTCTGTTCTAGAAACTTCTCCACAGGAGAATGTGATCAAGGATTAGCATAAGTAGCTTGAGACAAAGAAAAAGGGAGCTACTCCAAAACATAACCATCACAAGCACACATGCTGCAAAAGTGCCAAATGTCCTTTCCTCATGCGGGCAGTTTCTACGGGTAAATAAACTCAGGGTTCATTTAATAATCCAAATCACAGAAGCCAAGATAGACCCTAAGTGAAGTGTGAGGAAAACGGCATCATGTGAACTTATCTGAGCGCAGAAGCCCCAGGTAAACAATGTGTTTGCGGAAATAGGAATTCTCTGTTGAGCAGCAGCAAGAGTATAATCACGTGCCCTCACTGCCCTCATTCTTAACTCTCATACCTGCAGTCCCAGAGACCTCTGTACACACAGGAAAATGGAATTATTTCTTACTCTCTGGGAGAGCTGCATCCCCCATTCCCAAAGGCAGGGTAGGCTGGCCATTTTGAATGCTGGGTGTTTGTATGTCAGCAAGCACCTATATTCATTTCAGCTTCCTGAAGCATTTATGAACATAGGTTAGTCATATTTCAGCCACAATATGGGAGATAAGACAGCCAGGAGATCTCATAGGTAGGCAGTGAGGAATAAATAATGAAAAAGCACTTTACAAAATATGAAGTATGATCCTAACGCTCAATAGCGTAAGATACTTTACTTGACCATTAGCCTACTTTATCACAAGCTGCCTGGGAGGAAGGCGAAAGCTAGGCGTCATCAGCACAGCCTCCAGTTATGAATTGGGTCATAGAGAACAAAATAACTTAGATTGGAGCTGTTTCATCTCAAATGAAACCAGGTCATTAAGTTTTTCCAGAAGACACCCAGTTCTTGAGATCTTATGACCCCCATTTACCATTCAAAAATAAACTTTGTAATGAGGTAAAAGCTGATTTAATCCATTCAGTTAATCTGGAGAAACACCACTAACAATGTATTGATTTTTTTTCTAAGAAGGCAACTTATTACCTATACTCGAGCCTAGGATGGTCTAATAAAGAGGCAGAACACAGAGGTAGAATTTTAAATAGGGCCCTATACCTGCAATTCATTTTCCAATACTGAAGCCCAGGAACTAAGACCATTTTGAAACACTGATATATAACAGATAACTGAGACTAAACTATGTATATGAGGCTGACACCATGGAAAAACTGAATAAACAAAAAATGGCACAGACCTGGACCAAACCTCGCAAAGCTGATGATACAATGTGAATAAGATAAGCACTGTCTCTCCTTAGCTAATTTATAATCAAGATGAGATGACAAATATGTATGATATAAAGAAAGGGCAGGGACTTCCCTGGTGGTCCAATAGTAAAGAATCCACCTTACGATGCAGGGGATGTGGGTTCGATCCCTGGTTGGGGAACTAAGATCCCACAGGCCGCGGGGCAACTAAGCCCACGTGCAACAACTACAGAGCCCACGTGCTCTGGAGCCCACGCACCACAACTAGAGAGAAGCCCATGTGCCACAACAAAGACCTGACATAGCCAAAAAATTAAATAAAAATAAATAGATAGATAAATATTTAAAACACTATAGGGAGGACCTGTCACCATTCTTCTTTCTGCACCTCCATCCACTCTACCCTTACAAAGAAGGAAAATATCTCTGCCTTAGGCAGCTACTCACTGTAAATTGCGTATTCAATGGAAGTCATTCATAAAGGTTTCTGTTCCTTCTTTTGAAAAGCAAGCTCCTGTACATATTCACACATGTTCAAGTGAAATGTTATGATGTCTGGAATTTTCTTCAAAATAATCCCATAGTGGTAGGATGGGAAAAGGGGCAGAGATCAACCCTGATTGACCATGGGTTGATACTTATGGGTTGATGTTGGGAACATGAAGCTCCTTTGCACTACTTTTCAACTTCCCAGTGTTTGAACATTTCCATGATAAGTTTATAAATTGCCATCTAGCCGCATAGCACAGGGAGAGCAGCTCGGAGCTTTGTGACCGCCTGGAGGGGTGGGATAGGGAGGGTGGGAGGAGGGAGACGCAAGAGGGAGGAGATATGGGGATAGATGTATATGTATAGCTGATTCACTTTGTTATACAGCAGAAACTAACACCCCATTGTAAAGCAATTATACTCCAATAAAGATGTTTAAAACAAATTGCCATCTGCCTTATAGAGCAAACCTCAAACACAGGTCATCATGAACAATAAGTGTTTTCTCGTAATCACTTTTCTCCGGAGAGCAGGAAACCACACCAACCCTGCATTAGAAGCGGACTCAGACAGTAGGGGTCAGAGGCTCTGGAGATGTGGCTCACCAGACTCGTCAGCATCTGGCCAGGACCGCAGATTCCAGCATCTAATTGATTTCTGACAGGAGACTTCTGACAAAGGATGCCACAAAGGATTATAAAAGCATTGGAATATGAGTAACAGGCAGCTATAGTGGCTCTGTGATGACCTCTACAAAGACTCACATCCCCAGTCACCAATGTGAAACAAAGTCATCACGTGTAAGTAACACCATACAACAGAGGATGGTATTACAGGTATTACAGGAAAGAAAGGTATGTTCCATGGAATCAAGTTGGGACTACAACTCTTTCTAGAAGAAACCAAGTAAAAGCATCTGCCCATTTCATGCTTTAACTCATTCTTTGTATTGACTCTGAATCTTGTTAATATCAAGGGACCAATAACCATGAATGGATTTGGGGCTGATTTCTACCCTCAAATCCAATCCCATCCATCCTTCCTCTTGCTTTTCTCTACTGCAGAGGTTGAAAAGCTAAACACACACACTTGCCTGGACACTTTGACATTACTGGTAGCCTTATGCAAAATGTATTGTCTGGTGGCTTCAATACCTGAATGGAAAGAAGGAACCACCAGGCCAACATGTTAAGGAAAGCAAAGCCGAACAAGCCTCAGTAATACCTGCTATGACACAGATATGTTTACACTATGGTTCAATTGGGGTTTTGGTTACACGCAGCCAAATACACGCTTATCTGCTTCAGGAAGAGAATCAATGTCTCTCTAAGCAAATGAGAACCCAAAAGAGATATGCTGGTAAATGTTTAACAACAGCTTTCTGAAAGGCAAAAAGAAAAGACCTGGTTTGTAGGGTTTGCCAATTTCTGTGGCATGAAAACTCCCACCATGGCCAAGTTTAAGCTACCAATGGATATCATCAGCTGTGGAGTTGGGAAAGGATGTGCATAAACATCCGGTAGCAGTACAAACCAGCTTCAGCACACCACTGGCTAGGTCCTGTCTAGAATACCCAGGAAGCCAGACTCAAGCAAATTGCTTAGAAATTGCCTATAACTCCATAGAGAAATGGTATTGAGGTGCAAAGGAAGAGGGGAAGAGGGATGGGAAGGGGGAGGGAAATGGGAAGAGCACGGATTGTTTTAGAGTTGGTAATTGCTTACCAAGCTGGAAAGCATTACTTTTAACTCCTAGATTTCCTTGGGAGGCAAGAGCTTTAGAATTCTAAGATATTAACAACTTGGGCAGGAAATGTTTTGTGCTATTTGGTTATTCCACCTGACTCTTCAATTTGGTTTTGTAACCGTCATGTAATCCTAACGTGCACATGCCTCCATGTTTGCTACTTGTTTAACCCTTAAGCCTATACATGGTATGTTCACACAAGTTATTTCTTTTAATTCCCACAATCATCCAGAGATAAAGAAATTACTTTTTGTGTGTTTTACAGATTAGGAAACTGAGGCACAGTCATTAAATAGCTTGTTCAAGGTAAGGCAGCTTCAGAGCTTATCCCTTAGGGAAGTAAAAAGTTTGTTTGGGGCAGAGCTGCAGTTTGGGGCAGAGCTGCAGACAGGGAAGGTTTCACTTAGTGGCTATTGGACCCCAACTTATGAAAAGAATGCTTAGTATGGTGGTTTATAATGAATAGAAACACAGTAGCTTGTTTTCCTTTTTTAAGGAAATCGCGCCTCTAACACAAACAAGAACAAAACCCACAGGGACATTGTATGAAAGGTATTGTCAATTTTCACATTTATTCTCAGACTGTGTAGTTTTCAATTTTAATAACAGCTCATATCCCTGGCACTTTATTTGCACTTATAGATAATTGCTTGTAAAATGAAAAGGGCAAAAAGAAAGTTAGAAGCTTCTAGAAGAGGAAACTGAAAATCCTATAGAGAAGATAATCATTTTCAATAATGGTTGCAATTATTGCTAAAGGATAGTTTCTGCTCAGCAAACATTTCATTTCCTACTTGTACTTCTCTCTGCTGAACTCCAACTTCTCCCTCACAATTGTGAATATGATCCCAGGTGGAAAAAAATACAGCCATTAGAGCGAAACCCAAACGGCCAATACGACTAAATGAAATATGCCTTATACCTACCATACTCAGGAGTGATTTCAGAATCTCATTCCCGTCTCTTCACCACAAGACCCCAAACGCCACCAGTGAGAGGAGAGAAGAGCTTCAGTAAATAAGGATTCACCTTGACAGTGCAATTATTATCAAGAATTAGGGGGACCAGCCTACCGAGAAAAGGAAAGTTTTCATGGGCTATAAGGGAAGGTTATGAGGGAGGAGAGAGAAGCAAGAGAGCATAAGAGGCGATTAGAGTGTGGTGCTATGGGGAAAGGCAGTCTTGGGGGTAATACTGAATTGAGGTTGCTAATAAATGCAGAGCCTTTGGAGACTGAGTGAGGTCAAAGTCAACACAGAGGTGGGCTGTGAAAGATGGGAGGAATTAATCCAAAGCAAAAGCGGTCTAATGTAATGGCACCCATGAACCAGGCTGTTGCAGAGTGGAAAACTATCTCCCTCAAAACCACATAGACGCTTGTGGGAATTGGGGACAATCCTATGCACATTTTGTTGCCATCCTAGGCCCTCTGGGTAGACCCTGATAAAAGGATACCCATCATACGCAAAAATACCCCAGTACTAGAGGATCTACTGTTGGCCTGAGCCGTCTCAGAAGCTGCTGGCTCCCACGTTGCCCAAGGCCCTGTAGCATCAGTAAATTCTAAGGTATAGGGAATTCCCTGGCAGTCCAGTGGTTAGGACTCTGAGCTTTCACTGCCAAGGGCCCAGGTTCGATCCCTGGTTGGGGAACTAAGATCCCACAAGTCGTGCGGCATGGCCAAGAAAAAAAAAATAAGGTATAGAAAGTAATTGTTGCATCAGGCCAGCTGCGGGGACTTTCATTACCACCAACTAGCTTTTCCTAATGCAAATCAGTCAACCTTCTCTGCACCAAAAAGACGGGAAGCAAAGCGGAATGGTGTGTTAGTATAAAAACTCCCAATGTCTTCCTTTCTTCAGTACAACCTTAAAGCCACAGGTTTCCAGATGAGCTATCCCAATTTCCTTTCTGGGTATCCAGAACGGTAGAATGAATGTAAAACTTGTTTTATTTTTTATTTTATTTTTTTAAATTTAATGACTTTTTATTTATTTATTTTTAACATCTTTATTGGAGTATAATTGCTTTACAATGGTGTGTTAGTTTCTGCTTTATAACAAAGTGAATCAGGTTTACATATACATATATCCCCATGTCTCTTCCCTCTTGCGTCTCCCTCCCTCCCACGCTCCCTATGCCACCCCTCTAGGTGGTCACAAAGCACCCAACTGATCTCCCTGTGCTATGCGGCTGCTTCCCACTAGCTAGCTATTTTACGTTTTGTAGTGTATATATGTCCATGCCACTCTCTCACTTTGTCCCAGCTTACCCTTCCCCCTCCCCGTGTGTTCAAGTCCATTCTCTATGTCTGTGTCTTTATTCCTGTCCTGCCCCTAGGTTCTTCATAACCTTTTTTTTTTTTTTAGATTCCATATATATGTGTTAGCATATGGTATTTGTTTTTCTCTTTCTGACTTTCTTCACTCTGTATGACAGACTCTAGGTCCATCCACCTCACCACGAATAACTCAATTTTGTTTCTTTTTATTGCTGAGTAATATTCCATTGTATATGTGTGCCACATCTTCTTTATCCATTCATCTGTCGATGGACACTTAGGTTGCTTCCATGTCCTGGCTACTGTAAATAGAGCTGCAATGAACATTGTGGTACATGACTCTTTTTGAATTATGGTTTTCTCAGGGTATATGCCCAGTAATGGGATTGCTGGGTCATATGGTAGTTCTATTTGTAGTTTTTTAAGGAACCTCCATACTGTTCTCCATAGTGGCTGTTTCCATTTACATTCCTACCAACAGTGCAAGAGGGTTCCCTTTTCTCCACACCTTCTCCAGCATTTATTGTTTGTAGATTTTTTGATGATGTCCATTCTGACTGGTGTGAGGTGTACCTCATTAAGGATGCCATAAACAAGATGAAAAGACAACCCTCAGAATGGGAGAAAATATTTGCAAACAAAGCAACTGACAAAGGATTAATCTCCAAAATTTACAAGCAGCTCATGCAGCTCAATATCCAAAAAAACAAACAACCCAATGCAAAAATGGGCAGAAGACCTAAATAGACATTTCTCCAAAGAAGACATACAGATTGCCAACAAACACATGAAAGGATGTTCAACATCACTAATCGTTAGAGAAATGCAAATCAAGTATAACTTGTTTTAAAATTTTTAAGTGAAGCAAGTGTTCTGTGGCGTAGAAAAAGGAAGGATCAAGGATCTTAGACAAGATTCTAAAGGGACATATTTACCTTCAAGTATTTGGGAAGTATGTTGCTGAAAACATACAAGTATTAAGCCCTTAACGTGGAGCTATATTCCCGGGGTCAGAAAACTGAGTTTCAGAAATTTACTAGCTCAACAGTCACACAGGATTCTAACCCAAATAAAGCTGACGGCTGATGATACTTAAGTGAGGAATCTGTGCCAGTTATCAATGTATTGTCTCTTAGCTCCAAATTCACACGTCCATAGACGCTCTGCAATAGTGGACAGAATTCACTTAAACATCCCTCCTTTACAGTGAGCACGATGCTGAGCTTTGCCAGTAGAGGGCGCCAGAGGGACGTTGCGGGAGGAAAAGGGTTCTCTGCTGCTTCTGGCAGCTGTACAGTGGGTCAGCGGTGTGGATGTGAGGAAGTCTGGGAAAGAGGCATGTGGATCGGTGGCTCCGACTGAGCACAGACTGTGAAGATAGCAGGTGGACAGAATGATGCAGTCTGTGAATGTCAATCAGCCTCTTTCTCCAGTCACCTGACTTCTTGCTCAATGAGCTTATGAACAAAGTGGCCGTGGTGGCAGGGATGGAGGCTGTGCCTGGGCAAGATATGACACCATTCCTCGGCAGGACCAGCCAGCTACCTGTGAGCATATCGATTACCCTGGACTTCTTCTCCCATAGAGGGAGCAAATATTTGTCCTCACTGAAATAGATATATATTCTGGATATGGATTCGTCATCCCTGCCGGTAATGCTTTTGCCAGAACCACAATCTCTGGAGTCCCAGAATGCCTTGCCTGACATATGGCAATCCACACAGCCTTGCATCTCATCAGGGAACTCATCTCTCAGCAGGGAAGTGCAACAATGGCCTTGTACCCACGGAAATAACTGGTCTACCGCAGTCTCCATTACCCACAAGCAGCTGGCCTCACTGAGAGGTGGAATGGCTTACCGAAGACTCACTTATAGTGCCAAGTGGAAGAAAACACCTTGCGAGGATGGGTTTCAGCCTCCCAGGTTGCAGTTTATGTTTGAAATCACAGATCCTCATGTGTCCAGGAATTAAGGGGTGGGAGTGAGAGTGGGAATGGCTCCTGTCACTGTTACACCCAATAACACACTTCCCACATTTTTGCTTTCCATTGCAGGAATTTTGAGCTCTACTGGCTTGGAGATATTAGTTCCCAAGGGAAGGATGCTTCCTCCTGGTGTCACACAAATGGCTCCAGGGAACTGGAGGTGGGGAGTGCCCCCTGGCCATTTTGATCTCCTTGTATCACTGAACAAACTGGTATAAAGAGGGGTTCGTCTACTAACCAGAGTGGTTGATCCCGATTACTAAGGAGAAAACTAGTTTGCTGCTATGCCATGGAGGAAAGGAAGACTTTGAGACAAACAAAAATAATCCTGACCTAGGTAAGGAGGGGGCTACTGCAATAGGAGGAGGGGGGCTATTGCCATAGGGAGAAACTGTCTGACCATCAGGTGTGCAAGTGTCTCAAAGGTCAGGGGGAAAGTGTTTTGTTTTGTTTTTTCTAGGAAGGAGGAACTCAGACTAAAAAGAACTGAATGTGAGGGAGTGGAATGAGCCTATGGCATAATCGGGCAGTTAACCAAGGAATGTCTTTCTTGGTGGTCAGCCGATTTTCAGGAGGGGTTGTTAAGGAGGGGCAGTTCCGTATTCTGAGGCCGAGAGGGAGTCAAAGTTCAGGGATCTATGGGGAGGGGGAGAAGCTGGACTAAAGTCTGCTCAAGTCCAACTAGCTGGTATTATGTCCAGATAGGTTAATGGAAACAAATAGTTCAGTTCAACTGATGAGACAGAGAATGGGAATTTGGAGGGTCTGTGTCTGGCCTTGTCATAGGTAAACAAGGGGGTCAGCCCAAATCTTACCGATGTCCTATGGGGAAGAGAGAGTCTTTACAATAAGCCATTTCCTGGAACACAAAAGGGTGGGGGGATTTCTTTCTCTTTTTTCCAACTTTATTGAAATATAATTGATATATAACATTGTGTAAGTTTAAAGTGTACAATGTGTTGATTTGATACACGTATATATTGCAAAATAAAATGTTGACCGCCACAGCTTTAGCCAACACCTCTATCCCGTCACATAATTACCATTTCTTTTTGTGGTGAGAACATTTAAGATCGCTCTTAGCACCTTTCAAGCCTATACACTATTATGCTATTATTATGCTAACACAATATTATTGGCGTTATTAGCTATAATCACCATGCTGTACATTAGATCCCCAGAACTCGTTATTCTTTTTTTTTTTCTGATGCAGAATTTTTACTTTTTTTATACAGCGGGTTCTTATTAGTCATCCATCTTATACATATTAGCGTATACATGTCAGTCCCAATCTCCCAATTCATCCCACCACCACCACCCTGCCACTGTCCTCCCTCGGTGTCCATACGTTTGTTCTCTACATCTTTGTCTATTTCTGCCCTGCAAGCCGGTTCATCTGTACCATTTTTCTAGGTTCCACATATATGCGTTAATATACGATATTTGTTTTTCCAGAACTCGTTATTCTTAAAACTGGAAGTACATACTTCATGAGACCATTATATGATGTGAAGAGGTCCTTGGGCATGTTATAAGGAATGTGCTAATACATGAAGAGATGATTCCCTGTGGGGAAGGAGTTATCAATGGTCATTTCCTACCTGCCATGAAGATGACTATGCTGGGG
This sequence comes from Orcinus orca, assembly GCF_937001465.1. NCBI lineage: Eukaryota > Metazoa > Chordata > Mammalia > Artiodactyla > Delphinidae > Orcinus > Orcinus orca. Next base: position 115,030,932 of record NC_064580.1, read on the forward strand.
GCTAGGAGAAGAAGTATGTCGTATCTAGGTAGCAAAGTGCAGAGTTATATGTATATTCAATAGTGGCTTTCTAGATTGAATTAGTTTCTAAAAGATACAGCAAAGGAGAGATTTTCCAAGACTTAGCTTGTGTATTTGTCCTGAAGAGTATTTCGTGACTTGTGGTAGATAATTTGGTACAGATTTGGTAAACAAATCAGAAACAAATAACATTATTTCTTAAGAATTTCACAGAGGTATCAGTGGACTGTAAAATCTCTTGACATGGTCTCAATTATGGACATGGATGTCACCTTCATTTCTTTATGTTGGATTTGTTTTCAGTTGGGTGCCATTTTGCAAGGTGTGTGTATGGGGTGTCATTCCCCTCCCCCTCCCCCATGATTATGGGGCATAAGAGGCATAAGTAACAGCCTCTCTGGATATGAGACCATTAATCAGCTTATCTTCTCATGTTAATTAAATGTAAGTGAGCAATGTAGAGGTGCTCAGTCAGCTGTTTAGTGATCACATAGGGTTTGGTCACTGTTCTTAGACCAGTTGTGTTTTTTTTAATTTAATTTAATTTATTTTTGGCTGCATTGGGTCTTTGTTGCTGCGCGCGGGCTTTCTCTATTTGCGGTGAGCAGGGGCTACTCTTCGTTGTGGTGCACGGGCTTCTCATTGCCATGGCTTCTCTTGTTGCGGAGCACGGGCTCTAGGTGTGCAGGCTCAGTATTTGTGGCTTGCGGGCTGTAGAGCGCAGGCTCAGTAGTTGTGGCGCTCGGGCTTAGTTGCTCCGCGGTATGTGGGATCTTCCCGGACCAGGGCCCGATCCCGTGTCCCCTGCATTGGCAGGCGGACTCTTAACCACTGCGCCACCAGGTGAGTCCCTAGTCACTGTTCTTGATGACCCACCTCATCTTTAGGGGGCAGAGTTTTAGATTCTTCTTTAGGGCCACTGTGTGTTGTCATATAAGAATGAGACATTCCATAGTTATGCCATTGCTAGGTCCATCTCTCCACTTGAGATGCCCCCTTTTCCACATGTTTGAATTCCGTGCAACTTTCAAGGCTCAGGTCAGCTGCCATATCTGTCTTTAAACTTTCTCTAATCAGCCCAGACAACAACAATCCGCCTTCTCTGAAGTTCTTTCCCTCTCAAACTCTAGTTGCTCTCTTTGGCACGGTGGGTCTTATCAGTCACATTTTCATATATACATCATAGACACAAAGGATTATGAGTTGACTGAGTTGGTTGATTACAGTCTGGTCTAGGCTGGTAGCACTGGGAATGAATGAAAAGGAAGAGACCTGACTGATTGGATATATGGTGGTTGAGGGAGAGGGTGGAGTTAGACGATGCTATTATTTCAAGGTTGGTGGCCTCACTGACAGAAATAGATCAAGTCTTTTTGTCGGCTAGTATAGATGAAGTACTCAATTAATCCTTGTTGAGGATAACTGAATTCACTTCAACTGGAAATTTTTCTCTATCTTTTTGGTATTTGTTCAAAGTCTCAGTGTAGTGCTCTCCATGCCATTCTTCTATGTTTGGGCTTGTCCTTGACAGATGTTGCAAGGAATAGGGTCCATACAAGTCTGCCCTCCTGTGCTCCCTATTCTCTGTGTGTGCCCTTTGTGGGTAAATTGTGTTCACGTCCACACCCTCCTTTACTCATATACTCTGCCCTGCAGCACCTCTCCATACCCCAGCTTCCTCTCTCCCTCCTCCTATCCCTGTGCTCATTTCTGCCCTAGGATAAAATTTGGAAGAGAAAAGCATCTGACCCCATGAACACTGGAAGACTGTATCTAACCAGGGCTCATTCTGATAGTAATAGGAACATCCCCAAATGACGTCTTCCTAACGGGGAATTTCAAGCACTGTCAGAGTGGTGGCCTAAAGAAGGGCATTTTTTTAAGGGCAAGATAGTAAATATTTTAGGCTTTCCAGGTCTTTTCACAACGACTAGACTGGGCTGCTGTAGTTAGATAATATGTAATATGTAAATGTAAATATGTAAATGAATCGGCAGGGTTGTGTTCCCAATAATGTTTTATTTACAAAAATAGATAGCAGGGCTTCCCTGGTGGCGCAGTGGTTGGGAGTCCGCCTGCCGATGCAGGGGACGTGGGTTCGTGCCCCGGTCCGGGAGGATCCCACATGCCGCGGAGCAGCTGGTCCCGTGGGCCATGGCCGCTGGGCCTGCGCGTCCGGAGCCTGTGCTCCGCGCCGGGAGAGGCTGCAGCGGTGAGGGGCCCGCGTACCGTAAAAAAAAAAAAAAAATAGATAGCAGGCCATATTTAGCCCACAGACTATAGTTTGCTGAACTCTGGTCTACAGCTTTACTTTATGGCATTCCACTGTTTCTGAAATCATAACACAAAAGCAGTGGCCATTTTTCCTTTCATCTATCTATCCATCCGTTTTTCTCTCTTGCACTTCTGTGACAGGAAATTTTGTAATGTGCAGAAAAGGCAAGGAAGTATGTGTTTCCATTGAGAATCTTGGTTGTGAATGTTATAGGTGCTACCATTGCAGAGATGCTTACAGGCAGCAGGGGTTGGTGACTTACAGACGTAGAATTAGACAAAGGAAATAGGAGTGTCTGTCAGATTCCATTCTTGAAAACCTGCTAATTTTATGCAGTAACTTTATGCTGCAAAAGCGGTTTAACAAGAACTTCCCTGGTGGTGCAGTTGTTGGGAATCCGCCTGCCATGCAGGGGACGTGGGTTCAGGCCCTGGGCCAGGAAGGTCCCACATGCTACGGAGCAACCAAGCCCGTGCACCACAACTACTGAGCCTGCGCTCTAGAGCCTGCGAGCCACAACTACTGAAGCCCGCGCGCCCAGAGTCCGTGCTTCGCAAAAACAGAAGCCACGGCAGTGAGAAGCCCGTGCACCGCAACGAAGAGTAGCCACAGCTCGCCACAACTAGAGAAAGCCCGTGAGCAGCGATGAAGAGGGAACGCAGCCAAAAAAAAAAAAAGCGGTTTAACAAACTTATGGTACCCAAAGGGGAAACGTGGGGGGAAGGGATAAATCAGGAGATTGGGATGAACATACACACACTACTATATATAAGATAGATGACCGACGGGGACCTACTGTATAGCACAGGGAACTCTACCCAATATTCTGTGATAACCTATATGAGAAAAGAATCTGAAAAATAATGGAGATATATATATATATATGTATATGTATATAACTGAATCACTTTGCTGTACACATGAAACTAACACAACATTGTAGATCAACTATACTCCAATGAAATTAAAATTTTAAAAATAAACAAAATCTTGGAAGAAAAACATTTTTAAAAAGCGGTTTAAAACAATGATACTGAGAGGATTTGAGAAGATGGCGGAAGAGTAGGACGCGGAGATCACCATCCTCCCCACAGATACACCAGAAATACATCTACACGTGGAACTGCTCCTACAGAACACCTACTGAACACTGGCAGAAGACCTCAGACCTCCCAAAAGGCAAGAAACTCCCCACGTACCTGGGTAGGGCAAAAGAAAAAACAGAGACAAAAGAATAGGGATGGGACCTGCACCAGTGGGAGGGAGCCGTGAAGGAGGAACGGTTTCCACACACTAGAAGCCCCTTCGCGGGCAGAGACTGCGGGTGGCGGAAGGGGGAAAGCTTCGGAGCCGCGGAGGAGAGCGCAGCCACAGGGGTGCAGAGGGCAAAGCGGAGAGACTCCCGCACAGAGGATCGGTGCCGACCGGCACTCACCAGCCCGAGAGGCTTGTCTGCTCACCCGCCGGGGCGGGCGGGGCTGGGAGCTGAGGCTTGGGCTTCGGTCGGAGCGCAGGGAGAGGACTGGGGTTGGCGGCGTGAACACAGCCTGAAGGGGGCTAGTGCGCCACGGCTAGCCGGGAGGGAGTCCGGGAAAAAGTCTGGACCTGCCGAAGAGGCAAGAGACTTTTTCTTGCCTCTTTGTTCCCTGGTGCGCGAGGAGAGGGGATTCAGAGCGCCGCTTAAAGGAGCTCCAGAGACGGACGCGAGCCGCGGCTAAAAGCGCGGACCCCAGAGACGGGCATGAGACGCAAAGGCTGCTGCTGTCGCCACCAAGAAGCCTGTGTGCGAGCACAGGTCACTATCCACAACCACTTCTGGGGAGCCTGTGCAGCCCGCCACTGCCAGGGTCCCGGGATCCAGGGACAACTTCCCCGGGAGAACGCACGGCGCGCCTCAAGCTGGTGCAACGTCATGCTGACCTCTGCCGCCGCAGGCCCGCCCCGCACTCCGTGCCCCTCCCTCCCCCCGGCCCGAGTGAGCCAGAGCCCCCAATCAGCGGCTCCTTTAACCCCGTCCTGTCTGAGCGAAGAACAGACGCCCTCCGGGGACCTACACACAGAGGCGGGGCCAAATCCAAAGCTGAGCCCCTGGGAGCTGTGCAAACAAAGAGAAAGGGAAATCTCTCCCAGCAGCCTCAGGAGCAGCGGATTAACTCTCCACAATCAACTTGATGTACCCTTCATCTGTGGAATACATGAATAGACAACGAATCATCCCGAATTGAAGAGGTGGACTTTGGGAGCAAGATAGATTATTTTTTCCCCTTTTCCTCTTTTTGTAAGTGTGTATGTGTATGCTTCTGTGTGAGATTGTGTCTGTATAGCTTTGCTTTCACCATTTGTCCTAGGGTTTTGTCCGTCCGTTTTTGTTTTACTTTTTAAAATTTTTTTCTTAATAATTATTTTTTATTTTAATAACTTTATTTTATTTTATCTTACTTTATTTTATTTTATCCTCTTTCTTTCTTTCTACTTTTTCTCCCTTTTATTCTGAGCCGTGTGTATGAAAGGCTCTTGGTGCTGCAGCCAGGAGTCAGTGCTGTGCCTCTGAGGTGGGAGAGCCAACTTCAGGACACTGGTCCACCAGAGACCTCCCAGCTCCACGTAATATCAAACAGCGAAAATCTCCCAGAGATCTCCATCTCAACACCAACACCCAGCTTCACTCAACGACCAGCAAGCTACAGTGCTGGACACCCTATGCCAAACAACTAGCAAGACAGGAACACAGCCCCATCCATTAGCAGAGAGGCTGCCTAAAATCATAATAAGGCCACAGACACCCCTAAACACACCACCAGACATGGACCTGCCCACCAGAAAGACAAGATCCAGCCTCATCCACCAGAACACAGGCACTAGTCTCCTCCACCAGGAAACCTACACCACCCACTGAACCAACCTTAGCCACTGGGGACAGACACCAAAAACAACGGCAACTACGAACCTGCAGCCTGCGAAGAGGAGACCCCAAACACAGTAAGATAAGCAAAATGAGAAGACAGAAAAACACACAGCAGATGAAGGAGCAAGGGAAAAAACCACCAGACCTAACAAATGAAGAGGAAATAGGCAGTCTACCTAAAACAATGATACTTCTTGCAATAATGAAACTGAATAGATAGCTGCTTGAGAGTTTTATTAAGTTGCCTAAGGAACAATTTCCTTAGTAAGTGGGGTTTTGTATTTTTTGTCCTTAATAGTGTCCAACTGAAATTTTATTCCTAAGAATTCTTTGCTTATTTTGTAATGATTAAGGATTATAACACAAAATATAGTGTGCTTTAACAAAACTGACTTTTTTCCTCATGCTTTTCTTAAGGCACACTGAGTTTGTGGATTTATATAACACATGTGATGTTCAGTTTTATGTATCAACTTGGGTGGGCTAAAGTCCCCAGTTATCTAATCAAATAGTAATCTAAGTGTTGCTGTGAAGGTATTTTGTAGACATGGTTAGCATCCACAGTCAGTAAAGGAGATTGCCCTCGATGGTGTGGGTGGGCCTCATCCAATCAGTTGAAGGCCTTAAGAGCAAATCTGAGGTTTTCCAAAGAAATTCTGCCTCGAGCCCACAGCAGTTTCCAGCCTGCCAGTTTGCCCTTTGCATTTCAGACTCAAAACTGCAAGATTCACTCCTGCCTCAGTTTCCAGTTGGCCAGCCTGCTATACAGAATTCAGACATGCCAGCCCCAACTTGCATTAGCCAATTCCTTAAAAAAAACTCTATGTATATAAATAAATATATGCATATATGTATAATATGTATATACATGTGTATACACACACACACACACAAAAAACACATTACATTTGAAAGAGTAGCCCAGCTAATGTTAATCTCAGATATGAAACTTTCAGATTTTTTATAAATATTTATTTATTTATTTATTTTGGCTGTACCGTCTCTCAGTTGCAGCACCTGGGATCTTCTTTGCAGCATGTGGACTCTTAGTTGCAGCATGCACGCGTGATCTAGTTCCCCCATCAGGGATCAAACCCAGGCCCCCTGCATTGGGAGCGCAGAGTCTTACCCACTGGACCACCATGGAAGTCCCCAGATGTTTTTTTTTTTTTTTGATTAGAGTAGCTGATTAATTTCTGATGCAGGTGAGTTTCAGGACAATGTCTGATCCTGGGATGGGGGGTGGCTGTTGGGGGAGGGGCTAGAACTCCACCTTGTCCTGCATGGACACAGTGCTGTTGCCCCCCTGCACGTGATGCCCAGCTCCTGGTGCCGGGTGTGAACCTTCTTGTACCACTCATGCATCGCCACCAAAACAAAGAGGTGATCAGGGTCACCTGGAAGTCACGGTCCCAGTGCTGCTGGCCGGCCACCGAAATTTTCAGTGGGGGAAATAATCCACTCTCCGTTACAGAAACATACTTTGCTAAGACTTCTATTTTGAAATATTTTTACTGGGCGGGGTCAACATAGAGAGCAGAACTATAACCAGGTGGACAGAAGATGGATGAATGTACATGCTAGAGAGTGATGTTCTGGCCCAAGGTCCCTGCCACTGACATGCATGAATCTGTCTGAACTGCAATCACCCCATAACACTATCTAGTGGTCCTTACTGTTGTCTACTTAGCAGATGAGGCATGAAAATAAGAAGGGGAGGAATGGGAGTTTGGGATTAGCAGAGGCAAACTATTATATATAGGATGGATAAATAACAAGGTCATACTGTATATCACAGGGAACTATATTCAGTATTCTGTGACAAATCATAATGGAAAAGAATATGAAAAAGAATATATATATATAAATATATAAACTGAGTGACTTTGCTGTACAGAAGAAATTAACACAACATTGTAAATCAACTATACTTCAATAAAATTTAAAAATAAAATAAAACAAATGTACAAAACAAAAACAAACAAACAAAAGAAGTGCTTGCTTGATATCCTAGCCATCTCTTGCTGGAGGTCGCACCAGCTGCTGGAATATTATGGTTCTGCAGTCAGCATTCTTTATACTACTTTACACCAAAAAAGCAACACTAAATAAAATTAAAACAAAGGGTATCACATTACAATCTTTGGGCTTAACTGGAATATTAGAGTAGAACATCTCACATGCTCAGCCTCTGTTATCAGACTGTGTCCAATCAGGAAATAGAAAATACAGTTATTTAAACAGGAGAAGTTCAATATAAATAATTATTAACCTATGATAAGAGTAACTGTAGAATGTAAGAAAAATCTATATTATATCCTAGGGTTGAGGGAGAGTATCCCAGAACAAATTTGGAAAGGGGCCCCAGTTTCCAGAGCTGGGGTTCAGAACTTGTTGAAGATGTACTTACAGCCTACTGGATGGCAGAGAAGTTTGCTGGTTGGCCTGAGCCACCATTGTCTGTGGTCACTGGAGTGCAGGTGGAGTGCAGTCAGGATGCAGACAAGCCTCAGCCAGGGCACGGATGCACAGGCACACAGAGGGAGCGGAGTCTCCACTGCTAACCCTCCAGGGCACAAGGAGGGCTATAGCCAATGGCCAGGAACGCAGTCATGCAGAGGGACTGAGGGTGTTGATGTGGCAGGAAGCCTGCAGTGTGTGGAAGGGCTGTGGGATCCAAACCTGGGAAAAGCACATGATCAAAGGGAGTCAAGGGCACATGGTGTCCAGGTGGAGATGGCAGCAGGAAAGTCATCTCCAGGCCAGGCCAGGCCAGAACTGTGACGTCTCAGGAATCACATATTTTGATTCCACAGCTGGGTTACTGCACCACTGGATTTTTCTCACCATCACAGCTCACACTGCTAACCCACCTCAACAACTGGAAATGGCAAGAGAACCCTTTCCACTTGCAATGTACCTCTCGCACCCTCTACTGAGAAAACTCAACTTGTGCTTGGTGTAAAGGAGAAATGCCTAAAGGAATTCTGTCCACTGTCACAGAGCATGTACTGAAGGGTAAATTTGGAGCTGAGAAGCAGTACACTGGTAACTGGCATGGCCCATCTCTTTGGTTACTCAGCTTCCCTATGCACCCCTACATACATTTGAACTCTCATACAGCAGCAAAACAACTCCACATTTCTACCTAACAGATACACCAATCCTTTTAGATGTTCCACTGTTCCCCCAAGTTAGATGACTCAGTCCCAAGTCATTGCATCCATCATGCGATCTATTAATTATTCCTCAAATTCAGTCAGGCAGTCATTGAATATTCTGTTGTTACCTTTAAAGACTAAGTTGTAAAGTTAACTTCCAATAACTTGTATATAAAATTAAAAATAGGAAGCAGGATAGAGAAAAAGAGAACGGTGAGTAAATACAAATAGACACAGGTATATAATAAACATAGAGAAAATATGCAAAACTACTATAGCCCTTGTTTCTGTAATTGGTCTCCAGGTTTTAGTTCTTCAATTACCAATTGCAACTTTACTTCATCCTTACTTAAAACCTCAGGTGCTTTAGGTTTTTTACCTGGTGGGGGGACTAAAGCTATCCCCCAAGGGTCTGAGTCCTGAATCATTCTGCTTTTTGTTGTTGTGATTGTTTTCCATTACCTTCTACTACTCTGTGGTAGCAAGAGTAAGGGCCCCACGAAGATGTCCACATTCTAATGCTTGGAACCTGTGAATATATTGTCAGGAGACAAATGGGAATTAAGGTTGATAATCAGCTGACCTTAAAATAGGGAGATGATCTTGGCCCAGTCTCACCATGGTTCTTAAAAGTAGAAGAGGGTTGCATAAGGAGAACCAGACATGGCCAAGTGAGGACTCTGCAGAGCACTGCTGGCCTTGAAGGTAGAGGAATGAAGCCATAAGCCAAGGAATGTGGGCAGCCTTTAGAAGCTGGGAAAGGCAAGGAGACACACTGTCCCCTTAGAGCATCTGGAAGGATTGGAGCCCCGGCAACATCTTGATTTTAGCCCAGTGATTCACATCTTGGACTCCTGACTGCCCAAATTCTAAGGTAATAAATGTGTGTTGTTTTAAGCCATTTACTTTGTGGTAATGTTTTTATAGAAGCGATGGAAAACTAATACATTGAGTGTCGAAGAAAGTTTTTATATCCATAATTACCCAGAAATCTGATCTATAAATTAGAGAACCAATTAAAATCCATAATAAATAATAGCCACTGAGTCACTTAAGAATTTTTAATCTTTTATTTGAAATAACAATATAACAGGTAGATAGTACAGAGCCACTCATTGTGCACTAAGAATTTCTTCTCACAGGGCAGTGATGGATTCCACCCAAGCTATCTGTCCCAGAGGACAGAGCCTCCCTTCTTCCCCTTTTGATTTGCCCTGCATTTGGAAGTGCGACACACTAAAAAGCAGCACGTGCAAGATGTATAATACCTTATACTCCGCACCAAAAATTTTTAATTTCTGAAAACTATTGGCATCTTCATTCTCCTTTCAAAACAACTTTTCCCGCACTCTTGCCAAAACTCTTGCTTTGATGCCTATGTAAACTGGGTTCAGATTTAACCGTTCTATTAGAAGTCAAATATCTGAAATTGGGAAACAAAGTGTCACTCTCCTCCTCTAAATCTAACTCCAACCTTATCCTTCAACTGCTTCAGCCGCTGAAGTGCTACTCAAGTTGAACAAATCTCTCATTATTGTGTCTGCGACTCCTTCTTCCATGGGAGTGACTAATTCAATCTGAGAAACTTCCCCCCCGCCCTCTACCTCAGCAGTCTTCAGCTCCCATTCAGACCTCTTTCTAGATACACTGTGCTCTGCACAAACATTCTTTCCCAAACTTTGGAATCTGGTTTTTCCCTTAAAGGGCTTTTATTTATTTTTTTTTTTACATCTTTATTGGAGTATAATTGCTTTACAATGGTGTGTTAGTTTCTGCTTTATAAAAAAGTGAATCAGTTATACATATACATAGGTTCCCATATCTCTTCCCTCTTGCGTCTCCCTCCCTCCCACCCTCCCTATCCCACCCTTCTAGCTGGTCACAAACCACCTAGCTGATCTCCCTGTGCTATGCAGCTGCTTCCCACTAGCTATCTATTTTACGTTTTGGTAGTGTATATATGTCCATGCCACTCTCTCACTTTATCACAGCTTACCCTTTTGAAATGGTAACTTGCCAGAAAAATCTTCTCTGATGACCTATACAAAATAGCCAACTCCCCTCCACTTACCCCACTCTCTAGATCCTTAGCTTAATGGATTTTTCTTTGTAGGCAGCACTTATCACTAATTGATACACTGGAATGTAGGATTTCAATGAATATTTGTTGAATGAATAAAAGAAGGTATTTGTCCAAAGGAAATGGCAGAGCCAATATTTGAAGCCAGAAATATCTGGCTCTATATCTGATGCCTCAAACCATTATATGCCTACTGTTTCCCTATATAAACTTTCTGGGTTTTTTTTATTTTTTTATTTTGACATCTTTATTGGAGTATAATTGCTTTACAATGGTGTGTTAGTTTCTGCTTTATAACAAAGTGAATCAGTTATACATATACATATGTTCCCATATCTCTTCCCTCTTGCATCTCCCTCCCTCCCACCCTCCCTATCCCACCCCTCTAGGTGGTCACAAAGCACCGAGCTGATCTCCCTGTGCTATGTGGCTGCTTCCCACTAGCTATCTATTTTACGTTTGGTTGTGTATATATGTCCAGGCCACTCTCTCACTTTGTCCCAGCTTACCCTTCCCCCTCCCCATATCCTCAAGTCCATTCTCTAGGAGGTCTGTCTCTTTATACCCGTCTAACCCCTAGGCTCTTCATGGCATTTTTTTCTTATATTCCATATATGTGTGTTAGCATATGGTATTTGTCTTTCTCTTTCTGACTTACTTCACTCTGTATGACAGACTCTAAGTCCATCCACCTCACTACGAATAACTCAATTTCGTTTCTTTTTATGGCTGAGTAATATTCCATTGTATATATGTACCACATCTTCTTTATCCATTCATCTGTCGACGGACATGTAGGTTGCTTCCATGTCCTGGCTATTGTAAATAGAGCTGCAATGAACATTTTGGTACATGACTCTTTTTGAATTATGGTTTTCTCAGGGTATATGCCCAGTAGTGGGATTGCTGGGTCATATGGTAGTTCTATTTGTAGTTTTTTTAAGGAACCTCCATACTGTTCTCCATAGTGGCTGTACCAATTCACATTCCCACCAGCAGTGCAAGAGTGTACCCTTTTCTCCACACCCTCTCCAGCATTTATTGTTTCTAGATTTTTTGATGATGGCCATTCTGGCCAGTGTGAGATGATATCTCATTGTAGTTTTGATTTGCATTTCTCTAATGATTAATGATGTTGAGCATTCTTTCATGTGTTTGTTGGCAATCTGTATATCTTCTTTGGAGAAATGTCTATTTAGGTCTTCTGCCCATTTTTGGATTGAGTTGTTTGGTTTTTTGTTATTGAGCTGCATGAGCTGCTTATAAATTTTGGAGATTAATCCTTTGTCAGTTGTTTCATTTGCAAATATTTTCTGCCATTCTGAGGGATGTCTTTTGTTCTTGTTTATGGTTTCCTTTGCTGTGCAAAAGCTTTCAAGTTTCATTAGGTCCCATTTGTTTATATTTGTTTTTATTTCCATTTCTCTAGAAGGTGGGTCAAAAAGGACCTTTCTGTGAATTATCTCATACAGTGTTCTGCCTATGTTTTCCTCTAAGAGTTTTATAGTGTCTGGCCTTACATTTAGGTCTTTAATCCATTTTGAGTTTATTTTTGTGTATGGTGTTAGGGAGTGTTCTAATTTCATTCTTTTACACGTAGCTGTCCAGTTTTTCCAGCACCAATTATTGAAGAGGCTGTCTTTTCTCCTTTGTACATTCTTGCCTCCTTTATCAAAAATAAGGTGACCATATGTGCATGGGTTTATCTCTGGGCTTTCTATCCTGTTCTATTGATCTATATTTCTGTTTTTGTGCCAGTACCATACTGTCTTGATTACTGTAGCTTTGTAGTATAGTCTGAAGTCAGGGAGCCTGATTCCTCCAGCTCCGTTTTTCGTTCTCAAGATTGCTTTGGCTATTCGGGGTCTTTTGTGTTTACATACAAATTGTAAAATTTTTTGTTCTAGTTCTGTGAAAAATACCAGTGGTAGTTTGATAGGGATTGCACTGAATCTATAGATTGCTTTGGGTAGTAGAATCATTTTCACAATGTCGATTCTTCCAATCCACGAACATGGTATATCTCTCCATCTATTTGTATCATCTTTAATTTCTTTCATCAGTGTCTTATAATTTTCTGCATACAGGTCTTTTGTCTCCTTAGGTAGGTTTATTCCTAGATATTTTTGTCTTTTTGTTGCAGTGGTAAATGGGAGTGTTTTCTTGATTTCACTTTCAGATTTTTCATCATTAGTATATAGGAATGCCAGAGATTTCTGTGCATTAATTTTGTATCCTGCTACTTTACCAAATTCATTGATTAGCTCTAGTAGTTTTCTGGTAGCATATTTAGGATTCTCTATGTATAATATCATTTCTTCTGCAAACAGTGACAGCTTTACTTCTTCTTTTCCGATTTGGATTCCTTTTATTTCCTTTTCATCTCTGATTGCTGTGGCTAAAGCTTCCAAAACTATGTTGAATAATAGTGGTGAGAGTGCGCAACCTTCTCTTATTCCTGATCTTAGCGGTAATGGTTTCAGTTTTTCACCATTGAGAATGATGTTGGCTGTGGGTTTGTCATATATGGCCTTTATTATGTTGAGGTAAGTTCCCTCTATGCCTACTTTGTGGAGAGCTTTTATCATAAATGGGTGTTGAATTTTGTCAAAAGCTTTTTCTGCATCTACTGAAGTTATCATAAGGTTTTGATCCTTCAATTTGTTAATATGGTGTATCGCATTGATTGATTTGCGTGTATTGAAGAATCCTTGCATTCCTGGGATAAACCTCACTTTATCATGGTGTATGATCCTTTTAATGTGCTGTTGGATTCTGTTTGCTAGTATTTTTTTCAGGATTTTTGCATCTATGTTCATCAGTGATATTTCTCTGTAGTTTTCTTTTTTTGTGACATCTTTGTTTGGTTTTGGTATCAGGATAATGGTGGCCTCGTAGAATGAGTTTGGGAGTGTTCCTCCCTCTGCTATATTGTGGAAGAGTTTGAGAAGGATAGGTGTTAGCTCTTTTCTAAATGTTTGATATAATTCGCCTGTGAAGCCATCTGGTCCTGGGCTTTTGTTTGTTGGAACATTTTAAATCACATTTCGATTTCAGTGCTTGTGATTGGTCTGTTTATATTTTCTATTTCTTCCTGATTCAGTCTTGTAAGGTTGTGCATTTCTAAGAATGTGTCCATTTCTTCCAGGTTGTCCATTTTATTGGCATAGAGTTGCTTGTAGTAATCTCTCATGATCTTTTGTATTTCTTCAGTGTCAGTTGTTACTTCTCCTTTTTCATTTCTAATTCTCTTGATTTAGTCTTCTCCCTTTTTTTCTTGATGAGTCTGGCTAATGGTTTATCACTTTTGTTTATCTTCTCAAAGAACCAGCTTTTAGTTTTATTGATCTTTGCTCTCGTTTCCTTCATTTCTTTTTCATTTATTTCTGATCTGATCTTTATGATTTCTTTCCTTCTGCTAACTTCGGGGTGTTTTTGTTCTTCTTTCTCTAATTGCATTAGGTGCAAGGTTAGGTTGTTTATTCGAGATGTTTCCTGTTTCTTAAGGTAGGATTGTATTGCTATAAACTTCCCTCTTAGAACTGCTTTTGCTGCATCCCATAGGTTTGGGGTTGTCGTGTCTCCATTGTCATTTGTTTCTAGGTATTTTTTTATTTCCTCATTGATTTATTCAGCGATCACTTCGTTATTAAGTAGTGTACTGTGTAGCCTCCATGTGTTTACATTTTTTACAGATCTTTTCCTTTAATTGATATCTAGTCTCATAGCATTGTGGTCGGAAAAGATACTTGATACAATTTCAATTTTGTTAAATTTACCAAAGCTTGATTTGTGACCCAAGATATCATCTATCCTGGAGAATGTTCCATGAGCCCTTGAGAAAAATGTGTATTCTGTTGTTTTTGGATGGAATGTCCTATAAATATCAATTAAGTCTATCTTGTTTAATGTATCATTTAAAGCTTGTGTTTCCTTATTCATTTTCATTTTGGATGATCTGTCCATTGGTGAAAGTGGGGTGTTAAAGTCCCCTACTATGAATGTGTTACTGTCGATTTCCCCTTTTATGGCTGTTAGTATTTGCCTTATGTATTGAGGTGCTCCTATGTTGGGTGCATAAATATTTACAGTTGTTATATCTCCTTCTTGGATCGATCCCTTGATCATTATGTAGTGTCCTTCTTTGTCTCCTGTAATAGTCTTTATTTTAAAGACTATTTTGTCTGATATGAGAATTCATACTCCAGCTTCCTTTTGGTTTCCATTTGCATGGAATATCTTTTTCCATCCTGTCACTTTTAGTCTGTATGTGTCCCTAAGTCTGAAGTAGATCTCTTGTAGACAGCATATATATGGGTCTTGTTTTTGTATCCATTCAGCCAGTCTGTGTCTTTTGGTGGGAGCATTTAATCCATTTACATTTAAGGTAATTATCGATATGTATGTTCCTGTTCCCATTTTCTTAATTGTTTTGGGTTTGTTATTGTAGGTCTTTTCTTTCTCTTGTGTTTCTGGCCTAGAGAATTTCCTTTATCATTTGTTGTAAAGCTGGTTTGGTGGTGCTGAACTCTCTCAGCTTTTGCTTGTCTGTAAAGATTTTAATTTCTCCATCAGATTTGTATGAGATCCTTGCTGGGGAGAGTAATCTTGGTTGTAGGTTTCTCTCCTTCATCACTTTAAATATGTCCTGCCAGTCCCTTCTGGCTTGCAGAGTTTCTGCTGAAAGATCAGCTGTTAACCTTATGGGGATTCCCTTGTGTGTTATTTGTTGTTTTTCCCTTGCTGCTTTTAATATGTTTTCTTTGTATTTAATTTTTGACAATTTGATTAATATGTGTCTTGGCGTGTTTCTCCTTGGCTTTATCCTGTATGGGACTCTCTGTGCTTCCTGGACTTGATTAACTATTTCTTTTCCCATACTAGGGAAGTTTTCAACTATAATCTCTTCAAATATTTTCTCAGTCCCTTTCTTTTTCTCTTCTTCTTCTGGAACCCCTATAATTTGAATGTTGGTGCATTTAATGTTGTCCCAGAGGTGTCTGAGACAGTCCTCAGTTCTTTT
The DNA here is from genome assembly GCF_937001465.1 of Orcinus orca. Lineage (NCBI taxonomy): Eukaryota > Metazoa > Chordata > Mammalia > Artiodactyla > Delphinidae > Orcinus > Orcinus orca. The sequence continues at coordinate 115,046,397 of NC_064580.1, forward strand.
CATTCTTTTTTCTTTATTCTGCTCTGCAGTAGTTATTTCCACTATTTTATCTTCCAGGTCTCTTATCCGTTCTTCTGCCTCAGTTATTCTGCTATTGATCCCATCTAGAGTATTTTTAATTTCATTTATTGTGTTGTTCATCATTGCTTGTTTCCTCTTTAGTTCTTCTAGGTCCTTGTTAAATGTTTCTTGCATTTTCTCTATTCTACTTCCAAGATTCTGGATCATCTTTACTATCATTAGTCTGAATTCTTTTTCAGGTAGACTGCCTATTTCCTCTTCATGTGTTAGTTCTGGTGGATTTTTATCTTGCTCTTTCATCTGCTGTGTGTTTCTCTGTCTTCTCATTTTGCTTATCTTACTGTGTTTGGGGTCTCCTTTTTGCAGGCTGCATGTTCGTAGTTCCCGTTGTTTTTGGTGTCTGTCCCCAGTGGCTAAAGTTGGTTCAGTGGGTTGTGTAGGCTTCCTTGTGTAGGGGACTAGTGCCTGTTTTCTGGTGGAAGCGGCTGGATTTTGTCTTTCTGGTGGGCAAGTCCACGTCTGGTGGTGTGTTTTGAGGTGTCTGTGGCCTTATTATGATTTTAGGCAGCCTCTCTGCTAATGGGTGGGGTTGTGTTCCTGTCTTGCTAGTTGTTTGGCATAGGATGTCCAGCACTGTAGCTTGCTGGTCATTCAGTGAAGCTGTGTGCTGGTGTTGAGATGGAGATCTCTGGGAGATTTTCGCCATTTCATATTATGGAGCTGGGAGGTCTCTTGTGGACCAGTGTCCTGAATTTGGCTCTCCCACCTCAGAGGCACAGCACTGACTCCTGGCTGCAGCACCAAGAGCTTTTCATCCACACCGCTCAGAATAAAAGGGAGAAAAAGAAGAAAGAAAGAAAGAAAGAAAGAAAGAAAGAAAGAAAGAAAGAAAGAAAGAAAGAAAGAAAGAAAGGAAGGAAGGAAGAAAGAAAGAAAGAAAGAAAGAAATGAAGGAAGGAAGGAAGAGGATAAATTAAAATAAAGTAAGATAAAATAAAATAAAGTTATTAAAATAAAAAAATAATTATTACGAAAAATAATTTTTTTAAAGAAAACAAAAAAAAACACGGATGGATAGAACCCTAGGACAAATGGTGAAAGCAAAGCTATACAGACAAAATCTCACACAGGAGCATACACATACACACTCACAAAAAGAGGAAAGGGGGAAAAAATAATAAATCTTGCTCTCAAAGTCCACCTCCTCAATTTGGGTTGATTCGCTGTCTCTTCAGGTATTCCACAGATGCAGGGTGCATCACGGTGATTGTGGAGAGTTAATCCGCTGCTCCTGAGGCTGCTGGGAGAGCTTTCCCTTCCTCCTCTTTGTTTGCACAGCTCCCGGGGTTCAGCTTTGGATTTGGCCCCGCATCTGCATGTAGGTCACAGGAGGGCATCTGTTCTTCACTCAGACAGGACTGGGTAAAAGGAGCCGCTGATTCGGGGGCTCTGGCTCACTCAGGCCAGGGGGAGGGAGGGGTACGGAGTGCGGGGCGAGCCTGTGGCGGCAGAGGCCGGCGTGACGTTGCACCAGCCTGAGTCACACCATGCGTTCTCCCGGGGAAGTTGTCCCTGGATCCCGGGACCCTGGCAGTGGCGGGCTGCACAGGCTCCCCAGAAGTGGGTGTGGATAGTGACCTGTGCTCGCACACAGGCTTCTTGGTGGCGGCAGCAGCAGCCTTAGCGTCTCATGCCCGTCTCTGGGGTCCGCGCTTTTATCCGCGGCTCGCGCCTGTCTCTGGAGCTCCTTTAAGCAGCCTTCTTAATCCCCTCTCCTCACGCACCAGGAAACAAAGAGGGAAGAAAACGTCTCTTGCCTCTTTGGCAGCTCCAGACCTTTTCCCGGACTCCCTCCCGGCTAGCTGTGGTGCACTAACCCCTTTAGGCTGTGTTCACACAGCCAACCCCAGTCCTCTCCCTGGGATCTAAGCTCCGAATCCCGAGCCTCAGCTCCCAGCCCCGCCCACCCCGGCGGGTGAGCAGACAAGCCTCTCGGGCTGGTGAGTGCCGGTTGGCACCGATCCTCTGTGCGGGAATCTCCCCGCTTTGCCCTCCGCACTCCTGTTGCTGTGCTCTCCTCCGCGGCGCTGAAGCTTTCCCTCTCCGCGGCTCCGAAGCTTTCCCCCTCCGCCACCTGCAGTCTCTGCCCATGAAGGGGCTTCCTAGTGTGTGGAAACCTTTCCTCCTTCACAGCTCCCTCCCACTGGTGCAGGTCCCGTCCCTATCCTTTTGTCTCTGTTTATTCTTTTTTCTTTTGTCTACCCAGGTACGTGGGGAGTTTCTTGCCTTTGGGGAGGTCTGAGGTCTTCTGCTAGCGTTCAGTAGGTGTTCTGTAGGAGTTGTTCCATGTATAGATGTATTTCTGGTGTATCTGTGAGGAGGAAGGTGATCTCTGCGTCTTACTCTTCCGCCATCTTCCCCCTCCTATCTCTAGAGGGCATTTTTAAACTTTCCCACACCACTGAATTCCCGTTCACCTCTTTAAGGCTATTCAGGATTAAGAGCATCAACAAGCTCTTGGATTAATACAGCTGTACTAAAACTGTACCCCATACACAAGGGGACACGCCCATTTTGGTAAAGGTGGGACTGAACGTTCATTCCTTTTATATGATGTGAGAAATCCTCTTAGTACAAGTCATTTATTAATAACAAAGGTACAAGGCATTACAGACTCACTGCCTCAAAGACAGCAAAAGGCTAAATTACAGAGAAGGCACGAGCTTAATATCAGAATTACTAAATCCCTGAATGACATAAATTACAGAATATGACCACCTCAGGATCCATCAGGCTTTTAACCAGAATCAGATCATATCCAGGCGCAAGTTTTTTGACATTGTATCAAATCAGTAACAAGACTTTCAAATCCTACAAGTACACTTTAAAGCATTCATTGTTTATTAATTCAGGGAATAAGGCCACCATACTGTAAGTTACAGTTATGTAAACAAATTTGGAATTAGTCTTATAATGTTGAGTGAAGATTGTCCAAGGCTTCAGATGAAGTTCTGGTAATCAATGTTCCTTTTAGGCAATGCAAGTGCCCCTCTGATAAGACCAAAATGGCATGGTGGGCTTAGATCACCAAGAACTGTTTGTTAGCAAACAGGAAAAGGTGTTCAGTTTCTTGAAGGCAAGTCAACTTCCCTATCCTCAAGGTTTAAACTTGATGGTATATAGCTCCTTTGGCATTGAGGAAAAGAAGGAATTTAGCAAACAATTTGGAGACTTGATATGGTGTTCAGTCTCATCTATGTACGCCCAGGAGGATTCATAAACTACCAGTTTCATTTAGTATTTATTGCCAAGACCCCAGCAACTATTGTCTCATTGCCAGGGGCTCAGCAAGTGGTTTTTTCATTTGTTTTGCCAGGACTTCAGAAACTATTTTTTCCCATCAAATCACTGAGTATGCTCATCAGAAGAATAATTGTGTGTGCCTGTTTTGATCATAATAAGTATACGAAGGAAAAGCATACATGAATATAAGAAACAAAAAATGCAATGAAACCTCTTTACAAAACATAAACAACTGAAACATACAACAGCACCAAGATACTTTACTCACTACAAAAGTGTTTCTCCATCAGTTTGCAGCCTCCCTCCCCAGAGTTTCTGAATCAGTGGGTCCATGGTGGAATCAAGAAATTGCATTTCTCACGAGTCCTTCCATGTTCCTTATGGTACTGGTTTGAGGACCACACTTAAAGTCCACAGCATTAGAATGTGGAAAGCACAGTTCTGGTCTAGTAGGAGAGATGAATTTTTATCAGCTGGAACTGTGGGGTTGAGGTTTTTGTATCAGGGTTAGAACAGAGATTTATTTCTAAGTAAGTAATTATTTATTTATTATACTAAGTAAGTAAGTAATTTATTTATTTCTAAGTAAGTGTTTCTGCTTAACTTTGGTTGTAGATGCTAACTGCCTCTTCATGTTTAGCTAGAGTTCAAAGTTTTCCTTCCAAGTGATAGTCAAAGATGTTAAGGAGATGTATGTGAGTCGGAGGCTACTTCTTTTACTACTTCTGGGTCTACTTTGACTACTGCTTCCTTTGTGCTATGAGGCTGGGAGTTCTCTTTCCTTCCCAACAGCTCTTCAAAGATCTCATTGTGCATGTAAAAGAAGATGTACCCGGTTTGAAGCCTAGCCTCCTGCACTGGGGCCTCTTGGGTACTTGATACGTTTAGATCACTGTAAGAGAACCACACTTGCCTGTCAAAGTTGTAGGCATCGCTGACATAGTGTCCGGTGTTAGGCGTCTTTCCAATATGGCTGATAATACCAATGAGCCGATAGTCATGACTTTCTCTCATCTCGGCTTCTATTTTTGGTTTCCTGGCTGAAGATTTTGTCTTCGCCACATCTGAAGAGCCCTTTCTTCCAGAATATTTATTGGAACCCAAGACACCTCGGGAACTCACCTTGGTTCCCTGGAAATTTAATTGCGTAGGTCTGCATTTATCTGTGTGCCACTGGGCATCGGGGCCTGAAAGGCTCCGAATCAATAGAAGACCAAGGTCTTGTTCAAAGAGTCTTATCCCTCCACACTGCTCGGTCTCTTCAGGCACTTGGTAAGATTCTTCTGAAATTCTGGGTTTTTTACCTTTACAAAATTCTTCGGTGGTCTCAGGCATGCTCTCAAAATCTGCAGATATATTGGTTCTCTTGTATTTATTTCCTTTTCGACTTTTAGCCACTTTGTGATATGTATCTGGGCTGCTGGTGGGTGTACCTTTCAGAGAAAGGGAGCTGTCTTCCAGATTCCTCATTAAGCCTACTGCTAATAGCTCTCTTGCAATGGCTGCTCTATGTCTTAAGTTTACCAATGTGGACTCTATTATATTTAGTTTAGAATCTTCTCCCAGGTCTCCTTGCTGCTGCTTGAAGCTTGAAGCTTTATGAAGAGTCTGGCATGTTTGTGGTTCAGACTCTTTTTCTGATCTAATGTGTGGAGCCAAAGAATCCTTGGATTCTGAGGTCTGCTTTGTTGAAGCTGTCGATGAACTGATGGCTTCAGAGTTCATCTTCTTAAAGAGTTCTAAGACTTGGAAATCAGTAAGAGGTGCATTCTTGCTTAAGGGAAGCGGTGGTTTGGTAGTTTCATTGCAATGGGAAGATAACTTTAAGTATTTGGAAATAATGACTTTTTGGTCATCCTTCCTTAAGGACCCAGACTCACTAAATTTATAGCGTTTCAGATGCACAATAAGGACCCTGGGTAGCCTACTGAATTTATGCACTGCAACAGAACTCCTGTGCTTACACGTCTCACATTTATACTCAAGCTCTTCTGCTTCAAAGAAAAGATCAAAACTAGATTGAATAGACAAGGGACGTGCTTTTTCTCTCTGGGAAAGACTGACCGAAAGTGAATTGTTTGCCTCTGCCTTAAGGACAATTTGCCCACAGGATTTGCAACTAGTTGAGCGCAGCAACTCGAAATCAAAATTACTGGCGACAGGGCAAACAAGCACCTTGGTGTCAGCACTACCAGCAGAAACCTGCTGAGGTGAATTTCCTTCCTCAGATTCAATCTTAATCTTCCGAATTGTGTTTAATTTTCTCATGTTTTGTTTAATCTGATCTAAACAATGACCTAAAAACTCATACGCATCATTCTGCGCGTTGTCAGAGAATATCTCTGCAACTGCTGAAATGGTGTTTTTAAAATTCACAAGTAACTTCTCCTTGATTTTTATGTTATAAATATCTTTCAAAACAAGCAGCTGCACCAAGCGTATGCTAAGGGCATCAAGGGGAGTTTCACCCTGTAAGAAGTCCTGATTGAGTAAATCATTAGCAAATGATGGAATCGAAAGTAAGGACTGTAAAACTGCATTCATGTAACAGGTGTTTCCCAAGTTGGGGAAGCCTTGATATAGTTTCTCTGAGTAAAAGTCAAAGATCATCTGGAGTTTGCCCCACTCTGGGTCATCCTCACCGTACTTCAACTCTGACAGAAATGCTAAATATATTTTCTCAGACACTCTTTGGAGAAGATCACTGACATCTAGGTAATGTTTTCCACTAAAATCGATCTTGAACGAAGGTCCAAGTTCAAATTCCTTATTCTGTTTTAACCCTTTTAATATTAATTCTCTCTGTTTGCGGCTTACATATCTCAAGGGGTACATCTTTGATACCGTTCCTTCCGAACAGGTATCCTCTTGCAGGAAAATCTTATTCATCTCTGAGCCAGATGATGGCCTCCTCTTCCCATATTCCTTTTCTAATAACTCTTCACAGGTAAATGTTGACAATTCTGATGCACACAAAGGCATCTCCTTATCATCAGGTGTTTCATTTCTTTCTTTCTCAAATGACTGACTACTTGACGTCTTACGTATTTTGTGAGATGCAGTTTTGCCACCTGCCTTCTGTGTTGTTGTACTGGCAAAGATACTCCCATCCCTATCAGGTCTTACGGGTGGTTGAGGATGGACTCTATCCAGGAACTTCTTCAAATTTTCGGCATCTCCGGAGGATAATTTTTCAATAATCAATAAGTCATTAGTCTGTAAACGTAAATGCAGATAATTTTGGTCTTCTCCAGAGGGTCTAAGGTCGATGTCTTCAATATTATTACTTAGCTGAAAACTTGCGTATGCTCCAGTATTGAAATAGACAACCAATATAACATTCCTCTCTCTTTCCACTATTTCAATGCATGCTTCTCTCACTTTGGACACCTTAGTTTTCTTGCTGCCTATTCGGACCAAACCACGTACAATTACAGCAGCCATGATTTCTTTACAAATAAAATTCACTTATCCTGAATTATCAACAATCTTAAAGTTTCAATTTGTTGGCTAATTCGCCTCTGGAGACAACACCAAAGAAATAGTTCTTTAGTTCTCTATGTAGAATGATCTTAGTGATAAAACCAATATGCTTCGAGAACTGTCCACGGTTGAATGAAGGCAGAGTCTTGATTCCCGAAGCAAGACCGCTACTGTAAAGAAAATCAAGAAAAATTATTTAAGCTATCAGAGAAATGCCTGGATAGAACTCAAACTCTACTCCCATACACTAAATCTTCTTTCCACTGCAATACTAGACTCCATTCTGATTAATTTCCACACTTCAACTGAAATCGTTAAACACTTGGAAGACTTTCAGTACACAGCTGAAGAGCACAATGAACAGTGTCTCAAGCGTATGTGTGTATATATATATATATATATATATATATATATAAAATATGCTAATCCTCCTGTCATAGAATGACCCCACGAGGCAAGCACAATAAGTGAATAAGAAAGTGAGAGGCCCTATGCAGCCCTCAACCCAATAACAGATGGAGAGCTCAATCTACCTCCTTCCAAATCCTGTTATGTTCCTTTCTTTCATGTGGCACCAGGGTAATAAGTCCACACATTCTGCCCCATGTGGGGTGAGGGCCTAACTACCACTGCTTAAAGCAGGTATCGAAGAATTGGCTAACTCCAGCTCTGGCCACAGGGTCCACATAACCTGAGCTAGCTCCCTGTACTCAAAGCCAGCCGGGAAGGATCAGGTGTACTTAATCACTCAAAATTTAAAATTTCTGAATAACTCTGTAGTGAACCAATCTGAATTAATGAATAGCTTAACACTTAGCACTACAAATGTTTATGTGAGAAAGCATATGTCCAAGAATTGATTGGAAGTTTTTTCTCCTGCATAGTTAAATATTCTTCCTGAATCTTGTCTATGTTATTAACTTGCTCAGCAAACCCTGTCTTTATGAATAATACTAAATGAAACTTCTGCTCAATCCCTATCCAAATTATCAAAACCTCAAAACTGGTGGAGCATACATTAATGAGATTTTTGTTTTATCAAGTATTTTATCTATCAACCTACGTTCAGTAAAGTAGGGATTGCACCCATCCACATAAAAAAAAAAGTGCATATACGTCCAAGTGAGAGAATGATCATATTTATCATAGTGGAAACGAGGCCCTAAAAACTTTCAAGCACCACAGCAAACTCGAGTGTCTGGATTATTTATAGTTCACTCTCCTACTATAGATGCTATGTAAGAGTTTATTTCCTCTCCACAAAAAAAGTCTTAATTGCTCCTATTTCAACCACTTGAGAGAACCTATACAACCCCAGAACAACTTCTAGTCTGCATTTAAAAATTCTGTGATCAAAAAAAAAAAAAAAAAATTCTGTGATCCCAGCTGATCTGTATTTATCAAAAATTGTTGTCCATTCTTTCTAATGATAGCTGAAATAATCTAGACCCTCATGGCATTTCCACTCTCTGCTTTCAAAAACACAGTTAAGAGACAAGTGTTTCCAAAACAATGGCCCTATTTGTTATACCTTCTTCCCAGTTCAACCTGCTTACATTTCATTCCAGAATTAAGGAGACTTCTTTGAACCCACTGATCATATGGGCAGTGAAGATTAAGAACCATATTGCTGATGCACAGTTGAGCAGTCTAACCACTGCTCACTTCCTGGCACATTTTAAGCTTAAATCCCCTTTCTTGATTCTGCCTCATCACTCAAAGGCTTTTAGGGCTTCCTTTGATTGTTAGCTTTTTGTGAAGATTTTAAACTAAAATGTATCTGTTCTCTCAAACTCCACTGGAGAGAACTTTGTGACTATTCTATGTAGCCTACACCAGATTCAAAACATATGGATGACAACTGCATTCAAAAGTTATGAAAGCCAAGGTACTTTTCTCTCATTTTACCCACAAACTCAGTCCAGTAAGTTTGATTGATCACCTACTAGCACAATACACTGGGCTAGCTGCTGATCTCAAAGTATAGCCAGAAACTCATAAAGTTGCACTACTTGTATCAGATTTGGAGGCATGACCTATGGTGTCAAGAAGCTGGCCATAAGGTAAAAATACTCCTGGTAGAAATGTCTGCTTTGTTGTTAATTTACTAATTCACTTTACATTGATCTTCTTGGTCACTGAGTATTTGCTGAGCATCTGCCCTATGCTGATTATGATTTCCTGAGTGTCTGCTCCGTGCCAGGTATTGTGGTCAGTGCTCTCAGGGACAAAAGGATGTGAACACTCACTGTACCTAAACAATTTAGACTCTAAATGTCACTGTGTAAACACCACAATTGAAAAGGGCCTTGCTTCCAGTGGAAGAATCTGGGAAAATATCCTTTCACTGCCATTTTCTGGAGCTTGACACATACTCAGGGTGGGAGCAGTGTTTTGTAAAAGAGAGGGTCTCCTGGACTGAGATTTCTCAAGCCGTACCCACAATTCTGCAAAATGATGAGGCTTAACCTCATCTTTTGCAGGGAAAACAAGAAATTGGCCCTTGGAAAGCATGCCTACAAACTTGAGAACCCAGAAACCCAGGTTATTAATTCTTTAGTAAGATAATTTAATGAGTACTTGTGAGCCTTTTATTTACCCTCTGGATCCTATATTTCCACCATTCATGCTTTCATTATTTCAAGAATTAGAAAAACCTGAAAACCAATGAGAATACACCTTTCAAATTTGAATATGCATTTCTCATTCCCAAAGCATTCATTACAAAAGGAGAAAATCTGGAAGTAGTTACAGCCTGGAGGCAGGTGAATAAACCCAGAAGGCCCTTTAGGCTCAGTGACTATGAGAAAGTAACATCTCTATGTCAGATCTCTTCCACTGACATCTGATTACAACTGTAATTACCTATATAAACTCAAGTATGTGTTTATTTCCCTGAATAGGTGGGGGTGAAGGTATAGAAGGTGGTTTGGTACAAGTGATGAGCTTTAATTATCATGTTATTTTACAGCTTCTTAAGTTTGAAAACATTTGAAGTGAGAGAACAAAGATAAACCTAGCATATGGTGAGAAATCCTGCTCAGTTATTCAAGCAAGCCTCACTGGATAGAAATGATGAAGGACCCATGAGGTGATATGCTAGCCGCTGTATGCACTAAGTAGAAAAGACGGGGCCAGATAATTACCATAGAGGTTTCCAATAATTTCTGGGTATCTCCACAAAGGCCAGGCAAGAGCTCTGAAAAACCCAACAACTTCAACTCACACTTATTTTAAACTAAACATAGTTTAGTGACCTTGGATAAGCCAAATATGCTATCAGGGCCATTAAACTAACTGGAAAACGATCATCTAAGCTTCTTTTGAGGACTCCATGCTATGAGACTATGATTCTAAGTAGAATATACTTAATAAGCACACCGAATTTCCCAAGACAGAGCAAAATGAAAGGTATTTTCCCCACCAATTAGATGACATGTATTGAATCTGGGCTTGGAAACTATGGTTACCATACAAAAAATATTGTTATGAATATGCTGGTTTTGGCAAATGGGAAGAGGGGATTCTCAAAACCCAACAAGCATTCATTATCCATTCATTCTTGAAACAAACTTGTATGGCATACTAGCAAGCATTGTATTAAGCACTAGCTATAGAAGAATAAAAAGAATTTTTAAAAATCCCAAGCTTTCATAAAACTTTCATTCTAGCAGGGGGATAATAATATACAAACATAAAATATATAGAATACCAGATGGTGGTAACTGCCAAAGAAAACATCAAGTTAAGGGAACAGGGTGTGCCAGTGCTGACGGGGATGTGCTTGCTGCCTTACATAGAGTGGCCTGGGAAGGCCTGACTGATAAGGATGTCTTGAAGGAAGTGAGGAAGCAAACACTTAGATGCAGGGTGCTCCAGGCAGGAGGCAGAATAAATAACAAGGCCCTCAGGTGGGAGTGTGCTTGACACGTTAGAAACAGAAAGCAGACCAGCTTGGCTGGAAAACAGTGAAGAAATTTCAAGAGAAAGAAGGTGTGGACATTTTGTAAACCAACCAACCAGGAGAATGAATGGACTAGTAACCTTGCTGAGCAGCACAAAGGGTCCACTTAAGGCTAGTGACCATGAATTTACAGCGAAACCAATCAGCATGCTTGTCTTCTTCTCCAGCTATACTCAGCTGCCCAGCTGCCATGGTGCAGATGTGTAATAGGCAGAGCCTTGAATTTAACTTTGCTGAAGATTTTGCCATTCATAAATAGCCAAGTAAGAGGGAAAAGGGAGGTGAAGGTGTCAGAAGGGAGTGATTATAAATATAGACCAGAAAGGGTGAAATGGGGGTGGAGAACAGAAACACAGAAAGGCCTAAATCTCAGGAAATACTGGGGGTGGGGTAGAAGCATCAGGGGACCCGGGGTTCAGCTCCCATTTCTGTAGCTGTACTTCTGCCCCCTGCTTCTAAGCAGCTGTTGACAGCTTGTAGGCTTCCTTCTCCTAATCTCCTCCCACCTTCTTTTTGGTTCTTCTGTTCATTCTCCCCCGGCCCCAAAGCTGGAAGTAACTAATGGGAATGGGGCTGGAGAGATGAATGTTAAAGAGTATGTGGACAGGGTTAGAGGCAGGCATGATCAGATGGGGGAGGGGAAGGGGGAGGGGAAAACCATCCCCTCTCTTTTTTCACCCTCCCAAGTCTGGGTTAAAGGTCAACACATCAAGAGGCGCGTTCCCTCTAGGGCATTAGCAATTAAATCCTGTCATTATGTTTGGCCCCAGCTTCTGTGTGCATGGCTTTTCAAAATGATTGGATCAGGGCAGATTCTGCTTCTTTCTCTGTTTAAAGGTGCATTTCTGCACTCAGCAAATGTCCGAGTCATTGTATAGCAGAGAAATACCATTATTTTGCCTCTTGACATGCACTGCACATAAATCTCTCCATAGGAGGCCTGGACCAAAATGGGAAGAAATCTCTAGACTAGCAAATTGTTCCCATGAACTAGTCAAGCTTTGAACCTTTTCTCAGAGACAGAGTTGGCGGAGCTTTTTTGTTGTTGTTGCTTTTCATTCTTTTAAAATGATTATGTTAGTATTATTAATGACATAGTTGATTAGGAAAACAGAATGCAGGTTATTTTCCAGAAGTTAAATATGATTTCATTAAGAAAGAAAGCTCTTTCATGAGAAAGTGCATACTTGTTACATTGAAACTATGATAAATGAGGCTTTCTGGAAATTAATTCCTTTACTCCTATTGTAACTCTCCTACTATTTTATAGCCCTTTCTGCTAAGTATCACATTCATTTCCTTATTTACTTAACTAACCAAAATATTTGTTGATAACGAGTCAACTATGGACATCGACTATGGACAAGATCCAAAGATGAAGTGATAAAGTCCTCCTGACCTCAGATAGGTTGTAAGACAAATACACCACAACATGGCAGCACGAGGAAAACCTATTAAGTCAAATTCAGTTAGTGTTACATAAGAGTCCATGTGTTTTTTGCCATCTCAGCTTCTTACAGCATTGCTTTTCTGCCTGAAGTTCCCAAATAATCTCCCAATTTTTGTCTTAGTTCTACTCTTCCTTTTAAGACCTAGTCCAAGTCTCACTTCATTCAGAATGATTGCCAGACCTGATTTTTCCTGCCTCAGAATTCACAAAGCATTCACTTTTTAAAGACTGTCTCTTAGCCTACGCTACCTTGCATTGCTGCTTCATATGAACCGACAACAAAGTTAATAGATGTTGGAGAACATGAGTTTGTTTTCAGTCAGTGTGGAGTGAAACTTTCTCTCCTAAGGGAAATCATAAAGTTGGAAAAGTAGGAGTCCTTTAAGGGTTGGGATCAAAGACTTCTAACTTTCCTTAAGAAAACAGTGTCCAAAGTTTTAAAATGAGGGCTGGCAGGGCAGGAAGGGGGTACAATTAAATGGGCTGGAACTGTTATTAGAACATCAAACTGACTATGACATGAAGAGACCAGGTTAAATGAGACAGGAGACTGGACAGGTGAACACTACCATCTATCAAATTTCAAATGCACACACACTTTAATGAAGCAATTCTATTATGGCTTTGTCCTATAGATATAATTGCAAAACTGTGTAAATCTTTTAAACAATCAGTATATTTAACTTATATAATTTTTAAAATGACCTATAAAATGACTTTCCCTCTTCTTCTGCGATATCTGCAAAGGTGCAAAATCAGTAGAAAGAACCACATTATATAAGAATTGCTACACCTGTGAAGAATATCTATGGTTATCAAATGTTATTTGAAGTGAGGAAAGTCATTAATAGGGAGTGCTGTGGCATTTCCCCTACTCCCACATGGAAGTCAAGTGTGGAATAGGAATTAAGATTGTGGAATTGTTTCCAAAAGAGATGTGTGACTGCATCTCATATCCTGACTGCATACTTATTAAGCAGCCAGAATGTTTAAGTCCAAACTCATATGCTAGAGTATGAGAGACTTGGGAAAACTTGACATGTTTACTCTGGAGGTGGAACGGCAAAGAAACCAGTGCCTGACTCAAGCTGAGAAGTCAGGATACAGAATGAAGTGGCCCCTGTGACGGGGCAAGAGGAGGCTGCAGTGAAAGTAAGTTCCACTTGCTCTATTTGGACAAGAAACTGTACAAGATTCGATGTATTAAGTGGCAGATAACTGGACTACAACCTCATGAGGAAAATCATCCCAAACAAACTGTCTGCCAGAAAAAGGTGATCCTCCAGGAAAGATTCTCTTGGATACACTGCAGGAAAGTAGGAAATGAGGGGAGAAATCAAAAAAGATTAGCTGGGTTCCCTAGTTCTTTCCTGTACAACAAATGGCAAAGTCCCATCCCCAAAAAGCTTTGAGGAAATACTTTTAGGATACTTAGTGGAGTGGATTCTGCTGATGTGGATCAAGCAGGATGTTTTTGGCCTCACATGACACAAGGGGGAGCTATAGCATTTTTCTTTCCAAGGTAAGGAGGGCAGCAATTCAACACATCTTCAGCTTAGTTAAGGATACACATGACACAGTCAGGCCTAGTAAGAGCTCTGAGGGAAATTTACAAAGCCCTTTTGGGGAAAACGAACTCAAAAATGTATTAAATGCCACAAGTGCTGGAATTAAAATCCCTTATAATACCTTCAAAACACCAATTTGTCTTATCTGAAGGATCAGTTCCCTGAACAGGAGAAATGCAGTTGCCTTCATTTGTTCATTGTTTTATTTTAACTTGTCTGGAAATATCCTTAGGAATGAATTCCCAAAAGCTAAATCATACCTCTAACCCCTAAAAAACTGATTCTCATTCATCTCCCTACTTAAGCGGTCCCTCATTCTGCATACCAGCTTTTTTTCCTCTTTGCTGCCATTAACAAAAGCGTGTGTGTGTGTGTGTGTGCGTGTGTGTGTGTGTGTGCGCGCGCGCGCGTGTGTGTGTGTGTATGAGAGAGACAGAGAACTCTTAAAAAAAAATCAAAGTCAATGCTCCCGCTTCCAGGGTCTCTAACCTATTGTTTGAAAAAACAGAGCTCTGCTCTCAGCTCAGTCATCCTGGAAGGAAAAGGAACTCACAAAGCTCAAATGAGAAAATGAGCAGCTTCTCTGGACTTGCATCCTTGAACAGCATCCCTAGAGTCCAACAAACCACCTCATTCCTTCTTTCCCTACTGATACTTCAGTGATGTTTATGTGGTGCTAACGGAGGACATCCTCAAAGTAAAGAAGCTCTGCCCCAAAATATGAGTTCATTTATAAAAAAGCACAGACAAGAAAACCTGCCACCTTGCTTCAGAGGGCCTAGAAACCTTCAAAATGTGTAACTGAATCACTATGCTGTACACCTGAAACTAACACAACATTGTAAATCAACTCTACTCCAATTAAAAAGCGGGGGGCAGGGGGTGCTGAACTTCACCCAATGACTCTGCTTTCATTTTCCATCCACAGGACTATGACAAAATGGGTAAGTCTTTACTTGCCCTGAATGAACCCTTAAAGAAAAAGGAAGACATGACTAGCCAAGCAGTAGTATAGCCTTTAGCATGAAACTCTAGGTTACCACTCAAACATTCTAAACTCATAACCAACAATCAAGGCATACATAGCTCAAACGTTACCTCCCTCGTGAATTTGTCCATCATTCTCCCAACCTAGTGGTATTCCTCTTCCCTCAACTCTTGCGTCTTATCTCTGTGAACTTTAAAATACATAAGCACCTGATGGCAGGCAGGGCACGTGTACTCCCCCAGTACATAGGTGCTGAGAACCAAAAGCATGTACCCCATATAGCTTACTATCTACATTACCATGAGTCTACTATTCCACTATTTTCATCAGTATGACCTTACTATTCAAAAAGACTTTGCCCAGGAAGATACAAGTTGCAAACAGCTTTACTGTTCATTCCACAACTCTTCAATAGAAAGCACTGACTGACAGTTTATAGCCTTAGACTTTTTGAACCTCTTGCCTCCAAAGCCCTGTTGTGCCATGCCCACCTATTCTAAACCACTGTATCATGATTTTTACCCAATCATAATCGAGCTCCCCTACAGTTAGGACAGACTTCAACGTCTCAATATCCCAGCCTTTCCTTTCCTAACCTAAAACACCATTAGACCCTGTCAGTATGGCTTTCTCCCTTACAGTGGTAAGCAATAAACTCAGCTAGCTTTTTCTTGGCAACAGGTTGTTTCAGTGATATTTTGGGGAGCCAGATTTCAACATGCCCAGTTGATAAATGTCGAATCAAGTAATTAATTCACAGGGTGAAATGATGGGTTGGTTTGGATTTGGCTAGCATAGGGTAACTGTACTGTAAAAAGAGTTCTTACTTTGGGGTTGACTTTGAAACCATTGAAACAGATTTGGATTTGACTGTTAAAATATCCTTATTTTCATAATTACACCTTTATGGGTTTTACTTTTCCATGCCTTTTACTGGACATGTGAGAGTACATATGATAAAGCCCACATACTCTAGAGCAACCCTACAGTGACAGAGCTGCTTTCTTTTCCTTACAGCCGACTTGCTTCTGCTCGACAAGCAGAACACCTTTGGAACTTGGGGAAGCACCTCTGCTAACTTCTCAGAGGAGCTGCTGGATAACTGCAGGCTCCTGCTGGATGTGCCACTCACTATATAAGTGTGGAGACTCAAAGAAGGAAATAAAAATAGATTTATGACAGCAGGTTGATCAATAACACATTGATTTACTCAGTGCCTCCTGAGGAAGGTCAGAATTCATTAGAATTCCCTTGGGAACTTGCAATTTTCTCATAGAAAGAGACCATGAGTTGTACTGGGCATTTTGTACTGCAGTAGTTTTCAGCAATTTCCAGTGCATTTTTTCATTTGTGCTGACAGGGTGACATATTTAATGATTTCCAGACTCTGAGGGGCAGGGATTTTTCCCATACAGTATCATAACATTTGTACCACAAAACCTTCTCCAAACTCCCCATTTCCAAATGAGGAAAATAAGCCTGTGGGTAAATGACTTGCTCAAGAGCACAAATTCCATTATATTCTTTAAATATCAGTGTACATGCTGTCAAAGCACACAACCTCATAGCTAAGACCTGAACTCAGATTCTCCACGGATTACCTGTGTGGCATTTTCCCAAGACACAGTAAGGATTTCCATTTACATCTTCTGGATATGTGAAAACAAAGAAAGTACATATCTAGAAGTAATCAATATCTTCCCAACCTTATGCTGGTTACTTACTTCCTTACTGAAGGCTTGAAAAACATGCCCAGAGACTGAATGAACCCGGGGAATGAGTTACGTGAAAAGTTGGATTTCTTTGGTATGAAAACAATGAGGCTGATGTTCAAGAATGCTGGACATGTCCTAACTCATGCGATAGGGTGGGCTACTGCCAGGTATTTGATTTTCGGTGTTATGGTTTTTTCGTTATAAAAAGGGGTTTAGAAATGAAGGCCTGCTACCAGAGGGGGATGTTTACTCTTCCTGAGATGCTAACTTTCACCCCTGGCTATAGCTGCAATGTGATTAATGATGGATAATTGAGGCAGCACAAACCAACTTAATTTATATTAAGAAATCAAGAATGACAGCAATAAACCAGATAATGTGTTCATATACTTTTAGATAAATAATAAAACACTCAGTTTAATATTTTCCATTGACTATGTGTTGAATAGCCCAGTTAAATAAATAATGACAAAAAAAAAGAAATTCAAATACATGGCCACTCTTATTTGTTTCTTTCTTTTAAAAAAAAAATTTATTTATTTATTTATTTTTGGCTGAGTTGGGTCTTCGTTGCTGCACACGGGCTTTCTCTAGTTGCGGCGAGCGGGGGCTACTCTTCATTGCAGTGCGTGAGCTTCTCATTGCAGTGGCTTCTCTTGTTGTGGAGCATGGGCTCTAGGTGCGTGGGCCTCAGTAGTTGTGGCACGCGGGCTCAGTAGTTGTGGCTCACAGGCTCTAGAGCGCAGGCTCAGTAGTTGGGGCGCACGGGCTTAGTTACTCCGTGGCATGTGGGATCTTCCTGGACCAGGGCTCGAACCCGTGTCCCCTGCATTGGCAGGCGGATTCTTAACCACTGCGCCACCAGGGATGCCCTCTTATTTCTTAATTATTTCTAATATTCCCTATTTTTCTAACTAATGCCTTTTCTTTTGTTCCCCTCTATCACCCATGGCTATTTACACATGCTTTAAACCAGATGCTTCCATTTATATCTAGCTATTACATAGAATCTAGCTGATAGTAGCCTACCTTCTCCTTATTACTCTTACAACATCTTAGCTTCTGTACTTTTCTCTTCCATCCTAGCCCTTCTCTAGGCTGAGGATCTAAAAAGTTTTTTAAAGGGTATGCCTCTAGCTACTCCTCGTTCATTTCTTTAAGCCTCAGAAACATGAGATTTTACCATCTGGTTTATTAAAGGGGCAATGCATTTTAGCCATCACAGAAAGTAAAACAGAATTAAAGCCAAAACAGATTTCTTCAACGTCACCGCAATTCTCACCTACTCTCAACCGACTTCCTTATAGTCATTTAGGCCCTTGCTATACTGAAATGTTAAGTGGCTCCATGAATGATGAATGAAAACACTGCAGAGTACCCATGTCAGCATTTTCAACCACTCATATACACACTAGAGCACAGAAGGACAACAAAATATAGGTATAATTTCTTGAAAATGCGAAGCAATATTAAGCAGAATGACAGAAATGTACAGAAAGCCGTGCTGTCTACTTAAAAGAATACTGATCTGAACATTAGGAGACCAGGTGTCTGGTCTCTGCTTCGCTACGAACCAACTCTGAGAACTGGGAACTAACTATCCCTTCACTGACCCTATTTCATCTAGTACAGCACTAGGCAACAGAACTTTCTGCGGAGGTAGAGATGTACTATATCTGTCCTGTCTAGTATGGCAGCCACCAGCCACATGTGGCTATTGAACATTTGAATGTGGCTAATAATACTGAGGTCCTGAAATTTTAATTGTACTTAAGCTGAAATAGCTACAGGCAGCTATTAGCTACCATATGGGACAGCACAGATAAGGTGACTGTAGGCATAGCTTAATACCTTGCCAGTTCTGGAAATTCTATCATGATATTTATTTCCATGTGGCTTTCTAATCCGCCTTCCAGACTGTTGAGGACATTTGACACAGTTGTCAATAGACAGTAGCAGGCGTCTACTGAGTTTGTGTACCTGATAAAAAAGAGAGATGCCTGGAAAGACCTATTTTGCCATTCAACATTCACACTTTCCCTTTTTACCAACTGAATACAAATTTGACAGCTAGAATAAGGAAGGCTTCCTATCTCATGAAACAACAGTATGAAGATGAAAGCTGCAGTAGAAGCCTTGTTAGTTCCAGGAGACAACAAGTATGAAGATGAAATACAACCAGAAATGAAGAGTGAAAAGATTTCTTAAGAACATGGTTCCTTGAAGATGCCATTGAGCCACTCAATAACCATCGTATTTATTTAAGCTACTGTAGTTCTGTTTTGTTACTTGCAGTTAAAAGCCCTGGACATGGAATACCGTGAGGCTTATGTCCAAAGGTTGGGAAAGGAAAAGTCGTGTTAGATTAATTGATTTGGAAAGCTAACAAGTTCAGGATGGCAGAGTAATATGAAAGACTGTAAGAGCATCGATCCTTAATGATCCGGAGCTATTACACAAGGCGTGAATTTATTACCAACACACTTTCTGTGATGTGACCCTGTAGGTGGGATTACATGCAGTCAAACGTTTTGTTACATGCAGTCAAACATGCCTAAATGACACTGAGTTTTAATCATTAATTCCATATTCACGTTGAAAAGAAGCCTTAAATAGAAATTTTGACAACCCAAGATATAGCTATGTGAAAAATAATTAAAATAATTATATTCCTACTTATTTAAGACGGTAGAATTAGTTCCAGTGAACAGTTTCCTGACACTCTGTTTAAGTCTCTATTCCACATTCATGTTCACTTTTAGTATGAAATAGATGGGATTTTGGCAGTCAATAGCGGAGTGGTAAAATATAGAGAGCTGAAATTGTAGAAATGAGTGTTCCACATTAACAAGCATAAGGCAGTGGGAAAACATGAAGCAAGAACAGTTAATAGCCCCTTTGGATGGAGAGCTTGGTGCTAAGAGTCACTAGGATATGGAATTTAGGGACTCCAAGGTGTGGTCCCCGAGATGGAGAATGAAAAAATGATTTATGACAGTGGGGTCTGAGTTCAAGAGAGACTGAAGTAGACAATTGGTTATCCATTTGAGGAGCTAAGACAGCACACCTGGGTGGGAATGGCATCTGATGCCATATCTGTGACCAACTGAACACAGGGGGTCCAAATGTTTACAAGGCTTCAGAATTACTTGACTTTTTTTTTTTTTTAAGAAACCAGTTTCTTTTTTTTTTTTTGAATTTTTTTAAATTTATTTTTGGATGTGTTGAGTCTTCGTTGCTGTGCGTGGGTTTTCTCTAGTTGCGGTGAGCAGGGGCCACTCTTCGTTGCGGTGCTCCGGCCTCTCATTGCAGTGGCTTCTCTTGTTGCGGAGCACGGGCTCCAGGTGCATGGGCCCAGTAGCTGTGGCTCGCAGGCTCTAGAGCACAGGCTCAGTAGTTGTGGAGCATGGGCCCAGTTGCCCCACAGCACGTGGGATCTTCCCGGACCAGGGCTCAAACCCGTGTTCCCTGCGTTGGCAGGCAGATTCTCAACCACTATGCCACGAGGGAAGTCCCTTACTTGATTTTTAAATGCAGAAGAGGGAATGTGTCTGTGACTACCAAAAAGGTGAGAAATATGTAAAATTTGATTTTTATTCCTGTTAAAGACTTCACAAAATGAATTTCACGATTGCAAAAAGAAGCCCCTCCACAGATATCCCTGGAAACATCAGCTTGATTGTCTTTTTGTTATTTTCAGTTGGAGTGTGTTTGTGATTCCAGCCAGGAGGTTGTTTGTGCAAAGATTACTAGGAAAAGGAGGGAGATGGTTGTGTACATTTCAGTGAGGGTGAGTGCTTAGCAGACTAGAAATAGAATGTAGTGAACAGCTGTTGATTTTGTCAGTTAGCCAGCAATCAGAGCATCGCCTGCCCATCATGGTGACCCATGACCTCTGTCCACCAAGATTGGTGCAGGTGATGTACATGAGCCATGTGGGGACAATCGGATCCCACAGAGTCTAAATATATCTCTTCTTACAAGGTAGACAAGGGGGAGCACTGATAATTGTCTCCTCTTACCACATGGATAGGGCCTCTTTGTGTCAGGTAAGAGCCAAGACTTAGGGGACAAGGGAAAGCAGCACTGAGACATAGAATGAAAGCGAATACTAATACTATATGTGAAACTAAGGGCCACCATAGGATTTCTTAGTAACATGCCATTCCTTTCTTGCTTAAAAGCTACTTTGAATTGCTTTTCTTTCTGACTCCTTCATTGAAAGTGACTCCACTAATATACTATGTGTACATTACTTGGTTCAGGATATATGGTCACTATAAGAAGCCCATGCCATGGATATGTTAAGAAAGGAGGATATTAACCATGAATGTAGTATGAGCTCTTGTCTTTATAAAAATATGCATAGAAAAAATGTAGAGCGCTAATATTTTCTACTACTGATAGAAAACAGATTTGTACTTGAGACAAGTAGAGAAACTAGGATTAATCTTTTAATGTGAAAATTCAGAAGCCAGGTCAATGCTCTTTTCTAGATGTAAGTAAATCCCACGTCCCTCTACATGCCAATGGGCCACAGAGCAGGAACCTCTCTGAGGCTGGTAAATGCCCAGACTTAAGAACTCTTGGTGCTGATGAGATATAAAAGATCCTTACCTTCACAGCAAAGTTTGTCAGATAAGGACATTCAGGTCAGAGAGGTTTTAAGTGTCTGAGCCAAGACTAGAACCCAAAGTTCCTACCTAAGTACTAACCTAAGT
The DNA here is from genome assembly GCF_937001465.1 of Orcinus orca. NCBI lineage: Eukaryota > Metazoa > Chordata > Mammalia > Artiodactyla > Delphinidae > Orcinus > Orcinus orca. The sequence goes on from NC_064580.1 coordinate 115,067,610, forward strand.
GCAGAGTCTCTTCCCTTCCAGTCTACTTATTATGTGCAAGGAAGGGGGACATGTTCTGGGGATGAGGAACAATACAAAGATCTAAAGTACAAGGAGTTGTGTTGGGTTGGAGGAGAGAGTTGGCGTAATGAGGATATTCATCATTTCAGTAACTAAACTCTCCTGGATAAACTCCAAGAACTTCTGCCTTATTCTGATTTCTGTTTTCTAGTGCACAGAGTTAAAAGTCCGTTCCAGGTGTTATGCTTCTGATACACAGGCAAGAGGTTGACAGCCTTCCAGAGACCTGAAAGAAGTGACTGAGTCCTCTAGACAGCACTGACTTCTTTAACTGTAGATGCGGCTGACCGGGTGGGAGTGTCATCGGTCTCACAACTCCACTTAATTTTTTCCACCTTCCTCTTTTCCACTCACTTTACATTTTCCCTCCTGAGTTTTAATGATGCGAACAGCACTGAGGGACCATCATCTTCCATACCTAAACTGAAAATGGATTCACATAACAGTTTTACAGCACTGAGCATTCAAGTCACAACTGCTGTCTGGTTTGCCTTGCTCTGTCTTAATGGCCAACAGAAAATACTCTCAGAGACCTGCATAGAAAAGCAGAGAACTTCTTAACATAATAATAGCATCTTAACAATTCACTGGAATGCATTATGGGCTTAGCTGGTTTTAAGACTCTGTTCTTTTCCAAGCTTCTGATGCACTTTTTTCTTCTCACTGCCGATAATGAACTCCATTCTCTTAATTTATCAGTCACTCAAAATCTGAGTGACTTGAAAATTGAATACCATCCACTTGGATAAATTATTTGGTGTAATGCCTAATGATACAATGTAAATAATCATATCAAATCTTACCCTTGAAATCCTAGTCCCACATTCTATTAGCCCATTCAACCTAGCCCACAGAATAACTGGTGCTTAGGTACTGTCACTGAATTGCAATGTTGACAATAAAATTATGGGTGTTATTTATCAGATAAGGCATCTGTTACGGTTCTAGAAGACAATCACAGAGATGGCTGCTGCTTACATACAGATGGCTGAAACTCCAGTTTCAAAGATCTTCCTGAAGTACAGTAGCTAGTTAGGAAGCTCAGGTACTAATGACACCCTTAAAAGAATGCATTTGAAATTTGCAACAGACACATGCTCATGAATATTTGAAATGAAAAAAAAAAAAGCCTGAGGTTTCAGTGATTGATTGCACAACCACGTCTGCATTTACTGAAAAGGCAGGGGGGTGGGTACGGGAAAAATATTGCCTTGACTGAGTTTTTAAGAGAAGTGATGTGTAGCAGTTGTTGAGGTTGGGGAGAAAGGATGTAATTAATTACACCCAGCACTAGTTTCTTGATTGAATGGAGGGTACACCAGCTCTCAGACCTTTGCCAGTGACAGATTGGAGCTGCACAGATGCAGTAATGGCCCTTGCAGCGGGAGTCATTGTATTAGGTGTCAAGCGATGTAAATCACAAGCAAAGAATGCAAATCCCCACTCACAGACCTAGATTAGAGTGAGCCACGGAGTTGAATTATTATGTGAAATGTCTTTCTGCTATTAAAACACAAAGAGACAAGCCAAATTGCCCTTTAAACAACTGTAGACACCAAACTTCCACACAGGGAATTTCTTTATCTGTGTTTTATATGTAGGCAATACTTTGGCTATTGTTCCCTCTGATTCTCTGTGGCTAAAGAAAGAAGAATGGAGGATGTCTTAGTCAGCTTGGGCTGCCATAACAAATACCATAGACTAGGTGGCTTAAAAAATAGAAATCTATTTTCTCATAGTTTTAGAAGGAGGGCTTGGCTTCCAGGGAGATCTCTGTTCCTGGCTTGCAGATGGCTACCTTGTCACTGTGGTCTCACTTAGCCTTTCCTCAGTGTGTGCGCATGCAGAGAGAGAGATCTCTCTCTTTCTCTTCTTATAAGGCCACCAGTCCTATCTGATTAGGATACTACCCTTACGACTTTATTTAAACTTAATGACCTCCTAAAAGCCTTATCTCTAAATACAGTCACCTTGGGGGTTAGGGCTCAACATATGAATTTTCAGAAGACACAATTCAGTCTATAGCAGAGGTGATGCTCTTTGGGGCTGAGAGCATGATTATTTTGTACCAATGAGACCTGTTCTCTCTTCTTGGGAGTAAGCCACAGGATCTAATAAGCAAAACAGAGTGTAATCAGGGTCCTGCAGCTGTCTATTAAGAACATTGTCCATGCAGAACAGAAATGAATAAGTACTCAGTGGTATTTGGTAGCCATTTTTAAAGATTATGACTTTCTTTTTCTAACTTACTTCACTTAGTATGACAATCTCTAGTTGCATCCATGTTGCTGCAAATGGCATTATTCCATTCTTTTTATGGCTGAGTAGTATTCCCTTGAGTGTACGTACCACATCTTTATTCATCTGTCAATGGACCATTTAGGTTGTTTCCATGTTTTGGCTATTGTGAATAGTGCTGCTATGAACATAGGGGTCCATGTATCTTTTTTTTTTTTTTTTTTGCGGTACGCAGGCCTCTCACTGTTGTGGCCTTTCCCGTAGAGGAGCACAGGCTCCGGACGCACAGGCTCAGCGGCCATGGCTCATGGGCCCAGCCGCTCCACGGCATGTGGGATCTGCCTGGACCAGGGCACGAACCTGTGTCCCCTGCATCGGCAGGCGGACTCTCAACCACTGTGCCACCAGGGAAGCCCCTGCATGTATCTTTTTGAATTATAGTTTTGTCCAGGTATATGCCCAGGAGTAGGACTGCTGGATCCTATGGTAATTCTATTTTCAGTTCTCTGAGGAACCTCCATTCGGTTTTCCTTAGTGGCTGCACCAACTTACATTCCCACCAACAGTGAGGTAATTTAGAAAGAGAAACACAAATACCATATGATATCACTTATATGTGGAATCTAAAATATGACACAAATGAACCTATCTATGAAACAGAAACAGACTCACAGACATAGAGAACAGACTTGTCCCAAAGAAGAGAGGTGGTGGGGGAGGGAAGAGGGATGGACTGGGAGCTTGGGGTTGGTAGATGCAAACTATTATATTTAGAACGGATAAACAACAAGGTCCTACTGTATAGCACAGAGAACTATATCCAATCTCCTGGGATAAACTATAATGGAAAAGAATATTTAAAAAAGAATGTCTCTATGTGTATAACTGAGTCACTTTGCTGTACAGCAGAGATTGACACAGCATTGTAAATCAACTCTACTTCAATTTTTTTTAAAAAAAGATTATGACTTGAATGAATAGTAGAGTTCAGGTGCCATCAAACTGTGGACACTTGGGCTATTCTTCCCAAATATCTGAGCACTCTCATTTTCTACCTCTTCCCTCCCATAATCCCTTGCTAACAATAGGGAAGATGTGGTGTCAATTCTGTTAGGCCTTTTTTTCCTCCTGCCTGAACCTCATGACATTCCTCACCCTCACTCCTTTCTGACCCATATGAATTTATTTTCTGAAAACAGAGAGCTAGAGGTTCCCAGGAACAGCCAACTAAGGGATTTCTCTTTGTCAGGAGCTACACTAATAGCTCAGTGACTCAGAGGCAGAGATTTGGGACACATTTGAAATTGCATATAATCATATCCAAAAAACCCCACAAAACACTAATTCAAAAAGATACACTCACTCCAATGTTCACAGCAGCATTATTTACAATAGCCAAGATATAGAAGCAACCTAAATGTCCATCAATAGATGAATGAATAAAGAAAATGTGGTATATACACAATGGATACTACTCGGCCATTTAAAAAAATGAAATTTTGCCATTTGCAATAACATGGATGGACTTGGAGGGTATTATGCTTAGTGAAACAGGTCAGACAAAGACAAATACTGTATTATGTCACTTATATGTGGAATCTAAAAAAGAAAACAAACTAGTGAATATAACACAAAATAAAACAGACACATAGAGAACATACTAGTGGTTACTAGTGGGGAGAGGGAAGGGTGGAGGGGCAAGATAGCAGTAGGGGATTAAGAGGTACAAACTACTATGTATAAAATAAATACACTAAAAGGATATATTGTACAGCACAGGGAATATAGTCAATATTTTATAATAACTATAAATGGAGTATAGCTTTTACAATTTGTGAATCACTATGTTGTACATCTGAAACTTACATAATATTGTGCATCAACTATACCTCAATTTAAAAAAAAGAAATAGCATATAATCCTAAAGTTGACATCAGGTGAATCACTCTTAATGCAAATTTAAAAGCCATTCAAAAGTGATTTTCTTATTTGCACTTGGGATGTGCTGACAGGACCCTGGCTTAAGGCAGTTTAAAAAACAATAGATATGCACTGTTATTATTAGCTGCTGTTAAGATGGTTATCATTATATTCAACTCAATCTTTGTTTTTTTTGGGGGGGGCTGCACTGTGCGGCATGTGGGATCTTAGTTCCCCAACCAGGGACCGAACCCGTGCTCCCTGCATTGGGAGTGCACAGTCTTAACCACTGGACCACCAGGGAAGTCCTCATTATATTCAATCTTGGTCTTTTACTGACCACCAAAGCCCATTTCCCTTAAGGGAAAATAAAAGGCAAGTCAGTCTCAACCTTGAAAAATTTTCCCTCCATTTTTGTGAACGCCCAAATTAATTCAACAGTGTTCCCAAGATTAGTGAGCAACAATTAAATATGACACCTAAATACATTCGCAGGCTTGCTTAAACCACACTCTCTAGCATCTTTGTTCAACTATCCACCGCAGCCATAGCCTACTGGAGACTGATCCCTAAACTCAACAAGACTTTTTGTGAGCTCAGCCTCTGTATGCACTCTGTAATCTGCAGAGAAGCCCATACCCTTCAGTAAACCCCCAATCATTATTCATCCTCAAAAATTTTATTTTAATCAGATTTTATTTTAGAAAGTTTTAGATTTAATGCCCATCATTATCAGTAGTGATACTCCTCTTGCTGATATTAGTAATTTGTGTCTTCTCTTTTTTAATCTTCATTACCCTGGCTAAAGGTTTATCAATTTTATTGTTCTTTTCAAAGAACCAGATTTTAATTTCCTTGATTTTTTCTATTATTTTCCTGTTTTCAATTTCACTGATTTCTCCTCTAAGTTTTATTGACTCTATTTCTCTTCTTATGTTTGCTTTAGGCTCAGATTGCTCTTCTTTCTGTAGTTTCCTAAGGTGTAAGTTTAGATTAATTGATTTTAAATCTTTCTTCTTTCTAAATTTAATGCTATAAATTTTCCTTCAAGCACTGCTTTTGCTGCATCCTTACAAATTTTGATAAGTTGTATTTCCCTTTTTTTAGTTCAAAATATTTTAAAATTTATCTTGGGGCTTCTTCTTTGATCCATGTGTTATTTAGTAATGTGTTGATTAATCTCCAAATATTTGGAGATTATTGATTTTTAATTTAATCTTATTGTGGTCCAAGTATATACTTTACATGACTTCTATTCTTTTCAATTTGTTTAGGTGTTTTTCATGGCCCAGAATGTGATCTATGTTGGTGAATGTTCTATGTGAGTTTGAGAATATGTATTCTGCTGTTGTATGGAGTAATCTCCAAGTGTCAATTAGATCAAATTTGACTGATGGTGTTTTTCAGGTCAACTATACCATTTCTGATTTTCTGCCTGCTTCATCTATTAATTAATGAAAGAAGGGCAGTGAAACCACCAACTGTAATTGTGGATTCGTCTATTTCTCCTTGAAGTTCTATTCCTTTGCCTTACATACTTTGACAAACTGTTGTTATGTTTTCTTGGAGAATTTTCTGTTTTCTCATTATGTACTACTCCCTCTTATCCCTGACAATTTTCCTTGTTTTGAAATCTACTTTGTCTGAAAATAATACAGCTACTTCAGCTTTCCTTTGTTTAGTGATAGCATATTCCTTCATCCCTTTACTTATGAACTACCCAAATATTTATATCTAAAATGGGTCTCTCATAGACAACATAGTTTCATCCACTCTGAAAATCTGTTTTTTAGCTGATATATTTAGACCATTTGCCCTTAAAATGATTATTGATATAGATGGATTAATATCTATTTACTATGGTAGTAACCATTTTTATTCCCTGCTCTAATTTTTTTCCCTCTATTTCTGCCTTCTCTGGTTTTAATTGAGCATTTTACATGAGTTTATTTTATCTCTTCTCTTAGCATATCAACAATAGTTTAAAACAAAATTTGACTTTCTAATAACACCATGCTGCTTCACAAGCAGTGCTCACATCTTAGATTATTCCTAATTCCAAACTCTTATCCTTTACAATATTGCTGTCAATAGCCTCACTTATCCAGATGCTGTAATCAAGCAAATATTCTCTTACTATTATTTGAACAGTTACCTATCAAATAAATTAATAATAATTAAGTTAAAAGATTTTACGTTACCTTCATTTATCCCTTCTCTTAACATTCTTTTTTTCCTAATGTAGATCTGATTTTCTACTTAAATCATTTTCATTCTCCCTGAAGAATTTCTTTTAATATTCCTCGCAGGGCAGGGCAGCTAGCAATATAAGACTAAAAAATTCAGAAACTCCTCAGCCTTATAAAAGTTGAGTCTCTCAAGCATTGCACTGTGGCAGGAGACTCCATGACACACACTTAGCTGTTAAGAGCATCTTCTCTATACTCCAACTGCCTGGGTTTGAATCCAAGTGCCACTGGGTGAGAAAGAACTGAACTGCTTTAAGGTTCAGTAGCCTTATCTCACATTTATACAGTGAGAATTAGTGCTCATCTCACCAGGTAGCTGTTAGAATTTAACACTATTCACTTTGTACCACTTTGGCTGGTACATACTAAGCACTCAGCAAATACTAATTGTTACTGTTCTGGGTGCCACTATTCACAGAACCAAAATCTGGGGACAAAGCTGACAATGGGAAAAAAGTAACAGTACGAGCATCGCAGATTTGGTGGCTCCCTGTGATCACCAGGAAAGTTGCAGTAGAAAAACAATCCGCTAATTTAGCTCCTTTAACTTCTCTCCTCCTAAAGCAAAGCTCTGGGACTGCCACTGCTTTTGAAGGTCTGCCATCAAGCCACAAAATTCAAGACTGCTCCACAAATAAGTCCAGGTTCTAGCTAAGGACTTCCCTCAATAAAGCATATGGTACTTCTACTTGCTTGACTTCCACTCCTCTTCCTTAAAAGCACTGATAATAATCTCCAAGAGATTGTTAATAAGCAAAGAATGATCCAAGATAGTAGATACAAGAAAGTGGCCTCAGGAATTACAGAAGTCCTGATAATTCCTAGTACTCTACAATTCTGCTCTGTTGAAATGCATCCTGTTCAGCAGGTTACTGTAAAAGCAGAAAAGAATGACAACAGGCCATCGCCAATTCCTTCTCTGTGACCCAGCATTTCCCAGGTCCAAGATGTTGAATGCTGAATGACAGAAAGGGACATTAATCAAAATGGAATTCAATATTGCAGTCAAATTGAGATTTAGTATATGAGAGGTTTGGGGGTTTATGCAATCACTTCTCTAAGAGGTTGAAGCACTCTTCTGCTGTGGCAAGAGACAGTGCGACACACAGAAGTCCTAATAATTCTTAATACTATCGTTCTGCTCTGTTGAAATGCATTCTGTTCAGCAGATTGGTGGAAGAGCACAGAAATCTGACAACAGTCCAGATACTGGTCTTGACTTGAAGTTAGATAAACACTACTTACCACAACATAAACATTTAAAATGACCTACTAGAAATTTACTTTTTTCTTCCTGGAGTGTAAAAATCTTTCTTCTCACAGTTGCTTTGAGTGCTTAAAAACACTATGTAGATTACCACACTGCACTTATGATTAGAGTAAAAATTAATGTTTTTAAAGTTGCATCAGTTCATGTAAAAGATTCACTAATAAATGTGCTGGGGTAATCTTAAAGGCCAACCATGCCCAAACCCTATACAAGCTAAGTTTATCTTAACATCACTAGGATGGTTTAATATTCAGCTTCAGAATACAGTAAAAATAGATAATTATGGGGGGTTTCTAAATATTAAGCACAAACAAAAGTTTGCTCTATTCAAAACCTTGACACGTTAAAATGAGAATATAGGAGCAATTAACGAATTGGTTGAAACTGATGGTTTCTCAAGTTCTAAGACACTGTCCTCTGGAATGCCCTCTCTGCTTCTTAAACCCAGATATAGAGAGGCACATTCTTTGAGAGTCTTTAATGAATGCTCCAATGAGGCAGAATGAACAGTAATGCATGTTGAAGGTCTTATTTCCCTCAGTCACTTCTAAGTATGTAAGACTTGCCCCCCATCTGTCACTTCCAAAATTACAATCTGTGTATGCTTTCACAGGTTGTGAAGTGAGGAATGGCATATGAAACTTTGGCCCTAATAAGAGAAGCTTAAGTTAACAATGAATGGGAAAGAAGATACAGGAAACAGTTCTTCAAAGCAACAGAGTCTTCTAGCTCCGAATTCTAAGATCAAGCTCTAAGATCAGAAGCCTCACCCTTATTTCACAATCTTGCTTTGGGTACCTCGAGATAGTTTAAATATTGGGAAAAAAACCTATTTCATCCACCCATTTCTTGTATCCACTGACAATATGGACTCTCTGTTCGAGCTGAAGGATTTGGTTGATTACCAGGCAGGAGAAACTGATAGGGCTAAGTGTGCCAGGCATCTTGCAGCAAGTGGGAGGCCGGATGAGCCCATCATCTGGAAAGTTTCCATTTAGCACAAAACATAACATTATTGCAGGAAAAGTCTCAAGAATTTCTGTGACAGAAGGGATGCTATATATTTCAAGGAGTAAAATGCAGTGTAGAGCTTAAATTGATTCATTGATATATATGAAACAAAAACTATTTGGATTATCAAGGCGGTATTTTGGGGGCGTTCTGCCAATTAAGAATGAGCTAATTAGCAGCTCAAAGGAATAGAGTGCTTACTGTAGGTTTTTAAATTTATAATTATCTGGATAGGGAGACTCCTACACAAGTAACCTCCCCCTTGTTCCATTTATTACTTGGGATGTTTTGAAATGGCTAATTTAATGCATGACCTTGTACTATTTTTATTTACCCAGATTCAAGAGGACAGGGTATAGAAATTGGCTGTGAAACAAGTTCACAAAATAAATTCTATTTGAAGCCCAGGCATGGCATTGTGAAAGGCAACCTTCATGATGTTTTGGCAAATAGAGAAGTCTATAGTTGATGCTTATTTTGCATAATGACATTCCAAGGGAAGGAAAAGGTATATTTTCATGAGAAATTAAGGGGAAGACAGGGAGGAAAGGAGGTTTTTTTTTTTTTAAACATCTTTATTGAGGTATAATTGCTTTACAATGGTGTGTTAGTTTCTGCTTTATAACAAAGTGAATCAGTTATACATATACATATGTTCCCATATCTCTTCCCTCTTGCGTCTCCCTCCCTCCCACCCTCCCTATCCCACCCCTCCAGGCGGTCACAAAGTACCGAGCTGATATCCCTGTGCTATGCGGCTGCTTCCCACTAGCTATCTACCTTACGTTTGTTAGTGTATATATGTCCATGCCTCTCTCTCGCTTTGTCACAGCTCACCCTTCCCCTTCCCCATATCCTCAAGTCCGTTCTCCAGCAGGTCTGTGTCTTTATTCCTGTCTTACCCCTAGGTTCTTCATGACATTTTTTTCCTTAAATTCCATATATATGTGTTAGCATACAGTATTTGTCTTTCTCTTTCTGACTTACTTCACTCTGTGTGACAGACTCTAGGTCCATCCACCTCATTACAAATAGCTCAATTTCGTTTCTTTTTATGGCTGAGTAATATTCCATTGTATATATGTGCCACATCTTCTTTATCCATTCACCCGATGATGGACACTTAGGTTGATTCCATCTCCTGGCTATTGTAAATAAAGCTGCAATTAATATTTTGGTACATGACTCTTTTTGAATTATGGTTTTCTCAGGGTATATGCCCAGTAGTGGGATTGCTGGGTCATATGGTAGTTCTATTTTTAGTTTTTTAAGGAACCTCCATACTGTTCTCCATAGTGGCTGTACCAATTCACATTCCCACAAGCAGTGCAAGAGTGTTCCCTTTTCTCCACACCCTCTCTAGCATTTATTGTTTGTAGAGTTTTTGATGATGGCCATTCTGACTGGTGTGAGATGATATCTCATTGTAGTTTTGGTTTGCATTTCTCTAATGATTAATGATGTTGAGCATTCTTTCATGTGTTTGTTGGCAGTCTGTGTATCTTCTTTGGAGAAATGTCTATTTAGGTCTTCTGCCCATTTTTGGATTGGGTTGTTTGTTTTTTTGTTATTAAGCTGCATGAGCTGCTTGTAAATTTTGGAAATTAATCCTTTGTCGGTTGCTTCATTTGCAAATATTTTCTCCCATTCTGAGGGTTGTCTTTTGGTCTTGCTTATGGTTTCCTTTGCTGTGCAAAAGCTTTGACGTTTCATTAGGTCCCATTTGTTTATGGAAAGGAGGTTTATATTTTATTTCTTAGAGAACACCACTAAAGATTAGAAATAATGACATTTCTGTCTACTATCACCATAGTTGGAGTCACAATTATGAGTGGGAAGGTTAAGAGAGCCTATCAAGAATGGGTCCTAGGAAAGACCCAGGTAATAGGGAGTAGGGAGTTCACTGCGGCCTAGAAAAGCACGTCTGATGAATCACAAGTTTCTCAAGATTGAGAGCGTGTTCCCGGAACATGGAGCAAAAGTGCGAGACAGAGGTAAGGAGAAATACAAATGTTACGGATGATTGGTCCAGATCCAGTATCTATCTAATAAAAGATTCCAAAAGACAGAAGAAAGAAAATTTTAAAAAGAAAACTCTGGGCCCATGGTTTTGAATCTACAATTCTATACCAAGTATCAATCAAGTGTGAGGTCCAAATAAAAATATTTTCAAATAATTAACAGTTCAGAAACTCTGCCTTACACATACCTTTCTTAGGAATTTACTTAATGATTTACCCCACAAAATAAGGTAATTATAAAAAAAAATAAAGAGTGCTTTTAACAACCTTGACAATGTAAAAAGCAAAGGTATGCTTGACAGAGTGCAGGATGTAAAAGGGAAAGAAATGAAGGGAAGGACAGAAATGCAAAATAAATGTCCTTGTCAAGCATGGACTCTTGATGCAACAAGAGATAAATGTTAAAGTATAGTGGCTAAAATTGCAGAGGTAACTAGTAGAGAAATAGTGATGTAAATTTGGGGGAAAGAGACTAAAGACGAGAGTGGAGTAGGTGAGCCTTAAGAGCAAAATACAATATGCAATCTTCTAAGATAAAATTTTAAGCAATAGGTATTAAGATAGTATATGCAGAGAGGGAAATAGCCGAAACTAAAAACAGATATCAGGGAGGGGGTAGAGAAACATGGGAGAGAAGGCTCTTGATCTTCATTATAAATGCATCCATGTTTAAAAGCATTTTTATTTTTTACTTCAAAATGTTTTAAATTTAAATAAAAGGGAGTAAGGTCAACCTTTATAGTATCTGTCCTCTTCTCCAGCGTGCTGGCATATTCTAGGCCTAGCCAGCCTCTCTCTCTTTACTTCTAAGGATTTCAGGGAACCTGTTCCTTCATCACACCCTCTAGCCTCATGTGTCTGCACTTTCTCTCAGCTCTTTCAGATATGATCTTGCCAGCATGAGTGTCTTTGTTGGTCTTCTAATAAAATTCTTTCCCCTATAGCACTTAATTACTCTAATTTTCCAGTTGATCTGATGTGTTTAATGTGAGTTATATAAATTTCTCATATGAAAGATAAAACATGGATGGTCTGATTTATCTTCCAGACATATTAAAACCAGCTAATTTTCTCTTCTCAGAAAATTGTGAGTGTTTGGGTGGCATCTGATTATTATTGGCTGACATATTTAAGCTCCAGAGTGAGTATAAAGATATTTTCAATTTAACAGGTTTAATATGTCATTATTTGAAGTTGATGAATTCCTACTTGTTAGGAGAAAATCTCCCAGAATTCGTGAACTTATTTGGACATCCTGATACACGCTTGAAGTCTCAGTTAAACAAACACTAGTATAAAATTAAATCATATTGGATAAAAAATAAAACAAACACACACCCGACACGAGCAAATGAATATTTGAAGGCTGAATAAATAGAGACACAAGCAGCCTAGGGACAAGTTTACCAGGAGCTTTAGAAATGCTTTCAGTAGAACCTATAATAACATAAACATTTTAAATATAATCTACTTGGAAAGGTTTGTGTGAAACTCCACTCTTCCTCACACTGACCTCCTGCAGTCCCATAACAGTAACTCGACCCATTAAGTACTTGGTTGAAAAGGATTCAATTTTTTAAAAGTTTAAAAGCAACCCATCAATAAAGTAAAAAAAAAAACATGCAATAGCCCAAAGTGATTAATGAAATGAGCATTCATTATTATGTAGAGGCCACATATAGAAGCAGACTCAGAGCTGCAGTTCCCTCACACCAGTGAGACGCAGTTTCTTTGCCTAAGTGTCTGGGTCTCAAATGACCTAACAGGAGCCTCTGTTCCCTTTGTTTCTTGCTTTTGCCTGGTTCTGGTCACTGTCCTGCCTTAGTGGATGCTTGCACTGTGCATTCCTATCTGTACCTAGAACAAGGCTGAGTAAATAACACACTATAAGGGACTTCAGGGATCATCACATTAAAACACTCCAATCTTATATTACACAGGAAACTTAGAGTTGGGGAGGTAAAAGAATGGCCCCAAGGTCACATGGCTGGTCAGCAGGGAACTGGAACAGGGCTCGGAGTACATGGTAGGCAATCAAATATCTTATGACCAAATAAGGGAATAATTGCTTAAATTACATTAAGTTCCTAAACTCCTAAAAAGTTTTAAAAGTCTATGGATATGTGCAAAAGCCTTTTTTTCCCAAGGAGATGGTATACGATGTCAGCAGGTTATCAATTCAATCTGCGACCCCCCAAAAAGTTAAGAACCAATAAAATGCATCTTTACAAATAGAACTCTTGGCCTTAAAGATGCGTATAGGCTGCCATATGGCCACCCTGCTGTGTACATGCATGTGTGTGGAAGAGCGTTCCCCACAAACTGGCACACTCTGTTTCAGCTCTCCACGCAGCCACTTCAAACACATACGTTAACACGTGAAGGACCTCTGTGAAGTTCTTGTCGACTCTTCTCCTTCGATAAAACAAGGCACAGGGATATCGGCTCGGTGCTTTGTGACCACCTGGAGGGGTGGGATAGGGAGGGCGCGAGGGAGGGAGATGCAAGAGGGAAGAGATATGGGAACATATGTATATGTATAACTGATTCACTTTGTTATAAAGCAGAAACTAACACACCATTGTAAAGCAATTATGCCCCAATAAAGATGTTTAAAAAAAAAAAGACTGAGCTATGACAGCGTTCTGTAAATGCACGTGAAGAAAAATTTATTACAACTTAAAGCAATAGCATCATGAAGTTGAACATAATACTCTATTATAAACTTCAAATCGTGTGACAAATGAAAAATGGCTACCATAAACAGGAAGGTAAACTGTGCCCTTTGGCAAGAAGAATTTTGGTCCATATCAGCTCTAAGGGAAAAAAAAATTCAAAACCCTTTAAATGTCATTTGCAGATGGTGTCTATCTGATCTACTACCAATTTAGCCTGTCATGGAATCACATATACATGACCTGCACGAGACGTTTTAGGTCATCTGGGCTAACCTCCCACCCTCTTCAGGAGACCCTTTCATAGTATTCTTGACAGCCTGTGAACACAGACTGGCCTGAATTAGAAAATCAGTCCGAACAACAGACAGCCAAGTTGGTCGTATGACTGTTTTCACACCACCTTATAAAATGATTTGAAATATATTTTTCTGAAAAAAGTACTACAAGCATTTATTACATTGTTGATTTGCATAGAGTTCTTTCAAAACTAGGATGAATAATTCAAATGGAAAGACTGTGAAAGAAATTGCAGTTAAGGGAGGGTGATATTTTACTGCAAGCGGTATGGTAATCAGTGTACAACAACATTCAAACTAATTGTAGGTTTTAGTGGGAAAGCTGAGATTGGAAACTATTTCTAAATAGCAAACTGGTAGTCTATCCACAGAGTTAACACTGGCTTTGTACTTCACTCTCATTGCTCATTTCAACACATAAGCTAAACAGTGAGTTATTAAATGTCCCCAATCTGTTCTATTAATAAAATAGAATTCAATACTTGTTTGCTGAGTTAACGAAGGAAGGAATGATGGTTGTCTAAACCTGCTTCATGGGATCTAAAGAAATAAATACGATACTTTTCTCCAAGGGCATCTAACGGTTCTATTCATTTCCTATCTTGCCCAATGATTTCCCCACCTTCACAGAAAACATGTGCCTTTTGTCTACGCCTTACAGTAACTCTTCTGGGTGCCGATTTAAAGCATTAGATCCATATCCAGACCTCAATCATATCACTTACTACATTCTAAGTTCTAATAACATGCTTATGAAGAAATTAGAAATATGTAATTATAAAGCATGCATGCTAAGGAGCTCCTGGAAGGCTAAACTCCTATGGGATTCAACTATGTACGCTACGTCACTACCCCCTTTCCACCCCTAGTATTTCAACTCTAACCCTAACCTAACTCTGGATACAAACTTATAAGAAACCACTTTACAACTCTGGATTCTAGAATGATGGCAAAGACGTTCTTTCTTTCTTTCTTTTCTTTCTTTTTTTTTTTTGGCCACGCCAAGCGGCATGCGGGCGGGCTCTTAGTTCCCCGACCAGGGATAGAACCTGTGCCCCCTGCAGTGGAAGCGCAGAGTCTTAACCACTGGACCACCAGGGAAGTCCCGCAAAGACTTTCTAATGGCAGTCCTTATCAGTTGGTCTAAGTAATGAAAAATTAACCACCTAATTACATGACATTTCTTCCTAAACATTGATGCAATTATCAAACAAGAGCGTGGCCAGAGAATGGTGACACAGATCCTTGACCAAGCCTTCTCTCAGGCCTTGTGACTGTGGATAAATCATTTAAGGTCACTGTGATTCCCCATTCTTCGATCTGAAAATGGGGCTAATTTGCTGCCTTTGTTTAACTGTCAACTTCCTGGAAATGTGAGTTTTGAGTTCTCCAGAGAGGAAAGGTACACAATGGAATGAAAACAACAATACAAAGCAGGAGACAAGATTGCAGTGTCAGCTCAATCATAACCTATGTGGTCATTATCTCACTACATTGACACTTCTTCACTTATCCAGTGAACAGTGATCTCCAAGGTTTGAGACTGTGGACCAAGTATTAGGGAAGAATATTGAGAATGTGGCCTAACTGATCTTATCAGGAATTCAATATGAATAAGAACATAAATGGTTCTGTGTGTTAATTTCCCAGTATTAAAACACACACACACACACACACACACACACACACACACACACACGGATCTCCTAGAAAACCTTCTCTGAGAAGATTGGATGAAGCAGCTGGTTTTATTTCTATACTCAGTAAAGCAACTAGTATGTGGCACAAAACAGCCATTCCTTTTGTGACCCTGCAAAATAATCAGTGTTACAACTGTGTGTGCATATATGTGCAAGTATCTGTTTGATAGCCTTGAACAATATTAAAATGCTCTGATCAGATATTTTTCTCACCAGTTCCTCTGGGGAGAAGTGCAACGCTTAATGCAAAATTCAGCCTAACCTGTTAACACAAAATGTGTCCAAAAAACTCTGGAGATTTACAGCCTGAATGTAGAATTATTCCCTGTTCTTTTACTTCTCGTCCAAATGCAAAGAAATTAACTTTCTGGTCATAATTTCAGTACTTCTGGGACATTATCGGGACCAAAGTAAAAACAGAATATCATTATATTGTCAGGTCCTATGGCCGAGTGTGACTAATAGCTGCAGTGTCACAGACGTAATAATCCAATAAAGGCTCTGTGTACTCAGGGCCAAGTTGCACCAGTGCTGGGAAACATGTAAATCTAGTGGCAGCAGATTTCAATCAGCAATTCAGCTTTGAAGATCACAGGTCTATCTGTGCCCTCCCACTTTTGTCCCCTCATCTCACACCTTTCTCTTGAGTACTCTCCCTCTCCCCTCTGTGGATTCTTACTTTTGCTCTATCCTTGGAAAGCCAAAGCAAGAAGCACCCCACCGTTGACATTTTCTAAGACTTCTCTATCAAAATTGCAATGTTCCCTTCCTCTCAACTTGTTATACAGATTAAGTAAATTTAAGTTAGTTTTGCCTCTCTAACTAGATTGTAAGGTCCTTGAGAAAAGGATCATTTCTTGCCATGCTTTTTCATTCTCTCTTCAATGTCTGGCCTTGTCGTGAGTTTATTTCAAGTATGTCATGCGCTCTGAATCCTGAGCAAATTTATTTTCTTCATTGTTTTTACCTCCCAAATGAGACAGGAAAATTTCTATTGTATGTAGCCTTTGAGGACTGTTCCAGTTCTCCTGTTTCATGATGGTCCACATTTGCACTCCAATGGTCAAATACCTCAGTACTCTTTCCTCTGTGTCCACTTATTTTCTATGATAGTGTCAGATCCATTAAGAGGAATTCACACCTGACTATCAAATTAAAAGAGAACTAATCAATAATGCTGATTTGATGTCTGTGTTGCCTAGAGATAATAGGCTCTGCAGTAACTACCTATGGAGAACTAAATTTTAACCACTAGTCCAATGTTAAATATAACCTTCTTATGATATTTTACCTACATTAGTCTATGGGTTAAACAACCTATTCTCCAGTTTATGGCCAGTGAGTTTTTAAAAATAGTCTATATACCATGTAGCTGGAGTTAACCAGTGAGCCAGCATTAAGGCCAAAATGGAAGCTAAAAAGGAAAGCCCTACCAAGATTGCATTTTCAGATAAGGAAGGCAGAAGGCTGTCTCTTGATGGGCCAGGTGAGGAGTTTTGTTTCACTCACCATGTTGGCATATATTTGCCCCCCAAACATTTTATCTTATTCTGAAGGATTAACCTGAATTAAAACCCCCTGATTTTGCCCTTCATTATCTCTCACGATTAGTCACCTTCTAAAAGGGTTGAGGAAAATTGTGTAGTGGTTACACACTTGACTTTTTCAAGCTAGTTTGGGCCCAGGCATCAAAGAGAGCTAAATGACATTTCAGAAGTTTAGTCATTTTGAATAAAGATTCCCCTTCCTAATGAATTTGAGCAGAAAAATATTGCATTTAGGTAAAAAGGCGTAAGAATCAAAAACAAGGCAAACACTTGCCTTATGAATACCACCACCATTTATATAGTACTTATCATTTACAAAGAGCTTTTGTATACTGAGAACTAAAAGCCTCAACCCCCTCATAGCTCACTGCCTACATAAACATGATTTTACTCTTCAGCTCTCTTATCAAACATAATTTTACTATTCTACTGTATTCATCAGCACGACTTTACAATTCCAGGTTACTCTTGCTCATGAAGAAAAACATTGCAAATAATTCTGTTGCTCACTCTGGAAACTTCCAGAAAAAATACTCAAATGAACTACAGACTTCCAGCAGAGAGGACTGAGATCAATACCCTGTCTCAAAAACCTCCCGTTGTTGTGTCCACCAATCCTAAAGTATTATATCATGATCCTTACCTAATCCTAATCAATCTCCCATACTCCAACAGCCACCTTTAACCAGATTCCCAAACCTCATAATTATCCCCATTTAGCCTTCAAGTTAGTACTCTTCCTCACCACAATAAGGATAAACTCAACTTGGCCTTACCAACAAGTTATTCCGGTGGTATTTCTGATGACCCAGCATGCAACAATGCTTTTACCTTCTGCCCTCATAACAGCCCCTTTAAGAAGCTGGGGAAGATCTCATCATCTCTACTTTATACTTAGAGAAATTAAAGTTCAGAGAAGTTAAGTAATCAGCAAAATCAAAGAACATCAGCAGTGGAAGAATGAAAACGGTTTAAGTTCAAAGTAAGAGTTCTTAATATTAAGTATGAGATCTTAGAAGTCAGCCTGTGCAGATAGGGAAATAGGAGATCTTTAAGACCAGAAGGGACAAATAAAAATAGAAAAGGAAACGCACCTGGGTCTACATTCTCTTCAAGAGTGTATTACATAAAGAAGGATGTTTAAGTTCTTAAAGATCACAACGGGTGACCAGGATTGTGGAGAACCTAAGAAATGATGAGATGTAAGAACTCAATAATCAGAGGGGGATGACTCCAATCCCACTCACTGAAGGAGCCATGAGCAGGAAATGATTAAGAAGCACAAGGTGTATGGAAATAGCAAGTAGGAAAATACCTCTTGATGATTAAGACCAAAAAATCTAGACGGATTAGAAGAAAAGTCCAGGACTATCAGCATAAAATAGTCACAGACTAACTGGATGATTTTCTAGTGGCAGCTACTGTAGGTGAGTTGGCATATAGGAATTGCATGTTTCCTAAGGGCACAGGGCCGAGGAATTTATGGAATTAGGAAAGATGTATCAAAGATGAAACCGGATAAACTTTAGCTAAGCGGGGCAGGGACGGAGAAAACCAAAGCTTAAAGCAGATTTTAGATGGCCTGCTGGTGTTCACGGAAAAGAGACAGGATTTAGGTGAATAGATGCCTTCTGTCACACACAAACTGTATCAGCTTCAGTAATGTCATCACAGTGAAACCCCACAAACAAGAATATACTAAGAAAACAAAGATCTGGGCCAGAAACCAAGAAAGCAGAGGAAAAAAGACACTGAAACTCAGCACACAGAACTAGCCCAAAATAAGAAAGAAAAAGAAACTGATCAATGTATGGAATTTAAACTCAGAAATTTAGCTAAGCCCTCCTGAAAAAAATCAATGAGGGATCACAAGAGGGAAATGAAATATTACAGGCAGCAACCATGACTTCAGATTAAAGTACAGCAGAAAGATATGACCTACGGAAAAGCTGAAGGAAAACAGTGTCTTGAGGAATATATCGGAACAATCTCACCCTCAAAACAGCAGCTCGTGTGCAAAAGTCTGTCCCAGAAATTCAACTCTCTAAACAAATGAGAAGTTGAGAGGCCACCTACCCCAAAAGCCATTTTTCAAAGACCCAATAAAAATCCACAAGCGGCAGGGGCAGCAAAGCCTACACCAACTCAGAAATACAGAATTCAGAGAAAATGGTAAATAAAGAGCCGTCTCCATCATCAGTTTCTCACCTTCGCCAAAAGGGCAGTTCTCTCTCCTATACTCAGAATGGGCACTGGTATCTTCTTCTTCCTTATACATATTTGGAGCATTGTATCAGGGACCCTTAAATCTCTACAATTCATAAATGCTCTTCCCATGTTACTGCAGGTCTGCATAGACAAACCTATCCATTTCCAGACTACTCATTTTCCACTGGGCTCAAGGTGTTTTGGAAAGAAATGAATCAAATATATAAACTAATTCTGAGAACTGAAAGGTTCTTAGATGATGGTCTCCTTACAAATGGTCTGACTGTGACTTGCCTATTGAGTACTGCCCAGTTCACACACTTTCCCTTCACTTGTTTCCATACTGCCTAAGTTTCTCTGTCTCCTGTGCACTCATGACATGTGTTTATATGCATAAGACTTTGAGCTATCATTTTTCCAGGTTGAGAAACTACCACTAAGAAATTAGTATCTAAAAACACCTACAGTGCAGTCTAAATACTCTTCTGTATTTTGGTGAGTACAATAACTTTTCAGGGCTGAAAGGAACCATTCTCAAGCTCTGGATGATAAAAAGATGATGATCGATACTACCATCCTTTCCTCATGTATCAAGTGTAATCAGCTTTTCTGTCACTTTAATAATAGGCCAAGTAAGACGACAGTGTTAAAAGCATGGAGCTACCAGTTCTTTACAGAAGTGTTTAAAAAATAGACCAGAGGGGGGACCTTCAAGATGGTGGAGGAGTTAAGACGTGGAGATCACCTTCCTCCCCACAAATACATCAGAAATACATCTACATGTGGAAGAACTCCTACAGAACACCTACTGAACGCTGGCAGAAGACCTCAGACCTCCCAAAAGGCAAGAAACTCGCCACGTGCCTGGGTAGGGCAAAAGAGAAAAGAAAAAACAGAGACAAAAGAATAGGGACGGGACCTGCACCACTGGGAGGGAGCTGTGAAGGAGGAAAGGGTTCCACACACTAGGAAGCCCCTTCACTGGTGGAGAGAGGGTGTGGGCCGGGGGGAAGCTTCGGAGCCACAGAGGAGAGAGCAGCAACAGGGGTGCAGAGGGCAAAGCGGAGAGATTCCCGCACAGAGGATCGGTGCCGACCGGCACTCACCAGCCTGAGATGCTTGTCTGCTCGCCCGCTGGGGTGAGTGGGGGCTGGGGGCTGAGGCTCGGGCTTTGGAGGTCGGATCCCAAGGAGAGGACTGGGGTGGGCTGCGTGAACACAGCCTCAATGGGGCTAGTGCGCCACCGCTAGCTGGGAAGGAGTCCGGGAAAACGTCTGGACCTGCCGAAGAGGCAAGAGACCATTGTTTCAGGATGTGCGAGGAGAGGGGATTCAGAGCACTGCCTAAACGAGCTCCAGAGACGGGCGCGAGCTGCGGCTATCAGCGTGGAAACTATAGAGACGGTCATGAGACGCTAAGGCTGCTGCTGCAGCCACCAAGAATTTGTATGGAAACACAAAAGACCCCCAATAGCCAAAGCAATCTTGAGAAAGAAAAACGGAGCTCGAGGAACCAGGCTCCCTGACTTGAGACTCTACTACAAAGCTACAGTAATCAAGAGAGTACAGATAAAGAAGATGTGGCACATATATACAATGGAATATTACTCAGCCATAAAAAAAACGAAATTGAGCTATTTGTAATGAGGTGGATAGACCTAGAGTCTGTCATACAGACTGAAGTAAGTCAGAGAGAAAAAGACAAATACCGTATGCTAACACATATATATGGAATTTAAGGGAAAAAATGTCATGAAGAACCTAGGGGTAAGACAAGAATAAAGACACAGACCTACTGGAGAACGGACTTGAGGATATGGAGAGGGGGAAGGGTGAGCTATGACAGGGCGAGAGAGAGGCATGGACATATATACACTAACAAACGTAAGGTAGATAGCTAGTGGGAAGCAGCCGCATGGCACAGGGATATCGGCTCGGTGCTTTGTGACCGCCTGGAGGGGTGGGATAGGGAGGGAGGGAGGGAGACGCAAGAGGGAAGAGATATGGGAACATATGTATATGTATAACTGATTCACTTTGTTATAAAGCAGAAACTAACACACCATTGTAAAGCAATTATACCCCAATAAAGATGTTAAAAAAAATTAAATAAATAAATAAATAAAAATAAAACATATACTGGTTTTCCATTAAAAAAAAAAAGAGAGTACAGTACTGGCACAAAAACAGACATATAGATCAATGGAACAGGATAGAAACCCCAGGGATAAACCCATGTACATATGGTCACCTTATCTTTGATAAAGGAGGCAAGCATATACAATGGAGAAAAGACAGCCTCTTCAATAAGTGGTGCTGGAAAAACTGGACAGCTACGTGTAAAAGAATGAAATTAGAACACTCCCTAACACCATACACAAAAATAAACTCAAAATGGATTAAAGACCTAAATGTAAGGCCAGACACTATAAAACTCTTAGAGGAAAACATAGCCAGAACACTCTATGACATACATCACAGCAAGATCCTTTTTGCCCCACCTCCTAGAGAAACGGAAATGAAAACAAAAATAAACAAATGGAACCTAATGTAACTTAAGAGCTTTTGCACAGCAAAGGAAACCATAAACAAGACGAAAAGACAACCCTCAGAATGGGAGAAAATATTTGCAAATGAAGCAAACTGACAAAGGATTAATCTCCAAAATATACAAGCAGTTCATGCAGCTCAATATCAAAAACACAAATAACCCAATCCAAAAATGGGCAGAAGACCTAAATAGACATTTCTCCAGATAAGATATACAGATTGCCAACAAACACATGAAAGGATGCCCACATCACTAATCGTTAGAGAAATGCAAATCAAAACTACAGTAGGTATCACCTCACGCCGGTGAGAACGGCCATCATCAAAAAATCTACAAACAATAAATGTTGGAGAGGGTGTGGAGAAAAGAGAACCCTCTTGCAGTGTTGGTGGGAATGTAAATTGATACAGCCACTATGAAGAACAGTATGGAGGTTCCTCAAAAAACTAAAAATACAGCTACCATATGACCCAGCAATCCCACTACTGGGCATACACCCTGAGAAAACCATAATTCAAAAAGAGCCATGTACCACGATGTTCACTGCAGCACTATTTACAACAACCCTGGTATGGAAGCCACCTAAGTGTCCATCGACAGATGAATGGATAAAGAAGATGTGGCACATATATACAATGGAATATTCCTCAGCCAAAAAAAGAAATGAAACTGAGTTATTTGTAGTGAGGTGGATGGACCTAGAGTCTGTCATACAGAGTGAAGTCAGTCAGAAAGAGAAAAACAAATAGCGTATGCTAACACACGTATATGGAATCTAAAATTTAAAAAATGGTTCTGATGAACCTAGGGGCAGGACAGGAATAAAGACACAGACGTAGAGAATGGACTTGAGGACATGGGGAGGGGGAAGGGTAAGCTGGGACAAAGTGAGAGAGTGGCATGGACATATATACACTACCAAATATAAAATAGATAGCTCGTGGGAAGCAGCCGCATATAGCACAGGGAGATCAGCTGGGTGCTTTGTGACCACATAGAGGGGTGGGATAGGGAGGGTGGGAGGGAGGGAGACACAAGAGGGAGGAGATATGGCAATATATGTATATGTATAGCTGATTCACTTTGTTATACAGCAGAAACTAACACACCGTTGTAAAGCAATTACACTCCAATAAAGATGTTACAAAAAAAATTGGCTGCAAAACACCACCTACAGTATGATCCCATTTTTGTAGAAAAATAATAATACTTATCCATGTTTAAGACAAATGACTGGAAAGTGAGAAAGTGAACTCTCAACCATGGTTATCTGTAGAAGGTGGGATGAAGATTATTTTCATCTCACGTTCCTGTCTTCATTTTATAAATTTTAAATATGTACATTAAGAAAGAAAATACCTGTGTTGGTGGTAAAAAAAAAAATTAAAGAAATTCAATATACAGCAGCAACTAACACAACACTGTAAAGCAATTGTACTCCAATAAAGATGCTAAATAAATAAATAAAAATAAAAAATAGGCCATAGATGGCATACATATCTAAATGAAGCGTTTACAGCAGTTGTTGCATCTCAAACGGAGATTGCCTTCAAGGATACTAAAATTTAAAGTCTCATCTACAGTGATATCTTTGCCCACGAGAAATCATCTTTAGCCATTACTTTGATTAGTTGAATCAAACCACAAGGCAGAAGGTGGGAGGACACATGAAAGTTTAAAAAATCAAGTGACAACAGCGCTAGACATTTCTTTTGAATGCCTATATTCTGAAGCTAAAACGTGTAGGAAAAAGTGGTATTTACAGTAAGTCACAGTTTTGCCTCCTGATACATGCATCACCTTCTATATTTGCTGGCTACATCTCAGACCATAGAAGTAAAACTCCCGGATCTGTGATACCCCTTAGGTTACTTTCCAGCCGGGGAGATGCTGAAGCACAGGGAGTAATGGGAAGGGGGAAGGGGGCAGGAGACACCCCCTGAACACACAATGCCCGTGACACCTTTCACACCAGAAGCCCTTGTCCTTCTGTCTGCTTTATCCTCATCCTCAGGAGCAGCTCTACACAGTGCTGCTGTTAACAGCCTTCTGGGCTGGGCTGTAGGCCCCTGAAGGTAAGAGACCATTTCTTATTTGTCATTCCCCCTTCTCCTGATTCCCTTTCTGAGAATTTATCCTCTGTAATTCTTCTCCCTCTAGAAAGACAGACAAAAAGTGGCCAAAGAACCCCATCTTAAATCCTTTTAGCGCTCTCATGATTTTTTGAGCAGCTTTCAGCACCAGTTTTTCTATAGTTGCAAAATCACATGTGTCACTTCTGGATAAATATGGTGAGCAGGAAATGGGGGGATGGTGGTAGGTTGGGAGAAGTACTATTTTGATGAGTAAACCTCATGGAATTATTTTATTCTTTAAATGTCGTACTGGTATAAGTTTGATACAAGTGTCTAAAAAACACAAACTTCTATTTCATGACTGGTTTGTGCACCCAGTTTCTGCACGGACGGATTGCAGGAAATGCATGTCAGCCCCATAGTTGGACAGTCAGTGACCAATGGACAGTCTTTTCTGGATCACTTTTGACTCATTAGAACTCCATGAAAAATATGAATTCCCACAAATGCCTACATATGATGAGTAGAGTTTATCATGAAATGAGACAGTACGGTCATTGTAGTGTTAAGAGAACCTCTCATTTTAATGAAATTATCACATATTTCTTGATTCTGCTGAGAAATTACAAAACAAAATAACAGGAAGGGAGGAAAAAAGCTTTCAGGATAAGGATAATATCTATGTCATTAAGATGCACCAAGTTACCTTCCATTCTGGGTATGAATCCAGCCAAACCACCGACAAGCAACATTTGGAAATTAGGCAAAATTGATTCCCAGATGCAAGCAAAAGTTCAAGGTGAGGGGGCGGGGCGAGGAGCAGACTCCGATGGAAAAGAAGTCTAGAATACCAATAAACCTCAGCTTTGTGAAAGCATATTTTTATGGAATTTCATAAACATCCCCCTGTGGTCCCTTGACATTTCCAACCTAACTACATGCACACATGGAGAAAATAGGTTTATAGGATAGCCAAAAATGAGAGATGCTCAAATAGGTAGCTGGAAGGTGTTTTTTGCTTAAATGAGGAATCAAAATTCCCACTGGGTTCAAGTACCCAAATGACCTACACACTTACACTAACTACATGTGTGGGAGTGACTGCTTTGGTCAAAAGTGCAAGGGAACAGATGGGTTTTGGGGTCTCCTGATGGCTGGGTGCCAGCCATGGCTTTAACTGATAAGGAGCAGTTTCTTTGCATAGATATTTAAATTAAACAAGTGCCTCTCACAGCCAAGGCTTCTAACTGTTTCTAATTAACACTCATGCAAGCTGTGAAAACCTTTACCTGCAGCCATTTTGCTTATTTTGTGAATCAAAATGATATATTATTATTATTATTATTATTATTATTATTTTGCGGTATGCGGGCCTCTCACTGTTGTGGCCTCTCCCGTTGCAGAGCACAGGTTCCGGAGGCGCAGGCTCAGTGGCCATGGCTCACGGGCCTAGCCGCTCCGCGGCACGTGGGATCCTCCCGGACCAGGGCACGAAGCCGTGTCCCCTGCATCGGCAGGCGGACTCCCAACCACTGTGCCACCAGGGAAGCCCAAAATGATATATTATTAAAAATGCTTCTCTTCTGTGACTCTCATATGTCCTCACCTCGACAAGCGTCCTGAGAGAGGCAGGCCTTTATCAGTTCAGGCGGGAACAGTAAAACTGGATCTGTTGAGAAGAGACCAAATTTAGAAAAGTTACTCCCTGACCAGCAAGCTACTCATGTACCCTTGTGCACTATGAACGATCATTCTTCTCTCTTTACTCTCCTGCCAGCATGTTTCTAGCTGGCATCTCTTGCCCTGCTTCCTCTAGGGAAATCTGTCCCTAGACCTTAAACGCTGCATCATCAGCTAGAGAAAGACCCAAGCAAGGAGAGCAGAACCTCCACTCTTGACTCTGGAAGAAGAACTCTAGCAGAAGCTCACAGGTCTGCTCTTTGGGCATCTAGCAGTTACGAGGCTCTCCTGAGGCCCTCGTGGCTATCTAGAGTCTTAATGCAGTATTCTACTAGAGTTACCTGCAGATTCTGCCTGATCCAGCCACAGTGCGGCAATCTCATCAGCTCCTTCTAGACTTTGGACAGAACTTCTTAAAGTGTGTGTCTACACACAGACAGACAGCAATGTCTCTTGTCCCTTTTGACATCTCACCTAGACCTAAGGTCCTTCACTAGGAGGCAGTTCACTCCTAGAATCAATTCCAGACACTTGGAATGCAAATATGAACAGGACAGAGAAAGCCTCTCTCTCACTTGTGTTTTTATTCTCATGGGCCAGACCTATAATTAGTCTCCATCAAGATATACAAATGACCTGCAATTCTTCCATGATCTTCTCACCATTCCTACAAATGTTATTATTGAAGTCAGACAGGCAATAAATCCTGCATCAACCATGCAACTTTTTAAATGCCACGTGGGATCTTTTGTTGCGCAGCACGGGCTCCTCTCTAGTTGTGGCTGGGCATAGGCTCCAGGGTGCATAGGCTCTCTAGCTGTGGCACATGGGCTTGGTTGCCCCGCGGCATGTGGAATCTTAGTTCTCTGACCAGGGATGGAACCGGCATCCCTTGCATTGCAAGATGGATTCTTAACCTCTGGACCACCAGGGAAGTCCCCTACGCGGTTTTGGGTAAGGTTTAGTCTAAATACTGCTAGCCTCAGTTTTTCACTTAATGGGAAATAACAATGATCCTTGCCATCCAGGGCCTTAAAGCAATTTAACCAATTACAGGGAAAATTCAAAGGTCTTGAAATGTCAATGTGCTATGTAACAGCTAGACACTTTAGTTTCTAATCAAAAAGAAATGTGGATATTTGGACCTTGGGTGGGTAATCTTTAGAAGTTCTTTTGAGACTAAAGGTTAAAAGTCTCCTTGAGAACATCTTAGGATAGTGCATATTTATATTTAGCATTTTCCCCCATCTTTCGCATTGTCAATGTTTTTACCTAATCTTAAATGAACTAATCACAGATCAGAAGTGACTTGTTATAGGCAAGGAAATGGAGGAGAACTTTCTACGACTGCCAGTTAACAGGCACCCTCCAGCCAGCATAGCTTGACAAATCCTAGAATCCCACCGGGTGCTGAGCCATGTCAGCCTCGGTATAAGGTGTCCAAGTTAGCAGAGACAGAACCTGGGCTCAGAACAAGGAAAATTCTGAGTCCCTGGGCCACCTCTTGCTTCATAGCAAGATCACAGAGGTGTGGTTTCCAAAGAGAAGCCAGTGTAGCCTATGAGGAATTTGCTGTACCTGAGAAAGGAAAGAAAATAATTAAAGGAAGGGGACAGGGAAGGTGCTAAACCAAGCAATACATGCATTCAGGAAACTGGGGAGTGGGGGGTTAATTCCTTGAGTATCTCCTGTGTCCTGGGTGCATTACAAAGATTATCACATTTAATTCTCACAACATTCCTGATAGCAAAGTATGATCCCTGTTTTGCAGATAAAGAAACTGAGACTCAAAAAGTTAGTTAGGAATTAAGGATAGACAGTTACTGGTGGAATCAGGTTGGAACTGTGATCTGACTGACTCCAAAGCAACCCAAGTGGCAAGTTATAAAGCACCAAGCATTAGAGCTACGTCATGCAGGCATTTACTCTACAGATGATTATAGTAAGTGCAACTCATAAGACTTACTGGTACATGGCTGCAGGGGGAGACCACATCCCAAAACGTAGGCCAGAGTGAGCAACAACTCCAAGTGTATAAACTACGGTTAGAAGATGCCCCACACTGAGATTTGGTATTCCCGTATTCTGAAAGCTTCAATCCCAAATTAATAGGAAATCTCATCATTCATCAGAAAGGAATCCTGACCCAGTTACCACACACCTTGCCAGAAAATTGACAGTTAGCAAAGGTGAAATCAAGTGCACACACAGGACCTGTACATGTTTTAAAGAAACATATCAGATAGCAATCTGGGTGAAACAGCACCAAATGGGGAATTCTTACCAATCAAGTCTTGTGGTTTGGACGCGTGTATTGGACAGAGACTACGACCAGGACAGGGACAAGAGACAGCATTTATTATACAGGAGCATTAAATGTAACCCAATCAACATTAGCACTTTTTGTCATGATCACCTCACCCAAACCCATTCATTCCACTGTGTAATGGAACAGGAAACAACAGGGGTCAGGGAGCCTTAAGCATGCAAATCTCAAACCTTGCCCCCAGCTTCCAATACCTGAATTCACTGAAAATTTTTAACAGTGGCACAAAGTGTTGAAATAATATGTTAGAAGCCAGCTGAGCTACCAGACTTGCCTTAGAGTGAAAATGAACTGAGTGTCTCTCAGACTCAGAGACTGGAGGCTTTCTGTGTATTAAATATGGTATGTGGTCCCAGCAATGTCTGCAGATCAGGAAAATGGCCAACAATGTATGGAGGGGTAAAGATTTGGAGGAGTATGACCTACATATTAATTTAATTCCTGGCCTATGCCTTCAGGACCCCTACCAAATAAATGCCACAGGGAGGGTAGGTAGGCTGGCCGATTGCCATTCCCTGCTTCCCACTTGGTCCATGAATCTCATCTCTCCCCTTTTCCATAGAGCTGAGCTCTAAAATTACATTCAGATCCACATTCTCATACCTGTTGAAACGAAGGAAGCTAAGCAGCACCCCGAACTCCTTTGACTCCCGAAGTTTGTCTTCTACAATCTAGTGCGTTCCACCCTTCTGCTGTCTGCTACTGGCTTTCCAAAAAGAATAAAAAGAAAGATCAAAACTTTGGTGTTAAAAAGTCGAAGTGAGGTTTCTTTGAAATCAGAACAGTTTGATTATGCCAATGTCTCTGTAACAGTGGCACGCACAGTGTACAGAGGAATACAAATAAGTATGGGGGAAAAGACTCTCCTGCTTAATTAAAGGAACTGGTTGTACAAACAGGGTCTCCACCATAGAGCTAGTCAGCAGTGCCGGAAGTGACCCTGCCACTGCTGGTAGTTCCCATTTCTAGAGACCCAGGGAAGGGGTTCAATCGTGTTTAATGAAACAGGAGACAGCAGAGTTGCCCTCTGCCCGACGGCCCTCACCTCACACTACAACACTACACAGACATGCACTTAATCATCTGGCTGGTTCTCACTACTGGTTCTGGTGCCTTCTTCTTCATGTTACAAGCCCACAGACTGATCATTACTGGACTTTTCCACAGCAGGACCTGAGAAAGGTGATGGTTGAACAAATCTGCCAGGAGACTTAATGAGGGTGGACAGCTTAGCACCACAGTGGGCAAGTTACTTAACTTGGAAACTTATTTAGCTGAGTGGCTGAGACAAACATCCTCTTTTTTCCTCCTTATCCAGAGGAACTTTTGGAAATGGCTGGGGGGGCCAGGGTCCCGAATCAGGCAGAGTGAAAGATAAGACAGGGACTGCACTCATCCTGTGGCTACCAGATCAGATGAGACTGCTGCTTCAGAGGTTTGATTGCCCCTTCAAAATGAACCATAGTTCATCCTGCTTTAATCCAACACCACAGGGAAAGTAGGAAATATTAGGCTAAAAGGCAATGTCCCTTAACTTCTATGAGACGGAGTCTCGAACAAATCTGTTTATTCTATTCAATACCATAGCTAGAGACTCAGGCAGGATTACGGGTAATAAACCTTTGAAATGGGAGGCTGAGCTGTTCACCAGATTCCACAACAACACTTCATGGGGTATTGGTGTAAGTAACCAGTAACACAGTAAGTTAGAAAATCACAGGCATCAAAAAGCAGCTAGTATCATTTAGGGTACTTTTAGGAATAACCCCAACCATTACATAACATTGCTACTGTCTGAAACTGACAATAGATCCTTCAAGGCAGTAACAATAAAAGAAATTTGACAGGTGCTAACATTGGCTTGTGTGGATGTGGCCTCTGGAAAATATCCGCCCCTGTAAGAATCCTATGAGCAAAGTGGACGCAAAAAAGATGCCTTCAAGCCTGACCCCTGGACCTACATACCACAGTTAAACATTTTTCAAGGGGCTTCCCTGGTGGCGCAGTGGTTGAGAGTCCGCCTGCCGATGCAGGGGACGCGGGCTCTTGCCTCGGTCTGAGGGGACGTGGGGTCTAGCCTGGTCTCAGGGGACGTGGGGTCTTGCCCTGGTCTCCGGGGATGCGGGCTCTTGCCTCGGTCTGAGGGGACGCGGGCTCTTGCCCCGGTCTCAGGAGACGTGGGGTCTTGCCCCGGTCTGAGAGGATCCCACATGCCGCGGGGCAGCTGGGCCTGTGAGCCGTGGCCGCTGCGCCTGCGCGTCCGGAGCCTGTGCTCCTTGACGGGAACGGCCGCAAGAGTGAGAGCCCCGCGTACCGCAAAAAAAAGTTTTTTCAACGTTTAGGGCTTGAAACGGTAGTATTTGTGAGGCTAGTTAATGTCCCAATGCCTAAAACCTCGGTACCTCATCGTCACAAAGGCAGAGGCAGCTTTCGATCCTACCAACAGTCTGTCTTTCTAATTTCTAAACATAATACAGGAAGAGAATATTTGGAGATCACTAGTGTTCCACCAATAAAGTCACTGAGATACTGAACAGTATACATAATTCAAGTAGAAATCAAGAACAAGCCAGACAAATTCAATACCAGCACCATTTTACCTCAAAGCGAGAATCGGGGTTCCTCTCACTGAGTTCGGTCGTCAGGTTTCTGAGAGAAACAACGGTCTTCCTTTCATTTAATTCTCCCCCTGAATAGAAGTTAGATGTCTTCCCCCGAATAAGAAGTTAGATGTTCGTTATGGAGGCACGAAAGATGTTCGTCATGGAGGCACGAACGTAGACGGGCGACTGTTACCGATTTCAGAAGCCTGCCTGGACGGAATCTTCAACAGCACAAACCTCCTCCGCAGCACCTCACCAAAGGGGCGGGGTCAGCAGCGCGTGGGGGAGGAGCCTGAATTCCCGCGTTTTTCTGTCCTGACTAACCTGGTACCCAACCCTGCTGGCCTTCTTGCTTACAAATAGAAACTGAACAAATCACTTTCCCCCCTGTGGAATAACACCTGGGAAAGAGGACCTAGACCAGAGCACAATTTAGACAAATAAAGCTATGCCAAATACACAATTGCCGAGTAAACGGCACGCAATCTGACGAGAAAAGCACACACACACACACACACACACACTCACACACACTCAAAATTACTCTCTGAGGGGCCAACCAAGAATTAAATACACAGTGACAATAGTCGTGCAAAGATTTAAAATAAAAAGCCAAAATCAGTTCCCTGGAAGCCACAGCGCTCTCCTGTACCTGCTCAGCCAACAGCACCTTAACACCATATGCAAAGGTGTATATGACCAAGACCAATATTTAAACAAATAAAACATTACAGAGTCAATCATGTTGTAACATAAAGCACAACACTGTGCCCAAGTTCAGCTAAGTGATCCATATTGTCAAAAATCCAAAGCCCTCCAGACGAAGTATATTATTAATTACAATATTATTAATGTATATTACTACACGCTATATACTCCTCTATAAAAAGCACACTGTAACTAGCCAACTATCAATGACAAATAAGAATTAAACCAACCTTATGCAGGTGGGAGCAACGCCTTGTTAGTTCACCTCTGAGAGCACTGCTTCACCACCCACCCACCTGAGGACCCAAGATAGAAAGGGGCCCCGAGACCACGCAGAACCCTCCTTTTATAGCCAGTTGACGGCTCCGCCCATAAAGATCCTGATTGGTTGGGGCAAGAATGACTGACAGGGATAGTATCCACTCGCTCTTTCTCTGTAAGGGGAACACCTGCCTGCATCACAATCAAGGATTCCAGCGTGGAGTGTTTGTACAGAATGGTCAGAACCAAGAGCCTACATGGTAATAATGTTTCAGAATGGGCAGGAGCATACCACCATAACGGGAAACTGGAGGGGTGGAGGGAGTGGCTAAATGGACCGAACCAGACAAGTGCACTTGTGCAATCAGGGGGTGTGGTGGGGATGGTATGGTCCGCTATTTCAATTCTTTCTACCTGACTCTCCAGAGGCCTTCAAGGGGAGAGAACACAGAAGAATTAAAATCCTCACCCCTTGGAGGCCCAAATCATGTGATTAGGATTGGTTGACCATAGGATTGGTTGTCCAAAGTGCAGTTCCCAAGTCCCCTGCATCCATATCAGTTAGGGAGCTGCATTCTTTTGTTATTGAGATGAGATTCACATAACATAAAATTAACATTTCAAAGTGAATAATTCAGTGGCATTTAGTACATTTACAGTGTTGTGCAACCACCACTTCTATGTCATTCCAGAATATCTTCATCACCCCAAAAGGAAATCCAGAACCTGTTAAGCAGTTGATTCTCATTCCCCCTTTCCCCAGCCCCTGGCAACCATCAATCTGCCTTCCGTCTGTATGGATTGCCTATTCTAGACATTTCCTATAAATGGAGTCATGCAGTACGTGACCCTTGTGCCTGACACCTTTCATTTAGCTTACTGATTTTGAGGTTCATCCAATACATATTCATAATTACTTGTTTATACAGATATCTTCTAAATCTGATAGGATTAAAATAGAGTTACAAACAAAAAAGTACCTTTATACTTTCTTTAACATCTATCTATGTAGTTACTTTTACTGATACTTTTATTTCTTCATGTGGATTCAAGTGGAGAGATTATCTTTTAATTTTAGCATGAAGAGCTGCCAATAGTGTTTCTTGTAAGGGCAGCTTTGCTAGCAACAAAGTCTTTCTTTTTGTTTATCTGGGAATGTCTTAATTTATCCTCCTTTTTTCTTCTTTTTTTTTTATCGTAGTAAAACAAACATAACATACATTTACCACTTTAGCCACTTACAAGTATACAGTTCAGTGTCATTAAGTATATTCATAATGTTGTGCAACCATCCCCACTATTGAGTTCCAAACTTTTTAAAAAAATCATCCCCAAAAGACACCCTGTACCTATTAAGCAGTCAATCTCCATCATATGCTATTGAAATTTAGTTGGTATTAATCAGAACTATATTGTTATAAGTTAAGAGGTCAATTGTAATCTCCAGGGCAACCACTAAGAAAATAATAACTAAAAAATAGGTTGTAAAAGAAATTAAAGGGATTTAAATGATATACTAGAAAATATCTACTTAATACAAAAGGTGGCAGTAATGGAGGACTAGAAGAACAAAAAGTCTGTAAGACATAGAAAGTAAATATTAAAATGACAAACATATATCCTAACTTACGAATATTTAAATTAATTGTGCATGGATTACTGTAAATGAAACACTGCGATGAAAAGGCAAAGATTAGCAGAAGGGCTTTTAAAAATGATCTGAGTATATATTACCTGTAGTACACACACTTTGCATTCAGACAGAAATAAGTTGAAAGTAAAACAAATGAAAAAGATATACCATGCAAACGGTAATCAAAGAGAGCTGGAATGGCTATTTTAATACAAGACAAAATAGACTTTAAGACAAAAATTGTTACTAGAGACAAGGAACATCTTCTAATGAGAAAAGGTGAAATCACTCCAGAAATTATAACATTTATAAACGTGTATACACCTAACAACAGAATCCCAAAATACCGGAAGCAACGAGTGACAAAATGGAAGGGGGAAATAAACGATTTAAAATTAACAGTTGGAGACTTTGATAATTTCGATAATGGACTGAATAACTAGACAGAAGATCAAAGATCAACAGGGGAGCAGGAGACTTGGTTGACATTATAAACCAATTAGACAGCAAACTATAGAACACTCCACCCCAAAATAGCAGAAATCATCTTATTCCGAAATCCACGTGGAACTAACTACAGGATAGACCATACACAGGCCCTAAATCAAGTCTTGATAAATTTAAAGGGATTGAAATTAGACAAAGTACCTTCACAAAACAACAATGGGATGCAGTTAGAAGTTCATAAGATAAATAAATTTGGTAAATTCACAAATATGTGAAAATTAAACAACACACACCTTAACAACCAATGGGCCAAAGGAAAAAAATCACAAGGGAAATTAGAAAATACTTTGAGATGAATGAAAACTAAAATACAACATAACAAAACTTATGTGACACAGGAAAAGCAGTACTTAGCGATAACTTTACAGAGGTAAAGGCCTATATTAAAAAAGAAGAAATATCTCAAGTCGATTGCCTAAACTTTCCCCTTAAGCAAGTAAAAGAAGAAGAACCAACTAAACTGAAAGCAAGCAGAAGGAAAAATATAATAAAGATTAAAGCAAAAACCAATGAAAGGAAATAGAAAAATAATAGAGACTATCAACAAAGTAAAAAGTTAGTTATTTGAAAGATTAGCAAAACTGACAAACTTTTAGCTAAACTGACCAAGAAAAAAGGAGAATACTAACTACACAAAAATCAACAATGAGAGGACTTTACTACTGACATTACAGAAATAAATGGAATTATAAGGGAATACTATGAAAAATTGTATGCCACCAAACTAGATAATACAGATGAAATGGATAAATTCATAGAAGTACGTTGTAAGGCATATAATATATGATGTTTTAGAAAGTGTTGATTTTGAATCAGAAAGTTGTGAGTTTGTGCATCAGCTTAACCATATACTGTGAGCTTGGGAAAATTACTTCTCTGGATTTCAGTTTCCTCAGCTATTAAAAATGGATAATAACACCTACCCTGTGTATCTTTTTAGGATTATAAATTACATATGTTATACATAACACTAGATTATATATAAGGAAACATTATATATTTTATGTATTATAAATATACATATATTTATACTTCAGGAACTAGCAGTTCCTTTTTAGGGCTTCTTGCTGGTTCTCTTTCTCACTTCTAAACAACAGAGTGAGTGCTCAAGTCTCAGGCCTTGAGACTCTTCTCTAGCTACCCTTATCCATGTATTGATTTCAGAGCTTAAATACTACATAAAAATATATTTGTATATATATATGTGTGTATGTATATATGTAAAAACATTAGCAGCCTAACACAATATCTAAGACATAGTAACTGAAAAATGGTGTTCATTTTTACCTAAATGGTAGTTATTATTAGAGAAAAGTATTTGGCTCAAAATAGGTGCCAGAAAATTCCTTCCCACCTTTCCTGGTCTTAGCTTGGCTCCCATGCACTTATAGTTTCCTTCTCTGCTTGTGCTTCTGAATTGCCCTCATTTCTCTCCGGAACATCCTTCACTCCTTCCCACTCTCATCTCATCCTTGCAACCTTGGCCTTCCTAATAAAGACGTGGCATCAGGCATGGACCTCTTTGCATCTGCCTTCTGGGCTAATTATTTGACGCTGGACACGAATCCTGCTGCATGATCAGCCCTTTGCTGCCCTCACCTGGCCTATTGCAGTGTTTGTTACAGTTGACTGGATGACCACTGGCCAGTAGAGGCTCAGACGGACCTAGTTCTGACAAGGAGTGCACAGAAAGAATTCCCTGGGGAATTCAGACTAATGCGTCCCTTTCTCTGGGAGATAGGAACGAAGAGGCAATGGCCAGCTCAATGTGATACCACCAAAAGGGAAAATTCAGTGCCTTCACAACAGTCTGTTTCAAAATTGGTCAGGATTACTCATGGCTATGTCAGCATTAGACGGGGAGAAGGCAATAGTCATATGGGAACCCCAGGCCTCATATGATTGCCTTTCTGAGCTCAGTTCAGCTTTGGACCTCTAAACACTGGGACCTACCTAAGCCAAAACTCTATTTCTAAACATCAATGCTCTCTTCCCAGTCTAGCATCACGTGCTACTCTAAGGAGCGGGTGGGCGATGAGAGCACCATCCCGTTTACTGGAAGAGCGTTCCCCACAAACAGGCACACTCTCACTGCTTCAGCTCTCCACGCAGCCACTTCAGACACATAGGTTAACACGTGAAGGACCTCTGTGAAGTTCTTATCGACTTTTGTCCTTCGATAAAACAAGGCTGAGCTATGACAGCGTTCTGTAAATGCACGTGAAGAAAAATTTATTACAACTTAAAGCAATAGCATCATGAAGTTGAACATAATACTCTATTATAAACTTCAAATCGTGTGACAAATGAAAAATGGCTACCATAAACAGGAAGGTAAACTGTGCCCTTTGGCAAGAAGAATTTTGGTCCATATCAGCTCTAAGGGAAAAAAAAATTCAAAACCCTTTAAATGTCATTTGCAGATGGTGTCTATCTGATCTACTACCAATTTAGCCTGTCATGGAATCACATATACATGACCTGCACGAGACGTTTTAGGTCATCTGGGCTAACCTCCCACCCTCTTCAGGAGACCCTTTCATAGTATTCTTGACAGCCTGTGAACACAGACTGGCCTGAATTAGAAAATCAGTCCGAACAACAGACAGCCAAGTTGGTCGTATGACTGTTTTCACACCACCTTATAAAATGATTTGGAATATATTTTTCTGAAAAAAGTACTACAAGCATTTATTACATTGTTGATTTGCATAGAGTTCTTTCAAAACTAGGATGAATAATTCAAATGGAAAGACTGTGAAAGAAATTGCAATTAAGGGAGGGTGATATTTTACTGCAAGCGGTATGGTAATCAGTGTACAACAACGTTCAAACTAATTGTAGGTTTTAGTGGGAAAGCTGAGATTGGAAACTATTTCTAAATAGCAAACTGGTAGTCTATCCACAGAGTTAACACTGGCTTTGTACTTCACTCTCATTGCTCATTTCAACACATAAGCTAAACAGTGAGTTATTAAATGTCCCCAATCTGTTCTATTAATAAAATAGAATTCAATACTTGTTTGCTGAGTTAACGAAGGAAGGAATGATGGTTGTCTAAACCTGCTTCATGGGATCTAAAGAAATAAATACAATACTTTTCTCCAAGGGCATCTAACGGTTCTATTCATTTCCTATCTTGCCCAATGATTTCCCCACCTTCACAGAAAACATGTGCCTTTTGTCTACGCCTTACAGTAACTCTTCTGGGTGCCGATTTAAAGCATTAGATCCATATCCAGACCTCAATCATATCACTTACTACATTCTAAGTTCTAATAACATGCTTATGAAGAAACTAGAAATATGTAATTATAAAGCATGCATGCTAAGGAGCTCCTGGAAGGCTAAACTCCTATGGGATTCAACTATGTACGCTACGTCACTACCCCCTTTCCACCCCTAGTATTTCAACTCTA
This sequence comes from Orcinus orca, assembly GCF_937001465.1. NCBI lineage: Eukaryota > Metazoa > Chordata > Mammalia > Artiodactyla > Delphinidae > Orcinus > Orcinus orca. The sequence goes on from NC_064580.1 coordinate 115,104,570, forward strand.
ACCCTAACCTAACTCTGGATACAAACTTATAAGAAACCACTTTACAACTCTGGATTCTAGAATGATGGCAAAGACGTTCTTTCTTTCTTTCTTTTCTTTCTTTTTTTTTTTTGGCCACGCCAAGCGGCATGCGGGCGGGCTCTTAGTTCCCCGACCAGGGATAGAACCTGTGCCCCCTGCAGTGGAAGCGCAGAGTCTTAACCACTGGACCACCAGGGAAGTCCCGCAAAGACTTTCTAATGGCAGTCCTTATCAGTTGGTCTAAGTAATGAAAAATTAACCACCTAATTACATGACATTTCTTCCTAAACATTGATGCAATTATCAAACAAGAGCGTGGCCAGAGAATGGTGACACAGATCCTTGACCAAGCCTTCTCTCAGGCCTTGTGACTGTGGATAAATCATTTAAGGTCACTGTGATTCCCCATTCTTCGATCTGAAAATGGGGCTAATTTGCTGCCTTTGTTTAACTGTCAACTTCCTGGAAATGTGAGTTTTGAGTTCTCCAGAGAGGAAAGGTACACAATGGAATGAAAACAACAATACAAAGCAGGAGACAAGATTGCAGTGTCAGCTCAATCATAACCTATGTGGTCATTATCTCACTACATTGACACTTCTTCACTTATCCAGTGAACAGTGATCTCCAAGGTTTGAGACTGTGGACCAAGTATTAGGGAAGAATATTGAGAATGTGGCCTAACTGATCTTATCAGGAATTCAATATGAATAAGAACATAAATGGTTCTGTGTGTTAATTTCCCAGTATTAAAACACACACACACACACACACACACACACACACACACACGGATCTCCTAGAAAACCTTCTCTGAGAAGATTGGATGAAGCAGCTGGTTTTATTTCTATACTCAGTAAAGCAACTAGTATGTGGCACAAAACAGCCATTCCTTTTGTGACCCTGCAAAATAATCAGTGTTACAACTGTGTGTGCATATATGTGCAAGTATCTGTTTGATAGCCTTGAACAATATTAAAATGCTCTGATCAGATATTTTTCTCACCAGTTCCTCTGGGGAGAAGTGCAACGCTTAATGCAAAATTCAGCCTAACCTGTTAACACAAAATGTGTCCAAAAAACTCTGGAGATTTACAGCCTGAATGTAGAATTATTCCCTGTTCTTTTACTTCTCGTCCAAATGCAAAGAAATTAACTTTCTGGTCATAATTTCAGTACTTCTGGGACATTATCGGGACCAAAGTAAAAACAGAATATCATTATATTGTCAGGTCCTATGGCCGAGTGTGACTAATAGCTGCAGTGTCACAGACGTAATAATCCAATAAAGGCTCTGTGTACTCAGGGCCAAGTTGCACCAGTGCTGGGAAACATGTAAATCTAGTGGCAGCAGATTTCAATCAGCAATTCAGCTTTGAAGATCACAGGTCTATCTGTGCCCTCCCACTTTTGTCCCCTCATCTCACACCTTTCTCTTGAGTACTCTCCCTCTCCCCTCTGTGGATTCTTACTTTTGCTCTATCCTTGGAAAGCCAAAGCAAGAAGCACCCCACCGTTGACATTTTCTAAGACTTCTCTATCAAAATTGCAATGTTCCCTTCCTCTCAACTTGTTATACAGATTAAGTAAATTTAAGTTAGTTTTGCCTCTCTAACTAGATTGTAAGGTCCTTGAGAAAAGGATCATTTCTTGCCATGCTTTTTCATTCTCTCTTCAATGTCTGGCCTTGTCGTGAGTTTATTTCAAGTATGTCATGCGCTCTGAATCCTGAGCAAATTTATTTTCTTCATTGTTTTTACCTCCCAAATGAGACAGGAAAATTTCTATTGTATGTAGCCTTTGAGGACTGTTCCAGTTCTCCTGTTTCATGATGGTCCACATTTGCACTCCAATGGTCAAATACCTCAGTACTCTTTCCTCTGTGTCCACTTATTTTCTATGATAGTGTCAGATCCATTAAGAGGAATTCACACCTGACTATCAAATTAAAAGAGAACTAATCAATAATGCTGATTTGATGTCTGTGTTGCCTAGAGATAATAGGCTCTGCAGTAACTACCTATGGAGAACTAAATTTTAACCACTAGTCCAATGTTAAATATAACCTTCTTATGATATTTTACCTACATTAGTCTATGGGTTAAACAACCTATTCTCCAGTTTATGGCCAGTGAGTTTTTAAAAATAGTCTATATACCATGTAGCTGGAGTTAACCAGTGAGCCAGCATTAAGGCCAAAATGGAAGCTAAAAAGGAAAGCCCTACCAAGATTGCATTTTCAGATAAGGAAGGCAGAAGGCTGTCTCTTGATGGGCCAGGTGAGGAGTTTTGTTTCACTCACCATGTTGGCATATATTTGCCCCCCAAACATTTTATCTTATTCTGAAGGATTAACCTGAATTAAAACCCCCTGATTTTGCCCTTCATTATCTCTCACGATTAGTCACCTTCTAAAAGGGTTGAGGAAAATTGTGTAGTGGTTACACACTTGACTTTTTCAAGCTAGTTTGGGCCCAGGCATCAAAGAGAGCTAAATGACATTTCAGAAGTTTAGTCATTTTGAATAAAGATTCCCCTTCCTAATGAATTTGAGCAGAAAAATATTGCATTTAGGTAAAAAGGCGTAAGAATCAAAAACAAGGCAAACACTTGCCTTATGAATACCACCACCATTTATATAGTACTTATCATTTACAAAGAGCTTTTGTATACTGAGAACTAAAAGCCTCAACCCCCTCATAGCTCACTGCCTACATAAACATGATTTTACTCTTCAGCTCTCTTATCAAACATAATTTTACTATTCTACTGTATTCATCAGCACGACTTTACAATTCCAGGTTACTCTTGCTCATGAAGAAAAACATTGCAAATAATTCTGTTGCTCACTCTGGAAACTTCCAGAAAAAATACTCAAATGAACTACAGACTTCCAGCAGAGAGGACTGAGATCAATACCCTGTCTCAAAAACCTCCCGTTGTTGTGTCCACCAATCCTAAAGTATTATATCATGATCCTTACCTAATCCTAATCAATCTCCCATACTCCAACAGCCACCTTTAACCAGATTCCCAAACCTCATAATTATCCCCATTTAGCCTTCAAGTTAGTACTCTTCCTCACCACAATAAGGATAAACTCAACTTGGCCTTACCAACAAGTTATTCCGGTGGTATTTCTGATGACCCAGCATGCAACAATGCTTTTACCTTCTGCCCTCATAACAGCCCCTTTAAGAAGCTGGGGAAGATCTCATCATCTCTACTTTATACTTAGAGAAATTAAAGTTCAGAGAAGTTAAGTAATCAGCAAAATCAAAGAACATCAGCAGTGGAAGAATGAAAACGGTTTAAGTTCAAAGTAAGAGTTCTTAATATTAAGTATGAGATCTTAGAAGTCAGCCTGTGCAGATAGGGAAATAGGAGATCTTTAAGACCAGAAGGGACAAATAAAAATAGAAAAGGAAACGCACCTGGGTCTACATTCTCTTCAAGAGTGTATTACATAAAGAAGGATGTTTAAGTTCTTAAAGATCACAACGGGTGACCAGGATTGTGGAGAACCTAAGAAATGATGAGATGTAAGAACTCAATAATCAGAGGGGGATGACTCCAATCCCACTCACTGAAGGAGCCATGAGCAGGAAATGATTAAGAAGCACAAGGTGTATGGAAATAGCAAGTAGGAAAATACCTCTTGATGATTAAGACCAAAAAATCTAGACGGATTAGAAGAAAAGTCCAGGACTATCAGCATAAAATAGTCACAGACTAACTGGATGATTTTCTAGTGGCAGCTACTGTAGGTGAGTTGGCATATAGGAATTGCATGTTTCCTAAGGGCACAGGGCCGAGGAATTTATGGAATTAGGAAAGATGTATCAAAGATGAAACCGGATAAACTTTAGCTAAGCGGGGCAGGGACGGAGAAAACCAAAGCTTAAAGCAGATTTTAGATGGCCTGCTGGTGTTCACGGAAAAGAGACAGGATTTAGGTGAATAGATGCCTTCTGTCACACACAAACTGTATCAGCTTCAGTAATGTCATCACAGTGAAACCCCACAAACAAGAATATACTAAGAAAACAAAGATCTGGGCCAGAAACCAAGAAAGCAGAGGAAAAAAGACACTGAAACTCAGCACACAGAACTAGCCCAAAATAAGAAAGAAAAAGAAACTGATCAATGTATGGAATTTAAACTCAGAAATTTAGCTAAGCCCTCCTGAAAAAAATCAATGAGGGATCACAAGAGGGAAATGAAATATTACAGGCAGCAACCATGACTTCAGATTAAAGTACAGCAGAAAGATATGACCTACGGAAAAGCTGAAGGAAAACAGTGTCTTGAGGAATATATCGGAACAATCTCACCCTCAAAACAGCAGCTCGTGTGCAAAAGTCTGTCCCAGAAATTCAACTCTCTAAACAAATGAGAAGTTGAGAGGCCACCTACCCCAAAAGCCATTTTTCAAAGACCCAATAAAAATCCACAAGCGGCAGGGGCAGCAAAGCCTACACCAACTCAGAAATACAGAATTCAGAGAAAATGGTAAATAAAGAGCCGTCTCCATCATCAGTTTCTCACCTTCGCCAAAAGGGCAGTTCTCTCTCCTATACTCAGAATGGGCACTGGTATCTTCTTCTTCCTTATACATATTTGGAGCATTGTATCAGGGACCCTTAAATCTCTACAATTCATAAATGCTCTTCCCATGTTACTGCAGGTCTGCATAGACAAACCTATCCATTTCCAGACTACTCATTTTCCACTGGGCTCAAGGTGTTTTGGAAAGAAATGAATCAAATATATAAACTAATTCTGAGAACTGAAAGGTTCTTAGATGATGGTCTCCTTACAAATGGTCTGACTGTGACTTGCCTATTGAGTACTGCCCAGTTCACACACTTTCCCTTCACTTGTTTCCATACTGCCTAAGTTTCTCTGTCTCCTGTGCACTCATGACATGTGTTTATATGCATAAGACTTTGAGCTATCATTTTTCCAGGTTGAGAAACTACCACTAAGAAATTAGTATCTAAAAACACCTACAGTGCAGTCTAAATACTCTTCTGTATTTTGGTGAGTACAATAACTTTTCAGGGCTGAAAGGAACCATTCTCAAGCTCTGGATGATAAAAAGATGATGATCGATACTACCATCCTTTCCTCATGTATCAAGTGTAATCAGCTTTTCTGTCACTTTAATAATAGGCCAAGTAAGACGACAGTGTTAAAAGCATGGAGCTACCAGTTCTTTACAGAAGTGTTTAAAAAATAGACCAGAGGGGGGACCTTCAAGATGGTGGAGGAGTTAAGACGTGGAGATCACCTTCCTCCCCACAAATACATCAGAAATACATCTACATGTGGAAGAACTCCTACAGAACACCTACTGAACGCTGGCAGAAGACCTCAGACCTCCCAAAAGGCAAGAAACTCGCCACGTGCCTGGGTAGGGCAAAAGAGAAAAGAAAAAACAGAGACAAAAGAATAGGGACGGGACCTGCACCACTGGGAGGGAGCTGTGAAGGAGGAAAGGGTTCCACACACTAGGAAGCCCCTTCACTGGTGGAGAGAGGGTGTGGGCCGGGGGGAAGCTTCGGAGCCACAGAGGAGAGAGCAGCAACAGGGGTGCAGAGGGCAAAGCGGAGAGATTCCCGCACAGAGGATCGGTGCCGACCGGCACTCACCAGCCTGAGATGCTTGTCTGCTCGCCCGCTGGGGTGAGTGGGGGCTGGGGGCTGAGGCTCGGGCTTTGGAGGTCGGATCCCAAGGAGAGGACTGGGGTGGGCTGCGTGAACACAGCCTCAATGGGGCTAGTGCGCCACCGCTAGCTGGGAAGGAGTCCGGGAAAACGTCTGGACCTGCCGAAGAGGCAAGAGACCATTGTTTCAGGATGTGCGAGGAGAGGGGATTCAGAGCACTGCCTAAACGAGCTCCAGAGACGGGCGCGAGCTGCGGCTATCAGCGTGGAAACTATAGAGACGGTCATGAGACGCTAAGGCTGCTGCTGCAGCCACCAAGAATTTGTATGGAAACACAAAAGACCCCCAATAGCCAAAGCAATCTTGAGAAAGAAAAACGGAGCTCGAGGAACCAGGCTCCCTGACTTGAGACTCTACTACAAAGCTACAGTAATCAAGAGAGTACAGATAAAGAAGATGTGGCACATATATACAATGGAATATTACTCAGCCATAAAAAAAAACGAAATTGAGCTATTTGTAATGAGGTGGATAGACCTAGAGTCTGTCATACAGACTGAAGTAAGTCAGAGAGAAAAAGACAAATACCGTATGCTAACACATATATATGGAATTTAAGGGAAAAAATGTCATGAAGAACCTAGGGGTAAGACAAGAATAAAGACACAGACCTACTGGAGAACGGACTTGAGGATATGGAGAGGGGGAAGGGTGAGCTATGACAGGGCGAGAGAGAGGCATGGACATATATACACTAACAAACGTAAGGTAGATAGCTAGTGGGAAGCAGCCGCATGGCACAGGGATATCGGCTCGGTGCTTTGTGACCGCCTGGAGGGGTGGGATAGGGAGGGAGGGAGGGAGACGCAAGAGGGAAGAGATATGGGAACATATGTATATGTATAACTGATTCACTTTGTTATAAAGCAGAAACTAACACACCATTGTAAAGCAATTATACCCCAATAAAGATGTTAAAAAAAATTAAATAAATAAATAAATAAAAATAAAACATATACTGGTTTTCCATTAAAAAAAAAAAGAGAGTACAGTACTGGCACAAAAACAGACATATAGATCAATGGAACAGGATAGAAACCCCAGGGATAAACCCATGTACATATGGTCACCTTATCTTTGATAAAGGAGGCAAGCATATACAATGGAGAAAAGACAGCCTCTTCAATAAGTGGTGCTGGAAAAACTGGACAGCTACGTGTAAAAGAATGAAATTAGAACACTCCCTAACACCATACACAAAAATAAACTCAAAATGGATTAAAGACCTAAATGTAAGGCCAGACACTATAAAACTCTTAGAGGAAAACATAGCCAGAACACTCTATGACATACATCACAGCAAGATCCTTTTTGCCCCACCTCCTAGAGAAACGGAAATGAAAACAAAAATAAACAAATGGAACCTAATGTAACTTAAGAGCTTTTGCACAGCAAAGGAAACCATAAACAAGACGAAAAGACAACCCTCAGAATGGGAGAAAATATTTGCAAATGAAGCAACTGACAAAGGATTAATCTCCAAAATATGCAAGCAGCTCATGCAGCTCAATATCAAAAACACAAATAACCCAATCCAAAAATGGGCAGAAGACCTAAATAGACATTTCTCCAGATAAGATATACAGATTGCCAACAAACACATGAAAGGATGCCCACATCACTAATCGTTAGAGAAATGCAAATCAAAACTACAGTAGGTATCACCTCACGCTGGTGAGAACGGCCATCATCAAAAAATCTACAAACAATAAATGTTGGAGAGGGTGTGGAGAAAAGAGAACCCTCTTGCAGTGTTGGTGGGAATGTAAATTGATACAGCCACTATGAAGAACAGTATGGAGGTTCCTCAAAAAACTAAAAATACAGCTACCATATGACTCAGCAATCCCACTACTGGGCATACACCCTGAGAAAACCATAATTCAAAAAGAGCCATGTACCACGATGTTCACTGCAGCACTATTTACAACAACCCGGGTATGGGAGCCACCTAAGTGTCCATCGACAGATGAATGGATAAAGAAGATGTGGCACATATATACAATGGAATATTCCTCAGCCAAAAAAAGAAATGAAACTGAGTTATTTGTAGTGAGGTGGATGGACCTAGAGTCTGTCATACAGAGTGAAGTCAGTCAGAAAGAGAAAAACAAATAGCGTATGCTAACACACGTATATGGAATCTAAAATTTAAAAAATGGTTCTGATGAACCTAGGGGCAGGACAGGAATAAAGACACAGACGTAGAGAATGGACTTGAGGACATGGGGAGGGGGAAGGGTAAGCTGGGACAAAGTGAGAGAGTGGCATGGACATATATACACTACCAAATATAAAATAGATAGCTCGTGGGAAGCAGCCGCATATAGCACAGGGAGATCAGCTGGGTGCTTTGTGACCACATAGAGGGGTGGGATAGGGAGGGTGGGAGGGAGGGAGACACAAGAGGGAGGAGATATGGCAATATATGTATATGTATAGCTGATTCACTTTGTTATACAGCAGAAACTAACACACCGTTGTAAAGCAATTACACTCCAATAAAGATGTTACAAAAAAAATTGGCTGCAAAACACCACCTACAGTATGATCCCATTTTTGTAGAAAAATAATAATACTTATCCATGTTTAAGACAAATGACTGGAAAGTGAGAAAGTGAACTCTCAACCATGGTTATCTGTAGAAGGTGGGATGAAGATTATTTTCATCTCACGTTCCTGTCTTCATTTTATAAATTTTAAATATGTACATTAAGAAAGAAAATACCTGTGTTGGTGGTAAAAAAAAAAATTAAAGAAATTCAATATACAGCAGCAACTAACACAACACTGTAAAGCAATTGTACTCCAATAAAGATGCTAAATAAATAAATAAAAATAAAAAATAGGCCATAGATGGCATACATATCTAAATGAAGCGTTTACAGCAGTTGTTGCATCTCAAACGGAGATTGCCTTCAAGGATACTAAAATTTAAAGTCTCATCTACAGTGATATCTTTGCCCACGAGAAATCATCTTTAGCCATTACTTTGATTAGTTGAATCAAACCACAAGGCAGAAGGTGGGAGGACACATGAAAGTTTAAAAAATCAAGTGACAACAGCGCTAGACATTTCTTTTGAATGCCTATATTCTGAAGCTAAAACGTGTAGGAAAAAGTGGTATTTACAGTAAGTCACAGTTTTGCCTCCTGATACATGCATCACCTTCTATATTTGCTGGCTACATCTCAGACCATAGAAGTAAAACTCCCGGATCTGTGATACCCCTTAGGTTACTTTCCAGCCGGGGAGATGCTGAAGCACAGGGAGTAATGGGAAGGGGGAAGGGGGCAGGAGACACCCCCTGAACACACAATGCCCGTGACACCTTTCACACCAGAAGCCCTTGTCCTTCTGTCTGCTTTATCCTCATCCTCAGGAGCAGCTCTACACAGTGCTGCTGTTAACAGCCTTCTGGGCTGGGCTGTAGGCCCCTGAAGGTAAGAGACCATTTCTTATTTGTCATTCCCCCTTCTCCTGATTCCCTTTCTGAGAATTTATCCTCTGTAATTCTTCTCCCTCTAGAAAGACAGACAAAAAGTGGCCAAAGAACCCCATCTTAAATCCTTTTAGCGCTCTCATGATTTTTTGAGCAGCTTTCAGCACCAGTTTTTCTATAGTTGCAAAATCACATGTGTCACTTCTGGATAAATATGGTGAGCAGGAAATGGGGGGATGGTGGTAGGTTGGGAGAAGTACTATTTTGATGAGTAAACCTCATGGAATTATTTTATTCTTTAAATGTCGTACTGGTATAAGTTTGATACAAGTGTCTAAAAAACACAAACTTCTATTTCATGACTGGTTTGTGCACCCAGTTTCTGCACGGACGGATTGCAGGAAATGCATGTCAGCCCCATAGTTGGACAGTCAGTGACCAATGGACAGTCTTTTCTGGATCACTTTTGACTCATTAGAACTCCATGAAAAATATGAATTCCCACAAATGCCTACATATGATGAGTAGAGTTTATCATGAAATGAGACAGTACGGTCATTGTAGTGTTAAGAGAACCTCTCATTTTAATGAAATTATCACATATTTCTTGTTTCTGCTGAGAAATTACAAAACAAAATAACAGGAAGGGAGGAAAAAAGCTTTCAGGATAAGGATAATATCTATGTCATTAAGATGCACCAAGTTACCTTCCATTCTGGGTATGAATCCAGCCAAACCACCGACAAGCAACATTTGGAAATTAGGCAAAATTGATTCCCAGATGCAAGCAAAAGTTCAAGGTGAGGGGGCGGGGCGAGGAGCAGACTCCGATGGAAAAGAAGTCTAGAATACCAATAAACCTCAGCTTTGTGAAAGCATATTTTTATGGAATTTCATAAACATCCCCCTGTGGTCCCTTGACATTTCCAACCTAACTACATGCACACATGGAGAAAATAGGTTTATAGGATAGCCAAAAATGAGAGATGCTCAAATAGGTAGCTGGAAGGTGTTTTTTGCTTAAATGAGGAATCAAAATTCCCACTGGGTTCAAGTACCCAAATGACCTACACACTTACACTAACTACATGTGTGGGAGTGACTGCTTTGGTCAAAAGTGCAAGGGAACAGATGGGTTTTGGGGTCTCCTGATGGCTGGGTGCCAGCCATGGCTTTAACTGATAAGGAGCAGTTTCTTTGCATAGATATTTAAATTAAACAAGTGCCTCTCACAGCCAAGGCTTCTAACTGTTTCTAATTAACACTCATGCAAGCTGTGAAAACCTTTACCTGCAGCCATTTTGCTTATTTTGTGAATCAAAATGATATATTATTATTATTATTATTATTATTATTATTTTGCGGTATGCGGGCCTCTCACTGTTGTGGCCTCTCCCGTTGCAGAGCACAGGTTCCGGAGGCGCAGGCTCAGTGGCCATGGCTCACGGGCCTAGCCGCTCCGCGGCACGTGGGATCCTCCCGGACCAGGGCACGAAGCCGTGTCCCCTGCATCGGCAGGCGGACTCCCAACCACTGTGCCACCAGGGAAGCCCAAAATGATATATTATTAAAAATGCTTCTCTTCTGTGACTCTCATATGTCCTCACCTCGACAAGCGTCCTGAGAGAGGCAGGCCTTTATCAGTTCAGGCGGGAACAGTAAAACTGGATCTGTTGAGAAGAGACCAAATTTAGAAAAGTTACTCCCTGACCAGCAAGCTACTCATGTACCCTTGTGCACTATGAACGATCATTCTTCTCTCTTTACTCTCCTGCCAGCATGTTTCTAGCTGGCATCTCTTGCCCTGCTTCCTCTAGGGAAATCTGTCCCTAGACCTTAAACGCTGCATCATCAGCTAGAGAAAGACCCAAGCAAGGAGAGCAGAACCTCCACTCTTGACTCTGGAAGAAGAACTCTAGCAGAAGCTCACAGGTCTGCTCTTTGGGCATCTAGCAGTTACGAGGCTCTCCTGAGGCCCTCGTGGCTATCTAGAGTCTTAATGCAGTATTCTACTAGAGTTACCTGCAGATTCTGCCTGATCCAGCCACAGTGCGGCAATCTCATCAGCTCCTTCTAGACTTTGGACAGAACTTCTTAAAGTGTGTGTCTACACACAGACAGACAGCAATGTCTCTTGTCCCTTTTGACATCTCACCTAGACCTAAGGTCCTTCACTAGGAGGCAGTTCACTCCTAGAATCAATTCCAGACACTTGGAATGCAAATATGAACAGGACAGAGAAAGCCTCTCTCTCACTTGTGTTTTTATTCTCATGGGCCAGACCTATAATTAGTCTCCATCAAGATATACAAATGACCTGCAATTCTTCCATGATCTTCTCACCATTCCTACAAATGTTATTATTGAAGTCAGACAGGCAATAAATCCTGCATCAACCATGCAACTTTTTAAATGCCACGTGGGATCTTTTGTTGCGCAGCACGGGCTCCTCTCTAGTTGTGGCTGGGCATAGGCTCCAGGGTGCATAGGCTCTCTAGCTGTGGCACATGGGCTTGGTTGCCCCGCGGCATGTGGAATCTTAGTTCTCTGACCAGGGATGGAACCGGCATCCCTTGCATTGCAAGATGGATTCTTAACCTCTGGACCACCAGGGAAGTCCCCTACGCGGTTTTGGGTAAGGTTTAGTCTAAATACTGCTAGCCTCAGTTTTTCACTTAATGGGAAATAACAATGATCCTTGCCATCCAGGGCCTTAAAGCAATTTAACCAATTACAGGGAAAATTCAAAGGTCTTGAAATGTCAATGTGCTATGTAACAGCTAGACACTTTAGTTTCTAATCAAAAAGAAATGTGGATATTTGGACCTTGGGTGGGTAATCTTTAGAAGTTCTTTTGAGACTAAAGGTTAAAAGTCTCCTTGAGAACATCTTAGGATAGTGCATATTTATATTTAGCATTTTCCCCCATCTTTCGCATTGTCAATGTTTTTACCTAATCTTAAATGAACTAATCACAGATCAGAAGTGACTTGTTATAGGCAAGGAAATGGAGGAGAACTTTCTACGACTGCCAGTTAACAGGCACCCTCCAGCCAGCATAGCTTGACAAATCCTAGAATCCCACCGGGTGCTGAGCCATGTCAGCCTCGGTATAAGGTGTCCAAGTTAGCAGAGACAGAACCTGGGCTCAGAACAAGGAAAATTCTGAGTCCCTGGGCCACCTCTTGCTTCATAGCAAGATCACAGAGGTGTGGTTTCCAAAGAGAAGCCAGTGTAACCTATGAGGAATTTGCTGTACCTGAGAAAGGAAAGAAAATAATTAAAGGAAGGGGACAGGGAAGGTGCTAAACCAAGCAATACATGCATTCAGGAAACTGGGGAGTGGGGGGTTAATTCCTTGAGTATCTCCTGTGTCCTGGGTGCATTACAAAGATTATCACATTTAATTCTCACAACATTCCTGATAGCAAAGTATGATCCCTGTTTTGCAGATAAAGAAACTGAGACTCAAAAAGTTAGTTAGGAATTAAGGATAGACAGTTACTGGTGGAATCAGGTTGGAACTGTGATCTGACTGACTCCAAAGCAACCCAAGTGGCAAGTTATAAAGCACCAAGCATTAGAGCTACGTCATGCAGGCATTTACTCTACAGATGATTATAGTAAGTGCAACTCATAAGACTTACTGGTACATGGCTGCAGGGGGAGACCACATCCCAAAACGTAGGCCAGAGTGAGCAACAACTCCAAGTGTATAAACTACGGTTAGAAGATGCCCCACACTGAGATTTGGTATTCCCGTATTCTGAAAGCTTCAATCCCAAATTAATAGGAAATCTCATCATTCATCAGAAAGGAATCCTGACCCAGTTACCACACACCTTGCCAGAAAATTGACAGTTAGCAAAGGTGAAATCAAGTGCACACACAGGACCTGTACATGTTTTAAAGAAACATATCAGATAGCAATCTGGGTGAAACAGCACCAAATGGGGAATTCTTACCAATCAAGTCTTGTGGTTTGGACGCGTGTATTGGACAGAGACTACGACCAGGACAGGGACAAGAGACAGCATTTATTATACAGGAGCATTAAATGTAACCCAATCAACATTAGCACTTTTTGTCATGATCACCTCACCCAAACCCATTCATTCCACTGTGTAATGGAACAGGAAACAACAGGGGTCAGGGAGCCTTAAGCATGCAAATCTCAAACCTTGCCCCCAGCTTCCAATACCTGAATTCACTGAAAATTTTTAACAGTGGCACAAAGTGTTGAAATAATATGTTAGAAGCCAGCTGAGCTACCAGACTTGCCTTAGAGTGAAAATGAACTGAGTGTCTCTCAGACTCAGAGACTGGAGGCTTTCTGTGTATTAAATATGGTATGTGGTCCCAGCAATGTCTGCAGATCAGGAAAATGGCCAACAATGTATGGAGGGGTAAAGATTTGGAGGAGTATGACCTACATATTAATTTAATTCCTGGCCTATGCCTTCAGGACCCCTACCAAATAAATGCCACAGGGAGGGTAGGTAGGCTGGCCGATTGCCATTCCCTGCTTCCCACTTGGTCCATGAATCTCATCTCTCCCCTTTTCCATAGAGCTGAGCTCTAAAATTACATTCAGATCCACATTCTCATACCTGTTGAAACGAAGGAAGCTAAGCAGCACCCCGAACTCCTTTGACTCCCGAAGTTTGTCTTCTACAATCTAGTGCGTTCCACCCTTCTGCTGTCTGCTACTGGCTTTCCAAAAAGAATAAAAAGAAAGATCAAAACTTTGGTGTTAAAAAGGCGAAGTGAGGTTTCTTTGAAATCAGAACAGTTTGATTATGCCAATGTCTCTGTAACAGTGGCACGCACAGTGTACAGAGGAATACAAATAAGTATGGGGGAAAAGACTCTCCTGCTTAATTAAAGGAACTGGTTGTACAAACAGGGTCTCCACCATAGAGCTAGTCAGCAGTGCCGGAAGTGACCCTGCCACTGCTGGTAGTTCCCATTTCTAGAGACCCAGGGAAGGGGTTCAATCGTGTTTAATGAAACAGGAGACAGCAGAGTTGCCCTCTGCCCGACGGCCCTCACCTCACACTACAACACTACACAGACATGCACTTAATCATCTGGCTGGTTCTCACTACTGGTTCTGGTGCCTTCTTCTTCATGTTACAAGCCCACAGACTGATCATTACTGGACTTTTCCACAGCAGGACCTGAGAAAGGTGATGGTTGAACAAATCTGCCAGGAGACTTAATGAGGGTGGACAGCTTAGCACCACAGTGGGCAAGTTACTTAACTTGGAAACTTATTTAGCTGAGTGGCTGAGACAAACATCCTCTTTTTTCCTCCTTATCCAGAGGAACTTTTGGAAATGGCTGGGGGGGCCAGGGTCCCGAATCAGGCAGAGTGAAAGATAAGACAGGGACTGCACTCATCCTGTGGCTACCAGATCAGATGAGACTGCTGCTTCAGAGGTTTGATTGCCCCTTCAAAATGAACCATAGTTCATCCTGCTTTAATCCAACACCACAGGGAAAGTAGGAAATATTAGGCTAAAAGGCAATGTCCCTTAACTTCTATGAGACGGAGTCTCGAACAAATCTGTTTATTCTATTCAATACCATAGCTAGAGACTCAGGCAGGATTACGGGTAATAAACCTTTGAAATGGGAGGCTGAGCTGTTCACCAGATTCCACAACAACACTTCATGGGGTATTGGTGTAAGTAACCAGTAACACAGTAAGTTAGAAAATCACAGGCATCAAAAAGCAGCTAGTATCATTTAGGGTACTTTTAGGAATAACCCCAACCATTACATAACATTGCTACTGTCTGAAACTGACAATAGATCCTTCAAGGCAGTAACAATAAAAGAAATTTGACAGGTGCTAACATTGGCTTGTGTGGATGTGGCCTCTGGAAAATATCCGCCCCTGTAAGAATCCTATGAGCAAAGTGGACGCAAAAAAGATGCCTTCAAGCCTGACCCCTGGACCTACATACCACAGTTAAACATTTTTCAAGGGGCTTCCCTGGTGGCGCAGTGGTTGAGAGTCCGCCTGCCGATGCAGGGGACGCGGGCTCTTGCCTCGGTCTGAGGGGACGTGGGGTCTAGCCTGGTCTCAGGGGACGTGGGGTCTTGCCCTGGTCTCCGGGGATGCGGGCTCTTGCCTCGGTCTGAGGGGACGCGGGCTCTTGCCCCGGTCTCAGGAGACGTGGGGTCTTGCCCCGGTCTGAGAGGATCCCACATGCCGCGGGGCAGCTGGGCCTGTGAGCCGTGGCCGCTGCGCCTGCGCGTCCGGAGCCTGTGCTCCTTGACGGGAACGGCCGCAAGAGTGAGAGCCCCGCGTACCGCAAAAAAAAGTTTTTTCAACGTTTAGGGCTTGAAACGGTAGTATTTGTGAGGCTAGTTAATGTCCCAATGCCTAAAACCTCGGTACCTCATCGTCACAAAGGCAGAGGCAGCTTTCGATCCTACCAACAGTCTGTCTTTCTAATTTCTAAACATAATACAGGAAGAGAATATTTGGAGATCACTAGTGTTCCACCAATAAAGTCACTGAGATACTGAACAGTATACATAATTCAAGTAGAAATCAAGAACAAGCCAGACAAATTCAATACCAGCACCATTTTACCTCAAAGCGAGAATCGGGGTTCCTCTCACTGAGTTCGGTCGTCAGGTTTCTGAGAGAAACAACGGTCTTCCTTTCATTTAATTCTCCCCCTGAATAGAAGTTAGATGTCTTCCCCCGAATAAGAAGTTAGATGTTCGTTATGGAGGCACGAAAGATGTTCGTCATGGAGGCACGAACGTAGACGGGCGACTGTTACCGATTTCAGAAGCCTGCCTGGACGGAATCTTCAACAGCACAAACCTCCTCCGCAGCACCTCACCAAAGGGGCGGGGTCAGCAGCGCGTGGGGGAGGAGCCTGAATTCCCGCGTTTTTCTGTCCTGACTAACCTGGTACCCAACCCTGCTGGCCTTCTTGCTTACAAATAGAAACTGAACAAATCACTTTCCCCCCTGTGGAATAACACCTGGGAAAGAGGACCTAGACCAGAGCACAATTTAGACAAATAAAGCTATGCCAAATACACAATTGCCGAGTAAACGGCACGCAATCTGACGAGAAAAGCACACACACACACACACACACACACTCACACACACTCAAAATTACTCTCTGAGGGGCCAACCAAGAATTAAATACACAGTGACAATAGTCGTGCAAAGATTTAAAATAAAAAGCCAAAATCAGTTCCCTGGAAGCCACAGCGCTCTCCTGTACCTGCTCAGCCAACAGCACCTTAACACCATATGCAAAGGTGTATATGACCAAGACCAATATTTAAACAAATAAAACATTACAGAGTCAATCATGTTGTAACATAAAGCACAACACTGTGCCCAAGTTCAGCTAAGTGATCCATATTGTCAAAAATCCAAAGCCCTCCAGACGAAGTATATTATTAATTACAATATTATTAATGTATATTACTACACGCTATATACTCCTCTATAAAAAGCACACTGTAACTAGCCAACTATCAATGACAAATAAGAATTAAACCAACCTTATGCAGGTGGGAGCAACGCCTTGTTAGTTCACCTCTGAGAGCACTGCTTCACCACCCACCCACCTGAGGACCCAAGATAGAAAGGGGCCCCGAGACCACGCAGAACCCTCCATTTATAGCCAGTTGACGGCTCCGCCCATAAAGATCCTGATTGGTTGGGGCAAGAATGACTGACAGGGATAGTATCCACTCGCTCTTTCTCTGTAAGGGGAACACCTGCCTGCATCACAATCAAGGATTCCAGCGTGGAGTGTTTGTACAGAATGGTCAGAACCAAGAGCCTACATGGTAATAATGTTTCAGAATGGGCAGGAGCATACCACCATAACGGGAAACTGGAGGGGTGGAGGGAGTGGCTAAATGGACCGAACCAGACAAGTGCACTTGTGCAATCAGGGGGTGTGGTGGGGATGGTATGGTCCGCTATTTCAATTCTTTCTACCTGACTCTCCAGAGGCCTTCAAGGGGAGAGAACACAGAAGAATTAAAATCCTCACCCCTTGGAGGCCCAAATCATGTGATTAGGATTGGTTGACCATAGGATTGGTTGTCCAAAGTGCAGTTCCCAAGTCCCCTGCATCCATATCAGTTAGGGAGCTGCATTCTTTTGTTATTGAGATGAGATTCACATAACATAAAATTAACATTTCAAAGTGAATAATTCAGTGGCATTTAGTACATTTACAGTGTTGTGCAACCACCACTTCTATGTCATTCCAGAATATCTTCATCACCCCAAAAGGAAATCCAGAACCTGTTAAGCAGTTGATTCTCATTCCCCCTTTCCCCAGCCCCTGGCAACCATCAATCTGCCTTCCGTCTGTATGGATTGCCTATTCTAGACATTTCCTATAAATGGAGTCATGCAGTACGTGACCTTTGTGCCTGACACCTTTCATTTAGCTTACTGATTTTGAGGTTCATCCAATACATATTCATAATTACTTGTTTATACAGATATCTTCTAAATCTGATAGGATTAAAATAGAGTTACAAACAAAAAAGTACCTTTATACTTTCTTTAACATCTATCTATGTAGTTACTTTTACTGATACTTTTATTTCTTCATGTGGATTCAAGTGGAGAGATTATCTTTTAATTTTAGCATGAAGAGCTGCCAATAGTGTTTCTTGTAAGGGCAGCTTTGCTAGCAACAAAGTCTTTCTTTTTGTTTATCTGGGAATGTCTTAATTTATCCTCCTTTTTTCTTCTTTTTTTTTTATCGTAGTAAAACAAACATAACATACATTTACCACTTTAGCCACTTACAAGTATACAGTTCAGTGTCATTAAGTATATTCATAATGTTGTGCAACCATCCCCACTATTGAGTTCCAAACTTTTTAAAAAAATCATCCCCAAAAGACACCCTGTACCTATTAAGCAGTCAATCTCCATCATATGCTATTGAAATTTAGTTGGTATTAATCAGAACTATATTGTTATAAGTTAAGAGGTCAATTGTAATCTCCAGGGCAACCACTAAGAAAATAATAACTAAAAAATAGGTTGTAAAAGAAATTAAAGGGATTTAAATGATATACTAGAAAATATCTACTTAATACAAAAGGTGGCAGTAATGGAGGACTAGAAGAACAAAAAGTCTGTAAGACATAGAAAGTAAATATTAAAATGACAAACATATATCCTAACTTACGAATATTTAAATTAATTGTGCATGGATTACTGTAAATGAAACACTGCGATGAAAAGGCAAAGATTAGCAGAAGGGCTTTTAAAAATGATCTGAGTATATATTACCTGTAGTACACACACTTTGCATTCAGACAGAAATAAGTTGAAAGTAAAACAAATGAAAAAGATATACCATGCAAACGGTAATCAAAGAGAGCTGGAATGGCTATTTTAATACAAGACAAAATAGACTTTAAGACAAAAATTGTTACTAGAGACAAGGAACATCTTCTAATGAGAAAAGGTGAAATCACTCCAGAAATTATAACATTTATAAACGTGTATACACCTAACAACAGAATCCCAAAATACCGGAAGCAACGAGTGACAAAATGGAAGGGGGAAATAAACGATTTAAAATTAACAGTTGGAGACTTTGATAATTTCGATAATGGACTGAATAACTAGACAGAAGATCAAAGATCAACAGGGGAGCAGGAGACTTGGTTGACATTATAAACCAATTAGACAGCAAACTATAGAACACTCCACCCCAAAATAGCAGAAATCATCTTATTCCGAAATCCACGTGGAACTAACTACAGGATAGACCATACACAGGCCCTAAATCAAGTCTTGATAAATTTAAAGGGATTGAAATTAGACAAAGTACCTTCACAAAACAACAATGGGATGCAGTTAGAAGTTCATAAGATAAATAAATTTGGTAAATTCACAAATATGTGAAAATTAAACAACACACACCTTAACAACCAATGGGCCAAAGGAAAAAAATCACAAGGGAAATTAGAAAATACTTTGAGATGAATGAAAACTAAAATACAACATAACAAAACTTATGTGACACAGGAAAAGCAGTACTTAGCGATAACTTTACAGAGGTAAAGGCCTATATTAAAAAAGAAGAAATATCTCAAGTCGATTGCCTAAACTTTCCCCTTAAGCAAGTAAAAGAAGAAGAACCAACTAAACTGAAAGCAAGCAGAAGGAAAAATATAATAAAGATTAAAGCAAAAACCAATGAAAGGAAATAGAAAAATAATAGAGACTATCAACAAAGTAAAAAGTTAGTTATTTGAAAGATTAGCAAAACTGACAAACTTTTAGCTAAACTGACCAAGAAAAAAGGAGAATACTAACTACACAAAAATCAACAATGAGAGGACTTTACTACTGACATTACAGAAATAAATGGAATTATAAGGGAATACTATGAAAAATTGTATGCCACCAAACTAGATAATACAGATGAAATGGATAAATTCATAGAAGTACGTTGTAAGGCATATAATATATGATGTTTTAGAAAGTGTTGATTTTGAATCAGAAAGTTGTGAGTTTGTGCATCAGCTTAACCATATACTGTGAGCTTGGGAAAATTACTTCTCTGGATTTCAGTTTCCTCAGCTATTAAAAATGGATAATAACACCTACCCTGTGTATCTTTTTAGGATTATAAATTACATATGTTATACATAACACTAGATTATATATAAGGAAACATTATATATTTTATGTATTATAAATATACATATATTTATACTTCAGGAACTAGCAGTTCCTTTTTAGGGCTTCTTGCTGGTTCTCTTTCTCACTTCTAAACAACAGAGTGAGTGCTCAAGTCTCAGGCCTTGAGACTCTTCTCTAGCTACCCTTATCCATGTATTGATTTCAGAGCTTAAATACTACATAAAAATATATTTGTATATATATATGTGTGTATGTATATATGTAAAAACATTAGCAGCCTAACACAATATCTAAGACATAGTAACTGAAAAATGGTGTTCATTTTTACCTAAATGGTAGTTATTATTAGAGAAAAGTATTTGGCTCAAAATAGGTGCCAGAAAATTCCTTCCCACCTTTCCTGGTCTTAGCTTGGCTCCCATGCACTTATAGTTTCCTTCTCTGCTTGTGCTTCTGAATTGCCCTCATTTCTCTCCGGAACATCCTTCACTCCTTCCCACTCTCATCTCATCCTTGCAACCTTGGCCTTCCTAATAAAGACGTGGCATCAGGCATGGACCTCTTTGCATCTGCCTTCTGGGCTAATTATTTGACGCTGGACACGAATCCTGCTGCATGATCAGCCCTTTGCTGCCCTCACCTGGCCTATTGCAGTGTTTGTTACAGTTGACTGGATGACCACTGGCCAGTAGAGGCTCAGACGGACCTAGTTCTGACAAGGAGTGCACAGAAAGAATTCCCTGGGGAATTCAGACTAATGCGTCCCTTTCTCTGGGAGATAGGAACGAAGAGGCAATGGCCAGCTCAATGTGATACCACCAAAAGGGAAAATTCAGTGCCTTCACAACAGTCTGTTTCAAAATTGGTCAGGATTACTCATGGCTATGTCAGCATTAGACGGGGAGAAGGCAATAGTCATATGGGAACCCCAGGCCTCATATGATTGCCTTTCTGAGCTCAGTTCAGCTTTGGACCTCTAAACACTGGGACCTACCTAAGCCAAAACTCTATTTCTAAACATCAATGCTCTCTTCCCAGTCTAGCATCACGTGCTACTCTAAGGAGCGGGTGGGCGATGAGAGCACCATCCCGTTTACTGGAAGAGCGTTCCCCACAAACAGGCACACTCTCACTGCTTCAGCTCTCCACGCAGCCACTTCAGACACATAGGTTAACACGTGAAGGACCTCTGTGAAGTTCTTATCGACTTTTGTCCTTCGATAAAACAAGGCTGAGCTATGACAGCGTTCTGTAAATGCACGTGAAGAAAAATTTATTACAACTTAAAGCAATAGCATCATGAAGTTGAACATAATACTCTATTATAAACTTCAAATCGTGTGACAAATGAAAAATGGCTACCATAAACAGGAAGGTAAACTGTGCCCTTTGGCAAGAAGAATTTTGGTCCATATCAGCTCTAAGGGAAAAAAAAATTCAAAACCCTTTAAATGTCATTTGCAGATGGTGTCTATCTGATCTACTACCAATTTAGCCTGTCATGGAATCACATATACATGACCTGCACGAGACGTTTTAGGTCATCTGGGCTAACCTCCCACCCTCTTCAGGAGACCCTTTCATAGTATTCTTGACAGCCTGTGAACACAGACTGGCCTGAATTAGAAAATCAGTCCGAACAACAGACAGCCAAGTTGGTCGTATGACTGTTTTCACACCACCTTATAAAATGATTTGGAATATATTTTTCTGAAAAAAGTACTACAAGCATTTATTACATTGTTGATTTGCATAGAGTTCTTTCAAAACTAGGATGAATAATTCAAATGGAAAGACTGTGAAAGAAATTGCAATTAAGGGAGGGTGATATTTTACTGCAAGCGGTATGGTAATCAGTGTACAACAACGTTCAAACTAATTGTAGGTTTTAGTGGGAAAGCTGAGATTGGAAACTATTTCTAAATAGCAAACTGGTAGTCTATCCACAGAGTTAACACTGGCTTTGTACTTCACTCTCATTGCTCATTTCAACACATAAGCTAAACAGTGAGTTATTAAATGTCCCCAATCTGTTCTATTAATAAAATAGAATTCAATACTTGTTTGCTGAGTTAACGAAGGAAGGAATGATGGTTGTCTAAACCTGCTTCATGGGATCTAAAGAAATAAATACAATACTTTTCTCCAAGGGCATCTAACGGTTCTATTCATTTCCTATCTTGCCCAATGATTTCCCCACCTTCACAGAAAACATGTGCCTTTTGTCTACGCCTTACAGTAACTCTTCTGGGTGCCGATTTAAAGCATTAGATCCATATCCAGACCTCAATCATATCACTTACTACATTCTAAGTTCTAATAACATGCTTATGAAGAAACTAGAAATATGTAATTATAAAGCATGCATGCTAAGGAGCTCCTGGAAGGCTAAACTCCTATGGGATTCAACTATGTACGCTACGTCACTACCCCCTTTCCACCCCTAGTATTTCAACTCTAACCCTAACCTAACTCTGGATACAAACTTATAAGAAACCACTTTACAACTCTGGATTCTAGAATGATGGCAAAGACGTTCTTTCTTTCTTTCTTTTCTTTCTTTTTTTTTTTTGGCCACGCCAAGCGGCATGCGGGCGGGCTCTTAGTTCCCCGACCAGGGATAGAACCTGTGCCCCCTGCAGTGGAAGCGCAGAGTCTTAACCACTGGACCACCAGGGAAGTCCCGCAAAGACTTTCTAATGGCAGTCCTTATCAGTTGGTCTAAGTAATGAAAAATTAACCACCTAATTACATGACATTTCTTCCTAAACATTGATGCAATTATCAAACAAGAGCGTGGCCAGAGAATGGTGACACAGATCCTTGACCAAGCCTTCTCTCAGGCCTTGTGACTGTGGATAAATCATTTAAGGTCACTGTGATTCCCCATTCTTCGATCTGAAAATGGGGCTAATTTGCTGCCTTTGTTTAACTGTCAACTTCCTGGAAATGTGAGTTTTGAGTTCTCCAGAGAGGAAAGGTACACAATGGAATGAAAACAACAATACAAAGCAGGAGACAAGATTGCAGTGTCAGCTCAATCATAACCTATGTGGTCATTATCTCACTACATTGACACTTCTTCACTTATCCAGTGAACAGTGATCTCCAAGGTTTGAGACTGTGGACCAAGTATTAGGGAAGAATATTGAGAATGTGGCCTAACTGATCTTATCAGGAATTCAATATGAATAAGAACATAAATGGTTCTGTGTGTTAATTTCCCAGTATTAAAACACACACACACACACACACACACACACACACACACACGGATCTCCTAGAAAACCTTCTCTGAGAAGATTGGATGAAGCAGCTGGTTTTATTTCTATACTCAGTAAAGCAACTAGTATGTGGCACAAAACAGCCATTCCTTTTGTGACCCTGCAAAATAATCAGTGTTACAACTGTGTGTGCATATATGTGCAAGTATCTGTTTGATAGCCTTGAACAATATTAAAATGCTCTGATCAGATATTTTTCTCACCAGTTCCTCTGGGGAGAAGTGCAACGCTTAATGCAAAATTCAGCCTAACCTGTTAACACAAAATGTGTCCAAAAAACTCTGGAGATTTACAGCCTGAATGTAGAATTATTCCCTGTTCTTTTACTTCTCGTCCAAATGCAAAGAAATTAACTTTCTGGTCATAATTTCAGTACTTCTGGGACATTATCGGGACCAAAGTAAAAACAGAATATCATTATATTGTCAGGTCCTATGGCCGAGTGTGACTAATAGCTGCAGTGTCACAGACGTAATAATCCAATAAAGGCTCTGTGTACTCAGGGCCAAGTTGCACCAGTGCTGGGAAACATGTAAATCTAGTGGCAGCAGATTTCAATCAGCAATTCAGCTTTGAAGATCACAGGTCTATCTGTGCCCTCCCACTTTTGTCCCCTCATCTCACACCTTTCTCTTGAGTACTCTCCCTCTCCCCTCTGTGGATTCTTACTTTTGCTCTATCCTTGGAAAGCCAAAGCAAGAAGCACCCCACCGTTGACATTTTCTAAGACTTCTCTATCAAAATTGCAATGTTCCCTTCCTCTCAACTTGTTATACAGATTAAGTAAATTTAAGTTAGTTTTGCCTCTCTAACTAGATTGTAAGGTCCTTGAGAAAAGGATCATTTCTTGCCATGCTTTTTCATTCTCTCTTCAATGTCTGGCCTTGTCGTGAGTTTATTTCAAGTATGTCATGCGCTCTGAATCCTGAGCAAATTTATTTTCTTCATTGTTTTTACCTCCCAAATGAGACAGGAAAATTTCTATTGTATGTAGCCTTTGAGGACTGTTCCAGTTCTCCTGTTTCATGATGGTCCACATTTGCACTCCAATGGTCAAATACCTCAGTACTCTTTCCTCTGTGTCCACTTATTTTCTATGATAGTGTCAGATCCATTAAGAGGAATTCACACCTGACTATCAAATTAAAAGAGAACTAATCAATAATGCTGATTTGATGTCTGTGTTGCCTAGAGATAATAGGCTCTGCAGTAACTACCTATGGAGAACTAAATTTTAACCACTAGTCCAATGTTAAATATAACCTTCTTATGATATTTTACCTACATTAGTCTATGGGTTAAACAACCTATTCTCCAGTTTATGGCCAGTGAGTTTTTAAAAATAGTCTATATACCATGTAGCTGGAGTTAACCAGTGAGCCAGCATTAAGGCCAAAATGGAAGCTAAAAAGGAAAGCCCTACCAAGATTGCATTTTCAGATAAGGAAGGCAGAAGGCTGTCTCTTGATGGGCCAGGTGAGGAGTTTTGTTTCACTCACCATGTTGGCATATATTTGCCCCCCAAACATTTTATCTTATTCTGAAGGATTAACCTGAATTAAAACCCCCTGATTTTGCCCTTCATTATCTCTCACGATTAGTCACCTTCTAAAAGGGTTGAGGAAAATTGTGTAGTGGTTACACACTTGACTTTTTCAAGCTAGTTTGGGCCCAGGCATCAAAGAGAGCTAAATGACATTTCAGAAGTTTAGTCATTTTGAATAAAGATTCCCCTTCCTAATGAATTTGAGCAGAAAAATATTGCATTTAGGTAAAAAGGCGTAAGAATCAAAAACAAGGCAAACACTTGCCTTATGAATACCACCACCATTTATATAGTACTTATCATTTACAAAGAGCTTTTGTATACTGAGAACTAAAAGCCTCAACCCCCTCATAGCTCACTGCCTACATAAACATGATTTTACTCTTCAGCTCTCTTATCAAACATAATTTTACTATTCTACTGTATTCATCAGCACGACTTTACAATTCCAGGTTACTCTTGCTCATGAAGAAAAACATTGCAAATAATTCTGTTGCTCACTCTGGAAACTTCCAGAAAAAATACTCAAATGAACTACAGACTTCCAGCAGAGAGGACTGAGATCAATACCCTGTCTCAAAAACCTCCCGTTGTTGTGTCCACCAATCCTAAAGTATTATATCATGATCCTTACCTAATCCTAATCAATCTCCCATACTCCAACAGCCACCTTTAACCAGATTCCCAAACCTCATAATTATCCCCATTTAGCCTTCAAGTTAGTACTCTTCCTCACCACAATAAGGATAAACTCAACTTGGCCTTACCAACAAGTTATTCCGGTGGTATTTCTGATGACCCAGCATGCAACAATGCTTTTACCTTCTGCCCTCATAACAGCCCCTTTAAGAAGCTGGGGAAGATCTCATCATCTCTACTTTATACTTAGAGAAATTAAAGTTCAGAGAAGTTAAGTAATCAGCAAAATCAAAGAACATCAGCAGTGGAAGAATGAAAACGGTTTAAGTTCAAAGTAAGAGTTCTTAATATTAAGTATGAGATCTTAGAAGTCAGCCTGTGCAGATAGGGAAATAGGAGATCTTTAAGACCAGAAGGGACAAATAAAAATAGAAAAGGAAACGCACCTGGGTCTACATTCTCTTCAAGAGTGTATTACATAAAGAAGGATGTTTAAGTTCTTAAAGATCACAACGGGTGACCAGGATTGTGGAGAACCTAAGAAATGATGAGATGTAAGAACTCAATAATCAGAGGGGGATGACTCCAATCCCACTCACTGAAGGAGCCATGAGCAGGAAATGATTAAGAAGCACAAGGTGTATGGAAATAGCAAGTAGGAAAATACCTCTTGATGATTAAGACCAAAAAATCTAGACGGATTAGAAGAAAAGTCCAGGACTATCAGCATAAAATAGTCACAGACTAACTGGATGATTTTCTAGTGGCAGCTACTGTAGGTGAGTTGGCATATAGGAATTGCATGTTTCCTAAGGGCACAGGGCCGAGGAATTTATGGAATTAGGAAAGATGTATCAAAGATGAAACCGGATAAACTTTAGCTAAGCGGGGCAGGGACGGAGAAAACCAAAGCTTAAAGCAGATTTTAGATGGCCTGCTGGTGTTCACGGAAAAGAGACAGGATTTAGGTGAATAGATGCCTTCTGTCACACACAAACTGTATCAGCTTCAGTAATGTCATCACAGTGAAACCCCACAAACAAGAATATACTAAGAAAACAAAGATCTGGGCCAGAAACCAAGAAAGCAGAGGAAAAAAGACACTGAAACTCAGCACACAGAACTAGCCCAAAATAAGAAAGAAAAAGAAACTGATCAATGTATGGAATTTAAACTCAGAAATTTAGCTAAGCCCTCCTGAAAAAAATCAATGAGGGATCACAAGAGGGAAATGAAATATTACAGGCAGCAACCATGACTTCAGATTAAAGTACAGCAGAAAGATATGACCTACGGAAAAGCTGAAGGAAAACAGTGTCTTGAGGAATATATCGGAACAATCTCACCCTCAAAACAGCAGCTCGTGTGCAAAAGTCTGTCCCAGAAATTCAACTCTCTAAACAAATGAGAAGTTGAGAGGCCACCTACCCCAAAAGCCATTTTTCAAAGACCCAATAAAAATCCACAAGCGGCAGGGGCAGCAAAGCCTACACCAACTCAGAAATACAGAATTCAGAGAAAATGGTAAATAAAGAGCCGTCTCCATCATCAGTTTCTCACCTTCGCCAAAAGGGCAGTTCTCTCTCCTATACTCAGAATGGGCACTGGTATCTTCTTCTTCCTTATACATATTTGGAGCATTGTATCAGGGACCCTTAAATCTCTACAATTCATAAATGCTCTTCCCATGTTACTGCAGGTCTGCATAGACAAACCTATCCATTTCCAGACTACTCATTTTCCACTGGGCTCAAGGTGTTTTGGAAAGAAATGAATCAAATATATAAACTAATTCTGAGAACTGAAAGGTTCTTAGATGATGGTCTCCTTACAAATGGTCTGACTGTGACTTGCCTATTGAGTACTGCCCAGTTCACACACTTTCCCTTCACTTGTTTCCATACTGCCTAAGTTTCTCTGTCTCCTGTGCACTCATGACATGTGTTTATATGCATAAGACTTTGAGCTATCATTTTTCCAGGTTGAGAAACTACCACTAAGAAATTAGTATCTAAAAACACCTACAGTGCAGTCTAAATACTCTTCTGTATTTTGGTGAGTACAATAACTTTTCAGGGCTGAAAGGAACCATTCTCAAGCTCTGGATGATAAAAAGATGATGATCGATACTACCATCCTTTCCTCATGTATCAAGTGTAATCAGCTTTTCTGTCACTTTAATAATAGGCCAAGTAAGACGACAGTGTTAAAAGCATGGAGCTACCAGTTCTTTACAGAAGTGTTTAAAAAATAGACCAGAGGGGGGACCTTCAAGATGGTGGAGGAGTTAAGACGTGGAGATCACCTTCCTCCCCACAAATACATCAGAAATACATCTACATGTGGAAGAACTCCTACAGAACACCTACTGAACGCTGGCAGAAGACCTCAGACCTCCCAAAAGGCAAGAAACTCGCCACGTGCCTGGGTAGGGCAAAAGAGAAAAGAAAAAACAGAGACAAAAGAATAGGGACGGGACCTGCACCACTGGGAGGGAGCTGTGAAGGAGGAAAGGGTTCCACACACTAGGAAGCCCCTTCACTGGTGGAGAGAGGGTGTGGGCCGGGGGGAAGCTTCGGAGCCACAGAGGAGAGAGCAGCAACAGGGGTGCAGAGGGCAAAGCGGAGAGATTCCCGCACAGAGGATCGGTGCCGACCGGCACTCACCAGCCTGAGATGCTTGTCTGCTCGCCCGCTGGGGTGAGTGGGGGCTGGGGGCTGAGGCTCGGGCTTTGGAGGTCGGATCCCAAGGAGAGGACTGGGGTGGGCTGCGTGAACACAGCCTCAATGGGGCTAGTGCGCCACCGCTAGCTGGGAAGGAGTCCGGGAAAACGTCTGGACCTGCCGAAGAGGCAAGAGACCATTGTTTCAGGATGTGCGAGGAGAGGGGATTCAGAGCACTGCCTAAACGAGCTCCAGAGACGGGCGCGAGCTGCGGCTATCAGCGTGGAAACTATAGAGACGGTCATGAGACGCTAAGGCTGCTGCTGCAGCCACCAAGAATTTGTATGGAAACACAAAAGACCCCCAATAGCCAAAGCAATCTTGAGAAAGAAAAACGGAGCTCGAGGAACCAGGCTCCCTGACTTGAGACTCTACTACAAAGCTACAGTAATCAAGAGAGTACAGATAAAGAAGATGTGGCACATATATACAATGGAATATTACTCAGCCATAAAAAAAAACGAAATTGAGCTATTTGTAATGAGGTGGATAGACCTAGAGTCTGTCATACAGACTGAAGTAAGTCAGAGAGAAAAAGACAAATACCGTATGCTAACACATATATATGGAATTTAAGGGAAAAAATGTCATGAAGAACCTAGGGGTAAGACAAGAATAAAGACACAGACCTACTGGAGAACGGACTTGAGGATATGGAGAGGGGGAAGGGTGAGCTATGACAGGGCGAGAGAGAGGCATGGACATATATACACTAACAAACGTAAGGTAGATAGCTAGTGGGAAGCAGCCGCATGGCACAGGGATATCGGCTCGGTGCTTTGTGACCGCCTGGAGGGGTGGGATAGGGAGGGAGGGAGGGAGACGCAAGAGGGAAGAGATATGGGAACATATGTATATGTATAACTGATTCACTTTGTTATAAAGCAGAAACTAACACACCATTGTAAAGCAATTATACCCCAATAAAGATGTTAAAAAAAATTAAATAAATAAATAAATAAAAATAAAACATATACTGGTTTTCCATTAAAAAAAAAAAGAGAGTACAGTACTGGCACAAAAACAGACATATAGATCAATGGAACAGGATAGAAACCCCAGGGATAAACCCATGTACATATGGTCACCTTATCTTTGATAAAGGAGGCAAGCATATACAATGGAGAAAAGACAGCCTCTTCAATAAGTGGTGCTGGAAAAACTGGACAGCTACGTGTAAAAGAATGAAATTAGAACACTCCCTAACACCATACACAAAAATAAACTCAAAATGGATTAAAGACCTAAATGTAAGGCCAGACACTATAAAACTCTTAGAGGAAAACATAGCCAGAACACTCTATGACATACATCACAGCAAGATCCTTTTTGCCCCACCTCCTAGAGAAACGGAAATGAAAACAAAAATAAACAAATGGAACCTAATGTAACTTAAGAGCTTTTGCACAGCAAAGGAAACCATAAACAAGACGAAAAGACAACCCTCAGAATGGGAGAAAATATTTGCAAATGAAGCAAACTGACAAAGGATTAATCTCCAAAATATACAAGCAGCTCATGCAGCTCAATATCAAAAACACAAATAACCCAATCCAAAAATGGGCAGAAGACCTAAATAGACATTTCTCCAGATAAGATATACAGATTGCCAACAAACACATGAAAGGATGCCCACATCACTAATCGTTAGAGAAATGCAAATCAAAACTACAGTAGGTATCACCTCACGCCGGTGAGAACGGCCATCATCAAAAAATCTACAAACAATAAATGTTGGAGAGGGTGTGGAGAAAAGAGAACCCTCTTGCAGTGTTGGTGGGAATGTAAATTGATACAGCCACTATGAAGAACAGTATGGAGGTTCCTCAAAAAACTAAAAATACAGCTACCATATGACCCAGCAATCCCACTACTGGGCATACACCCTGAGAAAACCATAATTCAAAAAGAGCCATGTACCACGATGTTCACTGCAGCACTATTTACAACAACCCTGGTATGGAAGCCACCTAAGTGTCCATCGACAGATGAATGGATAAAGAAGATGTGGCACATATATACAATGGAATATTCCTCAGCCAAAAAAAGAAATGAAACTGAGTTATTTGTAGTGAGGTGGATGGACCTAGAGTCTGTCATACAGAGTGAAGTCAGTCAGAAAGAGAAAAACAAATAGCGTATGCTAACACACGTATATGGAATCTAAAATTTAAAAAATGGTTCTGATGAACCTAGGGGCAGGACAGGAATAAAGACACAGACGTAGAGAATGGACTTGAGGACATGGGGAGGGGGAAGGGTAAGCTGGGACAAAGTGAGAGAGTGGCATGGACATATATACACTACCAAATATAAAATAGATAGCTCGTGGGAAGCAGCCGCATATAGCACAGGGAGATCAGCTGGGTGCTTTGTGACCACATAGAGGGGTGGGATAGGGAGGGTGGGAGGGAGGGAGACACAAGAGGGAGGAGATATGGCAATATATGTATATGTATAGCTGATTCACTTTGTTATACAGCAGAAACTAACACACCGTTGTAAAGCAATTACACTCCAATAAAGATGTTACAAAAAAAATTGGCTGCAAAACACCACCTACAGTATGATCCCATTTTTGTAGAAAAATAATAATACTTATCCATGTTTAAGACAAATGACTGGAAAGTGAGAAAGTGAACTCTCAACCATGGTTATCTGTAGAAGGTGGGATGAAGATTATTTTCATCTCACGTTCCTGTCTTCATTTTATAAATTTTAAATATGTACATTAAGAAAGAAAATACCTGTGTTGGTGGTAAAAAAAAAAATTAAAGAAATTCAATATACAGCAGCAACTAACACAACACTGTAAAGCAATTGTACTCCAATAAAGATGCTAAATAAATAAATAAAAATAAAAAATAGGCCATAGATGGCATACATATCTAAATGAAGCGTTTACAGCAGTTGTTGCATCTCAAACGGAGATTGCCTTCAAGGATACTAAAATTTAAAGTCTCATCTACAGTGATATCTTTGCCCACGAGAAATCATCTTTAGCCATTACTTTGATTAGTTGAATCAAACCACAAGGCAGAAGGTGGGAGGACACATGAAAGTTTAAAAAATCAAGTGACAACAGCGCTAGACATTTCTTTTGAATGCCTATATTCTGAAGCTAAAACGTGTAGGAAAAAGTGGTATTTACAGTAAGTCACAGTTTTGCCTCCTGATACATGCATCACCTTCTATATTTGCTGGCTACATCTCAGACCATAGAAGTAAAACTCCCGGATCTGTGATACCCCTTAGGTTACTTTCCAGCCGGGGAGATGCTGAAGCACAGGGAGTAATGGGAAGGGGGAAGGGGGCAGGAGACACCCCCTGAACACACAATGCCCGTGACACCTTTCACACCAGAAGCCCTTGTCCTTCTGTCTGCTTTATCCTCATCCTCAGGAGCAGCTCTACACAGTGCTGCTGTTAACAGCCTTCTGGGCTGGGCTGTAGGCCCCTGAAGGTAAGAGACCATTTCTTATTTGTCATTCCCCCTTCTCCTGATTCCCTTTCTGAGAATTTATCCTCTGTAATTCTTCTCCCTCTAGAAAGACAGACAAAAAGTGGCCAAAGAACCCCATCTTAAATCCTTTTAGCGCTCTCATGATTTTTTGAGCAGCTTTCAGCACCAGTTTTTCTATAGTTGCAAAATCACATGTGTCACTTCTGGATAAATATGGTGAGCAGGAAATGGGGGGATGGTGGTAGGTTGGGAGAAGTACTATTTTGATGAGTAAACCTCATGGAATTATTTTATTCTTTAAATGTCGTACTGGTATAAGTTTGATACAAGTGTCTAAAAAACACAAACTTCTATTTCATGACTGGTTTGTGCACCCAGTTTCTGCACGGACGGATTGCAGGAAATGCATGTCAGCCCCATAGTTGGACAGTCAGTGACCAATGGACAGTCTTTTCTGGATCACTTTTGACTCATTAGAACTCCATGAAAAATATGAATTCCCACAAATGCCTACATATGATGAGTAGAGTTTATCATGAAATGAGACAGTATGGTCATTGTAGTGTTAAGAGAACCTCTCATTTTAATGAAATTATCACATATTTCTTGATTCTGCTGAGAAATTACAAAACAAAATAACAGGAAGGGAGGAAAAAAGCTTTCAGGATAAGGATAATATCTATGTCATTAAGATGCACCAAGTTACCTTCCATTCTGGGTATGAATCCAGCCAAACCACCGACAAGCAACATTTGGAAATTAGGCAAAATTGATTCCCAGATGCAAGCAAAAGTTCAAGGTGAGGGGGCGGGGCGAGGAGCAGACTCCGATGGAAAAGAAGTCTAGAATACCAATAAACCTCAGCTTTGTGAAAGCATATTTTTATGGAATTTCATAAACATCCCCCTGTGGTCCCTTGACATTTCCAACCTAACTACATGCACACATGGAGAAAATAGGTTTATAGGATAGCCAAAAATGAGAGATGCTCAAATAGGTAGCTGGAAGGTGTTTTTTGCTTAAATGAGGAATCAAAATTCCCACTGGGTTCAAGTACCCAAATGACCTACACACTTACACTAACTACATGTGTGGGAGTGACTGCTTTGGTCAAAAGTGCAAGGGAACAGATGGGTTTTGGGGTCTCCTGATGGCTGGGTGCCAGCCATGGCTTTAACTGATAAGGAGCAGTTTCTTTGCATAGATATTTAAATTAAACAAGTGCCTCTCACAGCCAAGGCTTCTAACTGTTTCTAATTAACACTCATGCAAGCTGTGAAAACCTTTACCTGCAGCCATTTTGCTTATTTTGTGAATCAAAATGATATATTATTATTATTATTATTATTATTATTATTTTGCGGTATGCGGGCCTCTCACTGTTGTGGCCTCTCCCGTTGCAGAGCACAGGTTCCGGAGGCGCAGGCTCAGTGGCCATGGCTCACGGGCCTAGCCGCTCCGCGGCACGTGGGATCCTCCCGGACCAGGGCACGAAGCCGTGTCCCCTGCATCGGCAGGCGGACTCCCAACCACTGTGCCACCAGGGAAGCCCAAAATGATATATTATTAAAAATGCTTCTCTTCTGTGACTCTCATATGTCCTCACCTCGACAAGCGTCCTGAGAGAGGCAGGCCTTTATCAGTTCAGGCGGGAACAGTAAAACTGGATCTGTTGAGAAGAGACCAAATTTAGAAAAGTTACTCCCTGACCAGCAAGCTACTCATGTACCCTTGTGCACTATGAACGATCATTCTTCTCTCTTTACTCTCCTGCCAGCATGTTTCTAGCTGGCATCTCTTGCCCTGCTTCCTCTAGGGAAATCTGTCCCTAGACCTTAAACGCTGCATCATCAGCTAGAGAAAGACCCAAGCAAGGAGAGCAGAACCTCCACTCTTGACTCTGGAAGAAGAACTCTAGCAGAAGCTCACAGGTCTGCTCTTTGGGCATCTAGCAGTTACGAGGCTCTCCTGAGGCCCTCGTGGCTATCTAGAGTCTTAATGCAGTATTCTACTAGAGTTACCTGCAGATTCTGCCTGATCCAGCCACAGTGCGGCAATCTCATCAGCTCCTTCTAGACTTTGGACAGAACTTCTTAAAGTGTGTGTCTACACACAGACAGACAGCAATGTCTCTTGTCCCTTTTGACATCTCACCTAGACCTAAGGTCCTTCACTAGGAGGCAGTTCACTCCTAGAATCAATTCCAGACACTTGGAATGCAAATATGAACAGGACAGAGAAAGCCTCTCTCTCACTTGTGTTTTTATTCTCATGGGCCAGACCTATAATTAGTCTCCATCAAGATATACAAATGACCTGCAATTCTTCCATGATCTTCTCACCATTCCTACAAATGTTATTATTGAAGTCAGACAGGCAATAAATCCTGCATCAACCATGCAACTTTTTAAATGCCACGTGGGATCTTTTGTTGCGCAGCACGGGCTCCTCTCTAGTTGTGGCTGGGCATAGGCTCCAGGGTGCATAGGCTCTCTAGCTGTGGCACATGGGCTTGGTTGCCCCGCGGCATGTGGAATCTTAGTTCTCTGACCAGGGATGGAACCGGCATCCCTTGCATTGCAAGATGGATTCTTAACCTCTGGACCACCAGGGAAGTCCCCTACGCGGTTTTGGGTAAGGTTTAGTCTAAATACTGCTAGCCTCAGTTTTTCACTTAATGGGAAATAACAATGATCCTTGCCATCCAGGGCCTTAAAGCAATTTAACCAATTACAGGGAAAATTCAAAGGTCTTGAAATGTCAATGTGCTATGTAACAGCTAGACACTTTAGTTTCTAATCAAAAAGAAATGTGGATATTTGGACCTTGGGTGGGTAATCTTTAGAAGTTCTTTTGAGACTAAAGGTTAAAAGTCTCCTTGAGAACATCTTAGGATAGTGCATATTTATATTTAGCATTTTCCCCCATCTTTCGCATTGTCAATGTTTTTACCTAATCTTAAATGAACTAATCACAGATCAGAAGTGACTTGTTATAGGCAAGGAAATGGAGGAGAACTTTCTACGACTGCCAGTTAACAGGCACCCTCCAGCCAGCATAGCTTGACAAATCCTAGAATCCCACCGGGTGCTGAGCCATGTCAGCCTCGGTATAAGGTGTCCAAGTTAGCAGAGACAGAACCTGGGCTCAGAACAAGGAAAATTCTGAGTCCCTGGGCCACCTCTTGCTTCATAGCAAGATCACAGAGGTGTGGTTTCCAAAGAGAAGCCAGTGTAACCTATGAGGAATTTGCTGTACCTGAGAAAGGAAAGAAAATAATTAAAGGAAGGGGACAGGGAAGGTGCTAAACCAAGCAATACATGCATTCAGGAAACTGGGGAGTGGGGGGTTAATTCCTTGAGTATCTCCTGTGTCCTGGGTGCATTACAAAGATTATCACATTTAATTCTCACAACATTCCTGATAGCAAAGTATGATCCCTGTTTTGCAGATAAAGAAACTGAGACTCAAAAAGTTAGTTAGGAATTAAGGATAGACAGTTACTGGTGGAATCAGGTTGGAACTGTGATCTGACTGACTCCAAAGCAACCCAAGTGGCAAGTTATAAAGCACCAAGCATTAGAGCTACGTCATGCAGGCATTTACTCTACAGATGATTATAGTAAGTGCAACTCATAAGACTTACTGGTACATGGCTGCAGGGGGAGACCACATCCCAAAACGTAGGCCAGAGTGAGCAACAACTCCAAGTGTATAAACTACGGTTAGAAGATGCCCCACACTGAGATTTGGTATTCCCGTATTCTGAAAGCTTCAATCCCAAATTAATAGGAAATCTCATCATTCATCAGAAAGGAATCCTGACCCAGTTACCACACACCTTGCCAGAAAATTGACAGTTAGCAAAGGTGAAATCAAGTGCACACACAGGACCTGTACATGTTTTAAAGAAACATATCAGATAGCAATCTGGGTGAAACAGCACCAAATGGGGAATTCTTACCAATCAAGTCTTGTGGTTTGGACGCGTGTATTGGACAGAGACTACGACCAGGACAGGGACAAGAGACAGCATTTATTATACAGGAGCATTAAATGTAACCCAATCAACATTAGCACTTTTTGTCATGATCACCTCACCCAAACCCATTCATTCCACTGTGTAATGGAACAGGAAACAACAGGGGTCAGGGAGCCTTAAGCATGCAAATCTCAAACCTTGCCCCCAGCTTCCAATACCTGAATTCACTGAAAATTTTTAACAGTGGCACAAAGTGTTGAAATAATATGTTAGAAGCCAGCTGAGCTACCAGACTTGCCTTAGAGTGAAAATGAACTGAGTGTCTCTCAGACTCAGAGACTGGAGGCTTTCTGTGTATTAAATATGGTATGTGGTCCCAGCAATGTCTGCAGATCAGGAAAATGGCCAACAATGTATGGAGGGGTAAAGATTTGGAGGAGTATGACCTACATATTAATTTAATTCCTGGCCTATGCCTTCAGGACCCCTACCAAATAAATGCCACAGGGAGGGTAGGTAGGCTGGCCGATTGCCATTCCCTGCTTCCCACTTGGTCCATGAATCTCATCTCTCCCCTTTTCCATAGAGCTGAGCTCTAAAATTACATTCAGATCCACATTCTCATACCTGTTGAAACGAAGGAAGCTAAGCAGCACCCCGAACTCCTTTGACTCCCGAAGTTTGTCTTCTACAATCTAGTGCGTTCCACCCTTCTGCTGTCTGCTACTGGCTTTCCAAAAAGAATAAAAAGAAAGATCAAAACTTTGGTGTTAAAAAGGCGAAGTGAGGTTTCTTTGAAATCAGAACAGTTTGATTATGCCAATGTCTCTGTAACAGTGGCACGCACAGTGTACAGAGGAATACAAATAAGTATGGGGGAAAAGACTCTCCTGCTTAATTAAAGGAACTGGTTGTACAAACAGGGTCTCCACCATAGAGCTAGTCAGCAGTGCCGGAAGTGACCCTGCCACTGCTGGTAGTTCCCATTTCTAGAGACCCAGGGAAGGGGTTCAATCGTGTTTAATGAAACAGGAGACAGCAGAGTTGCCCTCTGCCCGACGGCCCTCACCTCACACTACAACACTACACAGACATGCACTTAATCATCTGGCTGGTTCTCACTACTGGTTCTGGTGCCTTCTTCTTCATGTTACAAGCCCACAGACTGATCATTACTGGACTTTTCCACAGCAGGACCTGAGAAAGGTGATGGTTGAACAAATCTGCCAGGAGACTTAATGAGGGTGGACAGCTTAGCACCACAGTGGGCAAGTTACTTAACTTGGAAACTTATTTAGCTGAGTGGCTGAGACAAACATCCTCTTTTTTCCTCCTTATCCAGAGGAACTTTTGGAAATGGCTGGGGGGGCCAGGGTCCCGAATCAGGCAGAGTGAAAGATAAGACAGGGACTGCACTCATCCTGTGGCTACCAGATCAGATGAGACTGCTGCTTCAGAGGTTTGATTGCCCCTTCAAAATGAACCATAGTTCATCCTGCTTTAATCCAACACCACAGGGAAAGTAGGAAATATTAGGCTAAAAGGCAATGTCCCTTAACTTCTATGAGACGGAGTCTCGAACAAATCTGTTTATTCTATTCAATACCATAGCTAGAGACTCAGGCAGGATTACGGGTAATAAACCTTTGAAATGGGAGGCTGAGCTGTTCACCAGATTCCACAACAACACTTCATGGGGTATTGGTGTAAGTAACCAGTAACACAGTAAGTTAGAAAATCACAGGCATCAAAAAGCAGCTAGTATCATTTAGGGTACTTTTAGGAATAACCCCAACCATTACATAACATTGCTACTGTCTGAAACTGACAATAGATCCTTCAAGGCAGTAACAATAAAAGAAATTTGACAGGTGCTAACATTGGCTTGTGTGGATGTGGCCTCTGGAAAATATCCGCCCCTGTAAGAATCCTATGAGCAAAGTGGACGCAAAAAAGATGCCTTCAAGCCTGACCCCTGGACCTACATACCACAGTTAAACATTTTTCAAGGGGCTTCCCTGGTGGCGCAGTGGTTGAGAGTCCGCCTGCCGATGCAGGGGACGCGGGCTCTTGCCTCGGTCTGAGGGGACGTGGGGTCTAGCCTGGTCTCAGGGGACGTGGGGTCTTGCCCTGGTCTCCGGGGATGCGGGCTCTTGCCTCGGTCTGAGGGGACGCGGGCTCTTGCCCCGGTCTCAGGAGACGTGGGGTCTTGCCCCGGTCTGAGAGGATCCCACATGCCGCGGGGCAGCTGGGCCTGTGAGCCGTGGCCGCTGCGCCTGCGCGTCCGGAGCCTGTGCTCCTTGACGGGAACGGCCGCAAGAGTGAGAGCCCCGCGTACCGCAAAAAAAAGTTTTTTCAACGTTTAGGGCTTGAAACGGTAGTATTTGTGAGGCTAGTTAATGTCCCAATGCCTAAAACCTCGGTACCTCATCGTCACAAAGGCAGAGGCAGCTTTCGATCCTACCAACAGTCTGTCTTTCTAATTTCTAAACATAATACAGGAAGAGAATATTTGGAGATCACTAGTGTTCCACCAATAAAGTCACTGAGATACTGAACAGTATACATAATTCAAGTAGAAATCAAGAACAAGCCAGACAAATTCAATACCAGCACCATTTTACCTCAAAGCGAGAATCGGGGTTCCTCTCACTGAGTTCGGTCGTCAGGTTTCTGAGAGAAACAACGGTCTTCCTTTCATTTAATTCTCCCCCTGAATAGAAGTTAGATGTCTTCCCCCGAATAAGAAGTTAGATGTTCGTTATGGAGGCACGAAAGATGTTCGTCATGGAGGCACGAACGTAGACGGGCGACTGTTACCGATTTCAGAAGCCTGCCTGGACGGAATCTTCAACAGCACAAACCTCCTCCGCAGCACCTCACCAAAGGGGCGGGGTCAGCAGCGCGTGGGGGAGGAGCCTGAATTCCCGCGTTTTTCTGTCCTGACTAACCTGGTACCCAACCCTGCTGGCCTTCTTGCTTACAAATAGAAACTGAACAAATCACTTTCCCCCCTGTGGAATAACACCTGGGAAAGAGGACCTAGACCAGAGCACAATTTAGACAAATAAAGCTATGCCAAATACACAATTGCCGAGTAAACGGCACGCAATCTGACGAGAAAAGCACACACACACACACACACACACACTCACACACACTCAAAATTACTCTCTGAGGGGCCAACCAAGAATTAAATACACAGTGACAATAGTCGTGCAAAGATTTAAAATAAAAAGCCAAAATCAGTTCCCTGGAAGCCACAGCGCTCTCCTGTACCTGCTCAGCCAACAGCACCTTAACACCATATGCAAAGGTGTATATGACCAAGACCAATATTTAAACAAATAAAACATTACAGAGTCAATCATGTTGTAACATAAAGCACAACACTGTGCCCAAGTTCAGCTAAGTGATCCATATTGTCAAAAATCCAAAGCCCTCCAGACGAAGTATATTATTAATTACAATATTATTAATGTATATTACTACACGCTATATACTCCTCTATAAAAAGCACACTGTAACTAGCCAACTATCAATGACAAATAAGAATTAAACCAACCTTATGCAGGTGGGAGCAACGCCTTGTTAGTTCACCTCTGAGAGCACTGCTTCACCACCCACCCACCTGAGGACCCAAGATAGAAAGGGGCCCCGAGACCACGCAGAACCCTCCTTTTATAGCCAGTTGACGGCTCCGCCCATAAAGATCCTGATTGGTTGGGGCAAGAATGACTGACAGGGATAGTATCCACTCGCTCTTTCTCTGTAAGGGGAACACCTGCCTGCATCACAATCAAGGATTCCAGCGTGGAGTGTTTGTACAGAATGGTCAGAACCAAGAGCCTACATGGTAATAATGTTTCAGAATGGGCAGGAGCATACCACCATAACGGGAAACTGGAGGGGTGGAGGGAGTGGCTAAATGGACCGAACCAGACAAGTGCACTTGTGCAATCAGGGGGTGTGGTGGGGATGGTATGGTCCGCTATTTCAATTCTTTCTACCTGACTCTCCAGAGGCCTTCAAGGGGAGAGAACACAGAAGAATTAAAATCCTCACCCCTTGGAGGCCCAAATCATGTGATTAGGATTGGTTGACCATAGGATTGGTTGTCCAAAGTGCAGTTCCCAAGTCCCCTGCATCCATATCAGTTAGGGAGCTGCATTCTTTTGTTATTGAGATGAGATTCACATAACATAAAATTAACATTTCAAAGTGAATAATTCAGTGGCATTTAGTACATTTACAGTGTTGTGCAACCACCACTTCTA
The DNA here is from genome assembly GCF_937001465.1 of Orcinus orca. NCBI lineage: Eukaryota > Metazoa > Chordata > Mammalia > Artiodactyla > Delphinidae > Orcinus > Orcinus orca. Next base: position 115,144,355 of record NC_064580.1, read on the forward strand.
TGTCATTCCAGAATATCTTCATCACCCCAAAAGGAAATCCAGAACCTGTTAAGCAGTTGATTCTCATTCCCCCTTTCCCCAGCCCCTGGCAACCATCAATCTGCCTTCCGTCTGTATGGATTGCCTATTCTAGACATTTCCTATAAATGGAGTCATGCAGTACGTGACCTTTGTGCCTGACACCTTTCATTTAGCTTACTGATTTTGAGGTTCATCCAATACATATTCATAATTACTTGTTTATACAGATATCTTCTAAATCTGATAGGATTAAAATAGAGTTACAAACAAAAAAGTACCTTTATACTTTCTTTAACATCTATCTATGTAGTTACTTTTACTGATACTTTTATTTCTTCATGTGGATTCAAGTGGAGAGATTATCTTTTAATTTTAGCATGAAGAGCTGCCAATAGTGTTTCTTGTAAGGGCAGCTTTGCTAGCAACAAAGTCTTTCTTTTTGTTTATCTGGGAATGTCTTAATTTATCCTCCTTTTTTCTTCTTTTTTTTTTATCGTAGTAAAACAAACATAACATACATTTACCACTTTAGCCACTTACAAGTATACAATTCAGTGTCATTAAGTATATTCATAATGTTGTGCAACCATCCCCACTATTGAGTTCCAAACTTTTTAAAAAAATCATCCCCAAAAGACACCCTGTACCTATTAAGCAGTCAATCTCCATCATATGCTATTGAAATTTAGTTGGTATTAATCAGAACTATATTGTTATAAGTTAAGAGGTCAATTGTAATCTCCAGGGCAACCACTAAGAAAATAATAACTAAAAAATAGGTTGTAAAAGAAATTAAAGGGATTTAAATGATATACTAGAAAATATCTACTTAATACAAAAGGTGGCAGTAATGGAGGACTAGAAGAACAAAAAGTCTGTAAGACATAGAAAGTAAATATTAAAATGACAAACATATATCCTAACTTACGAATATTTAAATTAATTGTGCATGGATTACTGTAAATGAAACACTGCGATGAAAAGGCAAAGATTAGCAGAAGGGCTTTTAAAAATGATCTGAGTATATATTACCTGTAGTACACACACTTTGCATTCAGACAGAAATAAGTTGAAAGTAAAACAAATGAAAAAGATATACCATGCAAACGGTAATCAAAGAGAGCTGGAATGGCTATTTTAATACAAGACAAAATAGACTTTAAGACAAAAATTGTTACTAGAGACAAGGAACATCTTCTAATGAGAAAAGGTGAAATCACTCCAGAAATTATAACATTTATAAACGTGTATACACCTAACAACAGAATCCCAAAATACCGGAAGCAACGAGTGACAAAATGGAAGGGGGAAATAAACGATTTAAAATTAACAGTTGGAGACTTTGATAATTTCGATAATGGACTGAATAACTAGACAGAAGATCAAAGATCAACAGGGGAGCAGGAGACTTGGTTGACATTATAAACCAATTAGACAGCAAACTATAGAACACTCCACCCCAAAATAGCAGAAATCATCTTATTCCGAAATCCACGTGGAACTAACTACAGGATAGACCATACACAGGCCCTAAATCAAGTCTTGATAAATTTAAAGGGATTGAAATTAGACAAAGTACCTTCACAAAACAACAATGGGATGCAGTTAGAAGTTCATAAGATAAATAAATTTGGTAAATTCACAAATATGTGAAAATTAAACAACACACACCTTAACAACCAATGGGCCAAAGGAAAAAAATCACAAGGGAAATTAGAAAATACTTTGAGATGAATGAAAACTAAAATACAACATAACAAAACTTATGTGACACAGGAAAAGCAGTACTTAGCGATAACTTTACAGAGGTAAAGGCCTATATTAAAAAAGAAGAAATATCTCAAGTCAATTGCCTAAACTTTCCCCTTAAGCAAGTAAAAGAAGAAGAACCAACTAAACTGAAAGCAAGCAGAAGGAAAAATATAATAAAGATTAAAGCAAAAACCAATGAAAGGAAATAGAAAAATAATAGAGACTATCAACAAAGTAAAAAGTTAGTTATTTGAAAGATTAGCAAAACTGACAAACTTTTAGCTAAACTGACCAAGAAAAAAGGAGAATACTAACTACACAAAAATCAACAATGAGAGGACTTTACTACTGACATTACAGAAATAAATGGAATTATAAGGGAATACTATGAAAAATTGTATGCCACCAAACTAGATAATACAGATGAAATGGATAAATTCATAGAAGTACGTTGTAAGGCATATAATATATGATGTTTTAGAAAGTGTTGATTTTGAATCAGAAAGTTGTGAGTTTGTGCATCAGCTTAACCATATACTGTGAGCTTGGGAAAATTACTTCTCTGGATTTCAGTTTCCTCAGCTATTAAAAATGGATAATAACACCTACCCTGTGTATCTTTTTAGGATTATAAATTACATATGTTATACATAACACTAGATTATATATAAGGAAACATTATATATTTTATGTATTATAAATATACATATATTTATACTTCAGGAACTAGCAGTTCCTTTTTAGGGCTTCTTGCTGGTTCTCTTTCTCACTTCTAAACAACAGAGTGAGTGCTCAAGTCTCAGGCCTTGAGACTCTTCTCTAGCTACCCTTATCCATGTATTGATTTCAGAGCTTAAATACTACATAAAAATATATTTGTATATATATATGTGTGTATGTATATATGTAAAAACATTAGCAGCCTAACACAATATCTAAGACATAGTAACTGAAAAATGGTGTTCATTTTTACCTAAATGGTAGTTATTATTAGAGAAAAGTATTTGGCTCAAAATAGGTGCCAGAAAATTCCTTCCCACCTTTCCTGGTCTTAGCTTGGCTCCCATGCACTTATAGTTTCCTTCTCTGCTTGTGCTTCTGAATTGCCCTCATTTCTCTCCGGAACATCCTTCACTCCTTCCCACTCTCATCTCATCCTTGCAACCTTGGCCTTCCTAATAAAGACGTGGCATCAGGCATGGACCTCTTTGCATCTGCCTTCTGGGCTAATTATTTGACGCTGGACACGAATCCTGCTGCATGATCAGCCCTTTGCTGCCCTCACCTGGCCTATTGCAGTGTTTGTTACAGTTGACTGGATGACCACTGGCCAGTAGAGGCTCAGACGGACCTAGTTCTGACAAGGAGTGCACAGAAAGAATTCCCTGGGGAATTCAGACTAATGCGTCCCTTTCTCTGGGAGATAGGAACGAAGAGGCAATGGCCAGCTCAATGTGATACCACCAAAAGGGAAAATTCAGTGCCTTCACAACAGTCTGTTTCAAAATTGGTCAGGATTACTCATGGCTATGTCAGCATTAGACGGGGAGAAGGCAATAGTCATATGGGAACCCCAGGCCTCATATGATTGCCTTTCTGAGCTCAGTTCAGCTTTGGACCTCTAAACACTGGGACCTACCTAAGCCAAAACTCTATTTCTAAACATCAATGCTCTCTTCCCAGTCTAGCATCACGTGCTACTCTAAGGAGCGGGTGGGCGATGAGAGCACCATCCCGTTTACTGGAAGAGCGTTCCCCACAAACAGGCACACTCTCACTGCTTCAGCTCTCCACGCAGCCACTTCAGACACATAGGTTAACACGTGAAGGACCTCTGTGAAGTTCTTATCGACTTTTGTCCTTCGATAAAACAAGGCTGAGCTATGACAGCGTTCTGTAAATGCACGTGAAGAAAAATTTATTACAACTTAAAGCAATAGCATCATGAAGTTGAACATAATACTCTATTATAAACTTCAAATCGTGTGACAAATGAAAAATGGCTACCATAAACAGGAAGGTAAACTGTGCCCTTTGGCAAGAAGAATTTTGGTCCATATCAGCTCTAAGGGAAAAAAAAATTCAAAACCCTTTAAATGTCATTTGCAGATGGTGTCTATCTGATCTACTACCAATTTAGCCTGTCATGGAATCACATATACATGACCTGCACGAGACGTTTTAGGTCATCTGGGCTAACCTCCCACCCTCTTCAGGAGACCCTTTCATAGTATTCTTGACAGCCTGTGAACACAGACTGGCCTGAATTAGAAAATCAGTCCGAACAACAGACAGCCAAGTTGGTCGTATGACTGTTTTCACACCACCTTATAAAATGATTTGAAATATATTTTTCTGAAAAAAGTACTACAAGCATTTATTACATTGTTGATTTGCATAGAGTTCTTTCAAAACTAGGATGAATAATTCAAATGGAAAGACTGTGAAAGAAATTGCAGTTAAGGGAGGGTGATATTTTACTGCAAGCGGTATGGTAATCAGTGTACAACAACGTTCAAACTAATTGTAGGTTTTAGTGGGAAAGCTGAGATTGGAAACTATTTCTAAATAGCAAACTGGTAGTCTATCCACAGAGTTAACACTGGCTTTGTACTTCACTCTCATTGCTCATTTCAACACATAAGCTAAACAGTGAGTTATTAAATGTCCCCAATCTGTTCTATTAATAAAATAGAATTCAATACTTGTTTGCTGAGTTAACGAAGGAAGGAATGATGGTTGTCTAAACCTGCTTCATGGGATCTAAAGAAATAAATACGATACTTTTCTCCAAGGGCATCTAACGGTTCTATTCATTTCCTATCTTGCCCAATGATTTCCCCACCTTCACAGAAAACATGTGCCTTTTGTCTACGCCTTACAGTAACTCTTCTGGGTGCCGATTTAAAGCATTAGATCCATATCCAGACCTCAATCATATCACTTACTACATTCTAAGTTCTAATAACATGCTTATGAAGAAATTAGAAATATGTAATTATAAAGCATGCATGCTAAGGAGCTCTTGGAAGGCTAAACTCCTATGGGATTCAACTATGTACGCTACGTCACTACCCCCTTTCCACCCCTAGTATTTCAACTCTAACCCTAACCTAACTCTGGATACAAACTTATAAGAAACCACTTTACAACTCTGGATTCTAGAATGATGGCAAAGACGTTCTTTCTTTCTTTCTTTTCTTTCTTTTTTTTTTTTGGCCACGCCAAGCGGCATGCGGGCGGGCTCTTAGTTCCCCGACCAGGGATAGAACCTGTGCCCCCTGCAGTGGAAGCGCAGAGTCTTAACCACTGGACCACCAGGGAAGTCCCGCAAAGACTTTCTAATGGCAGTCCTTATCAGTTGGTCTAAGTAATGAAAAATTAACCACCTAATTACATGACATTTCTTCCTAAACATTGATGCAATTATCAAACAAGAGCGTGGCCAGAGAATGGTGACACAGATCCTTGACCAAGCCTTCTCTCAGGCCTTGTGACTGTGGATAAATCATTTAAGGTCACTGTGATTCCCCATTCTTCGATCTGAAAATGGGGCTAATTTGCTGCCTTTGTTTAACTGTCAACTTCCTGGAAATGTGAGTTTTGAGTTCTCCAGAGAGGAAAGGTACACAATGGAATGAAAACAACAATACAAAGCAGGAGACAAGATTGCAGTGTCAGCTCAATCATAACCTATGTGGTCATTATCTCACTACATTGACACTTCTTCACTTATCCAGTGAACAGTGATCTCCAAGGTTTGAGACTGTGGACCAAGTATTAGGGAAGAATATTGAGAATGTGGCCTAACTGATCTTATCAGGAATTCAATATGAATAAGAACATAAATGGTTCTGTGTGTTAATTTCCCAGTATTAAAACACACACACACACACACACACACACACACACACACACACACGGATCTCCTAGAAAACCTTCTCTGAGAAGATTGGATGAAGCAGCTGGTTTTATTTCTATACTCAGTAAAGCAACTAGTATGTGGCACAAAACAGCCATTCCTTTTGTGACCCTGCAAAATAATCAGTGTTACAACTGTGTGTGCATATATGTGCAAGTATCTGTTTGATAGCCTTGAACAATATTAAAATGCTCTGATCAGATATTTTTCTCACCAGTTCCTCTGGGGAGAAGTGCAACGCTTAATGCAAAATTCAGCCTAACCTGTTAACACAAAATGTGTCCAAAAAACTCTGGAGATTTACAGCCTGAATGTAGAATTATTCCCTGTTCTTTTACTTCTCGTCCAAATGCAAAGAAATTAACTTTCTGGTCATAATTTCAGTACTTCTGGGACATTATCGGGACCAAAGTAAAAACAGAATATCATTATATTGTCAGGTCCTATGGCCGAGTGTGACTAATAGCTGCAGTGTCACAGACGTAATAATCCAATAAAGGCTCTGTGTACTCAGGGCCAAGTTGCACCAGTGCTGGGAAACATGTAAATCTAGTGGCAGCAGATTTCAATCAGCAATTCAGCTTTGAAGATCACAGGTCTATCTGTGCCCTCCCACTTTTGTCCCCTCATCTCACACCTTTCTCTTGAGTACTCTCCCTCTCCCCTCTGTGGATTCTTACTTTTGCTCTATCCTTGGAAAGCCAAAGCAAGAAGCACCCCACCGTTGACATTTTCTAAGACTTCAATATCAAAATTGCAATGTTCCCTTCCTCTCAACTTGTTATACAGATTAAGTAAATTTAAGTTAGTTTTGCCTCTCTAACTAGATTGTAAGGTCCTTGAGAAAAGGATCATTTCTTGCCATGCTTTTTCATTCTCTCTTCAATGTCTGGCCTTGTCGTGAGTTTATTTCAAGTATGTCATGCGCTCTGAATCCTGAGCAAATTTATTTTCTTCATTGTTTTTACCTCCCAAATGAGACAGGAAAATTTCTATTGTATGTAGCCTTTGAGGACTGTTCCAGTTCTCCTGTTTCATGATGGTCCACATTTGCACTCCAATGGTCAAATACCTCAGTACTCTTTCCTCTGTGTCCACTTATTTTCTATGATAGTGTCAGATCCATTAAGAGGAATTCACACCTGACTATCAAATTAAAAGAGAACTAATCAATAATGCTGATTTGATGTCTGTGTTGCCTAGAGATAATAGGCTCTGCAGTAACTACCTATGGAGAACTAAATTTTAACCACTAGTCCAATGTTAAATATAACCTTCTTATGATATTTTACCTACATTAGTCTATGGGTTAAACAACCTATTCTCCAGTTTATGGCCAGTGAGTTTTTAAAAATAGTCTATATACCATGTAGCTGGAGTTAACCAGTGAGCCAGCATTAAGGCCAAAATGGAAGCTAAAAAGGAAAGCCCTACCAAGATTGCATTTTCAGATAAGGAAGGCAGAAGGCTGTCTCTTGATGGGCCAGGTGAGGAGTTTTGTTTCACTCACCATGTTGGCATATATTTGCCCCCCAAACATTTTATCTTATTCTGAAGGATTAACCTGAATTAAAACCCCCTGATTTTGCCCTTCATTATCTCTCACGATTAGTCACCTTCTAAAAGGGTTGAGGAAAATTGTGTAGTGGTTACACACTTGACTTTTTCAAGCTAGTTTGGGCCCAGGCATCAAAGAGAGCTAAATGACATTTCAGAAGTTTAGTCATTTTGAATAAAGATTCCCCTTCCTAATGAATTTGAGCAGAAAAATATTGCATTTAGGTAAAAAGGCGTAAGAATCAAAAACAAGGCAAACACTTGCCTTATGAATACCACCACCATTTATATAGTACTTATCATTTACAAAGAGCTTTTGTATACTGAGAACTAAAAGCCTCAACCCCCTCATAGCTCACTGCCTACATAAACATGATTTTACTCTTCAGCTCTCTTATCAAACATAATTTTACTATTCTACTGTATTCATCAGCACGACTTTACAATTCCAGGTTACTCTTGCTCATGAAGAAAAACATTGCAAATAATTCTGTTGCTCACTCTGGAAACTTCCAGAAAAAATACTCAAATGAACTACAGACTTCCAGCAGAGAGGACTGAGATCAATACCCTGTCTCAAAAACCTCCCGTTGTTGTGTCCACCAATCCTAAAGTATTATATCATGATCCTTACCTAATCCTAATCAATCTCCCATACTCCAACAGCCACCTTTAACCAGATTCCCAAACCTCATAATTATCCCCATTTAGCCTTCAAGTTAGTACTCTTCCTCACCACAATAAGGATAAACTCAACTTGGCCTTACCAACAAGTTATTCCGGTGGTATTTCTGATGACCCAGCATGCAACAATGCTTTTACCTTCTGCCCTCATAACAGCCCCTTTAAGAAGCTGGGGAAGATCTCATCATCTCTACTTTATACTTAGAGAAATTAAAGTTCAGAGAAGTTAAGTAATCAGCAAAATCAAAGAACATCAGCAGTGGAAGAATGAAAACGGTTTAAGTTCAAAGTAAGAGTTCTTAATATTAAGTATGAGATCTTAGAAGTCAGCCTGTGCAGATAGGGAAATAGGAGATCTTTAAGACCAGAAGGGACAAATAAAAATAGAAAAGGAAACGCACCTGGGTCTACATTCTCTTCAAGAGTGTATTACATAAAGAAGGATGTTTAAGTTCTTAAAGATCACAACGGGTGACCAGGATTGTGGAGAACCTAAGAAATGATGAGATGTAAGAACTCAATAATCAGAGGGGGATGACTCCAATCCCACTCACTGAAGGAGCCATGAGCAGGAAATGATTAAGAAGCACAAGGTGTATGGAAATAGCAAGTAGGAAAATACCTCTTGATGATTAAGACCAAAAAATCTAGACGGATTAGAAGAAAAGTCCAGGACTATCAGCATAAAATAGTCACAGACTAACTGGATGATTTTCTAGTGGCAGCTACTGTAGGTGAGTTGGCATATAGGAATTGCATGTTTCCTAAGGGCACAGGGCCGAGGAATTTATGGAATTAGGAAAGATGTATCAAAGATGAAACCGGATAAACTTTAGCTAAGCGGGGCAGGGACGGAGAAAACCAAAGCTTAAAGCAGATTTTAGATGGCCTGCTGGTGTTCACGGAAAAGAGACAGGATTTAGGTGAATAGATGCCTTCTGTCACACACAAACTGTATCAGCTTCAGTAACGTCATCACAGTGAAACCCCACAAACAAGAATATACTAAGAAAACAAAGATCTGGGCCAGAAACCAAGAAAGCAGAGGAAAAAAGACACTGAAACTCAGCACACAGAACTAGCCCAAAATAAGAAAGAAAAAGAAACTGATCAATGTATGGAATTTAAACTCAGAAATTTAGCTAAGCCCTCCTGAAAAAAATCAATGAGGGATCACAAGAGGGAAATGAAATATTACAGGCAGCAACCATGACTTCAGATTAAAGTACAGCAGAAAGATATGACCTACGGAAAAGCTGAAGGAAAACAGTGTCTTGAGGAATATATCGGAACAATCTCACCCTCAAAACAGCAGCTCGTGTGCAAAAGTCTGTCCCAGAAATTCAACTCTCTAAACAAATGAGAAGTTGAGAGGCCACCTACCCCAAAAGCCATTTTTCAAAGACCCAATAAAAATCCACAAGCGGCAGGGGCAGCAAAGCCTACACCAACTCAGAAATACAGAATTCAGAGAAAATGGTAAATAAAGAGCCGTCTCCATCATCAGTTTCTCACCTTCGCCAAAAGGGCAGTTCTCTCTCCTATACTCAGAATGGGCACTGGTATCTTCTTCTTCCTTATACATATTTGGAGCATTGTATCAGGGACCTTTAAATCTCTACAATTCATAAATGCTCTTCCCATGTTACTGCAGGTCTGCATAGACAAACCTATCCATTTCCAGACTACTCATTTTCCACTGGGCTCAAGGTGTTTTGGAAAGAAATGAATCAAATATATAAACTAATTCTGAGAACTGAAAGGTTCTTAGATGATGGTCTCCTTACAAATGGTCTGACTGTGACTTGCCTATTGAGTACTGCCCAGTTCACACACTTTCCCTTCACTTGTTTCCATACTGCCTAAGTTTCTCTGTCTCCTGTGCACTCATGACATGTGTTTATATGCATAAGACTTTGAGCTATCATTTTTCCAGGTTGAGAAACTACCACTAAGAAATTAGTATCTAAAAACACCTACAGTGCAGTCTAAATACTCTTCTGTATTTTGGTGAGTACAATAACTTTTCAGGGCTGAAAGGAACCATTCTCAAGCTCTGGATGATAAAAAGATGATGATCGATACTACCATCCTTTCCTCATGTATCAAGTGTAATCAGCTTTTCTGTCACTTTAATAATAGGCCAAGTAAGACGACAGTGTTAAAAGCATGGAGCTACCAGTTCTTTACAGAAGTGTTTAAAAAATAGACCAGAGGGGGGACCTTCAAGATGGTGGAGGAGTTAAGACGTGGAGATCACCTTCCTCCCCACAAATACATCAGAAATACATCTACATGTGGAAGAACTCCTACAGAACACCTACTGAACGCTGGCAGAAGACCTCAGACCTCCCAAAAGGCAAGAAACTCGCCACGTGCCTGGGTAGGGCAAAAGAGAAAAGAAAAAACAGAGACAAAAGAATAGGGACGGGACCTGCACCACTGGGAGGGAGCTGTGAAGGAGGAAAGGGTTCCACACACTAGGAAGCCCCTTCACTGGTGGAGAGAGGGTGTGGGCCGGGGGGAAGCTTCGGAGCCACAGAGGAGAGAGCAGCAACAGGGGTGCAGAGGGCAAAGCGGAGAGATTCCCGCACAGAGGATCGGTGCCGACCGGCACTCACCAGCCTGAGATGCTTGTCTGCTCGCCCGCTGGGGTGAGTGGGGGCTGGGGGCTGAGGCTCGGGCTTTGGAGGTCGGATCCCAAGGAGAGGACTGGGGTGGGCTGCGTGAACACAGCCTCAATGGGGCTAGTGCGCCACCGCTAGCTGGGAAGGAGTCCGGGAAAACGTCTGGACCTGCCGAAGAGGCAAGAGACCATTGTTTCAGGATGTGCGAGGAGAGGGGATTCAGAGCACTGCCTAAACGAGCTCCAGAGACGGGCGCGAGCTGCGGCTATCAGCGTGGAAACTATAGAGACGGTCATGAGACGCTAAGGCTGCTGCTGCAGCCACCAAGAATTTGTATGGAAACACAAAAGACCCCCAATAGCCAAAGCAATCTTGAGAAAGAAAAACGGAGCTCGAGGAACCAGGCTCCCTGACTTGAGACTCTACTACAAAGCTACAGTAATCAAGAGAGTACAGATAAAGAAGATGTGGCACATATATACAATGGAATATTACTCAGCCATAAAAAAAAACGAAATTGAGCTATTTGTAATGAGGTGGATAGACCTAGAGTCTGTCATACAGACTGAAGTAAGTCAGAGAGAAAAAGACAAATACCGTATGCTAACACATATATATGGAATTTAAGGGAAAAAATGTCATGAAGAACCTAGGGGTAAGACAAGAATAAAGACACAGACCTACTGGAGAACGGACTTGAGGATATGGAGAGGGGGAAGGGTGAGCTATGACAGGGCGAGAGAGAGGCATGGACATATATACACTAACAAACGTAAGGTAGATAGCTAGTGGGAAGCAGCCGCATGGCACAGGGATATCGGCTCGGTGCTTTGTGACCGCCTGGAGGGGTGGGATAGGGAGGGAGGGAGGGAGACGCAAGAGGGAAGAGATATGGGAACATATGTATATGTATAACTGATTCACTTTGTTATAAAGCAGAAACTAACACACCATTGTAAAGCAATTATACCCCAATAAAGATGTTAAAAAAAATTAAATAAATAAATAAATAAAAATAAAACATATACTGGTTTTCCATTAAAAAAAAAAAGAGAGTACAGTACTGGCACAAAAACAGACATATAGATCAATGGAACAGGATAGAAACCCCAGGGATAAACCCATGTACATATGGTCACCTTATCTTTGATAAAGGAGGCAAGCATATACAATGGAGAAAAGACAGCCTCTTCAATAAGTGGTGCTGGAAAAACTGGACAGCTACGTGTAAAAGAATGAAATTAGAACACTCCCTAACACCATACACAAAAATAAACTCAAAATGGATTAAAGACCTAAATGTAAGGCCAGACACTATAAAACTCTTAGAGGAAAACATAGCCAGAACACTCTATGACATACATCACAGCAAGATCCTTTTTGCCCCACCTCCTAGAGAAACGGAAATGAAAACAAAAATAAACAAATGGAACCTAATGTAACTTAAGAGCTTTTGCACAGCAAAGGAAACCATAAACAAGACGAAAAGACAACCCTCAGAATGGGAGAAAATATTTGCAAATGAAGCAACTGACAAAGGATTAATCTCCAAAATATGCAAGCAGCTCATGCAGCTCAATATCAAAAACACAAATAACCCAATCCAAAAATGGGCAGAAGACCTAAATAGACATTTCTCCAGATAAGATATACAGATTGCCAACAAACACATGAAAGGATGCCCACATCACTAATCGTTAGAGAAATGCAAATCAAAACTACAGTAGGTATCACCTCACGCTGGTGAGAACGGCCATCATCAAAAAATCTACAAACAATAAATGTTGGAGAGGGTGTGGAGAAAAGAGAACCCTCTTGCAGTGTTGGTGGGAATGTAAATTGATACAGCCACTATGAAGAACAGTATGGAGGTTCCTCAAAAAACTAAAAATACAGCTACCATATGACTCAGCAATCCCACTACTGGGCATACACCCTGAGAAAACCATAATTCAAAAAGAGCCATGTACCACGATGTTCACTGCAGCACTATTTACAACAACCCGGGTATGGGAGCCACCTAAGTGTCCATCGACAGATGAATGGATAAAGAAGATGTGGCACATATATACAATGGAATATTCCTCAGCCAAAAAAAGAAATGAAACTGAGTTATTTGTAGTGAGGTGGATGGACCTAGAGTCTGTCATACAGAGTGAAGTCAGTCAGAAAGAGAAAAACAAATAGCGTATGCTAACACACGTATATGGAATCTAAAATTTAAAAAATGGTTCTGATGAACCTAGGGGCAGGACAGGAATAAAGACACAGACGTAGAGAATGGACTTGAGGACATGGGGAGGGGGAAGGGTAAGCTGGGACAAAGTGAGAGAGTGGCATGGACATATATACACTACCAAATATAAAATAGATAGCTCGTGGGAAGCAGCCGCATATAGCACAGGGAGATCAGCTGGGTGCTTTGTGACCACATAGAGGGGTGGGATAGGGAGGGTGGGAGGGAGGGAGACACAAGAGGGAGGAGATATGGCAATATATGTATATGTATAGCTGATTCACTTTGTTATACAGCAGAAACTAACACACCGTTGTAAAGCAATTACACTCCAATAAAGATGTTACAAAAAAAATTGGCTGCAAAACACCACCTACAGTATGATCCCATTTTTGTAGAAAAATAATAATACTTATCCATGTTTAAGACAAATGACTGGAAAGTGAGAAAGTGAACTCTCAACCATGGTTATCTGTAGAAGGTGGGATGAAGATTATTTTCATCTCACGTTCCTGTCTTCATTTTATAAATTTTAAATATGTACATTAAGAAAGAAAATACCTGTGTTGGTGGTAAAAAAAAAAATTAAAGAAATTCAATATACAGCAGCAACTAACACAACACTGTAAAGCAATTGTACTCCAATAAAGATGCTAAATAAATAAATAAAAATAAAAAATAGGCCATAGATGGCATACATATCTAAATGAAGCGTTTACAGCAGTTGTTGCATCTCAAACGGAGATTGCCTTCAAGGATACTAAAATTTAAAGTCTCATCTACAGTGATATCTTTGCCCACGAGAAATCATCTTTAGCCATTACTTTGATTAGTTGAATCAAACCACAAGGCAGAAGGTGGGAGGACACATGAAAGTTTAAAAAATCAAGTGACAACAGCGCTAGACATTTCTTTTGAATGCCTATATTCTGAAGCTAAAACGTGTAGGAAAAAGTGGTATTTACAGTAAGTCACAGTTTTGCCTCCTGATACATGCATCACCTTCTATATTTGCTGGCTACATCTCAGACCATAGAAGTAAAACTCCCGGATCTGTGATACCCCTTAGGTTACTTTCCAGCCGGGGAGATGCTGAAGCACAGGGAGTAATGGGAAGGGGGAAGGGGGCAGGAGACACCCCCTGAACACACAATGCCCGTGACACCTTTCACACCAGAAGCCCTTGTCCTTCTGTCTGCTTTATCCTCATCCTCAGGAGCAGCTCTACACAGTGCTGCTGTTAACAGCCTTCTGGGCTGGGCTGTAGGCCCCTGAAGGTAAGAGACCATTTCTTATTTGTCATTCCCCCTTCTCCTGATTCCCTTTCTGAGAATTTATCCTCTGTAATTCTTCTCCCTCTAGAAAGACAGACAAAAAGTGGCCAAAGAACCCCATCTTAAATCCTTTTAGCGCTCTCATGATTTTTTGAGCAGCTTTCAGCACCAGTTTTTCTATAGTTGCAAAATCACATGTGTCACTTCTGGATAAATATGGTGAGCAGGAAATGGGGGGATGGTGGTAGGTTGGGAGAAGTACTATTTTGATGAGTAAACCTCATGGAATTATTTTATTCTTTAAATGTCGTACTGGTATAAGTTTGATACAAGTGTCTAAAAAACACAAACTTCTATTTCATGACTGGTTTGTGCACCCAGTTTCTGCACGGACGGATTGCAGGAAATGCATGTCAGCCCCATAGTTGGACAGTCAGTGACCAATGGACAGTCTTTTCTGGATCACTTTTGACTCATTAGAACTCCATGAAAAATATGAATTCCCACAAATGCCTACATATGATGAGTAGAGTTTATCATGAAATGAGACAGTACGGTCATTGTAGTGTTAAGAGAACCTCTCATTTTAATGAAATTATCACATATTTCTTGATTCTGCTGAGAAATTACAAAACAAAATAACAGGAAGGGAGGAAAAAAGCTTTCAGGATAAGGATAATATCTATGTCATTAAGATGCACCAAGTTACCTTCCATTCTGGGTATGAATCCAGCCAAACCACCGACAAGCAACATTTGGAAATTAGGCAAAATTGATTCCCAGATGCAAGCAAAAGTTCAAGGTGAGGGGGCGGGGCGAGGAGCAGACTCCGATGGAAAAGAAGTCTAGAATACCAATAAACCTCAGCTTTGTGAAAGCATATTTTTATGGAATTTCATAAACATCCCCCTGTGGTCCCTTGACATTTCCAACCTAACTACATGCACACATGGAGAAAATAGGTTTATAGGATAGCCAAAAATGAGAGATGCTCAAATAGGTAGCTGGAAGGTGTTTTTTGCTTAAATGAGGAATCAAAATTCCCACTGGGTTCAAGTACCCAAATGACCTACACACTTACACTAACTACATGTGTGGGAGTGACTGCTTTGGTCAAAAGTGCAAGGGAACAGATGGGTTTTGGGGTCTCCTGATGGCTGGGTGCCAGCCATGGCTTTAACTGATAAGGAGCAGTTTCTTTGCATAGATATTTAAATTAAACAAGTGCCTCTCACAGCCAAGGCTTCTAACTGTTTCTAATTAACACTCATGCAAGCTGTGAAAACCTTTACCTGCAGCCATTTTGCTTATTTTGTGAATCAAAATGATATATTATTATTATTATTATTATTATTATTATTATTTTGCGGTATGCGGGCCTCTCACTGTTGTGGCCTCTCCCGTTGCAGAGCACAGGTTCCGGAGGCGCAGGCTCAGTGGCCATGGCTCACGGGCCTAGCCGCTCCGCGGCACGTGGGATCCTCCCGGACCAGGGCACGAAGCCGTGTCCCCTGCATCGGCAGGCGGACTCCCAACCACTGTGCCACCAGGGAAGCCCAAAATGATATATTATTAAAAATGCTTCTCTTCTGTGACTCTCATATGTCCTCACCTCGACAAGCGTCCTGAGAGAGGCAGGCCTTTATCAGTTCAGGCGGGAACAGTAAAACTGGATCTGTTGAGAAGAGACCAAATTTAGAAAAGTTACTCCCTGACCAGCAAGCTACTCATGTACCCTTGTGCACTATGAACGATCATTCTTCTCTCTTTACTCTCCTGCCAGCATGTTTCTAGCTGGCATCTCTTGCCCTGCTTCCTCTAGGGAAATCTGTCCCTAGACCTTAAACGCTGCATCATCAGCTAGAGAAAGACCCAAGCAAGGAGAGCAGAACCTCCACTCTTGACTCTGGAAGAAGAACTCTAGCAGAAGCTCACAGGTCTGCTCTTTGGGCATCTAGCAGTTACGAGGCTCTCCTGAGGCCCTCGTGGCTATCTAGAGTCTTAATGCAGTATTCTACTAGAGTTACCTGCAGATTCTGCCTGATCCAGCCACAGTGCGGCAATCTCATCAGCTCCTTCTAGACTTTGGACAGAACTTCTTAAAGTGTGTGTCTACACACAGACAGACAGCAATGTCTCTTGTCCCTTTTGACATCTCACCTAGACCTAAGGTCCTTCACTAGGAGGCAGTTCACTCCTAGAATCAATTCCAGACACTTGGAATGCAAATATGAACAGGACAGAGAAAGCCTCTCTCTCACTTGTGTTTTTATTCTCATGGGCCAGACCTATAATTAGTCTCCATCAAGATATACAAATGACCTGCAATTCTTCCATGATCTTCTCACCATTCCTACAAATGTTATTATTGAAGTCAGACAGGCAATAAATCCTGCATCAACCATGCAACTTTTTAAATGCCACGTGGGATCTTTTGTTGCGCAGCACGGGCTCCTCTCTAGTTGTGGCTGGGCATAGGCTCCAGGGTGCATAGGCTCTCTAGCTGTGGCACATGGGCTTGGTTGCCCCGCGGCATGTGGAATCTTAGTTCTCTGACCAGGGATGGAACCGGCATCCCTTGCATTGCAAGATGGATTCTTAACCTCTGGACCACCAGGGAAGTCCCCTACGCGGTTTTGGGTAAGGTTTAGTCTAAATACTGCTAGCCTCAGTTTTTCACTTAATGGGAAATAACAATGATCCTTGCCATCCAGAGCCTTAAAGCAATTTAACCAATTACAGGGAAAATTCAAAGGTCTTGAAATGTCAATGTGCTATGTAACAGCTAGACACTTTAGTTTCTAATCAAAAAGAAATGTGGATATTTGGACCTTGGGTGGGTAATCTTTAGAAGTTCTTTTGAGACTAAAGGTTAAAAGTCTCCTTGAGAACATCTTAGGATAGTGCATATTTATATTTAGCATTTTCCCCCATCTTTCGCATTGTCAATGTTTTTACCTAATCTTAAATGAACTAATCACAGATCAGAAGTGACTTGTTATAGGCAAGGAAATGGAGGAGAACTTTCTACGACTGCCAGTTAACAGGCACCCTCCAGCCAGCATAGCTTGACAAATCCTAGAATCCCACCGGGTGCTGAGCCATGTCAGCCTCGGTATAAGGTGTCCAAGTTAGCAGAGACAGAACCTGGGCTCAGAACAAGGAAAATTCTGAGTCCCTGGGCCACCTCTTGCTTCATAGCAAGATCACAGAGGTGTGGTTTCCAAAGAGAAGCCAGTGTAACCTATGAGGAATTTGCTGTACCTGAGAAAGGAAAGAAAATAATTAAAGGAAGGGGACAGGGAAGGTGCTAAACCAAGCAATACATGCATTCAGGAAACTGGGGAGTGGGGGGTTAATTCCTTGAGTATCTCCTGTGTCCTGGGTGCATTACAAAGATTATCACATTTAATTCTCACAACATTCCTGATAGCAAAGTATGATCCCTGTTTTGCAGATAAAGAAACTGAGACTCAAAAAGTTAGTTAGGAATTAAGGATAGACAGTTACTGGTGGAATCAGGTTGGAACTGTGATCTGACTGACTCCAAAGCAACCCAAGTGGCAAGTTATAAAGCACCAAGCATTAGAGCTACGTCATGCAGGCATTTACTCTACAGATGATTATAGTAAGTGCAACTCATAAGACTTACTGGTACATGGCTGCAGGGGGAGACCACATCCCAAAACGTAGGCCAGAGTGAGCAACAACTCCAAGTGTATAAACTACGGTTAGAAGATGCCCCACACTGAGATTTGGTATTCCCGTATTCTGAAAGCTTCAATCCCAAATTAATAGGAAATCTCATCATTCATCAGAAAGGAATCCTGACCCAGTTACCACACACCTTGCCAGAAAATTGACAGTTAGCAAAGGTGAA
The DNA here is from genome assembly GCF_937001465.1 of Orcinus orca. Taxonomy (NCBI): domain Eukaryota; kingdom Metazoa; phylum Chordata; class Mammalia; order Artiodactyla; family Delphinidae; genus Orcinus; species Orcinus orca. The sequence goes on from NC_064580.1 coordinate 115,162,308, forward strand.
ATCAAGTGCACACACAGGACCTGTACATGTTTTAAAGAAACATATCAGATAGCAATCTGGGTGAAACAGCACCAAATGGGGAATTCTTACCAATCAAGTCTTGTGGTTTGGACGCGTGTATTGGACAGAGACTACGACCAGGACAGGGACAAGAGACAGCATTTATTATACAGGAGCATTAAATGTAACCCAATCAACATTAGCACTTTTTGTCATGATCACCTCACCCAAACCCATTCATTCCACTGTGTAATGGAACAGGAAACAACAGGGGTCAGGGAGCCTTAAGCATGCAAATCTCAAACCTTGCCCCCAGCTTCCAATACCTGAATTCACTGAAAATTTTTAACAGTGGCACAAAGTGTTGAAATAATATGTTAGAAGCCAGCTGAGCTACCAGACTTGCCTTAGAGTGAAAATGAACTGAGTGTCTCTCAGACTCAGAGACTGGAGGCTTTCTGTGTATTAAATATGGTATGTGGTCCCAGCAATGTCTGCAGATCAGGAAAATGGCCAACAATGTATGGAGGGGTAAAGATTTGGAGGAGTATGACCTACATATTAATTTAATTCCTGGCCTATGCCTTCAGGACCCCTACCAAATAAATGCCACAGGGAGGGTAGGTAGGCTGGCCGATTGCCATTCCCTGCTTCCCACTTGGTCCATGAATCTCATCTCTCCCCTTTTCCATAGAGCTGAGCTCTAAAATTACATTCAGATCCACATTCTCATACCTGTTGAAACGAAGGAAGCTAAGCAGCACCCCGAACTCCTTTGACTCCCGAAGTTTGTCTTCTACAATCTAGTGCGTTCCACCCTTCTGCTGTCTGCTACTGGCTTTCCAAAAAGAATAAAAAGAAAGATCAAAACTTTGGTGTTAAAAAGGCGAAGTGAGGTTTCTTTGAAATCAGAACAGTTTGATTATGCCAATGTCTCTGTAACAGTGGCACGCACAGTGTACAGAGGAATACAAATAAGTATGGGGGAAAAGACTCTCCTGCTTAATTAAAGGAACTGGTTGTACAAACAGGGTCTCCACCATAGAGCTAGTCAGCAGTGCCGGAAGTGACCCTGCCACTGCTGGTAGTTCCCATTTCTAGAGACCCAGGGAAGGGGTTCAATCGTGTTTAATGAAACAGGAGACAGCAGAGTTGCCCTCTGCCCGACGGCCCTCACCTCACACTACAACACTACACAGACATGCACTTAATCATCTGGCTGGTTCTCACTACTGGTTCTGGTGCCTTCTTCTTCATGTTACAAGCCCACAGACTGATCATTACTGGACTTTTCCACAGCAGGACCTGAGAAAGGTGATGGTTGAACAAATCTGCCAGGAGACTTAATGAGGGTGGACAGCTTAGCACCACAGTGGGCAAGTTACTTAACTTGGAAACTTATTTAGCTGAGTGGCTGAGACAAACATCCTCTTTTTTCCTCCTTATCCAGAGGAACTTTTGGAAATGGCTGGGGGGGCCAGGGTCCCGAATCAGGCAGAGTGAAAGATAAGACAGGGACTGCACTCATCCTGTGGCTACCAGATCAGATGAGACTGCTGCTTCAGAGGTTTGATTGCCCCTTCAAAATGAACCATAGTTCATCCTGCTTTAATCCAACACCACAGGGAAAGTAGGAAATATTAGGCTAAAAGGCAATGTCCCTTAACTTCTATGAGACGGAGTCTCGAACAAATCTGTTTATTCTATTCAATACCATAGCTAGAGACTCAGGCAGGATTACGGGTAATAAACCTTTGAAATGGGAGGCTGAGCTGTTCACCAGATTCCACAACAACACTTCATGGGGTATTGGTGTAAGTAACCAGTAACACAGTAAGTTAGAAAATCACAGGCATCAAAAAGCAGCTAGTATCATTTAGGGTACTTTTAGGAATAACCCCAACCATTACATAACATTGCTACTGTCTGAAACTGACAATAGATCCTTCAAGGCAGTAACAATAAAAGAAATTTGACAGGTGCTAACATTGGCTTGTGTGGATGTGGCCTCTGGAAAATATCCGCCCCTGTAAGAATCCTATGAGCAAAGTGGACGCAAAAAAGATGCCTTCAAGCCTGACCCCTGGACCTACATACCACAGTTAAACATTTTTCAAGGGGCTTCCCTGGTGGCGCAGTGGTTGAGAGTCCGCCTGCCGATGCAGGGGACGCGGGCTCTTGCCTCGGTCTGAGGGGACGTGGGGTCTAGCCTGGTCTCAGGAGACGTGGGGTCTTGCCCCGGTCTGAGAGGATCCCACATGCCGCGGGGCAGCTGGGCCTGTGAGCCGTGGCCGCTGCGCCTGCGCGTCCGGAGCCTGTGCTCCTTGACGGGAACGGCCGCAAGAGTGAGAGCCCCGCGTACCGCAAAAAAAAGTTTTTTCAACGTTTAGGGCTTGAAACGGTAGTATTTGTGAGGCTAGTTAATGTCCCAATGCCTAAAACCTCGGTACCTCATCGTCACAAAGGCAGAGGCAGCTTTCGATCCTACCAACAGTCTGTCTTTCTAATTTCTAAACATAATACAGGAAGAGAATATTTGGAGATCACTAGTGTTCCACCAATAAAGTCACTGAGATACTGAACAGTATACATAATTCAAGTAGAAATCAAGAACAAGCCAGACAAATTCAATACCAGCACCATTTTACCTCAAAGCGAGAATCGGGGTTCCTCTCACTGAGTTCGGTCGTCAGGTTTCTGAGAGAAACAACGGTCTTCCTTTCATTTAATTCTCCCCCTGAATAGAAGTTAGATGTCTTCCCCCGAATAAGAAGTTAGATGTTCGTTATGGAGGCACGAAAGATGTTCGTCATGGAGGCACGAACGTAGACGGGCGACTGTTACCGATTTCAGAAGCCTGCCTGGACGGAATCTTCAACAGCACAAACCTCCTCCGCAGCACCTCACCAAAGGGGCGGGGTCAGCAGCGCGTGGGGGAGGAGCCTGAATTCCCGCGTTTTTCTGTCCTGACTAACCTGGTACCCAACCCTGCTGGCCTTCTTGCTTACAAATAGAAACTGAACAAATCACTTTCCCCCCTGTGGAATAACACCTGGGAAAGAGGACCTAGACCAGAGCACAATTTAGACAAATAAAGCTATGCCAAATACACAATTGCCGAGTAAACGGCACGCAATCTGACGAGAAAAGCACACACACACACACACACACACACTCACACACACTCAAAATTACTCTCTGAGGGGCCAACCAAGAATTAAATACACAGTGACAATAGTCGTGCAAAGATTTAAAATAAAAAGCCAAAATCAGTTCCCTGGAAGCCACAGCGCTCTCCTGTACCTGCTCAGCCAACAGCACCTTAACACCATATGCAAAGGTGTATATGACCAAGACCAATATTTAAACAAATAAAACATTACAGAGTCAATCATGTTGTAACATAAAGCACAACACTGTGCCCAAGTTCAGCTAAGTGATCCATATTGTCAAAAATCCAAAGCCCTCCAGACGAAGTATATTATTAATTACAATATTATTAATGTATATTACTACACGCTATATACTCCTCTATAAAAAGCACACTGTAACTAGCCAACTATCAATGACAAATAAGAATTAAACCAACCTTATGCAGGTGGGAGCAACGCCTTGTTAGTTCACCTCTGAGAGCACTGCTTCACCACCCACCCACCTGAGGACCCAAGATAGAAAGGGGCCCCGAGACCACGCAGAACCCTCCTTTTATAGCCAGTTGACGGCTCCGCCCATAAAGATCCTGATTGGTTGGGGCAAGAATGACTGACAGGGATAGTATCCACTCGCTCTTTCTCTGTAAGGGGAACACCTGCCTGCATCACAATCAAGGATTCCAGCGTGGAGTGTTTGTACAGAATGGTCAGAACCAAGAGCCTACATGGTAATAATGTTTCAGAATGGGCAGGAGCATACCACCATAACGGGAAACTGGAGGGGTGGAGGGAGTGGCTAAATGGACCGAACCAGACAAGTGCACTTGTGCAATCAGGGGGTGTGGTGGGGATGGTATGGTCCGCTATTTCAATTCTTTCTACCTGACTCTCCAGAGGCCTTCAAGGGGAGAGAACACAGAAGAATTAAAATCCTCACCCCTTGGAGGCCCAAATCATGTGATTAGGATTGGTTGACCATAGGATTGGTTGTCCAAAGTGCAGTTCCCAAGTCCCCTGCATCCATATCAGTTAGGGAGCTGCATTCTTTTGTTATTGAGATGAGATTCACATAACATAAAATTAACATTTCAAAGTGAATAATTCAGTGGCATTTAGTACATTTACAGTGTTGTGCAACCACCACTTCTATGTCATTCCAGAATATCTTCATCACCCCAAAAGGAAATCCAGAACCTGTTAAGCAGTTGATTCTCATTCCCCCTTTCCCCAGCCCCTGGCAACCATCAATCTGCCTTCCGTCTGTATGGATTGCCTATTCTAGACATTTCCTATAAATGGAGTCATGCAGTACGTGACCTTTGTGCCTGACACCTTTCATTTAGCTTACTGATTTTGAGGTTCATCCAATACATATTCATAATTACTTGTTTATACAGATATCTTCTAAATCTGATAGGATTAAAATAGAGTTACAAACAAAAAAGTACCTTTATACTTTCTTTAACATCTATCTATGTAGTTACTTTTACTGATACTTTTATTTCTTCATGTGGATTCAAGTGGAGAGATTATCTTTTAATTTTAGCATGAAGAGCTGCCAATAGTGTTTCTTGTAAGGGCAGCTTTGCTAGCAACAAAGTCTTTCTTTTTGTTTATCTGGGAATGTCTTAATTTATCCTCCTTTTTTCTTCTTTTTTTTTTATCGTAGTAAAACAAACATAACATACATTTACCACTTTAGCCACTTACAAGTATACAATTCAGTGTCATTAAGTATATTCATAATGTTGTGCAACCATCCCCACTATTGAGTTCCAAACTTTTTAAAAAAATCATCCCCAAAAGACACCCTGTACCTATTAAGCAGTCAATCTCCATCATATGCTATTGAAATTTAGTTGGTATTAATCAGAACTATATTGTTATAAGTTAAGAGGTCAATTGTAATCTCCAGGGCAACCACTAAGAAAATAATAACTAAAAAATAGGTTGTAAAAGAAATTAAAGGGATTTAAATGATATACTAGAAAATATCTACTTAATACAAAAGGTGGCAGTAATGGAGGACTAGAAGAACAAAAAGTCTGTAAGACATAGAAAGTAAATATTAAAATGACAAACATATATCCTAACTTACGAATATTTAAATTAATTGTGCATGGATTACTGTAAATGAAACACTGCGATGAAAAGGCAAAGATTAGCAGAAGGGCTTTTAAAAATGATCTGAGTATATATTACCTGTAGTACACACACTTTGCATTCAGACAGAAATAAGTTGAAAGTAAAACAAATGAAAAAGATATACCATGCAAACGGTAATCAAAGAGAGCTGGAATGGCTATTTTAATACAAGACAAAATAGACTTTAAGACAAAAATTGTTACTAGAGACAAGGAACATCTTCTAATGAGAAAAGGTGAAATCACTCCAGAAATTATAACATTTATAAACGTGTATACACCTAACAACAGAATCCCAAAATACCGGAAGCAACGAGTGACAAAATGGAAGGGGGAAATAAACGATTTAAAATTAACAGTTGGAGACTTTGATAATTTCGATAATGGACTGAATAACTAGACAGAAGATCAAAGATCAACAGGGGAGCAGGAGACTTGGTTGACATTATAAACCAATTAGACAGCAAACTATAGAACACTCCACCCCAAAATAGCAGAAATCATCTTATTCCGAAATCCACGTGGAACTAACTACAGGATAGACCATACACAGGCCCTAAATCAAGTCTTGATAAATTTAAAGGGATTGAAATTAGACAAAGTACCTTCACAAAACAACAATGGGATGCAGTTAGAAGTTCATAAGATAAATAAATTTGGTAAATTCACAAATATGTGAAAATTAAACAACACACACCTTAACAACCAATGGGCCAAAGGAAAAAAATCACAAGGGAAATTAGAAAATACTTTGAGATGAATGAAAACTAAAATACAACATAACAAAACTTATGTGACACAGGAAAAGCAGTACTTAGCGATAACTTTACAGAGGTAAAGGCCTATATTAAAAAAGAAGAAATATCTCAAGTCAATTGCCTAAACTTTCCCCTTAAGCAAGTAAAAGAAGAAGAACCAACTAAACTGAAAGCAAGCAGAAGGAAAAATATAATAAAGATTAAAGCAAAAACCAATGAAAGGAAATAGAAAAATAATAGAGACTATCAACAAAGTAAAAAGTTAGTTATTTGAAAGATTAGCAAAACTGACAAACTTTTAGCTAAACTGACCAAGAAAAAAGGAGAATACTAACTACACAAAAATCAACAATGAGAGGACTTTACTACTGACATTACAGAAATAAATGGAATTATAAGGGAATACTATGAAAAATTGTATGCCACCAAACTAGATAATACAGATGAAATGGATAAATTCATAGAAGTACGTTGTAAGGCATATAATATATGATGTTTTAGAAAGTGTTGATTTTGAATCAGAAAGTTGTGAGTTTGTGCATCAGCTTAACCATATACTGTGAGCTTGGGAAAATTACTTCTCTGGATTTCAGTTTCCTCAGCTATTAAAAATGGATAATAACACCTACCCTGTGTATCTTTTTAGGATTATAAATTACATATGTTATACATAACACTAGATTATATATAAGGAAACATTATATATTTTATGTATTATAAATATACATATATTTATACTTCAGGAACTAGCAGTTCCTTTTTAGGGCTTCTTGCTGGTTCTCTTTCTCACTTCTAAACAACAGAGTGAGTGCTCAAGTCTCAGGCCTTGAGACTCTTCTCTAGCTACCCTTATCCATGTATTGATTTCAGAGCTTAAATACTACATAAAAATATATTTGTATATATATATGTGTGTATGTATATATGTAAAAACATTAGCAGCCTAACACAATATCTAAGACATAGTAACTGAAAAATGGTGTTCATTTTTACCTAAATGGTAGTTATTATTAGAGAAAAGTATTTGGCTCAAAATAGGTGCCAGAAAATTCCTTCCCACCTTTCCTGGTCTTAGCTTGGCTCCCATGCACTTATAGTTTCCTTCTCTGCTTGTGCTTCTGAATTGCCCTCATTTCTCTCCGGAACATCCTTCACTCCTTCCCACTCTCATCTCATCCTTGCAACCTTGGCCTTCCTAATAAAGACGTGGCATCAGGCATGGACCTCTTTGCATCTGCCTTCTGGGCTAATTATTTGACGCTGGACACGAATCCTGCTGCATGATCAGCCCTTTGCTGCCCTCACCTGGCCTATTGCAGTGTTTGTTACAGTTGACTGGATGACCACTGGCCAGTAGAGGCTCAGACGGACCTAGTTCTGACAAGGAGTGCACAGAAAGAATTCCCTGGGGAATTCAGACTAATGCGTCCCTTTCTCTGGGAGATAGGAACGAAGAGGCAATGGCCAGCTCAATGTGATACCACCAAAAGGGAAAATTCAGTGCCTTCACAACAGTCTGTTTCAAAATTGGTCAGGATTACTCATGGCTATGTCAGCATTAGACGGGGAGAAGGCAAAAGTCATATGGGAACCCCAGGCCTCATATGATTGCCTTTCTGAGCTCAGTTCAGCTTTGGACCTCTAAACACTGGGACCTACCTAAGCCAAAACTCTATTTCTAAACATCAATGCTCTCTTCCCAGTCTAGCATCACGTGCTACTCTGAGGAGCGGGTGGGCGATGAGAGCACCATCCCGTTTACTGTGTTTTGCATAAGATGCCAGCTTGGACTTGCCAAGGGAAATTCATTTTCTTGAAGGCAGATAGCCTGAACCATCTCCCACAACAACTCTCAGAAGAATAAGCACAAATTAGAGTGTGGGTGGGAGACAATGGATGAAGGGAGTCCAAAAGAAAAAAACCAAAAAAAACACCAACTTTTAATACCATAAGGCTCTCGGCAACCTGGTCCACAGTTTCCTAAGTGGGCAAGCACAAGCCTTTTTCCCACTCATGTGTTCATTAAACAAATATTTTATAGTGTGGAAAAAAAAAAAGAAAGGCGGTTGCTTTGGGAAATAAAATAGACCATCCATTAACTATCTACTTTGAAAAGGTGTTGGAAAAAAAAAAAAAAAAAAAGGTGTATGTGTGTTTGTGCATGTTGAGTGGGGAAGAGGTTAATGGAAAAAGACAATACTGATACCAAAACCAGAAAATTCAGACAAAATAGAAAAATGCAGATATATCCCATCTCTGAATATTGATATAAAACCCTTAAATATTAGAAAAGCAAATAGAATCCATCTTCACATGAATTAATACAGTAACACAGATAACCAGTGGAATTTTTCCCTAGAAAGGAAAGAACTAGTCAAGATTAAATTAATATTATTCAATGTCTAATAAATCAAAGGAAAAATGATGCAGCATGTGGTTATCTCAGTAAATACCAAAACAGATAAATGATAAAATATTTCTACACCTGATTTAGTGATGCTTAATAAAATATGAAATAAATGGATACCCTCCTTAGCCCTGTGTCAAACAAAAGGTTGTTAATTTTGAAATAACAGAAACATTTTCATTAAAATCAAAAACAAGGCAAGGAAAACACTGTGTTGTCTGTCGTTTAACATTGTTCTGGAAGTATTAGCCATTGCATTAAAAAGAGAAAAAATAAGATATATAAAAAAAGAAAGATGGAAAATTATTATCAACATATGAAATGACTATATGTCATTAAAAACTCAGAGAAATGATAAATTATTCGAAGATAATTTATAACGTAATTGGTTAGAATTGTTAAGAATTCAGTAACATTTATAATTATATTAATATAAATGAGATGTATAAACACATCTCATTTATAAAAGTAATAGTAAAGGTTAATTCCCTTGACATAAACTTAACAAGATATGTACAAGACCTATATGAAAAAAAACAAAATTGTAAAACTCTACAGATAACCATAAAAGAAGACTTCGGTAAATGAAAAAGACATATATATTCTTGTAAAAGAAGGTGCAAATAGTTTTAAAAAATCAATTATATTAATCTAAATATTCCATGTAATCCCAACAAATATACTAATATAATACATTGCTTTGAAACTTGAATATATAAATCCAAAATTCATCTAGAAAATAATCATGAGGAAACTGCCAAAAACATTTTGAACAAGAAGAGAAATGAGAGGTGACTAGCACTAGATATTAAAATGAATTACAAGGATATGGTAATAAAAACTATGTGTTACTGTAGTAAGAATAGACTAACAAATTAATGGGATATGATAAAAATCCTAAAAATAAGCCCAAATGTACATTGAACAAATTGATTACTACAGGGTTTCAAATGTGAGGGAGAAAGGTGATTTATTGAATAGATTTCCTTCGACCACAGGCTAGCCATTTGGTGTGAGCAGAGGACTGAAAGTTAATGTCTAACTTATTTTTCACACTAAAAAAAAAAAGAACAAGCGTAAATTGACATTGTCATTCACTGATGGGCGATTTCTTAGCAAACAATGACATCTAATCTTGTGACCTAAAAAACACTTAACGTCATAAAATCTCGATAAATAAGTGATTACGAAGTTTCTGAGGGGGATAGTAGCTCACTATAACATTGCAACACAGGCTCTGACCTTTTCTAACAACTAAGCCTATCTTTACGTACTAATATGTGATATCCAGAGAGCAAAACACATGTCTTTTTAATTAACTGACTACAAACAGATTTATCAAAAGGAAATGGAAACATCAATTGGTAATATTCCTCTCTGATATAATAATTATTTTATTTACCTCAACTCTTGACCCTGAGAAGAAATCTTGATTTGTTGCCTCTCAAAGTTTGCATCTATTGGAATATTCTCATCCCTGGTGCCCTGAGGGAACTAGCTATGCACTGAAGAGCATGTGTCAGGAAGCCAGGCGACTTCAGTTTGAGTTCTAGTTGGGTATCTAACAGCCCTGTGACCTTGACCTTAGTTTCCACTTGTACACATTGAAAGAGTTGAACTAGAAGATCTCTAAGGTCCCTTTGAGTTCAAACAATCTATAATTCTAGTGTTTTAAATACAAAGAATTATTTCACTTCTTTTTTTTCATTTATTTCCCTTCCATTAGAGGGTCTTTGTTAGAGCATTAGTTAGATTTACCAAGATTCTAGACATAAACGCTTTTGTCCGTTCGCAGGTGGCCACCTTCAAACAGTGGCAACTAGCTGCACTAACCCCTTGCTCATTCCTGATTCCCCCTTACTTGGAATGCACAGGGCTCAGGCCTTGAGTCTCTTTTCTATCCACCTTGACCCCTGTAGTGATCTCATTTGCTTCCATGGCTTAAATGCCATCTTCAATGATGACTCCATAATATATCTCCCCAGGCCAGATCTCTCCCCTATACTCCAGTCATATATACCCAATTGCCTACTAGACATCTCTTCCTGAGAGTCTAGTAGATGCCTTCATTATGATGTGATTTATGTTATGATTTCTATTCATCTGTGTGAAACTTATAGGATTTAAGTGACCTTAAACAGTTCAAAATGGAGTCACAGTATGTGAACTGCCATAGTAGTTTTGAAACATCCACTGTAGGACTGTCAGTGTCTTAAAGTGCTAAACAAGGAATATTACTTTAGATAAGAAATTTGTTGGGGAATGTACGTCACTGGAACAGAAGAAGCAACTGAAAAGAGTCACGAATAAGAGTCACGACCCCCTCTTGTGGGAAATATTTGCAAATGCTGCGCCCGACAAAGGGTTAATTTCCAAAATACACAAACAGCTCATGCAGCTCAATATCCAAAAAACAAACAACCCAATCCAAAAGTGGGCAGAAGACCTAAACAGACATTTCTCCAAAGAGGACTTACAGATGGCCAAGAAGCACATGAAAAGCTGCTCAACATCACTAAGTATTAGAGAAATGCAAATCAAAACTACAATGAGGGGTTTCCCTGGTGGCGCAGTGGTTGAGAGTCCGCCTGCCGATGCAGGGGACACAGGTTCGTTCCCCGGTCCGGGAAGATCCCACATGCCGCGGAGCGGCTGGGCCCGTGAGCCATGGCTGCTGAGCCTGCGCGTCCGGAGCCTGTGCTCCACAGTGGGAGAGGCCGCAACAGTGAGAGGCCCGCGTACCGCAAAAAAAAAAAAAAGAAATAAAAAAGAAGATGTGGTAAGTATACACAATGCAGTACTACTCAGCCATTAAAAAAAAAAAAGGGAAATTCTAACATTTGCAACAACTTGGAGGGTATTATGCTTAGTGAAATAAGTCAGACAAAGACAAATACTGTATGATATCACTTGTATGTGGAATCTAAAAAAGAAAACAAACTAGTGAATACAAAACAGAAAGAGACTCGGATACATAGAAAAAACTTATAGTTACAGAATGAGAAAGGGAGGGGGAGGGATAAATTAGGAGTATGGGATTAAGAGATACAAACTACTATACATAAAATAGATTAGCAACAAGGAACTACTGTATAATACAGGAAAATATATTCAATATCTTGTAATAACCTATAACAGAAAATGATATATATAACTGAATCACTTTGCTGTACACCTGAAACTGACACAATATTGTAAATCAACTATACTTCAATTTTTAAAAAGACAAAAAGTAAAAATAAACAAAAAATGAAAAAAAAGATCCCCCCCGAAGTAACTTTTACCCTTAAAAAGGGGCCACTGTGCCAAGCGACTTGAAGGCTCCTCGCTGGAGGACACAGATCCATGCTGCTGGGCGCTCTTCAGAGGGTAGCTGCTAGAGTCCCTGTCGTGCTTGTCGTGAGACCCAAGACGCTGCTCCTGCGGAAGCACCTCCTCCCAGGACTTCTCCCTGGAGTGCTTCCTTACCCCCCACACGCTTTCTAAACTCTGTTGTGTGCTAATTAGGTGCAATAAACTGAGAGATTCATGAATTGAATATTGGCCACTTTAGTATATCTCCAATCCTGTGGTCCTTACCTGGCCTCACCGCTGGGCCCTGGAACAAACAACCTCACACACCAACAGGTCCAAAAAGAACTTCCTTATTTTTCCACCAAAACTAGCTCCTCCATCAGTCTTCCTGTCTTAGTAAACAGCAACCCAATACTTAACAGTGGCTCAGCCTAAAATCTTAGAGTCATCCTTGCCTTCTCTTTCTGTCAGGCCCTCCATCCAATCTGTTAGCAAATCCTGCAGTTCTTACCTACAAAATATATACAGAATGCCGTCACTTCTCACTGCTACCACCTTGGTCCAAGCCACCATCATATCTCACCTCCGTTACTGCAGTAGCTTCCTAATTCCTCTTCCTGATTTTACTACTCTGTAGTCAATTCTCAAGACAGCAAACAGTGATTCTGTTAAAATATAAGATTATAATCAGGTGTAGGATTTGTGCCTCTAGTGCAGGGGTCCCCAACCCCCAGGATCTAATGCCTAGTGATCTGAGGTGGAGCTGATGTAATAATAATAGAAATAAAGTGCACGATAAACGTAATGTGCTTGAATCATCCCCAAACCATCTCCCATCCCCCCCCAACCCTGTCCGTGGAAAAATTGTCTTCCACGAAACCAGTCCCTGGTGCCAAAAAGGTTGGGGACTGCTGCTCTAGTGGCTCCCCTCACATCTAAAGGACAAAGCCCTCTAGTGGCCTATAAGAACCTGAACAATACCCTTCTCCATTCCCTTATCTTCTACCCTTCCTCTCACTCCATTCCACACAAATGGAATGGAGTTTATTGTTCCTTAAACACATTTAAGCTTATTCCTGCCTCAGGGCCTTTGCACTTGTTTTTCTCTCTGCCTGGAAAACTCTTTGCCAAGTATCCACATAGTTTATTGCCTCCCTCACATCCTTCTGGTTTTTGTTGAAACCATTTTATCACTAGGCATTCCTCAATAATCCTAATTAAAATTACACACATCTCCTGCCAAACACTCTTCCCCCTTCTCTATTTATCTTTTCTATAGCACTTTTTAACCCTCCTACACACTATGTATTTTACGTCTTTATTTACTGTCTCTCCTCTCTAGCATATAAATTCCAAGAGGATAAGGATTCTTGTCTGCTGTTCCAGTGCCTAGCACATAGTAGGTATCCAACAAATATTTGTCAAATAAATAAATGCACTGTCCCCTTTGACCAGATACTTTAGAAATTCCCCTCTTTGTTAGAGAATGATAAAATGGCTTTATAGAGTGAATTAGACTGTGAACTCTAAGTGTAAAGTACTGTGTAAATGCACAAATGGTTATTTCATTATCTGGCCAACGTACAAGGGATGCATACAAATTGTTCTAATCACAGAGTGATGAAAGAATAATGAACAATGAGTTCTTGAATAAGTGTAGGAAAAACATAATGAATTATAGTTTAAATGAAATTGGGATGCAATGGCCTGCATCACAGGCTCACTTTATCTATTCTTTGAACACTCTCATTTGGAGAAAATGTCCTTTAGACAAAAAGAAGTAGGTCAGAGGGCCAAGTGAAGACATAGTTGGGCCCAGAGCTTGCACTGAGTAGGGTCAGTTGTTTTTTTTTTTTTTAATAAATTTATTTATTTATTTTTGGCTGCGTTGGGTCTTCGTTGCTGTGCACGGGCTTTCTCTAGTTGCGGTGAGCGGGGGCTACTCTTCATTGTGGTGCGCAGGCTTCTCACAGTGGTGGCTTCTCTTGTTGCGTAGCACAGTCTCTAGGCGCGCGGGCTTCAGTAGTTGTGGCTCGCGGGCTCCAGAGCACAGGCTCCGTAGTTGTGATGCACGGGCTTAGTTGCTCCGCGGCATGTGGGATCTTCCCGGACCAGGGCTTGAACCCTTGTCCCCTGCACTGGCAGGCGGATTCTTAACCACTGCACCACCAGGGAAGTCCCGGCATATTTGATTTTGAATCTTGGTCTGAAACATACAACTTGTGTGGCCTGTAACCTGTCTGAGGCTCAATTTCCATATCAATAAACGGGGAATAACAATACCTACATTTCAGTGTAGTTGTGTTCAACAAAAAAGAAATCTACAACATAAGACCTAGCAGTGAGTGAGTGAATAAATATTAATTTACTCATTTTTGTTTGTTTATTTATTTATTTTGGCTGCACTGGGTCTTAGTTGCAGCACTCAGGATCTTTTTTTAGTTGTGGCATGCAGACTTCTTAGTTGCAGCATGCATGCAGGATTTAGTTCCCCGACTAGGGATGGAACCCAGGCCCACTGCATTGGGAGCACGGAGTCTTACCCATTGGACCACCAGGGAAATCACTACTCATTTTATACTTACATAAGTCTCATTATCTGCCATGCGCTATTCTAAACACTTTACAAATTTTAACTCAATCCTTATAACAACCCTGTGAGTATAGGCGCCGTTATTATCTTCATAGTACAGATGAGGCACAGAGAGGCTGAGCAACTTCCCCACAGTTGCACAGCTAGCAAATGGGAGCATCCAGACTTGAACACAGACAGTCTAGCTTGAGAGTCCACATTCCTAACTATTATGTTACTTAACTATTAGGCTACGTCGGACTTTCTGAATTCCCTACCATTAAAACCTTCTAATGGCTCATCCAAATAGAAGGACTTTCCGTTGTATTTTATTTCCCACCATTAAATTTAAACCTCTGCAAGCTATTCTGATGTGAGAAGAAAAAGAAGGCATCATGGTCGGAAGCACTGCAGCAAGTTACCTTGCCTCCCGGGGATAATTTGCCCAGGCACGATTGCCAACTCAGTGGAGGCGGGGCCTCAGAGTCCCAGAACCCACCCCATACCCAGGGGGTTTCTGAAGTCATTTTCTGCCTGCACATCCCCTTTTTGTGTCTGCAGGCTGGCTCATGGAGGTTGACAGAGTTTTCATTCTCTCCAAGGTGATGATTAAGGACATAAATTTTTATTTCTCTCCATTAAATTGTTGATTCTGTTCCATAAAAGCTAAAATGGGGCTTCCCTGGTGGCGCAGTGGTTGAGAGTCCGCCTGCCGATGCAGGGGACATGGGTTCGTGCCCCGGTCCGGGAGGATCCCGCGTGCCGCGGAGCGGCTGGGCCCGTGAGCCATGGCTGCTGGGCCTGCACGTCTGGAGCCTGTGCTCCGCAACGGGAGAGGCCACAGCAGTGAGAGGCCCGCGTACCGCAAAAAAAAAAAAAAAAGCTAAAATGTAGTCTCCAAGGGTAGAACAAAGTAGGCATCTTGCTATGCTTCTGACTTTCTATATAATTTAGATAGAAAGGGGTTGAGAGATGATGATGCATGATTTAGCCCTACATCTTCCCCGGCACCAGAAACCACCACTTCACAGGAAAGCAATAAAAAGTCAGACTACACCTTGCTCTTTGATATGGGATTATACTTGGTAGAGAAATAAAAGAATGACTTATAGAGTAAAGAGTCAGGGCTAAGCCAGTCCAGTTAAGGCCTAATAAGGATTTACTTCGACTCAGTCTGTTCTGTCAGAGAGTTGATAATTTAATGAATAAGAAACTGTCACTCTTGGGTATGTTCTGCTTCACTGCCTTTCTTACCCAGCTCCCTCCCACCATCCACACCAGCCTGACCCCTACCTACTTGTCTTTCTACTTGGAAATTCCAAACATGGACGGGGCATTGTCCAGCCAAAGCAGATAAAGAATGGCCATAGGGAGCCAGTGCCTGCCAGTCACTGCCTGGGGCAGCAGACAGGGGAGGGATTCCGCATTGAGTTTTCTAATTCCCTGTTTGAGCTTTGGAGTCTTCTCCCTCCCGCTGCTTCTGGCTGGCTGAGCTGAGCTTTGGCTCTACCAATATGCCTTTCATGCTCTGGGGAGATGCCAGGTTTAAGAAAGAGCTGCCGCAATTGTCTTTTCTTCTGTCCCTAAACTCGTGGCACTTAAACCTCAAATTTGACCTTGAAAGAAAAGGAAATCCTAAATATAACCAGCCAAGCCTTGAAAATTAGTTTCCTCTCCTTTACCCCCTCTTCTGTCTCTCTCCTTTAGGAGGACCGTTCCACATAGGGATCACTGCATATACTCCAGGGCCAGACTGATGTTACTTAACTCTCTGAATCTCAGCTACCTCATCCGTATAATGGGGAAAATAAAAGGACCTACCTCAAAGTGGTGTTGTAAGAGTCTGGAACACAGAAATCATTTAGAACAATATCTGGCACAAGTCAGTGCTATATAAACATTAGCTATTATTATGTCATGAAGACGTTAAGGATGGATAAAGAGAGAAAAAAACAGATGTTCTAGACTTTCAGAATTTTAAAGATGAAAAGAACCTCGGAGATCAACTGGTTTGTGCCACCCATTTTACAGATAAGGAAACTGAGACCCAGACTGATGAAACTCTGGATTCCCATGTTAAAACTCTTTCTATAATACTACACTCGATTAATTTTGTTCCAAAGCTGGTCTAACTCTGGTTTATTTGTGCCTTCAGGCAGCAAATATTTACTGAGCACTTAGTAAAGGATTGTCATAATGCACAACTCCAGGAAGTTGCGTGAGATGGCAGCTCAAAGTCTAGATACTGTGGCCCACCGATCCCCACCTCCTGGTGTTCACACCATTGTGTGATCCCCTCCCCTTGAGTGTTGGCAAGACCTGTGGCTGCTTCTAGCTAATAGAATACAGAAAAGATGACAGAAGGTGTGTGATTATGGATACATGATTACTGATTACGTTACATAAGATCCTAATGCCTGCCTTGCTAAGAGAGATGCTCCCCCTTGCTGACTCTGAAGAAGAAAGCTGCTATGTTGTGAGCTGCCTTATGGAGAAAGAGCTGAGGACCATCTCCCAGCTGACAATCAACAACAAACTGAGGATATTTTTCTATGAAAAGAGTAGCTACCACCCCAAGGAGCTGCAATAGGAGAGCTGAGGAGTATATATTATCGAATGTTCTACTCCCATTTACAGAGCCCCTATGATGCTTGAGGCTGGTTGTTTAAGTCATGGACCCGGCCAGTGCTATGCTGAGCCATACGGGAGCCTGAAGCAAAAGGACGAATCTGTGTTACGTACTGTATATGACTATATATAACTATACAGACGGTTTTATGTTTTTTGGGTTTTTTTTTTTTTTGAGGTATGCGGGCCTCTCACTGTTGTGGCCTCTCCCGTTGCGGAGCACAGGCTCCAGACGCGCAGGCTCAGCGGCCATGGCTCACGGGCCCAGCCGCTCCGCGGCATGTGGGATCTTCCCGGACCGGGTCACGAACCCATGTCCCCTGCATCGGCAGGCGGACTCTCGACCACTGCGCCACCAGGGAAGCCTGGTTTTATGTATTTTTAAAACTGGCTAATGGCTTTAAGGAAAATATCATCAATGAGTTTGCTTCTATTCAAACCAGGAAAGTAAAATGATAACAAATTCTGTCTTGAGTATAAATAAAATATTTAAACTTAAAATAACGAGAGTTTTAATATATCTACTTCTCAATTTTTTAATATTTCTTAACTACTGTAATGTTCTGGAAAAAATCATATATGTAGAAGACATTGTTACATAGCCCTGATTGTAATTAAACAGTAAACAGACATAAAAACATGTATATCGGGCTGCATATTTTTCCTTTTGCCTTAGCCTCCAATGGCTTGACATAGCACTCTCAGATCTTGTTTTTATTTAAAACTTTGTTGTGTTTTTCACCATGAATTTTTTGGCATTAATTGAGATTCTTTACAATAGTCTCATTAAAATATTGTTGATCTTGGGACTTCCCTGGTGGTCCAGTGGTAAGAATCTGCCTTCTAATGCAGGGGATGTGGGTTCCATCCCGGATCGGGGAACCAGGATCCCACATGCCACGGGGCAACTAAGTCCGCACACCACAACTACTGAGCTCACGCGCCTCTACAAGAGAACCCGCATGCCACAACTACAGAGCCCACGAGCCCTGGAGCCTGCGCACCACAACTAGAGAGAAGTCTGCACACCACAAGGAAAGATCCTACATGCTGCAACGAAGATCCTGTGTGCTGCAACTAAGACCTGATGCAGCCAAATAATTAAATAAATAATAAATATTAAAAACTATAAAAAATAAAATAAAATATTGTTGATCTTGAAAACAGAACGAAACAAAACAAAAAACCAACAAACTTAGGCACTTAGTCTGGCAGCCTACAAAGGTCTGAATTCTCTCAACCCCATACGAACTTGGAAGCAAATCCTTTCCCAGTCACACCTCAGGTAAAACAGAAATCCCAGCTGACACCTTGACTGCAGTCCTGTGAGACTTTAAGCAGAGGACCCAGCTAAGCTGTGCCCAGACTCCTGGTCCGCAGAAACTATGTGGTAGTATTTGTGTGTTCCTTCAAGCTGTTATGTTAGTGGTAATGTTGTTATGTGGCAATAGATAACTAATATAGATTTAAAAGTGCTTAAGACAATGGTTTCTGACTGAAAGAATTTCACAATTAAGTGGGAAGACAAAAACTAGTTATGGGACATGGGCAGAGACATAAGGCATAGGGTATAAGAAAAGACAAGGCAGTTTGGTGTTATTAGAAAGTGAAGTGAGGGAAGATACGGCAGGAAGTGAAGCTGGAGAGACAGGAAATATAGATCTGTGGGTTGTGGCTACGAGTTTTGTCATCAAGAAGATCTGGGTTCAAATTCCAACTCTACCAATTTCTGGTCTTGTGACGTTGGACAAAGAGGTTAAGGGGTCTATGGCTTAGTTTCCTTATCTGTAAAATAGCAGTATAATCATACTTCTTAGGGTTTAAAATGGAAGCCTTTAAATGAAACAAAATTAAATGATGCTCCTAAAGCCTTTAGTATGCTACTGGCACATAGTATATGCTCAATAAAAATGTGAGCTATTGGGAGGGGTCAAAACATGGCAATCCTGGTAAGACATGTCAAGGAACTTAATCCTACAGACAACTGGGAGTTACAGATGGAAGTGATGTCGGCAAGTTTGTGGTATAGAAACATTTATCTGGGGCAGTTGGGAGGAAAGATTGAAAGGGGATGAGACTGATGGCAGGAAGGTCAATTAGGAGACTGCTGTAGTGGTCCAGGAGAAGGCTGAAAAATAGCTGGAGCTGGTAGGATGGACATCATAAATGGTTAAGCAGGTATATATGTTCTTCTTGATTGGCACAAAAATGATAAACCATGGCATAAACATATCCTTTCTGCTCCCTGTATATACTGCTATATATAGACAGGAAGGCCACTTGATCACTTGGTATTAAAATTCATGCTGGTCTCCCAGCCCTTTCTGTAATCTAGTGAGAAACTTACCACCTTGGCTATTTTCTTTCTGATGTACAATTTCAAGAAAGTATTTCAAGGGACTTCCCTGGTGGTCCAGTGGTTAAGACTCCATGCTCCCAGTGCAGGGGGCATGGGCTCAGTCCCTGGTCGGGGAACTAAGATCCCGCATGCTGCACAACATGGCCTAATAAAAGGAAAAGAAAAAAGAAAGTATTTCTTTTTTAAAATTAATTTATTTTTGGCTGCACTGGGTACTTGCGGCACACAGGCTTCTCTAGTTGCGGCACGCAGGCTCAAGAGAACGTGGGCTCAGTAGTTGCGGCACACTTGCTTAGTTGCAGTACGTGGGATCTTAGTTCCCTGACCAGGGATCGAACCTGGGCCCCCTGCATTGAGAGCATGGAATCTTAACCACTGGATGGCCAGGGAAGTCCCCAAAAGAAAGTATTTCAAGATACTCACTTGTCCAGAATAATGCTCAGACTTGCTTTCTTCAGAGTTCTACAGTAATTATTTACTTATGAAAATGAAAAAAGAAATGCAACCCGAGGTAAATGACTCGTTATGATGGCCCTAGAGTCAGGGACAACTTACTGTATTTACAACTGACTCAGATCTTCAGGCCAAGAATCCTAGTAGGAAGATATTAGTCCCCTTGTACCAGATTGTTCAGTAAACAAAGCTGCAGCTCCCACAAGGCCCCTGACAGGGCTGCAGATTGGTGTTTCTTCACCCATCAAGGCTGGAGTTTTGTGACAGCCTAGGTCGTTAGCACACAGCAGCAGATGGAGTCTAACACTGCAACAAGACAAAATATTGCCAAGTTTGTGAAGTTTTTCTTCTGTAGACTCTCTGTCCACCATCCTCTCCATTGCCTCCTCTTTAAAAATAAAAATTTATTTATTTATTTGGCTGCGCCGGGTCTTAGTTGTGGCATGCGGGATCTTTGTTGTGGCGCGCGGGATCTTTAAGTGGACTCTTTTAGTTGCTGCATGCGGGCTCTTATCTGTGGCATGCAGGATCCAGTTTCCTGACCAGGGATCAACCCGGGCCCCCTGCATTGGGAGCGTGGAGTCTTAACCGCTGGACCTCCAGGGAAGTCCCGCCTCCTCTTTCTTTATCCTCATCCCTGCTCTGAGTATCCCTTCCATCACTCTTCAATTCAGCGTTCTCATGCTCTTCTGAATCCTGGTACTAGGGAGAGAGGTGCTATAATTAAATTAACTCACATTAAGCTGTCTAAGACTTTGTGTTTTGCTTCTTCCAATGTGAAAAGCAGCTAAATATCAGAGTCAAGAATGAATTATAAGAGTAGCAGATCTCCAGAGAAGATTGAATCCTCATTCCCGGCACGTTTGGGGTACTGAGGTCGGGGCTGTGAGTGGGATCCTAAGACTTGGACTGGTGAGTCTAAGGTTATGCACACAAAAGTCTTGGGTCCTTAGATTCCTCTCCAGGCCTACAAAAGCAGCCCACTTCTCCCTGTGAAAAGCTAGTGCCCACCTCTTTCTTACAGACAATGAAGAGGCTTCTGTCTTAGAAGACAGCATGCATTACCGAAACTGCCTTCTATTCCCCAGAAGTAGGGTATATTAAAATTTTCTGGATGCCCACACACCGCAACGAAGAGTAGCCCCCGCTCACTGCAACTAGAGAAAGCCCGCGCGCAGCAGCAAAGACCCAACGCAGCCAAAAATCAATAAATAAAAATAAAATTAAAAACAATTTTTTCTGGATGAATGGCAGAGATCAGTGCCACCCCTGGACACCTAAATGATGTGGAAGTGGTTGTTCCCATCAAATTCCTATTTAATTCACCAGACTGGACACTGCAAAAACCAGACAGATCCTGAAGAATGACAGTAGACTCCTGCACATGCAATCAAGTAGTACTTGTAGCTCCTCTGCCAGATATAGTATCTTTTCTAGAGTAACTTAACACAGCCTCACGTTCATGGTGTGTGGTCACTGAAATCTGGAAAGAAAGTTTTTTTCCATCCTATCAGGAAAGATTACCAGAGACAGAGCACATTTACATGAAACTGACAAGACAATAGAATGCATTTATGATTTTGCCCCAAGGCTATATTAACTTTCCAGTCCTCTGTCTTAATAGAGTCCAAAGGGATGAGGACATTTCTCAGAACATTGCTTTGGTCTGCTATAGTGATGACATCATATTAATTGAACGGGATAAGCAAGAAGTAGCAAGTGTGTTGGGAGCCTTGGTATGACACCTGTGTATACAGAGGGTAGGAGAAAAACACAATGAAGACTCAGAGAACATGCCACTTCAGTTTTTAGATGTCCAGTGGTTTGTGGCATGCCAGGGTAGCCCCTCAAAAGTAAAGGACAAATTATTCCTGCCTCTAAGAAGGAAGCACAACACCTGGGCAGCCTATCTCCCTCCAGTGGATACAATGGTGCTAGTTCAGCGGTCATTTCTCTCCTTTCCAAGGTTCCTTTAAACTTCCTAAGGTTAAGGGAGAGAAGAAGAGACAGGATAAGACAGGGAAAGGGAAAGGGGAAAAGAGAATGGGAAGGGGAGAGGATGAGAGCGCAATGAAGATGATAGAGGGAGAGAGAAAAGAGAAATGGAGAGATGAGAGGAAAAGGGAAAGAGAAAGAATGAAAGGAGATAAATCAAAAGAAACAGGAAAAATGGAGGAAGAAAAATTACATGGGGAGAGAAAAAGAAAAGATAAAAATAAATTTAAAAAGGAGAAGGGGGGAATATTGAAGAAAAGGGAAGTGAGCAGAAGCGAGAGAAGCAGTTTCTGGTGTCCTAAACTGAGCTGCATTACAGAAAAGGAGTAAAATTATTTCAAATCATTTTAAGCAGCTAATATCATGGTGAGAAAAAACACAAACACTTTATTTACATTTAACACTTTTTTTTTTTACCACATTCTCCCTGAGAGGTGGACCCAGGCCTCTTTCAGGCAAATAATTGAAAAGCAGAAAACATAATAAACAACCCCATCCTCCTCTAGAACAAAACACAGAGCCAAAAGGCGAGGAGAGCGGTATGCAGAGCTGCTTCAGTGCACACTAGCAGAGAAGAGGGAAACGGAACCCCTATTTTGTAATCCCTGATGCTATTCATGGTGTCATGTACCACTGTTGGAAATCAGAAGCGTTTGGCCAGATTTGGGGGGATTTCTATGCACACCTTTTGCCTGAATTTTCTGAAAGCCAGGTCTTCAGAAGGTGGAGGAGCTGTCTGTCTGACCACACCTGACTTGGGGACAGAGGGACAGAGTGCAAATGCCTTAAGGGGCTACCCCCACCATCCACACGATCAGCACATTGGGAGGAGCCCATCTTCTGCTGTTCCTGCTACACCACTGCGGGAGCGTTTGAAACAAAACGGGCACTAAGACCCACACAAAAACAAACTTCATAGTACAGCTCTATTTTTATTTTTAGTGGTTTTAAAAATTGTAATTGTGCGGGCTTACCTGGCAGTGCAGTGGTTGAGAGTCTGCCTGCCGATGCAGGGGACACGGGTTCGTGACCCGGTCTGGGAAGATCCCACATGCCGCGGAGCGGCTGGGCCCGTGAGCCATGGCCGCTGAGCCTGCGCGTCTGGAGCCTGTGCTCCGCAACGGGAGGGACCACAACAGTGAGAGGCCCGCGTACCGCAAAAAAAAAAAAAAATTGTAATTGTGGGGAAAACCATGTAACAGAAAATTTACCATTTAAAGTGTACACTTGTGTAGTGTTAAATACATTCACAATATTGTGCAACAGATCTCCAGAATTTTTCATCTTGTAAAACTGAAAATCAAAACGCATTACCCAAATCCCCATTTCCCCCTCCCTCCAACCCCTGGAAACCACCATTCTGCATTCTGTCTCTATGAGTTTGACTACATTATATACCTCATACAAGTGGAATCTCACAGTACTTGTCTTTTTTTGTGACTGGCTTATTTCACTTAGCACACTGTCCTCAAGCTTCATCTGTATTGTAGTACGTAACAGGATTGCCTTCTTTTTTAAGAGTGAGTGATATTTCATTTTCTGCAAATACCACATTTTGTTTATCCATTCATCCACTGATGGACATTTGAACTGCTTCACCTCTTGGCTATTTTGAATAATGCTGCAATGGACATGCGTGTGCAAATATCTCTGAGATCCTACTTTATTTGGGATGTATACCCAGAAGTGGCATTGCTAGATCATATGGGAATTTGAATTTTTTTAACATCTTTATTGGAGTATAATTGCTTTACAATGGTGTGTTAGTTTCTGCTTTACAACAAAGTGAATCAGTTATACATATACATATGTTCCCATATCTCTTCCCTCTTGCGTCTCCCTCCCTCTAGACTATTGATATCTAGTCTCATAGCGTTGTGGTAGGAAAAGATACTGGATACGATTTCAACTTTCTTACATTTACCAAGGCTTGATTTGTGACCCAAGTTATGACCTATCCTGGAGAATGTTCCATGAGCACTTGAGAAAAATATGTATTCTGTTGTTTTTGGATGGAATGTCCTATAAATATCAATTAAGCCCATCTTGTTTAATGTATCATTTAAAGCTTGTGTTTCCTTATTTATTTTCATTTTGGATGATCTGTCCACTGGTGAAAGTGGGGTGTTAAAGTCCCCTACTATGAATGTCGAATTCCCCTTTCATGACTGTTAGTATTTGCCTTATGTATTGAGGTGCTCCTATGTTGGGTGCATAAATATTTACAATTGTTATATCTTCTTCTTGGATCAATCCCTTGATCATTATGTAGTGTCCTTCTTTGTCTCTTCTAATATTCTTTATTTTAAAGTCTATTTTATCTGATGTGAGAATTGCTACTCCAGCTTTCTTTTGATTTCCATTTGCATGGAATATGTTTTTCCATCCCCTCACTTTCAGTCTGTATGTGTCTCTAGGTCTGAAGTGGGTCTCTTGTAGACAGCATATATTTGGGTCTTGTTTTTGTATCCATTCAGCCAGTCTGTGTCTTTTGGTGGGAGCATTTAATCCATTTACATTAAAGGTAATTATCGATATGTATGTTCCTATTCCCATTTTCTTAATTGTTTTGGGTTCGTTATTGTAGGTCTTTTCCTTCTCTTGTGTTTCCTGCCTAGAGAAGTTCCTTTATCATTTGTTGCAAAGCTGGTTTGGTGGCACGGAACTCTCTCAGCTTTTCCTTGTCTGTAAAGGTTTTAATTTCTCCATCAAATCTGAATGAGATCCTTGCTGGGTAGAGTAATCTTGGCTGCAGGTTTTTCTCCTTCATCACTTTCAATATGTCCTGCCAGTCCCTTCTGGCTTGCAGAGTTTCTGCTGAAAGATCAGTTGTTAACCTTATGGGGATTCCCTTGTGTGTTATTTGTTGTTTTTCCCGTGCTGCTTTTAATACGTTTTCTTTGTATTTAATTTTTGACAGCTTGATTAATATGTGTCTTGGAGTGTTTCTCCTTGGATTTATCCTGTATGGGACTCTCTGTGCTTCCTGGACTTGATTAACTATTTCCTTTCCCATATTAGGGAAGTTTTCAACTATAATCTCTTCAAATATTTTCTCAGTCCCTTTCTTTTTCTCTTCTTCTTCTGGAACCCCTATAATTCGAATGTTGGTGTGTTTATTTTTGTCCCAGAAGTCTCTGAGACTGTCCTCAGTTCCTTTAATTCTTTTTTCTTTATTCTGCTCTGCAGTAGTTATTTCCACTATTTTATCTTCCAGGTCACTTATCCGTTCTTCTGACTCAGTTATTCTGCTATTGATCCCGTCTAGAGTACTTTTAATTTCATTTATTGTGTTGTTCATCATTGCTTGTTTCCTCTTTAGTTCTTCTAGGTCCTTGTTAAATGTTTCTTGCATTTTCTCTATTCTGTTTCCAAGATTTTGGATCATCTTTAGTATCATTAGTCTGAATTCTTTTTCTGGTAGACTGCCTATTTCCTCTTCATGTGTTAGGTCTGGTGGGTTTTTATCTTGCTCCTTCATCTGCTGTGTGTTTTTCTGTCTTCTCATTTTGCTTATCTTACTTTGTTTGGGTCTCCTTTCTGCAGGCTGCAGTTTCTTAGTTCCCGTTGTTTTCGGTGTCTGCCCCCAGTGGCTAAGGTTGGTTCAGTGGGTTGTGTAGGCTTCCTGGTGGAAGGGACTAGTGCCTGTGTTCTGGTGGATGAGGCTTGATCTTGTCTTTCTGGTGGGCAGGTCCACGTCTGGTGGTGTGTTTTGGGGTATCTGTGGACTTATTATGATTTTAGGCAGCCTCTCTGCTAATGGGTGGGGTTGTGTTCCTGTCTTGCTAGTTGCTTGTCATAGGGTGTCCAGCACTGTAGCTTGCTGGTCGTTGAGTGAAGCTGGGTGTTGGTGTTGAGATGGAGATCTCTGGGAGATTTTTGCCGTTTGATATTACGTGGAGCTGGGAGGTCTCTTGTGAACCAGTGTCCTGAAGTTGGCTCTCCCACGTCAGAGGCATAGCACAGACTCCTTGCTGGAGCACCAAGAGCCTTTCATCCATACGGCTCAGAATAAAAGGGAGAAAAAGTAGAAAGAAAGAAAGAGGGTAAAATAAAATAAAATCAAAATAAAATAAAGTTATTAAAATAAAAAATAATTATTAAGAAAAAAAAATTTTTTAAGTAAAAAAAAAATAATGGATGGACAGAACCCTAGGACAAATGGTGACAGCAAAACTATACAGACAAGATCTCACACAGAAGCATACACATACACACAAACAGAGGAAAAGGGGGGAAAATAATAAATCTTGCTCTCAATGTCCACCTCCTCAATTTGGGATGATTCGTTTTCTATTCAGGTATTCCACAGATGCAGGTACATCCAGTTGATTGTGGAGCTTTAATCCGCTGCTCCTGAGGCTGCTGGGAGAGATTTTCCTTTCTCTTCTTTGTTCCCACAGCTGCCGGGGTTCAGCTTTGGATTTGGCCCCGCCTCTGCGTGTAGGTCGCCTGAGGGCGTCTGTTCTTCGCTCAGTCAGGACGGGGTTAAAGGAGCCGCTGATTTGGGGGCTCTGGCTCACTCAGGCCGGGGTGAGGGAGGGGTACAGGTGCGGGGCGAGCGTGCGGTGGAAGAGGCCGGCGTGACGTTGCAGCGGCCTGAGGCGCGCCATGCATTCTTCCGGGGAAGATGTCCCTGGGTCACAGAACCCTGGCGGTGGTGGGCTGCAGTGGCTCCCGGGAGGGGAGGTGTGGAGAGTGACCTGTGCTTGCACACAGGCTTCTTGGTGGCAGCAGCGGCCTTAGCGTCTCATGCCCGTCTCTGGGGTCCGCGCTGATAGCCGTGGCTCGCGCCCGTCTCTGGAGCTCCTTTAAGCAGCGCTCTTAATCCCCTCTCCTCGCGCACCAGGAAACAAAGAAGCAAAAAGTCTCTTGCCTCTTCGGCAGCTCCAGACTTTTCCCCGGACTTCCTGCCGGCTAGCTGTGGCGCACTAACCCCTTCAGGCTGTGTTCACGCCGCCAACCCCAGTCCTCTCCAGGCACTCCGACTGAAGCCCAAGCCTCAGCTCCCAGCCCCGCCCGCCCCGGCGGGTGAGCAGACAAGCCTCTCGGCCTGGTGAGTGCCAGTCGGTCCTGATCCTCTGTGCTGGAATGTCTCCGCTTTGCCCTCCGCACCCCTGTGGCTGCGCTCTCCTCCACGGCTCCGGAGCTTCCCCCTTCGCCACCCGCAGTCTCCGCCCCCGAAGGGGCTACCTAGTGTGTGGAAACCTTTCCTCCTTCACAGCTCCCTCCCACTGGTGCAGGTCCCGTCCCTATCCTTTTGTCTCTGTTTTTCCTTTTCTCTTTTGCCCTACCCAGGTACGTGGGGAGTTTCTTGCCTTTTGGGGGGTCTGAGGTCTTCTGCCAGCATTCAGTGGGTGTTCTATAGGAGCAGTTCCACGTGTAGATGTATTTCTGATGTACCTGTGGGGAGGAAGGTGATCTCCGCATCTTATTCTTCAGCCATCTTTCCCCTCCTCCTAATTTTAATTTTTTGAGGAACCTTTCTACTGTTTTCCATAGTGGCTGCATCATTTTACATTCCCACCAACAATCATAGTGCAGCTCTATTAAACCAAAATAACCACTGGGGACAGCTGCAGAGATAGCCAGAGATAATTATAGCCACAATAAGCATGCTGGGGTTCTCTGAAAGGTTTCTTTGTTAACAATCACTAGCAGGGAAACATTCACACATCAAATCAACAACATACGAAATACCAGGGAGGAGGTCACCTGGCAGTTATACAACCATTAATTCTTTTGATCGATCCCATTTTCATGAGCACAGACACTGGAAACTGAAGGAACCATGTAAAACAAGACATTTTAATAAAAACCCATTTTTAGTTTTATTTCCCTTACTCTAGGAGGTGGGTCAAATGGGTCAAAAAAGATCTTGCTGTAGTTTATGTCAAAGAGTGGTCTTCCTATGTTTTCCTCTAAGAGTTTTATAGTGTCCGGTCTTACATTTAGGTCTTTAACCCATTTTGAGTTTATTTTTGTGTATGGTGTTAGGGAGTGTTCTAATTTCATTCTTTTACATATAGCTGTCCAGTTTTCCCAGCACCACTCATTAAAGAGAGTGTCTTTTCTCCATCGCATATCCTTGCCTGCTTTGTCATAGATTAGTTGACTATAGGTGTGTGGGTTTATCTCTGGGCTTTCTATCCTGTTCCATTGATCTATATTCCTGTTTTTGTGCCAGTACCATATTGTCTTGATTACTGTAGCTTTGTAGTATAGTCTGAAGTCAGGGAGTCTGATTCCTCCAGTTCCATTTTTTTCCCTCAAGATTGCTTTGGCTATTTGGGGTCTTTTGTGTCTCCATACAAATTTTAAGTTTTTTGTTCGAGTTCTGTAAAAAATGCCATTGGTAATTTAATAAGAATTGCACTGAATCTGTAGATTGCTTTGGGTAGTATAGTCATTTTGACAGTATTGATTCTTCCAATCCAAGAACATGGTATACCTCTCCATCTGTTTGTGTCATCTTTAATTTCTTTCATCAGTGTCTTATAGTTTTCTGAGTACAGGTCTTTTACCTTCCTTAGTTAGGTTTATTCCTAGATATTTTATTCTTTTTGTTGCAGTAGTGAATGGGATTGTTTCCTTAATTTCTCTTTCTGATCTTTCATTGTTAGTATATAGGAATGCATGATATTTCTGTGCATTAATTTTGTACCCTGCAACTTTACCAAATTCCGTTAGAGGGGGCTTCTGCTGAATGGAAATTCTCATTTTGGCATTGCTGTGTATGCTTTGGAGAACAAGAAAAAATCCAAATCTGCTTTAAAAAACCATTGGCATATTTTCATATGCATTTTTAGACTCCTTGCGAGCCAGAAAAGTCATTTACAGTATTTCTCTCCAGTTGCTGTCTGAGACAAAATCCAGAATTGGTACTCCAGCTATGTTGCTGCTGCTGCTACTTCAAACCCCTTTAATATTCCTAGTCATGGATTTGGCCTTGTGTCTTGGTATTTTGTCTGCATGCTTCCAAAACCCACAGAGAATGGTGAACGACTCTCTGAAGCCAGCCCTCTGCTGCTTTACAGGGTGTCACACACTGAAGACTCATCGTTTCCAGCAGTCAACTGAAGCCACAGGGATAGCTATGATAAACTACAAATAAAATCTCTCTGAGCATGCTCCATGCCCCAAGTCACCCCCCTGTCCCAAAGGGAGGAAGAATAAATAGCCTTGGATAACATGGCATGGCTGCCTGCAAGTTAAGGACACACTGGAAATCCAGGCACAGGCAGCAATGTAGACCTGAGGGAAGAGAGGGAGGCAAAAAAAGGGAAGAGGGAGACAGAGGCAGACAGAGACAGTCAGGAGCAGAGAGAAAAAGAACAGCCTCTGACTTGGAGAGCTTTTGAGAAGAAAACCTTCCAATCTTTCAAAGACTCTTGGAAGTCAGGTAAGGGGATGCTGGTCCTGCCTGGGCACTAATGTTCAATACCCCATTGTCCCTCTTTTCTTTGACATTTGTCATTATTGTGACTCTTTACCTGGTTTCTATGAATAAATTACTGGAGTAATTTGTATCAAGAACATACAAAATGCCAAGGAGGAGCTCACTTTATATTAGCATTTTGCTTCCATTCCATTTCTTTCTATTCCCACCCAGGGAATCTTAAAGAGTCCTTTAAGAAGGCTTTTCCCCAAATAATGTTTTGTTTTGTTATTTTAAGAATATTTGAAAGGGCAGATATTTATCGTTTCAAGTGCTTGGCTTCTACTTGTCCTCTTCTTTAGTGAGCAAATATCTCACACACACGCACGCGCGCGCACACACACACACACACACACACACGTAGCTTGTTTGCCTCAGATAGAGATTGTTTCCAGTCCCTCATTTTACAGACAAGGAAACCAAAGCCCAAAAGGGAGTGGGCACTTATTTCCTTACACTAACCAGGGCTTCTCATTTCTAGGTCAGCATCTATATTGACGTGGAAGAGAGAGGGAAGGGAGACAGAGACAGAAACAGAGAAATAGAGACAGAGAGAGAGGAGGGGAGAGAGGCAGAGGGAGAGAGAGAGAAAGGGACTGACTGTCCATGTCTCAGGGCTTACTACTGGAGGTAAAGGGAGAAGGGTGAAATGTCAAGCTCAAGAGTGAAAATCACTTCTCTAAATCTTTTCACAGGGAAAAGCCTGAGGCTTTGGCAGCCCCGTCCCCTTGTGCTGGGAGTGCCTAGGACACAGAGGAGTGTACATTGGTGGGGGAAAGAGGGATGGGTAAGGGCACGAGGA
This sequence comes from Orcinus orca, assembly GCF_937001465.1. Lineage (NCBI taxonomy): Eukaryota > Metazoa > Chordata > Mammalia > Artiodactyla > Delphinidae > Orcinus > Orcinus orca. The sequence continues at coordinate 115,192,310 of NC_064580.1, forward strand.
AAGGGAAGGTGAGAGAGAGAAATTTGAAAGAGAAATGTTTTGGTTCTTTTTATTAAAATAGGCTGCGTAGGAGTTGAAAATGGTCATGTCAACAGTGAACAAGATATGGGAGCTTGGAAGCGGAAGAGCCAGGGGGCAGCAGTTTCAGCGTGCCAGGGAGCTTTACGGGGGGTTGAAAAGTTGCTTTTGTAGCCTACTGAGTGCCATCCCAGCATCAAGGTCTTCCGAATAACCCCCTGGCTGGCAAAGAGATGAACCCTGGCTCCAAACAGCCCCACGAGCATGATCATCACGGCTCTAGTTTATTGAGCCAGTGTTATGTTTGCGACACTGTACGTGTGCTAACTCACTTTATCCTCATAACCACCCCATTAAGTAAGTTCTATTACTACCCCATTAAAAAATGCAGAAACAGAAGCTCAGAGACTTGAAGAAACTTTCCAAGGGCACAAAGCCAGTCATGGCCAGAGCCAGGAGAGAACCCGGGTCTGTTTCATTCTGAGGCCAGTGGATCTTGACTACCTCACTCTACTGCCTCTCAAACATAAAATGTAACTTTAGTGATTGGTTCCCAAGTTTTGTTTTGTTTTGTTTTCTTGCCACATGGAGCAGCATGTGGGGTCTTAGTTCCCTGACCAGAGGTGAAACCCACGCCCCCTGCAGTGGAAGAGCAGAGTCTTAACCACTGGACCACCAGGGAGGTCCTCCCAAGCTTTTTTTAAAATTACGAAGTGTATAAATAGGTTTCAGATAGATGTTCAACAAAGCACAGGCAGGTCAGTATAAAGGCTGACCTGGAAATGAGAAGACCTGAGTTGTACCAGCTTCATGTACGGAACTAACTGTCCTTGGGTTTCCCTGTCTGTAAAACGAGGGGCTGAAGACCATCTCTGAGGCAAACAAGTTACAATTATTTTAATGATGGGAGAACAGAAACAACTAAAAGGAAAAAAAACAAACACCAAGTATTAATATTAGTCGAGTGTGAACGCTAGTCTTAACCCATTGACAAGGTTCATTATGGCGATGTGTGTCTTTCACTATCTTTCAAGTCATCACACATTATAATTTTCCTGTCTCCAATTGTCTGCTTGCACTGCTGACATTGAACTTTTTGTTGCCAGCTATACATAACCATTTTTTGGAACCTGAGGGAAATCTGCCCACTTTTGTTTTTTCCACTCCACAATTTGTGTTAGAATTTGTACCCAAATTATCAATGGCTAATTTTCTGTAATAATGTTGTAGTCTATGTTAAATTACTTCCAACGGAAAGTGGGAATGCAACAATATCAACTCTGGATTCTGAATTGTACTTTTTTCTAGTTTTTTTTTTAATAATATTGTCTATCACTGCTTTATAACAGCTTTATTGAGATCTAGTGGATATTCCACAAAATTCACCCATTTAAAGGTGTACATTTCAGTGGGGTTTTTTTTTAGCATATTACCAAATTGTGAAACAATCATCACTAATGTTAGGACATTTCCATAACCCTCAAAACAAACCTTTTACCTATTAGCAGTCACTCCCCATTTCCCTCTCCACTCTGGCCCTGGCAACCACTAGTCAGCTTTTGTGATTCTAATATTTGTCTATACTGGAAATTTCGTATAATAGAACCATACAAAATATGGTCCTTTCTGACCGGCTTCTTTCACTTAGCATAACGTTTTCAATATTCATCCATATTGTAGCATGTATCAGTATTTCATTCCTTTTTATGGCCAAATAATAATCCACTGTGGTATATACAACATTTTGATTATCTATCCATCAACGCTGATGGGCATTTAGGTTGCTTCCATTTTTCTGGCTATTAGGAATAATGCTGTTGTAAAATCTTTGTATACAAGCTGTGTGGTTACATATTTTCAGATCTCTTGTGTATAAACCGATGAGTGGAACTGATAGGTCATGTGGTAGCTATATGTTTAACTTTGTGAGGAACTGTCAGACTATTTTCCAAAGCAGCTGCACAATTTTACAATCCCAGCAACAAGGTATGAGTGTTCCACTTTCTCCACATCCCTGCTGTCATTTGTTTTTGTTTGTTTCTTTTTTTCCTTCCAGTTTTATTGAGATATAATTGACATACAGCACTGTATACGTTTCAGGTGTGCAGCATAATGATTTGACTTCCATACATCATGAAATGATGACTACATCATCTCATATAGATACAAAATTAAAGAAATAGAAAAAATATTTTTCCTTGTAGTGAGAACTCAGCATTTACTGTCTTAACAACTTTCCTATATAACGTACATCAGTGTTAATTATATTAGTCATGTTGTACATTACATCCCTAGTACTTATTTATCTTATAACTGGAAGTTTGCGTTTTTCTCTGTTTCTGATTCTTGCCAATCTACTGGGTGTGAAGTGGTATCTCATTGTGCCTTTGATTTGCATTTCCATAATGACTAGTCACATTGAGTGTCTTTTCATGTGTTTGTTGGTCATTTGTATATCTTCCTTGGATAAATGCCTATTCAAATATTTTGCTTATTTAAAAAAATGTTTTTAAGTGTACAATTCAGTGGCAATAAGTATATTCACATTGCTGTGCAATTAGCACCACCACCCATCTCCAGAACTTTCTTTTTATCTTCCCAAACTGAAACTCCATACCCACTAAATAATTCCCCAGTCTCCCCTCCCCCCAGCATTTTGCAGCTATAATTCTTTCTGTCTCTATGAATTTGACTACTCTAAGCACCTCATATCAGTGGAATCATACAGTATTTGATCTTTTGTGACTGGCTTGTTTCGTCTGGCATAATTTCTTCAAGGTTCATCCATATCATAGTTTATGTCAGAATTCCTTCTCCATACCCACTGATGTACTTCATTCCGGGTCTTTTCCTCGACGGTAGGGTTTCTCAACTTTGGCACCATTGACATTTGGGGCTGACTAACTCTTTTTCTGTTGTTGTTGATTTTTTTTTTGTTATCCAGTTTTATTGAGATATAATTGACATATAACCTTGTATTCACTTAAGGTGTACAACGAAATAACTTGATATGCATATATATAGTGAAATAATCACCACAAGAAGTTTAGTTAAAATCCATCACCTCACATAGTTCAAAAAATCTTTTCCCTTCTGATGAGAACTTTTAAGATCTACTCTCTTAGCAACTTTCAAATAGATAATATGGGGGACTTCCCTGGTGGTCCAGTGGTTAAGACTTCGCGTTCTAATGCAGGGGGTGTGGGTTTGATACCCAGTCGGGGAGCTAAGATCCCACCTGCCTCACAGCCAAAAAATCAAAACATAGGGCTTCCCTGGTGGCGCAGTGGTTGAGAGTCCGCCTGCCGATGCAGGGGACACGGGTTCATGCCCCGGTCCGGGAAGATCCCACATGCCGCGGAGCGGCTGGGCCCGTGAGCCATGGCCGCTGAGCCTGCACGTCAGGAGCCTGTGCTCCACAACAGGAGAGGCCACAACGGTGAGAGGCCCGCGTACGCAAAAAAAAATAATAATAATAATAATAATAAATAAAATAAAATAAAATAAAACAGAAGCAGTATTGTAACAAATTCAATAAAGACTTTAAAATGGTCCACATCAAAAATAATCTTTAAAAAAAGATTTGCAAAAAAAAATACACAATATGGTATTGTTAACCACAGTCACCATGCTGTCTGTTACATCCCCCAGAACTTATTAATCTTATAACTAGAAGTTTGTACCTTCTGACCACCACCCAATTTCTCCACTTCCCACTCCTACTCCCACCCCTGCCTCTGGCAACCACAAATCTGATCTCTGTTTCTATGAGTTTGGTTTTCTTAGATTCCACATATAAATGAGATCACACAGTATTTGTCCTTCTGTGTTTGACTTATTTCACTTAGCATAATGCCCTTAAGGTCAATCCATGTTGCTTCAATTGGCAGGATTTTCTTCTTTTTATGACTGAATTATATATAAAACTCACATTTTGTTATATATATAAAACTCACATTTCTTTATCCATTCATCTATTTTTTATTGGAGTATAATTGCTTTACAATGTTGTGTTAGTTTCTGCTGTACAGTGAAGTGAACCAACTATATGTATACACATATCCCTTCCCTCTTGGACCTCCCTCCCCCCACCATCCCACCCCTCGAGGTCATCACAGAGCACCAAGCTGAGCTCCCTGTGCTACACAGCAGGTTCCCACTAGCTATCTATTTTACACATGGTAGTGTATTTACATCAAGCCTAATCTCCCAATTAATCCCACCCTCCCCTTCACCGTGTCCATACATCTGTTCTCTACATCTGTGTTTCTATTCCTGCCCTGCAAACAGGTTCACTTGTACCATTTTTCTAGATTCCACATCTATGCATTAATATACGATATTTGTTTTTCTCTTTCAGACTTACTTCACTCTGTATGACAGACTCTAGGTCCATCCACATCTGTACAAATGACCCAATTTCATTTCTTTTTAAATAAATAATTAATTAATTAATTTTATTTTTGGCTGCATTGGGTCTTCATTGCTGCGCCAGAGCTTCCTCTAGTTGTAGCGAGCAGGAGCTACTCTTCGTTGCAGTGCGCGGGCTTCTCATTGCAGTGGCTTCTCTTGTTGTGGAGCACGGGCTCTAGGTGCGCGGGCTTCAGTAGTTGTGGCACATAGGCTTAGTAGTTGTGGCTCATGGGCTCTAGAGCACAGGCTCAGTAGTTGTGGCGCACGGGCTTAGTTGTTCTGCGGCATGTGGGATCTTCCTGGGCCAGGGATCAAACCCATGTCCCCTGCATTGGCAGGTGGATACTTAACCACTGCATCACCAGGGAAGTCCCCCGATTTCATTTCTTTTTCTATCCATTCATCTATTGATGGACACTTAGGTTGTTTCCACAGCTTGGCTATTTGTAAATAATGCTGTAATGGAGGGGCTGGCAATTCTTGTTGTAGGTGGTATCCTGTGCATTGTAGGATGCCTAGCCATACCTCTGGGCTCTACCTTGCTATATGCTAATAGCATTCCCCCAATTGTAATGACCAAAAATGTGTGTAGATATTGTCAAAATCCTTGGGGAGAAAAATCTGCCTAGGTAAGAACCATTCACCTAGAGTCCAGCAAGGTAGGGCTGGGAACAGGGCTGGTCCTCAGAAAAATTGTAGGTTTGCAGTGGCTTGAATGCCAAAAGCCTCAAGACGTAAAGGATTGATACTCTGATGCTGAAATTCTAGGCTCCAGGTTATCCTGAAGTATGACAAACATATAGCCCCTTTTCCAAAAATAAATCCTCATTTTTCATCATCTTATTTCTCTAGTGATAGTGATTTGTTAAACAAATAAACTTTTTCGATGTCCATCATATGTTTAGTGCTCTTTTTTTAACACAATCATGAATGAGAAAAATGATCTTTTGGCAAAACACATGCCCTGATTCTTGGTTGGAAATATGTCATCTTAGGTTTCAAGGTCCGTTCAAGCCCCACATGCTTTAACCTCAGGTATGAAGGACCATCTTGGGGAGAGAGCACCCGTTTATGGACATCATGCAGGCTGTCAGGACTCAGTGGGCCTTTTTACTGATCTCCTTTGATTCTTTGCTATGTTCTGCTTATCACAATGACCAGGCCAACCCTTCTACCCTCTTCTGAAATGCTCAGTCTTTTCCTCAGTTAGATAAATTATATCACCTTCCTCTTATTCAGTTCATTCATTGGACATGTCTCTATTGAGGGCCTACTATGGGCCAGGCACTAGGCTAAATACTACTGATACAATGGTAAAAAGACAAACTTATTCCCTGACTTTATGGAACTCTTGTTATAGTGGTACAATTGAGAGAAATCAATAAACACATAAATAATACTATTACAAAGTGAGATAAGTACTTGAACAGAAAAAAAAACCAACCGAGATTTTAGAGAATAGCAGGACAGGCTGGTAGGAAGACCTCTCACAAAAGGTGATAATTAAGCCATGATCTGAAAGATGAGAAAGTCCAGACATGAACAGAGTGAAGAAAAGAGAGTTCCAGGAAAAGGAACCAGCATGTTCTAAGGCCCTGAAGTGGCTCTTTTGCAGATATTTACAAAAATGGCCTCAATCCTTTCCTCCCTCTATCCAGGCCCTTTGCAGTGTGACTTTAGCTCCTCCCACCAAGAGGTGGAGTCTATTATTACACCCCTTGAATCTGGACTGGGCTTGTGCCTTGCTTTGGCCAATAGAATATGGCAGAAGGGAGAGTGTATCAGTTCAGAGCCTAAGCCTTAGGAGATCCTGCACACTTCTCTTGGAGCCTGCCCAGTTGCCATGACCAAGCCCGGGTTAGTTTACTGGAGGATGAGAGACCACAAAGCAGAGACATGCCATTCCTGCTGAGGCAAATCATCTTAGACCAGCTAGCCTGCAGCCCACCCAGCAGCTGCCTACAATTCTAAGAGAAAACCCAGCCAAGGCCAGGTGAACCACTTGCTGAGCTCTGCCCAAATTGCCAACCCAGGGAATTTTGAGCTATTCTTTTTTCTTCCTGCTCCTCCAACTTGATAATTTCAAGTTGCAAGTTGGAGCAGAAAAACCAGTGGTGTAATTCAGTCTGACTCTGAAGGACTGAGAATTAGGGAGCCAATGATCTAAGTCCCTGCATGAATCTAAAAGCCCAAGAACCAGGAGTACCAATGTCTAAAGGCAAGAGAAGATGGATGCCTCAGCTCAAGTAGAGAGTGAATTTACCTTTCTTTAGCCTTTTTTTTCTATTCAGGCCCTCAGTGAATTGGATAATGCCCATCCACATCGGTGAGGGTGATCTTATTTCCACACAGTCTACTGATTCAAGGGCTAATCTCTCCCAGAGACACTGGCACAGACACATCCAGAAATAATATTTTACCCGCTACCTGGGCATCTCTTAGCCCAGTCAAGTTGGCACATAAAATTAACTATCACACTATCAGTCAGGCATTGTACTAACTGCTGGCAATATAGTAGTAATATAATAGGCAATATCCCTACCCTCACAGAACTCTCAGTCCTTTTTTGTCTTAATTTCCCTTTATATATGTGCAATGAAGACTTTGCTCTTCCTTTAATTTCAGTAATTACGAACTTCAGAATAAAGAACAGTAAACCCATTAATATTGCTTCCTGACACCATCTGTCAGTATTGGATTTGCATTTCACATGGTTTGGAAATGTCATTAAAAATCTGAATTCCAGGCCAAATATCCCATGGAATTTAGATTTATTCTTCCTCTCTGTCCAATGAAATAAAGATAGAGGTGAATGGAAACATTCCAGTTCATATACAGTTGTGATGATCAAATGATCACAGATATAGGACCTCATTAAGAACCAAAGTATCTATGACATAACCCAGGAAAATCCATGAAACAAAGGAGAGTTAAGACTTCAGCACTGATTTACTGTGTACCCTTGGCCAAAGCCTTTTCCCTCTCTAGTTTTGGTTGCCCAATCTCTTGAGTGAGGGGGTTGGACTAGATCAGTATTTTTTAAAATTGTGTTCTGCAGAGGTCTAGGTCTCCAGGATCCCCATCCCCACTGCAAACTAATATATTCTATTTGAAGAAAGGTTTTTATGTCTTTAAAAATTGAAAATATGAATTACATGATCCCAGTGGTCTCATCAAGCTCTGAAGATCTATGAGTCTATAATTCATCATTATGACCTCTCACAAAAAATAATGCAATGCCCTCCCAAATTTCATTATTCTTAAGAAATCTGTCAACAAGAGGATTTCCTGGATAAAAATCTGTAGGTCAAGTTTCTGTTAGACCCTGTGATGGATACCAAAGTAGTTCAAGATGTGGTCTAATACTTCTTACAATGCACATCAATTGATCATTAAAAATCCACCCCAATGTAGCTCATTTGTAGTTATTCCTTCAGTGAGTCCTTTAAAATAGTTTCACCAGACCTAGAATCACAGAATCTTAAGGCTGGAAGGGACCTTAGGGACCTGCACAGAGATATCATTAAAATAAAGCTAAGTATCTATTATTTGCCCTCCTTTTAAAAGTGTTGTCTCAGGTTTCCCTGGTGGCGCAGTGGTGGAGAGTCCGCCTGCCAATGCAAGGGACACGGGTTCGTGCCCTGGTCCGGGAGGATCCCACATGCTGTGGAGCGGCTGGGCCCGTGAGCCATGGCCGCTGAGCCTGCGCGTCCGGAGCCTGTGCTCTGCAACTGGAGAGGCCACAACAGTGAGAGGCCCGTGTAACGCAAAACAATAAAAAAATAAAAATGTTGTCTCAAGAGAACCCTGAATATTAAACTTACACTGAAGCATGTTTCCTCATTTGAGGGTTTAAAAAATATTCTAAATATATGGGGCTCTTGGCTTTGTGCCCAGGATCTTGTCTTTTAGGATACAAGTTTAGGATAAATGGCGCTTCCAATTATAATTTCTCCCTGAAGAGGTCCTCTCCAACTCACTTCAATAATAGAGTAGTTACCTGGGGCAGGCAGCCTGGGGTTTCACAAAAGGCTTTCAGATCTGAAAACAGGCACAGCTGATGATTAAGTACTCATCCATCTGACCTAAATCTTTCTTTGGCCTTTGTGTGATTTGCCTGTACAGGTAGAATCCTATTTGAACAAGTTTGACACCAAAGTTGCTAGTTTTAGCCTAATCTCCATGAGAGGGAAACCTACTGTTATAAGGTGTAGAGAAGAGCCAACTCTTTGTGGTTTTAATTTTTCTCACACAAAATGAATGTTTGTTATTGTACTTAATTTAAAAGAGTACCAGTTGGGGGTGGTGGCGGGGTTATGGATGTGAGGACACGTTTTGCCTATTCCAGAGCAGAAGTGTTTGAAAAAGAATATGCAGACTGCCTTTCTTCTATACAGCTGTACAGAGGTCCTTGAAATTCCCAAATATCACTGTAGCATGGGATTTCGCTCATAAAACCTCTATGTTCTGCAAAAGAAGTATCACCTTCTTATATTCCCTTCACTTTTGCTCATTTTCACTGCCAGCACTAGAAGCTGGTTTTCTTTTCAGGGCCTTTTTTTACACAAGGGGTAGGAGAAGCAAAATTGTTTTGACTTCATAGGAATTCCTGTTCTTAGCTGTGGAAGCTGAGTGATTATCCAGGTTCAACAAGGGTTGGTCAAGCATTGTCTCACTTTGCACATCTGCCTCGTAGAGAATGAAGTTCAAGTTTGTGCCTCAGCAAAGTTGCAAATCACTGCATGGCATGGGCATCCTGGATTTCTCCTAAAGGTAGAGATCTCAAAGTGAAGTCTGTGAATGCCAAAGGCACGTTATATTTGAAAACATGTAAATATTTTCAGAAAGGTGGATTGATGCCTTGGGAAATTTTAGAAGACAAAAACCTGTTCTAGTGAAGGTATTTGCTTTGGAAATTAGAGACATGTTAGCAAAGGCTATGTGTATCGGAGCAGTAAAGCAAATAGGTCTTGGCTTTAATCAAGAGGTGGTGACGATGGGGAATGTGACAGACATTGAAAGCAACGTTGGCAGAAATTATAGATGGCTTTGCTTGGTGTTGGTTGAGTCCTGTCTTTTCCAAAGGGCCCAAACTGTATATTCCTGCTTTCAATTTTAGCTCTAGGAAAAAAAAATTACCTCTAGGATCATAGTCTCTCTAAAACTCTATACCTATCATCATTCTTAGTGGTTTTCATATACTCTGGCCTCTCAATTCCTTGAACTCCTTTCCACCAATGATCTTGTCCTCCATGCTGCCTCGGCCTCTCATCCTAGAATCTCATTTTCAAGCCTCCCACCCTGGGCAGCATCTCCTAACTCTCCAGCTCACCTGCCTTAGAACCATAACCCAAGAATCCCTCAACCTCATAGGCCCCTAAAGTCTACTGATCTTACCATCTTTTCACTGCCCCTTAGCCCCTCAAATCTTCACTTCCTTCCTGGCCTTAAACTCTGTGGCCCATCCTTCTGGTCATTTTCTTGTACATACCCTCAATTCCCTTGTCTCCATCTTCCTCTCTTATTCTCACCTGGCAACCCCCCCCAGGTTAAATCACCTCTCCACCAGCACTGGACCTGCATCTGTGCAGCCCGTTAGAGCTGGAGAAAACATCAAGCTCTGCTGAATGCTCACACTTTACCTCCAAGACCACAAACCTCCAGGGGCTCTGAGTGCGGCTTAGCATCATGTTATGTCTCCCCAGGCCATTCTCCCACAGGCCTAGGTGATGATTTCTTACCTTCTCTGTTCTTCTCAAACCTACGACTCATCCTTACTATTCTCACTCTTGGGTGATTGATGACCTCGCTTCCTCTTCCATTGAGAAAATAACAGCAGTCAGAAGAGAATTTCTACACTCCCACCACCAAATCTAGAAACTATCTACACCTGAACCACATTCTCTACTTTCCTTCCTGTTACTACAGATGAGCTTTCTGGGTTCCTATCTAAGTCTACTCCTGTGCGCTGGCACATTGGTGTACTAGATTCCCTCCCATCTCGCCTGCGCCAGGTTATAACACCAGAAATTCTACCACCTGTCTCCTGCCTCATCATCTTTCCCTCTCCACTGCATTATTCCCATCAGTACACAATCATGCTAATATTTTCGCCCCTAAAGTGCCAACTGGTGGCAAAATGAAGGGTAGGTGGAAGAAGGGAGAGATGAGAGGCCAAAATATGCTTGAAGAGGCTATTGCACAGTTCAGATGGGAGATGATGTGGGTTGAATGAAGACAGTGGAAGTGAGGACTGAATGGAGAAGATGGAGTCAGGAGACATTTCAGTGACAGAAGAGGTAGAGCTTGGGGTCCCATTACATGGGGATAGCAAAGGAGTCGGAAGGAGAAGAGAAAAAGAGAGAGGGCACTAAGATGGTTCTGCCTGGGTGAAGTGCAAATAGCAATGTCATCCACTAACAAATAGGGAAATTGAGTTGTGTTTGAGACCTGTATTCATTTTCTAGGGCTGCCATAACATAGTACCACAGACTAGGTGGTTTAAGCAGAAATTTATTTCTTCACAATTCTGGAAGCTGGAAGTCTGAGCTCAAGGTGTCACCAGGGTGGTTCCTTCCGAGGCCTCCCTTTCTGGCTTGTCGATGGCCATCTTCTCCCTCTGTCATCACATGGACTTCCCTCCGTATGTGTCTATGTCCTAATCTTTTCTTATGACACCAGTCATATTGGAGTAGGGCCCACCCTAATGACTTCATGTGAACTTAATTACGTCTGTAAAGACCCCCTGTAGTTTCTTAAAAAACTCAAAATAGAGTTGCCATATGATCCAGCAATCCCACTCCTGGGCATATATCCAAAGATAACCATACTTCCAAAAGATACATGCACCCCAATGTTCATTGCTGCACTATTTACAATAGCCCGGACTTGGAAGCAACCTAGCCTAAATGTCCATCGACAGATGAATGGATAAAGAAGATGTGATTGACTAAGATATATAATGGAATATTACTCAGCCATAAAAAAGAATGGAATAATGCTGTTTGCAGCAACATGGATGGACCTAGAAGATTATCATATAAAGTGAGGTAAGTCAGACAGAGAAAAACAAATAAATGATATCACTTATATGTGGAATCTAAAAAAATGGTACAAATGAACTTTTATTTAGAAAACAGAAATAGACTCACAGACATAGAAAGGAAACTTATGGTTACCAAAAAGGAAAAAAGATGGAAGGGATAAATTAGGAGTTTGGGATTAACATATACACACTACAACATATAAAATAGATAAACAACAAGCACCTATTGTATAGCATAGGGTACTATAGTCAATATCTTGTAATAACCTATAATGGAAAAGAATCTGAAAAGAATATATATATATATATATATATATAACTGAGTCACTGTGCTGTACACCTGAAACTGACACAACATTGTAAATCAACTATACTTCAATAAAAATCAAACAAACAAAAAACAAGACCCTCTGTAAATACAGTCATATTCTGAGGTACTAGGAGTCAGGACTTCAAAGGAAAGAATTCATCTGAACTTTGGGGGGCACAAATCAGCCCATAAAATGGCTATATTGGTTGAGGTATTTGTGGGATGTCCAGCTGAGATATCTTCTAGTGGGGGCCAGGGCAGGAGATGGGAGTCCTCTTTGTAATAGTGAACAATAGCTCCCAGGGGAAGACTCTAGAAGGAAAGAAAAGAGGCAAAGATTGAACTTCTTGGAAGGCTTGCATTTGAGAGGCATTCAGAGATAAAGCACTAGGACACAGCAATTTTAGTAGGATAGCAGGGGCCAGCTAATGGCACAAGGAATAGCTTTGACTTCTAGAAGTAACAGTACATTTTGGTAGCTTCCGTTTCAACCCCTTCCCTGCCACCTCCCAGCCCCTGCTATTTTCATCTCGACTATTCCACGTTGGCAGCACTATTTCTTCCCCCACTCTCTCACTAACACCCCACCAAATTGCTGAATAAGGCTGCATTTGCAAATTGATTTAGTTCTATTTAAAGAGCACATTTTGCAGCTAAACGAGAAACTCTCTAGGTGCCATTTGAGCGGCACTGACAGATGAATGTTCATGACCTACACATATGTACATAGACCCATACCTGCTCACAATACCCTCACACACTCCCCAGAGGGGCCATGAGAGATGTGTGGCCTTCAATAATGGCAGGCCAGTGACAAATGGCCCTGCCTTTGTCTGCACTGTGTCCATGGCAGGACTCAGAGCTGTGGAGTCCAGGGGCAGAAAATGTTTTCACCCCCAGCATTATGTCAGTTCCCCTTAATCACGGTGGATTCAGCAAGGTTGTGCTTTATAATTTTACCTGGACTGCCATTCAGTGGCCGCTTGGAGAAATACCCAAAAGAGACCTACCAGTTCTGTTAACTCTCTAGTGTTTTTAGGGAGGGCTAAATATGAAGGCTTGAGCTATATTTTATTTTCTTAATTTGTTTATTTGTTTTAAAAAAGCATGCTGAAATCCATATTAATCGGTGTTCTTAAATTTTAAGCAGTAACGGTCGTCAAGGATAGGATCTTGTAATTGTCCGATTTATTGACCCATTTATTTAAAAGACTCATCAGAAGTATTTTCCAGAGATTCAGAAGGCGCTTTAAGGATTCTTCAGCAAGTGTTTTTTTCTTTCAGGATCCACCAAACACCCACTCCCTGTGAAGTCATTCCACATCTGCTCTCCTCCCTGCCCCTTTCCTTGAGGATAATGTTTCTGGGATACACTTCACATTCTTATCAGTCCATCTGCAATCTTACACACAGCGTTTTCTAAATTTGGGGTGAAAGGGGAGTATAGAGAGTGTTAGAATCAGGAGCAAGGCGTAATAAGGGGAAACACTGAGTTATGGAACAAAATATTCTAAAATAATAACTTTCAGGAAAACCTCTTAATTTTTTAGCTTAATGAAATGTTTTAAACTCACTTACTGCAAAAAAAAAAAAAGCTTTAAAAAATCATTTTATTTTTTACATTGGAAAATATGAATGCTTGTTTCAGTGCAGGAGTTTCCCGAAAGTCTGAGAACCAGATTTACAACCAGCATCCATGATTTTATTGCTTCCAGTGGCTTCTTGTCTCAGTGTAAAAGCCAGATACCTTACTAGATTTTACAAGGTTTTACACAGTCTGACCTCCTGTTACCTCTCTGATCTCATTTCCTGCTACCATCCCTCCCAGTCTGCTCCAGCCACACTGATGGGCCTATCTGGAACACTGTTCCCCCCGTAGCCTCATGACTTGTCCCTGTCCTCAAATATTACCTTCTCCCCAAGGCCTTTACCTACCACCTGAAGTGTGAGCATCCCCTATATCCCTTTCTTACTTTATCTCCAAAGAACTTATTACCCTCTACTGTATCATATATGGCTCATTTCTTTATGATATATCTCCTTAGCTATTAAAAGGTAAGCTCTAGGAGGGCAGGAATTTTTGTCTGTTATTTTAGAGCTGTATCCTCAATGCCTATAATAGTGCAAAGCACGTGGTACATACTCAGTAAATATTGAATGAATGCCCCATGTTCACTGTAGCACTATGTACAATAGCCAAGACATAGAAACAATCTGTGTTCATCAACAGATGAGTGGATAACACACAGCAGTAATATTCAGCCATTAAAAAGGAAATCCTGCCAGTTGCAAAAGCATGGATGAACCTTGAGGACATTATACTAAGTGAAATATGTCAGAGAGAGAAAGACAAATACTGCTTGATCTCACTTATATGTGGAATCTAAAAAACACAAACTCAAACTCAGTAACAGAGATCAGATTGGTGGTTGCCAGAGGCAGGGGGAGGGGGAATTGATTGAAGGTGGTCAAAAGATACAAACTTCCAGTTATAAGGTAAGTAAGTTCTGGAGATGAAATGTACACCATGATGACTATAGTTAACAATAATGTATATCTGAACATTGCTAAGACAGTAGATCTTAAAAATTCTTGGGAGGGGCTTCCCTGGTGGCGCAGTGGTTGGGAGTCCGCCTGCCGATGCAGGGGACACGGGTTCGTGCCCCGGTCCGGGAGGATCCCACATGCCGCGGAGAGGCTGGGCCCGTGAGCCATGGCAGCTGAGCCTGCGCGTCCGGAGCCTGTGCTCCGCAACGAGAGAGGCCACGGCAGTGAGAGGCCCGCGTACCGCAAAAAAAAAAAAAAAAAAAAAAAAATCTTGGGAATTCCCTGGCGGTCCAGTGGTTAGGACTCTGCACTTTCACTGCCAAGGGCGCAGGTTCAATCCCTGGTTGGGAACTAAGATCCTGCAAGCCGAGCGGTATGGCCAAAACAAAAAATTCTTATCACAAGGAAAAAAATTTGTAACTATGTGAGGTGATGGACGTTAACTAAACATATTATGACAATCGTTTTGCTATATATACATATATCAAATCATTATGCCGTACACCTTAAACTAATACAATATTATAGTCAATTATATCTCAATAAAACTGGAAAAAATTTAAATATATTGAATGAATGAACAAGTAAATGAATACAGGTTCAACTGAAATTAGGAAAAATATGGACCATTTTTTGCATAAGGGAAATTTTCTTCTCTTGTTACATTAAAATGAAACAGTGTCTGATCTTAATAACCAGATGAATCCTTGCCATTCTTTCTTTAGTGAACTCCTATACAACCTTCAACACCAAGTCTGTGACCTTCTCCCTAACCACCTCCTGCCCCAAGATTGAAGTAGTCACTTCAACTGTGATCCCTAAGTACTTGCATATGCCTTGGTTTTAGCATTTATCACTCTATAATCTAATAATATTTATACAATAGTATTGTGATTATTAGTAATGGCAGTATTTATATTGAGGCCCTCCAGAATAGAAACTGCCTTATTCATCTCTGTAGCCTCTAAGCCTAGTGAAGTGCCTGGCACACATAAGGTGCTTAATAAATATTTGGTAAATGAGTGAATATATGAATCATTGAATAAATGAATTCATGAATCAATAAGCAAACAAAAGATGAAGGCTTGTTAGTGCAAGGTTCCTATGCACACTAAACAGAGCTTCCTAAATATCCAAAGGACTACCATGGTACTTACTGCCTCTTCAGACTTGAAAAGACCAATTTCCTGGACCACCCACTGTATTGGCTTATTACATCCTGTTATCAGTAGGAAGCCTGCCTGAATTGCTTTTCCAGTAGCAGAGATGGCTTGTAAGCAGCAACTGGTAAATTCAACTGCTTAGATTATAGTTTAAAAGGAGGCCAAGTTCATGGCTTGGTTTTCATGTAGGCTAGTTCACTTAATTCTGTAGTCTGCCCACAGAATGCATCCCTAACTCTAGGCAGGTAACTTGTGTGAGCCAGTTTTCTTTTTTTAATTGTCATTGGATTATAGTTGCTTTACAATGTCGTGTTAGTTTCTACTGTACAGCAAAGTGAATCAGCTCTACGTATACATATATCCCTTCAGTGTGAGCCAGTTTTTATGAGAGCCATCACGTATGAGCCTGGAGAACTTGGTGAAGCCTGCAGGTACAATTGTCTGTCCTGCTGATAGTCTGTCAGGAGCTTTCATCTTGGGACAGGACACCAGGTCCTCCTCATTAGGTCTCTTGGCTCCTTGCGGATACCAAGTACAAAGAAAGCCGCTCGGGATGACTGTGGGGTGAGCGTCCTTTGGGACCATTCTCAGCACAGGGGAGTGCTATGCTGTCTTGCTTGCACTGCTCTGAAATGAAGCGTGCAGCCGCCGTGGACACGGTGCAGCTCCTGGCAACTGAGTAGTTTCTTTTGAACAAATCCTCAGTGTCTTCTCTCATCCACCTGACCTGCCTTGCAAATGGTAAAGTCCTTCCTCTGGCTATTTCAAGATGGTAGAGATGTTACTGCTGCACTAGAATCTGTCACAGATATGAAGTGTAATATCCCAATGTTGAATTTGGTTGAAACAGGTAGATAAGTCAAAAGGTTTTGAATAGCCTTAAAGCATCACATCCAGGTGACTAGTCTATCCTCAGCAGGAGACTATATACTTACCCCCCACTGGGAGGAAAATGAACCCAGTTACCAACTCCAACTCGCAAGGGATACAAAACAAATAGATACCAAAAATGAAAATCTCTCCTTTTAAGTAAAATGTACCATGATGCCAATAGCAGAATATTCCTGACACTCCTCAGACTAACCAGCTGCAACCTGAATAAATGAAACGCTGTGGTATCTTGGCAGTGTGTAACAGGGCTGTCGGGTCAGCGCTTCAGGTCAGCGCTTCAGCTCTGTCAGACCACAACAGCTAGGAAATTAGAAAGACGTGAACGCTTGGAGGAAAACAACATAGATCTAGTTCCCTGTGGGACAAATGTAGAGGCTCCAAGCAGAGGAACCCAGCAGAAGGTGGATGTCTCAAAGATGAAAGTCAAGCTCACTTAGAATCACAGTCCCAAACCACTCAGGTTTATTTCAAATCATATCTTCTATACTAAGCTGAGTGAATAATAGCTGGAACCTGAAACATCTGGAGCCTAAGCCAGGAGGGAATAGACCCTGAAACAATATATACTGATTAAATTCAACTTGGTGAGGTTTCGTTCCAATGTGACTTAATTTATATTGTGTCTGGTTATTGATTTGTGGCCAGAGTGTAGCAGAGCTGTCTTTACGGCTAGTACATTTCGAAGTGCCGCCCACAAATAGGAAAACATGCACAGTTGATGTCTTCTAAAGTGCTGCGGTTCCACGGTGGAATTCTCTATGGCCATTAAAGATGACAAGGATGCAGACTTTGTTGAGCTATGGAAATGTGTATACATAATAATGTTAAGTGAAACAGTGTGTACACATTGATTACAGCCCTGCAGGAACCCGGTCTGTACATCAGCCAAGATCATAAACGAACTTGGAGTGACACAAATGAATTAAATGTGCATGAGATCCTGAGTCTTTTTTTTCCCAGTAGAGTTGTTTAAGCTCACAATAAAAATAAATGAAAGGGGTAAAAAAAAAAATACCACTGCAGTTCCAAACCTGTGTAGTCATGAAGCACGTATTGAAATCCAAATCCACCAACTCCAGAAAGGGAGCAAACAGTAGAAGGATGACATGGTGACACAGCAAACAAAGGGACTTGCCTAGAAACACAACACTGAGACAGTAATGGGCTCAAGCGGAATTTTAAGGATACCGTAGATGAGCTGGACAGGCAGTATGCATTCTGTTTGAACAGGATTCCCTTCCCCAGAATTAAGGGGGATTATTTACTATTCATATACCTGCATTTCAAATCAAGTGTGTAGATGTCCGTGTTTTCAAATGAACCTAAGGAGGAATTGTGATTGGTAGAGAAATGTCAAGCCGAAAGCCCAGGGCCTGGGCTTTGTCTCTGGAGATGGGAGTGAAGGCCCTGTTGGAGGGCTGGGACACCAGAGTGACCTGAAGCCACCACAGACAGGCAGCGTCCATGACAATGAAGCCGTGGTTGCTCTACCTACACTGCTGGGACGTCCTTTCTCCAAATAACCTGACCAGACACTCGGCCATGCCTGGGGAGAAGCCGAGCAGCCCTGGCTTATCCATTTTTTAATTCCTTTTCCCACCTTATGTCTTTCTCCTCTTCTGCACCTTTATCAGCAGGGAAGAGGAAGGGGAGGCTGTGCAGTTCCCAGGCCTGGACTGCAGCCAACCCTCCCCCAGTTTCACATCAGAGGCAGCACCATGAGGACCGCTGGACTGTTTGCGTAAGTGGATACAACAATAAGTAAGGTTTGCGTGGCTTCCCCAGGGCAGGGCTTGCCAGATTCTCTGTGCATTTTTAAGGCTTTATTAAGCATACTGTTCTCCTGATTGCATTAACTGAAAAATGGTGGTCATTAGAAATTTACTATATGCAAATAAGTCATGTGATTAAAAAAATACAGAGTGACACTTCTGAAAAATTGTGCTTATAAAGTTCACTGCTGTATTTACATTTATTAAGAGACAGATTACTACTAGAAGGCTGCTACCCACAATGCCAGTGATTACTGATATTGTCACACCATTTTCTTCATCTGTAAAATAAGGAGATTGGTACTAAATGATCTGTAAAGATTTATTGGATTTCACTAGTTAAATAGAGTTTAGTGTGATGTAGGTGAGTTCAAGTTCACGTCCCCTTTCACTTGTTTGTGGTTTAGATTACCTGTGCCATTGTTTATTTCCCACTTTTCTAGTACTCCAGGGTTGCTGTGCTCTGCTTTAATGAGAAGTGACTAAAACAGACACACGGATAATAAACAGGGGGTCTCTCGGAATCGACTTGCAGCAGGTGTTAAGTCCACACCTCATGGGTAACTGTAAAATCGCCCGGAAGAATGGATGTGTGTCATCTCAGAACAGTGTTTGTAGTTTTTGTAAACTTTGTAAACAGGATAAGTTCAGAGGCACCGTTTTTGGAACAGCATCTTCAGTGATGACACCAACAGTGAACTGAGAGGGGACAGAATTGGGATTTCTGGCAGCTTTATGGAGAAGAAGGAAGCCAATGTAATATCTCTGCCAAGGCCATGAATTATAGCTTTATGCAACAACTCCTCTCCACTGACTGATCAACACAACATAAACATCCATCCATGGAGGTCCTTGATAAAATGCCTGGTGGTATTGCTGTGGAGACCCTGACAGTGCTACACTCCCACATCCAGCCTCCCATAAGTGAGTGTGAGGGGCAAGATGGAGCCTCAGTCAAGGTCTTTATCTTATAGACTGTGAGTTCAGCGAGAGGTTGACCTGCACTAATCCAAAGACAGAAACAAAAACCGAAACGGAAACACAGTCGCTTGTAATGAATATTGATACACCACTCACTGAAGCCTCTGAACCAGGTGACAAAGTGATGGACCTGGTCCAAGGGGACAATGGCAGGAGAAATTGCCTGGAATAATTATCTGGCTGGCATCACAGAGCCAGCCTGTTGGGGAAGCCAGTTCTGGCATTTACCCTGGCACAGCTGCTGACTTAGAATTGAGAATCCTTTGTTGTATTTAGCTGACAAGTAGGCTAACACAGGGCCCCAGGCAGATCTCTGCAAAGAATGGAGACTTCCAGCAGGAGACATTACCATCGAGGAGTTCATCTAGGCATACGTGTGGTATAAGGGCGAATGTTTACTGAGCACTTACTATGTGCCAATAACTGGCAGAAAACAGATGGCACATTCAAACCAGGTAAATAAGGAGAATTTAATGAAGAGATTGTTTGCAAAAGTACAGGCAGCATTACAGTATCAACAAAGGATGCCAAAGCACCCGGAGCTTGCATCAGCTGGGGGCACTTACCACACCCAGGCTGCAGGTGGGTGTGGAACAAAAGGTCATCTGTGCCTAAAAGAAGCTATGGGTGGCTATGGGGAGAGGGATGCAGCCGACCCACAGCATTGAAGCAAGGAGGAAGCCTGGTGAATAAATACACTGCCTTCACTCTCCTCTTGTTCTCCCTTCTCCTGTTACTGCCTCCCACCGGTGCAATCCAAACAGAAGCCGGAGGGGATGGGAGCCCATTGATGCCGTCCATTAAGACCTTTCTCCCGGGGAATTTCCTAGAGGTCCAGCGGTCAAGACTCAGCACTTTCACTGCCCAGTTTCGATCCCTGGTCAGGGAACTAAGATCCCACAAGCCACGTGGCGTGTCTAAAAAGAAAAAAAAAAAAAGAGTTGATAAGACCCTTCTCTTGGTAACAAAGCAGGTTGGAGAAGGACCTGGAGGGGCAGGCAGGGAACATCCGGCACACCCTCATGTTACTAGTAAGCAAAATGAGGCAAAATAACTTACTCGGTGAGGGAAGGGAGGAGCTGAGACTTGAACCCAGAGCAGTCTGACTGCAGAGCCCATCCTCAGCTGTCCTATTGGATTCTTCATTTCTGGGCTCCCCTACCTTTCCCATCTCAACCCCTTCCAGTTCCCTCTACACACACTCCATGCTGTGGCCAGTGGGTTTCCCTCTGTCATACTGTAGGCTTTCACACATTCTATTTCCACCACTGTTCCAAGAAGTCTCCTTGAGCTGAAGGAGCCGCTGTGACACCTCCCTCTTCTGAAGCCCTGGAGTGCATCGTCTGAACTCTCTGCCTGTAGACTGTGAGCTCCTTCAAGGGAACCACTTTATCCTACCATGTTTGTCTCATGCCCAGGATCCAGTCCAGTGCCAGATAGATAGTAATTAAGTCACGTTTGCTGGTTTGCTGGCTGAATTTCTCAAGCCAGACAAGGGAAACAGGAGCACTATCTCACAAAACTAAGAGAGTTGAAAAAAAAACACGAAAAATTTTAAAGTATTTCAAAACTCACATTATCTTAGGCTTCAATATTTTATTTATACCCCAAACAGAATTCATTATAATTTTCCTTTGCTGGATTTAATTGAAACAAGCACATCAATGATATTTTCAAAATCTATTTCTGGGGGAAAAAAGTCTTTAGAAATATATGAAAACACATATATAGGGACACACACTTTTCCTTTTGCCTCAGGCTCCAATATGGCTTGGAACTGTGCTGTTGGATTGTGTACTTAAATTTTTGACGTTTTGTTCATCACAGATTGTTTTGTTTTAATTTGGATATTAAAAATACTGCATTAGGACTTCCCTGGCAGTTCAGTGGCTAAGACTCCGTGCTTCCATTGCAGGGGGCGTGGGTTCGATCCCTGGTTAGGGAACTAAGATCCCACATGCCGTGCAGCACGGCCAAAAAATAATAATAATAATGCATTAAAATGTGAGGTTTTGGCAAATCCTTAAATTTTGCGGCAGAGGCGAGTGCCTCACTGGCCTCACCCTAGCCCAGCCCTGAGGCCAAGGCAGTAGCTATAGGGCTGGAGGAGAGAGAACTCAAAGGGCTATTGAGGAGCAGCATCCAGGGAAGTGATATTCTACCTTTGGTACTTTCATTTCAGAACCATTCAGTAAAAGGGGTCTTGTAAGTCAGCAGTCCCCAACCATTTTAGCACCAGGGACCGGTTTCTTGGAAGACAATTTTTCCATGGACCGGTGCAGGGGAGATTGTTTAGGCATGATTCAAGTGCATTACATTTATTGTGCACTTTATTTCTATTATTATTACATTGTAATATACGATGAAATAATTATACAACTCACCATAAAGCTGAGAGGAGGTGGAGCTCAGGCGGTAATGCAAGTTATGGGGAGCGGCTGTAAATACAGATGAAGTTTCACTTGCTTGCCCGCCACTCACCTCCTGCTGTGCGGCCCGGTTCCTAACAGGCCTCACAGTGGTACCGTGGCCCGGGGATTGGAGACCCCTGTTGTAAGTCAATCATCAGCCTATCCCACTAGGCCAGGGAAATTAAAGTATCTCCCAAACAGAGGGACCAATAATGAGAGTAAGACCTCTTCATTCAGAATCTCTTAACTTCATGCCAGGTAAATGATTTTCATGTGGGGAAGCTTAAAACAAAGCATTAAACTAGTGGGGGAAGGGGGGAAACTCTTTCCCCCTCCTTATCTGATGTGTACCTTCTGGAGTTGAGGACATGATTTACAAACCACCTGCTACAGGTTCCAAAACAAAGAGCACAGAGGAAGTTTTCAGCCCTTGCCCCACCTGGAAACCCCTCAGGGCTTCGTTTTTATTCTGGTTATTTTAAAATGTTCTTAAGATGTTTAATTAGATTAAAGAAACACCACCAAAACTGAGCTGAAAAGAAAATCACAGTGTAAAGAATCTATTTGTACCTTATCAAAATATGGTAAATTTCACACACACACACACACACACACACACACACACACGCACGCACCTGACCTCCAGAGAAGAAAGAAGGGCTGGAGTTAGAATCTACTGTCAGTGGCCAATGATTTAATCAATCATGCCTACGTAATGAAGCCTCCATAAAGAATGAAAAGGATGGGGTTCAGAGAGCTTCTGGGTTGGTGAACGTGTGGAGATTTCTGGAGAGTGCTGGGCTTTGAGAGGGCGTAGAAGAGCCATACCCCTTCCCCATACCCTGCTGTATGCATCTCTTCCATCTTGCTGTTCCTGAGGTACATCCTTTTATAATAAACCAGTCATCTAGTAAGTAAAGTGCTTCTCTGAGTTCTGTGAGCAACTCTAGGAAATTAATCAAACCCAAGGAGGGAGTCATGGGAACCTCCTATGTATACTGATTGGTCAGAAGCACAGGTGACAACCGGGGCTTATGATTGGCATCTGAAGGCAGGGGTGGGGTGGAGGGCAGTCTTGTAGGACTGAACCCTTAACCTGTGGGACCACAACTACTGAGCCTGCGCTCTAGAGCTCACCTGCCACACCTACTGAACCCACGTGCCACAACTACTGAAGCCCGCGCGCGCCTACAGCCCGTGCTCTGCAACAAGAGAAGCTACTGCAATGAGAAGCCCGTGCACCACAACGAAGAGTAGCCCCCACTCGCTGCAACTAGAGAAAGCCGGTGTGCTGCAATGAAGACCCAACGCAGCCAAAAATAAAAACAATAAATAAGTTAATTAATTTTTTTTTAAAAAGAACTAACTAATGGGAAAATTCCCAGAAGCCGCAGCAACTACCATGTTTAAAGATGCACATGGGCTTCCCTGGTGGTCCAGTGGTTAAGACTCCGTGCTTCCACTGCAGGGGGTGGGGGTTACATTCCCTAGTTGGGGAACTAAGATCTGGCATGCCAAGTGGTGTGGCAAAAAAAAAAAAAAAAAAAAACTGATGCACATAACTTTCTAATAAGACATGCGCACTGTCTCAGCACAGATATCAGATATTTGAGTAATCCTGTGCCTGTAAATGTGCGCAGAGCGTCCCACAACCTCCAGGGTCCCCAAGTTATGAACATGAACTAGTATGGGGGGAACTAAAGCCCATTAAAGGGAAATGACTTGTACAAGGTCACACACTTTGCCGCGTGGCGGATGGGGGGGACACTTGGATTAAGCTCCCAAAAAGATAAAAAAATGTCGAAGGCTACAATTCTTAGCTTCACCAGGGGCTGATGAAGATGGAGAAGAGGGTGCACCAGAGGGGCAAGGAATTATCCCCAGGGACCAGAATTTCCACAAAGGATTGGGAGTAGGTGGGGGAGGGGGAGTCAGGTAGAGGATAGGGTGGGCAAGAAAAAACTGAAAGGTACAGGTCATCCTTTTGGAAGTCTATTAAAAGCTCCCACTCTGAGCCATGAATAGTATTAAGGATGCTTTATACACTCTGTCTTCTTTAAGTTCACACAGTTACTCTACCCTACAATTCCCATTTTACAGCTGAGGAAACTGAGTGGTCAGGAGACCTACTAAAACAGCTGTTAACCCTGGTGGGAAGAGAACCCTTAGCTACCTCAGGCAGACCCGCCTCAGCAGCAACAGGAAGGGCGAGGTCCATTCAAGGTGGGACAGCAAAGGTGACCCATGCAGGAACTGGAAGCCTCAGCTTCCTGGTGCCTGCGAGAGGGCTCCTAGGGTGCCTGCTCAGGGATGCAACTTGGGGAAGGTCTGGGCTGAAGGGCTATTTTCATTCTCATTGGGACCATTTCTGACACCCTGCTGTACTCCACCACTCTATCTTGCCCCCCCACCCCTTCCTGCTGTTATGACCTAGAGAAGCAAAGGTTCAACTCATAGCATATGACAACCTCAGAAAGGACAGACCCTCAAACTCTATTCAATCATCGGTAAGTGTATTGTTCACTGTTTGGATTATCTGTGGAGACACAAGAGTCTCCCATCTCTTTGCTTCACAGAGGCAGTATCCTGTATGCCTAAGAGCACTGATCCTGGAATCCAGGTTCCGGAGCCAAACTCTCTGGGCTTGAATCCCATTTCCACCCCTCGCTGGTCCTGTGACCTTCAACAGCTCATGTAATCTCTCTGTATTTCATGCTTTCATCTTTAAAATAGGGATACTAACAGTAGCTACCTCTCGGGATTGTGAGGATGAATTGAGTCGTTATGCGTAAAGCACATCATGTGGGCCGTATGAGGGAACTGCTATTGTTCTGAACGTTAAGGTCACATCCTGAGTTAGACTGAACTAGGAAAGCAGCCAAGACAGGTACAAAGGATGCTTGTGTGAGAGTGGGTGTATGAGGAGTAGGGAGGTGGAGGAAAGAACAGGAGGGGAGGGAGGAAAACCAAAAGGTCAGGGAGGAGGGAGGAAGAGGAAGATAAGGTGGGAGAGGAATGGACAGGGCCGGGGGAGGGGCAGGAGAGAGGCAGAGAATCCAGCAGCAAACACTCACCAGTGTGAAAGCCAGGTGCTTCTAAGCACCTACCACCGCAAACGCAGAAGTGGTGATCTGATATTAGCCAGGCAAAGTAACAAGAACAACAATGGCTACATTGCTTGAATACTATGTCCCAGGCACCTTACAGGTGTTTTATCTGTGTCAACTTGTTTAATTCTCACTCTTTTCCTAACTGAGGAAGGTTATGCTTAGGGAGATCTGGTAATATATCTTAAGGTAACTGAGTCATAGCAGTAAGTAACACAATATTGTAATTCAACTATACTTTAATAAAAAAAAATTCTTCGTGTTTTCATGAAGCGCTCACTTCCAAGGAGACTCTACCAGATGATGGGAATGAATGCGAGACTAGAGTATGGGCCCTAAACCACAGGGAGCATGACCTTTGTAAAGAGGGAAATGAACTTGAATAGAACACACAGGGCCTGAGATGACAGCTTTTATCCTCAGAGCCGACAGATTCCTAGGAGAAGGCAGTTTGAAAGATGATTTATCGCATTATTTTATTTTTTTAAATTATTTTTTAAATTTTATTGAAGTATAGTTGATTTACAATGTATTAATTTCTGCTGTACAGCAAAGTGATTCAGTTATACCTATGTATATATTTTTTTCATATTCTTTTCCATTATGGTTTATCACAGGATATTGAATATAGTTCCCTGTGCTACACAGTAGGACCTTGTTGTTTATCCATCCTATATATAATAGTTTGCATCTGCTAATCCCAAACTCCCAATCCTTTCCTCTCCCACCCACCAAGAGTGGCAACCACAAGAATGTTCTCTCTATCTGTGAATCTCTTCATTTTAAAGATAAGAAAACTAAGGCCCCAAGAAGGGAAATGGCTCTCCCAACGTCATAAACCCGAAAGAGAGCGCAGGCTGTGACTAGAATAGAGTTTTCTGACGGCCAGACAAGCACTCTTTCTTCTTCTGTCCCAGTGATCTCCTTTCCTCCACGAAGTCAGTTGAGTTGAGAGGAATTCCTTTCCTGATTTGCCCAAACAAAAGACACACGTTAAGATGGAAGGCGATGTGCTCTCCCCATCCTGATACAGGTGTGCTTTCTGGCTGATGAGCCTGAGGTCTCGGTCCACAGCAAGGGGGTTTGCCCTGAGTTTTCAATTGAGAAATTATGGAAAGAAAAAACAAATGTCCACACACTTAAATTTCAAGTAGGGGAATTTCACATAGGGAAAAGCAGGAATTTTCTGGAGTCTTCCCTTACACCTTTTGGAATGTCTTGTTTTTCCCATGCCTTTTCCCATCTCCCCACTTCCTTCTCATGAGGGGCCTCCAGGTTTTTCCTTGGAGACTCCATTCCTGGAGGTGCTGAGTGTTTGGAGGGTCCAGAAGAGCCCGCTCTAAAATTAGGCTCTTCCCAGGTGCACATCAGGCCACTAATTCACAGGCCCCGGCTGCCCTTCACCCCAGCCAGCTCCGGGGACACCAACCTGAAGCTCCAACAAACTTTTACAATGATGTCCTTCAAGCTTCATCCTTTGTTTGACTGGAAATTCCTGTGCGAGCTTTTCCAACTTAAATGCCCATTGGAACAAAGTACTTCCTCACTTTTCTGCTCAGCTCTAGCTGCAGGGCAACTCTTATATACAATTTAATCACATTGCTGGGGACTACAATTATTTTGCATCTCCCAGAGGCTCGTGAAAGACAAGTGTAAATAATGGCTTACTCTCCTCACCAAACAGGAAGGTAATTGATTGACGCAATTGCCTGAAGACTGGCCTGGGAACTCCTGTTTGGTTCCACAGGGATGCACTTAAGGGCCTGGCATAGAGAATGGAAAACTCCCCCACAGAGGTTGGAATGGTCATTTTCAAGCCATATGTTTCTTCAGGCTGACTCCGAATTTTAATTTGTCTTTGAATACATTCAGCTCTTGCTCTAAAATTCTCTTCTCACGATTCCTCTTTTTTTCTTATCAATAGGAGGATGGTTCCAGCTGCCTGGGATCTCTGAGGGACAGTTTTCATCTATGAGACCCAACAAATTCAAAATGATCCTGGGAGGCCTGCTAGCTAGCAGTTTACACAATAGATTTCAAAAGAATGATCTTGGGTGACTTTTCTAAACACATTCATGCTAAACCTGACATTTGTTTAGGAGTCTCCCGGACTCCATTAAAAGCTGTCTTCTCTGTTCGGCTCTCTTTGGTTCTGGAACTGGGAAAGGGGGATTAGGAGATTCTCCCCTCCATTTGGAGACTCTAATTCTCAGTAACTGCATTTAGAGTGTAGAGCTCTGATTGGTGGAGATTAACCACAAACAGGTGAGGCTTTGAGAGTTTTCCCACTTGTCTGAATTCTGATGTAAGGCAGGGCAGACTGTTTGGATTTCATTCAGACACAGCCTCGGCCTAAAGTATCACTGTGTACACTGACAGCAGTTGGCAGAAAGCAAGGGTAGCTGCTGTTCCCAAAATGCTAGCGAGGTGCATGCTGGGGGCGGGCGAGAGCCAGGACCCACGGTCGTGGGCTGGAAAATGGCTCAGAATTCCCTCTGCTGGGGACGGCGATTCTTGGGCTGCTCTTCAAGGCTCCCAGTGCCAGGCTCCACCCTTCCAGGGACACTGAGTTTTGTCTCCTCCCCCACCCCCCCCACCCCACCCCGCTTTGTCCTGGAATTCCTCCACTAGAGCTTCAGGCCTGGTGGGGAGCCCTCCCCTGCCTTCCCACCATTCTCTTAAAAAACACTTCCCCTGGGTAGGATGCCACTTGAAAATGTCACCCCCTAAATTTTGAATGAGGCCTTAGGTTCATTCTCGGGAGGCACTAGAGAGAACTCAGAAGTACTGGACGCAGAATGCTAAGAAAAGGGCCAAGAAAGGGGTGAAGGGGTCTGGGATGGGGCCTGAAGACAGAGCTGGGGAGAGGGACTCTGCCTGCTTCAGGATTTGGCCAGGCCCACCCTGGCAGTCTAACAGCCCAAGAAGGCCTGGGCCTTGGCCACCAGGAGGGAAGGCACACAGGCCGGTCCCTCAGGAGCTAGGACACGTAAGTATCCCTCCCCGCCAGCACTCTCGCTACTTCCTCTCTCCCCTCCGCCAGCTGTTAGTCAAGTAACATTTTCTTCCTATACACACACGAGATCATACCCACAAATCATTGATTTCCTTCTGGACTCCACCCTTCCCCTTTGCAATTTGAACATTTGTCTTCCACTTCCTGGCCCATTCCCCTCCTCAGCAGCCAGCGCCTTCAAGGAAGCCCAGAAGAGCCTCTTCTTCCCAAGAGCAAGGGGCACCCTCTGGGGCTGAGAAGCAGAGGCATAGGAAAGGTGACCCTGGCCTGGAGAGGAGCCGCTCCAGCTCCGGGTCCCCAGCCAGAAGGCCACCTCCCACCTGCCTCTGCCAGTACCGTGGCCATCATTCCTAGACACAGAGCCCACTAAGGGTCTTGACCCAAGCCTGCCAAAAGGAACGACTCCTGTAAAGGCCTCAGGGGCTCCTGCTGAGG
Organism: Orcinus orca; assembly: GCF_937001465.1. NCBI lineage: Eukaryota > Metazoa > Chordata > Mammalia > Artiodactyla > Delphinidae > Orcinus > Orcinus orca. Next base: position 115,220,419 of record NC_064580.1, read on the forward strand.
ATCTTGAAGCCTTTGTGGAGTAGATGATGGGCAGAGGAGCGTTCCGATAATGCCAAGGGAACGGGGTCTACGATGGCTGCAGCAAATGTGAATTGGGCAGGTAACAGCTCTCTCCCAACTCACACTTCCTCCCAAAGCAATCCAAGCCTGCCTCTGTGGTCAGAAAGGAAAGGAAAGGAGCTGAGAAACTCATTCATAGAGAGGAGCTAGCAGCTGGATGGGTACTGGTACCAGGGCACCTTGTGTTTTTTTAAGATGGCAATGCTTAACCTGAGTATGCTCAGGTGAATTTGCTGGCATCAGTGGCGGGGTGGGGGAGAGAGTGGGTAGTGAGGAGAGGCTTTTCTGATGCCACTTAAAGTACACCATGCAAATAATTGTCTTCCCAGAAGCCCAGGCCTGGCTCTAGCCTTTCCATATATCTACTTTTCTGCTCCCGTGGTCGTACTTGAGCCACAGAGGAGGGCTGAAATTTCCCTCTGAGATGCCCTTCTTGAACCTCTTCCCTTGGGAACACACAATGACGGATCTCACTGCAAAGCCACAACACTGGATACTCATTCTCTGTCCCCAGAAAACGTTCTCCCTAAACCCACAATTGGATTGCTCATGGAAAGCTGTATTTTCTCTGGGAAGTGAAAGTTGTTATGCTAGAGTTGCTCTCACAAAATTTCTGAGAACAACAAATCATTGTTTGGTACCACCGGCATTCAGGTTTAAGACAATTATATAACAAGTCAGCAGCGTTACAAGGTTGTCTCTCATATGGCTTAGCCTGCATCACTGTTTCCAAATCTCTTAATCATCCAGAAACCTATTATATCTAGGGATTACCAAGTTAATTGAAGGGGGGAAATCCCAGAATTCAATAAAACCTCATTGGCCCTAAACCACCGACCACACCTTTCATGATTATTTGAATTATGTAAAGGGTCATTGATATTGTGGTTTTGTTTTAATGGTAGTGAGAGACGAGGAGGGAAGTTATTGCCTCATCTTCTACTAGCAATCTTCTGGATTTAAGAGTCAGAAAATCTGGGTTCACATCTTGCTACGTACATATCAAATATTTCCACTTTAAGATGAAGGACATTATTGACCTGCCCAAGGAAAATAAAATATTTAAAGTGTACCTCCAAATCTTCCCGTCATGCTCTGGAGAAGAAAAAAAAAATCATGACAGAAAGCCTACACAAAACTAAGGGAATTAGAGCTATTATCACAAGGATCCAACCAAATTGAAGTTTCTTTTGGAAAACAATATATTTTATTTTAACATCTTTATTGGAGTATAATTGCTTCACAATGGTGTGTTATTTTCTGCTTTATAACAAAGTGAATCAGTTATACATATACATATGTTCCCATATCACTTCCCTCTTGCATCTCCCTCCCTCCCACCCTCCCTATCCCACCCCTCCAGGCGGTCACAAAGCACCAAGCTGATCTCCCTGTGCTTTGCGGCTGCTTCCCACTAGCTTTCTACCTTACGTTTGGTAGTGTATATATGTCCATGCCGCTCTCTCACTTTGTCACAGCTTACCCTTCCCCTCCCCATATCCTCAAGTCCATTTTTAAGGTTGGCAATTATGACCTGCCAATACTGCTTTTCTAAGACTTTGTCCATTTCTTCCAGATTGTCCATTTTATGGGCATATAGTTGCTTGTAGTAATCTCTCATGATCTTTTGTATTTCTGCAGTGTCAGTTGTTACTTCTCCTTTTTCATTTCTAATTCTATTGATTTGAGTCTTCTCCCTTTTTTCCTTGATGAGTCTGGATAATGGTTTACCAATTTTGTTTATCTTCTCAAAGAACCAGCTTTTAGTTTTATTGATCTTTGTTATTGTTTCCTTCATTGCTTCTTCATTTATTTCTGATCTGATCTTTATGATTTCTTTCCTTCTGCTAAATTTGGGGGTTTTTTTGTTCTTCTTTTTCTAATTGCTATAGGTGTAAGTTTAGGTTGTTAATTTGAGGTTTTTCTTGTTTCTTGATGTAGGATTGTATTGTTATAAACTTCCCTCTTAGAACTGCTTTTGCTGCATCCCATAGGTTTTGGGTTGTCGTGTTTTCATTGTCATTTGTTTCTAGGTATTTTTTTATTTCCTCTAATTTCTTCAGTGATCTCTTAGTTATTTAGTAGCATATTGTTTAGCCTCCATGTGTTTGTATTTTTTACGATTTTTTCCTGTAATTGATATCTAGTCTCCTAGCATTGTGGTCAGAAAAGATACTTGATATGATTTCAATTTTGTTAAATTTACCAAGGCTTGATTTGTGACCCAAGATATCATCTATCCTGGAGAATGTTCCATGAGCACTTGAGAAGAAAGTGTATTCTGTTGTTTTTGGATGTAATGTCCTATAAATATCAATTAAGTCCATCTTGTTTAATGTATTATTTAAAGCTTGTGTTTCCTTATTTATTTTCATTTTGGATAATCTTCCCATTGGTGAAAGTGGGGTGTTAAAGTCCCCTACTATGACAGTGTTACTGTCGATTTCCCCTTTTATGGCTGTGAGTATTTGCCTTATGTATTGAGGTGCTCCTATGTTGGGTGCATAAATATTTACAATTGTTATATCTTCTTCTTGGATTGATCCCTTGATCATTATGTTGTGTCCTTCTTTGTCTCTTGTAATAGTCTTTATTTTAAAGTCTATTTTGTCTGATATGATTTTTTTTTTTTTTTTTTTTGCAGTACGCGGGCCTCTCACTGTTGTGGCCTCTCCCATTGTGGAGCACAGGCTCCGGACGCGCAGGCTCAGCGGCCATGGCTCACGGCCCCAGCCGCTCTGCGGCATGTGGGATCTTCCCGGACCGGGGCAGGAACCCGTGTCCCCTGCATCGGCAGGCGGACTCTCAACCACTGAGCCACCAGGGAAGCCCTCCATCTTTCTTTTGATTTCCATTTGCATGGAGTATCTTTTTCCATCCCCTCACTTTCAGTTTGTGTGTGTCCCTCGGTCTGAAGTGGGTCTCTTGTAGACAGCATATATACGGGTCTTGTTTTGGTATCCATTCAGCCGGTCTATGTCTTTTGGTTGGTGCATTTAATCCATTTACATTTAAGGTAATTATCAATATGTATGTTCCTATTCCCATTTTCTTAATTGTTTTGGTTTGTTATTGTAGGTCTTTTCCTTCTGTTGTGTTTTTCTGCCTAGAGAAGTTCCTTTAACATTTGTTTTAAAACTGGTTTGGTGGTGCTGAATTCTCTTAGCTTTTGCTTGTCTGTAAAGGTTTTAATTTCTCTGTCGAATCTAAATGAGATGCTTGCTGGGTAGAGTAATCTCGGTCATAGGGTTTTCCCTTTCATCAGTTTATATATGTCCTGCCATTCCCTTCTGGCTTGCAGAGTTTCTGCTGAAAGATCAGCTGTTAACCTTATGGGGATTCCCTTGTATGTTATTTGTTGCTTTCTCTTGCTGCTTTTAATATTTTTTCTTTGTATTTAATTTTTGATAGTTTGATTAATATGTGTCTTGGCATATTTCTCCTTGGATTTCTCCTGTATGGGACTCTCTGTACTTCCTGGACTTGATTGACTATTTCCTTTCCCCTATTAGGGAAGTTTTCAACTATAATCTCTTCAAATATTTTCTCATTCCCTTTCTTTTTCTCTTCTTCTGGGACCCCTTTAATTCGAATAATTGTGCATTTAATGTTGTCCCAGAGGTCTCTGAGACTTTCCTCAGTTCTTTTCATTCTTTTTTCTTTATTCTGCTCTGCAGTCGTTATTTCCAGTATTTTATCTTCCAGGTCACTTAGCCGTTCTTCTGCCTCATTCTGCTATTGATTCCTTCTAGAGAATTTTTTATTTCATTTATTGTGTTCATCATTGTTTGTTTGCTCTTTAGTTCTTCTAGGCCCTTGTTCAATGTTTCTTTTATTTTCTACATTCTATTTCCAAGATTTTGGATCATCTTTAGTATCATTACTGTGAATTCTTTTTCAGGTAGACTGCCTATTTCCTCTTCATTTGTTTGCTCTGGTGAGGTTTTACCTTGCTCCTTCATCTGCTCCCTATTTCTCTGTCAGTAGGTGTTCTGTAGGAGTTGTTCCACGTGTAGGTGTATTTCTGATGTATTTGTCATGAGGAAGGTGATCTCCACGTCTTACTCTTCTGCCATCCTGAAGGTCCTCTGGAAAGCAATATATTTTAGTCCTAGAAAAACTGAAGCAAACTGTCAACAGAGTCCAACAGGGACATTTCACATTTTTATTTCATTGAATGCTCGCAGCATTCCTGTAATATTTGGTTCATATTTAATAGATAAAAAATTAAGGTTCAGAAGGAGTAGAGGACTTGGCCAAGGTCACACATCTAGAGAATGGGGGAGCTGGGACTTGGATCAATCTGTACTCCAAATGCAGTGTTCCTCTCAGTGAATCACACTGGCAGGATATCCGTTATAGGAACAGTATGTATTTGTTGAATTCTCTCCTAAAAAGAAGAGTGATAGAATGACTTTTTAAAAATACAACTTATTACCACAAGAAACTTATTTTAAATAAAAAGACATAAATTGATTCAAAGTTAAGAGCTAGTTTAAGATCTGTTAATATTAAAATGTAATCCCAATGAAATGTTGCCATTTGAAACAACATGAATGGACTTGGAGGGCATTGTGCTTAGTGAAATAAGTCAGACAGAGAAAGACGAATACTGTATGACATCATTTATATGTGGAATCTAAAAAATACAACAAACTAGTGAATATAACAAAAAAGAAGCAGACTTCCAGATATAGAGAACAAACTAGTGGTTACCACTGGGGAGAGGGAATGGGGGAGGGGCAAGATAGGGGTAGAGGATTAAGAGGCACAAATTATTAGGTATAAAATAAGCTACAATGATATATTGTACAACACGGGGAATATAGCCAATATTCTATAATAATGCCAAATGGTGTATGACCTTTAAAAATTGTGAATCACTATATTGTACACCTGTAACTTATATAATATGGTACAGCAACTATACTTCAATAAGAAAAAGATGTAAGTGTCAGTAAAACAGTGATTCCTGATTATACAAGACAAAACACATATCACAGCCAAAGAATAAGAGGTTAAACAAGGAAACGATTATAAAAAAGTTAACAAAATCTAATATCATGAATTTTTATGTCCCAAACTACAATGCAACAACTTACATTTGAAAATAAAATGGACAAGCTTTCCCCTTTCTTGCCCAGGATGGTGTGTCCCCTCCAAGCTCAATGAGGGTTCAATGAGGGCCCAAATAAGAATTTCAAGACATTTAAAAATTCCTCAAGGATTTACTTTTTTAGTGGATGGGAAAGGAGTTGGGTTCCCTTTTTAGTTTTGCATATAAAATGGTATATAACTGCTAAATTAGAGACATAAAGACTTTAGTAGATACACAACATAAACAAACCATTATCGAATAATACAACATGGAAAAGTCACTCCTAGATTATTTTAAGAATACATCCTGACACATACAGAGGAGCCTGCTGTGGACTTTGGGCAGATGCAGCCCCTTGAAAGTTGGGCATCCTGGGCCCTCCTGAAAAGAGGGAATTAGTGGCAGGTGAACAGTCTGTGTCTGGAATTTTCAGATGCCTTCACCTAAGTGAGAAGCCTGACTCCATCAGGACCTCAGATGTCTGTCAGCCCCGTGTGACACCAAGATAAATAATGGTTGAACAAAACTACTGTCAATGGACTTCTGCATCGAAATTTTGGATCACAGCTCAGATTTTGGTCAGGACAACAAAACCCCAGAGGGATAAATTCTGCAGGCCCCAAGAGGGCACAGAAAGTTAGGTCAGTGCCTAGGAATTCACACAAAGTAAAACAACCTGGATAGTCATGTAAATATACTATAGGATGTGTGGCACTGGGGCATACTGCCAATATTTACTGCATGTCCACCATGTTCCAGAACTGCTAAATTCATTCTACATAGCTCTAATCTGCTCAACAGCTCAGCAAAGGACATGCTGTTATTTGCCCAAAGTCATGCAGCCACTGGATCCAGAAACTACAGTGGTGGTCAATGAATTTGGCTCCAAAGCTAGTGACTTGTTTGGGGCTTTCATGTATAGTGTCCTTAAGTCTTTCCAACTAATTCTCAGAAATATCTACTTGTTCAATCATCAACCTCATCCACACCAACATCTTTCAGGGAATACTGAAATTCCTATCTTCTTACTTCTAGTCTCTTACACCTATTACAAATGCCAGATACCTTGTTTTAGGCCATTGGCATCTTGGTCACTCCTGCTGTAGCTTCAGGAGGCTTCCTTTTGCTCTTAACATACACAGAACATATACAGACATACCCATTAGCTGTGCTTTAAAAGGAGTCCCCATCTACTTCATTCTTCCTCTCGTATCACCCACCAGCCCCACACCTGTGAGTCTCCAGGTTTTTTAAAATGTCCCTCTGAAAGACCTTGATGGGTCACACACATCCTTACCACTATTCTTACCCTATGATAGGGTTTATCACATTTTATTAAAATTCTTCAATGCTTGCCCTACTAAACTATGGGTTCAATGAGAGTCCGAATAAGAATTTCGAGACATTTAAAAATTACTCAAGGATTTACTTTTTTAATGGATGGGAATGAAGTTGGGTTACTTTTTAGTTTTGCATGTAAAGTGGTATATACCTGCTAAATTAGGGACATAAAGACTTTAGTAGATACACAACATAAACAAATCACTATATAATAATACAACACGGAAAAGTCATTCCTGGATTATTTTAAGAATACATCAAGAATATTTGTAATTAATTGATCTCAATAAAAGTTACATAACCTGGGACTTCCCTGGTGGCGCAGTGGTTAAGAATCCACCTGCCAGTGCAGGGGACACGGGTTCGATCCCTGGTCTGGGAAGATCCCACATGCCACAGAGCAACTAAGCCTGTGTGCCACAACTACTGAGCCTGCGCACTAGAGCCCATGAGCCACAACTACTGAGCCCACGCACCACAACCACTGAAGCACACGCGCCTAGAGCCCGTGCTCCACAACAAGAGAAGGCACCACAATAAGAAGCCTGCACACCACAAGGAAGAGTAACCCCTCTTTCCTCAACTAAAGAAAGCCCGCACCAGCAACGAAGACCCAACTCAGACATAAATAAATAAATTTATTTTTTTAAAAAGTTACATAACCTCCCTACAAAAAAATAAAATAAAACTGGAAGAAATGTCAGAAGAAAGAATCACATTAAATTTAATTAGAGATCTTAATATTTGAGATAGGACAGTTCAAAAAGCATATTAATTAGAGTGATGCTAGCTTTTATAAACCAAATAAATCCCAACATTCAATGGCTTAACACCTTAGAAGTTTCTCGCTGACTGAATAGTAGAATGTAGATGTTCCTGATTGGTGGGCAGCTTTCTTTCATGTAATAATTAAGAGGCCAAGTTGCTTCCGTTCTGTGTTTCCACCATTCTCCTAGGACCCCGGAGTCCTCCATTCCTGGCCATCAGAAGAGCAAAGAGAGAGTGGAAAAACCCCACAACTTCTCAGTGGCCCCAGCCTGGAGCTGACACAGACCATGTCAGCTCATTCCATTGCATTCCAGAGAACACGACCACGCCTAGATGCAAAGGGAACTGGGAAACTTAGTGCCTGGTTTTGCAGCTACCTGCCAGGAGCAATTCCATACAATGCAAGAGGGAGCAGGGTTATTTTCGATGGACCAGTTAGCCACTTTTGCGACAGAGGGGCAAAGACCAAACAATGAAACAAAGTCAAACATAGAAAATAAGGTAGCATTTGTCCATGAGTTCATTGCAAGGCTGAAGGGCAGATGCAACTGGGAGACGCATTACCTGAAGTGGCCTAAAGTCAAAGTAGAGTTATCATGAAAGCAGCTCTTTTGCACCTTTCCTGTTTGCCCATTTCTGTTCCCCTCTAACCTTAAAAGAACCTAATTATAGGAATGAGATCACTAAGCAATGTAACTCCTGACTTAAATGCTCTCCAGAATGCCCACCTTGCCTTGTCTAACCTGTTGATTCTTTTCCTAGATAAAAAGAAGAATGAAGAATTAAGCAGTTAAAAATGACTAGCTCTCTACCCCCCGACAGCCCCCTTAGCAATCCTAGGCAGATCACAGGGATCAAAACAACATCTGAAGAGAGTCAGTCAGTCTGCACTCAATGGAGAATGATGCAGAACCCAATCTCCTGCTTCAGTGATTCACTGAGATTCTTCCCCCCTTTTTTCCCGTTAAAAACTGTCATGGCTGAGCAGAATCTCTGGAGTTGGTCTCTGGACATAAGTTGACCTTCTCCCCAGATTGCTGGCTTTTCTGATTACAGCACGTTTCCTTTCTACTGACACTTGCCTCTGGAATTATTGGCTTTTGAGTGGCAAGCAGCCTAACCTGAGTTCGGTAACCATCAGAGCAGCTAAAGTTGTCAGACAGAAGAAAGTGGCATTCATTCATTAATTCCAAAGGGCCAAAGGCATAATAGAAAATGAATAACAAAGTCAGTGGCTACGAGAGTACAGAGAAGCAACCTCACCGTCGCCAAAAGAAAAAAGTCAGGACAAACTTTGAGGTTTGAGTCCAATTAGTTGTTCAGATCTTGGTTTAAAAAAAGGAGGGTAGGGGCTTCCCTGGTGGCGCAGTGGTTGGGAGTCCGCCTGCTAATGCGGGGGTCGCGGGTTCGTGCCCCGGTCCGGGAGAATCCCACATGCCGCTGAGCGGCTGGGCACGTTAGCCAGGGCCGCTGGGCCTGCGCGTCCAGAGCCCCGGGTACCGCAAAAAACAAAAAACAAACAAAAAAAAGGAGGGTATGCTGCAGGAGACCCCCTTTTTTTTTTTTTTTTTTTTTGCGGTACGCGGGCCTCTCACCGTTGTGGCCTCTCCCGTTGCGGAGCACAGGCTCCGGACGCGCAGGCTCGGCGGCCATGGCTAACGGGCCCAGCGACTGTATTCGTTTTTGTGCCACCAGCACCTAGGGGCACTGATTCAAAAAGTGTCTGTTGAATGAGTGAATGATTGGATTGAGTGAGTTATCATTCCCAGCTACATGCTATTGAAAGCGATAACTGAGTAGCTATGAATGAGGACTTATGTAAACATATGCAATGCCAACTATGACACAGAGAATCAGCATGAGTAGACTATTCATAAATGAAACAATAGAAAAGAGAATGTATTGTCAATTATGCATGAATAAAGCTGAAATTAAAATAAGTAAAAATAAAATAATATAGAATCAGGCACCTGGCTTTGATTGATTCACTGGAGAATTTTTCCAAGAAACAATCCTTCTATTAAACAATCTGTCCAAAAAAAGCCAGAAAAGGGTATGCTAGCAAACTTGTTTCGTGAAGCAAATATGGTTTTTATTTATTTTTAGTTGAGGTGACATTGGTCTGTGACATTATCTAAGTTTCATGTACACAACATTATACTTCGCCTTCTGTGTACCCTACAGCGTACTCACCACCACAAGTTTAGTTTCCAACTGTCACCATACTGTTGAACCCCTTTCCTCATTTCACTCTCCCCCATCCCCTTTCCCTTCTGGTAACTGCTCCTCTATTCTCTGTATCTAAGTGTTTGTTTTTGTTTAGTTTGTTGATTTGTTTTGTTTATTTTGCTTTTTTATATTCCATATATGAGTGAAATTACACAGTATTTGTCTTTTCCTGTCTGACTTACTTCACCAAGCATAATACCATCAAGGTCCATCCATTTTGTCACAAATGGCAAATTTTCATTCTTTTTTTGTGGCTGAGTAGCATTCCATTGTGTATATATACCACAGCTTTTTCATTTATCTGTTGATGGGCAATTAGGTTGTTTCCATATCTTAACTATTGTAAATAATGCTGCAATGAACATAGGGGTGCATATATCTTTTCTAATTAGTGTTTTTGTTTTCTTTGAATAAATACCCAGAAGTGGAATAGCTGGATCATATGGTAGTTCTAGTCTTAATTTTTTGAGAGACCTCCACACTGTTTTCCATAGTGGCTGCACCAATTTACATTCTTGATATGGTTTTTATTTAAATGCTCAAAAACAACAATATCAAGAAAGAAAATGATAGGTTGGTTTTATGAATATAGACACAAACATTCTAAGCAATATCATCACAAAAAGAATACACAAAACTGCTGTGAGCTAGGTACAAAAGTGTTATAAACTTAGAAACAGTTTAATATAAGATACCACATTAATGGATAAAGTCTAGGGAATTCCCTGGCTGTCCAGTGGTTAGGACTCTGAGCTTACACTGCCGAGGGCCCAGGTTCAATCCCTGGTCGGAGAACTAAGATCCCTCAAGTCGTGTGGCGTGGCCAAAATAAATGGATTAAGTCTAAAAATTATATTCATTTGTGCCTTCAGAAATATGTATTGAGTGCCTAGCATGTATCAGGCACTGTTCTAGGCACTGGGGATGCAGCAGTGAACAGTCAAAAAGCCCTGCTCTCTTGAAGCGTCCATTCTCATGGGAGCGAGAGACAAGTAAGGCAATAACTAACTAGAACAGTTTCACATGGTGACAAGCATTCTGCCGAAAGGAGAGAGAGTGATATGATAGAGTGTGACCACAGGTGAGTGGTCACATTAGATTAAGCTATCAAGGAAGGCCTCTCTGGAGCTGTTTGAGCTGAGGCCTGATATTTCAAAAGACGGTGAGAAGACATTTCTTAAAATTCATAACTTCCACTGGCTAAAAAAAATAAAAAGGTATGGAAGATTTTCTTTCTTAACAGGATCATTAAATACATATCTAAAATCAAGAGCCTAAGACCTTTCTAAAACCATAAAATAGTTGACTGTGAATTCTTACCATCATTAGAAAGTTCTCTATGCAGACAACTAGAAATGTTTGTTGATGTACTGATATTACAATATTAAAATGATTTGTTCAGTAAAAAATAATAATGATAAAAATAAAATCAAGAGCCAGAGGCACTGGAGACACTCCATAAAAACATGAATATGACAAGGATGTCTCTCTCATCAGTCTTAATTAACTTTGTAATAAAATGTGATTGAAGAAGAAAAATAAATGAGTTATAAATATGTGGAATGAAGAAATAAAAATATCACTCCTTTCAAATGACAGGATTACATAAAGAAGTCCAAGGCATCAACATAAAATTCATTAAAAATAATAAATATGTTCAGCAACATATATAACTGACAAAAGTCAGTTGCATTCCTAGTAAGAGTGACACAAAGCTAGACAATATAATGAAAAAGGAGATTCACAATAATGACAAAATATTAAATACTGGGTTATTCACTTAATTTGAGAGAATAAAGATATACTGAAAGAAAATTATAAAATACCAATGGGAGAAATAAAGGAAGACATGAATAATGATGCTATTTACTGAGAAGAAGTAATACTTGAGAGGCCAAATATAAAGATAGCTTGTCTACATATAAATTTAATGCAAATGAAAGCCACTGAGAGAGGTTTAGACTTTGACAAACTTGTTAGAATAATTGGTCTGAAGAATACAATTATTGTAGACTCGTTCTTTAAGGTTTTTAAACAAATTATAGCACAGGGAGATCAGCTCGGTGCTTTGTGACCGCCTGGAGGGGTGGGATGGGGAGAGTGGGAGGGAGGGAGATGCAAGAGCGAAGAGATATGGGAACATATGTATGTGTATGGCTGATTCATTTTGTTGTAAAGCAGAAACTAACACACCATCGTAAAGCAATTATACTCCAATAAAGATGTTTAAAAAAACTATATGATATATAATTTTTAAATGCTGAAGAAAATATTAATATTCCAGAATAGAGTTGATTAATAACTTAACATACAACAAGCCAGAAAAAACAGAGTAGTAGAAAAAGAAATCACTACTCAATTAATGGATTTCAGTGTGGGGAAAAGCAGCTTAGATCGATAGCTTAAATCACAGAATAAAATAAATTCTAGATGATTCAAAGTCTTAAATAAAATAAAACCTCAAGAAGAAAATGCGCTAACATTTTTACCCCAGCTACAGAAGAGGGAAATCATTTGCTATCGAATAAATGGAGGCTATCGGTTATCACGTTTTAGTAGATATTTTTGAAATGACATAAAATCAAACAAATCTTTTTAAAGCTTGCAAGATGTAAACACAAAGGTGGAAACATAATCGATGAGATTGTACTATTGGAATGTATTTAGAATTGAAAAAAAGATATGAAATCAGCATTCAGATACCACTAGAAAAGTGATCAAAGGAGCTAGGCAGCTTATAGGTTAGGACTACAGACAACAAACTACCCTATAGAAAAATGAACAGTCACCCTAGCCATGACAGAGGAGAAATTAAAACCGATGTAAAGTGTTATTGTACACCTTATAAACTAGGGGAGTAAAGGTTAAAATGATAAAACCTAATGTTTGTGAAGCTGTGGTGAATTAGGTACAGTTACACATTGCTGGTGGAACTAGAAATTAATTTGTGTTTTCAGAAAAAGTAGTCTACTGGTAGTTGACATACTTTTTGATGCATTAATCTTGCTTTGGAAAATATACTCTATAGAAATAACATGGGGACTTCCCTGGTGATCCAGTGGTTAGGAATCTGCCTTCCAATGCAGGGGATGAGGGTTCGATCCCTGGTCGGGGAACTAAGATCCCACATGCCATGGGGCAACTAAGCCCATGCGCTCTAGAGCCTCGTGCCACAACTAGAGAGCCCGCACACTGCAAATACTGAGCCCAGTCGCCACAACTAGAGAGAAGCCCGTGAAGCTCAATGAAGGACAAAAGGTCCCACGTGCAGCAGCTAAGACCTGATGCAGCCAAATTAAAAAAGAAAAAGAAAGAAATAACATGGCACAGTGGTAGTATATACAAAGATGATTATAGCATTGTTATTTATAATTTTGAAAATTCAAAAACAACTCAAAAGCTCCCGCACCCCAAATAAGGAAATAAATAGTCAAGCAAAGTATGGTATGGCATCATGATGCACTTTATTTTTGCTATGCAACATTACAGACAGTTGAGTGTACTCATTTTGGGAAAATCCACCAAGTTGTACTCATATAATTTGTGCACTTTTCTATATATCATATATGCTGTACTTCGATAAAATTTTATTTTAAAAATTGCAAACATATAAACTAGGTTAATAGAGCACATTGAAATGCACGTGAAATGATGTTACAGTGCTCCCTCTTTATCCCTGGTTTTGCTTTCTGAGGTTACTGCAGTCAACTGTGCTCAGAAAATATTAAATGGAAAAATCCAGAAATCAACAATTTATAAGTTTTTTTCTGTTGTTTTTTTGGGTTTTTTTTTTTGCGGTATGCGGGCCTCTCACTGTTGTGGCCTCTCCCGTTGCGGAGCACAGACTCCGAACGCGCAGGCTCAGCGGCCATGGCTCACGGGCCCAGCCGCTCCACGGCATGTGGGATCTTCCCGGGCCGGGGCACAAACCCGTGGCCCCTGCATCGGCAGGCGGACTCTCAACCACTGCGCCAGCAGGGAAGCCCAACAATTTATAAGTTTTAAAGTGCAGCTGGTCTGAGTAAGGTGATGAAATTTCGTGCCATCCTGCTTCATGCCGCCCAGGATCCCCAGCCATGACATCATCTGCTCCTGACATCCAACCATCGACATTGCCGTGGCTCAATGATCCAAGACCACCGGAAGCAAATGATCCTCCTTTTGAGGTATTGTCAGAAGGTCAATTGTAGCCTAAGGCTACATCACAATGCCTCCATCATCTACCTCACTTCATCTCATCACGTAGGCATCGTGTCATGTCACATCAGCACAAGAAGGGTGAGTACAATACAATAAGATACTTTGAGAGAGAGAGAGAGACCACATTCACATGACTTTTATTACAGTATATTGTTATAATTGTTCTATTTTATTATCATTGTTGTTAATCTATTACTGTGTCTAATTTATAAATTAAACTTTATCATAGGTATGTATGTATAGGAAAAGTGGTATATGTAAGGTTTGGTTTCAGGTATCCACTGGGGGTCTTGGAACATATCCCCTGCAGATAAGAGCAGACTACTGTAAATGAGAAAGTATCACACAAAATATTGGACACTCACTAATTACAAATATAAAAATGAATATATATGTAAGCACTGACAGGTACTGGAAGTGAATTGGGGTGATAAGACACTTACGTTCATTTCTTTTTTTAAATAACAGCTTTATTGAGATACAATTCACACATCATAAAGTTCATCCTTCTAAAGTCTACAATTCAGTTGCTTTCAGTACATTCGCAGGGTAGTATAACCATTGTCCCCATCTCATTTAATTTAATTAGTTAATTTATTTATTGGCCACACCATGCAACTTGAGGGATCTTAGTTCCCCGACCAGGGATCGAACTTGGGGCCACAGCAATGAAAGTGACAAGTCCTAACCACTGGACTGCCAGGGAATTCCCATCACCATCTCATTTTAGAAGAGTTTCATCACTCCGGAAAGAAACACTTACTCATTAAGCACTCACTCCTCATTCCTGTTTCTGCCCAGACCCTGACAACTACAAGTCTACTTTCTGCATCTGTGGATATGCCTGTTCTGGACATTTTGTATAAATGGAATAATACATTACAAGGTCTTTTTTGACAGCCTTCTTTCACTTAATATGTTTTCAAGGTTCACCCACGTTGTAACATGTATGAGTACTTCATTTTTTATGGCTGAATAATATTCCATTGTGAAGATATACCACATTTGGTTTGTTTTATGTCATAGAAACTTTAATCCAATACATTAAACAACTTAGATGAATAGAAAGATTTCTTGACAGACACAATCAAACCTTAGTAAAGAAGTAATTAACCTCAATAGCCCTATATCTATAAAAGAAATTGAATTTGTAATTAAAAACCTTCCTACAGTAGGGACTTCCCTGGTGGTGCAGTGGTTAAGAATCTGCCTGCCAATGCAGGGGACATGGGTTCAAGCCCTGGTCCGGGAAGATCCCACATGCCACGGAGCAACTGAGCCTGCACGCCTAGAGCCCACACTGTCCAACAAGAAGCCACCGCAATGAGAAGCCTGTGTGTCGCAAAGAGTAGCCCCTGCTTTCCGCAACTAGAGGAAGCCCGCATGCAGCGACGAAAACCCAACGCAGCCAAACATAAATAAATAAAATCCTTCCTACAAAAAAACCGCCAAGCCCAGATGGCTTCACCAGTAAATTGTATTAAACATTTCTATTTAATTTTAATTTCTCTTAAACATTTAAAATTGTCTTCAGCATTTAAGGAAGGAATGACATCTTGTTTCGAGTCACTTGTTGATGGACATTTGGATTGCTTCCACTATTTTTGTACTTTAATTTTTATATATATATATATATCTTTAAACTTTTTCCAACTTTATTGTGATAGTTGACAATTAAAATTGTATGAACTTAAGATGTACAACATGATTTGACATAGTATAAATTGTTAAATATTCATCATAATCAAGCTAAGTAACATATTCATCACCTCACATGGTTATCATTTTTTTGTGAGTGGTGAGAACACTTCAGATCTACCTTCTTAACAAATTCCAAATATACAATACAATATTGCTAAATACAGTCAGGTGGCTGTACATTATCTCCAGAACTTATTCATCTTGCATAACTGAAACTTTGTACCCCTTGACCAACATCTCCCCATGTCCTTTTCCCCCCCATCCCCTAATAACCCTCCATCCTACTCTGTTTCTATGAACATGATATTTTAGATTTAGACATCATCCAGTATTTGTCTTTCTGCATCTGACTTTTTTCGTGTAGCATAATGTCCCCCAGGTTCATCCTGTCATCACAAATGGCAGGATTTCCTTCTAAGACTGACTAATGCTGTAATGAAAGTGAGAGTGCACACATCTCTTCAAGATACTGATTTCTTTTCCTTTGGTTATATACCCAGAAGTAGAATTGCTGGATCATAAGGTGGATCTATTTTAATTTTCTTTTTTTCGGCCATGCTGCAACACTTGCGGGACCTTAGTTCCCCAACCAGGAAGCTAACCCGGGCCCCGGCAATGAAAGCGCTGAGTCCTAACCACTGGACCACCAGGGAAGTCCCTATTTTCAATTTCCTGAGGAACCTCCTTACTGCTTTCCACAGTGGCTGCATCATTTACATTCCTACCAACAGTGCACAAAGTTTCCTTTTTTTCTGATAATAGCAATTCTAACAGGTGTGAGATGAAATCTCATTGTGGTTTTGATTTGCATTTCCCTGATGATTAGGAAAGTTGAGCATCTTTTCATGTACCTGTTGGCAATTTGTATATCTTCTTCTGAGAAATGTCTGTTCAGATCCTTGCCCAATTTTTTTTTTATTTTTTAGCTATGATTATTTTTTTAACATCTTTATTGGGGTATAATTGCTTTACAATGGTGTTAGTTTGTGCTTTATAACAAAGTGAATCAGTTGTACATATACATATGTTCCCATATCTCTTCCCTCTTGCGTCTCCCTCCCTCCCACCCTCCCTATCCCACCCCTCCAGGCGGTCACAAAGCACCGAGCTGATCTCCCTAGGCTATGCGGCTGCTTCCCACTAGCTATCTACCTTACGTTTGGTAGTGTATATATGTCCATGCCTTGCCCAATTTTTAATTGAGTTTTTTTGTTGTTGCTGTTATTGAGTTGCATGAGTTCCTTATATATTGTTGATTATTTCCACTTTTTAGATACTGTAAATAATGTTTCTATGGACATTCACATATGAGTTTTTGTGTTGAATATTTGTTTTCATTCCTCTTAGGTACATATCCAGGAATGGAATTGCTGGGTCATATGATAACTCTCTGTTCAATTGTTTGAGCAACACTGTTTTCCAAAATGGCTGCATTTGACACTCCCACCAGCAATGTAGGAGGCTTCCAGTTGCTCTACATCCTCACCAACTTTTATTATCTTTATTGTTATTATTACTATTATTATTACTATTTTTATTGTTATAGTCATCCTAGTAGGTGTGAAGTGGTATCTCACTGTGGTTTCGACTTGCATTTCCCTAATGGCTAATGATGTTGAGCATCTTTCCAGGTGCCTGTTGGCCATATGTATATCTTCTTTGGGGAAATGTCTATTCAGAGCCTTTGCTCATGTATTAATTGGGTGGTCGTCCTTTTATTGTTGCATTGTAAGAGTTCTTTATATACTCTGGATGTTCAATCCTTATCAGATAAGTGACTTACAAATATTTTTTCCCATTCTGTGTGTTGCCATCTCACTTTCTTGATTGTATCCTTTGAAGCACACAAGTTCTTAATTTTAATGAAGTCCACTTTATCTACATTAATTTCTTTTGGTGCAGTTAAGTTCCAATTAAATAAATATGGGCTATGCAAACCATTTAGAAAGGAATGATGACTGGTGGACCGGAGAACAGCAAACTAGAGACTGCATTCCGTATATTGCATTAGAGGATGTTTACTCCTGGCTTATGCCTTAGCCACAAATAAGACTTTTTGCTCTCAAGGTGAATCCTTTAGCCTAGAGCATCCTTCATTCAACAAATATGCCTTGGATACCACTACACATTAAGCATTTTGCCAGGAACTTGGGTTACAAAAATGAAAGAAGATAGTCCCTGTTCTCAAGAAGCTGACAAAGTAGGATGGGTGGTAAGACCTCATAACTGCAACACTAGGTATCATGAGAGAACCATGTAAGGTTCTTATGGAAGAGTTCAGATTATGGAGAGGACACATCTGGTTGGGGGATTTGGTAAATGCTACTTTGGGCTGAAGACATTTTAAACCATGGGGGAAAAGCCCACCACTAAATGACAAAGGAAACCATAGTCACCGAGTAAATAACAGTGAAAGGAATGCTGAAATGGGTGCGGGGGCGCTTTTCCTAGATGCTCTGTCTAAATTCAAACAATACAGGATTTTTTCCCTGAAATATACACTTTTCATTCTGACCTGTATATTTGAATTAGTGTAGCTAGATGTATATCATTATACTCACTGCTGGTGAAAGATAGTCAATCCTTTTTAAAAATGTCTTCCTTATTATAAAGTTAAATTTACCACGCACCATCTGAAGTGGTGTGTAAAAAAATCTATCCTTGAATAAGAACTAATGAGCCTCTGAAGTTCAAGTATTCACTCAACAAACAACTACTGGACTCTTCCTGTGTATCAGGCACTGTGGGAAGAGATGGGAGAGGGAAATCACCACGAAAAAGATAGGCATGCTACATTCCCTCTGCGAGCTCACAGTCTGATAGAGGAGACAGAAACATCAATGGACAATTGCAATACGGTGTAGCAGGGAAAGGACAGGGGTGTGTGTGTGTGTGTGTGTGTGTGTGTGTGTGTGTGTGTGTGTGTGTGTGAACATCTAGGCAAAGTGTCCAGCCTGAACTTGGGGTTGATTTAGGATACCGAAGAATGTGACGTCCAAACTAGGACCTGAAAAATGAATAGGAGTTATCCAGTTAAAGGCTTGAGCTGGCAGGAAGAAAATCTAGGCAGAAAGAAAAGGATGGACAAAGGAGAGACTATAAGGTCTCTGAGGAATGGTAAAATTAGGCAACCCAGGATAGGGAAGAGGCTGTTAACAGGGATGGAGAGAGAAAAGCTGGAGCAGAAAGAGATTACGAAGGCATGGCAATGGGGCATGACATGGTCAGTTTTCTCTTTTAGATGATCTGGCAGCTGTGATGAGAAGATGTAGGAAGGGAGCAAGACAGGAGGCTGAGAAACTTTTTCTATTGGATTTCTATTGAATTCTAAGCAAGGTGATAATACCTTGGGGTGGGGCAGCAAGGGAAATAGAAACGAGTAGAAGATTAGAGAGGTTATTTAAGAGGTAGAATCAACAAGACAGGGTGATTAACTGGATATGGTGGGTGAGAAAGTATATTAACATTCTCCAGAGAAACAGAACCAATAGATTACCTAGAGATATGTACGAGACTTGGCTCACATGATTACGGAGGCCGAGATATGCCGCAATATGCTGTCATCTGCAAGCTGCAGAACCAGGGAAACGGGTGGTATAACTTAGTACAAGATTGCCGGCCCGAAAACTATAAGCACCAGTGTCTGCAGGCAGGAGAAGATGGCTGTCCCAGCTCAAGAAGACAGAAAGAGCGTTTGCCCCTCATCTGCCTTTTTGTGCTATTGGGACCCTCAGTGGAAGAGGTGATGCCCGTCCACATTGATGAAGGTAGACCTTCTTGATTCTTCTACTGATTCAAATGCTAATCTCTTCTGGAAACACTCTCACAGATACACCCAGAAATAAGGTTTTACCAGCTGTCTGGGCATCCCTTAGCTCAGTCAAGATGACACAAAAAATTAACCATCAGAAGGAGAGAGAGAGGAGTCATGGTGTTTGATGCCTACAAGGAGGCCTCCAGCAAGCACTGGTCAAAGTGCTGGGGAGGCACAAAGATGCTCATGATCTAGTCTCTTCCTCAAGGAGCTGTTAATCTAACAGCTGATAGCACACACTGTGTATCTGTGTTAATTAGAAAAAGTGCTCCCATCAAGTACTCCCAATCCCGCTTGGCAGATGGATTTCAGTCCCTATTTGCCCCTGTCAGCCAGGCACCTTTATTCACAACCCGAACAACTGTGTTTGGCAGCCCTGCTATCAGGGAAGAAACATGAAACACTAATATGCAAGGTTAGAAGAGATTGACACTGCATATGCAGTACATAAAGAACTCGGAAGAGAGGGAAGGAACATGAAGTGGAAGTAGAAATTGAACCTGACCTTGATGGCAGGGTAGGATTTTCACAGGTGAAGATGGGGTTGGGTGCAGGGGAGAAAGTGGAACATCCTAGACAGAGCAGATATTGTGAGCCAAAGGGTGGAGACAAGACCAATCGAAGCAAGTTGAAGGAATAATGGTAGTTCAGTTAGTGGCTGCATAGACTAGAGAAGTAACTCTTTCCAGTTGTCTTTTCACAGGAGAAGTAGTCCTCTTAGAGCATGAGAAAAGTTGGCTGGCTTATACACATACACACACACACACACACACACAAGTGTGTGTACATGTACATACCCATGCACACATGTTGAAATCCCTGTAGTAATTCTCCACTTTTTCTTTCCTACCTTCTCTCCTTCTCTTCCAAAGCACTTTCCAAGAAAGCACATGTTGTATACAGGAAATATTAAACATTAATAAACAGAAACCTCAATTAAATAGAGTTGGGAGACCAGAAGGGGTAGCTCTCATGGCCTGTGATGATAGCAGAGCCCAACAGGAAGAAGAAAGACTCCTCTTCTGTCCAGGCAAGGATTCCGCCAATGAAAAGCCATGGCCTCTTTGTTTACTACAGCCCTCCCAATTTCCCTTTCCCCTCGGTCTCCTTCCCTTGGACTTGCATGTGACTCACTGTGGTTGCAGACCCCAAATTGCAACTCTCTGCTGATCCTGAATAAACCCATCTTTGCTGGAGAAATACATGGCAATCTATTTGTTTCAGGTCAACAGAAATTGACTGCTAGCCATTTACTGATCCCTTAGTTTAGAGCAACAGAGAATAAAACTATAAAGGTCCCAGATGTGGCCTTGACTTCCAGGCTGGGAAGTTCTGAATTTGGTTAGCAGTGGGGAGGGCACTGGACTCTATTGAGTGGGGAAATACTACTCCCAGCTTGGTGTTTCAGGACAATTAATCTGCTGGAGTTGTTTAGAATTGATCGAAGAACCAACCTGGGCAGAAGAAGGAGAGAACAAAGTGTTTTATTAAGTTATATAAAAATTAATTATATTATCCAGACAAAAGTATAATTCAAAAAGATACATGCACCCCTATGTTCATAGCATCACTAGTCACAATAGCCAAGACATGGAAGCAACCTAAGTGTCCACTGACAGATGAATGGATAAAGAAGATGTGGTACATATATACAATGGAATATTACTCAGCCATAAAAAAGAATGAAATAATGCCATTTGCAGCAACATGGATGGACCTAGAGATTATCATACCAAGTGAAGTAAGTCAGGAAGGGAAAGACAAATCCCATATGATATCACTTATATGTGGAATCTAAAATATGACACAAATGAACCTATGTATGAAACAGAAAATGAATCAGGGACATAGAGAATAGACTGGTGGTTGCCAAGGGGGAGGGGTTGGGGGAGGGTAGGAGTGGGAGTTTGGGATTAGCAGATGCAAACTTGTGTATATATAATGGTTAAACAACAAGGTCGTACTGTATAGCATAGGGCACTATATTCAATATCCTGTGATAAACCATAATGGAAAAGCATATATGAAAAAGAATGCATATATATGTATAACTGAGTCATTTTGCTGTACAGCAGTAATTAACACAATGTTGTAATTCAACTATACTTCAATAAAAAATAAATTGAAAAAAACTTATTTCTACAAAAAATATGAGCTAGCTTATAATGTGGAGGAATACAATTGACCCCAACCAGACCAGTGAAGATACCTGTACTCTCCTCATAGTGGAAATGTGTTTGTTGATTAACATATATGAAAAATGCTGCCATCAAAGACCTAATAAAGGCCCCATGAGTCAATGTTATAGGAGCCAGAGAGACTACCTCTCTTTCCAGTGATTTTTTTTCTTTTGAAGAGACAACCAAAACATACTTCTTCTTTCCTCGCCTACTATTTTTGGAACATTTATTAGGTGTCAGTTGCTTTATATACAGTATCACATTAAATCCTCACAAAAACTCGTCTTATTTTTCAGATGGAAACTAGGGCTCGGAGAACAGTAAGGACCTTCCCCAGCATTCCCCAGCTAATAAGGGGCAGAGCTGAGATTTAAACCCCAAACTGTCTGACCCCAAAATCTGTGTTTGTCTTACTGCACAATAGTCTCGCAGCCCAATTAATCAAAGGAAGAAGGAAAATTAATAGTAACCAAATCGAAGGCGAGCATAGTTTCACACCCTAAAATACGTCTCTGGCATAAGGATTATTTTGAGCTGATTATTTTTAAGAAACAGCAGACACAGGAAAAGCTCTGAAAACCAAGTAGAAGTTAACTTTTTGTAAGACACATTTCCATTTATGAGAGAAATCTCCATTTTTAAGAGTGGGTCCCTCTCTGTACCAGGAAGGGAAAAATGACTCTAAACCTCTAGAAACTCTTGTTAATGGAGAAAGCAAGGGCTTAAATCTGCATAATAATCTTATCCTGTTTACTGTGTTTTTCCTGGTCACCTCCCATAACTGGCCTCCCCCACTCCCAAACCTTCTTTTGTCCTTAGCTGGAGACGATTTTTTAAGGTGGTAGCTGAGTCCTTCTCGTGGAGTTATTCAGACTTCCTGGCTCTCTCCCACGTAGACAAAGGTTGTAGATGTTATTAAACTTCCGTTTATTTTTCTCCTATTAATCCATCTTTTATTACGGGGGTCCCAGCCAAGAACCCAGAAGGGTAAAAGGGAAAATCATTTTTCCTCCCTCACAGAATCAAGCATTTTACATTGTTATGCTCAAAGCAGAGACAGATCTGCAATTGCAATTATATTTTGTTCTTTTCTGAACATACCAGAAAACTGGTTTCTGCCACTGCTTAGTATCCTATGGTGCCACGAACTGAGGATCCATTAGATGTGCTCCTCTTGGTGCCAAACCCAAGGTGCCAACCTAGTGATTCCAACAGCAATGGCAGATCACTAAGTGGGTTCAAAGATCTGAAGCTTCTGTTGCAGGAAGGGGACCCCTTCCAGGGCCCAGGAGTGGGCTCTTGTCTAACACTCGGAAATGAATTGTCCGAGGAGACTCACGTGCTGACAAAGCAGGAGCCTTTATTGGGAAGGGGCGCCCGGGGGAGAGCAGCAGGGTGAAGGAACCCAGGAGAACTGCTCTGCCGTGTGGCTCGCAGTCTCGGGTGTTACGGTGATGGGATTCGTTTCCGGGTTGTCTCTGGCCAATCATTCTGACTCAGGGTCCTTTCTGGTGGCGCGTGCAGCCGCTCAGCCAAGATGGATTCCAGCAAGGAGGATTCTGGGAGGTCGGTAGGACATGTGGACTGGCGTCTCCTCTCTCCTTTTGACCTTTCCCGTATTCTTCTGGTTGGTGGTGGCTTGTTAGTTCCCTGTTCCTTACCAGGACCTCCTGTCGTAAAATAACTCATGCAAATTGTTACTGTCTTTGCCTGGCCAGGGCAGGCAGTTTCAGTCAGTGTTTCTCCTAACACTTCTACTTAAGGAAGAATCATATTTACCTATCTATCTACACACACACACACACACACACACACACACACACACACACACACACATGCTTTGTGCTTTTCCTTCTGTGCCTATCTATGCATCCACTTGCCTCTCTCATTCTCCAGGTAAATCAGTTTGGTACTTCTACCACAGCTGAGGGGCTGAAACAACTTGAAAAATCATTTGGGAAGGTGAGGACAAAGAGAGGGACTTGAAAGTGGAGATAGTAAGAAACTCCAAACTTTAATTTCACTACCGCACTTCCAGATTGGTTTTGATATCATCCATTATTGCAGCAGAAGGAAAATTTGGCCATCTCAAGAGTTTCCAATCAATTTCCTCAATCTTAGAAACAATTTAACCAAAGATTAGACATGATTAAATGCAGATCATTTCCTAGGTCTTATCCTCCATCTCTAAAGGGTGAAAAATAATGGATATAATTTTTTAACTGACAAGCCAGTATAATAATAGTAATTGAGGAGGAGCAAATGTGTCACCTCAAAATATGCCACTTTGGCATATTGATTACTTTGAATTAGAGTTGTTTGAGAAACAGACAGTGCAAGAAGTATACTCTGGCCCTCCTTTGTCTCCCTGAAAGCAAGAAATAAATCTCCCACATAAAAGGTACCCTCTCTGTGCCGGGAGGTAGAGAGATATCCTTAACACCTGAGATAGGGAATTCAGGGCCAAGAAAGTTGTACAAACAAACTTTTAAACTTCTTCACTGACTAGCTTCCCCAAGCCCAAACCCCTTTGTTTTGTCAATTCTTCACAAATTTATTGTTTCTTTGTCTAAAACGTATAAAACCTGCTTTTTATCTTTGGGGCTCTTATACATACCACATTAAATCTATTTTTTTCCTGTTAACCTGTCTTAGGTCAATTTAATTATTAGACCAGCCAAAGGACCTAGAAAGGAAGAAGGGAAAAGTTTTCTTCCCCTACATCATCTAATTAATACTTATTCTGACGTCTTTCTTTTGGGGGCTTCTATAGCTCTTATAGAGAATAAGGTCCATGCGTCTGAAATTATCATTCCCAGCATAGCATATACTTAGAACAATAAGGCCTCTTTAGTTCTATATACTGTTTTTCAGTTCACAAAGCACATTCATATACACTTATCACATAAGTTCATATCACATAAATTCACTTTGAGCAGTTTATTATTATTCCCATTTTAAGGTTGAGGAAACTGAGGCTCAGAAAGGTTAACTGACATTCCAAAGGCCACATAGCTAGTAAGCAGAACTAGTATTCAAAACCTGTTTTTCTGGATTTAAGATGAGTCCCTGTTCCCTCAAACCCCCAGCTGCCTGTCCGCATCTCCCTGCACCCTGAAGAGCAGGGGCTACATCTCATGCCTCCTGGTATTTCCAAAAATCGCTAGGCAGTCACTAAGTTTAATTCCACTGTATTGTAAATATTTAAAATTTTTTGTATACTACAATGATTTTTTTTTGTTTTTTTTTTTTTTGCGGTACGCAGGCCTCTCACTGTTGTGGCCTCTCCCATTGCGGAGCACAGGCTCTGGACGTGCAGGCTCAGCGGCCATGGCTCACGGGCCTAGCTGCTCCGCGGCATGTGGGATCTTCCTGGACCGGGGCACGAAGCCGTGTCCCCTGCGTCGGCAGGTGGACTCTCAACCACTGCGCCACCAGGGAAGCCCTACTACAGTGTTTTGACATCTTAAAACACCTTTCTGGCTGGGGATAGACTGCCCCTCCGGGGACTGGCCAGTTCTTAGAGAGAGAAAGAACCTAGCTGGGACCGTGTCTTTGATCTGCACACTAACCAATCTCTGGCCCTTATGCCCTAGGAGACAATATTCCTCTGCCTTAATCACCCCAGGGCCAGGTGCCAGACAGGTAGGGACCGCCCCTATAGCCCAAAGCCCACGGAAGTTCTTCAAAGTAGCCCATGTGAAACTCCACTGCGCTGCCTTGCCTTTCCCACAGAAACCCCAATGAAGGCCAAGGCCTCAACCTTCCCCTCCCTGCTGTCTTCTGCCCTGTGGGGTGCATGCCAGGCCTCCCGTCTCTAGCACCCGTGAGTACAATAAACGTTGTTTCCCTGAGTCTCTTCTCTTGCGGCCGCATCTGACCAACCATCTCATAAAAGAATACGAAACATTCACAAATATTTCTTGAGCAACTACGGTGTCCCAAACCATGTGCTAGGGACTGGGGCGACGATAATGAACAAGTCACACGTAGCCCCTGCCCTCAAGTAATTTATAATGTAATAAGGAAAAAGACAAGTCAACAACCTATTACTTAGCACGGTATCGTATGTATGCTAATAATAGCAGTTACCATTTTTTAAGCTTTTAGTGTGTGTCAGATTCTAGGCTAAGCACTAGGTATTGTCTCAAATAATACTCAAAACAACCCGATGAGGTAGGCTCTATTACTGTTGTCTGTTTACAGATGAGAAGACTGAGGCATACGTCACACAGCTAGCAAATGGGGCTGCCAAGATTTGAGTCTTGGTCTGTGTAACTCTTAGCCACTGTGTCATGCTGGGTCTAATAGTCGACCTTATTAGTTGGATGAGAAATAAACCCTGAACAAAAATAGTACCTCTGTATCGCTTATCTCAGACTTGAGACAGACCCATTAGTAAACAGGGATTGTGCCTCAAGGGCTTACAAGGTGACAGCAGTCTTGAGGTTATATTTGTACAGCTATCTCATCCCAACAACTTAAGAACAACGAAGACCTCCTTCTCTCTTCTACATTTGTCTATCAGCAGCAGCCCATTACCAAATCAAGGCTTGGATGTATATTAATGTCATCACATAAAATAAAAAGAAATAGAACCCAACTTCAGTCCCAGGAGAGAGGCATTTTGAAAATGGAATGACTGTCACTCATTAGTTCTCTTATTCCAAATCCATGGCCTCATAAACATCAGCAAATATGTGACAGCAATGTGATTTGTGTTGTGCATCACTATGAAATCAAGACCACTAAAACATGTGCAAAGAAAACAGTTCTCAACTTACTTTCATTGCCCGGGGACTGAGTCTGAATTGGCTAAGACAGAATGGACCACACAATATTTTCCATATTTGATTTATTTTAAAAGGAATCTCAAATTTTCCAGTGAAAATGACTATTTGGAACAAGTAAAAGTCACATTAAAACCAGGCTTGATGTCTCTTTTAAAACATCCCCTTATTTTACAGTGAAAGATTAAATAATATTAAATAACATTTTCAGAAAAAGAAAAATAAACCCTTACCCCTGATCCCACAGCCTGATAGCAACTGTATGTGTGTGTGTGTGTGTGTGTGTGTGTGTGTGTCCCTTGTAGCCCTGTCTGTACGTAATCACGATCTCCATAATTGCATTCATAGTGAATATACAATATGGTGCTTTTGTTTTTGTTTTTGTTTTTGGCCACACCATGCGGAATGCGGGATCTCAGTTCCCCGACCAGGGATCAAACCCGTGCCCCCTGCGGTGGGAGTGCAGAGTCTTAACCACTGGACTGCCAGGAAAGTCCCTTGCTTTTATCTCTTGACATCATACCATAAGTATTTTTGATGTTGCTACATAGTCTTCTTAATTACCATTTAAATTGTTTTCATTGGTGGCATGAATATTACATAAAGTAGAGCGACCATAATTTATTTAACCATCTCCCATTGGTTTTTTCTTAATAAATTTATTTACTTATTTATTTTTAGCTGCATTGGGTCTTTGTTGCTGCACGCGGGCTTTCTCTAGCTGTGGAAAGCGGGGGCTACTCTTTGTTGCGGTGCATGGGCTTATCATTGCAGTGGCTTCTCTTGTTGCAGAGCGTGGTCTCTGGGTGCTCAGGCTTCAGTAGTTGTGACACACGGGCTCAGTAGTTGTGGCTCACGGGCTCTAGAGCTCAGGCTCAGTAGTTGTGGTACACAGGCTTAGTTGCTCCGCGGCATGTGGGACCTTTCCAGACCAGGGCTTGAACCTGTGACCCCTGCATTGGCAAGTGGATTCTTAACCACTGCGCCACCAGGAAAGTCCCACCATCTCCCATTGTTAAACATTTAGGTGGATTCCAGTTGTTCAGTATTATAAATAATAGAGACATGAACACCCTCATTCATGTAGGGTTTTTTCCCTTACTTTTGGATATTTCCTTGAGATGAATTCCCTTCAATGGAGTTACTGGGTCAAATTATGTGGAAAAAAACGTAGAGCTATAGAACCAGATGGATTGTTGTAGGACATATCTCTTGCTCATCCTTCAAAATTTAGCTCAAAGTTTCCCTCCTTCCACTCCTACCTGCACTCCAAGCATGGTGAATTACTCCCTTATTTGTACAGGAGCTGTACCCTGTACATACCTCAATTACAGCATTTATGGTGCAACATTTGTCAATTTATTTAACTTCTCGAAGCCACTGCTTCCTTTTCCACAAAATGGGGATAATCATACCTAACTATGAGGGCTATTGCAAGGATTAAATGAAATAATGTATATAAAGTCCTTCATCACATGATATTCCAATTTTGTGTTTACCTGGCTACTTGACTGTGAGCTTTTTTGTTTTTTATTTTAACATCTTTATTGGAGTATAATTGCTTTACAATGGTGTGTTAGTTTCTGCTTTATAACAAAGTGAATCAGTTATACATATACACATATACACATATCTCTTCCCTCTTGTGTCTCCCTCCCTCCTACCTTCCCTATCCCACCCCTCTAGGTGGTCACAAAGCACCCAGCTGATCTCCCTGTGCTATGTGGCTGCTTCCCACTAGCTATCTATTTTACGTTGGGTAGTGTATATACATCCATGCCACTCTCTCACTTTGTCCCAGCTTACCCTTCCCCCTCCCCGTGTCCTCAAGTCCATTCTCTAGTAGGTCTGTGTCTTTATTCCTGTCTTGCCCCTAGGTTATTCATGACCTTTTTTTTTTTTTAGATTCCATATATATGTGTTAGCATACGGTATTTGTTTTTCTCTTTCTGACTTACTTCACTCTGTATGACAGACTCTAGGTCCATCCACCTCACTACAAATAACTCAATTTCGTTTCTTTTTATGGCTGAGTAATATTCCATCGTATATATGTGCCACAACTTCTTTATCCATTCATCTGTTGATGGACACTTTGGTTGCTTCCATGTCCTGGCTATTGTAAATAGAGCTGCAATGAACATTGCAGTACATGACTCTTTTTGAATTATGGTTTTCTCAGGGTATATGCCCAGTAGTGGGATTGCTGGGTCGTATGGTAGCTCTATTTTTAGTTTTTTAAGGAACCTCCGTACTGTTCTCCATAGTGGCTGTATCAATTTACATTCCCACCAACAGTGCAAGAGGGTTCCCTTTTCTCCACACCCTCTCCAGCATTTATTGTTTGTAGATTTTTTGATGATGGCCATTCTGACCAGTGTGAGATGATATCTCATTGTAGTTCTGATTTGCATTTCTCTAATGATTAGTGATGTTGAGCATTCTTTCATGTGTTTGTTGGCAATCTGTATATCTTCTGACTGTGAGCTTTTGAGGGGAGGGATTATGTCTTGGTCATCTCTGTGTCCCCAGCACATAGCACAGTGCCTGGCACATAAAAGCATCCAACCAAAATATTTATTGAATAATATGGATAAATGAATGAATTTTAGTTGAAAGAAATTTACACTGCCACCAGCACTGTTTGAAAATACCACTTTTGTACTAACCTTACCAGCATTGAGTACTTAGTCTTGATATCTATAAAGAAAAATAAATTTATTTTTCAGCATATCCAAGGCTATCTCCCTTCACTAATGTGAAAAATAAATACTACTTGGGTAGCCAAGACATGAAAGCAACCTAGATGTCCATCGAGAGAGGAATGGATAAAGAAGATGTGGTACATATATACAATGAAATATTACTTAGCTACAAAGAGGAATGAAATAATGCTATTTGCAGCAACATGGATGGACCTAGAGATTATCATACTAAGTGAAGTCAGACAGAGAAAGACAAATATCATATGATATCACATGTGGAATCTAAAAAAAAGGAATCAAATGAACTTATTTACAAAACAGAAACGGACTCACAGACTTTGAAAACAAACTTATGGTTACCAAAGGGGAAACATGGAGGCGAGGGATAAATTAAGAGTTTGGGATTAACAAATACACACTGCTATATATAAAATAGATAATCAACAAGGACCTACTGTAGGG
Organism: Orcinus orca; assembly: GCF_937001465.1. Taxonomy (NCBI): domain Eukaryota; kingdom Metazoa; phylum Chordata; class Mammalia; order Artiodactyla; family Delphinidae; genus Orcinus; species Orcinus orca. Next base: position 115,249,767 of record NC_064580.1, read on the forward strand.
CATAGGGAACGCTACTCAATATTCTTTAATAACCTATATGGTAAAAGAATCTGAAAAAGAATGAATATATGTATATGTATAAATGAATCACTTTGCTGTACACCTGAAAGTAACACAACATTGTAAATCAACTATACTGTAATATAAAATAAAATTTTAAAAAGTACTACTTGGGGATAAGTTTCAGTTTTTGCTCTGCTGCAAAAGATTGGGAATGCAGCTCATAACTGTGGTAGCCACTAGGCACATGTGGCTATTTCAATTAAATTTTTTTAATTTAAAATTTTAATTAAAAAATAGATTAAATTTAAAATTCATTTCCTCAGGCTCACTAGTTGCATGTCAAGTGCTCAATAGTCACATGTGCCTAATGGCTACCATCCTGGACAATGAGAAAAGTTCTAGTAGGTAATGCTGGTCTATAATCTAAAAAGCATTTCCTGTTTGATTTTGAAGGCATTTTATGATGAATTTGCAGTAAAACTTACTTGAAAATTACATTGGCTAATTTTTTACCAAATAGATTAGGTTTAAAAACCAGTTACTATCCCCTGACATCTACCAGCTGTGGGGTGGGAGAATATGGTCATGGAGCCCAGGAAGTGGTCAGGAGAAGCCAGAATGATATTAAAAATTTGCCATACAGTACCTCAAAAAGTTAAACATGAATTACCATATGACCAAGCAATTCCACTCTTAGATATATACCCTCCAAAACTGAAAACAGCTACCTAAACAAATACATGTACACACATATATTCATAAACAGCGCTATTTACATTAACCAAAAGGTGGAAATAGCCCAAAGGCCCATCAATGGATGACTGGATAAACAATTTGTGGTATACCCAGACAATGAAATATTATTCAGCCATAAAAAGGAATGAAGTAGTGATACTTGCTACAACTTTTTTTTTTAGTGGTACGCGGGCCTCTCACTGTTGTGGCCTCTCCCGTTGCGGAGCACAGGCTCCGGACGCGCAGGCTCAGTGGCCATGGCTCACGGGCCCAGCCGCTCCACGGCATGTGGGATCTTCCCGGACCGGGGCACGAACCCGTGTCCTCTGCATCGGCAGGCAGGCTCTCAACCACCACACCACCAGGAAGCCCCTTGCTACAACTTTGATGAACCTTGAAGACGTTATGTTACGTGAAAGAAACCAGACACCAAAGGTCACATATTGTATGATTCCATTTACATGAAATCTCCAGAATGGGTAAATCAATAGAGAAAGAATTGAACATTGGTGTTTTCCAGGGGCTGAGGGAAGAGGGGAATGAGGAGCTATTGCTTAATGGGTATGGTGTTTTCTTTTGGGGTGATGAAAATATTTTGTAACTAGACAGAGGTAGCGGTTACACAAGGTCATGAACGTACTGATGCCACTGAATTGTTCACTTTAAAATGGTTAATTTTATGTTATGTGAATTTCACCTCAATAAAAATAATTGCCATAGGCGTTCCGCAAAGTGAACCCTGGCACACAGATAAACTGTAAAATGGGCAGTGGTTTCTTCAGCTGCGTTTTTGCAGAGCAAGAAAGTTGCAGACTAGGGGAGGTGGTCCTTGGAAGGTGTCTGGTCAACAGCAAGTCTCTCTGGATAATCTGTTGAAGATGAGCAGTCCCCAGGACATATAGCCCAAGGTATTGTATATGGTTGAGCAGAGCTTGGCCCATGGATTCAAGGAAGTCCATCCTCTCCCTCTTCCTCTCTCCTTTTCTTCCATCACCCAGTTCACTCCAGACATACCTTCTGTGAATTTTATGGAACAAACACAGTGTCTGGTATAAGTTTAGCAGAGTGGAAGCCATAATTGGGAGGGCAAGTCACAGGAATTTTCCACCACAGATTAGCTTTTAGCTACAACCAGGGAGACCAGGTGATGGAACTGAACCTGGTGGGAATGAAGGGACCTTTTCTAGCTTGGGGTTCCTGTACCAGTTGGGTCCCTTTAGAACCTTGGATTAGAAGGCAATATTGAGATGTCCTTGGTCCTGTGTTGGATCTCTGTGTGAGCCAATTCTATAGCTTAATTCTATTGCCTTAATTTGGTTCCCCAAAGTTCTTTCCCTGGCAGTGCACTGCCCTGGCACTCAGGCTAGCCCTGGCTCTGTTAGTGATTTACGGGGTAACTTTGGCAAGTTATTTCTCCTATACTGGCCTCAGTTTCCTCATCCTCAAGAATATTGGTCTAAAAGGCCTTGTTTTCACGATAAGCTGAAAGTGTACCATATTCTTCATGAATGTGCAGAAGCTAAAACATTTAATATTTTGCTCCAAGCCATCACCTAAATTTGAAAGGCCGAATGGCACATATGGCCATCCAAGACTCCTTCACAGAAGAAAACGTTTCATATGATTGTGATAATTCCTTGATGCTCCTAGAGTGTCTTCCCTAAAGGACATGAATAAAGTCCTGCAAAGTCCTTCTGCCTGTCCTTTGAAACCTAAATAACGCTACTTCATCACCAGGTGTGGAGCTTCATCGTTCAATTTGCATCGAGCAGTCCAGACTTTCCTGCCAGCCTCCCCTGTGACCAACATTGCACTCCCAGATCAAAGACACACCTCATCTTGCCAACTGATGGTGAACAAGGTGCATCCTTCAGCTTGCAGACCAGAACCAGCGACTTCAGGGAGGAAAAAAAAAAAAAGGATTGTGAAAACGAGCCTTTCTGCTTTTTGGCTAGAACAGAAAAGACAACTGGGTGCCCACACTTCCCCGGTGGAAATAAGATAGTGACCACCGTGTGGAGACTAACAGAGAGCTGATAGGGCCCCAAAGCAGCGAAGATTGTGCTAAAACTAGACTCGTTATCTGGGACTACAAGCAAATGATGGAAGCCTCAGGAAAATGTCTACCCGGGAAGCCTGTTTTGAGTGCTGCTTGCATTCTTTTTTTCTTTTTTCTTTTTCTTTTTTTTTGCGGTACGCAGGCCTCTCACTGTTGTGGCCTCTCACGGGCCTAGCCGCTCCGCGGCATGTGGGATCTTCCCGGACCGGGGCACGAACCCGTGTCCCCTGCATCGGCAGGCGGACTCCCAACCACTGCGCCACCAGGGAAGCCCTGCTTGCATTCTTCGTGAAGTGTTTCCTTTTGCTTCTCTCCCTCCTGTAGAGAAAAATAATTCTCAAAAGTATTTGCCTGATTCAACTCTATCTAGAGGAATTCCCCTGAAGAAGTCTTCTGTCCACATGAAGGCCAAACCATTAAAGGAGGAACAGGCTGGGGTTTGTGGTGCTCACAGCAGCAATAGTTGAAGTGACAGGCCCTCAAGGCAAAGAGTCCAAGGGGACTGAGGCGCCCACGGGGGGCGGTCCTCCTTTCCTTCCCAGCAGATCTGCCTACAGCTTGTTCTGCTTGCCTGCAACTCTGGAGGGCCCTGTGGCTTTAAGAAAAGCTCCCCACTCCCTTCCTTTGCTTTCCTACCTGCTGTAACTACAAAGTCCTTTTTGAAGCCGAGGGAGGCATTACCTTCCTGGATGGAGTCAGGCTTCTATGAGTAAGTTCCATAAGTAACATCTCTCTCTTTCTCTGGGCGCAACTTCCATTTCTGAACATGGCTCTGGTTCTTTTAAAGACATATCATGCTTTGCCTTCAAATAATTCTGTCCCATTAATTCAAGCATTTCAGCCTTCTCCTCACCTGAAGTTCTCTCTCCCTGCCCACCCAGCCCCGACCCTGAACATATTCCCATGTCTCGCCACCATGTAAACCTGTAATCTTTTTATGCCACTATCCATATTGGTTCATAAAACAGAGGTATGGAACACATTAGAAAGAAAAATGGCACCTGTCAAATACCAAAGCCTATGAAATGCCTGTGCAATTTCACTTTTCACCTAGTAAATATCCAATTATTTTCCAGAATAGCTCTTTCCAGAATTCAAATCTGTTTCCATTAATATTAAAAGTTTAGAGGTCTGGGAGAACAGGAAGGGGCTGATTAAAAGCAGACGGGGTTCATTATCTGGTTAGTCACAATCCAGCATTTCCCACCCCCATTTCCCAAACCCCAAAACGATGTTCTGCCTCAGAAAAGGTCACACTAAGATTCTGCAAAGAAAACCTTATCCTACAATATATCTAAGGGTGTAGCTCTGTTTTGGAGGGGGTGAGACTGGTATCTTTATGAAAGAAGTTTTTTTCATACCATTTCGCCCCCAGGGAAAGAAAATATCTTCCAAAGTATTGCCTACCGTTCTATTGCACAGAGTGGATGGCCAGTGTGCGCATTAGAGCCAGGTTCTGTCTGAATATTAATCACCGAATGTTTAGAGTTGGAAGTGCTCCTTGGAGATTCCCCGCTTTGTTTAGTAGATAAGGAAACTGAGACCCAGAGAGGGGAAGGCATTCGCTGACATCGCACCTCCAGTTAGTGGCAGAGCTCGAACCAGGACACACATCACTGCAGGCAACGCTGGTGTGTGGGAAAAATGCAGAAAGGGCTGGAATTGAATGAATTGTAGTCATTTCTCAATCCACTACATCTCCATGGGCCACATGTTAATCGCTCATCTTTTATTGCTCCCCCAGAGAGCTGACTCAAAGGCAAAGCCAAAATGGGTATTTTAATGCAAAGCATATTAGGAGGCCAGAAGGCCGGAGGAGGTGTTGTCTCAGGCTGCCTGGCCGCACTTGGCTGGGAAGGCTTCGCTCCAGGCCCTGGGAGATGGCTCATTCAGATGCTGCTGGTGCCAGTGCCAAAGGGGAGCCTGGCAAAAGGCCAGTGCCCGTCCTTTCCTTGAGTCCAAGTCTAACGAGCAGGGCAAGTGGAGTTAGCCGGCATGGCCCCTGGAGGCATGGAGCCCCTTTCTCAGTGACATGGGGTTGCCCAGAAGTCTTTTAGGGATTGCAAGACTTCTAAGGTAAGGCTGCCATGCTAAGACTGGCTTTTAAAACGTTGGGGGCATTTGGTTATCAGCAAGATTCAAAAAGAGCATAAAAACAGGACACAAGGAGAACTGGCTCAAAAATCAGTACCAGCCAGTACCTTTTCTATACACAGGTGACTTTGGTAGTGTCCTCTCTCCTTCCAGGACTAGTCAAAGCCATCTCCTTAACCCCTGGTGAGAATGTAAAATGGTGTAACCTCTGTGGGAAACAGCATGGCGCTTTTTCAAAAGGTTTAACATAGTGTTACTATGTGAGCCAGGAATTCCACCCCGAGGTATACACCCAAGAGAACTGAAAGCAGAACCTTGACCAGATACTTGTACTTCCGTGCTCATCACAGCATTATTCACAATAGCCAAAGGGCGGAAGGAACTCGTATCCATCAACAGGCGAATGGATAAACAAAATGCGGTCTATCCATACCATGGAATATTATTCTGCCTTAAAAAGGAACGAAGTACTGATATATGCTAAAGTGTGGATGAACCTTGGAAACGTGCTCTACTGGGTTCTCTCTCAGTGCCCTGCGAAGGGCGCAGACGGGTGGGTTTGGCCGTATTCATAAGGCATGGCTGGAACCTCTCGGAGACTTTGCTCAGAGCACAAGGCCCCAGTAGACTAAACAATGGCTCCTGACACATAACTGTTGACATACTTACCAAGCCTCTCCGTGCTCCCCTAACATTTGAGGGGCCCAGAGCAAGAATACAAACAGAGGCCACATATCATATGTCTAAAAATTTAAAATTATAAGTCAAGGCAACAAACTGTTAAAATATGTTCTATCTCTTACTTTGACAACTATAACTTACAATAACCAAAGCAATGAATACGTGTCAAGGGACGGTTTTTATACTTTTGAAAGTCAGCACAATATCAAAGAGGACTGAATTTATGATTGTGCGTATCTGGATGTTCTTTTGATGGGTCAACAATGTTTGGATGAGTAATAACTTACGGACATACATAATTGGAGAATTAACTTGTACTTTTTGCCTTCATTTCAGCAAAATCACTCTTTGTATTACATGTTGTTATGGTCAAGATTTTTCCATGTAACTTGTGGAATTGTCAGTTATGATCTAAAGCAGAGGTCAGCAAAGTTTTTCTCTTAAGGGTCAGATAGTAAAAATTCTAGGCTTTGCAGACCATCAGGTCTGTGTCTTAACTACTCAACTTCCACTGTAGCCCAAAGCGCTGATAGACAATCTGTTAAAAAAAAAAAGGGGGGGGTGCGGCTGTGTCTCAATCAAACTTTATTTACAAAAACAGACAGCTCACATGTGAGCCATAGTTTGCCAACACTGCTAAAGGATTAAAAAATAAAATGTAATTGTATCAAATGTATAAAATTTGAACATATTTTCATCAAAAAAACCATAAAATAAGTGTAAAAATTCTTTAATTAAAATTTTGTCGTGTTTTCCAGACGTCATTTTTTCTTAAACATTCAAAATACAAAACAAAAAGGCAAACTAGAACTGATAAATATAATTATCAAATTTTAAAATTAAAATTATTTTACTAGAGCTGAGTTGTCATTTGATTCAATCTTGTTACATATGTTTATAAACATAAAACTATTTGCAATTCTAGCATTCAGTGTTCATTGGAATCATGCTACACACATTGCACCTAGACCTACACAGTCACAAATTTAAGAGTGATATGAATTGTTTAATATTGCAAAATGTTCCTTAGCCGCCAATTCAATTGTTGTGAATTTAATGCTAATTTGCAAAGATCTGCAGAACCATAATTTGAAAGCCAGGAAATGGACTACTGGGAAACAACTTGTTAAGCAAGAATCTATTGCCTTTATGTTATCAGAAAATAAGGATTTGATAAATTAATTTGTCTTTTCTGTTTTTAACCTTAACACTCAAATCCTTTCTGGACTCTAAAATAGTGTCCATCTTTAACATTGGCAGCACAATCCAGAAGCCTTCACACTATGCAGACATGTTTTGCTCTTGTTGGAGCACGAAATAGGCCAGGAGATACGAAGAAGCGATTCCTTGGAATATGACTAGATTTATTCATGAAGGGGTTATGAAGAGTTACCCCTTCATTTGCATAAAAGAGATTGGCTATCAACTGGTTATCAATTTAGCTTTGGTTTTGTTGAATAGATGTTTAGAATAATGGGTCCCAAGTTACAGAGGCAACCATGTGTTCTTGTATATGATCATTCACTCACTCATTGATTCACTTGGCATTTGAGCTATGTCACGGCGGTGTATTAGAACTGGCTCATGTAGGCTTGTGAGAACCAGTTGGGGGCATCTCTTCCCAGCTGTGGGTTTGGTGACATCACATGGGTAGTTTGAAGTCAGCGGTGGCGGGACTCCTTACACCATGGAAATCAACAAATGCTACAAACCAAAGCTTTCCATCACCCACTCCCCCCACAGCCCCCAGAGAGCCATTTATTAAGCATTTACCTGTATACCATTGGCTAGGTGGGACCTTTTACACTATAAGGCCTGGGGCAGAGGCCCTTCATGACCAGATGTAAGTGCAGTACTGGCCTTATCAGAACTGGCTGCATGACTTGCGGGGCTTATGCAAAATAAAAAAGTGGAGTCCCTTATTCAAAAAATTTTAAAGAATTTTAAAATAGTGAGAGTGGAGAATTAAAACTAGTGCTGGGCCCTTCTGAGCCCTGGACCTTCTAAAGTTTTGGTTGATATCCATGCCCTCCCAGGAGATTTGGGCCCCCATGAATTTGTTTGCTTTGGTCAGGATGTAAGGGAAGCTTTCCAGCTCTTGCTGACATCTGAGATCTCAGCAGAACCATTGTGGTGGGGGCCGGCGGGGATGCGGGTGCAGGTTACTGGGGATCCAGGAGTTTGCCCCAGGGCTCAGGAAAGGGACGGTGAATCCAGTGCTTCTACAGAGGAAAGTAACCTTGGATCACTGAGAGAGAGGAGGAGGACAGTTAGGAAGAGACTTCCTGACCTCTCACAGAAGAGGTGTCACATACATTTGAGCCACATAAACGGGGAGGCAGCTTGGCCTAGCAGAACAGACGGGGGCCTGGCAAGTAGACAGATTCCAAGTTCCTGCTGTGTGACTTCGGGAAAGTCACTTAACCTCTCTGTGCCTCGGTGTCTTCACTAACAAAATGTTGAGGCTTGCAGGTGCTCAATAAATATCTACCCCTTCATTTGCATAAAAGAGATCGGCCATCAACTGGTTATTAATTTAGCTTTGGTTTTGTTTAATATCGGCCATTATCAATTTCCCCTCAGAAGAATTTCAAGACCTCCCAAGAATCCACAGGGTTCAAACAGAACGCAAGTTGTCAAAACAAAATCCTCCTGGCCCTTCAGGGTACTTGAGGGAGAGCTGAAGGAGGGTCTGTTGGGCATCTCACCTTCCCGTCCCCTCGGCTCAGGACTGTATATGTGGGATTGCTTGCGTGAGATTCCACAGGTCCTCCTGGGGGAGATCAGGGAACATGGCCAAGGTCTCTGGAGTCTTACCGTTATCATCTCAGTAAGAGGTTCTGGGATGGGGGTAGAATTTGATGCTGAGGAAAATAACTTTTCTCTAGCGCAGGGGAGACATGATGAAAGCTGTCTTCAGTCTCAGAAGAGCCATCTTGCAGAAGAAAGCAAAGACTTGATCTTTGTGACTCCAGAGCAACAGGCAGAAATTACACACACATGGATCCTAGCTTAATTTAAGAAGGACATTGCTAATGGCCAAAGTGGTTCAACAAAGAAAAAGGCTGGTCAGACAGTAGTAAACTCCCTGGGCGGACAGTGTTCAAGGCCAGACCTGTGTCAATCTGTTAGGATGCTACCAAAAAGTTCACTGGCCACATAAGCAGTCGGGACAGATGGTCCGTCTAAAGATTCTTCTAATACCATAGGAGTCTATATGAACACATGGGACACAATCAAATTTAAGGCTCAATCTCATAGGGCCTAACTCACTTTATGGAATTAAAAACTCTAATTACTCTGATTGCACGCCACTTTGGGAGTATGTGATTATCTTTCCCTCAGCCAGTTCAGAACATTCTGCACATCTCTTTTCTATCATCTGATGTTGCAGTCAAGGCGTGATTCTCTACTGATGGTCAAACAAAGGCCTCCAAACAGTGTGACTTCCCAGAGGTCATCCTGAATGTGTAGGGAAACTTGAAGCAGAGCACAGGTTTCCTGACTCACAGCCCAACTCCACTGACAGCCTACGCAATGCAAACCATGCTCCATTGCCCTGGGATAGAAGAGGCTCACTTGACCAATTTGAAAATCCTCTCCCTGTGTGCAGCTGAGTAGAAAACAGAATATGAACTTTCCAAGTTCAAAGTCTATTTCCTACCGGGGAAAACGAGACATCTGCTTGGTAGTTAAATAAGATGGATCCTGAGGGATGTTGGACAATGAGTTGCTTTTCTAAATTCACCTTTTAGTAATTTAAACATACATGCATCAGAAACATATGGAGTAAATGTACAAAAAATCTGGGGATGCTGCTGGATTGGCAGACCACGAGAGGATCTTAGAATGATGGGGTAGAAGGGATTTCCAAAGGACTGACAGTCTATTCTGTGTTCTTGTTCGTCTAGATATCTTGCCTTCGTGAAGCAAGAAGTGTGTAGTGAGGGCCAGTTGTGTTTTCAGCACCTGTGGTGGGTGCCAGTTAATGAAAAAATGGCCAGAAATGAGTAGGTTTCAGCGAGATAGTCATGTGATCCCGAAGAAGAAAGTATCCTATGGGTTAACCCTGTTCCGGTGACATGCAGCTATGAGGACCGTCAGTGGGCCAAAGCGTTTACTGTGAGCCCCATTGTCTTCTGGGAAATGGAGCAAACTTCCATGGTGCACACTGAGTATTATGATATAGGGTTGCGGTGGGAAGGGCGAGTGTGGGAAGTATGCAAAACGTATAGACGGAAAGCCCTCGGTTAAACGGCTTGCCACTCATTGAGTTTTCTGATTAAGCTTCTGTGGGCCATTCAGCTACCTGAAGCAAAGATGTGCCCTGGAGGCCTCATAAGCTCAGGTTCTGTCTCCCTGAGCGTGTGTACCTACGCGCACGCGCACGCGCATGTGTGTATGTGTGTGTTGGTGAATCACTCATCAATGGATGTTTAGAAACACGGCCCTTTACCAAGCACAAGCCGTAGGTCTTAGAGTCAGACTGTCAGTCCTGCTGTCAGCTCACTTGGACAGAGGATCGTGAAGCCCTAAATCCAGGCTTCCTCTGATAGCCCCAGTGGAGCAGAAGCAGGCTTGGGAGAAATCAGATATTTTCTCTCACACAGCAAAGGGGCAGAAAGCAGACTGGCTTCAGGAATCTGGGCAGAATGAAAGGAATTTCAATAGGAAAGTGTGATTACAAATGTAAGGAGTTATAGCTGTTTCTGGAAAACAAGCAATAGGAAATTATGGACCACAGATTGAAAAAGGCACTGATAAAATGGAAATCTGAAGTATGACTGTATCTTTTAATTCAAAGAGTAAATATCTTTGTCTATTTGCCATTCCTCAGATCCATCATTCTGTGCTCTGGATTTCAGCAAAGAGAGCATTTATTTATCCCACTGCATTAGAGTGGGCTATGTACCTGTATGTCTGTTTCACCAGGTTATAAGTTCTTGGAGGGGAGGGAGCATATTTTAATCATCTTATCCCCAGTACATGGCAGATACCTGGCCCCATACTTTAGAAACCTCACTCTTGCCCTCCTCTGGCTGTTCTCCCAGGAACAGGAATCCACTGGACCAAAGAAATATGCCCAACCAGAGTCCATGCCCTTCCCTTCTAGTCCATACTGTGGATACCCAGGCCCCGGGAATCTCCTGCCTGAACGGCCTTGTGCCTGCTCCCAGGGCCTGTGCAGGCCACTGTTCCCAGTCCATCCTCCTAGGAGTAGAACACCCCACCAGTGTGCAACATCCTTGGACAGGAGGACCAGGGCATCCACCCGCATGTGTGAGGCCCTCGTGGTACAGGACAGAGATGCAGTGGGGGGAAGGGGACCAGGAGGCCAGGCTGGGGACTGGGGACCTGCAACTGACCTTTTTCGGCCATCACGTTTGGCATGAAACGCTGAAGCATCCAAGAATTTTAAACTTGACCCTAAGCTTCCAGATCGTTATGAAGATCTGCTTCATTTGTCAAGGTAGGAGGACACAACACATTTTATGAAACAGTGTTAGCTTAATTTATTACTTGGAAATCTTTAGCCATATGGTATGTGGGACTCCCTCTGTACCTTTGCCCTGGGCCCCATATATGTTAGGGACAGGCTTGGCTGCCATACAGTAGCTACTCAGTACATAATTAGCTGAATGGATATCATGGGCTGCTGTTTTCATTTCAGATTTACATTTCTATCACTGAGTCTAAATGTGATTATATTAATAGGACTTACCCACTTATTCCAAACTAATTCATGCCACTAATAGGGCATACCAAAGACGGCTAAAGTTTAGGTTAATCAATGTAACCTGAATATCCCTACTTTCCTGCCCCCCTGCCAAGACACACACAAAATTCATGATAACAAAAGTTTTACTGTATTTTCTGTGCATCACCTTCAGGGATTGTTCTAGCCTGCAACTGGGATTCTCGTCCCCACTGTATGACCCTTTACGAAATCAATCAGCGCATGTGAATTCTTTGGAAGTTTTTCTTTTGCTCGCATACAAAGGCTCTAGACAGATGGTGTCTGACTACAGATCTTCCAGCCTTCTGTGCAAGGCAGACCCTCCTGGGTTCCTGCTTGCCACTTCTACGTGTGGGGCACGTGTGGGAAGTTTGCTTTTTTTTTTTTTTTCTTTTTGCGGTATGCGGGCCTCTCACTGTTGTGGCCTCTCCCGCTGCGGAGCACAGGCTCCAGACGCGCAGGCTCAGCGGCCAAGGCTCACGGGCCCAGCCGCTCCGCGGCATGTGGGATCTTCCCGGACCGGGGCACGAACCCGCGTCCCCTGCATCGGCAGGCGGACACTCAACCAGTGCGCCACCAGGGAAGCCCAGAAGTTTGCATTTTAGTAGAGGTTTTAGAGGTGGTAAGAAGCGTACACTGGCAGAGAGGAGAAGGGAAGAGGTCTCCGCAGCGGAGCAGGAGTGTGGACAGAGGCAGCGGCAGGATGAGTGAAGGACAGGAAGCAGAAGAGCTTGACTAAAGCAGCAGATCTGGGAGGGCACCTGACTGCTTCACAGGCCTGTCCTCAGCAACGCGCCCATTGCCTGACACACAGGAGGAGGTACCCAATAAAGATGTACGGGATGAAAAAATGAATGAATTGCAGTTCGTTGGTGAGGTGGGGAGTGCAGCTGTGAAAGCGAGACAGGCTGAAGTGTTTGGACTTGGCACTAGAGGCCACAGGGAGCCACTGAAAGCTCTCGAACAGAAGAGTGCTTTGGTAAATGAAGTGTTCTAGGAAGATGTATCCGGCCCGTCGAGAGGAGAAAGCAAGAAGGAAGGGGAGGTCAATAATGGAAGGTTTTACTGATTCAGTCTGCTTGGCCCAGTGTCATGCATTTCTCCCATGTTTTTTTGTCAGGTGAAATCTCAATGCTGGAGGAGAAGCTATGATCGTGAGTCTTCATTCAGTTTCCCAGGTACTAGACTTTGCGTTACTCTCCGTTGTAGTGCATGGATCTGGAAACAAGTGCCATCTACTTAGCCCCAAAGGCCCCACCTCCAAATTCCAATAGGAATGTTACAGTGGGGGTGAGGGCTTCAGCGTATGAATTTTGAGAGGACACAGACATTCAGTCCATAACACCCTTAAGAGATTACCTGCCATTAGCTAACAGACTAGAACAGCCTTTTCTTTTGTTTTTTTTTTTTTTTTTTTTTTTATGGAGGGGGATATTTATTGACATAGAAAAATGTTTATATATTTTTTTATGAAAGAAAAAGAATATTCATTTATTTTAATGACTTATTAGAACAAATACCTATAGATATCATTATATATATGATATATAAATTAATTATACAATATATCATGTATTAATTATTAAAACATACTCTGGTAAATATTATGTATTCAATATGAAACAGGAGGAAAGGGGGCAGGGCACAACCTTTAAAAGAATTACATAGCCCGAGGACACAACATAAACTGATTAGAACAAAATAGGTCCAAGATGGCGGACGAGTCTACTTCCACTAGACCTTGAGCCTCAGTATACACTCATTGTAACACATCAGCAAGCTAAGCGACACACCCACAGGTGCCACGACAGTTCCAAGGATGACCATAAAGGTCAAAAAGTGGGCGGTGGCTCAATTCCTAGAAATCCCCACCCCTTCCCCAAAATAGCTGGAATACTCCTCCCACTCATCAGCATATGAAATTACTCACCCCTATAAAACTAACAACCCCATACCCTGGTGCTGCCCTCGCCTTCTTTTTTTTTATTTTATTTTATTTTTTATAGGTATACCTGGATTTAATTCTCACTTCTACCGCTTGGTAGCTGGATAGCCTTAGGCAAGTTTCATACCTCCCTGAAATTCACTTAATTCAGTCTGTAAAATGGCATAATAACTTATTATAGCATCCTTTTAGGAATTTTAAATCAGTTCTTGAAATAAAAGTACACAATATATAGACAAGTATGGATTCCTCAATAGATGTTTGACCTTTCATTTCTCCAGTATCCCACCCGCATCAAATAAAGAAAAATACTTTTTAAAATTTACGAATATTTCATTGTTGTAAAGTTAAAGCCATAAAAATAATCAAATGGCCTACTATCATACCGTTAGAAGAAAAAAAAAAAGGTGTTCATGAGAGTTCCATATTAGAATACAAGTTTTCCTTAGGCACCTGTTTATGTATGCTATTCTGCTCTTTACAATAAATAATTAAATTTAAAAGACTTAATTCCTCACTTTTAAGACCTTATTAGTTTACAAATTACATATTGACCTATGCTAAATTTTATACCGACCCATGCTAATGAATTCAGTACAGAAAACAAAAAACACTGCACTCAAGCAAACTACATATATATATATATATATATATATATATATATAACTTATATGAGAATTGCTACTCCAGCTTTCTTTTGGTTTCCATTTGCATGAAATACCTTTTTCCATCCCCTTACTTTCAGTCTGTATGTGTCTCTAGGTCTGAAGTGGGTCTCTTGTAGACAGCAAATATATGGGTCTTGTTTTTGTATCCATTCAGCCAATCTGTGGCTTTTGGTGGGAGCATTTAGTCCATTTACATTTAAGGTAATTATCGATATGTGTGTTCCCATTCCCATTTTCTTAATTGTTTGGGGTTTGTTATTGTAGGTCTTTTCCTTCTTTTGTGTTTCTTGCCTAGAGAAGTTCCTTTAGCAGTTGTTGTAGAGCTGGTTTGGTGGTGCTGAACTCTCTCAGCTTTTGCTTGTCTCTAAACGTTTTAATTTCTCCATCAAATCTGAATGAGATCCTTGCTGGGTAGAGTAATCTTGGTTGCAGGTTTTTCTCCTTCAACACTTTCAATATGTCCTGCCACTCCCTTCTGGCTTGCAGAGTTTCTGCTGAGAGATCAGCTGTTAACCTTATGGGGATTCCCTTGTGTGTTATTTGTTGTTTTTCCCTTGCTGCTTTTAATATGTTTTCTTTGTATTTAATTTTTGACAGTTTGATTAATATGTGTCTTGGCGTATTTCTCCTTGGATTTATCCTGTATGGGACTCTCTGTGCTTCCTGGACTTGATTAACTATTTCCTTTCCCATATTAGGGAAGTTTTCAACTATAATCTCTTCAAATATTTTCTCAGTCCCTTTCTTTTTCTCTTCTTCTTCTGGAACCCCTATAATTCGAATGTTGGTGCGTTTAATGTTGTCCCAGAGGTCTCTGAGACTGTCCTCAGTTCTTTTCATTCTTTTTTCTTTATTCTGCTCTGCAGTAGTTATTTCCACTATTTTATCTTCCAGGTCACTTATCCGTTCTTCTGCCTCAGTTATTCTGCTATTGATCCCATCTAGAGTACTTTTAATTTCATTTATTGTGTTGTTCATCGTTGCTTGTTTCATCTTTAGTTCTTCTAGGTCCTTGTTAACTGATTCTTGCATTTTGTCCATTCTATTGTCCATTCTATCTCCAAGATTTCGGATCAACCTTACTATCATTATTCTGAATTCTTTTTCCGGTAGACTGCCTATTTCCTCTTCATTTGTTAGGTCTGGTGGGGTTTTATCTTGCTCCTTCATCTGCTGTGTGTTTTTCTGTCTTTTCATTTTGCTTATCTTACTGTGTTTGTGGTCTCCTTTTTTGCAGGCTGAAGGTTCGTAGTTCCTGTTGTTTTTTGTGTCTGTCCCCAGTGGCTAAGGTTGGTTCAGTGGGTTGTGTCGGCTTCCTGGTGGAGGGTACTAGTGCCTGTGTTCTGGTGGATGAGGCTGGATCTTGTCTTTCTGGTGGGCAGGTCCACGTCTGGTGGTGTGTTTTGGGGTGTCTGTAGACTTATTATGATTTTGGGCAGCCTCTCTGCTAATGGGTGGGGTTGTGTTCCTGTCTTGCTAGTTGTTTGGCATAGGATGTCCAGCACTGTAGCTTGCTGGTCGTTGAGTGAAGCTGGGTGCTGGCGTTGAGATGGAGATCTCTCGGAGATTTTTGCTGTTTGATATTATGTGCAGCTGGGAGGCCTCTTGTGGACCAGTGTCCTGAAGTTGGCTCTCCCACCTCAGAGGCACAGCACTGACTCCTGGCTGCAGCACCAAGAGCCTTTCATCCACAGGGCTCCTTAATTTGGGATGATTCGTTGACTATTCAGGTATTCCACAGATGCAGGGTATATCAAGTTGATTGTGGAGCTTTAATCCGCTGCTTCTGAGGCTGCTGGGAGAGATTTTCCTTTCTCTTCTTTGTTCTCACAGCTCCCAGGGGCTCAGCTTTGGATTTGGCCCCGCCTGTGCGTGTAGGTCGCCGGAGGGCGTCTGTTCTTTGCTCAGACAGGACGGGGTTAAAGGAGCCGCTGATTCGGAGGCTCTGGCTCACTCAGGCCGGGGGGTAGGGAGGGTCACGGAGTGTGGGGCGGGCCTGCAGCGGCAGAGGCCGGCGTGACGTTGCAGCCTGAGGCGTGCCGTGCGATCTCCCGGGCGAGTTGTCCCTGGATCCCGGGACCCTGGCAGTGGCGGGCTGCACAGGCTCCCCGGAAGGGCGTGTGGCTAGTGACCTGTGTTCGCACACAGGCCTCCTGGTGGCGGCAGCAGCGGCCTTAGCGTCTCATGTCTGTCTCTGGGCTCCGCACTTTTAGCCGCGGCTCGCGCCCGTCCCTGGAGCTCTCTCAAGCAGCGTTCTTAATCCCCTCTCCTCGTGCACCAGGAAACAAAGAGGGACGTAAAAGTCTCTTGCCTCTTCGGCAGGTCCAGACTTTTCCCCGGACTCTCTCCCGGCTAGCCGCGGTGCACTAACGCCCTGCAGGCTGTGTTCACGCCGCCAACCTCAGTCCTCTCCCGGCGCTCCGACAAAAGCCGGAGCCTCAGCTCCCAGTCCCGCCCGCCCCGGCGGGCGAGCAGAAAAGCCTCTCGGCTGGTGAGTTCCGGTCGGCCCGATCCTCTGCGCTGGAATCTGTCCGCTTTGCCCTCCGCACCCCTGTTGCTGTGCTCTCCTCCGCGGCTCCCAAGCTCCCCCACTCCGCCTCCCGAAGTCTCCACCCGCGAAGGGGCTTCCTAGTGTGTGGACACTTTTCCTCCTTCACAGCTCTCTCCCGCTGGTGCAGGACCCGTCCCTATCCTTTTGTCTCTGTTTAGTTTTTTCTTTTGCCCTAACCAGGTACGTGGGGGGTTCCTTGCCTTTTGGGAGGTCTGAGGTCTTCTGCCAGCGTTCAGTAGGTGCTCCGTAGGAGTTGTTCCACGCGTAGATGTATTTCTGGTGTATCTGTGGGGAGGAAGGTGATCTCCGCGTCTTACTCTTCCGCCATCTTCCCGGAAGTTTCCTCTTTTGTTTTATTTACCCTTAATCAAAGTCATTCTTTGGATACTTCGCATAATCGCCCTCTAATAGACCAAGGAGGAACTTCATCCTCAAGATGCAGCCCAGGCCTCCTCCTCCAGCCTTGGGGCTGCCCACTGCCCACCGGGTTCCACACCCTATTCTTTACATACCAGGAACACACTCCCCCTTCACACTGGGCAAACGTGCCACAGAACGCGTTCTCCTGATGGAGTGAGACAGAGGCCTTAATATTCTGGGGGCCAGGAGCTGCCCTTCAAAGAAACCAAACTCATATGGAAAGGTGTTTATGTCTCATTGCAGGGGGCATTTTCTTGCCTGCAATATGAATCACCAAATGCACTTTAAAGCCCAGTGTCTTTTGCATTAACCCCTGGATTTCTGAAGAAACGATGTTCCCATAGGACCAGTTTGCAAATACACAACAAATTCTGATAGGAATATTACACGAATGCCATAAATTGTTCAGAGCACCCCACCCTATTTACACAAGCTAATAGAATTGGCACACCTTCCGGCGTTAGCACTGGAGCACGCACCATGCTTGATCAGATGAGGGAGATGGAAACAGATGTGCATGCTGGCAGCTAGGTGACACCTGCACGGGATTCAGCGTCGAGACGATTGTAGCGCTCAGTCTCCAAACCTGGGGATCAGGTTCCTAATAATAGCAGCTACCATTTACTAAGCACTTACTATCTGCCAGGCCCCATAAGACACTGCATGGATGTTCTCTAATTCCATCCTCACAGCCACTTTGTGAGGTAGGGGCTTTATCATATGATTTTGCAGAAAAGGGGATGAAGCTGTTATGTAAATTAGAAAGACCAAGCTAGGGCTCAGATCCCAAACCTGACCAAACTCTAGAAGCACTGTGGCTCACTAGCTATAAGAACTTGGGCAAGTCACCTAGCCTCCCTGACCTTCAGTTTCCCCATTTATAAAAAGGGGATAATAATGGTACCTACTTCACAGAGTTGCTGGAAAGATCAGATTAGCAGATAGCCTGGCACCATGTAAGCATTCAGTAAACGGTAACTATCCTTAGTGTTATTAACATGACTAAACTCCCCACCGCTGGGCCTTATGACTTCCGCCTTTGGGAGTCATCAATAGACCCTGGCTTCCTCGCCCAGATTAGGTAGTTCAGAACCAAAAGCGCACATACACACCACTATATATAAAATAGATAACCAACGAGGACCTACTGTATAGCACAGGGAACTAACTCTACTCAATATTTTGTAATCACCTATAAGGGAAAAAGATCTGAAAAAAATAGATATAGATGTATGTATAACTGAATCACTTTGCCGTACACCTGAAAGTAACACAACACTGTAAATCAACTATACTTCAATAAAAATTAAAAAAAAACCCAAATGGGGCTTCCCTGGTGGCGCAGTGGTTGAGAATCTGCCTGCTAATGCAGGGGACACGGGTTCGAGCCCTGGTCTGGGAGGATCCCACATGCCGCGGAGCAACTAGGCCCGTGCGCCACAACTACTGAGACTGTGTGTCTGGAGCCTGTGCTCCACAACAAGAGAGGCCGCGACAGTGAGAGGCCCACGCACCGCGATGAAGAGTGGCCCCCGCTTGCAACAACTAGAGAAAGCCCTCACACAGAAACAAAGACGCAACACAGCAAAAATAAATAAATTAATAAACTCCTACCCCCAACATCTTCTTTAAAAAAAAAAAAAAACCCAAAGGGCACAAATAGTAACAGTACTAATACAGATGAGCCATCGCTACTCTGTGGACTTCATTATCCTAGGTACCATCCCAAGAACTTGGATTTCTAAAAGTATCTTCTAGGGAAAAGAACTAGGAAGGAAATGAAAGGAATGGGATGGGTTAACGTAAGAATCCTGTCAATTCTCAGTGTGTTGTTGTAATTAAAAGCAAAGATCCAGCCTCGTCCAAGAGACTGGATTGCAGTTTTCCCTGTGGCAAAGCAGCCAGGGCTGAGCTCACCGGTACAGCCACTGCACCCACTCAGCTTGGAATTCCACAAGAAAAACAACTTCATCAAGCCAACCAAAGCCATCTGGCCTAGGTGTCTGGGCCTTTGTAGATATGTTTCTGCTCAAACTTGAAAACGATGCTCTAAGTCACCTACACCTTCAAAGCCAAGTTGGAAAAGGCCATCCATCTTCCTATGGCAAGTTGGAATCCTTTGCATAAACTAGGAGCAAATTAGGACTGAGACCAATGTTACCTTAGGCCCAGCTTCTCAGGAAATTGCAGATACTATTATTTTGAGGATTAGAGTTCACTTATTACATGGAATGCAAAAACACTTAAGATTTTAGAGAGTGGAAGTATTACAAAAGTTATGACAGCTCTAGACCATGCATCATAACGGCAGAGACGGTGGGGCTGGCCAGCATGACTGACTTAGCCTACATTTTTCCAGGAGTGATCATTTCCAAAAGGTTAACAGTTTGCTCTCTTGTTCCTTCCTTCTTCCTCTCTGCCCTTGCATATATTTCAAGGCTCAGTCTGACCCTCTCTACTTCCGGGAAGCTTCCCCTTACCAACTGCTATAGTTTTCATCAGCTGAACGACGTATCTAGCACATCATCATGCACTGCATTGTGCTGTTTCTACTACAATTGTCTAGGGCTGATATTAACACTAATCGCTATTTCATTAGCTGTTCATATATATGTGTCTTCTCATGCCATTTAGTCCTTAATGACTGGGATTGTATAGGTCTAAAAAATTATGATTTATCCCAAATGTTTCCAAAAAGGCTTCAAGATGGATGGGCCTATTGTCTTAGAATTATTTATATCTTTCTCAGAATTTAGTACAGTTATACCTAAAGAAAGGAAGTTATGAATGCTTACTGAGTTGGCAGGATGAAGAAGAGAACTTCACTGATCCATAGAAATCCAGCACATTCATTTGGGTCCTTAGCCTCACAGTGAGAGCCGAGGGAAGGCTCTCCACCACCCCCTGCCCTGCCACCTTCCCTGGGTACTCCAGGCTAAATGCGTACAGCAAAGGCAGGCATGACCTAAAAGTCCATGGCACAGGAAAAGAGCAGTATGACAGGGATTGGAGGATCCGCAAAGAATCATCAGACTTCAAACCAACAAGGTCCTACTGTACAGCACAGGGAACTATATTCAATATCCTGTGATAAGCCACAATGGAGAAGAATATAAAAAGAATGTATATATATGTATAACTGAATAACTTTGCTGTACAGCAGAAATGAACACAACAGTGTAAATTGACTATACTTGAATAAAATAAACTTAAAGAAAAGAATCATCAAACCTCACAGTTAGCTTTCTTCTCCATGACCTTCAGTCTTCAGGACTTTCAAATAAACCTACAGTTATTGACAGCCACGTGTCCCTTTAAACAAACACCTGGGTTCACGAAAGTAGTAAAGCCTCCTTCCTGTTCCTCAAACACATTAGGCACTCTCCAGCCTCAGGGTCTTTGCACTTGCCCTTCTCTCTGCCTGGAAAGCTCAAATATCCCCATGACTCATTTTCACTCTCTCAAGCTTTCAGGTCTCTGCTAAGATGACACTTTCTATGTCAGGCTTCCCCTTACTACTCAATGCCCCAGCCCCCAACTTCCCCATCCACCCACCCTGCTTGAGTTTTTCCTTAGAACTTTTTCCAGGGGCTTCCCTGGTGGCGCAGTAGTTGAGAGTCCACCTGCCGATGCAGGGGACACGGGTTCGTGCCCCGGTCCGGGAGGATCCCACATGCCGCGGAGTGGCTGGGCCCATGAGCCGTGGCCGCTGAGCCTGCATGTCCGGAGCCTGTGCTCCGCCAACAGGAGAGGCCACAGCAGTGAGAGGCCCGTGTACCGCAAAACAAAACAAAACAAAACAAAACAAAAAAAGAACTTGTTCCACTTGACTTAATGTACATTTATTCTCTTTTAGAATGTAAGCTCCATGTGGGCGGACGGTTACTTTGTCATGTTCTCAGCAGTTAACATTCTCCCTGGCATGTTATAGGGGTCAATAAATATTTGTAGAATGAATGAATGAAGTGAGAACTTAAGAGGCAGAGATGGGATTGGAGCCCTAGTCTAACTGCAAAATCCATGCTCTTTCCCATGTAACAATGTGCTTAATACCTGACATCCAAGGCTGTCAGTAAAGTACACAGAATAGACAACTATCTAACCAAGCATAGTCAACTAGGAGATTCACTTTGGATCTCTTTCTTGTGGCTATGCTTCCTCCCACTCCATCCCTTTCCCCGTATCTTATAGAAATTCAGCAGCAGCCACACTCAGACTTTTCTCTGGAGGTCAGCAAAACATAGTCTGGGCAAGGAAGCAGCACTGCCCTGGTAGGGGTTGCAGGGAGGAGGGGCTTGGGGCAGAGCCAGATACAGCTTGGACCAACTCAGGAGGCACAGTCAGCCCCCTTGATCCGGATGTCTTTGTGTAGGCCCAGGTTGAGTAGATCCTACCTATAGCGGGGATGGCGGGGGGTGCTTCAAGGCTGACCTTTCCAACTATGACTAAGAGACCGGCTTCTCAACTCCAAATCTGGATTCCCTCTCCAGCACCTACTAGACTAAAGCCAGACTTTTTCCTGTCTTTCTGCTCTGCCCACTTCCACCCTCGACCACAGGCCTCAAGCACCCCTTTGATCAATTGACTTGGTACTTCTGAAAGTGACAAGGTGAAGTGTCTAAATTTATCAGCCTGATTACCCTCAAGGACCATAACCTCCCACATATGTACTGGCAAAGGGGGATCTGTATGAGGGGAGAGGACCAATATGAAATTAAACAATAAAAGAGGCATGGAAAACATGCAAGCTCCGGGGTAGAATTCTCTAGCTAGGGTTCTCAACATGTGTTCCCTGGACCTCCAGTCTCAGAATCACCTAGAGGGCTTTTATTTTATTTTTATTGTAAACCACATCTTTTATCATTTTTTTTCTGACACGCCGCGTGGCATGTGGGATCTTAGTTCCCCAACCAGGGATTGAACTCGCGCCCTCTGCATTGGAAGCGTGTTAACCACTGGACCACCAGAGAAGTCCCCAAGAGCTTTTAAAAAACACAGAATCTCAGGCCACAAACCCAGACTCATGAATCTGCATTTTAACCAGCTCCCCAGATGATTCCAAGATGCACTAAAGTTAGAGACCCATTGCCTCGATCAGCCTTAACTGCTTAAAGCATTGACTCTCAACTTTGGCTGCACATCTGGGGACCTCAGAAAAGTACTGGCTCGTGGGTCCCGTTCCTAGCATTTGTGAGCCAGTTGGTCTGGGGTGGGCCTGGACATTTGGGAATTTTAAAAGCTTCTCAGGGGATGCTAATGGGCAGCTGTTGCTGTAAACCAATGGCTTAGCACAAACCCACCTAGAAAAGAGCTCATCCTGCACTCAAGGGCGTGTGTGTGTGTGTGTGTGTACATATGTGTATGTATATGTATGTATATTTGTTAATTCCCTACTGAGTCTGAAGTATAAAGTAACGTTTTCTGAGCAGATTTGGGATTCTGTTGGAGGCGATCATAGGCTCCCTCAGGAGAGAGAAGGAGTGCGCTGACTGGTCCATTGGGGAAAATAATCATGTCTCATCACTCAGTTGCCTAATTACCCTCCAAGATCAGGACGACAGCTACATCCCTGGCACGGATGACCTGGTAGCGCCCACCTTCATCACTGTGGCATTTGACATTTGTGCCATTCAAGCTTTATCCTCTCTGTTGGGCTCCTTTGAGGCTCTCTTAAGATGTGGTGATCAGTGTAAAGGTGAATATCCAAAGAGCTGGCTTTTGTTTTTCTACTGCCTGCCACCCCCAAAGAAACAAGATTTGCCTGCAGTAGCCCCCAAGTTCACTGCTTCAAGCCTCGTAAAAGGCTCCAGGTCCATTTATGTGTCGCAGCTGTGAAGGATGAATAGCCATCCATCGTCCTGTGACTGGAGTTGCTGCCTGTTGTCATAGTAGGTAAGCAATTGTATAAATTACCTCTCATCCAAGTCAAAAAATAGGTTTGCCAAAATGATTTCTTCTAGAATTGTAGAAGTGGAAATAGTGTGCACAGAGAGAAATGGAGTTTGCTCCAAGGGGTATGAATGCACCATTAAGGAAGCCTCGAAAAGAGATTAGCAATGCACCTGGTGTGTTTGCACATCATTTAGTGTCATTTTGGGGAATTTCTGAAGCAATGACAGTCACGGTGGGGACAAAGAGGAGGAGGCTCCCCTGGCCATTAAGACCATATACGGGCTCAGGGGCTGTGGTTATTAGGGCACCCAGCGGGGCCGTGCTCTGCCAGCTCGGACCTCAGCTTGCTGAGAACTGCAAAAGCTCCAAAGTTTAATGAAAATCAATGCTTGGATTCCAGTGCCAGGAGATTTGTTAAGGCATTGTTATAACTTCAGACCACATTCTCTAAACAAAACGACTCTCCATATCCTTAGTTATATCTCCTCTCTCTCTCTCTCTCTCTCTCTCTCTCTCTCTCTCTCACACACACACACACACACACACACGCACACACACACGCACCCTCACCAAAGGAAACTGATCCATGGCTGGACCTATCTTTTTTTTTTTTTTAACATCTTTATTGCAGTATAATTGCTTTACAATGTTGTGTTAGTTTCTGCTTTATAACAAAGTGAATCAGCTATACTTATACATATATCTCCATATTTCTTCCCTCTTGGATCTCCCTCTCTCCCACCCTCCCTATCCCACCCCTCTAGGTGGTCACCAAGCACCGAGCTGATCTCCCTGTGCTATGCGGCTGCTTCCCACTAGCTATCTACCTTACGTTTGGTAGTGTAGATATGTCCATGCCACTCTCCCACTTTGTCCCAGCTTACCCTTCCCCCTCCCCGTGTCCTCAAGTCCATTCTCTAGTAGGTCTGTGTCTTTATTCCCGTCCTGCCCCTAGGTTCTTCATGACCATTTTTTTTTTAGATTCCATATATATGTGTTAGCATACAGTATTTGTTTTTTGCAAATGAAGCAACTGACAAAGGATTAATCTCCAAAATTTACAAGCAGCTCATGCAGCTCAATACCAAAAAAACAAACATCCCAATCCAAAAATGGGCAGAAGACCTAAACAGACATTTCTCCAAAGAAGATATACAGATTGCCAACAAGCACATGAAAGAATGCTCAATATCACTAATCATTAGAGAAATGCAAATCAGGACCTCTCTTATTTTTTTTTAACATCTTTATTGGGGTATAATTGCTTTACAATGGTGTGTTAGTTTCTGCTTTATAACAAAGTGAATCAGTTATACATATACATATGTCCCCGTATTTCTTCCCTCTTGCATCTCCCTCCCTCCCACCCTCCCTATCCCATCCCTCTAGGTGGTCACAAAGCTCCGAGCTGATCTCCCAGTGCTATGCGGCTGCTTCCCACTAGCTATCTATTTTACGTTTGGTAGTGTATATATGTCCATGCCACTCTCACACTTTGTCACAGCTTACCCTTCCCCCTCCCCATATCCTCAAGTCCATTCTCTAGTAGGTCTGTGTCTTTATTCCCGTCTTACCCCTAGGTACTTCATGACATTTTTTTTTTTTTTAGATTCCATATATATGTGTTAGCACACGGTATTTGTCTTGCTCTTTCTGACTTACTTCACTCTGTATGACAGACTCTAGGTCCATCCACCTCACTACAAATAACTCAATTTCATTTCTTTTTATGGCTAATATTCCATTGTATATATGTGCCACATCTTCTTTATCCATTCATCTGTTGATGGACATTTAGGTTGCTTCCATGACTTGGCTATTGTAAATAGTGCTGCAATGAACATTGTGGTACATGACTGTTTTTGAATTATGGTTTTCTCAGGGTATATGCCCAGTAGTGGGATTGCTGGGTCGTATGGTAGTTCTATTTGTAGTTTTTTAAGGAACCTCCCTACTGTTCTCCATAGCGGCTGTATCAATTTACATTCCCACCAACATTGCAAGAGGGTTCCATTTTCTCCACACCCTCTCCACCCACTCTCTCTATTGTTTGTAGATTTTTTGATGATGGCCATTCTGACCTGTGTGAGATGATATCTCATTGTAATTTTGATTTGCATTTCTCTAATGATTAATGATGTTGAGCATCCTTTCATGTGTTTGTTAGCAATCTGTATATCTTCTTTGGAGAAATAAGACCTATCTTTTTCTTTTTCTTTTTTTTTTTTTTGCGGTACGCGGGCCTCTCACTGTTGTGGCCTCTCCCGTTGCAGAGCACAGGCTCCGGACGCGCAGGCTCAGCGGCCATGGCTCACGGCCCCAGCCGCTCTGCGGCATGTGGGATCTTCCCAGACCGGGGCACGAACCCGTGTCCCCTGCATCGGCAGGCGGACTCTCAACCACTGCGCCACCAGGGAAGCCCTATTTTCTTTTTTGATTGGAATTGGAAAGGCATCGTCAGGTTGGAGAGAGTCTCCACAACGAGTATATAAAGTACATGAGGGAAGGAGGTTTTGTCTGTTTTTTCACTCGTTAGCTCCATTGCATCGGTGAGTGTCTGACACACAGTAAGCACTCAGTAAATATCTTCTGTTATTGTTGTTAACTGGAAAGCAATCTGACTTTAAAATCCAGGTGATGGTTGTAAGTACATGCTCAGCTGCTCCTACAGCCAACAGGGAAAGGAATAAGACCCCTCCAACCCTACCCTGAGTCTCCTGGTCTCGGCTCCACTTACTTGTCTACCTCTGCTACAAATCCAGGTTGTGTGAGCATATGGGATGAGAGTCAGAGCCCATATCCCAGTCCTGAGCCGGCTACCATGACGAGGTGGCGTGGGGAGGGACGCACTGTCTAGGACAGGAGATCAGATTTGGATAAAGAGGACAGTCTGCGTCCCGGGGGTATTCACTGGTAGGCACTGTGTTTCTAGCCACACAGAAAGGCAACCCAAATGGGCTGATGCACACAAGCAGACGCTTATGCCCCCAACCGGGCCACCAGGACAAGAGCTTCTTAATTCCCAGAGCCACAGAGCAATTCAGAAAGTCTTGGGAGGGACCCACATGACACAGAGCACCAGAGCCAAAATATTTCTGAGCGCGTCTCAGAATACTGCCTGTTGAGAACAGCCAATTATTTATTGACTAGAAATGAATTTGATGAGCATAAAAATATAGGAATGATTTAGAAAATGATTTCTATAAACTAAAAACTTTATTGTAAAGACAGTGGAACAATAGCAATAAGAAATAACAGATTTGGGGGAGAGACGGCAACCATATCCCACGACCCCCATTTTTTTCAGTTTTTGCATTTTCCCTACCTCCCAGACCCAATCTATATTCACACCTTAATTACATACACATATATTTTAAAAATCACTTATTATGTCTTATACAAGTAGTACATATTCATAATGCACAAATTGATAGGCAAAAAGACAATTAAGACTGTCTATAATCCTACCAATCAGAGATAACCACTGTTAGTATTTTGGTGGATACAGTCCAATTTAAAAACTACACACACACGTATATGTATGTGCATATATGTACACACACACACAAATGCATACAGACCCCAAACATCCTATTTAAGAAACTGCCTTTTTTGGCTTAATAATAGATAGTAAACACATTTCCATATCAATAAATGCATCATAGTAAGATGACTTCTTATGACCTTTCCCAGCCTCGTAACTCTAGAATTATTATTTTATTATCTAATTCTCACTGATACTGCATTAAAAATGTATGAAGTCATCAAATCATGATCCATTACCCATTGTGTGCCCCGCGTGAAATAGATTTTATGAAGTACATACATATCTATCATTTATTACCTGCTTATTCTGTGCCAAGCATTGTGCTATCAGCACATTGCAAATGTTCTCTCCCAAGCCTTTCAAATAGATACCACGATGCCTGTTAGAGGAGGAAACTGAGGGAGCCTGGCAGCTAGAAAGTGGAGGGGCCCCAGTGGAAGATATACATCCATCTGACTCTCAAGCCTGCGCTTGTCCTCGGAGAGGCTAGTTTGGGAGTTGAGCTGTGGCTGTGTGTTATGGTTGGAAAATGGACACATGAGTCTCAACGTGTGTGATACAGATAATAAATCCCACGAGCTGGGAGAAACTGGAGAGTTCCCTGTTGGCTGGAGTAATCAAAGAAAGCTTCAGGGGAAGGTGGAATCAGAGATGGATCTGGAAAGATAAGCAAGGAAGGCACTCTTTCTGGGATGGAGGTTAGGGGGAGTGGCAAGGGCAAAGTCTTGGGGAGGGGGAATTGAACATCCAATGGGCTTGGCCCAGTAAGGACACTAGTCTCATGAGAGGAAAGGTTCTGCCCTGGCAAAGAGTGCAGCTGAAGAGGGATGACTGCACACATGGTCCTGCCCAGTGTCAATGAGAGTCACTCATGCTCTGACAATATTTGGGAAGCCAAGATATGTAGAACATTCTGTTTCCATATGGTTAGCTATGGATTGCAGAACTTGGAAATCTTGCGACCTTTGGAAAGAACCAGACTACATACTAAGGGATTAAAGTTTGAAATGTCATCTTCCATTTCTATCCAAATGAGGCTGAGATATTTTTTGATGAAAGAAAAAAAAATAGCTTTCCGTGACTGGTTTCTTGCACAGTATCTGAATGATTCGGATCACTGGTTGACTCGATGGTTGCCACTAAATGCTGAGACACAGATCAAATCTGATCACGTAGATTTTCAGCATCAAAGACAGATCCTGATGCTCAGTGGCAGGAGTCGGTTTTCAGTGTTGCACAGGATGCTTAAACCTCTTCTTTCGATTAGCTTTGATAACTCCATCCCTTTAAAAAGAAGTCCTCCTCTCTGGTGTTATCTATCATTTGTCTTACCCACCCCTAAAGAAGTAACTTTCTTTTAAACATCCTGTTTGATGGACTCTACACATTCTAAAATTAGGCTGCATCTTTGGATACAAACCAGTTTCCTGATTCTTTGTGAAGGTACTGACTGTTTCAGTGAACTTTTGGCTAGATGACACCAAAAAACCAAACCAAAACAAAACCAAAAAAACTTTAGCTGCATTTTTTATTTTCAACCCATTTTTTTTAACATCTTAATTGGAGTATAATTGCTTTACAATGGTGTATTAGTTTCTGCTGTATAACAAAGTGAATCAGCTTTACATATACATCTATCCCCATATCTCCTCCCTCTTGCATCTCCCTTCCACCCCCCCACCCCACCCCTCTAGGTGGTCACAAAGCACCGAGCTGATCTCCCTGTGCTATGCGGCTGCTTCCCACTAGCTATCTATTTTACATTTGGTATCAACGCATTATTTTGATGACAAGTAGATCCAGTCTGAAGATAAGCAATAATTCCTGTATTTGACTCACTTCAACGACCCAACAAGAGAATGGTTCAAAGGTCATCTATAAGAGATTGGATTTGGCTTTAAAGTTCTCTTTGAAACCACAGGAAAGGCAGTGTTGCTCTAGACCCTGTCCGAAATGTTTGGCTTGGATAAAGGTGAGAGGCTCTTGGGAAGGCAGGATGCAACAGGGTCTTCAGACAAGACTTTGGAAATTGGCCCTTCCCCAGTTTGCTCTCAGCATCCAACTTTCATCACTAATCAGAGCTGCCACTTCTTCTTAGAGAAGGCAGAAAGAATGTGAACCCTCGGGCCTGCCCAGAAGGGTGGACGGATTGGTCTGAGATTCACAAGGTGACCCAAGTTGAGGATTACTTTGGCCAAGTGGCTTGGACTGCTATTAATCCTTGCTGTCTTCAGATGTGTGGTAGTGAGTCATCGGCTGGAACATGATTAATCCTGTTTTGTAGGAGGGACAACACAGAGATTCCACCCAGATCTCATATAATGTGCTGGCCCTGGAGCTCAACATGCTCTCTCTTTCTGTAATAATTCTCAGCCACAGAGCATTCTACTGAGTTTGAAAATTATTAAGCTCAGTTCTTGAGGAAGAATGGGAGTGCCACCACCCAAAGCCAATCTTAGAGGCCAACAGCCCACAGCCCAAATCTTTCCATTTCACACAAGCAATACTCTCAAAAGTTGGCTTTCCCTGTCAATCCAATCGGTGTGGTCCTATAATCTAGTAGGAGTTAGAAGATCTGAAATCGAGTTCTGACCCTCATTAGCTGTGTGACTCTGAGCAAGTTATTTCAATCTTCTGGGCCTCCATTTTCTCATCTATGAAGTGAATATCTATATATCTGCCCTGCCTATCCATAGGTACTGCTGTATCAAATAAGATCATATACATGAGTACTTCAAAAACCACATACCGTCACAAGTACAAGAGTTTATTATAATTACTTTGGTTTTGTAGGATATGTTATGGTTTTGCTGTCAGTGAAACCTGAATACAAATTTCGAATACAGAAATCATATGTCTTTAAAAAACAAGCATTTGGTACATGGTGAAGATCTGGGAATTTGGGCAGAAACTCTGAACACTATATGGGGATCTATGCTCCCAAAAGTTCATTTGAGATAAACCAATAAAAAAGAGACTTTCTTACTTTAGAAACTTCCAAATGCCCACCCTGGCAGATGGGCCCCTGGAAGCATTGCCAACAGCCTACCACCCAGATGTTCTGTGTATCTGTTCCACGTTTAGAAAACTCCTCAACTTTCCAGAAACTACCTAAGATACTTTAAGGTGTTATTTCCTCAAGGCAATGGCACAGGAAAACAAGCTCAACTCAAAGGGAAAAGTATGCCTTTTGAGCTGAAGGTCTAGAGCAAGGGCTGGCAACTTCTCTGAAAAGAGTCAGACATAAATTCTTGTTCTGTATACACAGGGGTGAAGGGAACCAGGGGAGCACAGGTCCAGAAGTAGACAAGGGTCACTTTGACGGGCCTCCTGATGATTTCCCACATACACTACCATTCCAAGATCCATTTGAGCTAGTAAGTACCTCTTTCTTTTAAAATGCAGTTAACCTCTAGGAGGATAAGAGTCCATCAGCCACTCACACCTTAGTATAAATGTCTTTAGTTAGTACTCAGTAATATTCTCTTATCTGAGATCTGTAACAATGTGACAATGAAAAATTTTATTGAGAAGTACTTTTAGAGCTTGGGGGAAGCTGTAGGTCTGAGCAGATCGTCAGAGGGGGCATCACACGTTTTCTGTGGGTAATATAAAGAAGGGCCACCAGGAAGCAAGATCAAGGTATAAAAATGGAGGATGAAGGGAACTCAGAGACCCAGGAGAGGTGTCAGCTATCCTTACAGGCTGGTGAAAAGAATAAAAGCCTGACACTTTTGGTGGGCACACTGTGGGTTGCCCATGCCTAACCTACAGAAAGGATGGCGGGACTGAAAGTCAATTTGACTTCAAAGAGGATGGAGTGGAAGCAGAGGAAGTATGCACATGCTGGTACGCAGGCACTCATGGTAATCCAAGCCATTAGGACCCCGGAAGACCCTTCATTTAGTCTGAGCCGTAGGCACAGCACAGAATGGGGGGAGTTTGACCTTCAGCTCAGTGAGCCGTGGGTCACAGTCCATCAGCAGAGCTGCGCAGCATGCTTTAATTGAGGCAGCACAAGGGCACAATGTATCTATGCAGAGCCAGCTCACCAGGGAAAATGAAATCTTCAGGCCAACATCGATGTTTATTTTTAAGTGGGAAAAGAGTGCAAGCTTTGCAAGAGTCCCAACAGATGGATAGCACTTTGAGCAAATTCAAATTTTGGACTAGGCCAAAATCCACATTTGTGCATCAACAAAATAAGATGGATGAGTGGATGGTAGGGGGATGGATGGGTCCGTATTTAGCGATAGAACAAATGAGTCAAACATCGGTGGTAAAATCTAGGCCACAGGGATAAGGATGTTCACTGTAGAAACAGCTCAGGTTTGCTGTGTGTTTCAAATTTTTCATAATAGACCACTGGGGGGGAAATGATAATCTTCCCCAGGAAAAAAATCCACATTTGCAAAACTGATCATCTAGGCCATGGTAATTTTTATGGAAAAGGGTTTACCTGATTCATTTTTAAACAGCTCCATCCCTTCTGAGGAGTGCAGAACAATAACGAAGTGGCTGTAACCCTTGGTGAAATTGTATTAGCAGACTCTTCATTCCCAGGGAAAGAGGGAAAGTGAAATACAGAGATGTCCAAAATTTCGGAGAAAATGCAACAAGGTTATAATAGTTTTTAATACAATGTCCCAAAAACCCTCAAGAAAGAAAATATTCCTTCTGCTTTCTTTTTTTCTTCTTTTTTGACCGCACCATGCGGCATGTGGGATCTTAATTCCCGCACCAGGGATAGAACCCGCACCCCCTGCAATGGAAGCGTGGAGTCTTAACCACTGGACTGCCAGGGAAGTCCCCCTTCTGCTTTAAATGCCTGTTAAATTCTGCGTGTGCGTGCGCCTGTGTGTGTGTGTGTGTGTGTGTGTGTGCATGTGTGTGTCTCACATGCTCTTCTGTGGAAATTAGCATGATTTATTTAACAAAAAGTGGACTAATACAAATCTGCACATTAAAGTGGGTTGAAAAGAGATCTTGTGAGCAGAATTTCCTTCCTGGGGGGACAAGAGCGAGAGACTTAAAAATGCAAAAAAAATAGGTGAGGAGACACCTTCGGAATGTAGCTTCACTCTGCTGGGATCCATCTGCGTAAGTGAACTGTCTTATTCTTGCTGCTTCTGCTCGAACTCAGAAGACAAGAGCAGTGCCATCTGGGTTCTCCCCCTGCTGCTTGGAATAATGACACTGCGGTATGACAGACCCCCCATGGGCCATCCCATTGGATTTGCTCCTCTCCATACAGCCCATTTCACAGATGAGGAGGTAGAGGCTCAGAGTCAGAGAGGTCACACAGCCAGTCAAGGGGAGAGCAGAGCCACAAACTCACATCGCCTGGCACCGGACCGCCGTCTCTATGGAGCCTGGACCAGGGTGTCTTGATTACTCCCTGCGGGTCCTCTGACTAAGCATGAGATGTCCAGCTATTCCACCACTGGTGTCAGCTATGACGAGACAGCTCTCCTTCACAGAGCTGAAGCCTTTGGGGGTATTCACTTTTCTGCCTGACTCTTATTCTTGGACTAAATTAATCCTGGAAAGCGCCACTCTCCATTGCTCTAAGTAGTAAGAACCTTGACCTCTGCCTTTACTAGCCTGTTGCCTGTCTGGCAGAGGCAAGACCATGGTACTGCTAAACGGCTGGGAACTGTGTGTGTTCTAGGACTTTCAACTACTAGAAGGCCAGAAGAGGCCCTTTTTAAAGAGGCCAGGCTCTGATAATCAGTACCTGGTGCACTGAGAATGTCTTCGTGGGATGGAGCTTTGCTTTTCCTTATAGGATTTGCTAAGCAAAGGAAAGGATGTGGTACTGTCAGAAGTGATCTAGTTATTGAACTAGGACACCTGTTCCCTATGTTTTTATACTCGGCATCATAGGAAAGATACTCCTCTTTCTAGCCCTGAGCACGGGGAAACAAACATATTGTGAATGTCCAAATGGCAGGGAAAATCCTGCCTATTTATCCAAAGGGATGTTTGGAGAAAAGTGATGAGAGTCGGCTTTGTTTCCCCCACTGCCTCTACCCCGCAATCCCCTTGGCTGATTTCATAAAGGAAAAGAGGAAGGAGCAAATCTGTCAGGATTTCTCAAATGACAAACAAACACGTCCACACTGACAGAAATAGACTGTTTTCTATTAAGAAATCTGGTCATGGTAACAATTATATTTTTGAATTTATCATGATGTTTATAAAACGATACTCAAGAAAAGATTATAACAGGAGATTTGTGGAAGGAATTCCTTCAGCCCAGTTCTCTTTAGCTGTATTGCTGATGTTTTTCTGTTGAACTTTGATAGGAAGATTTTATAATTACTGCAAATTGAAGGAGAAGGTCGTCTTCTCTTTTCCAATGTGTGATATTAGTGCTTTCTATTTATTAAGTTCTCCATGCCACCTAGTGTTTCTCTGAAGAAATACCAGATTCTTAGGAAATACCCCCAGTCCTGTGCAGGACTTCAAGTTCAGGTTGTCACTCGGTTACACCTGTATACGCAGACATGCTATGTGTGATATCAAAAGTTGACGAAAAGATTGCAATAATCTTCATCATTTCACAAGTAAACATCGATACAACTGACTAAACTCTTCTTCCTGAGCAAAACATCGGCTTTTCGCTTCTATAGGATACACTGACATCAAAGGTTCCTAGAATGGTCATGGTGGAAGACTTTCTAGAACTTTCATCTACACCTGATCCACTGCTGTACCAGGAAACCCTTGTCTACGGTGCAGTGTTTCACAGGAACTTCTCTGGGACTTCAACTCTGCTCTTTATTTTTTTCTTTTAAAGTATCTAAACTATGTGGCAAGAAAGCCAGGAGGGGACTGAAAGCCGTCCCGAACCCCTGTGTTTGCCTGTGTGTGGCGGCAGCGTGCCCCAGGAACAGTGGGCAGAGAGGGCCTGAGACAGGGCCTGCTCTAGCTCTGGAAGCTGCTGGCCCAGCAGCAGGATCCAGGTCTTGTGGCTCACAGAGTTCTAGCTGGAAGGGCTCGATTGAATTCCTCCTCCTTTCCTATCTCCATCCAAAAAAACAAACTCTAACAAACAACATCTATGATGCTGGCAACAACAAGGTTGTCCTTTTTGAAAATCTGTGTTCTATCATTTGCCTTTGGTGATTACCAAGGCCTTCAAAATGCTACCAAAAGCTGAGTGAGGACGGGACGGGGTGGGGTTGAGGAACAGAGCCAGAGGAACTCAGACCAGGTTTCCAAAGGGACCCTGGCAACCCTGCGGAGGCCCTGGTCTGGGTTTACGGAAAGTAGTGGTTGTCATAATTCTAGCAAACACATGTCCTATATTTTATACAACAGCTCCTATTTCAAATATTTCGCCTGGTCATTGATGTAAGCACACTTGGCCTTGGTCACACTGTGTGTCCTGATTTTTTTTTTTTTTTGAGAGGAGTGCTTGGAAATACGCTCACCCTCTCTTTAGGGCTGAGGTCTCATAAATGGTCCTGTTTCTGCCACCCTTTGGCAAATTTCCTCACAGTTGTCAGGGTCTGAAGGGCCACAGGTTGCTGAGAGGGTCGGGGCCTGGGAAGTCAGCTGGAGAGGCACAAAGAGTTGGCAACGTTGAACTAGACATTTGGAGTCTATAAAGCACATTCACTTTGGGCTAGTAAACATGAAGTGGATGGTAATTTGTTTGGGGGTTTTTTGTCCCCCTCATTTGCCAATCCGGGCAGTCTACAAATCTTACTGCAACAGACAAAATACCATTAGCATGACCTTATCCAAACCCATCTGCTGGGAGCCAGGGAGCCAACGGTCAGAAGTGTCTCCCCACGAGACCCAGAGGATCTCACCAGGAGGTGAGAGCTCCATTTGACAAACTCCACAGGCACTAGAGGTTCTGTCCGCTCTGCAGAGAAAGGCCAACATTCCTGCTGACCACGCAACATCGTCCATGTCCTTAACTGGAACTTTGTCACCATAACATGGAGGCCTCAGTTTGGTTCGAGGCCCTGCAAATGGGGGACCGAAGGCCAGCTCGAGGGGAGATAGTGCTGGCAAAGTGGGGGGAAAGCCAAAGAAAGAGAAAGGAGAAGAGGAGGAAGGGCAGAAATAGCTGCAAGTGGAAGGGCTCAGAGGAAGGGCACACAGGGCACCAGAGCAAGAGGTCAGCACTGAGGGAACCTTCCAACCAAAGCCTCAGGGGCAGGGCGGGCGCAGGCAAGGTGGGGAAGGAGGCCAGCCTCGGCCAGGCCTCCCAGGCCTTGAAGCCACACCCACCACGCCTCTCCAGCCCAATTGAAGGAAAAAGATAAATGAGTCTGTTTTAGCACAGGGAACGCTGCTCAATGCTCTGTAATAAACTAAACGGGAACAGAATTTGAAAAAGAATAGATACGTGTATTGGGTTGGCCAAAAAGTTCGTTTGGGCGTTTCCCGTTACGATGTTACAGAAAAACCCAAACAAACTTTTTGGCCAACCCAATATGTGTATAACTGAATCACTTTGCTGTACACCTGAAACTAACACAACATTGTTAATCAACTATGCTCCAATATAAAATAAAAATTAAAAAAGATAGGGTTTCCCTGGTGGCACAGTGGTTGAGAGTCCGCCTGCCGATGCAGGGGACACGGGTTCGTGCCCCGGTCCGGGAAGATCCCACATGCCGCGGGGCGGCTGGGCCCGTGAGCCATGGCCGCTGAGCCTGCGCGTCTGGAGCCTGTGCTCCACAACGGGAAAGGCCACAGCAGTGAGAGGCCCACCTACCGAAAAAAAAAAAAAAAAAGAAAGATAAATGAGTCTGCTCCTACTTTAATTTCTTTGAGCTCCATCATCACCACCTGCTGTCTCACTCTCTCTCTTTCTCTCCTTGAGAATCTCTTTCCTGCCCTTCTTTCTGTGCTCTCATATCATTAGCATTCTCCCCCCTACGCCATGCATCTCTTCCTTTCTTTCTTCCTTCCCCATCTGGCAGTTCCCCCCAGTACTTTCTGATCCACAGAGTTTCCAGCAGCCACTTCCTTATTTCCCCGGGATCAGGTGTGCCAAGACCCCTGACCTCACAGCTGCTGCTGGAAACAGGACACACTTCCTTCCCTTGGCCCTACCTGTCCTGTGGCCCCCATGCCCTGGGCAGCAAGGCCTCCCCTGAAGAGAGCTTGACCTGCTGCGTATAGGTGGCTCCGGCAGGACTCAGTCTTCTGAGTCTCACTGTCGTCTGGGGGGTTCGGGCCTCCCACTTGGGTAGGGCCAAGGTTTGCAGCTCCACAGCCCAGGGCTTTTGGCTCCCCCTCCGAAATTTCACAGTGTAGGTGCCGTGGCCTACGTGGAATGCGGGTCCTGCTGAGGGCCCCTGCCATGGGCTGCCTACTGTAGCCTAAGTGACATCAAAATAACAAGCAGAACATTCCCAACTGTTTAAAAAAATATATTGCAGGGCTTCCCTGGTGGCGCAGTGGTTGAGAGTCCACCTGCCGATGCAGGGGACGTGGGTTTGTGCCCCGGTCCGGGAAGATCCCACATGCCGCGGAGAGGCTGGGTCCGTGAGCCATGGCCGCTGAGCCTGTGCGTCTGGAGCCTGTGCTCCGCAATGGGAGAGGCCACAACAGTGAGACGCCCACGTACTGCAAATATATATATATATATATATATTGCAAAGATGAAAAAACCTCTGAGAAACTTTCTGAAACGTCCATTCCCTGTGCTTACCTTCTGTGGCAGGGGTGGAGGATAGAGAACCTTCTGGTTTTTCCGCTCCATTGTGTTGAAAAAATGGTTTCATTAAATGTTACCATAGATGCACCTGGAGTGAAGAGAACCAGATCTAACTCTGTAGCCATCTCTTATTACTACAGAACATTCAGGGGAAAGATTCATTGAAAGTAGATTTTCACACCATCAGGATCACATGAGTCCAAACTGGAAAAATTCGAAATAGTCCAAACTTTGACCACCAGAGTCACTGACTTATTCTGTGGGAGTCTGGAGTGAAGCCTGGTCCTCCAGAATCAAGGAAGGGGGCAGTTAGATGAGAGCCTTGTTTGGGTCCAAGGATCCAGCTGACTGCTCGCACAGTCTCTAAAGGGTAGGGAGGTGCCACTGAATGTTCAGCAGCCCCATTCAGGACAGTCTCCAGCTGGGTGAGGGGGCGGGGATACAGGGAGTTGGGGGATGAGGAGGGTAGGCGGGACGTCCCCAACAGCTGCACTTTGCAACTGGGGAATAAAGCTCCAAGGTTTTGATCTTTCCTTCTCGTCCCTTCGTGTTTAATCTGGTGTTTCGAATTTCCTTCTTCATTGCATATTTGACAAACCCAACTACTTCAGAATCTAGGGAATCTTGTAAATAGTGTACTATATTTCCTTCTCCAAACCCAAGAGGGCTGGGCCCGTTTGACCTCTGTGGTTTGCACAAAATCACCATGGGTCCCAGAGGACTATCTACAGTTGCAAGAGTTATAGCATCATTAAATTCCATGCTGAAAGGAGCAGCTGAAATCATCTAATCCTTTTCTAGATGATGCAACTGCTGTCCAGGGAGGTTGGGAGGCATATGACATGTCACAGGCTGAGACCCAGGACTTGTAATTCCCAACCCTGGTTTTTTAATGGCATCATCCTTCGAGTGGTTTGAATCCATGCCTGATTATTGGGAAGTACATGTAAAGGGCCATTCTCGTGCAACGAACTTTCAGAGAATATATATATCTATCTCCATGGACATGGAACTTCCATTTAGGATCCAAAGAGAAATACAGGAATTCCCTGTCAGGTTAGCGATTCATGAAAACCCGGCCAAATCCCCATGAGTGCTGTTACACAAAATCTTAACACGTGAGTCTCATCTCTGGCCAAAAGTTCCTTCTGTCACTCTTCTAGGGGTAAAGCCACAGGATATTCTCTGGCTTGGCCACCCAAAGTCTGTAGCCACTCCTATGAGCACAGCACTAAAAAGGCAATGGTGGGGACTTCCCTGGTGGCGCAGTGGTTAAGAATCCGCCTGCCAATGCAGGGGACACGGGTTCGAGCCCTGGTCCAGGAAGATCCCACATACTGGGGAGCAACTAAGCCCGTGCGCCACAACTACTGAGCCTGCGCTCTAGAGCCCGCGAGCCACAACTACTGAGCCCGCGAGCCACAACTACTGAAACCTACGCACCTAGAGCCCGTGCTCCGCAACAAGAGAAGCCACAGCCCAAAATAAATAAAATTAAATCTTCAAAAAAAATAAAAGACTGCATCCTTTGTTATTAAAAAAAAAAAGGCAACAGTGCCACTGAGGACAGTGTCTCTGGCTCTGACATCAGCTCTGCTTCCAATGGCTCCCCCAGTTCCCCACCTTCCTGACAGAGACGTTTCTATCTGTCTCCCTCCCAGTGAGGGAGGGAATTGAGGCTTACTAGGGGCTTTCTCGCTCTTTGTGAGCCTTAGATAGAGAGGGAGGTGAGACCATGATCTCCAGTGGTGGCCCAGTTCTGAGAAGGTCTGATGCCACCCCAGCTGCTCGTGTACCCTTCAACTCACGCTTCTTTCCCAGTTCAACCTTCCCTGCAGGTACACATCCTGTAATTGCCTGTGCCAGGTGGTGGTGGGCAGGTGACTTTATACAGACTAAGGTCGTGGTACCTCATCTCTCAAACCCTCCCCTAAGGAAAAGGGCATCAGCCTATGAGCTTCAAAGCTTCAAGTCACCCAAGAGCAAAAATCCTGGTCTTCACAGTTGATTCCCCTAGGCTCCTTCTTGAGTTAGAGTGGCATCTAACCTGGGGACTTCTGGTCTTACCCAGCCCATGATCTATCCTTAGGAGACAAGTCTCTATAGACAACTATAGCTATACAGAGCTACATACACTATGGAATGATAAACATATATTCATACCAGAAACCAACTTACTTCTATTTGTTCATCTGTCATTATTTCATTTACTTATTCATTCAACAAACATTTACACACCACATGAATGGCTCCTTGAAACCTTCCATGACCAATTCAAGAACCCTCCAACCTCTAGGCCATGTCATCACATGATCCCTTTATTTCTTTCATAGCATTTACCGTAATCAGAAATTATCTTACAGTTTGGGTTACTATCTCTAATCAAAAATTAAATACAAAGAAAACATATTAAAAGCAGCAAGGGAAAAACAACAAATAACACACAAGGGAATCCCCATAAGGTTAACACCTGGAGAAAGCCCTCACACAGAAACGAAGACCCAACGCAGCCAAAAATAAATAAATTAATTAATTTTTAAAAATGCTGTCTAAAAAAAAAAAAAACTTCCAACAAACAAAAGCGCAGGACCAGATGGCTTCACAGGCGAATTCTATCAAGCATTTAGAGAAGAGCTAACACCTATCCTTCTCAAACTCTTCCAAAATATAGCAGAGGGGGGAACACTCCCAAACTCATTCTACGAGGCTACCATCACCCTGATACCAAAACCAGACAAAGATGTCACAAAGAAAGAAAACCACAGGCCAATATCACTGATGAACATAGATGCAAAAATCCTCAACAAAATACTAGCAAACAGAATCCAACAGCACATTAAAAGGATCATACAACATGATCAAGTGGGGTTTATTCCAGGAATGCAAGGATTCTTCAATATACGCAAATCACAAACACCATACACAAAAAGAAGCTCAAAATGGATTAAAGACCTAAATGTAAGGCCAGACACTATAAAACTCTTAGAGGATAACATAGGCAGAACACTGTATGACATAAATCACAGCAAGATCCTTTTTGACCCACCTCCTAGGAAATGGAAATAAAAACAAAAATAAACAAATGGGACCTAATGAAACTTCAAAGCTTTTGCACAGCAAAGTAAACCATAAACAAGACCAAAAGACAACCCTCAGAATGGGGAAAATATTTGCAAATGAAGCAACTGACAAAGGATTAATCTCCAAAATTTATAAGCAGCTCATGCAGCTCAATAACAAAAAAACAAACAACCCAATCCAAAAATGGGCAGAAGACCTAAATAGACATTTCTCCAAAGAAGATATACAGACTGCCAACAAACACATGAAAGGATGCTCAACATCATTAATCATTAGAGAAATGCAAATCAAAACTACAATGAGATATCATCTCACACCAGTCAGAATGGCCATCATCAAAAATCTAGAAACAATAAATGCTGGAGAGGGTGTGGAGAAAAGGGAACCCTCTTGCACTGCTGGTGGGAATGTGAATTGATACAGCCACTATGGAGAACAGTATGGCAGTTCCTTAAAAAACTACAAATAGAACTACCATATGACCCAGCAATCCCACTACTGGGCATATACCCTGAGAAAACCATAATTCAAAAAGAGTCATGTACCAAAATGTTCATTGCAGCTCTGTTTACAATAGCCAGGAGATGGAAGCAACCTAAGTGTCCATCATCGAATGAATGGATAAAGAAGGTGTGGCACATATATACCATGGAATATTACTCAGCCATAAAAAGAAACGAAATTGAGTTATTTGTAGTGAGGTGGATGGACCTAGAGTCTGTCATACACAGTGAAGTAAGTCAGAAAGAGAAAAACAAATACCATATGCTAACACATATATATGTAATCTAAGAAAAAAAATGTCATGAAGAACCTAGGGGTACGATGGGAATAAAGACACAGACCTCAAGAGGGAAGAGATATGGGAACATATGTATATGTGTAACTGATTCACTTTGTTATAAAGCAGAAACTAACACACCATTGTAAAGCAATTATACCCCAATAAAGATGTTAAAAAAAAAAAAAGACACAGACCTACTAGAGAATGGACCTGAGGATATGGGGAGGGGGAAAGGTAAGCTGTGACAAAGTGAGAGAGTGGCATGGACATATATACACTACCAAACGTAAAATAGATAGCTAGTGGGAAGCAGCCGCATAGCACAGGGAGATCAGCTCGGTACTTTGTGACCACCTAGAAGGGTGGGATAGGGAAGGGGGGGGGAGGGAGACGCAGGAGGGAAGAGATATGGGAACATATGTATAACTGATTCACTTTGTTATAAAGCAGAAACTAACACACCATTGTAAAGCAATTATACTCCAATAAAGATGTCAAAAAAAAAAAGAGTCTGATGGAGACAGAGAGGTACACAAAGCATGTGCTGGGCGGTGGGGCTGTGGGAGAAGTCACACGGGAGGGGCAGAGGGGCAGGCCATTCCTCCTGGGCAATCAGAGAAGGAGTGGCCATTGGGCGGCTGACTCCAAACACCAGTAGGTATTTGTCTGGGGGAAGGCCAGTCTAGGCCCCAGAGACCACATCATTCAAAACCTTTCACTTTATTTCCAGAGGCTTGGCTGTAATATATTCAAAACATACTTGGACCTCCCTGGTGGCGCAGTGGTTAAGAATCCTCCTGCCAATGCAGGGGACATGGGTTCGAGCCCTGGTCTGGTAAGATCCTACATGCCGCAGAGCAACTAAGCCCGTGCACCACAACTACTGAGCCTGCACTCTAGAGCCAGCACGCCACAACTACTGAGCCCGCGCGCCTAGAGCCCGTGCTCGGCAACAAAGAGAAGCCACCTCAATGAGAAGCCCACGCACTGCAACGAAGAGTAGACCCCACTCGCCACAACTAGAGAAAAGGCTGTGCACAGCAACGAAGATCCAACGCAGCCAAAAATAATAAATAAATAAATTTATTTTAAAAAACACACTTAGCTCAAATAATGCCATGAAATGGGTGGGGGTGGGGGAAGAAGCCTTTTAAAGGTCCCTTTGAAAATAGTTGATGAAATAACTAAATTAAATGTCAAGGAATGCTGAAGCCCTATAACTTATTCTATGCATACACAAAGTGATCCAAAGCAGAGGTGGGGTGTGCCAGACCCCACAAGCTGGTTCCAACATTATTTTCAAACAGTTATTAGGTTCAGCCTAACAAAACGAGTACATGGAACTCCTTGGAGGATCCACTGAATGAGTAAGAATGATTTTTAATCAGCATATTATTTTTTTGTCAGTGTACACACCTGCAGTGTTTGAGGGGGGGTTGAGATATTTATTCTCTTTAATTCATCCAGGCATTCGAGTTTACACCATGAATTTGCCCAGAAAACCATTTATTCATAGCCAGGGCAAAAGAAGCTTTAACTCAACGCTTGTGTGAAATTCAAATGGATGGGGTTTCAATTAGAGACTCCAGCATATAGTCAAGATATGTATCTAGTCAACTCTTAATTAACCCCCCTAACAAGAGGGGAAGTGTTCACACAGAGTGCTAAAAGCAGAGATACAGTGAATTTTTCTTTTCACCATCTCATTTACCTTTTCTATTTGGTCTTTGTTAGATGAAACAAGAAAACCAGTTTGCAGTTCCAGAGTTTCCGAGGGGCTAGATGACAAAGCCAGCCAAGTTCCAAGACCTAACATTCCCAGTGGGCTACAATGCAGCTGAATTGCTCACAGGAACCCTGCGAACACCTTGCTGCCTCTGACACCTCCAGGGCTGATGGGGGAATACCATCTCCCAGGCTACCTTGCAATGTGGTTTTTGAGAACAAACTTTCCAGGGACTCTGAGGTCAGGGGGCAGCTCTACTTTGGTCTGGAGATTTACCTCAGTAATCCCAGCCCTCTGGGAACCAACCCAAGCATAGCATCTTCATGTAGGAAGCCATTATAACACTGTGGTTAAAATCATGTTCTTTGAAGCCAGTCTGGCTGGATTCCAGGTCTGCCACTTGCCAGTTCTGTGAGCTTGGACAAGTCACTTAACTTCTCTGTGCCTCGGTTTTCTCATCTGTAGTATGGGCATAATGATATTGATGAGG
Organism: Orcinus orca; assembly: GCF_937001465.1. Classification (NCBI taxonomy): domain Eukaryota; kingdom Metazoa; phylum Chordata; class Mammalia; order Artiodactyla; family Delphinidae; genus Orcinus; species Orcinus orca. The sequence goes on from NC_064580.1 coordinate 115,291,868, forward strand.
ATGAAATAAGTTCACATATGTAAAGTGCTTAGGTGAATTTGAAAAGTCTCAATGTATGTAGCTCTTTATTAGTTCCTCCTTTTATTGGGTCAGCTTAGCACCTCCAGGCCTCCCCAAGGGTTTCACGGATGCTTCAGCCTTCTGGAAGCCATGCAGCCATGGGGACATTTGTCACATGATACTGCATTGTTAAACTGTCTGCCTTCCCCACGAGAGTGTGAGCATCTGGAGGGCAGGGCCAAGCCTTATTCATGATTATATCCCGAGCACCTAGCACAGTCCCTGGCCAAAAAAAAAAAAAGCAGCTCAGGGAAAGTCTTTGAATTAAGCTCTTTTGTGGTTCCCTTTAATCTTTTTTTTTTTCTAAGTGATTTCACTTTTCTTTTTTTTTTTTTGGCTGTGCTGTGCAGTATGTGGGATCTTAGTTCCCCGACCAGGGATCGAACCCATGCCCCCTGCATTGGGAGTGTGGAGTCTTAACCACTGGACCGCCAGGGAAGTCCCCACCCTTAATTCTTACATTCATAATTTTGAGCTCATGGGCCCCAAGTGGCTCATTTCTTTTTTTTTTTAACATCTTTATTGGAGTATAATTGCTTTATAATGGTCTGTTAGTTTCTGTTGTATAACAAAGTGAATCAGCTATATGTATACATACATACCCATATCCCCTCCCTCTTGCATCTCCCTCCCACCCTCCCTATCCCACCCCTCTAGATGGTCACAAAGCACCAAGCTGATCTCCCTGGGCTATGCGGCTGCTTCCCACTAACTCTCTATTTTGCACTCTAATTCTTTCTTAACTTTCTCCGTTCCATTTTGTTTTCGCTTTCTGGACTTCCTTTAGTTAGATGTAGTACATCCTGGAACGAACCCCTAGTTTTTGTCTTTTCGCTCCCATCTTTCTACCTCCTGTTTGGCTCTATTTTCTAGAAGATGGTCTCGACTGTATCTTCCAATACTTGTAAGGAAGTTTTGACCTATGACCTCACGTTGCTGCCCCTTATCATGCAGACACTCAGTAGGGAGGAAGGAGAGGAATGATACTGGATGTGGAGCCAGCCTGGCAGGCCGCACTTTTGTATCTTTGTTTATATCCCATATCTCATTCCTAGTGTTATTCGCGCCTTCTTCTTTTCCTTGATGAAATCTTTAAAAAAAATTAAATCATTTGCGGGGGCTGAATTGGCAGATTGCGATGGACATATACACACTTCTATATATAAAACAGGCAACTAATAAAGACCTAATGTATAGCACAGGGCCCTCTACTCCATACTCTGTCATGGCCTATATGGGAAAGGAATCTAAAAAGGAGTGGATATATATATATATACGTATAACTGACTCACTTTGCTGTACCCCTGAAACTAACACAATATTGTACATCAACTATAGTCCAATAAAAATGGTTTAAAACTCATTTTGGCTTCCTTGATTCTTTGTCTTTATTTCTACTGTGCTTATTATTCTTTTCTTGTAATTCCTTTATATTTGCTTATTATGAAATCTTTTTGTTGATTTCCTTATTTTTTCTCCATACGTCAAGCACAGAAATTTCTGAAAACATAGACAAAAATAAAGAGTTAACAAAAGGCATAAAGGCCAGTAATATTTTAGTGTAAGCATAATTTTGGTGTAAGCACTCTTCTGTGCATATACATGCCCAACGCACACACAGACATCTCTTTTTGGAAGAAAAAGTCTAATATTAAATATAGTTTCATAGTTGTCTTTTACCTTTCATTTGATATTCTGTTGTGAACCGTCTCTCGTGTCAAATGCAGAGCTCTGACGTTTTCTTAAGCAGTCAACAAAATCCTTTACCCCAAAGAAATCACACTCAGAGCCTTGAGAAGCAGAAGACCTGTAGTCACGGTCCCGGGTAAACGCCACCGGAAGCGGGTAAACGCCACCGGAAGCGGGCTTCGGCCCACGTTGGGCGTGAATCTCGGGGGCGGGGACTCAGCGGTCATTTGCATAACCAGAATGAAATGCGATATATGTTCAAATGAAAGCCATAGTTTTCCTTTAAAGCTATTATTTCAAAGAATGAGACTTCAGTCACTTCACTGGAAAGAAGTGTTGCAAGCTCTTGACCCGAGCTTACGTTCACCCTCACTGTACAAGTGGGGTCAATCTCCCTGGCATTGTCTTCCGAGGCTGTCAGACATAGGGCCCCCCCTCCTCAGTATGTGTAAATCTTCTGTTGTTTTCGGAAGATTCGCCTGCTGAGGAGTCAAAGCAACACCGAGCTTCTAATTTTTGGAGGCCTTGCGAAAATAAGCAGGGCTGATATGTGTGTGAAAAAAATAGACCTAACGAGAAAGCTTGTTGTTCGATCAGCTTGTCAGCCGTGTTACTCTCGGTGCACAGACTCAGGGTTCATTGTGGTTTCGTTTGGCTTTATTTACGAAGGTATTTTTGTGTGGGTCTACTGCCTGGGAAGCAAAGGACTCGTTAGCCACCCGGAAGCACTCCGCAAGCCGCAACCGCGACCCGGTGAAACTGGAATTAAGTAAAAGCCTGAGGAAAGCGCTGCGGGTTTCAACTAGGCTCCGGGAGGTGCATTTCTCGCGGTGTTAGTACTGGTTTTCATGGTTTTAAATCTCCCGAGTGTGATTCTCCGTGTAAGGTCGTTTTCTTCACGTGGAAGGTTATGTACCTAGGTGAATTCGTTCTTTGGTTTTCTGTTGTCTTCCGCAAAATGTAATGTTTGCAAACCCCGCAGATGTTCTCGCGTTACTTTGGGTACTGCTGTTTGGTGTGTCTTTCGGCTCATCACGGACTGCTGTATTTCCGTTTTCTGTTGATGGACGTTCGGATTGAGTGCATGCAGCCTCAGGCCCTCTGAACACTATGAGAGATGTTCTTGCACGGCCCACCTAGTGGTACGGGGACAATGGCCTTTGATTTACTCTCCATTTTACTAAGTAGTGGTGTTTTTCTTCCTAAGTAGTCATACCATTTTAGACTCCCTATGAGAAAAATTGATCAAAGTGTGTATTTCACTTTTCATTTCTCTAATGCCAATTTTCGCTTTTTCGTCCAAAAAGATTGTAGCAGGGTACACTCGCCAGCACTATATCAACATTACGTTGTTTTTCACATGCTGAGCAACTCCTGCTGTTTTCAGGCTTTTACAATTTTTTTTAAAAAAATAAATTTAATTATTTCTGGCTGCATTGGGTCTTCGTTGCAGTGCGCGGTCTTCTCCTTCTGGTGGCTTCTCTTGTTGCGGAGCTGGGGCTCTCGGTTCTCATTCTGGTGGCTTCTCTTGTTGCAGAGCTGGGGCTCTAGGGCGCGCGGGCTCTAGAGCGCAGGCTCAGTAGTTGTGGCGCACAGGCTTAGTTGCTCCAGGGCATGTGGGATCTTCCCAGACCAGGGCACGAACCTGTGTGCCTTGCATTGGCAGGTGGATTCTTAAGCACTGTGCCACCAGGGAAGTCCCTCAGGCTTTCACAAGTTTTGACCATCTGGTAGGTATGAAATCCGTCGTTTAAAGCATCGGCATAGAATTGCACTGTGTGGATGAGCCATCACTTGTTCAAATCAAGGCACGTAGATAGTTTCCAATTTTTCTATTTTATAATCAAAGCACTGGCTGTCCAATTACTTCCTTAGAATAAATTCCAGGAGTGGAAATGCTGGACTGAATGTTCCACACATGAAAAGTTTTGATCCGTATTACCCAGCTGCCATTCGGCAAGCTTGTACAAGTTTATATTGCCATCTGCAGTATTTGCATGCCCTTCCCCCCATACCCATTTCAAAAGCAGCTTTAAAAAAAAAATCTAAGTGATGTATATACCTAATTTTAAAGGTCAAATGACGCAAGGCTTTCAGGAGAGCAAAACCCCAAACTGCTTTTCCCCATCCCAATTCCCACTTCCCAGAAACCACCAGTTTACATCCTTAGCCGTTTCATCTGTCTGCTTCTCTATCTCATAATACGCTTCTACTGCTCTTTCTTCATTTTGTTTTAAACTGTGGAAGACTCAGCTAGTTGCCCACCCTGATACCAATTTCTTCCTCAGCCTTCAGAGGTAGCTCAGAATTCCTGAGATTTTTTTTATGTTTCTTATTGAATTTATTTATTTATTTTTAACATCTTTATTGGAGTATAATTGCTTTACAATGGTGTGTTAGTTTCTGCTGTATAACAAAGTGAATCAGCTATACATATACATATATCCCCATATCTCTTCCCTCTTGCATCTCCCTCCCACCCTCCCTATCCCACCCCTCTAGGTGGTCACAAAGTACCAAGCTGATCTCCCTGGGCTATGCGGCTGCTTCCCACTAGCTATCTGTTTTACATTTGGTAGTGTATATATGTCCATGCCCAAGTGGCTCATTTCTGAGGTCAGTGACCATGTCTTGTTGTCAGGGTCCTCTGTGAGTGGTAGGGGACAGCCATGGAGCGAACCACTACTGACCCATATGGTGTCTTCACCAGAGTTTCCTCAAGTACCAGGAAGAAAACATAAATAGTTACAGTTGATGGACATCCATTTTTCTCTAAGGTGCTTAAGAAATAGATTATTTAAAGGAGTTTAGGCATGGCAGGCTACATCATGCCCACTCCAAAGATGCCCACAGCCTAACCCCCAGAGCCTGTTATCCTACATGGCAAAAGGGACTTTGCAGATGTAATGAAGTTAAGGATCACAACTGAGTTGGAGAGATGATTCTAGATCATCCAGGTAGACCCATCGTCATTACAAAGACATTACGAAAGAGAGGCAGGAGGCTCAGAGTCAGAGAAGAAGATATGACAATGGAAGCAGAGGTCAGAGAGATTTGAAAATGCTGGGATTTTGGCTTTGAAGGTGGAGGAAGGCATCATCCACTAAGACATGCCGGCAGCCTCTAGAAGCTGGAAAAGGGAAGGAAACTGATTTTCTGGTAAAGTCTCCCAAAGGAACACAGACTTGCCGATTCCTTGATTTTAGGAATTCTGTCCTCCAGAACCTTAGGATCATAAATCTGTGTTGTTTCAAGCCACTGCCTTTGTGGTAAGTTGTTAACAGTAACATTAGGAAATTGATAAAGTAGGTATCTCTCATGAGTAGGCTGGAATGCCCTCCAACAGGTCCTGTTCGTTTCTTTGTAAGAAGTAAGTTAATAGATCATTGCCATGATTTTACTCCTCTAAACAGGAATCTCAGAGGTGGTGGACAGAGGTGCATGCTGTATTGATAGGAAGTATCATCTGATGTCTCTCGTTCCACTTGGAACTCAGGATCTTCTTTCAGCATTCCCAGTGAAGGTGCTTTCCCCCAGCCTCTCGTGTACTCTTCCTCAAAAAGCATAGCAAGTCAGCGACTTCTCTGGAGGTCCAGTGGTTAAGACTCCGTGATTCCACTGCAGGGGGCGTGGGTTTGATCCCTGGTCAGTGAAGTAAGATTCTGCAAGCTGTGAGGCCAAAAAGCATAGCAAGTCATGTCCTTCTCTGATCCTCCTCCTCAAAATCATTCAGTGGTTCCCCATCACCCAAGGGATAAAAGTTCAACTCTTCAGCATTCCATTCAAGCATCTGGCCCTAAACTGCCTTTCTGGACTCACCTTTCAGTGTTTCAAGCCTCCCCACATCCTAGGTTCCAGTCACATGGAGCTTCCTGCTCTCCCCTGGCCTTGCTCTAGTCACATTGTCCCATGTCCCTGCCTTGTTGCTGAGGCATTGGGTCCCCCTATAGATTACCAGCACCCCCCTTGAACCCCTTTGCATTCCACCTCACTAGATGTTTACACATTTGTCTGCCACCCGGGAGCATAAACACAGTGAGGACAGGAACAACGAATAAATAAATTTATAATAAGTAAATAAGTAAATTTCTTGAAGATCTCTTCTCTCTCACCTCTGCCCCCCAACCATGTCCCCTATACCACACACACACAGAACCATACATATAGTGGTCACTCGATAACTGCTGAAAGAAGGAAGTGTGTATTGGGGTCAAACATGACAGAGCTGCAATGGACCAGTTTCCATATTTATCAAATGCTCTTTCCACTCTGCGAAGGAGAAAAGGTGATAGGAGCCAGGATTAGGGGCTGGAGAGGTCTGGGTTCAAATATGGGCTGTGACACATACTAGCTGTGTGACTGTAGGCTAGGTACTGACTATCCCTGTGCTGCAGTTTCCTCATTTATAAACTGGGAAGAATAACAATGATATGTACCTTCTTCCATAGGACTACGTTTAGTGTAAAGAGGAAATATGTTCAAAACCCTTACAACAGTAACTGGCATGAAGGAAGCAGTATATATGTCAGATGTTATTGGTAGGATGATGATGATGATGATGATGATGATTGTATTTTTAAAAAAATTTTATTGGAGTACAGTTGATTTACAATGTTGTGTTAGTTTCAGGTGTACAGCAAAGTGAATCAGTTATACATATACATATATCCACTCTTTTTTTTTTAGATCCTTTCCCCATATAGGCCATTACAGAGTATTGAGTAGAGTTCCCTGTGCTATATGGTAGGTTCTTATTAGTTACCTATTTTATATATAGTAGCGTGTATATGTCAACCCCAATCTCCCAATTTATCCCTCCCCGCCCCATATCCCCCGGTAACCATAAGTTTGCTTTCTACATCCGTGACTCTACTTCTGTTTTGTAATAAGTTCATTTGTACCCCTTTTTTTAGATTTCACATATAAGCAATATCATATGATATTTGATGATTGTATTACTAACGGTATTTTTACTGGATTAGCCTTTCGGCATGAGCTAGTCCCTTCACCTCCTGGTGGCCTGCCTCAGTTTCTTCATCTCACCATGATAACAGCCCATACCTGTTTGGTTACCTTGAAGATCACACTTTATTTAATTATGTGGAAAAATGACTTTTTTTAAAAAAGGTGTGTCAACTGGAAAGTATTAGGAAAAGGTTAGGCAGCCCCCGTCTAGTTCTGATGTTACTTTACCACGTGCCTCTCACCAGCACACACCCGCCCTGCCACCAAAATGGAATCCCCTCAAGTTAATGAAAATTAATCCTAATGAAAATTTTTAAGTTTAAAAAAATCATTTTCTAAATAATAGTAATTTCTAAATCTTTTCCTTACACTGTAAATCACAGTGGAATTATCCTTATAAGAATACCCATTCTGTGAACAGCCCAAGGGCCTTTTTTTTCTTTTTGGTTTTTCTTTTTAACATGAGATCTGACATCAGTCTCAAAATTGAGACAGGGTGGGAACTTTGTCAAGTTCAAGTCATCTCTGCAGCACCGCTGCTTTGCTCTGTTTTTAATGAGCTGGCGTCCTCCTTTTGAGACGAGTGAAGTGAACTTGGATAAGACCCTTAGTCTTGAAACAATGTGTCCTACCTTTGTTGAAGCCCAAAGAGCTTTTCTGTGCAAAGGCCAGTGTGTCTGAACAAATGGCATTCCGCGCATTTTCGCGGGCCTCGGCTCCAGCCTCAGCGGGATTCCACTGCATTCTTGGCAGTCGGGCTCCTCTGCTCTGGCAGGAGGTCAGCCCGGGGCCAATGGGGTCAAGGAACCTCCACAGGCTGCTTGGGCTCCTGTGTGCACGACTGACAGCTTGAGGCTGCGCTGGGGACGGAGAGGGTCAGTCTCATTGCTAGTTCCTGTCTGTCAGGAGGGGATGCGTGTGGGAAGGGGCTGGGAGGGCTCCCCTTCCTTAGGAAGCCCTTGCAAGCGGCCCGAGCTGTGGGAAACACACTGAGAGAAGGTTAAGGCCACCGTGGTCCCAGTCCCAGCTGGCCCTCCTAATAAGTGTCCCAGGCCCATCAAAAGGCCCCATGCAGGAAGGAAATACTACGAGCAGTGCTTATGTTTGGGGAGAGGGATCGTGGGTGAGTTTCCTTCTGCTCTTTACCGTCACTGGATTTTTTCATTTATTGGAACAATGACTATGCAGTCTCCTGGAAAAGCGTTGACCCACTCCACCCTGAAAGACTGCAGCCCTAGTGTGTAAAATTTCCCACAGTCAAAGCGAGGTTAAGGAGCCGATGTCCAGAAGGCCTCTTAGAAAATACGGGAGTATGTGTGGAGTGAGCCAGGGTGGGGATGGAGGTTTCGCACATGAACCCATTGGCACCCATGAACTTCTGACCTGGGGGTGGAGCATCTCCCTTGCTAGTCTGGAAGCCTGGACCCGGGGGCAGCCGGCCACAGGAGAGAACATTTTCGTTTGTGTGGGGCTAGGAAGGCAGTGTGGAAAGCAAAATGCAAAGCATGTGAGCAAATACTTTGTGTGTGTCTGTGTGTGTGTATGATTGTGTGTGTGTGTGCGCGTCTGTCTGTCTGTCTGCTGCCTCCCCAAGTAAGAGGACAGTCACACCCTAAAGGAAGAGAAGAGTAAACATCTGGGATAAGAATACAAAGTTTTGCGGGAAGTTTAGGAAGCAGAGACCAGAAAGTGTAACTTCCAGGCCTGGCCCTATTTCGTCATTTATAAAATGAGCAGGTGAGGCCTGCACAGTCCAGTAAAGTTGCCACTGGTGACGCGTGGCTATTGAACACTGGGGAGGTGGCTGGTCTTTACTGAGTTGTGTGGTTAGTGGAAAACACACACGAGGTTTCGGAGACTTAGTATGAAAAAAAGGATGTAAACTATCTCGCTAATTTTTAAAATATTGATTACAGGTTGAGATGATAATATTTGGGGTATATCAGGTTAAAGCAACTCTATTGCCAGAATCAAGTTCATCTGTTCCTTTTTTCTTTTGAACGTGGCTACTAGAAGTTTGAAATTACCCATGTGGCGCATATTCTACCAGCTTGCACAGTCATAAGTCTTAGAGCCCCTTAAAATGTCCCACAGAAATATCACTCAATTCAAGTCCCACCGAAGCGGGGGGCGGGGGGCCAGGCTGCTTCAGAGCATAATCTGAAGCAGGCTGCCGTAAGCAGGGGGTTTCTTTGAAATCTCATGTTTTCAGTTTATGAATGCTTATGTGCTTGTTTGAATATAAAAATAACAGGTCTAAAAGGAAAAAAGAATTCTCTCCCTGCCTCCACTTTCTAATCGCTATCTTTAAGTAAGAAGACATACGTTTTCTCCGGTGGTTTCAAGTCCCACGCCATCAACAGCACACTGCCCTGGAGCCCTAGGGGTCTGCGGACCTCAGTTTGGGAAGCATGGGTGGTGATGTCTAAAAGGGCCCGGCCATCTTTCGGTTTCTATAGGAGGCTCCTGAGTTCCTAATTGCCACATGGCCCTTTTGTTCTGAGGTTCTCACCTTTGCTCCCCACCCCTTAGAGTTCCCGAGGCCCTGGGAGTGGATTGGGCCAAGTAGAAAGGACAGAAACAGCTTTTCTTTCTCTTTTGTAGCCCCAGAGAACTATGCACACAGGTGCCCCATAAATACTTGGCGTATTGAATGGTTCAGTAACCAGAACTGGGGGCCGGCCTGCCCCCTGCAGCCCGGCAGCCTGCCGCAGCTAGCAGTGTAAAAAGGTCTTTCAAAATGGTCCTGCTTTGAAAATTCACTAGGGAAGAAAGCCGCCTCCAATCCTTCAAGGGAAGTGGATGGGGGTAGAAACCAAATGATAAATAAGCAAGTGAGGTAAGAAATCAATCTGGAACCAGCACAGTTCAGAAAATCATGGGCTGCGCCATCACCAAACTAGATGGTAACCCTTATTGAAATTACACCCCATCAGTGGAGTAAGTCGGGATGCATCGCTTATGAGCAAATTTCACATTTTCTCTCTCCTCACCCTGGATGAGGTCTCCAATGAACTTGGCTGCCTCTTTTTTTTTTTTAACATCTTTATTGAAGTATAATTGCTTTACAATGGTGTGTTAGTTTCTGCTTTATAACAAAGTGAATCAGTTATACATATATCCCCATATCTCTTCCCTCTTGCGTCTCCCTCCCTCCCACCCTCCCTATCCCACCCCTCTAGGTGGTCACAGAGCACCGAGCTGATCTCCCTGTGCTATGCGGCTGCTTCCCACTAGCTATCTACCTTACGTTTGGTAGTGTATATATGTCCATGCCACTCTCTCGCTTTGTCACAGCTCACCCTTCCCCGTCCCTGTATCCTCAAGTCCATTGTCTAGTATTGGCTGCCTCTTGTTGACACCTTTTTCCACCTTAATATTCCCTTTTAGACTAACAGTTCTAACTTCCAACAGTGTCCAGCTCGGAGCCACTCACCAGGCTGCAGCCTTTGCAAGCCTTGGTGCAGAGGGATCCCACAACACAACACGTCCTGGGACAGAACCCTTGGAAGTTACAAACATTTGTATCTGGTTGATTTGATAAATGGCCTTGAATAAGCCTCCAATCCTTGAATAAGCCTCCGCGTGGGCTGCAGTTAAACCACCATCACTGAAGGGTGGCTTTATTCCCTAGAGGAGAGTGCTCAGATCACTGGCCCTCCCCCCAGCTCTCAGGCCATGAATAAGCAGGAGCTGGGAGCTGGGGCCTGGTTGCAGGGTGAGGTGGGGGAGGAATTGAAGTTGTTTCCAGCCCTCCATTCAGGCCTTTGTGGTCCTCACTCTTCCTTGGGAGTTCCTTTGCTTGGAGACCCAGAGAGCTGCTTCTGGGTACAGAGTCGGACTTACATAAGGAAACTTGTGTGAGCATGCTCCGTGGGTCAGAAAGAACCTGCTCGGCTGTTCAGCAGTTCTGGAAACTCTGAAGGGCCGCCCTTTGGTTTAATGAGCTCTAGACAGCTCACACCACCCGAGCAGGTGGGCCTTTGACCTTCACTCAGCTGGCTCCCTGTGGGGAGACAAACTGAAATGCTTCTGGGTCAGTATGGCCCCTTTCCTGTGAACATAAAGCAAACTGGAAACTCACAAGAAAACTCAAGTCCCATGAGTGCACAACCGTTGGACAAAAGCAGTGGTCTTTCTCCCGTGGTCAAGGAGGACGTTTGCTGGTGTAATGCAGGAAGTGTCATGGTGTTCGTGGCCCTGAAATAATTCCCACAGATTGATCTAGGGCTAAGCTCGGTCACATTTGTGGGAAATGAAGTGCTTCTTCTGTAATCACAGAATATGTGAAGTGGAAGGGGTTTTCGCTAGCAATAGGCCCAGTTCCTTCTTTGTAGGTGTGAAGAAACAGAAGCCCAGAGAAGGAGCAATAACTTGCCTAGCTATCTCACAGCAAGTTAGTGGCACAGGCGGGATGTGAATTCAGCTCTCCGAGCTCAGCAAACACATCAGAGCATTTGCTGTGTGCCTCGCATGGCTCCTAGGCACTTGGAAGACACTGAATAAGGTAGATGTGGTCTCTGCTCGCTCGAAGCTTCGCATCTACTTTTTACAGCTTTGAAATGGAGCATAATTCCAATCAAGCCTGGCAGAATCTTCAGAGCCCTGTTTCCACCAGCAGGTGGGAACTAAAATTAGTCCCGCTACCCCGTGGCTTGGGCTAGTCCCCGAGCACAGACGAGCTTGTCAAGCTGCAGCCTTCCCCTTCAACTTGCCACCGTTCATCCACCAACAAATATTTCTCTCTTTTAAGAAACATTTGATTTACATTGTCTTTTCTTTTTCTTTCTTTCTTTCTTTCTGGCCGTGCCACTCGGCTTGTAGGATCTTAGCTCCCCGACCAGGGATCGAACCCAAGCCCTCAGCAGTGAAAGCGCCAAGTCCTAACCACTGGACTGCTAGGGAATTCCCTTAAAAACATTTTAAAACAATTTATTTGTTCAAATCAGGATCGATTCATTCATTGCAATTAATCAATACATTTCTTAAGCCTTTGAAAATCTCTCAGGTCCCCCTTTCCTCTCTCTCTCTCTCCTGTTTTCCTTTCGCGTTTGTCTTTTCCAGTTTCCCACAGTCTGGATTTTACTCATGGCAACATACTGCTTTGTTCCCTAGATTTCCTGTCAATTGGAAGTTAGAAGTAGAAGCTTGATCAGGTTCAGATTCTATTCTTTTGGCCTACTCCTTCATAAATGGTGGCATGTAGGTCATCAGGAAGCACGCATTGTCTGCTTGTCACTCTTCGCAGGATGTTAATGCGACCGATGATCAAGGCCCGGACTCATTGATTTATTAGTGGATGCAAAGTCTTGACACCCCAAAATTCTGTCAGTCTCTCTTCATTTATTAGCTGGAATGCTTGCAGTAAAATGAATCTTCGCCTCATAATATATTTGGTTCCCCTGGGGTATGGGTTACGTAGGAAAGGAAGATAAATGCTTGATTCTTTCTTTCTACTCACCATTTTTCAGATGATTTAGTTACCTAACATCCTCAAAGGGGACCAGTGAATTTATTAATTTCTTTCTTGTTTCGTTCTTTAAACTACATTATGATACTACGTATTGTCATGGATTTAAACGAAAAATTCTTGATCTCCTACTCCATGTCAGGCATTGTTCTAGGTATTGCTCTCGAATAAGTGCCTGAACAAGACAGATCTGGGCCCCTCCCTCGTGGAGTTGACCATCCAGGGCTTGTTCTATGACACGCTGTCCCACTCTGCTCCTTTAACAGGGGCTAGTGCACCAGATGCTGACATATGACCATCCCTGTACAGAGCAAAGGAAATGAGCTGACAATTGCGTCGTCATGGGGTTTTCCTCAGTCCCTTCTCAGCATAATCCCTGCCCTCAAAGGCTCAACTTTTGTCACATCTCCTCGCTAATCTGTCCTGGCTGTTCATTTGAAGCAAGTTTTATGGAGGAAATTATTAAACAAGAACAATCTACGCCATGTGATTTCCTTCCCCTTCTGGATCTCCCAGAAATAGCCTCTGTTGCCAGTCTCTGTCCCACTCAAGCAGGTGGAAGGTTGGGCTTTTTCTAGAATGCTGTGGTCCAGGCATCTATGACCAGTCCCCATTACATCGCCTGCACCCCTCCCAGAGTGGATGGGGCCCTGCCGTGCATCTGTGAGGGAGCGTCTCTGCCGAGGGGCAAAAACCCAAGTTGCCGGTACAAGACGCTCAGCCACCCAAAGCCATTGAGAGGAGCTGTTCGTCTCTCTAGTATGCCTGGCTGCGGTGAACAGATGATCTTTTCATTATTTATTTTGGTCCCATACACGCTTAGAATTTCGCTGCAAGGTCAAAGCAACAGCCCACACAAAAGTTGGCTAAACATGTAAGAGATGGAAAATGTTGATGGTGGCAGCTAAATATAGACACACATATGGGTGGATTCCGGAAACTGCAAAGCAGCGAGCCCGACACTGAGCCCCAGCCATATTCTGGACCACATTTTCAAACAGGTGGCTTTTGCATATTTAGAAAAGAATGTGGAACCCACACACTATTGGGCTTGAAAATGTTAAAGAGGAAACCTCTGAGCAGCTCCAGTCAAAGAGCGATGTTTGATGACGGGAAGCAGGAAGGCCACAGTGCTCCTTCTATAACAACACCTGCAGGAGGTGTTAAATACAGGACATCACGAAGATCGTGGAAAGTACTGAGAATGACTGAACCTACAGCATGGGTCATATTTTGCAACAGTGTTCTCAAACAAAAATAAAACCAACAACCTAGAATAGCTTAGAGTGGGTTTCTGATGCTGACTTTTTGGGTTTTTTTAACATCTTTATCGGAGTATAATTGCTTTACAATGGTGTGTTAGTTTCTGCTTTATAACAAAGTGAATCTGCTATACGTATACATGTATCCCCATATCCCTTCCCTCTTGCGTCTCCCTCCCACCCTCCCTATCCCCCCCCCTTCTAGGTGGTCACAAAGCACCGAGCTGATCTCCCTGTGCCATGCGGCTGCTTCCCACTAGCTATCCACCCTACGTTTGGTAGTGTAGATATGTCCATGCCACTCTCTCACTTCGTCCCAGCTTACCCTTCCCCCTCCCCGTGTCCTCAAGTCCATTCAAAAATATGGAACGCTTCACGAATTTGGGTGTCATCCTTGCACAGGGGCCATGATAATCTTCTCTATATCGTTCCAATTTTAGTATATTGGAAGCCAGCACCTAATGCTGACTTTTAATTCCTTCCTCACTTACAAAAGAGTGAAGCCCCTGCTCCAGACTTTCTGGTCCAGTAAGTATTCTTCCTTACCTGCACGTTCTAAGCTCTGCTGATCCTCTGTGTGTTCTAAACTGTATTGTCTTCCACGATAGTCTCATCAACAAAATGGTGAAACGTGGGCTGGATGATAACATTTAAGGAGGTTTGCACCTGGTACATTACCGCTACGCAGGGAATCGATTGATGGCTGCATCGGGCTGCAGGGAAGAGTGGGACCCTCCAGCCCTGTGCGGATGTACATTCTTTGTCAAAGAAAGATCAAGTAAAGAGAGTCCCTTGATCATATTTGTTTATGAGCCCAAGCTGACATGGCTAGCGTGTCCAATTCTATACATGTAAATACACACAAACTCCTAACCCAAACCCATCAAGAGCTGGAAGAATTGACCTGTTCACATTCCTGCTCTGAAGGGGAGTCCCTGCTGGTTGAAGATCCCTCACTCTTATCTGCCTGATCTCTCCCCCAAAGAAAGAGAGGAGCACACACTTCTATAGCCCCTCTGTTCTCCCTCCAGGTAAGCCCTGGGAGAAAACAATAGCGGATCAGTATCCATTTCATTCAAAGATCCTGGGAAAATGAAATTCTTCGTAGAGATCATTTCATGTTAAAGCTCTCCATACCATACTCACTTGAGGTCTGAAGGAAGTCGGTGTAACAAAATACAATTTGAGCACAAATCTCAACATTCTTACTCTAATTGTTTGCTCGACAACAAGGCGTTGCTGTTAGGAAATTGGTTAGGTCAATCCTGTCGCTGACAAATCCATTACTGAGAAGGTAGGCCAAGGAGGATAAGGGAGGAGTGAATTCGAAATGCTGGCTCCGCTAAAACAGCCTCACCCTCAGCTGCCTCCCAACCCGAATGGCCTAGGTTTACACAACTTATATATTACATCCCTCCTCTGTTGTAGAAGCTGCTTCAATGACTTTGATAAATCTCCTTGAAGCTTTGGCCCACACAGCACTTGTCAAAGAAGATTCAAACAATTCCTTCGCTTGACTTTCGCAAACTAGCTCATGAAAAATGCCCAAGGAGCATTGCCCGACGACGCTAGGTTGCAACTTCTAAGAAAGCAGCAAACTTTATGAATATATTGGTTGGGACTCACCCACTTTTCTTTTAGTAACTTAGGTCATTCGGACTGGGAAAGTCCTTGGGCTGAGGACACAGGAACACACAGATTCTCCTTGCCTCTCTCTCCCCAATGGAACTCTTTATTAAACAGGTGGTTATATTTTTATTCCTGTGTCTTATCAGAACCTTATTTTCCATGAAATGAAGAAGGCATTTGTTCAAACATTTTTGTATATACTGATCAGTTACGAGAAAAGTTGTGCCTTAATATACTCTGCCTGGAAAATACTTTCTAAGTCCAATAAGACGAAGTTGGCCTGAATTTCAATTCTAGCTTACAACTGGGAAGGAAAAACCCAGTTTATCCTGTTCTGAAATCAGAAAACCTAATAGACTTGGTAAATGCAAAACTTCATTTCTCTTTTCAGAGTCTCAGGAAAAAAAAAAATTTGAAACATGTGTACTGTGCCTGTACATGATCTTTTTCTACCCTCTCCCTTCCCTCTTTATTTCTCAACATTTTCACCTACAAATATGAATAATTTCTTCTGGATTTAAAAATGAATGGCTAATTATATGTGGATTTCAGCATAGCATAAAGAAACCAGAAAAGGTTTCGAATGGTCTCTAAGTTCATTAATTAGGTTAACTTTGCTGAGTTCATGCTAGAGAAAGCAAAATCACAATGTATATTTTTACACACACATATATGCAGAGAGAAATCTCCCCAAAGGGTATACGAAGCACCTCCCACGCCATTTTTCCTCCCTCTGGTCACATCCAGGGCAGACTACCTTCAGATCTGTGGTGTCTCCTTAACAAGGAGGTGTCCTCCAGGAACAGTATGGGGGGGCTTCACAGGAGAGTTCATTGAAAGATTCATGACCGGGATCAAAGCTCTACACTCCCGTTCCATTTAGTCACTGAAAACGAGCAGGACCTCTTCATCGTTCACCGGTTATCAGAGAACATGGCCAAAGAGTGCGCCCCCTAGGGACACTGCAGACAGCACAGTTACAGTATTCAAGTGAGGAAATCAAGTACGGTCCTCAAGAGACAAAAACAAGAGCAAGAGGCCCCAGCCAGAACAAAATGGAATTTGAAGCAATTACCCGACTAACTCAGCAACAAAATTAAAAAGACCCATTCAGTTTCATGAGGGTTTAAGACCCCCAAATGGCCTCCAATCTCAGATCCCCTTTGGCTACACTGCCATGCTGTCCAACTTGAGGCTCAGACCCACAGACTGCAGAGGCGGAAAGGCTCCAGGGCATTTCTTTTTTTTTATTTTTACTTTTATTTATTTTATTTTGTAACATCTTTATTGGAGTATAATTGCTTTACAATGGTGTGTTAGTTTCTGCTTTATAACAAAGTGAATCAGTTATACATATACATATGTTCCCATATCTCTTCCCTCCTGCGTCTCCCTCCCTCCCACCCTCCCTATCCCACCCCTCTAGGTGGTCACAAAGCACCCAGCTGATCTCCCTGTGCTATGCGGCTGCTTCCCACTAGCTATCTATTTTACATCTGGTAGTGTATATATGTCCATGCCACTCTCTCACTTCGTCCCAGCTTACCCTTCCCCCTTCCCGTGTCCTCAAGTCCATTCTCTACGTCTGCGTCTTTATTCCTATCCTGACCCTAGGTTCTTCAGAACCATTGTTTTTTTTTAGATTCCATATACCTCTGTTAGCATACGGTATTTGTTTTTCTCTTTCTGACTTACTTCACTCTGTATGACAGTCTCTATGTCCATCTACCTCACTACAAATAACTCAATTTCATTTCTTTTTATGGCTAATATTCCATTGTATATATGTGCCACATCTTCTTTATCCATTCATCTGTTGATGGACATTTAGGTTGCTTCCATGACCTGGCTATTGTAAATAGAGCTGCAATGAACATTTTGGTACATGACTGTTTTTGAATTATGGTTTTCTCAGGGTATATGCCCAGTAGTGGGATTGCTGGGTCGTATGGTAGTTCTATTTGTAGTTTTTTAAGGAACCTCCATACTGTTCTCCATAGTGGCTGTATCAATTTACATTCCCACCAACAGTGCAAGAGTGTTCTCCAGGGCATTTCTATGGGAATCAGAAAGCCAGACCAAGTTTGCCCATATTTTCACATGAAACAAAGTACTAAGGTTGAACTTCCTAGTTCGGGAACTGAATTCAGAGAATCACCTAGCTCGCTGCTGAACACCCTGCAGATACCCACCTGCAAATTCATCAGGATTTGTATATGTCGATGATTCTGTATTTGTTGCATTCCAGTAAGTATTTGAGACCAGTAACTACGTAAAATCTTGCAGGTAATTTTCCCAGTAATTCCACAGATGGCCAAATGTGGCCCAACATATTGAAAATCTCACAGTAAATTTATTCATTGTATTTGTAGTTTTTTTTCTTTTCATTTTTTTGGGGGGGTATTCGTAGTCTTTTAATATAAGCCACAATCAAAAGTGATGTTAACAATAAGGGCCATGCTCAAGCCCTTGGCTACCCTTTCCCAACTGTGTAGAACTAATGTAATCCATTGAGTTGTCTTTAAAACACTGACCTGTAGAGCAGGTCGAAACTTTAGAAGTCCCATTCAAACACTGAAGCATTACCTACACATAGCGGTTCTTCTGATCCAAAGACAGTTTGCAGAGTGGGTTGGTGGTGGCGGGCATCCCACTATACCCCTCTTTCAAACTGTATGAGCTCTACATCCACATACATAGGACCAGCACACCAACTGCGCCAACCCACAAAAACTCCAATTAAGCCCTACACTGACTGTATAACCAATATACAATGGTGGGTGTTGTTTCTCTTCAAAAAAATGATAGGGCTTCCCTGGTGATAGGGCTTCCCTGGTGGCGCAGTGGTTGAGAGTCCGCCTGCCGATGCAGGGGACGCGGGTTCGTGCCCCGGTCCGGGAGGATCCCACATGCCACGGAGAGGCTGGGCCCATGAGCCATGGCCGCTGAGCCTGCGCGTCCGGAGCCTGTGCTCCGCAACGGGAGAGGCCACATCAGTGAGAGGCCCGCGTACCGCAAAAAAAAAAAAAAAAAAAAAAAAGAGATGACATGCAGTAGAGGCTATTACGGATGACTGGGCATACAGATGGAATCTACTTTCTGTTTCTAGGTAGCAACACTTGGACAGATCACTTTCTGACTTATTCTTGACTGCACTTGAAAATAAGCACACTACAGGATGAAGATGAGGGTATGATTTGCAGAGAGCAAAGAAAGGAAATGCATTATTTAAATAATAACCAGGAGCCCTCACTTCACACACACACACACACACACACACACACACACACACACACACTGACCCCTCTCTCCATGGAAGAAGTTTATGGAATGAATAAATAAACGCATCAAGGAATGCACCAACGAATCAACCCTACTTATGAAATACCTCCAATGCACTATAGTAAGCTTTGAGAGAACAGTCTGGAAAACCCTAGTCCGTACTGCTTGGCTGGCAGTTGCGTTACCTTCTACTTTTGTCATTTTCTGTATATGTTATGCCTCGTACTAGCATGTCAGCTGCAGCTTTCTCTCTCCCATGTGCTTACATGATGCCTTGGACCAGCAGCCTTCATTTTTTTCCCTGCTCTTCATTGTGAGGCAAGGTCTGCAACTCAGCGACAACCCCATATCCTTGTTGACCTTCAAGGAGCCCCCTTCAGAACAGAGGCTCAAGGAGGCCTCATCCTTAGCGGAGTTCCAAACCCACAACGGGCTGAGACTTTGGAGCCAGAAAAGCACTGTGGGCCTCAGACAATCCATTTTCGAGAGTAGGCAAAAACCCAACCACCACCTGTTTTCAATATGAGCGTCTCCATTACCAAACACACATTTTTACTTAGGTCTCAAATTAGGTGGACTGCTGAACCAGCCTCCAGTTCCCCAACAGCCTAGCCCTCTCCAGAGTAGGGATCCGCCTGTATAATCAGCTTGCCTGCGCCGTGGTGGTCTGGCTGGCATCCACTCATGGTGCCTTCCACCCTGAGTCGTCACTCAGCTTATCTGCAATCCACGTAGCCACCCGACAAGTTTGGCCGCATCGCCAGACAGGCTCCTGCCTGTTATAAAAACAGTGAGTAGGATGGGCCCGGCCTTCCCTCGGGGAAGCAGCCGAAAGTATAGACTAAATGGAAACCATCTTCCTCTTGGCCAGTCATGACAAGGTTCTGGAGACCATCTTGGTGGCACGTTCTCTGGAGGATGCGAAACAGTCGAGTGGCTGGTGTTTTTCGGAGCTAATGAGTGATTTGGGAAACTTGGAAGCAGCCTCCCACGCCCTGCCCTTCCGCACCGCCCTCTCCTCAAATCCCTCAATGATGATGTCATTGCTTCGGCTGAAGACGTTGCTCCCTGTCAAACTGCAGATGCTCCAGGAGGGAAAGCACACCATCCGAGTCTCTAGGGTAGGAAGAGACTGCTACCTGGGTGGCTGAGGGGGCCCGGGGCAAACCTGGCCTTCCTTAGTTTTTTTTTCCAGTTTCAGAATTTGTCTGTGAGAGACTGAGGCTCCGATGGGTCTGAGCACTGATCACGCCAGCGATGACGGCTGGAGAAGCAGGTCATGGGTGACAAGATGACAAAGGCCAATGTTGAAGGAAGCTGGATAAGACCACCAAGCTGATAGGACCTCCTGATGCAGCCTCACACCAGCCCACCATGAGTCCATGCAGTCATGAAATCGGTGACTTTTAACGACCGAGCAGGACTTGCAGTTCCAAGCATGCTGCTTCCTCCTCCCAAGTACAGATGTGAAGCACTGTTCCCGTGGCCTGCCTTCGGAACCCACTTCTGAGTCGAGCGAGAAAATCTCTCTCCTTTCATAATCACATCTCATTTTCGAGCAAAATTCCTTACCTTGAGACTGAGGGCACCCCACGAGAACCTGGCTTCCTTGGCATCTATATAGTATGCAGAAGGATCTGGTTAGTGACAGAACGCTGTGTCCAGTGCATCAGACTTGGCCTTTACTAACTTCTGGCTATTCAAAAAATTATATCCATCTTCAGAGTCAGGAGATGTGCCCCAAAGTGGGGGGGACTCCAAGTGTGCCACAGGCTGGGACAACACTCCCTACCGAGTAACGGGAGCAGTGAGTAGCTGACCTCTTGAGGGAACAGGAGACACCACTGGAAAAATGAGGGCACATCTGTGAAAGGAGAAGAATGGCCAAGTATGACTATTGGGAATTGGGAACAATCTTCTGAAGGTTGGTTCCACAGGCTATGTCAGACTCTTGGCCACTGTTAGAGAAGAATGAATCTGCCTTAACCGTATTTCCACAAAGCCAAAACCAGATCCAAAAGGGAGGAGTAGGGCTGCTGCAAGGATAGTGGCTTCAGAGTTGGTGGTGGAGGGAAGGAACATGAATCAGGAGGATGGTGAAAAGAAGGGGTAACATTATAGATGGAATCAACTCTAATTTGAAAAGATACATGCAACCCAATGTTCATAGCAGCATTATTTACAATAGCCAAGACATGGAAACAACCTAAGTGTCCATCAACAGATGACTGGATAAAGATGTGGTACACACACACACACACACACACACACACACACACACACACACACACACAGTGGAATACTACTAAGCCATGAAAAATAATGGAATTTTGCCATTTGCAACAACATGGATGGACTGGGAGGGCATTATGCTAAGTGAACTAAGTCAGACAGAGAAAGACAAATACTGTATCTCACTTATATGTGAGATCTGAAAAATACTACAAACTAGTGAATATAATAAAAAAGAAGAAGACTCACAGATACAGAGAACACACTAGTGGTGACCAGTGGGGTGAGGAAGGGGGGAGGGGCAAAAAACAGGTAGGGGATAAAGAGGTACAAACTATTAGGTATAAAATAAGCTACAAGTATATATTGCACAACATGGGGAATATAGCCAATATTTTATAATAACTATAAATGGAATATAACTTTTAAAAATTGTAAACCACTATATTGTACACCTGTAACATAATAATACAGTACGTCAACTATACTTCAGTTCAAAAAAATGTGATATCATGTCTCTGAAAATGCAAGCATATTTATGGGCAGTCTTCCCAGCTGGACATAGAGAAAATATTTCCATAGCATCATACTGAGATTCGAGAACAATTGACTAGAATCCATTATTCTGGTGAGCCTGGACAACTACTTTTGGTCTGGTTAGGCAGTGGTGATCCATGTAGTCAGAGAAGAACAGTCACTGGGGGACAAAAGGTCCCTTAATCTCTACCCTAGACTCTCCCTGGGACATTGTCCCCAACCCCTACCCACTGCAGCCCAGCAATCAATGCTACCAAGCCCTTGAACTGTCATGGCCAAGGCGGGAGCCATTGTTATTCCCCATTCATCTGGATTCACGTGAACACAGCAAATACACCGCCCTACACTGCGTGAAGGTGGCGCCAAGGGAAATGATCTCCTGTCCCCACAGGGACAACCAGTTCAGCTAGGCTGCTCCAATCTAACCCGGGAAAGAGCAATGTGGGACTCACATACAATGACTACTTTCAAAGCTAATACTGCAATGCATTTCCTTAAAACATTTCCCCCCAAAATGTTAGTTATTAGGATATGCTATGGTCTAATCTCTTGTTAAAATTTAAACCAGTCAAACCCAAAATGGGTTTGAATTATGAAAAATATTTACAGATCTTAATGAAGACAAGCCAAAAATTTCCCAGAGTTATTTGGTTGTTTATTTTTTTAAGTATCTCTTGGCAACACATATGAAGTTGCAAGGAAATTTTAGTTAGAAACATCTGAAAACTTCCATTTCCAGTAAACACTGACAGCAAGCAACTTCAAAGGCTCTGTCACCTAATCACTGAGCAAACAGTACATGTGTGGACACTTTGGAGTCGGCAGAAAACGCTTTCTAATATTTAGAGCTCCCTAGAGATAACATGGCTTGTTAAGTGGTGAGATCCCTGCCACTGGAGGTGTTCAAGCAGTGTTTGGGCAACCACTTGGCAGGACTACTGTAGAGGACAACCAATCACTAAAGATTCAAGATTGACCTGGATGTCCTTGAAGAGACCGTGGGAATTGAGTTGAGCTGGTATGTCCAGAAGGTGATGAATTTCTTTCTTTGTAGCTCTACATTCTGGAATCCCTGAAGCTCAATGAAGCTGTCTATCCCCGCCAAAGTTGCTGATGCCTAATGCACTTCCCCACCCCAGATGCAGCAAGAGTGCCCTATAGGCCTACTGGTGTTGCCCTCTGGTAGTGCACAGGTGTAGTCAACCCAGTTGTTCACCTACCCAATAGATGTTCCTCCCTTCTTCCTTGCCGATCATCCCCTAATTTATTCAGGGTAGTGTTCATCCCCCTCCCTGTAGCCACGTCTTTCAGGTAAAACTGGCCTCCGACCAGGGCATGAATCTCGGTTAGCCTTCATACTCAACAGCTCAGGGCATGTGAGCTGATTCTAGGCAATGAGAGGTGAGGGGATGTCTGCTGGACGAGGGTATTAGCTCTTCAAAGGAGACTTGAGAATAAAAAAAGAGTCTCATTGCTACCAGCAGGAAGTTGCGTGTGAAGATGTATTATTACTACAACTGTGACAGCTATCTTTTTTTTTTCAGCTTTATTGAAGTTTTACAACCATCTTTCAACCATGAGCAAAGCTATCCAACATGCTGAAGTTGGCAAAGTTGAAAGATGGAAAGGCTCTGGATCCTTCATAATGACGTTGAGACGCAACCATCCCTGGAGCTTCCCTACATCGCGGCGTCTTGTTATGTGAGATGATAAATCCCTTGTTGTTTAAATCATTTTGAGTTGGATTTATCCTAACTTGTAGCCACGAGCGTCTTAACTAATACCACAATCTTCGATCGGATCTCGTCCTCTCAATGTCTTATAGAGATGTGGCGAAACCACTCTTTTAATCCATGTGGTCTGGGCCAGAAGATTACAGGAAAGACAGACAAGGGGATTACTCAGAATCACCCGTTCACTCCAATAATGGTCTTCCAAGACCACTTTGGATTCTTTGGGGAGATACAGATGGGAATTTGATCCTGGGAAACACTTCTGCATAGCTTTCTCCTTTCTCCCTGGCAACTCTGGAATCAGAGGAGCCGGTGCAGCTTCCTTATGTGACCCGGAGAGAAAAACCTTTCTTTACAAAGCAGATGGCAACTCCCCAGGAACTCAGAGTCTGGCGGGAAATGTGGGAGAATGGTGGAGAGAGGTGGGGTGGGGATGGGTGGTCAAGAGGCTGAAGAGGTGCTCTCCTGAGTGTCCTGCTTGCCTGCCTCCTGGGTAAAAGGCTTAGTGTGTGGAATTCTCCTCTAGGGGCTCTGGTAGAGAAGAGTAGAAAGAGGTGTATTTTAGGGATGGAGAACAGTGAAAGGTCAGGGTGGAGGGGTAAAGGGACCCTTTGGAGCTTCTCCTGTTTTGAACCCTCAAATCAGAATATGTCATCATTAGAGAGTTAGAATATTTTCTTGCCAGCAAGAAGCAGGTTTCACACTCCCATCTGCTCATTTTCTAGAAAACCTCACTCTTTGATGTAAATGCAGCTTTCCTGCTATCACTCGGCAATAGTCGGTGTCCAGGCTAGCTCCATTCTAAATGTGGACAGTTCCCAGACCGCAGAGAGGGCGCCAAGAGGGCAGATGGGGCCACGATATTAGAGTCCCTGCAGCTGGAGCTCCTTCCTGTCCAGGCCCCAACCTGTTTCCCAGCTCCTGAAGTCTAAAAGAGAAAAGCCCAGCAAGAAGTCAAGCTTTGCAGTTTTCAAACTGTGATCACCCAAGGGGCAAAACGACATAAGCCACCTGGGACGGCAGGAGGCAAGCAGGCAGGGATTCTCCTTAACCCGATGGTTATTTGGCCCGTTCATCCCTCAAGCTGGCCGTCTAATGCTTGCAGAGGTTTCCCCACTCCCTTGCAATCCCGAGGTCCCTGCAGGACGGTGTCTGGGGAACCAGACTCCAAGGATCCTTCTCTGTGTTTCTCTGCAGAGCCAGGAGGCCAGAGCAGAAGGGTGTGGCCTAAGATGCCTTGGAGCTCTGGAGGGCCTGTGTGGGCAGAGGCATGCAGGTGAGCTGGAAGCAGTGCCCAAAGAAATGGAGATGTGTGCGTGTGCATGGCTGGCATGCAAGGGTGTGATGGGCTGGGAGGCCAGGAGGAGCGCTTTTAATGTGTCTGACTGCATTCTGAGTCTGGACGTCCAAAAAGTACTCCTTGGGTGGAACTGGGTTGTCTTCACCAGTAAGTTCCAAGTCAAGATCGTCTGGGAGAGGCTAGAGTGTACGGGGCTATGAAGGGAGCTGAGCCTTTAGGCTGTAGAGTAGTGTTGAGCACGTTGTCAAGCCCAAGGACGACCCCATACTTAGTTCATCTTCTTTATACACCCTGGGCATCAGGTCAAAACCTATTCAATTATTTGCGTTAGCTTGTGCCCCCCTTGAATTTTCAATTCCCTTGCCTGGCTTTTGAGAGCTTCGTATTGACCCCCCGCCCCCGCTTCCCTAGTCCCATACTAGCAAACGCATCGCCTCTGCGTTTTACGCACATTTCCTTTCTGCCGCCTCACTACGCATACCTATCACACTACCATCCCCAGACCAGTTAGTCCCACGTCCCCGTTTCTCCCCAGTGGCTTCCTGACGATGAGGACCCCATCTGACTTACATGCTCCTCCCTCGTCCTCCCATCCTCCCGTGCAGAAACCAAGGCCAGACGTGTCATAGATCAGATTACTGCCCCAAATCCCATGTGATGTTGGAGGCCCACGTATCCAGAGCCATTAGAGACCTCTGCTCACCAATAGCTGGCCTCTCTAGGTAGTTCATCTTTGGAGTCTGTTTCAATATGACAAGGACGTGCAAATTCGTTTGCTTGTACATTTCTCCAAATGGGAACTTAGCAGACAAATCACACAATGTGAGGCACAAAAGGATCCAGCCAGCCCTGACTTGTGTGGAGGCCAGTGGCCCAAGGGGCAAGTTGCAGAACACCAGTCCCTCACAGCAACCTCGGACGCTGCCTTCCTCCCCCATACCGCTCTGATCCACCTCTTGGATCCAGGGATTTCTTTCATCATCAGCGTACAGCATCTCTGGTTTATCCAGTTACATAACTCACTACTCATTGAGTAAGGGAAGAAACCCTCTTTGTTCAAAATGGACCATTTACACATTCTAAGAAGGCAGTTGGCTAAACTTTAGTTATAGAAATTCACCCTTCCCACAACTCCCGATTCTAGAGGTGTGATTCTCCTCAGACTAGTGAGGCCAACACTTGCCTTTCATTTGGAGGCATAGTCCTCAGTCCCTGCCGATCTTAAATTACGTCTCTCTGGACCTTGTAACAAGGTCTGAATACCTCTAGTCAAGGACCTTGCAAATTTTTCTAGCACATACTGTCTGATGGGCATGCTAGGACATATGTTCAGGAAACAACCAACAAAAGCTCCAGGGTTCTCTCCCCTCTGCCCCCTTGTCCAAGGCAGGAAATGGCAAGTCAAACTCTCTTGACCCTAAAGCACACATTTTGTCTTCAGATGTTGTCCTTTCTAAGATGAACTGAGACCAGCCCAGCAGGAGGAACCTATTGTTACACTCCCCAGGCTAGAGCAGCTCCTGTTATCTCGGATCTTTGTGTCCAATCTGATCCAGGTGTAACTTTCAAGGTGGAATCTTGTCAAGGGCTCTTTAAGAAGCCCAGATACTATTCACTGGGCCCCATTTATCCCATCTGTCCTCACAAAGCTCCGGCTGATTAAGCAGGTGTGAATGTTCCCAATGTAAACCATGGTATTCTTCTCAACAGATCAAGGCAGCTGTCCGGGCACCCCCAGAGCCCATTCACACAGGGTCACGTGAGGCTGTCCTGCAGAGGACAGACAGGTTCACTTGACTTAATCCCAGTTCTTCAAGAACCAGCAAGTAGAGACCACATGGTCCCTTGCACTATCATCCGAGCTCTTTCTGTTTTGAAATCGGGCCCAGCAAAGAGCCACTGCCACTGCGGTTAGAAAACCTCGGCATCATCAAGATTTGTCTCCAGGTGGTCCTGGACTCCTTGCCCTGAACTCGGGTCAGCCAAGTCAACCAGTGTCTGCCATGACCCTTACCCTGGCCCTTCCACAGGACCAGGACAGCTCTACGTGCAGCAAGCCTGACAAGCCCCGTCCCCCTTCCTGATGATTCAGGGAGGTGGAATAAGGGGAAGAGGGTAATCAGAGGAAAAATACCACTTGAGATAAACAGGCTTTTGTGGCAGACCAACCTCGGTTCCAGACCTGGTTCTTGCATTTCTTACCTGTCACCCCTTGGACAAGTTACCCAGCTTCTTCCAGTCATTTGACACATCTGCAAAATGGAGGGATTTCTACTCTGCCGGATCGTGTGAGATCATTGCCGTGGCCCAGCTTTTGTGCCAGGCACACAGGTTCATCCCACCTCGCTGCTCAGTCGAGAGGTTACAGGTGAATTTACGGCAAGGAACTACTTTCCCTTTTACAGTAAACAAGCCCAAATAACTGTTCCTTGCTGCTGCCAGAGCTCGTTCCAAAGTACTCAGAACTCCAACAGAATAACAACAATTTTTCCTTACACTTGAGAGACATGAGAGCAGGGGCACTAAAGACCTTGAAAGGCAAATGTAGTGAAAGAGGATTGAGATCCTACTGCATGTTCAGAAAATCACCCACTGACCATGATTATTTCTTTCTGGCCAACCTGGCACCAACTGCCCATGCCGTGAGCCACCAAGAACAGTGGGTTACAGGCAGCTTGAGGCTGTCAATGGTGATGCAGAAATGCAAATCCCAGGCAGTGGTAAATCTAAGAAGTTCTATCTGGAATGCATTTTACATGTGCATGTGTGTATATATTTTTTTCTTGGCAGGAGACTTACCTTCCAAATTATGTTTCCCTTAGGCTATTATTAAAATAGTGTGCATTTCCCAAACACACACCACTACCAGCAGGGCAGCCCATAAGTGACTGGGATAGTCTAACTGGGTAGAGTCTAACTGGGATTAAGTGTTTGAAAATACACAAATACACCTCTGTGTGTAGATATGATTGTGTGTATACACACACAAACACACAGGACTTCCAACTCTGTCTGCTAAGAAACACAAGTGCAGAGAACTTTGATCAAAGTCCGTAAGACCTTTAGAAAAGCATGTTGGGTCAACACACATGTGCTGTTTTTTCAATTCTTTAACCACACCTGTCACCTTTCATCAGCTTTAACCTGACAGGATTGACACATGAAAACCTTATTCTTTACAATGATCCCGTATTATTTTTTCAGAATTCCCAACATTTAAATGTCAAAAGTAGAGTAAAATGGGCATTTAATTCCGCACATGGACACTCATGCTGAGAAATGGATTTCTGTAGTTTTTACTGATTAATTCCGAATTTAGAAATCACTTCAAACATTGATGAGTAAAACTTTAATCTTACATGAAAACTGAATGTGGACATTTGCATATCCTAATGATTCCTCTACCGCCGGACGGATAAATCACGCAGTAACCCAGACGATCTAGTTACACATTTTCCTAACACTCTCACCTCCATCCTGTGTGGCAGCTGATGGTGCTTCCAGGCATTTGGGCGTGAGGAAACATTAAGAGTACTTCATTCTATTAAATATGAGTCGATTCCAGAGCACATTTCATTTCTGAACCATTTCCAAGCATTGAGAGTGGTATTAATGTGCTGTGTTCTAAGAGGATCTTCCCAATCGCTTTTGCCAATGTCTTCTTCACTGGTGATGATATGGAAATAAAGCGCCAAAAATGAAGCTTAATGAACCACAGGCAGCATCCTAATTGTGCACTCCAGAATGATAGCACTACAACGCCCAACTGCTCCTCGTCAATTCCATGTTTGTTTCTTGAAAAATAACCTAAATTAATCTGGGCCAAAATGCAGTAAAAATCCCAACTGTGGTAGCATGGAGAAGCCATGCCTTTAGAACAGGAATCCATTATCTTTAAGGACCCCTCTTCCTCCTCTCAATACTTTTTAAAGTTAATCTAAAAAATATGAGATGATTGGGTATAATATGCTACCTTTCATGTAAAGAGGCAAAAAAGAAAAATCTATTCATATTTGCTTCTATTTGTATAAAGGAACTTCAATTAATAAGTTTATCTAATGTGTGGGAGGTAACTGGGCAGATGGATGCAGGAACAGGACAGAAACTTGCGCTTTGCACCTTTATAGTACGTGTTTTGGTTTTTAAACCCTGTCTATATATTACCTACGTAAAAACTAAATTAGACAAATAAATATTATATGGCATTTGCCTTACTGATGGACTCAAAACTCCTATGTTACCAGGTTATCTTTCAGGTATTTTGCACATATATAAAAAGGATTTTTACAAGAAAATAATAAGGAGTTTAAAAGTGGAAACTGAACTTTTAAAGTATAATGTATCACGGAATGCCGAATTATATTTTTCCCACTAAGCTTTAAGTTGGAAGAAACTTCTCAGTGCTTTTTTATTTCAAAAAAGAAAGTTGTATTTGGTAGTCTGGTATTTGCTTGAGAGTGAGTGCACACACACACGCACACACACACACACACACACACACACACAGAGGCTTCCTGTAGTAGTTATTAACATACTACCTTTTAGCTATGCAAATGGACATAGTCTGCCAACACAAAAGGGCAAGTAGAATTTTGTGTAGCACCATCTATACCTATTTTTATTCTGGTTCTGTCATCACATATGATACATTTTACTTCAAAAATTTAACTGTTAATTTTCGTAAAAAATTACCCGCAAACTGTTAGGTTTCTAACACTCAGGAACTAAAGTTCAAAAATTTAAGTCAATTGTTTGTATGGTTTTATCAAAATCATAGGTGCTAATTACTGACTTTTTGAAATAAAGTACAAATCTAAGTGTCGTAAAATGTTGTTTCTTAAGGTACAGATGAGAAATGACTTTGTAAAGCACGAACCCTTCACGTGCTATTAACTGAGGCTTTGGAAAAGTAAGGTCTCCTCACAAAGCTTTTTTCCTACCTCATATGCTAAACTCTTAGGTTTTAAAATATTCAACTTGCCTTTATTCCTGTTTTGGGGAGGGTGTGGGGGTGTGAGCCTGCCAGCTGGTTAGAAGCCAAGAGTTATCCAGTCAGACCTGAGTGGAAAAGTCTAGGATTTGTTTATTTCATATTCAAGTTCAAAAGCAAGAGACAATTTAAATAACAACAGAGTAACAGGAAAAAAAATGCAAAGAAAGAAAACAAATCAGTTAGACTCCAGAAGAACCTTCAAGAATATTTAATTCGGAAAATGTTATTGGTTTCGAGAACTTGACTGAAAGAAAACAGCTGGGCAGAGTTCAAGGTTTTAAATTAAAAAACAATCTAACAAAGTCTATGGGGATAACTCTTTGAGCCACATTTTGGAGACCAGATTCATTTCTACCAAGTAAAAATAATAGCAGTCTAAGCTAAAAAGGAAATTCCTCACAACTGAGGTAGTTACTAAGTATCAGCACATTTTCCAAGTTCTCACAAGGCAGCTTAGCTATTTACAATCAATTTTTCCTCATACATAAATGGAGCGCCTTTTCAATTTTATGTCTTCTGTGATTTGTTTAAAAAATAAAAGAACAAAACACTTATACACACCAGCCAGAATATGCCTATTTTATTAACATCATGCTTTAATAAATAACTGGCTACTTCTAATAAAATTAAGCCTCTGTTGACAACAGCCCCCAATATTCCATTTTGTCCATTCTACAGAATTTGGTGTAAAAAGTTGAAGGAAATGTAGACCCTGAGCTATCAAGTAATTATGTTTCAATATAAAAATAGAGAATTACTCTTACAACTGAAGATTAAACAATAACACAAACAACCTCTCTGTGGGTTTCAGCTTCCGTGGAATTGGTTGGGATCTTAATGGCTGTCTAAAGCAGGAAGAGACTTGCAGAGCGTGATTCTTTCTGAAGACTTCTGGGAACTCTTTTTAACGTGGTTTTGTTACGTTCTCATAGTTTTATGGGCTGTCATTTGGTAAGGACTCAAGGAAAGAAAGGGCGCCAAAGGGGCCAAGGCAGTGCTTACTTACTCTTTGGCCTGGGACAAGAGATAATGGCCTTTGCCCGTTCACCTGAGCGGCTAAAGGTCATCACTAAGATGTGGTCTTCTCAGCTCTACCTACTCCGACTCCTTCCCCGCCCCCCGCCAAATCCTGACAACACATGAAAAACAATCTGGACGTTCAGATCTCCCCAAGTGGGCTGCTTGCCTGATAGGGTAGCACACAGCTGTGAACCATGCATGGCAAGACCCTTGCCTTTCCGATCAGACGGGGCTGGGAGAGAAAAAGACTCAAATAAGACACCTTAAATCTCTTTTAAAAAAAAAAAACAACCCTGGGATCCAAAAACAAACACAAATACACCTGCTCGGACGAAAACTTTGCTTGAGTGTTGATAGTTACTCCCTGAGCCCAGGCTGTACCCCAGTTCTGGCTAGCCCCCAGACAGCTCCCTCTGTATGACCGGGGTTGAAATCTGCAACAAGAAGGACCAAATGAGATTGTTGGGATATCAATTCAAGGAGGGTCAAGTGTGGACACGAAGACCAGCAAACGGTGGGCGTGCTCACTTGCCTGGATAAAAAAACCAAACCAAACCAAACCCACCCCCAAACTAAGTGTGAACAGGTGATAACTACGATACCCTGCATGCCTTATATCTTTCGAGGGAGAATGCAACAGGAATCTTCTAGATGGACTACACTTTAAGTATAAGCGGCTTCAAGAAATGGACCTGTGATCTTAGTTTATACAATCCAACTCAACCAAAATGGGTAGTCTGCAGTCTCTTCCAGTCACCAGCTATAAATGAAGTATAACCTTCTTCTTGTATTGATGTTTGAATACAACCTGACAAGTGACTCAGAAGCCCCCTTGCGCCTTCACATTCTGTCCTAACTTAATAAACATTTTTAAAATGACCTCCTCTTCTCTCCAGATAAGGCAACTAAAAACAACAGGGATAAATGGCAATTTTACTGCTTGTTGGGCTTTTTCTTTTAATAAGGTAACATGATAAATAAAACCTGCTTCTGTACAGCTATTTAATATTTCAGAGATACGTACATGTTACATGCCAAGAAAGGACCCTGGTTTTCTTGTAAGAAACAAGGTGAGACCGTATTGAAGAAGAAAAAAAAAAAACCCACAAACAAACATAACAAAAACAAAAGAAAACAAACAAACAGAGTGATAAAAATCACAAATGCACAACTAACTACAGTTCTGTACCTACACTGTTAGCCACATTTAACATGATTCTGAGGAATCAGGACCGACCTTACGTACAAATCCCCTTTTCCCGCAAAACTGAATGAAAAAACAAAGTCAGCATCTTTTAAACCAGTGGCCACATAGTAAAAACTGTACATTGTTGTCCATTCATTTAAAAAGCAAAGTCACTAGGATGGTATAAAAGTGATAACCGGTGCCTTTTTGATGATGAACACTTCTTCTCTAAGGTTGAGAATTATCTCCATTCTCCCTGCATAACCAGGGACAAGATGCAGAAGACAGTGAGGAGGTAGGGCTGGGCCCCAGTGGGGACCCCAGCGCTGCTGGCTTTATCGCTGACGCTCTTCCCAGAGTGGTCAGTTGCGTTATACTCAAACTCCGAAGGGCACTGCTGATACTCACATCCGCTTCCACTTCCTTCTCCACTGCTCTCATCACCTATTTTTGAAAAAAAAAAAACAATGGAATAGAGATTTCACTCTGCTGCTTCTCATCACAAGGTATATAACAATTTGTCCTTTAGAAGCACAAATGCTTACTGATATCAAAGAAGTCCACATCATTCCCATTATAAGCATTCTTCATTTTACTGGTCATAACTCGAAGAGCCATGATTTGACGAAGGATCAGTATGTCCGGTTTGCTGGTGTCAACCTGGACCTCCGGATTATTGCCCTGGTTGGCTAATCCGTTTCCTGTCACTGCAAACAGGTACCTGCAATGAGGAATGACCCCATTCACATGATCAGTAAAACAAAAAGTTACAGAAGACAGTCAAAGATTCCTGCCTAGGTTCTAGCATTTTCCACGGAGTGCAATGAAATGCAAGTGCTTGCCTTTCGAATAACTTGAATCTCTCCTTTTCCTGGGTATACATTATGTTTCTCCAATCTGACTGTGACCTTTTTGAAAACTACCCATTTCGTGGAGGTTGGTGGGTCAGAGTGAAGTGGGTACTTGTCTAACTTACTGAGTATGTAGGGGAGGGACACAGAGCATCGTCAAGTAAGAGAATGAGACCCTTGGAGAACTGGTACTTTATGAGGCCAGGCAGTCGAGCACAGGACCACAGGTATAAAACATTAAAAATAATGACACTATTAAAACCGCTCAATCCCTCATTGCAGCTGTAACACCAGCTTATAACCACTGTCACAAACCTTTGACCCAGAACTCTTTGCAAGTAGCTGGGGGCCTTCCTGACACTTCTACAGCAGAGCCAATTCCTAAGAATGTCTAGAAGCCTTCCATGTTGTTGCCACCTACTTGTGAAATGCTTCATGCTGCCTCGACTAAACAACTGAGCAAACCTTCTCTGAAAGGTCTCCGGGCATCCAGGAAGGGAGAGATTGCACACCCGTTCGATGGAGGCTAACCTGCTTTTGCCTTTTCCATTCCAGCAGTCATCCTCATTGCCGTTTCCTGCAGCCATCCTCTCATCGTTGCAGACGTTACTAGGAAGAGAGGACCAGAACTTCTTGGCCTGCTTCAGTTTCTCCTTGACATCAGTAACCTCATTAAGAGAGAGAGAAAAAGAGACCTCTGTAAAACCCCAAAACCACCTACACATGTGCCCTTTTCATCACTGTAAAGTGTCTTCAGAGTCTCTCCGTAGTCAGAGGAGAAAAATGCAGATCACACCGATATGTAAAATGTATAAAATCACCCAAAGGATTAACAGGTGAAATAGAAGCTCTGTGAAAACAATGTTGCCTAGTGCCTAGATCCACCGTCCATTCTCGCTCTCCATTAGAACCGCCATCTGAGGCCCACCGGGTCTCACACCCCGGAGATACACTGATACGACACAGTCTCTTCTCGCGGGCTTTTATAACTCAGGATCCAACCTATGTGTTACCCACACTGTGAAACAAAAGGCAGGTGTTCAGATATGCCTCGGCACACCCCATTTGTTAGCCTACGGATGAAATTTCTGAGCTAGGGAATCAAAGAGGCAGATTCACTGACATCCCTGTGCAAAGTTGCTGGAAAACTTTCACTTGAAAAGACCC
Source organism: Orcinus orca (assembly GCF_937001465.1). Classification (NCBI taxonomy): domain Eukaryota; kingdom Metazoa; phylum Chordata; class Mammalia; order Artiodactyla; family Delphinidae; genus Orcinus; species Orcinus orca. The sequence continues at coordinate 115,325,244 of NC_064580.1, forward strand.
AACAGTTGGAAGCGTCCCAAATAAAGATGCATTTGGAGCAAATGTTTTCAGTTCTTTGTCATTAAACACGGCCATTCCTGCCAAAGTGCTCACCAGTCGGTCCAAACTAGTGCCAGCTGCTGTGGTTGGGCGCTCCTCGGGGTGAAAGGGTCTGAAGCGGGCACTGAAGGCACTTTCAGAGATGGAACGGGAAATCCGACCAGCTGGGAGAGGCTTAGGGGGTCCACATCCCTGGAAAACCTGTATTGGCATAAGTGTGGTCACGTGATGGAAGTGACATCGCAGGCTGGAGCGGGCCCCGTCCTCTCCTCTCCAGGACCCGGCCTTCCTTACCTTCTGAGACACCTGCACGCTGTTCTCCTGCATGTTCATAATAGCATCCGAAATCTTCACATCGATGGGATCCATGACCGATTCAATGTTGAAAGGACCCTCTAACCTCTCGGCCACCATCAGCATAGCATCTAACATGAGGTTTGGGGCAGAACAATACAGCATACAAAGGAAATCATTAGCTTGGCCTTGAGTGATCAGTCTGATTACTTTACTGTCTTTGATTCCCTTGGGTGGGGTGGGGGGGGGTGCTGGGGGGGAGGGGGAGGCATGATCATCATTAATTCATGCTTTTAGATCTATTTCTATGACACAGAACTTCATTCAGTCAGTATGTACCACTAGCTCTCTAGAGTGTGAAGTGACCAGACGAAGGCTTTATTCCACAGCAAGGAAACCCAATCGGGAACCTTCTAACACACTGATTATTCATCCCTCCATGTGTCAGTGGCTGTCGTTGTACGGCTCTGAGCTAGCTCCCAGCTGACAAACCTAAGGCTGGAAGCAGAATAACATTCCCGTTCTCCCAGAGACCTCCACGGATCTTCTCATTGCATGTTCCATTTACAAGAGTCAAAAACATAAATCAGTTCGAATCCTGGCATATCAATTCTTTTCTTTCATTTTTTAAATGAAACCCTTTCAGATCCTTGAGTGCGCAGTTAGAAAATACAAATGAAAGTGCTCCTAGGAACTCTAATGACCTTTCAAATAATGACATTTTGAGAAATGCAATTTTTGTATTAAGATAAACTTCCCATTTCAAATACAAGGGCCTTGAGTTATTTTAAAGCAAAAACATGTACCTTTTTTTTTTGTTTTGTTTTGTGGTACGTGGGCCTCTCCCGTTGCGGAGCACAGGCTCCGGACGCGCAGGCTCAGCGGCCATGGCTCATGGGCCCAGCCTCTCCGTGGCATGTGGGATCCTCCCGGACCGGGGCACGAACCCGCGTCCCCTGCATCGGCAGGCGGACTCTCAACCACTGCGCCACCAGGGAAGCCCTGTACCTCTTTTTATTCAAATGAAAAGACAACCCAAGACAGGGCACAAAATCCATGTGTTCACAATACGAGTCTTCACTAATTACTCTGGAAATCACTTTTTCATTTTGGAGGAGTCTAGAATTTTTTAGGACACATTGAATCTCTTAAATGAAAAGCACTGTATGGGTTTTCTTGTCATCCATGGTTCTTGGGATTATGCGATTTAGTATTTTTCCCTGATACTTATTGTGTAAAATTAGAAGAAATTGGAAAGGTAATCTCCAAATGAGAAAAAGGATGCCTCATTCATGACACGCAGTGAACTTTTAAACTTGTTCTTTCCCCTTAAAGGAGAGTTAGGCTCACATTCTCCACAGCCTTCAGGTAGTCCAAGGACAGCTGCCAGAAAGAAGGGCGAGTTTCTAGAAGATGGTGTGTCTCTCTCAAAGCGCAGGCCACAGCTGAACTTCTACCCGAGCTCGCTGATGGAAAGGAGTTCTGGCATCAGCAGATCAGTGAACCCAAATCTGGTCAGCGACCTTTCACCTTCCCCCGAGAACAAATGCAACCCAACATTTTAAAGCACGGGCTCATTTCTTTCAACTACAGTTCCGATGTCACAAACCACGAATAGATGTCCGTGCAATGCAATATTTTTGAACGTCATAACAAATGAAGTTTCAGGTTGCATTGTGGCAAGCGCCAATAAACTGACACTTCCAACCTCTAAGGAAAGGCTGCCAGCATGAATATACCATTGTGCTCCAGGAGAGGAAAAATGCGTTTGATGTGCTAGCAAAAGGGGACTTTTGTAAACAAGTGGCGCACAACCTAAACGTGTTCATCACTGTCGAAGCATCAGGGCTGCCACGTCCAGAGAGCACATGCCTTCAGAGCCGAGAAGGAGTTGCTGGCTCCAGAGAAAAATATTATGAAGGGACAGACCATAAACATCTCAAACACAGAGGTTTCAACAGGAAGGAAACGGCGCACCTCATCACTACTTATTCCCCTAGTGGCAAGGAAAGGCCAGATCGTGAACGTGTTCACGTGTTTGTGAAAGGGAACATAAACCCCAATTCTTCTGGCTGTTTGGTGTCTTTGTCAACTCCAGGCCTGCCGGCTGTGCACAAGGCCCTGGGAAGGGAGAGGGGCCGGGCCCTTGTCGCGCCGCTGCCATGGCGTTGCGTGTCCCCGAGACTGAAGAATGCGAGTGAGGCTGTGGTCCGCCTGGAGGCTGCAACCCGGGAGCCAAAGCCGCCCCTCAGCCCCAGGGCAAGTCCTGCCTGGCTATCCACGGGGCGCCTCCATAGAAGCGGACGGCCCTGATGAGAAGCCCCAAGAGGAGTCCCACGATGGCTGGTCCGGTGTTGTTGCTTCTGATGGATCTAGGCTGCAGGTCTCCCTTTGCGGGGTATCTGACCGGCTCCTGCCTCTTGCCAGGAACTGGCTGACGTCCCAGCCGGCAATCCCGACCCCCTCATACTAAATTCCCAGTGGCAGCAAACATGGGACGTTCATAAGGGTGGCTAGGAGCCAGATGAATGTTACCACGACGGCAGTATGCGACGGACAGCAAGTTGCACCTACCCGTAATTTATGATTTCCCAGAAACTGACTTTCGTGGTGGTGGTGGTGGTGGGAGTATTTTTCAAAAAGAAGGTTTCCTGTAACCAACCTCTTACGAAGCCAAGTCCAAGGTGTTTTGACTATTCGGATCCACCTTGATAAAGCTGGACGACAGTTTAATAGGTACAGTTCAAGAGAGGGACACGAGGGCTCGGCAGCAAGAAGGCAGAGTTGGAAAACTCATCCTTAGTCTCTTCAAAGGGTCTAGTCCAACTGCAGGAGTTTAGTGCTCAGGACACGCCCCCCGCCACCCGGGCAACAAAGCAGCCCCTTCTCACTAGGGAAAGCGATTCCTCTTGCACTGTGCCGCCTATAATCAGAAACCCAATCTTCAGCCTCGCGACCCGACTGGATGAACAAAAGGCAGTTTCCCGACTTAACCCCAACATCTGATGTAAAGAAGTGGGGAAAAAATCCCTTGCCCATTCATTAACTGCAGTCATTTTAAGGGGGGGGGGGGAAATTCCTTGCAAAGAAAAAAAAAAAGAACTTATGGTAAAGGTATGTAAATTGGGACTGAATTCTATAACCACAGAGCAAATTAAACCCTTGTGAAAATCCACGAAAAAGCACTGGAGATTAACAATGTCTATTACTCCTGGCCTTTTATATCAGCTTATTAGAAATAAATAATAAAACACCCATTAAAAATGAAGCTTAGATATAATTATATTCCTCCTCCCTCCAGAAAGCATCACTTAAAATTAACTGAAGAAGATTGATTCTGAAATCCTACCAATTTCCACTTGGGTTGAATTTTTGTTCCATCAAAGATAACAAATGTAATTTGTAAAACACACAGCGAGAATAGTGGCAGCAAGGGAAGTCCTCCTTGATTTTGAGTACCTGGTTGAAGACGTTAATTAAGCAAGCTAGAGTATGGTTTTAATACGGACCTGCAGACTCTTGGAAAAAATATGTAGAAGAATTTGTATTTTAAGACGAGTTTCTGAGTTATAGTTTCTGTCAGACACATTAGAAGAACAGAATAGTGTACCTCATTCCTGATGTGTCTGTAGAAAAGTTACCCAAACTAGATCATTGTCACCAGACACTGTTGCTACTGTATAGCAAACGCTACAGCTCTGCCCAGAGAGCTAGTGCATTAGATGTTACAGGGGAAAGCGAAAAGGCAAACCATCTTGTTGTTTAAAAATGAATTTAGCAAAAGTGAGCTGCAAACTTGACATTTGGGGTGGCGGTGAGAGTGGGATTAAAAAAGAGAGGAAGAAAGAACTTTTCAACTTTAGATCTAGAAATGCCATGGGCTTTTATTTCCATGGGAAATATTTTCCAGCAACAATTTCTCCCATGGCTTCTTTCTGGGCATGATGGGCCATTTGTGCGTGTGTGTGTTGACTGGTCTTATGCCTTCCCTTTCATGGGATTCGGCTTTTCTGTGTGTGGAAGATTTTTTCAGGTCTTCTAGCTTTGAGCTATTTAGGCTACAATTGTGCCGAAGCGTTTGATATTCACATCTTTTTTTTTCCCTTGTGTCAGTGTTCTCAAGAATCTGTTGGAGCCAATTTATTGATGCACTTTCAGAGTTAATATGGTAATCAGCTCTCATGCAGACTAAACAGCATTCCCCGGCTCCAATCCCCGCATTCCCCTCCCCCAAAAAACCCTCAGCAAATTGCGTACATGTTCCCATGATGTGGACAAGTAAGTGAAAAATAGGTGCTTACAAAGACACTCAAATTCTACAATTACGTAAATGTGGCTGGGTATGGGAGAAAAACCTGAGTTTGTTTTGGGGTGCTGATAGTATGTGGGTGAAGCCCCACCACCACTAGCAGCTTCAACAACTGCGACTAACATTCCGGGATTCCCATATGCATTAAGCAGGCATCGAGGGAGTCGATGACTGGATATTTCAATCATCCATAATTTGTCCCTTCCCACATAATTAACATTCTTAGAAACAGGCCACTTTACTTCCATTGGTGTCTGGGTTCCCAGTAATGGTTTTCTAAGTTTGAGGTGTAGATGAGAACACTGACCTCTAAAATTATCAGGACAAAAGTCCTTCCATTCTCACCAGAGCAGTCTGTGATTGTTAAATCTCTACAGAAACATAACCCTTACATTTCCACAATCAGATTGCACCTGATACAAATACCCAATGGGTATCTGGCCGTTTGCAGAAGATTTGGTTGCAATGTAACAGATATAACATTTGAAAAGCCGCTTTCACAGCTCAGTGATGGCTGTACTCCAGCATTTACATGCATACCAGCCTATGATGCAGAACTAAAACTGACCTTTAGGGGGAAAATGTCAAAAAATCACTTTCTTGTTATTAAAAGTTGGTATTCGCTGCGTCTAATGTCTGTCTAATGTCTTCGGAAATGCCACCATTAGTTCAAGGGAACATTTACCTGTAGAGTGGTGTGAACTTTGAGTACAGTTAGAACTCTGGCAAACACTACATAACGAACAGAAATTTCATCGCTGACAATTAAAACATTCCTTAGGGAATTCCCTGGCGGTCCGGTGGTTAGGACTCTGTGCTTTCATTGCCAGGGCCTGCGTTCAATCCCTGGTCGGGGAACTAAGATCCCGCAAGCCACGTGGCGTGGCCAAAAACAAAATTTTTTTAATTAAAAAATAAATAAAACATTCCTTGTGGCAGAAGCTTAGCAATCAATAGCAACAGAAATACATTAATCGCCTGCTCACCTATGAAATTGTTCCACTCGAAATCAAGATCCCCTTGGTTGGCCAAACAACCTCTCATGATGTTGGAGCAGTAGTTGTAACAGGGTTTCACAGTCACGAGACCTTGGCAGTGGGAGCAGTAGATCATCTTCAACAGGGCATGGGTACACTGGGCTGTGGGGTTTACCTAATTGGGAGAAGAAAAAGACAACGGTGGGGCAAAGATAGACACAGCAATTGCAAGTCTATCAAGTTGACTTTGAAGGCTTGGCCATGAACTTCCCTTAAGAATGAGTCGTGATGGGTCACATTTAGCAGGCCTGGCTTGCTTCTTGAAGAGCAAAATTAGATAAAGAAAAGGGGTATGCTGGGAAGAAGGTGGAGGTAGGGATGAACACTGAATTACCTTAAACAACAAAGTTGCATATCACACACAGACTCAACTACTCGCACTCATTTTAAACGGCTCAACGATTTCAAAGTCCTTTTACGAATAAATTTCCAGGATCACCGTAAGACGCAGTAGTAGAGGTGGTCTTTACCTGCCCGCCATCCATGGCCAGCTGTGGCCTCTCCCATCACCGTGTTTGCCTTCCCAGACTGGAACTCAAGCACATCTTCTCTTCAGACACATCGACTACAAGACTGCCCTTTCACACGTAAGCCCCCAGTCGTTTAGAAGGGTACCTCGTGTGTACTCCCTTCTGTGCCAATAGCTGCACAGAAGACAAAATTAATGTATCCTACAGGGAAGAATGTGAATAAATTTGAACCTGGGGTTCTGTGAAGGCCGTCCAAGGCTTGGGGGCAGTATAGCATAGAGTGCTCAGGGAACACTTGATGAAGAGGTGGGACTTCAGTTAAATTCTGAAGAAGGGGTTGGATTTATTTATTTATTTTTAAAATTTTTATTGAAGTAGAGTTGGTTTACAATGTTGTGTTTAATTTCTGCTGTACAGCAAAGTGACTCATATTTATATTCTTTTTCCTATTCTTTTCCATTATGATTTATCACAGGACATTGACTATAGTTCCCTGTGCTGCACAATAGGATCCTATTGCTTATCCATCCTACATATAATAGTTTGCATCCACTAATCAGAAGGGGTTGGATTTCAATGATCAAATGAAGGGAGAACATCGCAGTTAGGAAGAATGAAATGAACAAAAGCATACATGGTACTGAGCAGACCGTGGAATCTTAGAACGGGGTTGAGGAATTATGGGAAATAAGGTTGGCTGAGTACAGGAAGGGCTGTGTATGTGACCGGACAGTAAAGGGGATTGAAAACCAGGCAGAAATCAAGACACCATATGGCAGGACACAGGGAGCTACTGAAAGTTCATGAGCAAAGGAAGAGGCAAGGATGAAGGTGGCACCAAAGACGGATTGGGCTAGGCGTCCTCTATAGAGAAATGAGACTTGGTTTCATCTTTCTTCAATTGTTTGGCCTTTCAATTGCACTTCTATAGGGTGCAATTGTCTTGGGCATAGAAGAGCCGATCCCATCCTGTCACTCATTTCCATCAATGCTTAGAAAGGATCATGGCCAGGATCACAAGCTGGCAGCTCCCCAAGAGTTCCTGTGTTGTCATTCTCTCTGCGCCACCCTCCCCTTTTGGAGTCAATATCAGAGGATTAGTGCATTCCTCTCTATCAGTACCAACCAGCTCTGCAAACAGAGACTTCTGAAAGCAGATACCACCGCAGGGAACAGATGCTGGGATGCAGGGCAGTCCAGCAGTGCACTTCACCTGCTCTGGAGCGTAACTTTGGATACCACTTATCAACAGTAGCCTTAGGGACAGGAATGGGAGATTAGCACCATCAGAAGAAAAACTTCACACTGTTAGGCTCCTATCTGATGTACACACACACACCCTCTTATCTCAAACAGAACTCTAGCCTAAAAGGGGGAGGTACATCCAACAGGACGGTAGTTGTATACACCGAAGTCAGGGTTCCCTGCGAACAATTAGGACTTTTCCACAGTTTTAACCAGTGCCAAATGTTTTCCTAGGCAGTAAATTAGTCCTTTTAACTATGTATTAACGTACAGTAAAATCTTGGCTAAACAATGCCCTGGAGGAATAGCCAATCTGGATAGCTAGGTTTCCTGGACAGCAACAAGAGCATGCCTTTAAAGTCACAGAGAGTTAGGACTTTGATACTTTCCCACCCCCTCACTGGACAGAGGAACAAACAGGCCTGGAGAGAGGAGGTGGCCAGACATTCATAGAAGTTGGAAGGGGCCCTAGAGATCACGGAGTACAGCTCTCACATTTGAGGGATGAGAAGACCAAAGCCAAAGAGAATAACTGACTTGTGGGCAGCCACCTCACTGCATATGACTCCAGCACTGCACCTTAGCCAACACTGAAACGATTTCCCACATATATCATGTGTCCCTGCCTCTTTAAACTGAATTTATGAAACTCGAATCTTAAGCATCGGTAGTTTTCTGCTTTATCTTAAAAAAAGCAGAGGTTCCACATTGGTGAGATTGCCAAAAATGGCTGGATTCTGGAGAGGTAAAGAGTTATTATGAAAATGCCTGTGAAAACCAGGTTAGCGCATGGCATTTTTTTATTATGATGCTTATCAGGAAACAATGACTCGTGCGAGAAAACAATGTAAAAAGTTAACATGTCAACAAGCAGTTACTGAGCACCTACTATGTGCCAGGGATTATTCTGGAATGCATTTGTGATTAGGTAGCAAGGCAAGTAGGAATTTCTAGACTATGGGACCTGTCCTAGAAAACACAAAGAAATTTCCAAATGGTGTAGACCTTTTGGAAATAAGCAAAAATTTTAAGCTCCACAATTGTGCTCGAGAAACACTTTTGGCCAAAGAAGTCCTTTCCCTTTCTTTCTCTTTTTTAACTCTACGATGGGGTTCACTACATCCTTGGTTCAACTGTAAGTCAAATCATTTATGCAGTAGGCCTTACAGGAGTATCCTAAAATAGGTTGCTGGAGCCTCAAGTTTTAAAAGAGAGACCAAACCAAATGACACAGTAGAGTTTTATTAAAGGAAGATCATGAAGCTGGGTTTGGCGGAGTTTTTCCATTTCATTCTTTGGCTAAGTACGGGCTCATGTTCTGCACATGATTTGTTGTGTAACTACTAAAAATGATCACAAGGAACTCAGCAATAACATGCTATGGAAACACTAAATAATACCAGAACCGGGGAAGTTATAAGAAAACTGGGATGAGAAAGGACATATGAAATACCAAAGTTAGAGAAAATCTGTCTTTCGTCTCACAACCACTGATCAGACTACCATGCAGTGTTTTTTACATGAAGGGAATTCAGAACCTGGGAAATAAACCCCTTGTGTGGGATAAAGTAGAAAGACAAAGGCTTTTAAAACAGTCATGAGAACTAAAGAAATAGAGGTCCCCTGCAATGCTCACTCCCCCAGAAGAAGTGATGAGACTACCCCCCAGGTCTTGGGTCCCCATTCTCACTGACCTGACCAAGTTCAGGATGGTGAACACAGAGTACTAAGGCCCAGCTCTCCTTTCTGACTCTGGACTACCCCAGTGGGCAAACAAAATGGCTGTCTCTCTTTTGGAATCGTCTATGGCCTCTCGGTAAAGAGCAATGTAGGTTGGTCAACAAGCCAAAGGAATACTATTGCACTGGGAAGAAAAAGCCTAATAGTATACAGTACTTCAATTTAAATTCTCCTGTGGAGTTTCTGGTAAAATCTAGCATCTCCTTGATCCAGTGATGGCTCTCGCCGTCATGTCATGATATACCAGGCCCTCAAGGGTACTCCATTACAAGCTCTCAACGGTCTCTCCACCATGCCAGGGGCAAACCTTTCACCCGAAAGCAGATATAATAGTAGACGAAGTCATACTGTGTTCTGGGGATTTAATAATTTTGAATATAAATTCAACTTCACTCACATTCTACTCCCTTGTAACACTCAAAATCAATCACTTCTCTCAAGTCCCCAAATAACTTAGTTACTGAAATAATTTATACCAGAAGACCCAAGACTCAGTGGTAGATCATGCCACATGGGGATTAACAAAATGGGCAACCATATTCTAAGATCTTGCTTTAATCCTCACTTACGTACTGATTCTCTATGGCATGCCGTGCCACTTAAAATGATCAATCTGATTATTCCTTTGGGTCACAGGTCTTGACTAATGTTTGATATGTTTTCCTTTTATTTAGAAGGGTCTGTTGAGCCCAGATGTGACTTCCAGAATCCTTGGGGCTGGGGGAGGAGTCGGGTAGGGGTTAATTATGGTTGCTTTTATAAAAGTCAGATTTTTCGGACCCCACTTAGCAATTCAAAAGTTATTTCTCAAAATGATATTTAGAAAAAACAAGAAAAGGAAAACTGTACACACTTCCCTTCCTCCTTTGAACCACTGACATAAAGAATGGGTTAATGGTCTCAGACAGAAAATGCTTACTCAGATTCTATGGTTTCATGATCATGAAGGTCATGATGTTAATACTGAAGAGAAAAATATTCTGTTCGATGTCAGAATTAATTTTCTACTGATAGCTTTTATTGGACTTTATTGCTTTATATGATATGGAGTACTTACTATGTGCCAGGCTCCGTTCTAAGTACTTTATATGTATTAAATCATTTAAGCTTCAAAATAATCATAGGAGATGAGTAGTATTATTTTGTTTCACAGATGAGGAAACAGAGGCCTAAAGAGATTAAGGGACAAACACAACATCTTCCAGTAGATGGCCAAGATTTGAAATAGGGCAGTTTTGTCCTAGAGCAGGTACACTCAATTTCCTTGATGTATATCTTTTGAGTGCCAGACTATCGGAACCTTACGGGCAGCACATGGGGCTGGTCCTCCTGCATAGCTCGCAGATCTAACATAGGGTATCCACACACAGTGAATACCTCAGCTCTGGGGTTGGATATTTTCTAGTGAGAATTTGCAGGTTTCAAATTTATTGACCAAATGAATCAGTTTTTATGTTGATGGGCAAGTTAGGATGCAACTGTTCTACATGGAACGATATCTGACTGGACAACTATGGATGAGATGACAGATTTTTAAATAATTTTTAATAATAATTTTAATAATTTTTAATAATGACTTATGCACTCAGTAGCCACAACTACTGAGCCTGTGTGCCACAAGTACTGAAACCCATGCTACAGGGATGAGAAAAAAAATATTCACCAGAGGTAGACACAAAGAACTCAAAAGCTCAAGTAAACACTGCTGGACACGAAGAGAAAAGAGGTTACTGGAACAAAACAGGAAACTATATATTTTGCCAAAGCTTTAACAGTTTGAAAAACTTGCAGCTAAATGTAGCAGAGATGATCAATTTCTACTAGAACGTGGCATATTATTTATATAAGGGAAAAGTTTTGACATTAATTACAGAAGAATGAGATGGCTTGATTTGTTTACTTTGGGGGACCAGTATGATAGAAAGGGAACATCGTCTGGACTCGATATTCCTTTATTAACTCAAATCAAAATCAATCTGAGTTATTGAGCATAATGACAATACATTAATAGTCAACTTCCAAGCCTTATGAAATCCTTCAAGACTGACTAAGGTGTTTCTAAATGGCAAGGTAACAAAGAAGTTAGATCTTAGGAGCTAGTCTATGTTTCATGGTAAAAGTCAGTGGAGGGGGAGGGGTCCTCATTTCCTTTTTAACTTATTAAGACTCTTTTAAAAATACTCATTCCTGCGTTCCTCAGGGTATACATTTAACGTGACATCTGCACTCCATTTCTGCTATAAAATGCCTTTGCAGAAAAGTCCTTTTCTCTGCAAAGACTCTCCTAATATAGATTGGGACTTTCTACCAAATAACCTGCATTTTCCAAACACCACATTAAAAACTACTGCAAGCCGCCTGAAAAAAGAGAAATCCTGGAACAGACCTCTTCACACAGCCTGGATCTCATTTCAGTAATTCAGAATGAGCCTTCAGCCACATTACACAGTGATGGCAGTCAACATGCGGCACTCAAGTTACAAACACATTTCCTTCTAGTTTCTTCCAGTTCCTAACATACATTCACTACAACATTTTTCCCCTGCACTGCCAATAGTACCAAACAAACAGAAAGGGTCTAGATTTTTGTCTGTTCTTGGTAACATAAGCACCCAACAAAAATAACAGGAAATCGTTCCCCAAATTATGGTCAAAGAAAGAGATAGGGGGACTATCAAAGAAAGAGATAGGGGACTTCCCTGGTGGTGCAGTGGTTAAGAATCCACCTGCCAATGCAGGGGACACAGGTTCGATCCCTGGTCTGGGAAGATCCCACATGCCTCAGAGCAACTAAGCCCGTGCACCACAACTACTGAGGCTGTGCTCTAGAGCCTGTGAGCCACAGCTACTGAGCCTGTGTGCCACAACTACTGAAACCCATGCGCCTAGAGCCCGTGCTCTTCAACAAGAGAGGCCACCGCTCGCCGCAACCGGAGAAAGCCTGCGCACAGCAATGAAGACGCAACACAGCCAGAAATAAAGAAAATTTTAAAAAGAAAAAAAAAAGAAAAAGATAGGGAACCCAAACATGCTGTGAGATGTGAAGGGTTTATTCAACAACTTCCCAACTCGGTTTGATTTCAATACACAAACGTGCTAAGAAAGAAGGTGGAGATTCTCCTATGTCCCTGATAATAGGATTTTAAACACATAACAAAAGATATAAAATAAGCTAGGATTCATTCAGGAATATTTGGAGCCACACTGTAGCTGAAACTGCATAAATGCTTGAAAATAAGTCTTGTGTTTTAAATTAGACTCAGTTATGATAAGTTGAAGCATCATTGTATCCGCCCCCTTGTAGAGGGCTCTATTATTGTTTTGAGAGTATTCAGTCCTTGACATTTCCCACAGCCCTACCTTCCCCATGTCTCCACCCCTGTATGTATTATAGTGTATAGAATATATATATATACATATATATATATATATATATATATATATCCCACCTTTCTCTTTGCAATTCTAGTCTTTAAGGTTGTGTGTGAAAAAGAATATTAAATGTTGAATACATATCTACACTTAAAAGCTTTTTGTATTGCTCATTTTTAAAAATAGACATAATGATTTGGGGAAATGGTAAGCTAATTTGTGTAGTACTCTTGTAGGTGTCGGGGCATTGCGAATAGACAACAATGAAGGGGGATCAATGGAAATCGTTTTCAAGGCAGGACAGTCATTTAGACATCACAAGGCTAAGGCACCGATTTCTAATTACAGTCCCCGGAGTTTGGGGTTGGGGTATAGACACAGCCCCATTATGTCAGTGTTAATTGAAACCATGAGAATGCAACTCTCTTTGGCATAGGAGCTATTAATTTTCACGGTGCATGTAACCACTTGTGCATTTTTGAAAGACCACAACAGACTTCACCCTTCCAGGCAAAACTGCTGCTGCTAGCAGGTAAATAAGAAATGTATCATGAACCATGACAAGTAAAGATGGAATAAGTAATACAAAGATGTGTAGCACCAGGGTATTCGTGAACCATCTGTTCCTAATTAAAGGGACTTTTCTGAAGTTTGAATTGCAAAGCTCAATGGAGTAAGCTGAAATCACTGGATGTCTGCGCCCAGAAAAACTGAAGCAAGGCAAGCATACTTCAAGTAAGAAGCGAGTTTCTCCTGAAGTCAGTTAAGCTTGCTGGTGCTAATAGCCTTTAAAAGGTTTAGTGATAATCAAATCATTGCTCAGCAAATAACAGCAACCCTTTTGTTGCAAAAGTAAACTGGAGAAGCAGGGCATCTGCTCATGAAAAGAAAGTGTGAACATCTCTGAGTTAAGTATGCATAACTAGTCCCAAGACCACAATGGTTTTCCTAGTTGACTTTAAAGCCTTCTTTGTAGATGAAGTGGGTGAGGTTCTCCACCCTGAAGGGTCTTTTTCAGGCCCAAGGTAATTAATTCTACTGGACACCAAAAGAAGGAATGTATTTCTTGGGCTGCTCCAGTTCCACCTGTCAACTACATTTGGACAACAGTTCCTACATGAAAAAACATTGCTTGGGTCCCCACACTGTTAGAGCTTACTAATTTTTCTCAATCAAATGTAGATTATTTTCAACATGTTCAATTTGAAATATGCTTTTCATAGCCAGATCATTTACTGTCTTCCCCATACCACTATATCTTAAATTAAAATCTCTGTTGAGCTGGTACTCATACTCCAAAAACGAATGTAATGAATATTTTTTCAAATGTGCAAGTATTCCTTTCCAGCCTTCTAAAAAGAAACATTACCCTGATGATAGATTTTTACATAATTTGTGCTTTGGCATCTTTAGAAACTGATTTGGTGCTTGAGTGTCTTATTATTATGTAATTTAGATATAACTCAACCTAGTGGAAGGGTTTGATTTCAAGTCAGTCCTTAAGTCAAGAAGATGCTCAGTGGTAAAGCAAAACATTATTTTTTAAAGTTATCAATTACAAACACAACATTTAAAATAGTCATATTTCTCCAAAAAAGATATACAGATGGCCAATAGGCACATGAAAAGATGCTCAACATCACTAATTATTAGAGAAATGCAAATCAAAACTACAATGAGGCATCACCTCACACAAGTCAGAATGGTCATCATTAGAAAGTCTACAAATAAAAAATGCTGGAGGGGGTGTGGAGAAAAGGGAACCCTCCTACACTGTTGGTGGGAATGTAAATTAGTGCAGCCACTATGGAAAACAGTATGGAGGTTCGTCAAAAAAAAAAAAAACAACCTAAAAATAGTTACCATATGATCCAAAAATCTCACTCCTGGGCATATATCCAGAAAAACATTCTAATTCAAAAAGATACAGGCACCCCAATGTTCATAGCAGCACTATTTACAATAGCCGGGACATGGAAGCAACCTAAATGTCCATCAACAGACAAATGGCTTAAGAACATGTGGTACGTATATACAATGGAACACTACACAGCCATAAAAAGAGAATGAAATAATGCCATTTAGAGCAACATGGATGGACCTAGAGATTATCATATTAAGTCAAGTATGTCAGACAGAGAAAGACAAATACCATATGATAGCACTTTTATATGTAATCTAAAAGATGACACAAATGAACTTATTTACAAAGCAGAAACAGACTCACAGACATAGAAAACAAAATTATGGTTACCAAAGGGGAACGGGGTGGGGGAGGGATAAATTAGGGGTTTGGGATTAAAAGATACACACTACTATATGTAATATAGATAAATAACAAGGTCCTACTGTAGAGCACAGGGAACTATATTCAAATCCTGTGATAAACCATAATGGAAAAGAATATGAAAAACTGTGTGTGTGGGTGTGTGTAACGAGAAACTGTACACGAGAAACTAACACAACATTGTAAATCAGCTATAATAAAAAAATTTAAGTCATAACAGTATTTTCCACTAAACAATTGGCAAGTAATGTTTTACTGAAAGTAAATTGAGCCCTACAGCTTGTATTCATTGTATTCTCATATAACGATGCAAACAACTCTTAGGCAGACATGAGAATACAATGAATATAGAATAGGGATCAATTCTCCAAAAATTTAGGGTCATATTTGGAAATTAACTTTCTCAAACAACTTGACAAAACTAAGGTACACAGAAATTTCTTTCTTGCTTTAAAAAAATTCATACCAGGGCTTCCCTGGTGACGCAGTGGTTGAGAGTCCGCCTGCCGATGCAGGGGACACGGGTTTGTGCCCCGGTCCGCGAAGATCCCACATGCCGCGGAGCGGCTGGGCCCGTGAGCCATGGCCACTGAGCCTGCGCATCCGGAGCCTGTGCTCCGCAACGGGAGAGGCCACAACAGTGAGAGGCCCACGTACCGCAAAAAAAAAAAAAAAAAAAAAATTCATACCAAAAGCAACATTGGAAATTGTGATTATTTCCTTATGGGTCACATACTCTTTATTGCACAGGTAAGTAAGGGTGAACAGTCAATCTTATTGATTTCCCACCAATCTTATTGGTGGTGAACCAATCTTATTGGTTCTCAGTTAATTCTGGGAACCATGTCAAGAAGAATGCGATACTGGGAAGCCTCGAGTGTTTATTTACCCTGGGAGGTGGCATAACGTGGACTAGACTTCTAGCCCTCAATCTTTTAACCTGCTTCCTTGGTTCGACCACCACCTTCCCCCTCAAGTTAGGGGTTCTGGAATCTCAGTTCTCTATAAAGGGGCCCCAACGGGGCTAAGGGAGGCTAACACCGTGGCAGGCTTGTGTCAGCCTGGTCCTTTTTCCCAGGAATCAACTCAGAGGGGGGATGGTTAATGTAAAGAAACCACTTTCAGACACTTGCAAAGCATGTTCTAGTCCTTGCTTTTCTCTTTGGCACACACATGCACACGCACATAGACGTTCAAAACCACACGGCACGCATGGACTCCCCTGGTGGCGCAGCAGTTAAGAATCCGCCTGCCAATGCAGGGGACGTGGGTTTGATCCCTGGTCCGGGAAGATCCCACATGCCACGGAGCAACGAAGCCCGTGCACCACAACTACTGAGCCTGCACTCTACAGCCTGCGAGCCACAACTGCTGAACCAGTGCGCCGCAACTACTGAAGCCTGTGCACCTAGAGCTTGTGCTCCGCAACAAAGAAGCCACCGCAATGAGAAGCCCGTGCACTGCAACGAACAGTAGCCCCCGCTCGCCGCAACTAGAGAAAGCCCGCGCGCATTAGCGAAGTCCCAATGCAGCTCCCCCGCCCCCGCCACCAAAAAAAGAAAAAGCAGCACCTTTCTGCCTATTCAGCTTAGGATAAATGCGAGGAATTGCTGAAGGAGGGCAGATGTGTTAGGGGAACTACAATGTGATTAACTTTGATCTGGATTAACTGTGCATTGTTTAGGGACTCTGACACGAGCATCTCCAAGATTAATAATGGTTGCAGAGGTGGGGGCAGCAGTTCAGGATTCCGACTATTCCTTTAATTATACCCATCACCTCCCTACTTGCTCCCACCCACCCCTCATATGCCCCAACAATTTTTTTTTGTTTTATTTTTTTGCAATTTATGATGAAAATATCAGGAGGAAAAGGAGTGAACAAAAACGTACTGTAATGAATTGTTTCCTGATGGCTTATGGCTGGGAAATGGGAACACACACACACAACTGTAATAATGGAATGCAACCAACAAACTAATACTAACATCTCCCAGTGAGACAGCCAATAAGCACCTAATTTTTAAAATACACAATTCTTTATCTTCACTCTGGTAAATGTAAGATTCCTCGCTAGGGGGACCATGAATCCTGGTCTGCCCATGTTATCTGGGCATAATTGTTTTTAAGCACCTCCTGGTTTGGACAATAAATTATATGGCTACTCTAAATCTGAATGAACTCTCTAAGAAGCCACTGGATTTATATTTTACTGTTAGCATCACTGTCTAGTTTGTATTTTGACCAGTCCTCCAGTCCTCAAAACAACCAAATGGGCTAAAATTTGGCTTTTCCTTTGAGGGCCTAAAGGTAACAGCACTGAGATCAGTCCTGCAAAGATAACTTTGCTCCAGAATATTCTATTTCTTCACTGGCGTTGAGTCACAGAGGGGAGAGGTGCAAAGGCCTTCAAAAGGTTTTCAAATTTCATCTTTTTTGGGGGGTGGGGGGAGTGAAGGGGCCATAGAATCTTTTCCCCCTTGAAATCATGTTCAAAACCCTACTACATACAACTGAGGAAAGCAAAGCTTCCCTGGTGCAGCCAGGAGAGAAAGGCACAGATGCAGAGTCTCGTCCACTAGAAGAACCCTGTGTCTCCCTTATCTCTCCTCAAGGAGGCCCTGGAGGTACCTCCTTAGCTGGCTCCAAAGAACAGTCTGAAAAATACTGGTCTGGTCCAATTCCTCTAATTTACAAATGAGGAAAATGTGGCTCATTTCATTTGCTTTCTCCTGCTAGTACAATTCCATTCTCTTTCCTGGTAATTCTATAAACAAAGCCATTAAGTCAAGAGCAGGTGGTCCACATTAATGGTCATAGAAAGGTCTGTCTTCTAAAGGGCTCTGAGTATACCTTATAACAAGGAAACGTATAGTAATGGATGTGAAATTCTTTTCTAGACTGTAACTAGCAGGCTCAAACATAGTCACTCAAAACAACCAAATGTGGAGTCTATCTGTGTATGTTTCTTTCTCTGAAGGAGAAGCAGAATAAGAGCTGAAAAGAATATGGAGGTATTAAATCCATTTTTTCAAAGTTTTTTTGGGCTTCACAGCATGTGGGATCTTAGTTCCAGGACCAGGAATCAAACCCTTACCCCCTGCAGTGGAAGCATAGAGTCTTAACCACTGGATGGCCAGGGTAGTCCCTAAATCCATTTTTAAAATTAAGGTTCCAAAGTGAACACGTATCCTGCTTCTAAGAATAGTTACCAAAGAAACCACAGGAAAGAATGATGTTGATACGTGAAGATGTTCATCGCTGTATTGTTTATAGCCACATGATGCACATGTATCAGGACGAAGTGTAGGAGAGAAGAGGGGAGAGAAGATGAGAAAAGAACAGAAGAAAAAGACGATTGCTATTGAGACGATGGAATTCTACTGACTTATTTTTCCACATCTCCCAAACTTTCTTTTAATGTGAAACAAAAGAAAACAATAACACAGAATGCAAACGGCGCTTACCACCAAGACTTTGCTCACTACATCTCTTGCAACTGCTAAGCCCTGAGCAAAAGTGCGGGCTGCTACAAATGCACGAGTGACCTGGAGCTTCAGTTTCCGAGGGACATCTCCAAAGGGCTTCAGCTGCTCCGTGTACTTGCTCACGCACTCCAGATAGTCGTCTGTGAAGTGGTACTGGGAGTTCACTAGGCGGAACATCCGCTCCAGGAGGCGGGCCCAGAAGTCATTCAGCATTTCTTCCAGGTTCACATTTCCTGCCACATAGTAGCGCTTCAACTCTTCGAAGAGATCTTTAAATAGCTCGGAATTTTGCATGTACAAGTGACCATATGTCTTCACAAACATGTCATTCAGGGATTTCTCCGCATTTTCAAGTAGTTCTTTGAAGAATTCTAAAAACAAAACCAAAAAAGAAAGGAAAAAAGAAAGAGTTCTCAGTAATTCAATAACAGAGTGCCTGCTTTTCAGGTAAATCTGAAAACTGGAAAAAAAATCCTGAAATTAAATTGGAAAACATGCTTGTATATAAGGTGGATTTCTTTGGGGGGATTTGGCATCTCTGATCGTTTGTCAATGAAAGGAAACCTGTGTCACAAAGTCACGTGTGTCTATGTCTAAGAGGGAAAAAACTTTAAACGGACAACTTCTCAGGACTCCCTCCCTCCCTCCTTTTTCTTATTTAGTCACAAGGTAAATAAAGAACTGGATAAAAATGGATACATAAAGTCTAAAACATGAGGTTTCCTAGAACTTTTTACTATAAGAATCTAAACCAGGGCTTCCCTAGTGGCGCAGTGGTTGAGAGTCCGCCTGCCGATGCAGGGGACACGGGTTCGTGCCCCGGTCCGGGAAGATCCCACGTGCCGCGGAGCGGCTGGGTCCGTGAGCCATGGCCGCTGAGCCTGCGCATCCGGAGCCTGTGCTCCGCAGCGGGAGAGGCCACAACGGTGAGAGGCCCCCGTACAGAAAAAAAAAAAAAAAAAGAATCTAAACCAAAGTGGATAATGCCTCCTCATTGTAACCTGACACCAGGACAGGTGTTTTCAAGACATGCTGTTTACTTAGACATGATTATTTTTTCCTTTTCTCCTCCTTATATCTACATGTCATATAAGAAAACTGCCTGGGAAATGCTTGAGGCCAAGAAACAGAATGAAACAGCACACATAAGCAGGAAAAGAGCTTCTCAGGTGTTCCCTGTGACACTAGTATAAACTGGGATATCCAAGGTGACCTCGGGTTGCTAAAGGATTCATACAGTAAAACCATGAGATTAAGATAACATGGAAAAATAACTGGGAAAAAAAAGAATACCTGTGTTTTTTGGGTTTTTTTCAGATTTACTTTTTGGGCACCGCATACCCACACAGCCTAAATGTTAAAGACTTTAATCTCTTAAATACAAATGTCAAATTAATTTCTCCTGAAGCTTTTCTCAGGGAGTTCCCTGAAGAGAGGAGCTAACAGTCTATCTGCAACATTAATCATTCTTAAAGACTCTATGTCTGGTATAACAATAAACACCTCATGGTATCAAGTTTATAAGCAGGAAATGTAATAAATACCAAAGTAAAATATAAGGACCACATCAAGAAAGAAGCTGCCTCCAAGTGAACATGGAACAGAAAGGAAAAGAAGACAACTCCTTCAAAGCCAGAACATTAAGTGATCTTCTCAAAATGCAATAGCGCTACAAAACCATTCTCTACCGTTTGCCTTTTATTTCCTGGGTTTTCTTCAGCGAGAGAAAGGGAAATCCCCATTACAACTGCACAGCCTGGCATTTTTACCAAAGTTCTCTCCCTGGAAGGAGGCCAGAAAGTACATAAGGAGCTAGGGGAATGATAATGAAAAGAGTTACTCAAATCAGGTAGCCGGGAAGGCCTCCGATTCTCTCCAAACCCCAAGTGGTTCTCAAGTGCGCTTCCATGGGCACACACCATCACCACTGGGACACAAGTTCTTGGACCCCACCTTAAACCTACTGGATCAGAAACTCTGGAGGGTGGGACCCAGCCATCTGGCACTCTGCTATACCCCAAACTTTGAGAAGCAAGACTCTAGCCAATGAAACTTCTCCCATTTTGCCTCTCACTAGCAATCAGCACCAACCTGGCAACTGTGCTGAACGTGGAGCATTCAGGGTAAGGGTAATGTTTTAATTGGAGGAAAATATATTTCCAATAAATTGGGTTTAAAATTTTGTTGCATTCTTGGGTGTCATTTCTTAAAGAGGTTTTGGGGATGAATTTTCTTGTGTGGAAGTATCTCTCAACTAAGAGTCGAGATGCAGGCAGCACTTTTCTAGACTTCAAAGTTGTGGAATCTTAGGGCGAGAAAAGACCTTAAATGTCATCTGGTCCACTTCCCGTACCGTCCTTGAATCACTAGCGTCCTTGCCAAGTGGTGCTGGCTTTCACATACTGGAAAAATAAAGCCTGGTTATTGAGATCAGCATGGAAGCCTTGTGTCAATCCAGTGCTACTAATATTTCACCATCCAAAAGAGCACATTCCAAAGGCAACCATAGGTCCTTCCTTAGATTGGATTTTTACTATATTGCTCATAAAATTGGCACACATCATTTAGTGTAGAAACAGGATGTTGAGAATTATTTGACTTGTGCTTTCATGACTCATTAAATAAGTAATTCTGAATACTCACTTGCATTTCTAATGAATGCTGGTTTTAAGGGTTGGGGCAGAGTGGCATGTCGAGCTCAGTTTTAACTGAAAAACACTATGAAATGTCACTATTTTTTTAGGCTTAAAAGTGTTCCAGGTCAAAGAAACGCTAAGACACTGAACATTTTATGGAAAAAATAAAACATTCTTAGAGATCCTCATTCAGGTCAACAGCCTATGGGTCGGTGTAGTTATATATAATACAGCTACTTCAAAGTACAAGAGCAATGATCCAACGAAGAACAGGACTGATTCTAACCCAGCATGCCCTCTGTCCAATACCACAATGGACATTACTTTATTTCCTGGGACTCAAATTCTGCTAGGAAGGTTGTGTGTGTGTGTGTGTGTGTGTGCGTGTGATGTTAGCTTATATTTTCAGAGTTTAGTTTGGTGCTGTATACATATTAAACTCTAATTCATTTAATCATTCAGAAAATTGATTTCCTTTCCTTCACATTTTAAAAGATTCTTTAGTGTGGCCGTATAAGTTGCAAATATAATTCCACTGAGTGGATTATATATAGAAATTCTACAAAACTGATATAAGGAGTTAAAATCTGCTAATTTGATCTCTCCAAATAGCTATGTAATTTGACAACTATGTACTAAGTGGTTGGTATGGGCTCAAATCAAAGCACACAGCTTTGCCATGCATCTTAACCTTCCTGCCCAAAGAGACTGTAATGAAAATTTCTAGAAAGATGAATTTTCTCCATCCAATTCACCTTTACTATACCTGCCACGTTCCACGCATGGTTTCATGGAGGCACCAGAGACTTTTAAACTATCTATAAAATCCTTAATCTTTCATTTCATACAGCAAAGTTTTTTTTTTAATATTCATCTATTTCACCTGCAAAGTCAACAGAACAAAAGTCAAGCGAACCAAAAGACCCAAACTCATTTCTCCTTAGACGTGTCCTTACTGGTCCTGGTAAATGGGACTATTCTACCTATGCTTTTTGTCTCAAAGAGATCTTTTAAGGATGGCAGACATAATTTAAATTCTAAAATCCATACCAATTAGGTACAATATCAAAGCGTAATAATTTGCTGTAAGAAAAAAGGGGGAAAAAACTTTTACATCTATTTCTCCTATCAAACTAGCCGCTCTCATATGTTCTTGTAGATTCCTTAACCTCCCCACCTCCCCACCTTTCTTCCCACATTTCCTTCTACAATGGGGGATAGAACACAAATTAGACATTCAGGACCTGGTCCCCAGCCACCAAGAGCAACTTCATTCATCGCTGCAAAGCTCATCTCCACTTTCCCCCCCATTATTTAGAACTCAGAATCAGATCTTAAATGCTGAAGAAAAACTGTGCAGGTCTGAGACAACGAGCAATCATCCCATTGTAAACATTATGCCTGAAGCCAATTATAAGACACTTGGTGGCTAAGAGAGAACCAGCCAGGACCAGTGTAAACCAGAGTTCCACCAGGATCAGAAGCTGACTTGACTGGAATTCAGATCTCCCTTGCAGCAAATGCTTGTATTCATGAAAAATGCTGCTCAGAGAGTCTGAAAGGAGAGTGAGAGAGGAGACAGTTTATAAGCATTTTAAATATGGTGTCTGTGAGCAGGGTTTATTTCTCCTTCAATTTTCAGTTTGGGGGCTTAAGGATTTATGTTCCAAGGATGAAGCAACTGCTACGCCTAGGGCTCATGAATGACCACAACATAGGAATGGAAATAAACACTTTAATGTGCTAGGATCTAAAGCAGTACGACACAGTAGGAAAAGCATGGGCCCTCTCATTTATGAGCTGTGTGACCTTGACGGGACAGAAGATCTAAACTCTCTGAGCCTCTGTTGCTGCTTCTTCCATAAAATGGGGCTATTACTGCTCACCTCATATGGATAATGGCTAGCACACCATAGCTGCTCAGTGAGTGGACACTATTCATAATATGTGAAGTAATGTTACTGTCACCTTCAGAGTTTCTTTATATCTACAATTATTGAAAAAGAAAAAAAACCTTTCAAGGCTGGTTTTTATCTTTCTTGGCAGAGTCAAATATTAGCCATCTGGGGGGAATAGAAATTAAGCCAAAGCTGCTGGAGAATGGTTAAGAAGACCCAAGGCCTTATAAAACTGGGAACAATTCAGCCAAAGGAAATGCTTAATGGCTCTAGCTTCCAATTCTGTGAAACATCCCAGACACCTACGAGGGTGGAGCAACTCCTGAGGGAAAAACGCGGGATGAAGAGATCCAGGGAAGAGATTTTACATGATATTACAACACAGAGTATCATGCACAGCACGCGTATATACAAAAAGATCGAGGCAAAGAATCAGGGAAAGGAAAACGGAGAATTAAGCGGCAGGTCAATGCCCCACCCTCCCCATGTATATTTCATCTGCATCGTACCAGAAGCACCTCAATGCAACGGTTGAGCTAGGAGACTGGGAGATTGGGAGTGTTTTCCGGCTCTAACATCTGATTATTCTTAATGTCAGTAGTACCAATTTAACATGGGAAAAACTACTAGAGAGAAAAGGCAAAACCTTTCCATATAAAAGTTTTCTATGTAAATATCCTGTCTTTTACAAAAAGAAGAACATCACGTACTTCTGGAACTTCTATCCCCCCGCCACTTGTCTTGCATCAAATAAACATTCAAAATTCTTGAAACAGGTCAAAAGACCCTCAGTTCTGCTATTAAATGCCATTAGCTACTCCTTTATAAACAATCGATTGGCTATTGATTAATGTGCTAGGATGCATTCTAGAATTAACCTGTGATCTGAAGAGACTGAAAGCCCTTTCTATTCAATCCATTTGCTTGGTGCTATAAATTACCCCCTTGTATTTATATTACTAGGAAGCTGCCTTTTACATATAAGGATTAATTTCCTCTTTAATGTAAAGGCTGTATTTCACAGCCCTGGTGTGGCGTGCAAACAGTAAGTTACCACATCCACAAAATTCCTAAGAAAGAAGTCTCCTGGTACATGCTACAAATCATACTTCTCACACTGTTAAGAAAACTCAGAGTTATAGCCATCCATTCTTTCACCCAAGATCGAGTACTTGATGAAGAACAGCTAACATAAGCACCTACAAATGGAAGGGGGGAAAAAAGGAAATTAAGCAAGCATTCTACTGACTGAAACCAAAGACTATCTCCTCCTCTGTCTTGCTTTTTTGGTCAAGTCTGTGTTAAGTTTCTAACAGGCACTTTCCTCAGGAGTGCCTGCTAGGGAGGGCACGGTGTACTAAAAGCAGGGGTACTTGACTAACAATCAACAGCTGTAGCTCAACAATGGTCTTCTCCTAGGAGGAGAAGGCCATTGCCAGCTGAGGCCCTTATTAGGGGCTGTTAGCATATGAAAGGGGGCTGGAGGACCCTGCCACTGTAGGAGCAGCCCTTTCTTCCCAAGGTTACTTTTAGTAGTTAATGCATTTTGAATGCTAATTCTCTCTCCGGGCTAACTTGGCCAGGGACACACAGTCAGTACGGTAAGGTCCCTTCCCCTGGACCACATTCCATTTCTAGCAATGGTACTCCCAGCACCAGCTAGCCAAGTCTCTAGCACAGCCGGATTCCTTCTCACTGAGAAGGGCCCATGAGGGCATGTTTAAGAAAGCTCTGAGGGGACTTTCCTGGTGGTCCAGTGGTTCAGACTCCACGCTTCCACCTCAGGGGGCATGGGTTCTATCCCTAATCTGGGAACTAAGATCCCATATGCTGCGTGGTCAGCCAAAAAAACAGAAGAAGAAGAAAAGAATGCTCCAAGGCTGAAGCAGTGTTCCAAGTGCTCCATATACTAACCTCCACGTGGACCTATTATATGACCTCATACACAAACCTCATAATACAGTCTATCTGCTCATGATCTAATATCAAGAGAAAACTCAGGACGCGAAATAGCACAATCGGCGATGATTCCGATTTGTATGTATGTATATACGTTGTCTAACTGACCAAAGAAAGACGAGGTGCGTACAGTGGTGTTGGATGGGTGTTAGGGAATCGGCGTGGTTTTTTTCAATGTTTCTCAATTTAGTTCACCCCAATTTTGCAGCGACACAATAGGAAAAGTAATCTAATAGGAAAAGTAATCTATCTCATGCTTTCAAAAATGACTTATTTCCCTTTATTCTATTCATCCGACTTAAATGCTGGAGCCTTCGACACATTTTTTTCTGCTTCTTCCAAACTGTCTACAGTGAGCACTGTAATACTGAAAAAAGAAACCCAAACATGGCAAAACACCACCAAAGCAGTTTCCATTTTTCGTTTAAAAATGCCGTTTTTTTCCTATAAAGTATTCCTTTCAAATTGCAGCAATTTGAAAAATATGGCAAGGTATGAAGAAAACAAAAATTCCCATAATCCCACCATTAAGAGAACAACAATGGTTTATTGAATTTCTTTCCTGCTTTTTCTATGAATGAAGGTATGTATTGTCACATGGTTGAGGTCATCCTGTATTTATACCCTGTTCTCATGGAACACTGTATGGTTAGCAGTTCCGATGAGATTAAAAAGCCTTCAGAAACATCAGTTTTAACAACTGCATACTATGACACCATACGAACAGATCATAATGTAATCATTATGGGACATTTAGGATAATTTCCTATTTTTCATTATTACAAGTAATACTGTGATGAACATTCTTGTACATAAATCTGTACGCAGATCTTTCTTTCCCTGAGATCAAAACCTAGAAGTACAGTTACTGAGTCAAAGGGTATGAATAAAGCTATTGGAAACCTCTGATAACACTGCCAAACTGACCTCCAGAAAAGGTATGCCCATGTAGCATTCCCTGCTCCAGTCTTCTCTATTGTGAAGAGCTTCAGATTCTTGAGGGAATGGGGGGAGGGGGAGGGGGAGGGGGAGGGGAGGGAGAGAAAGAGAGAGAGAGAGAGAGACCACGTGCTTTGCGCGCAATAGAGATGGGCCAGGACAATGAACAAGAAAGGCCTGACTGGCTTGGGAATTCTCTCAGTCAGAGTCACTGCTAGATCAAATAAGCCCTTTTCTTTGCTGGGACAGACAGACGCATGGAAAAAGGGTGAGCAGAGATGATCAACAAGGCTCTCAACTCCCAGGCTCAAAGTACAATGAACCAAAAAATAGATAAAAGCAATTCGGCTGAAGCTCTTCTGTGTATTTATTTACTCGCCTCCAAACAGATCGGCTGCTTCTTGCTGACACCACGCCTTCTTTAAGAAGCCACAGCTAATAGCAGAGGCCCAAAGAGAGTGTGCTCAGGGCTCCCTGGAAGCTGCGCAAGCATTTTCAATGAGACGGCCAATGCTAGAGCCACAACTGGCCACACCTGAGATAACAACTCAAAACGCAGAAAACCTTTGTCAACACAGAAAAGTGTGTGTTTTATCTGAGCTCTTGATTTGATTCCAGTAAGCTGGCAGCGGCCCCTTCTCATCGCGTTTCACAGAGATTATCAAAGAATTAGCAAAATTACCCAGTGTTTTAGTCTCTTTTGCATGGAAAGAAAAAAAAAAAGAAGGAAAATAGAATTGTAAAGCACAGAGTAGCAGTGCTTTCCAACCAAATCAAACACCCATAGTATGATCTGGAAGGAACACTGCGTTTGCAGGAAGGTCAGAGGCCTCATGTCTTTTTCTGTACTTTCGTGGCTACGCATCCTGATTGCCGCACTGTAGCAGAGGTTTAAAAAAGCAACAGATTTTAAAAAGACATCTTAATGAATGAAATCTGACGTAAGGATTAAAAAACAACTGTATGTTGTATGTACGTCACACATTTCTATGACACATTTATCTTGAGGATGTCGAAGACTTAAACTAAAGACCCGGGAGGTCTGTACGAAGTCAGTATGGCCGTGCAAAGGACAATAAGAAAACCGTGCAGTTGAAAAATACTTGCAGTCAGGGGTCAGGAAAATTCCAAAAACTTCAGCTTAGCCAAAAGCCATGAAGCTTAGTTGGCTATATTGGTCTTTCATGGGCATGGGAATTCAAATGCCTTCAACTTGCTGCGTCTCCGACACTGCTGAGCCTACTGGCCTAATGAGGTAATGGCCAGGATGAACCATGGAAAACTTTTAGTCACTGATTAAAACAGAAATTTGGCTCAATATGAAGAGTGGCCACCCTTTCCCCTAAGCTCTCCAGCCCCCTTGTTTTCTATCATTTCACAAAGGCAGGACATGAAGCACTCTTCAGATAGATGGGACAATTATTTCTTTTATGTGCGTTTTAAGCTAATTCAGAACATTTCTACTATTATTCGAGTTAACAAGCTTCAGGCTCATGGGAGGGTTTTCAAAGACCCAGTGAAAGTAGCGGAGGGTTAAGAAATGATAGGAGGAAAATAGAGGGGACCATGCAGACGCCTAATTAACATCTTGTAAGACCTTTCACTGAAGCAGCTGGTCTAGTCACATGTTGAGAAGATTCACAGAATTTGTAGAATTGAAAGGGTCTTTAGAGAGCATCCAGCTCAACCCCTTGATTTTATGGATGGGAAAACTGAGACCAGTTAATTGCCCCAGGTCACAGTGGGTTCACAGCAGAAACAGGCTGACAACCGGGAGGGCTCTGCCTCCTGGGCAAAGTTGCTACATTTGCTCCTACAATGGCAAATGAAAGTAGTATTCCCAATGCGCTAGCATCAGACAACGTCACTATTTTCTGAAAATTTCTTTTACACCATGCAAAAACACCTAGCAAATAATTTGATTCGGGGAGTTTGCAAGCAATAATCTATCTTTGTAGTTGTTAACATCATTTTTACTATGTAATTCTGAAATATATTTAACATGGCAGCTCTAATCTTAATCTATTTGGGTTGTTTGATTTCGCTCTGATTCTTTGAAAAACAACTAGTCTCTCACAAAATGCGACATTTGGGGGCGGGTTTTTATGTTGTGGTCCCCAAACACGGATTATGCCGCACTTCTATTATTTCTATTCCTTTTGCCAAGCAATTCTTTCAAAGTCCCCTGAACGGAGGATCTGATTAGCATATTCATGAGACAACCGATTCAGCTATGTTAATTAGCAGTTCTACTTCAAAAAAAAGAAAAATTCCCAAAACTGGCCAACAGGGGGAGCAGCTAGCTCTGTCATTAAAGTTTTCTGACTCTATGTCTCTAGCCCAGGATAGTCGATTTCTGATATTGAATATTCTAAGTCAAAGATTAGATGAAGAAGATTAACGTGTAAGAAAATAAAGAGGTGAGTCCTTAAACTCAGAGGCGCAGGTTTAAAATATGGGAAATCTGAGAACTGGGAGGGGGGGAGGTGCTGCCTAAGGAAGTTCTTCTGTACTTCAGCCAGGTCTGCAAACACACACACGTGCACAGAGTTTACAACTTCAAAACTGGTTTATACACTGTATAGTCTCTTTAGAGGTACAAACAATAGAAAATTACATGTGTAGAACAAAAAAGGACCTTAGAGATAAGTGGACTGACTCCAAAATGCCAACGCTAGCGCTCACACTGACCAGAGCTCATGGAGGCAGAATGATAATGGGATGCTTTCTGGTAAAAGAAGGCTAATTCCCTAAAAGCCTCGAAACCTTATTTTTATTTGAAAGTTTATTTAAAAAAAAAAAAAAAAACCTTGTTCCTGCCTTAGAAAGAAGTGGTATCTCATAAACATGACTGAAGTTTTGATGACAGATGAAGTTGCCTGAGCTCAGGATCACCACTTCAACGTTATACCGTAGGGCCTCCCTGGTGACGCAGTGGTTGAGAGTCCGCCTGCCGATGCAGGGGACACGGGTTCGTGCCCCGGTCTGGGGAGATCCCATATGCCGCGGAGCGGCTGGGCCCGGGAGCCATGGCCGCTGAGCCTGCGCGTCCGGAGCCTGTGCTCCGCAACGGGAGAGGCCACAGTGGTGAGAGGCCCGCGTACCGCAAAAAAAAAAAAAAAGTTATACTGTAAGCTTGGAGATGGCAAAAGATGCTCCTCTGAAGTACTTTGACCTCCTATGTTCCCACGTGTCCTTTGCTATTTCCTCAGTACTTATCCCCAGCCTTCCTTATGCCACCTTGCTGCCCCATTTTGGTTCTCCAGTCGCCATCTTGTTACTCTGCCAAACTTCCTCCCTTCCGTTCACATCAGTAACCCAGGGTTTGACTTTTATAAAAACTTAGACAATTCTTTCACCAAAGCACTCTACTCTTGAATTTCTAAGAGTCACCATAGCCCCTACACAATTTCACTCAACATCGTCTTTAGGCCTTGTGGACTATTGGCAGGTCATAATTGCCAACCTTAGAAATGGACTTGAGGGTATGGGGAGGGGGAAGGGTAAGCTGTGACAAAGCGAGAGAGGCATGGACATATATACACTACCAAATGTAAAATAGATAGCTCGTGGGAAGCAGCCGCATAGCACAGGGAGATCAGCTCCGTGCTTTGTGACCGCCTGGAGGGGTGGGATAGGGAGGGTGGGAGGGAGGGAGACGCAAGAGGGAAGAGATATAGGAACATATGTATATGTATAACTGATTCGCTTTGTTGTAAAGCAGAAACTAACACACCATTGTGAAGCGATTATACTCCAATAAAGATGTAAAAAAAAATCAATCAATAAATGCAGCACCCACTTGAGGATTACGGTTTGCTGGATACCAATCAACTGAGATTTCACCATATAAAAGCAGTTAATTGTCTCAGAAAGCCTAGCTTGGAGGAAATATGCAAAGTATCCCAGCTCTGTTCTGATCTCCAGGCCAAACACATTGAGGCTACAACTCCTTCAAAAAAATTTAAATCTATGCTCCCTACCTTTATTGTCTGTGCCATAGTCTAATTTGAAGTCAGAAGAAACAAACTGGGGTTTCATCATCATTTTTCATGGGCAGTTTTGAAACTGATAAAGAAACAGCGTTAAACACATTTATTGGAGGTGAAGGCTGGTAGGGAAGGGCAAGAGAAACTTTTTCTGTCCTTTTTTTTCCTCCCTCTCTCGGTACGCGGGCCTCTCACTGTTGTGGCCTCTCCCGTTGCAGAGCACAGGCTCCGGACGCGCAGGCTCAGCGGCCATGGCTCACGGGCCCAGCCACTCCGCGGCATGTGGGATCTTCCCGGACCGGGGCACGAACCCGTGTCCCCTGCATCGGCAGGCAGACTCTCAACCACTGCGCCACCAGGGAAGCCCCCCCCGTTTTTTAATTTTATTTTTTGGCTGCACTGGGTCTTCTTTGCTGCACGCGGGCTTTCTCTAGTTGTGGCGATTGGGGGCTACTCTTGGTTGTGGTGTGCGGGCTTCTCATTGCAGTGGCTTCTCTTGCAGCGGAGCACGGGCTCTAGGCGCACGGGCTTCAGTAGCTGTGGCGCACGGGCTCAGTTGCTCCGCAGCATGTGCGATCTTCCCGGACCAGGGCTCGAACCCGTGTCCCCCTGCATTGGCAGGCAGGTTCTTAAGCACTGCAACAACAGGGAAGCCCCTTTCTGTCCTTTTTTAAAAAAACATGTTAATACTTACTGATAAAATTTCTCTGTGTGGCTTTTTAAAAAGTACACACTGGAATCACATGAGTAATGCTATAAAACCATGGGGAGTGAGAAGGGGAAAGAATAGTGAAACTACCAGGCCCACTGGGAAGAGAAATCACTAAATGTCTGTGCACTCCACACCTGGAGGAGACACGTCTAAGAAGAAATGGGGTGATTTGGAGGCAGTGACCTTGGAAGTTGGAAACTGCCTCATCTCCACTGTATCTTGCTACTGACACGCTAGCCATTTCTAAAGAGCAGGAATTTTCCCTTCTAAGTCCCATTATTAAACCCCCAAGTGGTAAATTTTTAAATATCAGCATCTCAAGTTTTCAAAGATGACTGTCTGATTATCTCTCTAAGTTTTCTCCTCAAAGGAAAAAGAATTGCTTCAGTTACTGTCTTGAATGAGAAACGCCATAGTCAAGAGAATACCATTCTTTTCAATAATCATACTGATAACTTAGTGACCAAGAGACAGAGGTGGTCTAAGATGTCTTTTGCCAATAACACTCATCTTCATGTGGTGTTAACATACTTAACAGCCTGTGCATTGGGGATTATAGAATAATAAACAGGATATATGGATACATAAATTATTTCCATCCATCCAGGGAAAGGAGATAAAGACTAAACACAACTCCACATACAAAGCATTGGGGGAAATGGGCACAATAAATGGTACACTACCTGGAAAATTTTAGTTCAACTACATTACAAATTAAATATGCTTTTGTCGGGGCTACCCTGGTGGCACAGTGGTTAAGAATCCGCCTGCCAATGCAGGGGACACGGGTTCGATCCCTGGTCCGGGAAGATCCCACATGCCGCGGAGCAACTAAGCCCGCATGCCACAACTACTGAGCCTGCACTCTAGAGCCCGCGAGCCACAACTACTGAGCCCACGTGCCACAACTACTGAAGCCCGTGCGCCTAGAGCCCATGTTCCACAACAAGAGAAGCCACTGCAAGAAGCCCGTGCACAGCAACAAAGAGTAGGTAGCCTCCTCTCGCCGCAAGCAGAGAAAAGCCCGCGCGCAGCAACGAAGACCCAACGCAGCCAAAAATAAAATAATAAAAATAAATAAATTTATAAAAAACATATATATATAAATATGCTTTTGTCGTCCAGCCTGGGAACCGACTAACACTTATTAAATCAGTTATCAGTTTCAAATAACGAATCTCAAAGGCAACATTTGAAATACAACCTGTTCTTTAGCTGGGAGCTGCCTTATCAGCTAGATCAAATCTAATTTAATCCCACTTCTCACCATGGTAATGAGTCCTTTGCAGAAATGCTCAAAGACATTTCACGTCTCAAAAATTTGCCTTGTACTTCTTCACCACAGAATGTCAGGAAAAGCATGCTTCAAAGGTACTATGTAATTAGAATGGCCTTTACAACAGGTACAAAGGAAATCATTCCTATTAAAATTAAATCTACTTCATAACGACCTGCAAACTGAGTGAACAGCACCAGAGAAAGGAATCCTGAGGTCTTTGGACCCCATACTTTCATTTTGAAAGTCTGTCATCTATTATATTGCTTCAGATACGATTGAAGTGCCTCTCTTCTGGCTCAGATTGTCTATTTCTTCACTCTGAAAAGAAAGTGTGCATGTGAAAATCTGTGTTTGGCACAGGGGACTGAAATAGGTTTTCTTGTGGCTCTAACGTGGATTGACCAAAGCTTCAGCTAAAATGAGGCCAGGAATGGTGCTGAACTTAATGAAGACTGGAGCCCAGGAGCTACCTCTGGGTCACTGCCGCGTGGTCACTGCTGCACGAGCATTAATCCTGTGTTCTACAGGGCTTCTAGGAATTCTAGTTGGCTTTGAGGGATCCATTTTGAAATTTAATTTGAAGTCCAGCATCTGCAGAATCTCTGTGGTTATTTTGACTAAGTTTTCAGATGCCTGCTTTTTATTAGGAAGATTTTTCTTTAGTGACTTGTGTCAACAACACTATTGTGTGTTCACCCAAGAAAATAAATGAAAGCATTTAAATTAAACTACTTTAATCTCTTTTTTGGCTCCTTGTGACCATATTTCCATAATGGCTACCATACCGTACAGATTCTAGTGTATCTGGAAGGATTCTACAATAAAGCTGTAAGGCTAACTTGCCCCTGGGGTCCAGCCAGGAGAGCCTCTTGGGAGAAAACTTGAACACTGAGAGAAGAAAGGCACTTGGGAAAAGCAACTGTACGAACTTCACTGGCAGCTCGTAGATCTGACTTGACTAAAAGGTGTAAGATGAATTCAAGGGAGTTCCCTGGCGGTCCAGTGGTTAGGACTCAGCGCTTTCACTGCTGTGGCCCAGGTTCAATCTCTGGTCAGGGAACTAAGATCCTGCTAGCCGCATGGCAAAAAGAAAAAAAAAGAATTCAAGAACAAAGCAAATATCTACACTTAACGTAGACCAAAGTTCCAATACATACCATCAAACTTCTTGTAACGGGACGCAAAGACAGCTTGCAAATGATTGCACTGCTCACTGACCACGCTTTTGAAATCATCCTTACTTTGCAGGCTGTACTTCTCCTCCATCTCTTGGGAGCAGCAGGTATAACCCTGGGGACAAATCTTCAAATGATCACCTGGAAGATAAAAGGTAGGACAATCAATCTCCATCATCATTCATCAAGTCCAAAACGGAAGAGTCTGATTTAGGTGCACACGCTTGGCTTCATTTCTCTCCGTGATGTTCCTGCAAAGGCCCGGGCATTACGCGTTATCTAAAAAGTTTCATTATACTGAAAATATTGATTTCCCTCTCGGAAAAATAAGATAACGAAGCCATCTCCAAAAGGCAAAAGAACTTTCCAATCAGGAAGATTGTTATACAGGAAACATCGGTGTGGCCAGTAAGGAGAGTGTCATTCAATATGAACGGAAGGCTCGCATGAACTCCTCGAGATTCTATGCTTCCTACTGTGCAAGTCATGCCAATGAGACAGTTGTTCTAGCTTTGAGAGTTTACACCGCAAGAGAGGGTACCGCTAATGAAGAATGATTTGTAAAATACGTGACGACAACCAAAAGCTGAGCAAATAGATAAGCAATTGATGTGGCGAACAAAGCGAAGGGCTGAGTGCATTTCAGCCAAGAGGAAGGAACGGAGTGCACGCTGGGATTCGAGTCGATGGTAAGTCACAAAGGGGGACGTTAAATGATTCTTGGTTTTAAGATTTTCTTGTCCAGCATCTTCTGTACAGATGTTAGACACTATAACATTGACCTTTGTTATCGTGTGCGGTGTAGCCACTTGTCCAAATACAGATGAATGGCTTCCAGTAAATGTCGCCTTTAGGTAGCCCTAAGGGCCAAGAAAATGTCAAGGACATGCAGACCATCTGCCTCCCCTACACCAACGGCATTCTGTTTGTGGTTTGGACCTGAGAGTTTGGAGAGCTTCTGCCCTGTTCCTCCTCTGTCAAAGACCAAAAATTGGGCTTTGAACAGACCACGCCTCTCCCTCATAATGACCAAGAGATACGGCGTCACTCAAAACTAACCCCACCAGGTACTATCACGTTAGTCACACCAATACAATACCAATTCACCTTCACTGTTCCTTCTATCATTGCAGTTCATGTTCCATGACAGACAAAAGGGGTCTGAAAAGACCTAAGGTCTCAGGAACTCAGGAAGGCGTATACCGAAGACATATGAACCTATCAATGGTAAGCGTGTATAATAAATCAAGGGAGGAGGAATGAAGAGCAAAATCTTTTTAACAACACTAATCATGGACATGGACTGGGCCAGGAGCCGACGGCCATCGCTGCTTCTTGGCTGTGGGCGCTTACAGGAAATAAGCCTTCACTTCGGACAGATACCAAAGTAGTTTTGCGGAGGGGGTGGATTTCAAATAACATGGTGTTGGCAATTTATTTGACGAACACTAGTACCGTCAACTGCACAGATGCAAATAATTACATAATCAGATATATTCCTGATCGTTCTTCCTTCCTGGCAATTCAAAAGTAGGGAGAGTGTTATTGCCAGACAAAAATGGATACGTAGCATTAAAGGACTTTTAAAGAAGGGGAGAAGGGAAACATTCTTCAAATAACTTCCTCATCCAGAAACTGCTCAATGCTTCATTTGGCATTTTTGAAACCCTTGGTCAACCGATAATTCTAACAAAGGCGGTGGGGCTGGGGGGAGGCACAGGGAAGAATGTGAAGGAGTTTAGAGCTGTGAGGTTGCCGAACACCTTAGATCTCATTAGTGGAAGAAGCTTAGTTTTCTGGAAACACCTTGTTACAACCAAAACCAGAACTTCCTCTTGACTGGATTAACACGTTCACAACAGGCCTTTGGTACTGGGACACCTAATGAACAAAGAGATATCCAGGTGTCTCCTGGTTTCAGGGTTGAGGATCTCCCCAAACACAATCTTAATACATAAAGTAATACAAAGGACCCCCAACTAGTACAGTACTTGACATAGCTGTATTAAAGAGTCCATATCACTCTCACACACCACGAAGAAAATTAACTGAAATGCTCACAATGAGAACTTAGGACATACAGAACTAGGTACATGAATTATAATAAGAGAGCAGCTACTTTTTTAA
The DNA here is from genome assembly GCF_937001465.1 of Orcinus orca. Taxonomy (NCBI): domain Eukaryota; kingdom Metazoa; phylum Chordata; class Mammalia; order Artiodactyla; family Delphinidae; genus Orcinus; species Orcinus orca. Next base: position 115,360,238 of record NC_064580.1, read on the forward strand.
GATTTTCACAGGCTAAAATTAATCACAGGCTGGTTTTCAAGCCCCTGCAAAGATTCGATTGTGGTAATGCACTGAATTTCCAAGGCAAAACAGTTCAGAGTCTGGAAGCGAATCTATATTCACCTAATCTTAACATGGTTCACACATACAATAAACGAAAGGGTCATTCGTTGGATCTTATCAAAATAGGCATCTATGACCAAGGAAAAAAGCACCCTTCTTTGCACCTCCAATGCACATACGCACAGACACACACACAGAACCTAAAGCCAGAAAATTCGAAGAGACAAAAGGAAAGAATACTTTTCTACATATAAGAAGGTGCTAGATGTTGAGAGTTTAAAATTTGGGCACTGAACAAACACCCTTCAAAAATGGGTCACAGCAATTAAAGTTTTACTGGTGACCGACTGAACTAGCCAGCAGCTAAACAAAAGGCCCGTGCACTCCACCCACCACCTACCCACCAGGGGCCCTCAGCAGGACCTTCGGGAGACCTGCTGATATCTGAACACTGAAGCACATTTATTTGTTTTGGCAAAAACTAAGGAAAAAGAGTCCACTTCCATGTTACAGATAAGATCTTTACAGGAAGACTCTGTCTAATGGTAAAGGCTTGCCTTGTGGAAAGGGTGACAACGGGGTAGATACCTGGGTACTGTTTCTGCTGGCAAAGTCATCTTCCCCTGAATGCAAACAAGCCACACCAACGGGCCACTTTTGCCCATTTGAGCCTTGCAGACACCACGTATTCTGTGTTTCTAAAAAGCATTCCTTGAAAATGTAATCTGGCATTCTTGCCAAAGGCCCTGTCCAAGACACACTTATGAATTAAATCCCAAGCCACACATGGGCCAGTGGGGATTCAGTGCCATAACCAGTTTCCGCTGATGAGAAGTTACTAGGAAGGAAAAGGGGACAAGTGCATCTGAAAATGAAACTACAGCTCTGCACTGTACTAAGAACTGGAGCAACTCATTTGATTTTTAAAACCTGAATATTTCTACTGTAACACCAAAAATGATTTCTATGATTAACAGCCAGGGCATACGTATCAATGGAAAGACATTCCATTTTGCCTGTTGGAGACTGCTTCTAAAATGCTGTGTCTGAATGAGACATGCTTTTTTTTCTCTGCAGATCACCTCTCAACCTGGTGATCCTGTATACTTCTTATTTAAGAAGGATGTCACAATTTGTTCTTTAGGCTGAAAGCGTTGAGCACAGGGACGACAGGATCCAATGTGGGACAGGAAGATGACAGCCACTGCAGGGGAAGAGGTGAGCTCATGCATTTAAAAAAGGGGGGCGGGGTGGCCCTAGAGGATTCTGATACATACCCTACCTGAAGAATTCTAGTTTGAAAGGCTGAAGCATTAGAGCCACAGAAGAACCGGGAATCGAAGTTCATCCAATGGTTTGAGTCAACAGTGGGTTATGATCTACAACCATCATTTGCCTCCTCTATTTCGCTAACTCAACCTCCTGCTTCCGGGACCTTCCGTGTTCTTCTCCATGGCCCTCTTCCGTCTGCTTTCCACTCTCTTTTCACTCTGCTCATCCTGTTCTCTCTCACCACACTCCACCTCTTCTAACTGCACATAATGTGAAACCGAAGGACTTTTTTGTTTGTTATACTTGTTGAGAGTTCCCTGTTCTTAGTTTTAAAAGCAGGTGAATTGAAGGCTTTATGGATTTCTAAGAAAGCACCTAAATTAAGTTGCTTTTTGTACATGGCCCTCGATTAGGGTTTTTCTTTGTGGGTCAGTGGCCCTCAAAAGAAAAAAGGTCCCTTAGCCTTGTCCTCGGAGGCTTGGATGAGAGTCAATGAAGCGTGCTTTTAAAGCTTAACTCTGTGGCATTAAAAACAAAAAAATCACTCGAAAGAGCCAAACTTTTTTCAGTCACACCAGCTCTGTGTAATTTCCCTTTAGTCTTAATATCAATACCTTCGGTTTTCAAAGCTGAACAAAGACAATCACAATAAATTACTACTCAATCCTGCTGAGTGTGTGGATTGGTTCCTTTTTTTTTTTTGAAGCACTTCAACTCAATAGTTAAAGAAGCAGGCATTGACTATGAGGAATCTAGTCCATCCTTTAACAGGGCTCTGCGGCGGGCAATCTGTAGAACTGTGCTTTCTCATTTTATTTCATTTCTTCCTCTCACCAAAGGCTGGCTGTGATGTACAGATGGGGTGCAGATAATGTCCATTTATTTCCAGTTACTCATAACCCACCTGCCCATAGAAAATGTTATAAATGGTGGTTACATTCTCAGGCCAGCCTATTTACTATCAACGTAACTACTTCTAACTGTAACTTCATTTTTTTTTCAGCTTAGTTTCATATTTTATTGAAGATGCATTTAAAATAACATCCAGATTCATGTCTTTTTTACATAACAGGACATTTTCTGTCACTGTCATGTAAAAGACGAGTAAAGGGACATTATTAACGTATTTTATAATAAGATGCTCCCTGATACACCACTATACCCAATATATTTTTCAGTAATATTTCCACATTTTACGTTTATTAAAGCATACATGTACTTTGGTTTTTTATACAGCAGGTTCTTATTAATTATCCATTTTATACATATTAGTGTATATATGTCAATCCCAATCTCCCAATTTATCTGTAACTTCATTTTGAAGTCCAAGTAGAAGCCAAGAGAATGTCTCTCAGATTCTCACACATTTTGGGGGAGATGATGATAGAGGAAGACTTGTAGTTACCACTAGAGTGTCAGCTTTCTATACCTGTAGGATATAAAGTAAATGTCTTCAGGATTACTCCTCCAGAGTCCTAAATGGAGGAAACAGCAGCCAGAAAGTTTTATGGGACAATGCAGAAAACCCAGGCATGCCTGCACCAGCACGATTTGGACAGCAAACATTCTCCGTAGCCCAACTCATTTTACCAAAAATGCAACCAAATGCCTTTGGTAAAGAAGAGACACACAAACTGCACCCTAAGGGTGGGGGCTGCAGTGAGGGACATTTTAGAATAACAGACTGGAAAGCGCTTAGGAAAACTGCCAATGTAAGAGATTCGATTTTGCGATGGCCTTTCATACAGAAAGGGATTTGGAGAAAACTTAGCTCCTTTTTTGTGTGTGTTTTTTAAAATTTTATTTTCTTGAAGTAGAGTTGATTTACAATGTTGTGTTTAGTTTCTGCTGTACAGCAGTGACTCAGTTTATATATATAATATATATATACACACACACACACACACACACACACACACACATATATATATTTTTTCATATTCTTTTCCATTATGGTTTATCACAGGATATTGAATATATAGTTCCCTGTGCTATAGAGTAGGACCTTGTTGTTTATCCATTCTATATATATAATAGTTTGCATCTGCTAATCCCAAACTCCCAATCCTTCCTTCCCCCTTGGCAACCACAAGTTTGTTCTCCACATCTGTGAGTCTGTTTTTGTTTCACAAATAGGTTCATTTGTGTCATCTTTTAGATTCTACGTATAAGTGATATCATATGATATTTATCCTTCTCTTTCTTACTTTACTTCGCTTAGTATGATAATCTCTAGGCCCATCCATGTTTGCTGCAAATGGCATTATTTCATTCTTTTTAATGGCTGAGTAACAGTCCATTATCTATATCCACCACATCTTCTTAAGCCAGTCGTCTGTTGATGGACACTTGAATTTCTTCCATGTCTTGTCTATTGTAAATAGTGCTGCAATGAACACTGCGGTGCAGGTATCTTTTTGAATTAGAGTTTTCGTCTTTTTCTGGATATATGCCCAGGTGTGGGATTGCTGGATCACATGGAAACTCTATTTTTAGTTCTTTGAGGCACCTCCATACTGTTTGCCATAGTGGCTGCACCAATTTACATTCCCACCAATAGTGCAGGAGAGTTTCCTTTTCTCCACACCATCTCCAGCATTTATTATTTGTAGACTTTTTAATGATGGCCATTCTGACTGGTATGAGGTGGTACCTCGTTGTAGTTTTCATTTGCATTTCTCTAATAATTAGATATGATGAGCAGCTTTTCATGTGCCTGCTGGCCATCTGTATGTCTTCTTAGGAGAAATGTCTATTTAGGTCTTCTGCCTATTTTTAATTGGGTTGTTTGGTTTTGTTATTAAATTGTAGGACCTGTTTTTATATTTTGGAAATTAAGCCTTTGTTGGTTGCATCATTTGCAAATATTATCTCCCAGTCTTTTCATCCTGTTTATGGTTTCCTTTGCTGTGCAAAAGCTTTTAAGTGTCATTAGGCTCCATTTGTTTATTTTTGCTTTTATTTCTGTTGCCGTGGGAGACTGACCTAAGAAAACATTGGTACGATTTATGTCAGACAATGTTTTGCTGTTCTCTTCTAGGAGTTTTATGGTGTCTCATCATTTTGAGTTTATTTTTGTGTATGGTGTGAGGCTGTGTTCTAGCTTTGATTTGCATGTGGTTGTCCAACTTTCCCAACACCACTTGCTGAAGAGAATGTATTTTCCCCATTGTGTATTCTTGCTTCCTTTGTCGAAGATTAATTGTCCATAGGTGTGTGGGTTTATTTCTGGGCTCTCTAGTCTGTTCCATTGATCTGCATGTCTGTTTTTGTGCCAACACCATGCTGTTTTGATTACCGTAGCTTTGTAGTATTGTTTAAAGTCTGGTAGGGTTATGCCTCCAGCTTTGTTCTTTTTCCTCAGGATTGCTTTGGCAATTCTGGGTCTTTTATGGTTCCATATAAGTTTTAGGATTATTTGTTCTAGTTCTATGGAGAATGTCATGGGTAATTTGATAGGGATTGCATTAAATCTGTAGATTGCTTTGGATATATGGCCATTTTAACAATATAATTCTTCCAATCCAAGAGCATGGGACATCTTTCTATTTCTTTGAATCATCTTCGATGCGTTTATTAATGTTTTGTAGTTCTGAGCATATAATTCTTTTACCTCCTTGGTGAAGTTTATGGATACTTAGCTCTTGACAAGGGGTTTTAAAGAAGTGAATTTAAAAAGATTTCAAATACTTGATACTATCTGTGTCTTTTATTCTGTAGGTCTAATGGTAGTCTGGGGAGAAGAAGACTGATCTGGGGAGCAAGAAATATGGGTTTGAGTCCCAGCTCTACATGATTCACTGTAGGCTCTTAAAGAAGCCCTTTGTAAAGAAGGAAGCATTATGAATACAGTGCAATTACAAAACCAAGACAAAAATGAAGAGCATCTATTGTACTGATAAGCTACTGAATGAAGTTCTCCAGAAAGAGACTTTTCTGATGACTTGTACTAGGAGAGGCAGAGGGGCCAGGAGAGCAGCACCTTCTTTCTTCCAGCTACTTCAGGGAAATTTCTTATTGGAGGCAGAATTTAGGAGAATAAAGATAGCCAGAAAAGACAGCATTATCAATTAGGAGTTCAGTGGCATGCATAAGTGATGGGGAACTGATGACAAGTAAGTACAGACATTTATTTAAAGGGCCTTCAAAAGAAAAGCCTTGGGAGCCTAAGGAGACATGATGACGAGACATAATGTGGTACCCTGGCTGGGATCCTGGAACAGAAAAAGACATTAGGGGAAAATGAAGGAAATCACACAAAAACTTACATGCAAATGTTCACAGCAGCATTATTCAAAATAGCCAAATGTCCAACAATGGATGGATAAACAAAATGAGGTGTATCTGAACAATGAAATGTTATTCAGCCATAAGAAGGAATGAACTTCTGAAACGTGTTCCAACATGGTGAAATCTGGAAAATACTATGTTAAGTAAGGAGCCACTCACAAAAAGTCCACATATTGTATGATACCATTTACATGAAATGTCCAGCCTTGGTCAATCTATAGAGACAGAAGGTGGATTAGTGGGTGCCTGGGGCTGAGAGGGGAGGGTGGTGGGCAGGGGGATGGGAAGTAAGGGAGGGGTTACAGCTAAAAGGTATGAGCTTTCTTTCTGGGATAATGAAACTGTTCTAAAATTGATTTTGGTGATAAATGCACAATTCTGTGAGTATATTAAAAGCCACTGTATACTTTAAATGGGTGACTTGTTTGGGATATGAATCATACGTCAATGAAACTGTTAGTAAAAAAAAAAGCTAAGGAAATCGGAATAAGATATAGACTTTAGTTAACAATAATGCATCAATATTGGTTTATCAATTGTGACAATGTACCACAGAAATGTAAGGTGTTAATAATAGGGGAAACTGGGTTTGGGGTATAGGAAACCTCTGGGCTATCCTCGCAAATTCTGTAAATCTAACCCTTCTAAGGTAAATTTTCTTTTTTCTTTTTTTTTAAAAAGCAAGCTTTGGATTTCCCTGGTGGCGCAGTGGTTAAGAATCCGCCTGCCAATGCAGGGGACATGGGTTCAAGCCCTGGTCCGGGAAGATCCCACATGCCCCGGAGCAACTAAGCCCGTGTGCCACACTACTGAGCCTGCGCTCTAGAGCCCACGAGCCACAACTTCTGAGCCCGCGAGCCACAACTACTGAAGCCCGAGTGCCTAGAGCCCGTACTCTGCAACGAGAAGCCACCACAATGAGAAGACCCTGCTGGCCGCAACTAGAGAAAGCCCACGCAGCAACGAAGAACCAACGCAGACAAAAAAAAAAAAAAAAAAATTAAACTTAAAAAAAAAAAAGCAAGCTTCAGTTTTCAAAGTAAAAAGGATCAATACGTTGGGGGGGGGGGCTTTCATCAGTATTACATCAAACACTTGATGTAATTCTAATATTGGGAGCAACATCAAACTATTACTTGCTGCAGTAATTTTCCTAATCCCTCGATTGCTACTTTACTCTTTTCCTAATTTTTATTTGTTCTTAAGGTAAAACAATTCCTTGCCGTTGGTCTAAAGAGTTACCAAAATAGTTTCTGTTCACTTTCTAGATCTAAATTCATGTAGCCACAAAATGAGCTAAAATGCAGGTTGCTGTATAACTCCATCCCCTCCAAGCTATCTAAGAACCCCAGGAGGAATATACAATGCTCTGCTTCATGGGAACAAAGAAAGAAAATCTCTAAAGGTTTTTAATAATCCCAGGGGGATGAGGGAATGTATACATTAATCCATCCTTCCTCCCTTGCAAAACAGCAGTGAAATGACTGCATGTAATGTGCTATGCACATCCAAAGCCTGAAGCCTTTTGACCTAAACCGTAATAATAAAGCACATAAATTACAGTCATTATGGAGATGTATGATTTGAGATCACCTACCAATCAGTAGGGGAAATGCAGCCAGTTAGCATTTTGCAAAACCTTTCCGAAATACAGCTCTGGAGGGCTTTGCTACTGATTATTTTTAGGTCCACTAATCCTGCAAGGTAGGCTAGAAGGCCAATCAGAAACACATACATTTCAAAAATCAGTTCTATTATATTTTCCTAAGAATACTTCGTTTAAGTGTAGTTGGAAGAGTTAGGGCTGCTACTTTCAAACCCCACACTTCATTTCAGTGAGCTTGCAACAGCTTTAAAATCCACCTGAGATGGAAATCAAGCAGGGCTTTTTATTGCTTTATACTGATAAGCAAATTATGAACCAAAGTTTTTATCTGACAATCTTCAATCTCCATTTTAACTGTACCAAAGGTTCACTGAAGAAAGGCACATCAACCAAACTGAGTGAATGACCTGAAATGCATACTCTGACCTTATGTTACCATCACTTTAGAGCACGTAGAGCAACTGCATCTATTCTGCACATTTCCAACCACTTCGTCCAGGTCCAAGACTCAACAGGAATAATAATACTGGCGATTAACCCAAATCTCTTCAACAATTCTGAGGATCCAGTAAATACTACCTAAGCTAATAAAAGGCTCCCGGAAATGTGTTGGTGACTTGGGGGCGGGGGCCCCCGACAGGGGCAAGCAGGAAAAGAAGGAGCTCTGTTACTTGTTTTACAAATAATGAAGATCTTTCCTGTCAGTGATTCAGGTGCACATACCTGGAGTAGCATCATTTGAGTTTACTAGTTTACGATCTCCATTGAGCTCGTCATTTAACAGAATGCCCGAGTCCAAATACGCCTGTTTCAAATTCAGCTACAAATAAAATGTAGCCTAGAGAGGAAACACCACTGGCTAGGACATTTTTTTTCTTTGGTGCCCAACGGTACTTCTTTCTGGAACCTATGTACCCAAGCCAAGCGTCCTAATTACTGGTAGAGCGAGGCCTCGTGAGGGCCATCTCTAAGACAGTGAAGAGACCAGGCTCAGAGGGTCACGGGGATTCCTGGGATGGGAGGGATGCTGGCTCCCAGCATCTTGTCCTTTCTCTGCACCCCTAGCGTACACTCTTACAATGATCCCGTGAGCAGTCTCCTGCGGGCAACCACATCAGACCTCAGAGAAAGTGCAGGAGGAAGGCATCCTCAGAAAAACACTGGAGACACTCCTGTCCCCCTCTCCCAGGGGTCTGACGGAACACCAGACTTCCAACAGGGAGCGATTTTCCTGATTATCTCCTAATCATCTCTAAAGAAACCCCGAGGAGCCCCATTCTAAGATAACCTGCCACAGCCATTTAGGTTTCACAGCAAGATTGGAAAGGGTCAACAGCTGGGTACCAAGTCTATTCCAAGTGTAGGAGAAAATGCAGTAGGTGGGTGGGGAGGCGCTAATACAAACATTAATTAATGCCTTTCGTTTTATATGCGTGTCACGGGTCGTGGGGGTCATGAACATTTTTAACATTGTTTTCTCTTTTTTTATGCCTTTTTTCAGCTTGGGTAACTAGAAAAATAAAAACCCTCCTTAACTTCTCTTTACTCCCCCTTTCATGACATACCTAAAATTCCTCCCTCCAGAATACAGTGTGAGAATAGGTTTTTAATAAATCTACTTTCTAGGAAAAATATACCTAAATAACAACATAGTCATTCATTAGGAATTCTCCCACAGATATTTTTCCAAATGGCTACTTAGAATGCCTTTACCCTAAGTGATAACAAAGTTCACTGCCTCACGTAAAGAAAAATGATTCTCTAACAACAGATTTCAAGCCACATGAACCATTCTTTAAAATTCTAGCCAGGTATCAATGAAATGGCGAAGGGGAAAGAGAAGTTACTTTTTCAAAGTCTGTACTTAATTAAAACCCACTTGCACAAAATTCTTGTTAAAGGTCACAGTAAGTTACAGCTGACTCTTAATACAGATTTGCATTTAAGGACTCTTAATTTAATTAGTCTCCCTTCCCATGCACATGGGCCACAGTTGAACAGGGGTTAATTTTTATAGCATGAGATAAAAGTGTTATGCAACCTTAGCGCAGGCAGATGGAGGAAAGGCAGAGCCCTCATTTTGCAAGGCTGAGTTTCCCCAACCCTCAAAAAAGCTCCTCTTCACCATTATCTAGTATCCTAACACTTGGGCCTGCCACCCTTGGGGCAGACACCCTAGAATTCAGTCCCATTTTTGTTGCCAAAAGTAAAGTTTTCAACGTACATTTCCTCTTTTAGGCCATTTACAAGAGTTTCAAGCAAAATTTGTCTCCATCTTAATTTTGGAGAGAATGCCACTGTTAATGTGGCTATACAGAGGCTTGACTTATTTATCGCTAACCCTTTGCTTCCTGCCTCAAAGCCAATCATAGTATTGGATGAAATAGCCCCACAATTCTGTGGTGATGCCAGTTATTTTAAGTTTCCTTGGCTTGCTGTGCAATCCCACGAAGAGCTTTTTGAAAGCCCAGATAGATCACATTCACTGGTTTCCCTCTGTCCACATATGCTTTAGTCCCTTGAAAAACACAAGGTCATTAATCAAGCACAGATTCCACTTATAGAAATGATGTTGCCCTTCCTAGAAGATTAAGTTTGCTTAACTTTCCAGTGTTCCCATTCTCTATTATACATTCTACCTGCTTGCCTTTATAAGTGAGGCATCCCAGGTCTGACTGGCATTTATTTTAATGGCCATCTCCCTATTTATTCTAATGACCGTCTCCTTGGCGCCATTCAATTCCCCAATCTCACCTTTCAGAATCTCTCCTTTAGGATCAGACCTGTTGATTAATTACATTTGATTTGTTCATGAGGATTAAAAAATTGAGTACATTTACTACTTCAACCATTCCACCTCAAGAGATTATCTGCAAATGGAACCCAGTCCTAAAATTTTCTCCAACTCTGTATCAAAGTATTGGTTCACTTCTCCCAAACTAACCTTTGGCCCAATTTGACAACACACAAAAAATTGTTGGTGCTTAATGCAGTATTTACCCAGTGCCTCTTACGTGCTACATGCCATTCCTCGGTGCAGAAAAGGCAAAAGGCTTGGTCTCCACCCTCTTGAAAATTACAAGATGAACAGAAGTGGATTTTATTGTTGCTCTATAGGCTTCTTCTCTCTCCCTCTTAATGTATATTCTGAATCACGCCACTCCTCCACCCTCCCCCGACCAAAGATCTCTGAGGTCTTCTGATCTCATCTAGAAACAACTCAAGTTCGAAAGACAGGAGAGGGGACACTATCCCAGGCAAATCCACCCAGCCCATGCTTCTTACACTGGGGGCATCAACAGATGTGCCTTAGGAGGTGCCTTTGGACAAATGGGAGAGATTCATCTACTCAAATATAATCTATACGTTGCCAGATATGCCGTGGCCATTTTTTGAGTCATCCAAAACTAACAGAAGGTACTAGCTTGGACTGAAAGCAAAATCTTGCAATGAGCAAATTCCTTGGGCATCTAGTTCCACTGCCTTTCTTGGTCAATAAAGCAAAATCCACAAAGGAAAAACTTCACACAAATGCTTTACTTATTTGGCTTGACAAATCAGGTCACTGAACACGCAAATTAATTTAAAAATGCCATCTCTCAGACGATGTTCATGCTTCAATTTTTTAAACGTCTCTAGATCTAAATCTGGTCCCTTGATGATGAGCTTGCCGAACCTTATATTCCAATAGTCAATAAATCACTGGCGTGACACCCCATCCAAGTCCTGCAGCTGAGGTCAGAGGAGAGGAGCTTCTATGCCCTCAAGTGACTGACAAACCAAACAGCAAAGGAATTGAGAGACTTCATAATTCCTCTCTACCATGCTAGGAATAATCCCTGTTTGTTCTGGGCTCTGAAACTGATGAAAAGGTACTTAGGGCTTCCCTGGTGGCGCAGCGGTTGAGAGTCCGCCTGCCGATGCAGGGGACACGGGTTCGTGCCCCGGTCCGGGAGAATCCCACATGCCGCGGAGCGGCTGGGTCCGTGAGCCATGGACGCTAAGCCTGCGCGTCCGGAGCCTGTGCTCCGCAACGGGAGAGGCCCGCGTACCACAAAAAAAAAAAAAAAAAAAGGTACTTAAAGTTAAATGTAAGGTATCAATTAGGAAATTCTTCGGCTGGGCTGTCACGCCAGCCATCTACCATTTTCGTCTGGTTTAAGTATCACAGAGAAGGTAAAAATAAGGGCAGATCTTGGGCACTAAACAGATTAATGTGATTACTTATTTATGACACACAAAAAAATTTACTTCGTTACAGAAGAAGATGGAAAAGTGATTGACCTTGCCAACAAGTGACGAGGAAAAGAGAGAAACCAGTCGTTCGCTCTGCATTCAAGCCCCCACTGGCCTATTCAATTCCTGACCATCCTCAGATATAGGCTGGCCAGATCAGAGTCCTCTTAGTCACCCCAGAGCCACAGAGATAGATATGAATGTTCCAGAAAGCAACTAGTGCATCAGAGGTACCCTGGCCCTGTTTCCTGCAGAACCGTCAGAAAACTAAGAATAAAGGGGTTGCGTGTTCCCGTGTTTTGCTTTGGGTGGGGATGAAAGGAGAGAGGCCATTCTGCTTTGAGCCTCGAAGAAGACAGGAAGGTTGCTGCCATAGGGCTGACGCTGGAATCACTATAGAATGGTGTCTGTCACAGGACCTAAGAGAAGTACCAGAGCATCAGAGTCTGGCCAGGAGATAGTCTGGAGGCCTCATGTTCACAAATTCCAAACATCAGACAGCTTTCAAAGGCCTGGAGCAATGGGAGAGTAAGTACCTGTTTCATTATTTCAATATCCAATTGCTTTCCATAAATCTTTTGGGTCATGGGCCAACTACTCGTAAAGCAACTGATTTGGTCAAATATCTGATCCCAAAGAAGTTCCAATTACTCCTCCAGTCTGGGAATGTGAGTCTGCATCAAGACCCATCAGCTAATTTAGGATGAGCAACAACCATGGGGGATGGGGAGGTTCAGGCTGCAGGGGTAGGGGAGGGAGAGAGAAAGAACTGAAGAGAAATGGGCCCAGGGGAAGGGAAAGAAAAGGAAGCTGGTATGAGACCCAGGGCCAAGTAGTGGCAGGGCCACCTAAAGCTGATGCTAGTGGCAATCTGGCACCAGGGCCTCAAGTTCACGGTAACTCCCATCAAGCAGAGGGACACGTTTTTCTATCCAGTTTCCACTACACAGAGCCTGCAGATGGCACACAGCATTGCTACTGCAATTATTGACTATAATTATTGTGAAAAGTCTTTGATGTGAGAGCAAAAATTATTAAAATGGCCCTTCTTAGAAAAGAAGGGCAGTAAATACAGCCTCCTTTGGAAAATTCAAGGACCCAATTTCATACCAGGACTTTTTGCCAGAAAAGAATAAGTCACTTTAATATACTTGTTTTCGGCTCCTCTCCTTGAAGACGTTTTATCCTATGTGAAAAATGAATAATGGTATGTGGTTTAGGATGTATTTTAAGAATATACTTAAAGGTACTTCAAAGGAAAGTAAAAACTAAAGTAACTTTCTCCTTGCAGACACACACATCTATATTTTGCACAAGCTCCTAGTCTTTCCAGATCCCACAGTAACCCACGAGAGGCAATTTTTTAAACTGTCTTGGAGGATGAGAACAAACAACAAGCGACATTAAATGTCTGTCTTGTTTTAAAAATAACACTGGGCGGTGCTGTGCTTACCTGTTTGAATTAGTAAACATTTTATTGTACTTCAATGAGCATTGGTAACTAGAAATATGAAAGAACGGAGAATAGCTTACTTTGTCCTCTTTGCCTTTCATAGGATCATAAACCGTGCAAGGTCACATTTTTAAAAAACATCTACCTAATCTTATGTTTTAACTCTGAGCCAAGGTGGCATGATCCCAAATAAGAGCCAATGTTACAGAAGCATATGCATTACCATGGTGAAAGATTTTCAATCACATTCTGGAATCAGTTTCAATGTAGTAGGGAAAGGCCATTCCAAAAGCTGAATGTCCAGCATTATAAGCCCCGGTTTTTGCAAATGAACAGCTTAAGTTAGAATGAGTTCGACCGGGTGATCTGAAAAAAATACTTATGTTTTTGCCCATGGGCGTTTCTGGGTTGAATATATTACAATGGATACAGCCCAATACAAAAAGACCAACTAATCATATCGAAGTTTAACCCTACTATGGTATGATAAATTCAATCATAGAATATGATTCTGAGACCATAATTAAGTAAGCTTGGAAAAGAACCACAGCTCAATCTCAAGTTTCATAAACATACACGCCAAGAGGTGCTCAGTGACACAAGTCTGACTTTCTGGGTTTCCATTTGGCCTGATGACTGAGTGGGTATGGGTAAACGGTGGGTATCCTCTTATAAAAAGGCATTGTTCCATTATTGTGAGATGAACCTCTGTGCTACCATGATCTGTGGCCGCAAATGTAAACAGAAATTACCTAAGGGATTATTACAAAATGAGCCTATGGAAAAAAAATAAGGAGCCTATGTTTTAAAAAAAAAAAACATGATGCATTATTGGCTAAAACTCTTATAATAGTGTTGACAAATGTGGTAGCCCGGGAATAGCATACAGAACTCAAGCTTCTTTTCATCTCACAGTGAACAGCAACTTGGAACAGGCTCTGAATGAACCTAGAGCTTCAGCTTATTTTATTCAGCATCTCCAAGGTTCCTCAGTCAGACCAGTTCATTACAAAACAAATGAATAAAGTCACAACAAGCAGGAAACTCAAACAAAGGAAACTGAAAAGCTTCCTACACACAGTACTTGCTCTGAGTCTTTGAGGCAGGAAGGCACCATGTTATACGGAAGGAATCAAGGCTTTGGAGTTACACAGACCTGAGTTTGCACTGAATTCTGTCGCTTACTAATTGTGCAACTTTGGGTTGATCTCTTTACTTCTAGACCACTTCTTTTGTAGAACAGGGACAAAAACAGAACCTACTTCATAGATTCGTTGAAAGCGTTATCGTTGAAAGCATTAAACTATATAAGTGTCAAACTATATATAATATATATACAATATAAGCATTAAACTATATAGGGCCTCATTCAATAGTAGCTATTATTATAAATATTGACATCAAAAGATGCTATACAGACATCTCTCTGTATCCACAGGTTCCACATCTGTGGATTCGACCAACCGTGAATAGAAAATATGTATTTTTTTTTAATTCTAGGGACTTCCCTGGTGGTCCAGTAGTTAAGACTCCGTGCTCCCAATGCAGGGGGCCCAGGTTCAATCCCTGGTCAGATCCCACATGCCGCAACTAAAAAAAAGATCCCGCATGCCGCAACTAAGACCCAGAGCAGCCAAATAAATAAATTAGGTAAGTATTTTAAAAAATAAATAAAATAAAATTCCAGAAAAGTCCCAAAAGGCAAAACTTGAATTTGTCATGTACCAGCAACCACTTACATAACATTTACATTGTATGAGGTATTATGAGTAATCTAGAGATGATTTAAAGCACATGGAACGACGTACTAGGTCATAAGGGACTTGAGCATCTATGGATTTTGGTATCCCTGGGGGGGCGGGGTCCTGGAACCAACCCCCCACCCCAATCCCGAGGAATGGCTGTATATTCCTCAGAAGGGAGGTCCTTTCTATGCTTCAGGGTTCAGCTATATTTAATCAAGGGAAGAGTGTTGTTTTCCTGTTGTGATTATTACTACTATTATTAGTAGTCTTAAGAAGCATTGCTTCTAAAAATTACAGAAATAACCAGCAATTTAGCTTTATTTAGCCCAAACACAAAACTGTCCCTTGGTAAAACTTCAGGCTATAGCAATATCACTTTGGGATTACAGACTAGAGGATCTTTTCTTTAAGTTTTGAAGTGGCTCTGTTATAAAGTTGGAGATTAACAAAAAAAATAATAAAGGTTGATTCATATGAAGTTGCCATTATTTCAGGTCAAAAGGGTGAAATATCAACAATTTCACATAGCCCAGCCTAATATTTTGAGGAATCAACTTTGCATCAACATCCAAGTATTTCTACAAATAAACTATGAATCATTTGCATTCTAGAACTCCTGCACTCATGAATACAAAAGACTGAAATAAGACACTCCTATTTACTTACTTAAATATGCAACTTACTTTTTAAAAAAATACATGTGCCTGGAGTACATACTATGTTAACTGCACTATCCTGACAAATGATCAGTTCTTAATAGCCAATCACTTTGTTGAAAGAACACTCTGCTCTATAAAATAAAGGTGGATGATTCAGAAATTTAGAGTATCTAAGGATAAATGTGTATCAAATAAAAACAAACAAAAACACTGACCCCCAGATGAAGGGAGTTTGTTCCCTATCACATCAAAGAAAGGGAGAACAAAGATGGAAATGACAGCTGCCCTGCACAATTGTGATGCATTTAAGTGCTGATTTTTTGATGTTGCTGATGAGAGTATATCGACCTCAGAGCATCTGTCAGTTTATCATCTGATCACCTCCTTTTATTCTCTTTATTTCTTTAATATTTCTGTCAAATAGGTCTTTCTCTACTAGGTTTTAGACTGGGGCCATACATTTCCCTGCATTTCCCCTTCACAATTGTGCATATAATTTACAGACATGAGTGAGAAAAGGAAAACTCATCAACATAGTACTCACCTGCCAGGATGTGAAGGCAGGGTTTGGAAAGATGAAAAGTGCTTCCTGAACAAATGTTTCCATAGGGTGGGGGTGTGCAGGGAGGGAGGGGAGGACGGGGGCCTGAGATACCCTGGCCTTGGTCCTGAGTAGTATATAGAAGTTAGTTAGGCACCGAGGAACTGGATAAACAGTGTGTAGTGGGGATCCCAGCACTATGAAATTCAACAACGCCATGGGAGAGGAAAAGAAAAGTTCAGAATTACATGGCCCATTTTAGAGTAAGAAGCTATGACAAAACCAGGCATTACTGAGGGAGAGAAAAAAAGGGTTCAAAAAGTAAACAACAAGAAAGATGCCTGGAGACTGGCTTGAAAATACGGGGTTGGGAGGGGCGACCTTTCCTTATTGTTACTTCAGAGTAAGTGCTCCCAAGCACTTAGATTTTGAGGAGAGGGCTGGAGAGAGAGAGAAGAGAACCTTCATCATGGCTCAAAGGCCAGAGTAAAAAGAAGTAAAGGTATCATCGATGAAATAAAAAGCTAGTCCCAGACTGGGTACGGAGAAAAGCCCCAAAGGCAGAGAAGGTTAGACACAAAATAAAAATTAGGCAGGAGCCACTTGCAGGAGATCGCAAAGCCAACAGAGTAAGAGGGGAAGCCATTTAGAGCATCCGAGGACCCACTTAATCACAGTCACAGGCTAAAAAGGAGATGCTCAAGAGACTGAATGAACTCTTTGTCTTGGAAAGAGATTCGCATTCCCAAACCAGAACACTGAACTCAGCAGGTCAGAGGTACTAGATCAAATAGCGGTAAACACGATGCTCTGCATCTAATCACAAACCAGGAGTAGATAAATCACTGGGACCAGATGGTATCCACCAGCCAGTTCTGAAGTCACTCAAGGGTGAAATTGTTTTGGCCAACATGTGTCGGCCGTCATTACAAACAGCCACTGTGCCCAAGAGATTGGTGCTTGTCAACGCGATTCCTATTCATAAGAAGGGTTCCAGAGGGGACCCTGGGAAGTAGAAACCAGTAAGACTCATTTCCATATCAAGTAGGCCGGCCAACTTTACAATAAAGGTGAAATCAGTGCATATTTACAAAAATAAAGCCTGGGAGGAGACAGAACACCAAATATTTTGGCAAAGGAGAAAAATCCCGTTCATCTAATAAGCTAGAGCTTGTGGGGTTGGTGAGGCAAGGAGAATATGCATTTGAATAAAGGGGACCCTGAATATACAAGTTACGGAGGGTGCTAAAAACATAACAGAAAGCATTACCATGCACCTGTACTCCTGTGTACTGGCACTGAACCTTAAAAGATACAAAGGAGATAAGTAAAATTCCGAAGTTAGATAAAAAGAAGTTAAGGGAGTTGGAGGAGACGAAGGAAAATAAATTAAGGTTTGGTGTGGAAAGATGGGAATATTACTTTTTTTAATTACACGTATGGAGAGGTTTTAAAAGTATTTTTTATGGACTACCGATATAGTACACTCATTCAGTAAACAACCCTAGAAGCATAGCAATCGCTCACACATTGCCTCAACCTCTGAGACAACCCAATGAGCAAGGGAAGTTGAGGTTTAACAACAACAAAAAGAGGAAAACAGAAACAGTCAAAGTCTGTGAAATTTACTGCAGAATATTGGAGCCACCCTCTGGGATGCCGCCTTTATTTTGCACACAAATATTCCAGTTGCATATTTGACCAACTCTGTTGTCTGATTTGTAGACCTTCAGTTCTGCCCTGGGTGAAAAACGACAAAGAGTGAACCCAAATCAAGGACAGCTCAAGTGACAGCTGAAAACGGAGGCAGAAGCAACACAGGCAGAACCTTCTAGGGCCATTTAGCTTAGGGGCAAATAGCTCCTCATACTTCAAAAACCCCTAAGGACATTACTGCGTTAGAGTATCATTTATTATATGATTTCCCTGCTGACCCTGGGTCTTCTTTAATTAGTTATGGTTTTATCGTTCTGTTTAATTAGGCAGGAGAATAAATATTTCAGAAATATTTTCACTGAGATGTTTAGAACATCTTTAAAAGTTTGTTTGATGTGTAAAAGAACAGTTATCTAGAAAAATCTGTTACTCCAAATATTTCCTTTTCAGATGAAGCAAGACAACTAACACATAATATTTGACTGCCACAAGTGTAAGGTCAACAGTTGTCCGAGGTTACAACTCAAGAGCTTCACAAAAGTTCTAGATGTATTCAGAGAGAGATCAATGGAGTGATTTATTAACGAAAACTGGTTTGTTTTGTATACATTTAGATCCTTAGATTTTGTTCCAAAAAAGAACATTCTTTGTCCTTCCACCTGAGTGTGGTGTCCTTGCCAGAGACACAACTGACCAGAGAGCTGACCCAGGTCATGATGCTGTTTTTTCTTTCAAAAGGCTTCAAACAGCTGATTCATATTACCAAAAATGTTAATCCTAAAAGATTTAAAAGAAAAAAGTTAAGTAAACATGAAAATAAATTTATTTCTCAGAATGGGCTTGTTTATTTCTACAAACACATATTTTCCTACTTGGGAAGAGAGACTCTGCTGTCTGCACTTCAGACCATTCTTAATTTCTCTCAAGACAACTAGGTCTTAGTGAAGGAAACAGATCTGAAACATCCAAGAAGAAAGCAAAAATAAGATGCTTAAGGAGAGCCATTTCTCAAACCATATGCCTTAGAATAAGCCACTGCGCACGCCAGAAGAACACCATAGCTGTCTGAAGTGCTCCAGGGAAATAAAATGTTAGAAAGCCTGGGTAATATCAAAGGCCAAAATAACCAAAGTTTCTGGAACACCAAATTGCATAAATTCTATCATTCATTCATTTTAGAGTACCCCAATGCAAAAATTGCTCATCTCTCACAAAAGAGAACAAGTGACAAGGCAGGACGCTCAGTAAGGAAAAGACCCCCCCAAACAAATTACATATGATAATGGAAACAAAAACCTTGAAGGAAAAGGACAGAGAAGGCAAGAAGCAGGAGAAAACAGTAGCTCACTATTTCTCATTCTAAAAGTGCCAGTGTACCAAATGTTACCTGCCACATCTGCACCCTATGTGTAACATAAACACAATACAAGTTAGAACGGTTTTACAATTTTAAATGGACCCGATCTGGAGACTGAACTTTGATATAAAACCATCATGGCTCCCAGTGTCATAGGGCATTTCATAAATGGACATGTGTGTGGTCATAGATGGTGCTTAGCACTGATATTCAGAGATCACTTCTTTAGAACAAGGCCCTCTTAACATTTCCTACTTCTTTAGCAGGATCAGACACTAAAAGCACCAGACTGATGCCTTGCTAAAGAAGGGATGAAAAGCTTACACACTGCCAGCATTTCTGGGGGAAACGAACAAACATCCTCTGTGAGGGATGTCCTGAAAACAGCCCTCTGTGATGGCTCACACAATATTTCCGGAAAACCTACACAACGATGACTTTTCACTAAAAGCTTGTAAACTCCTTGCTTCCTCTCAGAGCGATGATGAATGGGTGCTGCGGTGGATCTGGACCCCCTCCACCTCCCACCCATTGCAGAGCTGTCTCCCACCACAAAGAACAGGTAAGTCAGGTCAGGCGAGCCAGGCTATGGGCAGAAGGGGAGGGCAGGGCAGAGACGATGTTACTTTTGGTAAAACAAATGGTGGTGATGGATTTCGGTTCTGACAGAAAGCTGAGGCATGAGGAGAGCTGGGATTTCCATGGCAGAGAGGCCAAAGGGTGCCTGGGTAAATCATTGTCAAGGCCCGGCCTGGATCAGTAATAGGAATTAACCCCACATGCATTCCCTCACCCAACAGTCTGAGAAATCAGATTTGTTTTTTAAACATATAGCTCTGCTATAGACTGAATGTTTGTATACCTCCACCCCCCAAACTCATATGTTGAAACCTAATCCCCATTGTCATGGTATCCGGAGGTGGAGCCTTTGGTCATGAGGGTGGAGCCCTCGTGAATGGGATTAGGGACCTTACAAAAGATACCCCAGAGGCTCCCACCAGACACTGACTCTGCTGGCACCTTGATCTTGGACTTCACAGCCTCCAGAACTGTTAGAAATAAATTGCTGTTAAGTCACCCAATCTATGATATTTTTGTTATAGCAGCCCAAAGTGACTAAGCAAGCTCCTTTTCTTCCCCCCTTCCCCAGATACCCTCAATCCTTTTATTATGAAAAGGATACGCTATTTTTCCCACGGCTCAACTCCCAACATCACCCTTCATTCTCTGGGGATGGAGAACAGTGAAATAAGGTTGCACGTAAGTAAATGCCATCAAAGTTTCCAACTACTAAGAACTGGAAGGGACTTATGATCTTGAGATCACATTTCCTCAGTCTATAGAATGGGAAATGAAGTTCCCTGCAAATGTGGATGAACTTGTCCAAGGTGGGACAGTATCAGCTTATTTGGTTAGGGCTAGAACCCTGGTCTCCTGTGGTCCAGCTTGTAATTCTTCCATCCCATCAGTCAGGTGAACCCCGACATTAGCCATTTGAGAACTGGACATCGGAAACGATGCTAACATGCTGCTTTCCACTCCCACCCTGCAACTTCTAAAAACCCTAATATAATTCACATACCATACACTTTGCCCACTTAAAGTGTACAATACAGTGGGTTTTCGTATGTTTAGAGTTTTGCAACCATCACCACTATCTAATTCCAAAACATTTTCCTCACCCCCAAAAGCAATTTCATACATATTAGTAGTCACCATCATTCTCTCCCCTCCAACTGCACACACACATCAGCCCAAGGCAACCAGTAATCTACTGTCTGGTTCTATGGATTTGTCTCTTCTGGACATTTCATATAAAAGGAATCATACAATATATAGTCTCTCTGTACTGGCTTTTCTCACAAACCATAAAGTTTTCAAGGTTCATCTGTGTTGTAGCATGTATCGCTGCTTCATTCTTCTTTGTGGCTGTATAATATTTCATTGTATGGCTATACCTTAGGGGTATACCTCAGAAATATTGCAGGTTTGGTTCCAGACCACCACAATGAAGTGAATATCACAACAAAGCAAGTCACGTGAATTTTCTGCTTTCCTGGTGCATACAAATGTTATGTTTACACTATACTATGCCTTAATTTTACATGCCTTCTTTAGTACGGACCTTAATTTTAAAACACTTTATTATTAAAAATGCCAAAACAATTACGATAGTAACGCCAAAGACCACTGATCACAGATCACCATCACAAATATAATGAAAGTCTGAAATATAGTGAGAATTACCAAAATGTGACTGAGACATGAACATGCAGGATTGCCACAAACCTTCAATTTGTTTAACAAAACAAAACAAAACCACGCAATATCTGTGAAGTGCAATAAAGTGAAGCACAATAAAACGATGTAGACCTGTACTTTGTTTATCCATTCATCTGTTGATGGACACTTAGGTTGTTTCCACCTTGTGACAACTGTGGATAATGTTGTGACAAACATACTTACATTATTTATTATAGTATCAGATTTTTATTTTGATACTGGATACAAACATTAATAGGAAACCAGTTTTACAGCACTAAAATCTCAGTAATCCCCAAATTTACAGTTTTGTTTTTCTTTTTTCTGCCCAAAGGGTTTCAATTCTCTTAGGTATGTACCTAGGAGTGGAATTACTCAGTCAGGCCAAAAAGTATGTTGAATGCCATCCATAGACGTTTTACAGTTAAGAATCTCATCTGAAATGACCTCGCATACAAGCTTAACACAAGTTATTGGTCTCCACAAGCTCCTCTGGCCACCAGAAAACAACAACGCCATTTAAATTGGGAGTGATGGCCAAAACAAAACAAACTCGAAAACATGGGTTTTAATCCCTCAACTAAGAAAACACTTAAATATAGTCACTACTTCCTGTTTTCATCCTGAAATTTAGCCAGGGCATTCAGAACTTCAAATACACACACACACAACTGTAAAACTGGAATGAAATAGTAAATAAGAATCAGATAACTTTAATAACTCTCATGTGAATTACATCTTTCAGAAATAGTAAAAGGAAAACATAATCAACTTTCCAGGTCAGAACACAACAAATTATCCCAAAGATATCCAGATATGAATGCTGTTGAAAATCTAAGAATAGCCACTGTTTCTAACACAGCTGAAAACTCACTCAGTAAGAAATTTAAGACAGTCTCATTCTCTAACAAGAGATCCTACTAATGCAAACATTATCAATTCATTTTAGGAGAATGGCTTGGGTGGGTAAAATGTCATTCTTGTCAAAGATGGTGGGAGGCCACAATTGGCCAGTCACAGAGCTTGTTGATTTATTTTCTTCTGAAAATTCTTTTTGTTCATTACTCAGGCTGCCGGGCAGAGCATTCTCCCTGATGACAGCTGCAGAATTTTAGCCCCAAAGCCAAATAAGTAATTTTTTACAACCTCCCCCAATTTGTTTTTAATGTTTCATTCTATTTCAACTATAGTTTTGGTGGCTGCCTGTAGACACCCCCTGTGGTTTCCACCTAATTTTTAAAACTTGTGCTTTTTCATCCCAATTTCATTAGTCTTTCACCACTACCATGCTTGCTCTACCTATATCTCCACCAGTTTTCTGTCTCTAGTCACTCAAGTATTGTGCCAGGTGATGAGGATAAAAAATGATCACACTCTCTGCCCTAAAGGAGCTCGGGGTCTAGTATGCATTATTCCACCAACCCACCCCTACCCATTTCCATTCCATCCCAGTTATGACAACATCCTACCAAGCTTCCATGTCAAACCATCTATTTGAGAGCCTGCTGGATTTGAGATCTGTTCCCAGAAGACCCTCTGACTTACTGCTCTACCATACTCAAATTATTCCATTTTTATTCTGATGCTGAATACCAACATTGACAGGGAAATCTCTTCAAGAACAAGAAAGTCTGAAGAATTTCCAGCCCCATTTCATAAACGAAAGTCAGAATGATTTTATTGTCTGAGGTCTTCCAAACCTACAGGCTGTGATTTTTCTCATTTATTTTTTGTTAGAAAAGGAAACAACCCTGTTAAAACCTGCAAACATGCACTATTTTCTGCATTACTCATCTTTCCTAAATACTTGCAGCTGTTTCACATGCTTTTCTCTGCAAAAAGACGGAGCAACATCCTGTACTAGATGTTAGGTTAGAGGGCACACGTTTTAGACAGTAAGATCAGAAATGGCAAATGATTGGCTGATAAAATGTTAATAAGCAATCCCTCAAGAGCTGGACAGCAAGGATATAATACTATAGTAGGACATTTATCAGTCCAAGTGTTTACATGCCATCAGAACGGCCTTCTCAAGTCCTTATCAGCTTCATGCATTTCAGGTCAAAAGAATGTAATGAAGGCATAGATCACGTATGCACTGAGATGACTCAAGTTTAAAAGCATTTCAGATCATAACATCAAGTTCCAAGACCAAAGCTCCAAATGTTATCATTACATGAAGGCGCACACACGTGTTTTCAATGGTTCAGTTCAGTGGTTCTCAACCTGTGGGTCTTAGCGATATTGCCAAACATCTATGGATTTACAGGTCTGCCAAGTACTTTCTGCACACTGAATACTGCCCCACTTACAGAACGCACTATGGTTTTCTCAGACTACAAAAGGTTGGGATCCACTGCAGCCTACCCTGAGCACTACTGCGCGTCCCTCAGAGAACACAGCCAGTGAGCTGGTGCACCAGAGACAAATGATCAAAATGATTTAGGAAAGGATGGTGAACCATTCTCACTCTGTACTCAGCAAAAAATGGTCACCATGGATGACACCAAACCAATATTCTGTTAAGCCCAAAGAGAGAGAGAGAGAGAGTACCACAGTATCATTTAAAGAGCAATGATGAAGGACTTCCCTGGTGGCGCAGTGGTTAAGAACCCGCCTGCCAATGCAGGGGACATGGGTTTGAGCCCTGGTCCAGGAAGATCCCACATGCCACGGAGCAACTAAACCCATGTGCCACAACTACTGAACCTGCGCTCTAGAGCCCACGAGCCACAACTACTGAGCCCAAGTGCCACAACTACTAACGCCCGCGCACCTAGAGCCCGTGCTCCACAACAAGAGAAGCCACGCAATGAGAAGCCCACACACTGCAACGAAGAGTAGCCCCTGCTCGCTGCAACTAGAGGAAGCCTGGGTGCAGCAACGAAGACCCAATGCAGCCATAGATAGATAGATGGATAGATAGATAGATAGATAGATAGGTTGATTGATTTTTTAAAAGAGCAATGATGAAGAAGATAAGAAGCCTTGGTCCTCAAACTGACTCTGCCACAAGCCAGCTTGGTGATGTGGGTCAAGTATGACAGGTGATGTGACACCTCTCTGGGTGTCAGTGACCTCATCTGTTAAATGACTTCTGACCCCCGCTCTAGCTCCAACATTCATAGGAGCTCTAAGATCTTACTATGCTCCCATGATTCTGTTCCTCAGGGGCACCCAGGGACCTCCTGTGGAGGGCAGAGCTAAGGAGCACTGGCCCCCCGAATGAGCTCCTAGACTGGGTGCTCCTCTAGCAGCCAATGGTTTCTTTTATTCACCTGAGCGTCCTCAGAGCTGCAGTACCTGGTTGAGTTGTTCTCAGTAAATACTTGGATGAATAGGAAGGCTGGAAAGGGCCTTCAGACCAAACCTCTCATTTCTTAGTCAACGGAGGTCCTTAGAGGTTCTTAGGAAGATCGGATCATTTCGGATTCCTTCTGCAGTGTACTTTCTCTTCCCCAACCCTGCCTCTCTGTGTTCAACGGCAACTTCTACATTCTACATTTAGTAGCAGGCCAAATAGAGTAGCTGTATTTTTGTAAGTTATGAGACTACAGTTACGTCTACCTCTGTGGGATGGTCCAGTTGGTACGTTCCAGTGTATGAATGCCAAAAGCTGGCAACCAGCAGAGTTTTCGGTCCATTACGTCTGCAAGGCTGGAGGCCTGCCAAGGCTAATGGGGGGACATTTCTACAGAAATAAACGGACTTTGCAGACTTATCCTTTGGAAATCAATTTTAAACTTATACCACCGACAAACAGAATATGATTCTGATTCTATCAAAGGGTAAAGGACTGAAAAGCAGCAATGAATTAAACGGTAATAAACTAAAGCGAAACATTCTTCCCATGGCCACTGCCAGCCTAACCTACTCCCAGTGCCAGCCTAGCACGACAGAGGTAAGTCCCTAGGACCAACTTCATAAATTGTATCCAAGCAAAGTACTTAACCTTTGGGGGTCTCAGTTTCCCCTGTACGCTAGCCCCAAGTCTAATGTACTATGGTCTTTCTCTATTTAATTTTTCATTTAAAAGAATCCAAGAAAAATCACTTGCAATTGATTAAGGTAAGAAAATCCTAAGAAATAAGTGTTCTAATCACCACTGAAACTGAAAGTCAGCAAGATTAACATAACTTGTTCCCATGACCATAAAGGTGCACACGTGAAGCTCTCTGACAATGAACTCCAAGGGCACAGGGCTCCATGGAAAGCAGGCGGAGGTGGTCCGAGTCTGGCCTTATGAGCTAAGGTACTTTCAAAACATGGGGAGCCATGTGTTCTATCCTTGCTACTTTGCCCTATTCCCTCTGTCATGGTCTCTCTGAGCCAGATGGCGAAAAGAAGCACTTCCCAACTGCTCCAAGGTAATCCAGTTTTCTCAACTGAGATATTCTCCTGGTAAGTAACATGTAACTGCCCTATCCACTGTTGCCCAAATAACTCAGTTTTCTTATCATCAGCCAGGGATGGACTGGGACCCGATCCTGGCCCAATTTAAAGCTTCCCCAGAGGGGCCTGCCACTCATGGCTCCAGTTTAAAACACTGCCCTGGAAAAGGAGTTGACCCACCCTAGTGCCCCAGAACTAAAAATAGTCCTGCAGGCCTGTGGGCGGGCCAGTTCCAGGCCTTCTTACCTCCTGCTACACTTAGGTTGCACATTCCTGTCCGGGAACTCTATGCATTCTGAATCTCATCCTGCTCGGGGCAAGGGTTAGAGCTGAAGGCGCTTGTCAAGCCCTCCGTGACCTCTCCTGTTTTAGCAAGCGAGACACAAGGGTGGGTGAGTGAATGTGTCTCCTGTAAGCAAGCAATTCACTCCTTTAACCCCAGAAGAGTATTTCCGTAGCTTTGTTAAGCCTGGAAAAGTAGAAAAGGGACCTAAAGCACAGAGGGATTAAGTGACTTATCCAAGGTCATCCCATATAGCCTGGGAATCAATCACCCTGCTCCAGGTCCACTAAACCACGTCATAATAATAAACACATAAATCTGATTCGAAAACACCTCTTCTGCACTATTTGGACATTTCTATCCAACTTGGGTATTATGGTGTTCCCTAGGCTGGGGAGATTTGATCACCAGGCACAAAACCATAATTCATAGTTTCGCCCTATAGCACTGTAAGCAGTTTAAAAAATGCACAAATAAAACAGTAAAGCGCGCTTCTTGGCTGCTCTTTGTTGTTCCCTGGAAAGAGGTTCACAAAAGAAAAGATTGTCTTTATCGGTGATTTCAAAAACACAAACACTGGCAGGCCCTGGAGGAAGGCAGTTGCATATACTGCATCCAACTCTCAGGCAGAAGCCTGTGGAGGGAAGCAGATACTCGAGAGCCCACAAAACTCCTCCCAGCGCGTGCGAGTCGTGAGCCCCCACTCTTACTGTGCCTGCGTGCGCAGCCAGGGTCAGGAGAGGTGCTGTTCATAATGGGGGCCCTGGAGTGCCATCGGAATAGGCCGCAATTCTATTCTAAGTGATTCTTTTTAGACACCGTCTAGATGGCTTTCTTGCGTCTTTGAAAAGTGCTCTTCCAACATACACAGAACCTGCTCCTCCAGGACATCAACCTGCTGCTAACTTAGGCTAACTCACATCTAGCAAATATTTGCAAGTTCACGTACCCATTTTTTTGGAGCAAGACTCTTTTAAATCATATTTAATTATCGAGTTCTTTTTGTGAATATACCGATTCCTGTCCTTAGGGTGACCGTAAATTACAGTCCACCCCAGGACACGTTTGAGAGTGAAAAGAGGCGGTATTAACAATTATGCTGGGACGACAGGTTGAGAACCTGGACTGTGCTGGGCAAACTGGAACAATGAACCCCTCCCTCACCTATAATATTTCAAGTAAAGTATCTATTTGCTGAGATTTTCAAATAAAAGGGTAAAATAAAATGCATAGTGGTTCAAGTCCATGCCATCTATCTTCCAACTGTGAATCATCTTGAAACCGTACTGGAGATGAAATGGATATGCTATTATTTTTCCTGGCAGCGTATGAAGTCTTAATTTAATCCCAATTATCTGCATGGCCAATCGAGGCCCTTCGATAACGACGCAGGCCTCCCTGAACAAGACACCCCGGGGCCGGCAAGGGAGCATATTTTACAGAACTCCCAAAGTCCAAGCTGAAAACACCGCCTTCTTTCCCTCCTCCACACCAAGGTCTAAGGGGATGTTTTCATTTCACAAAAGCTCTGTTAATAAAATTAATCACCTTTCGACGTCTTTTGTACTCTCATGACTTACCATCTAAAAGACTGTGGATTCACTTAGAGCTTCACGCTCAATATTTTTAAGAGCATGGTAATTTTATCATCTAAGAAAATACTGACATTACTTCAATATAAAGGGATACAAGGATGACACATCTTTAGACTTTGACCTGGCTTCTTGATTTTGTTCATATATCCAAGTGTAAATCCTACTTATACATAAACGTATACATGCAACACGTCATAAAATACAGTACAGACGGTCCCTGACTTAACAAAGGTTCAACTTATGATTTTTCGACTTTAGGAAAGTGCGAAAGTGATTCACAATCAATAGAAACCGCACTTCGAATTTTGAATGTCAATCTTTTCCTGGGCTATAGGGGTATGTGGTAGGAGACTCTGGTGATGCTGGGGCAGCGACAGCCACGCATTCACGAGGAAAAACCATCGATAAATTTACAACCATTCTGTACCCAAACGACCATTCTGTTTTCCACCTTCAGGGCAGTATTCAATAAATTACATGAGGGCTTCCCTGGTGGCGCAGTGGTTGAGAGTCCGCCTGCAGATGCAGGGGACACGGGTTCGTGCCCCGGTCCGGGAAGATCCCACATGCCGCGGAGCGGCTGGGCCCGTGAGCCATGGCCGCTGAGCCTGTGCGTCCGGAGCCTGTGCTCCGCAATGGGAGAGGCCGCAACAGTGAGAGGCCCGCGTACCGCAAAATAAATAAATAAATTACACGAGATTTTTAACACTTTATCATAAGATAGGCTTTGTGTTAGATGACTTTGCCCAGCTGTAAGCTAATGTAAGTGTTCGGAGCAAGTTTAAGGTAGGCTAGGCTAAGCTATGATGCTCTGTAGGTTAGGTGCATTAAATGCATTTTTGACTTACTGTAAGTTGAGGAAGAGCTGTACCTTTTTGATATGCAAAACCAGGACATTTTTATCCTACTTATAATTAAGTAATTTTATATAAAACCACATCCTTTTATCTCCCCCCAAAGCAGGACATACAATGGATTTAATCTTTATTACTGCTATATGTTTGCTTTCAGTCCTGTTACTACATTCCTTCATGTTATAAAGTGCTCTATAAAAACTAGCATATCAGTCAAGTTTGCCTTCTCTGAGAAAGGTTATGATCCTTTCATACCCTGGCGGGCCTCTGACCCTAGTTCCTGTTTTTCTTATATTTCTGTGAAGCTATAGCTCTCACAGAACCATTGTCACTTATATGAGATAACCAGAGTCTGTCTTAAATGATATTAAACTTGTACACATTAGACAGTGTGAGCTAAGCAAATAAACCTAATATATTATGATGCACTTGATAAAGAATGACATGAAACCTAGTCAAGAACGTCAAAATATTTTTCAAATCCTTCGTTTGCACAGTGAGTTATAATGCAGTCACTCAACCCATGGTACTAGTCTCTTCAAAATGAATTTAAATTGAATTAAACACCCCAGTATTTACAAAGCTTTCCTTCCAGGACACATAATTCTTTCTGAATATGATATGAACATTGAAATGAGGAATTCTCGAATGGCAAGTAACTAGTTAGAGGTACAGTACTGAGCATTTAATTATCCTAAGGCACTGGGGGAAGACAGAGGTCAAGAATTAGGCTTTAAATAAATCATTTTCATCAGAAAATTGTTTAGTGACCTATGAAACAGTCAACCAAGGAATCTGGACTCAAGCACTCACAGCCCAGCTGTGACTAATATTACTATTAACAACCCACCATTCAAGAGGCAGATCAAAATAATTAACACTCGACTTGATAAAAAAAAAAAGAGGCCAAATTACTCCCATATGATTGCTTTTAAAATAAGCAAGTTATGTCAACTAGTTGATTACTTAGTTAAAAATGAAAGCTGACAAGGTGGATTGAGCGGAGGTGGGAGGTCAGGGCTCTCAAGCCAGTACATATGAAAATAAAATTTCAAAGTTAAGTGTCTTCTTACCAAACGCTTTAAAACAAAAACAGAAGAGCGCTTCAAAACCCACCCACATCGCTCCCAAAATAAGTGCTTTTGCCCTGAGAATACGGGACATGCAATCTGAGGTTTTTGTTCACCTCAGCGGCAGCCACAGCAGCAAAATCTGTCCCCCAAATTTTCTGGTAAAGTCAACAATCTGTTTTGTCTTTTACTGTCAACCCAAAACCAACCATGGGTGGAAGGGAGGGAGGAAGAAGCTATTTTGCAAGAGCTGGTTAAGAGTTCCAGGTTGGTTTATTTGATGGAGAAAAGCATTTTTCTGGAGAACCACTTGACATAAAGAAGCAAACAAGCAGACGTGGATCACTGGGAAACCTCATCATTTGGACTCATCTGCCTCAATTCATAGTCCCTATACCTAAGTTCTTCAGGGATTTTTGACGACTGGAGATTCCTATTTTCATACCTTCGTTGTTCCAGGGGGACAGTTCCATCATCTCTACTTTTCGACCTGGATCAAATTTCCAGTCTTACCCAAGAGATGCTTTAAATGCTCCAGCTGTAATAAGCCATTTTTTCCTCTTTGGATGTTATTCAGCCGCCAGAAGCCACTTAGAGATTTTACTAATTTCCCTGCCAAGGACTGAAAGACCACTAGCTCTATAACTATTTAAGACCTAGTCCTACATTCAGAAAAATTCCATAGAATTGCTAACCAAAAGAGATGTTCTTTTAAGACTGTAGCTCTTGGGGGGGGCGGGGAGCTCGAAGTAAAAAGGAAGTTTCAATTACCTTGTGAAGTGAAGCAGAAACATCAAGTGAGATCCAAGCAAACTTTATTAGCTATGACAAGCAGTCCTGAATGCTTTTGTTTCATGAGTGCCCTGAAACCTTTCCTAAAATATTTGAAAAATTCATCAAGCTGTTGTGGCTTCCTAATTTACTGCTCTGTGTATGTGTGTGTGTGTGTGTGTACACATATATGAAACCAGTCTTCAAGTAAGTTCCCCTTCAGTGTGTTTTATGAGCATCGCTTTTCTTAAAGTCCTAAGCCTTCTTCCTGTTCAAATATAAACATAATTGGAAACTATGGCAAATTTTAAAACTATTAATTAAAAGTCTACTTTTTTCTTGACTTCTAGGCCTAAATGAGACAGGGCAGAACTACAAATCGCTAAGAAGCAACTCATACTCAGTGATAGTGATATTTTTAAGGCAAATACACAGTCCGTTGAAACACGGTGTTCGTTATTTTAAATTACTTTTAGTTTCAGGACTAAAAACTCACATACACACAATATGTGTGTACATATTACTACCAACTCTTTTGCTTTACTCAAATCACTTTGTCTTTTGGGGGAAGTGTCAGTAGCCTCCCTTCCCCAATGCTGAAACATGCTCAGGTTTTGGAATCTAAACAAACTCATCAAAGAAAAGCCTGCAGCTAGGGCTTCCCTGGTGGTGCAGTGGTTGAGAATCCGTCTGCCAATGCAGGGGACAGGGGTTCGAGCCCTGGTCCAGGAAGATCCCACGTGCCGCGGAACAATTAAGCCTGTGTGCCACAACTACTGAGCCCGCACTCTGGAGCCCGTGAGCCACAACTACTGAAGCCCTCGCGCCTAGAGCCCGTGCTCCGCAACAAGTGAAGCCACGACAATGAGAAGCCCGCGCACTGAAACGAAGAGTAGCCCCCGCTCGCCGCAACTAGAGAAAGCCTGCGCACAGGAACGAAGACCCAACACAGTCAAAAATAAAAACAAATTAATTAATTAATGTTTTAAAAAGCCTGCAGCTATCATTTCTAAATATAAATAAAGCTATCTTTATACACGAAGCTTGTCCTTAATGGACATAGGATTTCTTTCACAGAAAAAAAAAAAACATGCTTGAGTTGATTTCTCTTTTTCCAAACTGATCAATATAAATCTAACAAACCTTAGGCCATTATATGAGTTACAAGGTTTCCAACAGAGCGAGGCAATTCACAGAAACCGAGGCCCCAAGGTAAGTAATTTACTTTCCAGGACATTCTAAAAGTCATTCTAAAATTGAGCCCAAAGGGCTACAGGTAATTTCATAGCAATGAGTGTGGCCCCCTATCCCAACACCAAGCGGCTCCACCCAGACCCTGGCTCAACAGCTGAAGGAGGCTCCATGAAGCCCAAATTTTGCTTTTCAACTCCAGAATGTTTTTTTGTTTTGTAAGGAGGCCCCAAGGGTATAAATTAAGGGTAATCATAACATGCGGGTGTTCATTTTCTAGAATGAAATCTCCTGACCCACTCCCAAGCTTAACCCTCGGGACCCCTCTCTCCAGAGTCATCTAACCCTACGTGTAAAGATCCCCCCCAGCCAGTCAGCTTCAGGACTACTGACAACTACTCTTAGATGTTCACGGAGAAAACACCATTAAATGCAGTTTCTGGTTCAATATGAACACCTACTTACTAGTTCCTTCAGAATTCTTTCCGTTTCTTCCATTTTCTGGAAATGATTAAAAATCGAGACACATGGTATAAAGGGGAATGTGTCACACACACACACTCGCTCGCTCACTCACACACACACACACACACACACACACACCACTCCAAAAAAACCAAATTATAACATTTTCCTAAATGCCAAAATATAGTAAAAGATTTTTATCCCCCTGCCATATGTTAGAGAAAAACAGCTGTGGTCTCCATTTACTGATAAACACTATCCCTTCATCTTTCCTGAGGAAGATGGAATTATTTCAAAATTCTGGTTGCTGACGATTGTATCTACAAAGTTGTAGATACTTTGCATCTCTGAAAATATTCTTCTGACCCACTCTTCTACCATCTACTTAGAAGCTTCACAATTGACTTGAGGACATGGGGAGGGGGAAGGGTAAGCTGGGACGATGTGAGAGAGTGGCATGGACATATATACACCACCAAATGTAAAACAGATAGCTAGTGGGAAGCAGCTGCATAGCACAGGGAGATCAGCTCAGTGCTTTGTGGCCACCTAGAGGGGAGGGATAGGGAGGGTGGGAGGGAGACGCAAGAGGGAGGAGATATGGGGACATATGTATATGTATAACTGATTCACTTTGTTATAAAGCAGAAACTAACACACCATTGTAAAGCAATTATACTCCAATAAAGATCTATTAAAAATAAAATAATAAAAGCTTCTCAAGCAATACAGATCCTAATTCTAGGAAAGCCAGTCATTACCTTCAAGGTCACAGACAGCCAGATAGGCATCACTTATTTTCCTAACGCGGAATTTGTCTTCTGGACTGTTAAAAAGTCCTTAGTAAGAATGAACAAACAATTTCTTTAAAAAGGCTTTATTCCTAGCAGTATCATGGCTAAATGGGGCCTGAGGGTGGGAGCGCCAACATCCAAAGCTTAACACAAAGCCAAGTTTTCACTGATGGGGTTAACGTTGTTACTAATAGGTTACTGTGCCCGGTGGGGACAGTGGTCTTGGAGGGAAAGTTGTGGCAGCTCGGAAAAGAGGATCCTCTCAAATTCCCTCCCCTTTGCTTCCCAATTCCTTTTCCACTCGTCCATGGTCCACCTGCCTTGACAATGAGAAAGTAGCATGAAATGCTCATTCCCCAACCCCTACCCCACGCCTCAGAGGTTAAGCTCAACTAATTCTCGTAACTGCCAAACGGGAAGTTTTGCCAAGGCCTTTGATAAGGTCTCTGGTACAAATTAAGAGCATTTGAGGCGTTTGCTTAAGAGCAAGCACATGTCTTTGGAACTGCTGCATTCCTGCTTATCACATTTTGAAAGTTGCTGGGACAGTTGAGATAGCAAGCTTTGCAAGTTCAAAGCAATTTTCAATATTGCGCTCCTTAGTGTGTGGCTTTTAATATCCTATTGCGGACAACATTAAAACCAAACGACCCTACAGGTTTCACTTTGGAATCTTCACTGATACCAGAGGGATGTGAATACGTGCTGAGCTTCAAAATGCCCTGAACTCCTGGAGTCTCCCCATTAACGTTTTATTGACACTTTCTCAACTTTGACACCAAGCCCGCTGTTCCGGCAATCAGAGATATCTCAGATAGAATGTCTCACTCCCACTTGTTTTCTGACTGCACGACAGGCATGTCCTCAATGGCAAGTAAAAGCATTCCTTACCAGATGCTCATCCTCATATAAATGAGAAAAACGCTAAAAAGAACCAAAGCAGCTACCTGGAGTACTCATGTCTATAGCATTAGTCCTACTACGTCCTCTAAACCGTCTCCTTTTTTCCCCTGAAAATAAACAGAGCATCATGTTGTTTTCTCCTCGATAGGGACCCAACTCACAAGAAACAAAAGGTTGAGAGGAAAGCATGTCTCATTAATACACAAAATGAGATACATCCCGAATTTGTTCTGACAACAGCTTTACATGCTATTTTTAAAATGATTCCATAGTTGGGTTATTTAAAGAAAACACACACGTACACAACAGCATAAATGAACTCAGTTAACAGTGACAGGTATGTCTCAAAATGCTAGCGTAATTTAATCTTCATTAATATCAGTGCGTAAGCTCACTCATTCAGTGAATACTGAGCATCTCCTATGCCACAGGCAGGCACTGGGCTCAGAGCTGGAGTTTCACAGTCCCTGCCTTGAGCAGGCTTCCAGTCTTGGGCTTTTCTATCACCAAGGTTCAAGGGGCATCTGACAAACAACGAGGCTGCAGGAAGTCAGACATCAGAAAGGGAGTTCAACACAGAGGCTCTCCAAGGTCCTATCCCGGAACCTGTAGAATAGGAATTGGAGTGCAGGGCACACTCATCTCCAAGCTTACTGGACTAAAGAAGTTAGTGATATGTCAAGCTAGTGAGGAAAAATGGGCAAAACTCAGGAAGGCCACTGTCAAGGTGGGGAAGCGAGCAGCCACACGGCTCCTCTTATCACAGGGAAGGGACCATACACTGGGCCCTCAGGATGCCATTCTGTACACAGAAAACAGATTTGTGGTTGCCTAGGACTGAGGCGGGGTGGGGGGGGATAAGGGGAGACTGACTGCTAGAGGGGTTTCTTTGTGGGAGGGAGACAAAAATGTTCTAAAATAGACTGTTAAGTGATGGTTGCACAACTCTGTGACTATATTACAAACCACTGAATTGTACACCTTAACACGGTAAGTTTCATAGCATGCCTTATAGAGCTGGGGGAGGGGGGAAATACTCCAGTCCATGAGAGACCAAAACCAACACTCCCCCCGCAGCAACCAAAGGAAAAAGGAAGGCCTACTCTTTATACAAACCAAAGGGTAACTCACTTGTGCCTGGAATATCGTCTGCTATTCTAAAACACATGAACACTACCAAGAGACTTTCTGCAGAAGGGCAACAATAACAATAAAATGAAAGGGACAGGAAGGGAGAAGGCCAGTGGGAGAAACAGACAACCGGTGGAAGGTGGGTGGAGGAAAGAAAAGAGAGATGTGCAAAGTCACAAAGAGCATGGCCAGGGTGAGCCGAGACCTTCTTTGATTATAGAAACCTTTAAAATGTATCCAATAGGGAGAGTGGGGGAAAGGGCAAAAGCAACCTATATCCAGTCTGTTACACATGTTGAGAGGAAGCGAGGCTGACTCGGTCTGACTCTATGACCTTGAGAACAAATCAGTGACCCTTCTTGGGCTTCCACTTCCAGTCTTCAAACGCAATGTGATTCCTAATTATGCTCAAATCCTCTCCCATTAATCAAGCAGAGCCCTTAAAGAACCAGGAGCTCCTTGTAGCAGGGCTATCGTATTCCATCTGAGCTCACAATACAGAAACTGACTAAGAAAGTCATTCAGCAGGTATGTGGATGACATAGAAATGGACCAACATTTCACAGCAGATATTGAAAACCCATCCATAGGGTTTAAGACCTTGGCAAAACCTTTGACAAAACCTTGTTGGTTTAGGCTGTGAAAACTCCCCAGGAACCTTCAGGTTTGTTACGAGATTGTTGCAGCCTATTAGGAGACTGTGTATTTTTTTGCTGCCCAGTTGGCCAGTATAGTCTAAAACAAGAAATATAAACACTTCCACTTTCACATACTGCACAATAAAGCAACTTCAAAGTTTCGGACCATTTCAGACCTCCATTTGTAAATATCAGCTAGCATGCATGACAAAGTAGCTCACAGGATTAATACAATCATGGAAATTCTGCCAACATTTGTATATTGTGGGATTACAGAAACCGAACCAAGCACCCCGGTATGTGTATATGTAGTCATCTACAGCTTTTTGATTTGTTAATGTGTCCTCCAGGAAATAATTCTAATGGAAGCAGCTCACAGTTAAGTTCTCCCCAAGATACCAAAAGAAACATGGTAACAAGACAGATAGAGGCACTTATCGTATATACCAAAGGGCAGTGTACAGAAAATGGAAAAAATCTGTCTCTTTTAATAATCAGATTCTCAAAAAACAATTTATTCATAGTCATGGAATAAATAGCCTTTTTTTAAAAGCTAAAAGCCATTGACATAAAAGAAAGTTTAATACGAAACCACTTTACAACCGAGGCAATTTCCATTTCTTAACAATATTAAACTGGGGAAAGTACAAGCAGTTACACATTCTGGAAAATGGCCCACTTGTACTTGGGAATACCATAGCCTTTGGCCGTTTAGCTGTCCAGTTCTCAAGTTCTGTTCAGGGGAGCAAAGCCTCCCTTCTTTCTTTTTCCCTCCAAGGCAGTGAAAAGCAGACTTTTTTTTTTTTTTTTAAAGAATGAGAAATGCTAACCCAGGAAAACAAGCACAGGCTCTAACTGGTCCAACCATTAAAAACAAGCGCCTAGATTTGAACTTTCCTTCTTATTGTCCATTTCAACGGTCCTTACCATATTTTATTGGTCCAGATACTGGTCTAATCCCCTCCATAGCTGCGGAATCACAAAAGTACACGAGGGGATTATGCTGTAGGGTTTGCAACAGTAAAACCCCGTTTAAGGAAAGGAGAGAAGAATGTCACTTGAAATAAGACAGAGAGAAATGGCCCCTCTTCAAATTTCCCAGCACAGCTTTGAGAGCTGTCCTATAGCCAAGTCTCCCCGGGGTTCTCCTAATCCTCGGCAGCCACTGAAGAGAGCCAGGATGAAACTTTTTTCTGAACAAAGAGAACTGAAAAGGGCCAAGTCTCAAAGTCACAGGTTCCCAGCTCGCCACTGGCTCGAAGCCAAGAAGCAGCCCACGTGCTCAGGCTGGCAGTCCCACAGCTGATGGGCAGACAGCAGGCTGGAGAGGGGTGGGCGAGCAGGCAGGGAGAAGCTGCACATCAGAGCCCAGGCCCCTTCCTGCTGCCCACGACCACCCCCTCCCCTGCCCCGGGCAACAGGGCTGCACGCTCCGGGCCCCGGTCCTTGCCAATGGCATTTCACACTTGCCAGCCTCCTGGCAAGGATATCCCCATATCTGCCACGATGGCCCAGGCATGCGCTCGGCCACAGAGCGTGCGTGTGCGGCTTCGGCTGGCAAAGGCATCCCTACCCCCATGATGGAATCCAGCACAGATACCCTCACAGAAGCAGACACCAGCGCTGAACAGTCTCTCAGTAACAAATCACTCAGCGGGTCGATAGCCCAGGGTGTTCCCAGCCGTAAAACACGATCAGTCCACGCAGGACACCGGCTTATGGAAAGGAGGTGCAGAGACGGCAGGAAAGCACTCTGTGAACCTAAACCTTTAACCATATTGCCTCGCTAGGCACTTTACACACTCGGTTTACAGCCTGCCCATTGGACTCGAGAGCATGTTCTCTGGACATGATCCTCAGTCCCTTTATGTGTTTGCTTTGAGTCTGTCTCCTCAAATACTGGGGGGAGGGAGGCTGTCTTTGCTCTTGTGTGCCCCTCAAGTGGGACATCGTCCCATGCCTGGAGCCTGCAAGTTGGAACACAGACAAGGGCTTGACTCTCTGGAGGGCCTTCAGCCTGAGAGCAACTGGACCAGCGCAGCAGCTCGGCGTTTTGTTCTGCTTTCTTTTCACTCACAGATCCCTGTCTTTTAGGCTCCTGCCTTCCATCCCATCCCAGCTTTTTCCTCCGTTGCTCTAGAAAAGCTGCTGGTTCCTTTGCTAGCATGAGCACCTACCTCCAAGTTCCTGGGTATGGGAGGCATTAGGCAAAGAGAGAGGAAAACATATCCAAGGGAGCTAATCTACACCAGGACTCCTCCAACTGTGGGATCATGACCTCCAAAGAAACCGGAGAGAATTTCAAGGGGGTCAGAGACCCTGGAGCCCAGAGCCCAAGACCTCCCAACATCTGTTGTCAGTGAAGGGCAGAGCAGCCTTTTTAATACAATTTCCTCTCCCACATCAGCACCAATATTCTTTTTCTAGCCCTTAGGTCTCTACCCAACGCCCCCTGCCACATGACCTCATCTCCCATTACTATCCGAATTATTGCCTCATTATGCTGTCCTGTATCGCTCACTGCCCTCGGCAGCAGGGTTGAACTAAGAATTCAAATTGCAAGAGGAATTCCACCTACTTCCTGTCTTCACTGTCCCATCATGAACACCATCTATCAGTTGGATCTTCAAAAACTATGTTATGATGCTAATATTAATAGTTACCAACATGCAATGACCACTGGTTATGTGTCAGACACCATGCCAAGCACTATATTATCTATATTAGCCCCTTTGATCTTCACAACTCTATGAGGTAGGTATAACCTATTATTTTACCATCTTTTACACATATGAACCCTGCAGCAGAAGTCACTAAGGAACTTGTCCAAGGTCAGAGCTAATAAGCAGCAGTAAGACTCTAGAGCCGACATTGATTTTTAACGCTTTAGTGACATACAATATTCACCCATTTAAAGTACACCACACAGGGACTTCCCCGGCGGTCCAGTGGTTAGGACTCTGCACTCTCACTGCCAGGGGCCTGGATTCAATCCCTGGTTGGGGAACTAAGATCCTACAAGCCGCGCGGTGTGGCCAAAAAGAAAAAAAAAAAGAACTGTATACCACACGATAGTTTTTAGTATAGTTAGTGCACCGTCACCACAGCCAATATTAGAACATTTTCATGACCCCTAAAAAGAAACTCCATACCATAGTTATCACTGCCTAAGTCCTAGGCAGTCACTGACCCGACTATCTATAGATTTGCCTATTCTGGATATTTCCTAGAATTGGAATCATACAGTATTTGGTTCTAGAGCCTACCCACTTCACCACTACCTGACGCTGAGGAAGAGGAGATGGCCACTGACAAATTGCAAACACCTGTTCTTTCCCCCAAGCCAAAGTCGTATTACCACCAACTTCCCCTCGAAACACGAGACATGCTGAAACGTGCTTCTGTTGTTGGCTGGAGGAGAGACTTGGCAGGGGGCTGCTGGAGCCTTTGCGGAGTTATTAGGAGACGGTATGGCCTAAGAAAATGAGCACAGCCTCTGGTGTCAGAAAGACCTGCGTTCGCCTCACACCTGCTGATGGCGGTGTGAAATAGTGCAGCCACCGTGGAAGACAGTTTGGCACCTCCTAAAAAGACGAAACACAGGGCTTCCCTGGTGGCGCAGTGGTTGAGAGTCCGCCTGCCGATGCAGGGGACACAGGTTCGTGTCCCGGTCCGGGAAGATCCCACATGCCGCGGAGCGGCTGGGCCCGTGAGCCATGGCCGCTGAGCCTGTGCGTGCGGAGCCTGTGCTCCGCAACGGGAGAGGCCACAACAGTGAGAGGCCCACGTACCGCAAAAAAAAAAAAAAAAATGAAACACAGAATTACCATATGTCCCGGCAACTCCACTCCTAGGCATATACTCAAGAAAACTGAAACAGGTGTTGCAGGCAAAAACGTGTACATGAATGTTCATAGTAGCACTACTGAAATAGCCAAAAGGTAGAAACAACCCACAGGCCATCCATCAAATGAGGAATGGACTAAAAACGTGGTATGTCCATACAATGGACTATTATTCGGCCATAAAAAGAATAAAATGCCAATAGATGCAACCATGGGGATAAACCATGCTAAGTAAAAGAAGCCAGGCACAATAGGTCCAATACTGTATGATTCCATTTATATGAAATACCAGAATAGGCAAGATGCTTACAGACAGAAAGCAGATTAATGATTGCCGGGGGGGGGGGGGGCAGCAGATGAAGAATGGTGGCTTAACAGGTACAGGATTTTACTTTTGACATGAAAATATTCTAGAATTAGAGTGCTGGCTGTTAAACAATATTATGGAATGTACTAAATGCCACTGAACTGTACACTTTAAAATGGTTAAAATAGGGAATTCCCTGATGGTCCAGTGGTTAGAACTCCACGCTTTCACTGCTGAGGGGCACGGGTTTGATCCGTGCTTGGCGAACTAAGATCCCACAAGCCATGCGGTACAGCCAAAAAAAATAAAGAAAAGGGTTAAAGTGGTAGATTTTCTATGTGAAATCTACCACAATGAAAAAAAATAAGAGTTAAAAAAAGAAAGTCTTGGGTTCAAATTGCATGCTGCTTGATCCTGTGCAAGAGACTTAGATAAGTCTCAGTTCCCTTAAGTGGAAAATGGGGGAGGGGGGAGTAATTTTACAATGTTTTGCAAGAATGAAAGGAGGTGACACACAAAAATCAGTGCTGAAACAGTGGCGTTTCCATAGATAAGAGAGTGGTCCTAAATAGGAAATAGTAACAGAGAAATATGGGGCTCCAGGAAAACTAGATGGCTTTGACCCGGAGATGGGACAGTTCTGAGTTTTCTTCACAAAACCTTAACCTTTTTACAATGTCAGCTCCTAATTCCAAGGACCCATTCTCAATCAAGCACAGCAGCCCCATAAATTTGATGTAGCTCCCAGATAGCAAGAAGTTTTAAGGCTAAGGATCTATCTGTCTCAGCCAATCTACAGAAAAACCCAAAGGTTCCCAAGAATAATAGAGCCAAAGCATGCTTAGTGAGGGGAATTATAGGAAATAATACACACAGAGCAGAGCATCTGTATTTTGTGGAGAATCCCTCCCTCCAAAGTGAAAATAATGCATTTGTTCTCCAGAACAGAAGGGCAGCATCTTGCTGCTGTTGTTAGAGCACTTGTCTATATACTTATATGCAATGTGAATGTCTATATTTGAAAATAAGTTCCTCTCTAAGGTGGTGTTTTCCCTTTGAAAATGAGGTTTTGACATGATTGAAAGTTTCCCTAGTAAAAGATGGTTTCTTTAATCCATCAGGGGAAAAGTGCACAGAAAAGAGACACAACTGAATCCAGTCCTCTTACGATCCATGCCAGAGACTGGAAAGAAGACCAGAGTCTAATATGCTTTTAATTACTCTAGGACGACAGTCCATTTGAGGGCTCAAATATACAGCCAGCCTTAGTTAGACCAGCTCCAGGGAAGCCTTCTTGCCACTCATTGCTGGCCAATGCCTCATCCACACCAGCAATCATGAGTAAGCCAGAGGTCTTAACACAGCATTCTCCCATCAATATAAAACCAGAAGTCACTCTTCGCATGCTAACCGGCCCTCCCAGGCAGCACAAGAGGCCCCTTGTGGAGGGACTGACTGGTGATGAGAGCCCTGGTCAGTGGACCCTCAAGAGGAGCACTTCTGGGCAGCACAGACAAAGGAGGTCACATGTGAGCAGCTACTACCCACGGCCACTCAAGAAATCAACAAAGGATATTAACTATAGTCCACTTGGCTACAATGCTTATTTTGAAAATGTAAATTTCTTCCAATGCCATTGATAAATTAGGAAGCAATTTGGGCATAATTGTGAATTTCACAGCTCACTTGTGGTTCCCTCACTGGTGATTTCATCTTCAAGAAACACTAGGTAGAAGCAGAGGACTCCAACCAGCTGAAACAAACCAAGTAGGAATCTACACATAAACACACAAACATCCACCAGCTCTGTCAGTTCACCTGTTGAGTCACACCCATTCACATTTATTAACTTCCCATCTGACTTCAGATAACATCCTTCTACCACTTCACCAGGACTCATAGTCTGCAACCCTTCTGACCACCCCCCACCCCCGTGACCACAAGCAAACTTCAGGTGTTCTTTAACGGAAAGTGTCGTATTTATTGTAGTTTTTATATATTTCTTAACCATTTTAGCATGTGCAAAAGTAGGCTATTGTTTTTCTTAGGTTTCCTGCTTTTAAAATGTGCCACTGGTGAAGTTTTTTTTTTTTTAATTGTTGGACCCTAACCCCAATATTCCCAATAAGCCCTGTGGTTTCACTGCATGATTTTACATAGCAGAGTGACTTTTAGGAATGAATACGTTGTGTTATAGCAGAACTAACTGGATTTTCTGACATGGTTTATACATTCAATAGGTTAATTGGCAGCTGCACACTTAATTGATCACTAATTTTACCTGCCCTCTCACCAGAGTCATGTTCATAAAAGTGAATCCTTCAGCAAGCCCGGGGGAACATACACCAAGCATTATCTGCCTTAAACCCTACATATCTTAGGTGAGATATGTAACCAAAATTAAACTGTCTAGCTGCCAGTTAGACGAGAACAAATGAACATCTGTCATAGGATGAGAAAATATTAATAAGAAAATGAACAACCTGATTAAAACCATGAGGCAAAGACCTGAGTAGGCATCTCACCAAAGATACACAGATGGCAAAAAAAGCATTTGAAAAAATGTTCCACATCATCACTAGAGAATTGCAAATTAAAACAATAATGAGATACCACTACACACCTATTAGAATGGCTAAAATCCAAAACACTGACAACGCCAAATGCTGGTGAGGCTGTGGAACAACAGGAACTCTCATTCATTGCTGGGGGGGAATGCAAAATGGTACAGCCACTCTGGAAGGCAGTTTGGAAGTTCCTTACAAAACTAAACATACTCATTTATCCAAAGGAGCTGAAAAGTATATCCACTCAAAAACCTGCACACAGATGTTTATAGATTTATTCATAATTACCAAAATCTGGAAGCAGCCAATATATCCTTCAGTAGGTGAATGGATAAATAAACTGTGGTACATCCAGACAATGAAATATTACTCAGTGCTAAAAAGAAAT
The DNA here is from genome assembly GCF_937001465.1 of Orcinus orca. Lineage (NCBI taxonomy): Eukaryota > Metazoa > Chordata > Mammalia > Artiodactyla > Delphinidae > Orcinus > Orcinus orca. The sequence goes on from NC_064580.1 coordinate 115,402,572, forward strand.
GAGCTATCAAGCCATGAACAGACATGAAGGAAACTTAAATGCATGTTACTAACTGAAAGAAGCCAATCTGAAAAGACTACATACTGTCTGATGCCAACTATAGGACACTCTGGAAAAGGCAAAACTACGGAAACAGTAGAAAGATCAGTGGTGGCCAGGGGTTGGGGGCAGGGAGAGAGGGAAGGATGAACAGGCAGAGCACAGAGGATTTTTCAGGCAGTGACACTATTCTGTGTGATACTGTAATGGTGCATACATGTCATTATACATTTGTCAAAAACCCACAGAATGTGTCACACTAAGAGAGAATCCTAATGTAAAGGGTGGACTCTGGGTGATAACGTAGGGTCACTGATGTAACTCTGTAGGCTCAGACTGTAACAGATGCACCACTCTGGTGCAGGATGTTTATAGCAGGGGAGGCTGTGCATGTGGGGAGGCGCAGGGTACATGGGAACTCTTTGTACTTTCTGCTCAAATTTGCTGTGAACCTAAAAGTGCTCTAAAAAATAAAGTCCATTAAAAAATATTAAGAGTTGCTCTTACAGTTAAAAAGCCCTTTCAAAAACATTTATCCTTATTATTGTGATAATGCAACGTGAAAAGTTTCTTCAGAGAACTAAAATTGCACAAAGAATTGCACTTTAATGTGTCCATAGGAACCCACTACCCAGAGCAAATGGCCATGCACAAAATAAAAAAGCCCTAACTAATTGTGACAACTTTGACTCCTTTATGAAAAGAAGCCATACAATCTTTTTCTTTTTTCCTGGAAGGAATCGTGCTATCTGTTCTTTAAAAGTTAATAAGTCTCAAGGATCTCTGTCAAACAAAGCCACGTCCTTCAGCTGAAGCTGGGAGCAGGGCCATACATACGATGTTGTTAAATCTGCAGTGAATTAAACTCATTTCTTAAAAACCCACACACACACACACCCCGGACCTCAAAGCTCAAACTTTGAAAGGGGAAAGTGAGAAGAGATGAGAGGAACTTTAGGGTTGCTATAAATGTCTCAGTCTTCGGTTTGAAAGGTTACATAAGGATGCACAATTACCTGAGTAGGAGGGAGAGCCCAGGCCAAAAGCAGACTCGGGGCCTTGTCTTTGGCACATGTAAAGCGTTTCCGGAAGGCTTCAGAAGGCTTCAGACGTTGGGCTACGTGTACAAGCAGGAACCTCGAAAGGTCCCAGGTCAGACATCACTCCCCAAGGGTGTCAGCAAAGACCTTCAGAGTAACCAGGAACCCTAAGAAGCTACCAGCACAGATGTCACATCTCAGGCACATGCATACAGCCCTGACACCCCCCCGCCCAGCAAATCTCTTACTAGCCAGCATTCCCTTTTCTGACCTGCCGCCCACTCCCCACAGAACAGGAAGGGTATCTGGACCCAGCTTGAAAACTAAGGCCTGCCCTCTCTAGTCTGTAACGCCCTGCTGGGAGGCACTGCCCTTCAGGATCCCCTCAGCAGCCCTTTTGAACTCAAGAGGGGACTCAGATCAGGACCAAAGAACCCTAAGCCAGGACTCATAATGAATGCACATCTGTTGGCATAAAAATATCAAAATGTATCTCAGTACAGGTAACTGATGACTCCAAGAGCCTAGTACTACTTCCTTACCAAGTCCCTGCACCTTTCCAACTTGTGAGTAAATAAAGAAAATGTATTTAGGGGTAACACAGCCTCTGCCTCACAGGAACGTGTCCTTTTTGACTTTGTAGTAGAGCATTTCGTTCAAGGACGCGGTGTTGCTCGCAAACAGGGTGACCTGCAGTGGCATTTACAAATCAATTTTTATGGGGTGGCAGGTTGGGGAAAAGGAGTCTAAAAATGTTTGTAATCGAGGTGGTCTTCGAAGAAACGTCAGAAACACTAAAAAATTCTGTTGTTAAACATCAGGAACAGTCAAAAGATTGGGCTCTTTGGTTTTGATTTTTACTTGAAAGTACCTATGTATAACCAGAACAGAAGTAGCTGTCTTAATAATGCCGCCTCACGTGGTTCATACGGCTCTTGAAGCATCTTCCCATATATTACTTTCTTTTGTCAAAGGTAGTATCCTGTTTTACAGTCAGAAAAACTGAGGCTCGGTTTCTGATCAGAAAAATGAAGAAATAAAATCCTCTTCCAAGATGCTTGTGAAGTTGATATATCGATAAGATTCCTTGAAGCTTATCCCAGAATAGGCCCTCTGTACTAGTTACAATACAGGTCATCTAACTGCTGAGCTCCTTTTGCTGTTCCCACCTACATCCCAAAAAGCAAGGGAGCCAAAACTCATGTTTGATTTGTGGATGGCTTACCTATGTGTATGTGCTATTAAGCTAACGCTAAAATTAAGGGACATTCCTAAACTACTGATAATAGTAGTTTGGCAGAGGGATAGGACTGGAGTTTCAGCTTTGCTGAGGGTACTGATGCTGGTTCTTTATGCAGCTTTTTGATACAGGGGCCTCGTGGCTGTGAAATAGCATTAAGGGCACCGGCGTCCATTTTATTTGGTTTGGGGAGGTATTTTTGTTCTTTGGGATTTTTTTGTTTGGTTTGGTTTGGTTTAGTTTTGTTTTTAAATCTAAGCAGTTCCTTCAGAGGACTCTACCAGGGACACAAATGGAATTGGAAAACGTTTAAACAAAGAATACATATTTGCTTGTTTAAATGAAAATTACTTCTAGGCACATTAATCAAGAAACTTTATCTGGAAAAGTAATTGGGCAAAGCGCCAGGGCCCTTAATTCTAACACATCGTGTTTCAGAGAGAATGAAAAGGACATGATTTTATTCCCTTTCAAAGAACAGCAATAAAGAACGCTGATGGTCCTGTATTACACATGATATGCAGCTCTTAATGACGTGAATGGAAATGAGAGGCAGGTGCACATGCTCAGAGCCTAAAGAACAACCTGAGAAGTGGCTGTTAAGTCAGAGATCTGTCTATTCAGATCCCCCCTTGCCTCCCTTGTTTTAAGGACCAGCTCAATAACTAGCAGAGTTGTGAAAGCATTAATAGTCCTAATTCACTCTGGCACACTTAAAGTAAAAGTACCTATTCTCTGAGTACAAAGGACTCCCCCCCACCCCCCGCCTCCAGTTTCTAGTCCGTTTAGTTTATGTTGAGATGAGAGCTCCTTTTATGCAGAATTTGATTTTAGAATTTGATTTTAGAAAAAAACTCACACCCAGTGCTTCTGGACCCCAAGCTAATTATGGCCATTAGAGACCAGATTCTGTGGGAAGACTTGAGGGGGACAGCAGCCAGAAGCCTTCAGTCCCTCGCTCTGAGGGGTCCATCACGCAACCCAGCCCATTGGAGGTAGCAGATGTTGGGATCTGCAGCCCATGAAGAAGGATACCTGTGCTATGGGCCAATGGGCCGTTCAAATCCTCACTGTGACTGCTGATCAGCTGTGTCCTGACAGGAGCCTGTTTTCACAGATGTCCACTAAATCTTACTTGGCCATAACACACCGGCCTCAGTTCACAAGGGCAAAGTGGCTTTATGGGAGAAGGCGTCCGGTTATCCTTGGGGTGAGCCGAGAGCCTCTCCTTTGGTCTCCCAGTATTTTCTGTTATTGTAGTCATGCGGCATGAAAACAGCAGTGGGTTTCAATTACATGCTGCGAATAACTGTCCCGAAGCATTTTGTAGTGATATTAATTCCTTGTTATTTATAGTTGTCTGCCAGAGTAGAAACAGCAGAGAATTGGAAGCATTTCTGGGGAGTAAAGGTTAATTTTTGAACATTTTAAATAAATAAATAAATAAGCCAGCCAGCAAGCACAGAAGACTAAATGAGATTTCCAACTTGTTAGTGAACTATAGCTTATTGGTTTAAAATATTATTTCTCAAATTCTTTCCTGAAAGGTTTAGGAATAATTATATAGCACTTAAAGGACAGGCCTTGCTAGATAAACCTAGTAAGTCTATAATTTGTACTAGAGGCAGGGTTTCCTGTAAATGAGAGCTGGATTTAATTTTATCATCATACTTCGAAAGGTTTGTTGATAATTAATCACATGATATGTAGGACCTGTGAGGTTGCAGCCCTTCATTTTCCTAACTCTCAGTGCAGTGCTGATGGTTGAATCAAAGGGCTTAAATACTTGAATTCCCCCAGTAAGTTCTTCAATTTCTAACTCTGAACACCCATTTACACTCAGCGTAATAAATTATCCCTAGCTATATTATTTTCACACTGGACTCAAGAACTAGATAATTAGAAGTTGTTTTCTCCAACACCACTGTGTGGTCTAAAAGCCTTATTCTTCCTGAAACAATTCTTCTGCTAGGCTTTTCTACAGCTGAGTAGACGGCATCGAATCTTTTCAATAGATGCACATATTTGTAGCTAAAAGCACTCTATCAACTCTGGGCATAACAAGCTAGGTGGCAGGCTGGAACGTGCACTTATCCAGAAGTACAAGTGGGCAGAAGTCCTTATTTTGGAGGCTTCACAGTAAAAAGAAGACCCTTCCTGTACCTGGCTGGCAGCGACTGGTCTTAACCCTCCGTGTTTTTAGTCCACTTGATGTTGAGGGAAGTGTGTGCTTCAAAGACTAACACGCCTGCTGTTGTTAGATCAAAGCACCACGCCAACGACGACACTTTGGAAAGGGCTTTTGGGAATGTATGCCCTTTTTTTTTCATGGGCAAAAGTTGAGTGTTTTTCAAATCAAGCTAATAAACACTTATGGAGCTCCTGTACTGTGTTGCGAGGCATGATGGGGGATTATAGAGCTGAGCAAGACATCAGGATGCCTGACTTCAAGGAGCTTCCAAACCTGGAGAGGTAATAAAACCAATAGCCAATTTTAATAGGAGATGAGGATTATCTCCTTGAGGACTGAGACACGATCTGTCTTTTTATATCCCTAGTAACTGCCACTTAGTTGGGCACATAGAAGATGTTGTATAAATGCTTACAGAATAAGTGAATGAATAGTTCATTCTAATTCTAATGTGCATTCATTCGTCCATCTATTCCTTCCTAGCAAAATGCTAGGGGCAAGAAGGGGAGATGTTCAACCATGGGTATCAGAGAAAATGAATGCAAAGGTTTGTGAGAGACGCAGAATATTCAATGGGCAGAAGTAGGTAGGGGCAAGTTTAGGCAGAAGGAAGAACATGTGTGCCACGGTTGGTGGGGAGGGGACCTGACAGTCCTGCTGTTCTTGGCGAATGAGTAGTCTGGCTTCTTTTACTTGGCAAGGTTTATCCGCCTGGATTGTGGGTTATGTACTGCTATTGGCCTCATGGCCAGAGAGACTATTCTGAACGTAATGATGAATCATTTCACTTCTGCTGTCTCATGCAGGAGCCACTGAAAGAAAATTCAGAAAAAGGAAGCCTATTGGGATGTTAATGCCTTGCCGAGGAACTTTCTGGAGGGTTGGCTTGACTGAAGTTCCCACTCTGGGACTACGTCCTGAGTCACAGGGAGCAAGCAGCGTGTCTGTAGCTTTTCAGAAGCTCGAGTGCAACATTCCGGGCACCAGGCAGACAAGCGAATCCTAAACATACACACACTGGCCCGGGCAGCACCCTACTTCAAGCAGAGAGGCCCGCCCGGGCCGGGTTTAGAATCCAAGCCACGGCTCCTTAGCCTAGCTCTTCACTCCCAACCACTTTTCTGATCCTTTACAAAACGAGGCATCTTCTGATGCATGTCTAGCCATCTGGCTACACCTTGGGATACACACTGAGTCCCCGGCCCCTTCCCGGTCTCAGTGCCTCCGCACCTCCTCTCATCCACCTACTGTGACTAATTAGCTTAGAGAAGAAATGTGCTTATTAACTACACTAATGTCTAGCCTGAGACAAACAGGGATAGAGTGACACATGGCCTATCTGGAACCTAAAAATAAGCCCCAAAAAGCTCTGATCAACCAAAGTCCACGGGCTGGGGTCATAGGCGAGGCCCTCCCAGCAGCTTCTCTCCACTTATTGGCACAGAGTTCTGGTAAGCCTAATGCTACGGTTTCTAAGAACACAAGGGAAGCAGCCAAGAAGGGGGGACAGGAGTTGCTAAAAGCCGGCATGCTGACAGCGATACAGAATGACAGCTGACAGCGAGGAAGGAGACAAAAACCATTCAGAAAGCTCAGTTACCCAGAACTGCTCATTTCAAGGTTTTATTGTATTCGAGAATACATATGCAATGAGGAAAGGGCTTTCCTTCTATTCCTCTCATCTTTCCAGATCATCTCATCAGCTCTCAACACATTTGCAGTGAAATACAGAATATCAGAGCTGGAAAGGATCTTAGTGATAATCTAGTGCAACGCCCTCCTTTAATGAACACCAGGAACCAGGCCCTGATATGATGACTTACTGAATGCCCATCACCCCCGCTGGTCAGGGGCCGAGCAGGGAGCAGAACCCAGGCTTCCTGACTCACAGGCCATCCAAGGAAGGCTCTCTCCTGCCTGCCAGTGATATGTTTCCGTGCTTATGTTACAGCTTGTGTCTGCTTACGGGAAAAACCAAACCGAACCAAATCAAACAAATCAGCTTAAAGTCGAATGTAAATATTCTAATCAAACGGCATAGTGAAGTAGCTTAGAACTTCTGAAAAGGTCAGCAAAAGGAATTAAGAGCTATGCATATTGTCAAGTTTCTCGAAACCCCTCCCTAAAAAAACTTTAATTATTATTTGCTGTTACTGCTAGCATCTGCCTTCACTTAGGACACTGAGCCACTTTCTTTAATATCAAGGCTCTCTAATTTACAGTGAATTTCCTAAAACCCCATGCAAGAAGCATCCCCCTTCATGGCAGACGGAAAGCTTTCCCTGCCTCAGCAGATGGCCCTCTTTCCAAGAGGCCTTTGTTACCACAGTGTTCTAGTACAAAAGACAATGTGGACCGATTTCTGCTCCCTGCTTTCACCGTTACTGATCACTCAGTTTCCTCCCCAAGAGGCCACTTGGAAGCCAGGATTGGGCTTGAGCAAGAAAAGAGGGTCTGGAAAAGAGCCTCCTGGATCCCCAATCCTTTCAGTTATGTATTGTCTTAGCTTCACTTGTTTTACTGGTTAATTCTTTAGACCCGTTTAAACCTTACATCTTGTTCTTAATTATTAACAGGGCTTAATCTGTTAAATGTACTGTAGTCGACAACACCAAAAAAAATTGTCCCCGAACCTAGGGAGGCGATGGGAATCAGAAAACACTCTCCTACCTCTCTTCCAACCACCTGGAATATTCTTGTATAATGCTGGGCTGTGCAAATGAAACAAGCTGTAACCTGAATTGAAGGCTCAGGAGACAGAAACTGGAATGATGAAAAGTCAGCGGTAGAATGGGATGGGGAGAGAGGGCAGTCTGGTACCGGAGAGAAGATGTAAAGGGATACATATGTATTCTAACTCTTAGGACATCATAAAGGCCCATTAACCCTAGAACTGACAATCTCAGGAAGCTACCAATAACCAAAGGTTAAAAGACCTGGGGAGTTGCTTCAGTTATAACAAAGAAGCACTAACTTATCCAGCAGGCAGTCGACAGTCAATTTGCCATCCCCAGGAGTGGTATAAACTAACGCAAGCACGGCTAAAAGCAACTCAGGACTATTGGAAGATATCCCTGAACACCGGGGTCGCTGAGACCAACGGAGATAGCACGCTGGCCCGGCCTCTGGGGCTGATCCAAAGCTACAGCTCCCCCAAATAAAGACACCTAGCTTTTGAATGACTTATCACTACTGTTCACCATCACCAGAAATTAATCTACACAGTTGCATCCTCTCCAGATTCTAATTCTGCTCCCAGTAAAAGGCAAAGACCCCGAAACGGTCCTAAAAAGGGTACAGCTGTCTTCCAACTGGAGGCCTTGTCGGCAACTCCTCTCTCAAGGCCCCGTTGAGGAGAAAGAGCACAATAATCACTCGCCCTGTGTCAGAAAGCCCCAGAAGCAGCAGCTAACCTCTCTCCTCTCTCTGCACTGAGATGCCCCTCCTCCTTTGCCCCACCCTGTAAGCACCTCTTTCACCAGCCACCTGTCAAAATAAAGCAAGCCACGGATCTTTCAAAAACTGACACTGGAAAGAAGCCGTTGGACGATTTCTTTCCAGGACCTGTTGAAAGATAAAAGATGAAGCGGACAATTTAAAAGGCGAGACTGTACCCTCCCGTCCACAAAGCTGAAAGCAGACAAACCGTGGAAGTCAATGACAGAGGAAACGCCCTTTGACCAGAGACAGACACTAGGCATAGCAAAGTTATTTTCCATAGAGAATAAGAAGCTGAATTAAGCCATTTCACTACTAATAGTCATAAAATCTTCTCATTGTCAAAAACTGGGAGAGGAGTGAGAAGGAGGGTTATTACAAGCCCCTCCTTTGAGAAAAAATGACACTGCTTTCTAGGAAGTTCTGTTTAGATGACAAATGTTTTTAGGAAGGGTTTCGTTTGGGGTTTTCCCCTTTGTTTTGTTTTAAGTGGGACACACAGACATGTGGGAAACCCTCCTCCAATCAAAGGGCAGAAGAACCAGAGAAAAAGGCATTGCCCTGCAAGCAGCTAATTCATACTCGCCTTCAGGTTTAATCCCCCCTCCCACCAACCAACATTTGAGCTGTTTCTGGGATTATTGCTGAACTAGGTTTTTAGGGACCAAAGTACATGTAGGTTCCTGGCAAGAGCTGAGAGAGGGTGCATCTGGGAAATGCTGGAAAAAACAACTGAACTCTTAGAGCTGACCAGGTCCCTGGGTTAAACCTCAGATTTCCTCTCCTCTCTCTTCCCTGCACACCTGAACAGAGGAGGCTGGAGTGTGCCGCCAGCACGCTTGAGGCACCAGGGGAACGTTTCCTTTTTTTTTTTTTTTTAAGCTTTCTGAAATTTAAAAAAAAAACAGATTTACATAAAATTTAACTTAAGGAAGTTCTTCAACAGAAGCCACACACATAGGGATGAAGATGATCACCGTTGTGCTCAATGTAAAACCCAACACACACATCTACAAACCACCAGAAATAACTAAACAGCCGTATGGGGTACGTAAAGTAGATTCTGGTACATCAACTTCCAGGACTACCATACAGTTATTAGAAAATTTGAATTCGATAGAACTACAGAAGCATTTTTCATGTTATGTTAAAAATAGCAGATACAGGAGAAATTGGATGAAGGTGGTCAAAAGGTACAAATGTCCAGTTATAAGATAAATAAGTACTAGGGATGTAATGTACAGCATGATCAATAGAATTAACACTGCTGTATGTTATATATGAAAGTTGTTAAAAGAGGAAATCCTAAGAGTTCTCGTCACAAGAAAAAAATTTTTCTATTTTTTTAATTTTCTATCTATACAAGACGATGAATGTTCAACTAAACTTGTGATAATCACTTCATGGTATATGTAAATCACATCATTATGCTGTATGCCAACTATATCTCAATCAAACTGGAAAAATAGCAGATACACCAAGTACTATAATTTAAGCCACATAGAAACGTGTACATGTGACTAGGGATTGGGCTGTGATGTGCAAAGGATATAAAAGTTACTCATTATTATTACTGTTATATCACCTTTTCAATTGGAAAATAGGTAACCTACCATAAACAGCAATCTCTGGAGGCCAAATGACACTCTAACAATTCTGAGTGCCAGGTACAAAGTCCTGAGAGCAGAGTTAGGACAGGGAGAAGAAAAATGGCTGAAGAATCAAAGATGCTGTCCAGCTCCCCAAAATGGTTTCAATCCCTAGATCTAAAGTGGCTTCAGCCCACAGGCTCTCACTTCCCCTGGTATGTAACTCTTTCTGGTTTTCTGGACATTGCAGGTGGCTGTACTTGCTGATATCATGGGGTTGTTACAGGAGAGCTCTGACTCAGAGACCAAGAGATATGAATTCATACACAAAAAGGAAGCAGTTACCCAGAAAGGTAGAAGAGGTGAATTCTTTAGACTGAAGATAATACCATGGATCTGAAAGCCAGACTGAATTTCTCAAATGTTGTTTCTTGGGGTTTTTATGGGAGATCAGTACAATAAATGACATCATATTGATGACACTGATTATTACACTGTTTGATGTCTTTTACGTAAAACCCTATATAATAAATTCGTTCCAGGTTTAGTAACAACAAGAAAGTGTCCTGCCTGAAGAACTGTCAGGTTTCTTTTTCTCAGATAAATGCTACCTGGAAAGCCTACTGGCATAGCCCATTCACTGGCATAAGCCTTGCTTTTACAATTCCTCATTCCCTTCTCCTTCCATCGTGTCTTTTTATTTTCTGTTTATATAAAATGGGTTACTCTACATAATGCTTTCCAAACAGACCCATAATGAGTGCTCAGTACATACTATCTATTGTAACTAAAATAATGATGATCACTATGATTGTAGGAATCTTACTGAATATGGATTAAATAATCTTAAGTAGGTAGGGTTTATATTACAGTTAAATTTTTAAAACCTTGGAAGAAAATGACATGACTTCTCAAAGTTTCAGGCCCTGCCAGATTTTTAAAAATTAAAGACATATGGTTGAAGAACCGGTCACCAGCACCCTCGCTCTTGAACAGACCAACAGGTTTCCATTAATAAAGCAATTAGAGGGCTAATGAAATCACGTTAGCCTCTTCTTGTTGTTTTTTTTTTTAATATTTATTTATATGGCTGCGCTGAGTCTTGGTTGCGGCATGCAGGATCTTTGGTTATGGCATGCGGGAACTAGTTCCCCGACCATGTATTGGACCTGGGCCCCCTGCATTGGGAGTGCTGAAGGCCCAGCCACTGGACCACCAGGGAAGTCCCTCTTGGTTGTTTTTTTAAAATGGAAAAAATGTATCAATATTGACTGATTAAACAAAACAAATATTAGGAAAGGAAGAGAAGAGAAAGGAGATGAGAAAGGCCTGGTCAAGGTTACAATAAATCGTTTAGAAAAGAACAAAAGCACAAAAGTCAACTACTTCAGTGGACAGAATTCAATACAACCAAGAAACGTACTGAAGTGATGTGGTATTTGAAGAAATCTCCAACATTTTACATTTATCTGGAGTAAAATGTCCTGCTATTCTTCCTGGGGTTTTGTTTTGTTTTGTTATTTTGGCTGTGCCACACAGCATGTGGGATCTGTTCCCCCACCAGGAATCAAACCCGTGCCCCCTGCAGTGGAAGCTTGGAGTCCTAACCACTGGATGGCCAAGGAAGTACCTATTCTTCCTTTTTTTTCCTTTTTAATATTCCCTCCAATTAAGAGGGAGTAACTCCTTTTTTAACATAAGTTCATTCATTCATTCATTTTTGGCTGCACTGGGTCTTCGTTGATGTGTGTGGGCTTTCTCTAGTTGTGGTAAGTGGGGGCTACTCGTTGCGGTGGCAACATACGGGCGCTAGGCGCGCGGGCTCGTTGCAAAGCACAGGCTCTAGGCGCGCAGGCTTCAGTAGTTGTGGCACGCGGGCTCAGTAGTTGTGGTGCACGGGCTTAGTTGCTCCGCAGCATGTGGGATCTTCCCGGACCAGGGATCAAACCCGTGTCCCCTGCATTAGCAGCGGATTCTCAACCACTGTGCCACCAGGGAAGCCCTATTCTTCCTTTTTTAAATTAAGGATCAAAATTGTCCTTCATTTCCAAGAATGACTATACAAGTGAAATACTTTAAGGACATTTTAATGGTCCCTTGGAAGCTGTCTGCAGTTGGGGTTCTGCTTTCTTCCACAAGAGCGTACACTACTAAATATACACTATTATGAAAATTTAAGGTTTGATCACACATCAAGTAACTTGAAAATGGTGAAAAATTCCTTTACAACCAATTTTTAAGAAAAACACTTAATACTGAGGCAATTCGTATTTGGCAAAATACAGGATCTAAATCTTACATTTCTTAAGTGTCACCCCAGGAAGCCACAAAGCATTGGCATAACACTCCGGCATATAGCACAGATTCAAAGACATTTCTGAAATTAATAACTGCGCCAATGCAGTCATTTCCCTTTATTCTTAGTGATCAGCTTGCATTCCTCTCACATGAAAAACACATCTCAATTTTTCGGGTTGTTTTTCCCTTCTGAAAACTCTGAGGATACAACAGCTGCTGGGACTTCAAGAAGGAAAACATATCCTGCCCTAACAGCAGAACTGCCATTAGTTGCTCATGTTGCTATGGTCAATTACAGAAATGCCTTCTATAAATTTGACTAATTGGAGGGAATATGAGTTGAATTATACAATATTTTAAAGAAACACAGATTTATCACTTTTAAACCCAAAGTGACTTCCCACTCTCCCACCATAGTAACTTAGAGACCCTACTTCAATAAACAGAGAGATACTTGTAATTAACACAATGGTTTCAATTAAAATGGCTGTTCCTGAGGTGTTCGGAGATCCTGGCTTCCCCTATGCAGGTGTCAAACATCTCCTAAGATCTTATTTACACCATTCATTTGCCTAGGAAACCCTTTTATTACAGATCCAGCAGAGATAAACAAGCTTAGCCTCAGCCTCCATTATCCCAGAATCTCACTGTATTTTACTTCATTCTTGAGCTTAGGAGCAACGAAGAAAATCTCTGGGCTCTAAGAGAAACACTAACAGGTTATTGGAAAAAATGCTCCATGCTGTGTCTGTTTTAAAAATAAAACCAGAGACAATTAATCACTTCTCCCTAAACTTAAAGCTATGTTTAGATAGCTAAGGACTGGTTTGTCCCAGCATGAACCCACACATCTTAGTCCAAACCATGAGTACTTCATAGCATATGGACCATTTGCTTGATTGGACAACAAGAAACAAAATGCTTGTTTCTATTTTTAATCAGGCAACTTATCCTTATATATTGATAGTGCCAGCCTATTGTATTTAAAATAGGGCATATGCCAAAATCTTCATATTTAAATCCATATATAAAATAGGGAACACCTTAATCTGCATATCTACGCAAGACTTGGCCCTTGCATACAAACATACGCACCCATTTACTACAGATACAGCCAGTTCACTACGTTAAATCAAGAGCTTGGGGCTTCAGCCTTCAACACTGCAATACAGACTGTCCTTGCTGTAAAAGGAGGGGGTCTGGATTAGAAGATGGTGAAAACCACTGGTTTGTAACCGGGAAACACTGGGAATACTGGGATCTCATGACTACTTGTGCACTGGTAGGTAAAACTGTCAAGCACGCAAGGTGGTGCCTATACATAATTCAGCCTCAGGGTTCCTCATTAGAGCTTGGAATTTCCGAACATACTAACAAAAATAAGGCCCTACTTTTATCCAGAGTACTCATCTAAAATTCTGAAAACCATCAATCCTATTTCAATTTAAAAATATATATATAATAAAATTCTGAAATACACTCCTTCTTGAAATGGGGACAACCCTGTTCTGAGGGGCTCAATGTACGGCAGGGAATGCTCCTTCCCATCCTGTTCCGATGATAACTGCTAGAACACTTATCACGTGGGCTGCATTCCCTTACAATCCTATCTCCCTGGCCAGCCTCTGCACTCATCCGCACAGCCAGGGTCCCCCTGTCTTGGAGACCTGCACACTTGGTTGCCATTCATAAAGGCTTGGAGAGGGAAGGAATCCTGCTACCAACTGGCAAGAGCATCTGGCCCATTTCTGCTGACCCAGAATTCTACTGGAATAGTCACTGAGGGGCCGGAGGGCTTCATGCTGAGCCACTCACTGGTCAAAAAAACTAGCATTTCAATTATTAGAGAAATGCAAATCAAAAACAACGAGGTACCACCGCACACCAGGCAGAATGGCCATCATTTAAAAGTCTACAAATAATAAATGCTGGAGAGGATGGAGAAAAGGGAACCCTCTTGCACTGTTGGTGGGAATGTAAATTAGTGCAGCCACTAAGGAAAACAGTACAGAGGTTCCTTAAACTAAAAACAGAGTTACCATATGATCCTGCAATCCCACTCCTGGGCATATACCCAGACAAAAGTATAATTTGAAAAGATACACGCTATGTAAATGTTCATAGCAGCACCATTTACAATAGCCAAGACATGGAAACAACCTAAATGTCCCTCGACAAATGAATGGATAAAGAAGATGTGGTGTACATGCATACATATATGTATATATACACACACGTGTATATATAATACACATATGTATGTATACATATGTATATACACAGAATATTAGTCAACCATTAAAAAGAATGAAATAATGCCATTTGCAGCAAACATGGGTGGACCTAGAGATTATCATACTAAGTGAAGTAAGTAGAGAGAGACAAATACCACATGATATCACTTACATGTGGAATCTAAAATACGACACAAATGAACATACCTACGAATCAAAAACAGTCTCACAGATATAGAGAACAGACTTGTGGTTGCCAAGGGGGAGGGGTGGGGGAGGGAAGGATTGGGAGTTTGGGATTAGCAGATGCAAACTATTATATACAGGATAGATAAACAACAAGGTCCTACTGTACAGCACAGGGCACTATATTCAGTATCCTGTGATAAACCATAATGGAAAAGAATATGAAAAAGAATATATATGTATAACTGAATCACTTTGCTGCAAAGTAGAAATTAAACACAACATTGTAAATCAACTATACTTCAATAAAATATTTTCTAAAAACTAGCATTTCTGTGGTCTCTGTGGGGCTAAGAGTGGACGCTGACCTTTCACAGAAACCTGGAGGCTTCAGTACTCATGGTACCTGGTGGTTCCTCCACGGAGCACCCCGAGAACAGAAGACAACCGTGCAAAGGTGACACAAGAGTTCACCGTGCACTTTCTGGTGCCCACGTAAGCCCCATCTCTAAAATGATGGCCAAGAGATAAAACCAGAGAAGAGTGCTCCGTGTAAGCCTCGCTAACTTAGGCCCATCTCCCCTGTGCTGTTCCAAGTACTCCGGCCTTCGCCTCAGGACCCACTGGCAGCAACAGACCCTGCCATTCAAGTTGCAGGGGCGGTGGTTGTGATGGTGGAAAACGCACATCTCCTAGGAAGTGAGAAAAGCCCCACGGGCCTAAATGGGGGGTCGAAAGTTCCAGCACACTGTGCTCCACTCCGGTCATGTGCAGTATGCACTCAAGACTACTTCTCCTTCAAAGCAGTTATCAGAACTGTCACTAAATACTGATTTGGAGAACTACCAAGTCAATACGTGTCTCGCCGTTTAGACCGTGACGCCATGCATGCGAAGCCTGTGTCCTCTTTGGTCGCTGCCTCACCCTCAGTGCCCCATCAATTCAGAGGTACTCGAAAGTAGTTGCTGAATGAACCTTCGGCCTAGGCACCCTCCTTCTACAGATGGAGGGTCAGATGTGTAGCCTCACACTCACAAGTAGGATGCTCTTAGTCAGGAAAAAGCTTTCGGACGGTTAAGAGCACGCTACTTGCCAGGAGGAATCGCTCATGCATTCATTCAAGAAACATCCGAGTGCAAGCAACACACTAGACACTAGGTGTAGGGCAGTGAGTAAAAGAGGCAAAGTCCCTGCCCTTAGGTCAGATTGTGAGAACTGAACAAAGCAGTGGGGGAGAGGGACAAAGTGTCTGTGCGAGGCATTCTAGCTTACACAGAGGTCAGGAAAGGCTCCTCCATGAAAGGGATAGGTAAGCAAAGCCCAGAACCCTGTGAGGGAGCCAGCCCTGCTGAGGAAGACAGACCAGTATATGGGGGAAAATGATAAAAAGCGCAGGCTGGCATGGGAGGGGGCCAGAGGCAGACCCTGTAAGGCCTCCTAAGCTTCTGGCTTTCGGTCTGGGTGGCAATGGGAGTCACTGGAGCACTTTGAGCACAAGTGATAAGGTCAGAGTGAGGTTTAACAGAATAGGATCACGCTGGCTAATGTGCTGGGAACACACTGGTGGGGAAGAGGCTGGAGCAGGAGCAAGAGCCAGAGCAGAGAGACTCGTCAGAGGCAGCTGTGATCATCCAGGGAAGAGGTGATGGGAGATGAGATCAGGACAGTAGTTACCGAGGTGGTAGAGAAGAGGACAGATTCTTGGATCCATATTGAAAGCAGAGCTCAAAGGCAGAGATTCTGAGAGAGCATCTAAACAGAAACATTGCCCACCCAGTCACCTAAACCTTTGTTCTGATCCCAAGAAAACGAACAGTCTCTTATCTTGGAAGGTTCTGATTTCTTCATTTGCCCTCCAACCTGAAAGACGCAAGACCATCTTCTCCCATCGCCACACTGCTTAATGATCAACCCACCTCCCACCAGTAAAGCCTTCTTCCCAGAATGAATCCAGGCTTGTGGGACCTGAAGAGGCAGGGGAAAAAGAAAGTTACTTCCAAACTGGGGATAAACAAGGCAGAATATTAACCAACCAGCCAGCTGGGGGCAGTTAGTTAGGATTCGGTCTAAAGTGAACCCACTGCACTCCTCCCCTTAAAAAAAAAAATTCTCCCCATAAAAACAAAAAACGATTCCTCATCATAGCCTCTGACATCCTAGTCAGAGAGTGATTTTTAAGGACTATTTCTGAAGTACACCAGTGAAAAGTTGTCTTGCGTTGCTTTTTAAAATCTTAGCATGGGGAAATATTCCATAATTAAGGCAATTTTAACAATAGTAGATAATAATTTGACTATAAATTGTAAGGAATGCAATGACTGCTTATTCTGGCACCAAAGAAGCAGGACTTTCTGTGAAGTGACTGCCAAGAAAAATGATACTCCCACTCAGGCTGGACCATTGCAAGTAGTAACTGTTAACCACATGCTTCACACTGCAGTTTGCAAGGACACAGTTCTTTGTTTTCATCTCTAACCAAACACCAGACTGAAAACTCAACGGAGACAAACCCGGCTGGTGGAATAGAAACAATAACTGAAGGGAAAATTTTTTTCTGCGGCTTGATGCTTGCTGGGATGCCGACGTCAAGGGTTTGGAGAACTAAGGAAACCTCTGCAGTCCAAAAGAAACCACTTCCCAGTCTGCTCCTGTAGACAGAAGCCCAACATCAAGAAAGAAGCCAGGCTTAAAGCGGCTTGCGAAAGACAACGGACAAAGTAGCTGGGAGGAGAAAGGACTGGCATGAAAAGATGGCTGGGATGAAGTGGGGACCAGGTGACCTTGAGCTAGACTAGACAAAGAGGGCAACCCTGTCTGGGGCCCAACCTGAACTGCCTGGGGAAGGGGAGGGACGCGAACACCTGGCTGAGAGTCTATAGCAAGGAACAGGAGCAAAGGCTATTTTTTCTAGAAGCACCTCTGCAGGTACAGCAGAGTTCCTGTTAATGTCTGGAACAGACAATGTAAGAAGCAGCAACCATTTGTCTACCAGGATTAAAACAAACCACATGAAATACTTAGCTCCCACCTCTGAGCAAGCTGAGAAATAACACTACATTCTAAGTAAAAAAAAAAAAAAAGATTCTCTTTCTCACTTAGGCATCTAGGACTAAACGTATTCGAAATTTTAAAATAAATAGCTAAAAATAAGTTAATTGAATTAAAAGGGATGGATGAATAGAAATATTCATTCCCAGAATGAATACAAAAGTCACAAATCATGCTTGAACTTCTTTGTGAACCACAAACATTTCTCTAACACCTACCATGTGCCTGGCAGTGTGATAAAAGCTGGAGCTACATGGCCGTGACCGGGCAGCAACAGCTTCTTTTCCTTTAAAGGTTCCAACAGCCACCTCATCAGAGACAAGGACCCTCAAATGTGTCCTCATTCTTAATACAGTACTCCCGTCCTTAACTTCTAGTGTTTCTTTAAATATGATTATCCATTTACTTAGTTTGGTAAATGTATAAAAGGGAAACCAATATTCACATATTTAAACCTATCACCTCTAACTCAAAACCAACTCTTGCCTTTAGTGGCTTCAGGTCAGCATGTCAGTTTCCCAAGCTGAGCACAGCAGGTGGTAACAGCAGTATCTGACATTCTATGGGGATTAGAAGACAAGGTGCAGAGGAACAAAATCACCAACCAAAAGCTCTGAAGTGAGTAAACCACTGAATTAGTAATACTCAGTGGTATTAATATTAATATTAAAATACTTTTTTTTCCAGAAAAGGACAAAGTGACACACAGAATTTACTCCTCATTGACCCAGCACTGTTGGGAAACTAGGTGCTCTAAAAAGGTAATGTGCTTTCAAGAGCAATTTTTTGTATTTAGAAGATGCCCACTCTTTCTAAAATATACTTTCTGGGAATTCCCTGGCGGTCCAGTGGTTAAGACTCTGCGCTTTCACTGTTGAGGGCCCAGGTTCAATCCCTGGTGGGGGAACTAAGATCCCACAAGCTACATGGTGCAGAAAAAGAAAAAAAAAACCTTTGGAACTTTTAAATCAGAATATACAATTATTTAATACTGCCCTGAGGGACTTCCCTGGCGGTCCAGTGGTTGCCTGCCTCCAAACCCATCCCTTCCTCTGATGGGTCCACAACCCAACCAGCACTACATGCTACTCCTAATCAGGTAAGGAGTAGCAAGTAGTGCTGGGAAGCCAGGTAACCTAAACTTTTTATCTTCCCACATTTAAACCCTATCTACCTAATTTGAATGTAAGTGCCTCAAAAAAGCTTGATTCTGGTTTTAAAGGAACTCTTTGAATCCCCAGCACCTAGCATTCTGCTCTTGATAGAAGAGCTATTCAATCAGTGATTGCGGGGCTTCCCTGGTGGCGCAGTGGTTGGGGGTCCGCCTGCCGATGCAGGGGACACAGGTTTGTGCCCCCGTCCGGGAGGATCCCACATGCCGCGGAGCGGCTGGGCCCGTGAGCCATGGCCGCTGAGCCTGCGCATCCGGAGCCTGTGCTCCACAACTGGAGAGACCACAACAGTGAGAGGCCCGCGTACCGGAAAAAAAAAAAAATCAATGATTGCGGATGACAAATTTCTGAAGGCCTTTTCTCCAAGTAGAATGCATTGGCTTTATGACAGCTGTTTCCATCATTTAGCTTTTCTGCTTACTTCCACATTCCCAGCTGTGTTCTGGATGGTTGTGCCGACCAGAAGCCTAGGGATTTACTGTACTTCTATTTCTTGATAAGATACTTGAAGAGAATAAACACATGGCAAAGAGGACATTAAAGTAAGGGATAAAGAGATTTCTTTTATTTTACCAATAAAGAGAGGGGAAGAAGTATCACCTAGCACACTGACAATCAATAAACAACAGCAAGGCTGGATTCCTGTCTAATTCTCTCCAAAGTACTCTCAATGTCCTAGTCTTATTTCTCCACCCTCAGCAAAGCATCACTGGTTATGGCATATACTTGCGTCTTGATTAAAAAATATTTTTCCCAAGTTTAACAGATGTTCCTGGACTTCCCTGGTGGCGCAGTGGTTAAGAATCCTCCTGCCAATGCAGGGGACACGGGTTTGAGCCCTGGTCCGGGAAGATCCCACATGCTGCGGACCAACTAAGCCCATGCGCCACGCCACAACTACTGAGCCTGCGCTCTAGAGCCCACGAGCCACAACTGCTGAAGCCCGCGTGCCTAGAGACCGTGCTCCGCAACAAGAGAAGCCACTGCAATGAGAAGACCGTGCCCCGCAACTGAAGAGTAGTCTCCGCTCGCTGCAACTAGAGAAAGCCCGCGAGCAGCAACGAAGACCTAACACAGCCAAAAATAAATAAATAAAACAAATAAATTTTTTAAATAAATAAATAAATAAACCAGACGTTCCTCTTAAATCCAAGTTAGCCAAAATTGAAACAAGCATGCACTGGGTCTAAATCAAAGCTCTCTTCTGAGATAACACTTTGTGATGAATTTCATTGGAAAATTCAGAATCACAGAATCTCACAGATGGAAGGGAACTCACAGATCATCTAGGGTACTGGTTCTCAACCATGGCCGCTCATTAGAGCCACTGAGGAGCTTTTAAAAAGTTACCAAGACCTAGCCCCACTGCCAGAAAGTATGATTTAATTGGTCTGGGGTGATGCCCAGGCACTAGTGGATTTTAAAAGCTCTCCAAGGGCTTCCCTGGTGGCGCAGTGGTTAAGAATCCACCTGCCAATGCAGGGGACATGGGTTCAATCCCTGGTCCGGGAAGATCCCACGTGCCGCAGAGCAACTAAACCCATGCCCCACAACTACTGAAGCCCATGTGCCTAGAGCCCGTGCTCCGCAACAAGAGAAGCCACCGCAATGAGAAGCCCGTGCACCGCAATGAAGAATAGCACCGGCTCATCTCAACTAAGCCCGCACACAGCAACGAAGACCCAACACAGCCAAAAATAAATAAATAAATAAATTTATTTTTTTAAAAAAAAAGCTCTCCAGGTGCTTTAAAGCGTTGCCAGGGTTGAGAATCACTGATGTAATCCAGTATTCTAACAACCCCACTCCCATTTTTCAAATCGAGGAGAAAGAACCTCACCAAAGGTATCAGACAACTGATTTGTCACAGAGCTAGGCTAGAACTGCTCTTTTCAAGAAACCATGGCCTTTCCATGTAAACTACTCCACCTAGGACAGTGGGGTTTCTTCCCTCTTCCCCCGCCCTTCCTCCATTATTTCCTCTTTTCAATAACCCAATGTCCTCACCTATCCCAAAGTAAATGCATTTTCTGAATATACTCCATCTTGGAATCCCATTGCATAATTCTTGACAATCTAAACTAGGTCTGTTTCCCTGTATCCACCCACTTGCTTCTTTCAAAGATCTCTGGGAGGTTAATCAGGCATGGCTGCCCCTTAAAGAAGCCATATTGCTTTTCCTCTAAGAGGCTGGACTCAGCCCACCCTTTTCACCATTATCATCACATGGGCCCTTTTTCAAATCCCTGGCAAGGCTCACCTCTGATTCTTTCAGCTCACTTAATTTCTAGTTTGTACCTGCCCTGCCATACCTCGTGGACTTCCCTCTTCTGCTGGCTTAAACTTTCCATTTTGTGAAAGATGCCTTTTTCCCTGAAGCACCTCTTTCACTCTGCCAGTTAGTCATGCCGGGTTCTTTTTTTCTTCCCGCAAGCAGCTGGTCTTTTTGATGTCTGGCACACATTTATCTGGGCTTCCAATAAGATGTTTTTACATAGTTTCCAGGCTTCCTGGAGGTTACTGACTTTTTTTTTAACTCTTCCATTCAATTTTTTTCCTAGTTTCTAACATTTGTTAGAGTTTCTTTTTCAAACGTTGAATACCTGGTTGATGGAGCTCTTTGATTTTTCTCTCCCACCAGATTGCTGAATTAAATGCATCAGAACTTAAATATATTTCAAATTACCTCCAAGATGGAATTGCTTCATGAATTTTCTGCACTTTCATGTTCTCTATAGTAAGCAACAGATGTTTAGCCAAGTGGAATTGAAAATGCTAGTTTTTACCTGTTCGTATTTTCGTGTCTGCTTTTTTTTTGGCCACACCACACGGCTTGTGGGTTCTTAGTTCCCCGACCAGGGCGTAGGAGGTGAAAGCGCGGAGCCCTAACTACTGGACCGCCAGGGAATTCCCCGCTTATATAAAATATTGATATCCTTAAGCCTGTGTTCTTCACCTTGGTAAAGACAACAAATTTAAGATTTTATTTTTTTAAAGGTAATTGACGTGCATCAGACAGCTCTATATGCTGGATCTAAGGTGTTAAATTACTCTTCTCCATTTGTTCTAAATTGCCTCATCACAAGTCTCAACTGTTTGTTTCTTAAAAGAAGTATATCTCAAGGCGGAAAGAAAAACAGAATTCCGAATGCTTCTGAAAAATGCCTATGACACTCGGTTATTAATGAAGTGGTGAAGATGAGTACACTCCCAAAAGAATAAAAACATTCTCCAAGTTATAACAACATTTCTAGGAGACTTACTCTAAATTTATTTCACTTCAGAATGTTTAGACCCAAAAGCTTCCCAGGAGAGCAAGAGACCATGGGATGATGACCTATCACCAAGGCAGTATAATCCCATGATAGCACCGGTGTCCTGCCAGACAAGGCGATACAATTATCTGTCATCCCCCTCCCTGTTTAACAAATACTGCACCGCACTCGCGCACATGGTACCATTGGGCACACAAAATGCCAGGAGCTGCCATCTGTCCTCAGGTTACTTACAGTTGAGGCAAGAAGACACACGTGTGCCTGCACACACGATGAACTAGGAAACAAGACAGCTGTGTGCAAAGACCATGGATCCGATGTAACAGACAAGAGGCAGTTAAGAACTATTTAAAACAGCCTCCCAACAGCTCTCCCTGCCTTCCCCTTGCCTCACCAACCCTGAACTCTGCAGTGCCACTAGTTATCTTCCTGAAACAGCCTGACTAACGAAATTCCCCTCCTCAGAAGCTATCGTGGGCTCCCCATGACCCAGGAAATACAATTTACAGTCCTTCTACTGTTAACATTAGATTGTCTCTGTCTGGGTACAACACTTTGCCTGCAAAGGACACGACTGGATCTCTCTACTAGAGCATCAGCATAGTGCTGTGATGATGGTCTTTTACCAGTTAGTTGCTGGTCCTCTCATAGCTTATGTTTCTAAGACCAGCCCCCTATGGGAGTTGGGAAGGTACTTTCTTATTATCTGTACAACACAGCATAGACTATACTTTGGGTCAGATAAGACCTAGGGTTCAAATCCCACCTCCAACATTAACTAGCTGTAAGACTGCGAATAGATTTCTAAATCCCTCTGAATCTGTTTGTCTGTAAAATGGGGATGATGAATATAATCATCATTCTGATTTTACATGGTTGCTGTGGACTTTAAATGAGACGATCTTGTGTAGGACCAGGCCCAGGGAAAGCACTTAATAGCCACCAGCTCTTTTCATCTTTTCATTGAAGCCAAAATGCATTTTTGGTGAACATATATGGCAACCACCTCAGGGCTAAAACAGATGTTACTGGGGAGCCACAGACCCCTTTCCCAACTGACTTAGATAATCACTGATGTTTCCCTTGCTGAGACAACAAAAAACCTTCCTTTTTCATTCCTCGGTCTACTCTCCAGCTAATCCTGAAATTGCGTGCAACCCAACGTGAGTCAAACAAAAAAGGAAAATAGTAATTATGCTGAATCAAACATTTTATATTTGTATGTTCTAACTAGAGATTGAGCTGCATAAGCCAGAACTTTTACCAAGTTCTTTTTTGAGCATGTCCAGGAGATAGTCCCTGTACTACTTGGGACAATTTCTATACTGACAGGTGAGAAAAATCACAAGTTCTCTGCAAAATCCAACTCATCTACTTAAAGTAGGTAAGAGGGAATACAATTCTTAAAGACATATGCTGTGTGTCTTACATGGAATAATCAACGCAGTATCAGAAAGTATTCCTGGGGCTTCCCTGGTGGCGCAGTGGTTGAGAGTCCACCTGCCTGCCGATGCAGGGGACGCGGGTTCGTGCCCCGGTCCGGGAGGATCCCGCATGCCGCGGAGTGGCTGGGCCCGTGAGCCATGGCCGCTGAGCCTGCGCGTCCGGAGCCTGTGCTCCGCAACGAGAGAGGCCACAGCAGTGAGAGGCCCCGCAAAAAAAAAAAAAAAGAAGAAAAAGAAAAAAAAAAAGAAAGTATTCCTACTTCTCCAGCACATGTTTTCCCATGTAATCCTAACATAGCTTATGTGATTCCCTCAGAGGTACACATGTGAGCATGCGTGCACACTCACAGGTGCACTGGTCATGAGCGTAAATGGGAACAGGAAAATAAAAACTCCCAAATCACACCTGTGATGCAAAGTTTTCCTTGGTATCATTCGATGTCACTGTGGAAGGGACCTTTGGCAAGGTGAAGTAGGTTTCTAACCAACTGCCTCACTCTTCAAGACAATTACAAGCAAAGATTAGATTAGTAATTAATGCCAATTGTTGCATATCCTTTATCCTGTTCTTATGGAAGGAGGTGCAATGAGAATGGTAAGATTTTACAATTCCTTGTTATAAATACTATTTTTTTTTTTTTTTTTTTTACTATTGAACTACCATTAGTAAGTTAATATCCTAGTCCCAAATCCCTTCTCCCTTGAACTCCCCGGGTACTCCTTTCTCCTCATCTGTACCACTCATATGGTCCTTATCGCACACCATGTTGTATTCCAATCGTGTGTGTGCAAGGCTTATCTCCCTATTACCTGGGAAGGTCCTGGTGGCAGAGGCCCTCCCGTCCTTCTTGCTGCCCCCATGATGCTAAGCACAGAATATCGCACACAGTAGGTGCTCCAAAAGATATGCCCATTGAAGCTGAACAAAAACCCATCCTTTGTGTTAAAGATCCCTTTTGATCATGGCATCTGGGCTACACATTATTTGGTTAAGTTCAGGGGTCAAGTGGATAGGCAATGCAGGACCTAGGTCGGAGCCCTGTCAGCATGCTGTACTCCCCGACACCCTTGTGAGCACATCAAATTATCTTAATTATAATCTAAAAAGACTGAAACGTTCCTTAAGAATGTGGAGTATTCTCAAAACCTCTTCAAACCTCTAGAAGGCAAGTGCAAGGCCATCAAGAATCAAACCTTAAACTTGGGGCTAGGCACCCAGACACTGTGACCCTTTGCCTGGAAAACAATCCTGGACTTTTTGCACTTAAGAAAACATACGCACACACCCCCAACCAAAGAAAGTGCCTGGCAACTAATTCATTCCAGTCGCTACGTTGACTATGCTCTCCCAAATGACCAAAATTATCTGAGTGGAGCCCAGGGAAGACAACGACAATGTATGCAGCTGGAGAGGCCAGGGTGATGGTAAAGATTACCCCGTTTCTATACTGGCCGTCTAAAGGTATTTACTTGGGTCTGTCTGTGTTGTGACAGTGTCCTAGACTCAAATGAATGCCTCTAACACTCCACATTTTTGAGCCATTCAGTCATGCATTTTTGTTATTGTTGAAAGTGGTGCGAAATTGCACTGCATGAGCTAAAGTCCTTGGTGGTCTTCCAAGGATTCCAGCTAAAAAGGCACTTCCTTTGTTCCTCGGGAGAATGCAGTCCAGTAGGTCATTCAAAAGGGGAAATAAAAGCAGCAGCCCTGGGAGGGAGATGAAGGACAAGACAAAAAGAATAAAATGTTTTGGGTGTGAGCACATTAGCTTCCATTTCCTGCTGCTGGTCACTAATAACGCTCTTATCTTTAGGGGGAATATGTCCAGAGAAATATTTATGCAAAAACATTCCTCAGGTGTTTTCTGGGGACCATGACAATCAAAGGGAACACCTAGCACTGTCCTTGGGCACCCTTCAAACTTCATTTTTCCTGAGATGCTGGCGGGGGAAGATGTCCTGCCCTTGCAAGCCTGCACAGAACACAGCTGGAGAAAGTGGGGAGGACAATTTCACAGCCCACTCCCCGAACGCCTCCAGTCCACCTCAAAGGCACATATTGTTTTGCATGAGCAGAAGATGAAAACTTGTCACGTTCCCATTAAGTGCATCGCTGCATCTATCCCTTCAAAATGTGGGAATGACAACTGTAACCTTCACGCCAATCATCTCCACTGGGCCCCGGGCCCAAACCGTGCAGGGCACAAAGACCCCAGGTCTGACCTGTGGAGCCCCCAAGCTTCAGTGGCTACTGGCTCAACTTTACTTTTTCGAGCGGGGCGGAAGGGAGAGGGGAAAGAAAGAGGGCTTCTTAGGGCTCTACAACCAATAAAATCGTGCCGCTGTGAAGACAGACGTGAGCTCCCCAAAAAACAAGCAGCTCAAGGGCAAACAGTCTCTCATCAGTAACGTGCGAGGTACTTGATAACTCCCAAGGTGCGTGGGGTCCTAGGCTGCTCCAACCATTTCTTAGGTTCTATTTCTAGATAGATGCCGGTCACACAAGAAAAGTGCCCAGCAACTTCCCTCAACTTCCTTTGTAATTTTTATGTAATTGATGACCGCACTTAATCTCCAAGGTTATTAATAGCCCTTCCCAAAAAATGACCCCCAAGTCTTCCTAAGCCTTTGGAAGCGCCTGGTTGAAATTACAGTATTTCCTTTGCTGGCTGCCGGCCCCCTGCCCGCCCCACCCGGGTGACCAACACCGCGAGGCAAAGGCGCGCTCTGCTCACTTCCATGAAAGGTTTGGAATGGAGGCTTGGCCCCCGGGGCTCGAATCGCTCACTTCTCCGTTAGGTTAAGCTGGCCATCAGCCAGCTAGATTCGTGGCTCTTTCCGAACCCTCGGGGCGAAGAGGCTACCTGCGCGGCCGCTGGCCCCAGCGCGGCCCGCGGGACTGCGCGCAACAGTTGGCCTCTGCGAATGAGTGCCACCCAGAGGGGATCGGCCCGGCCACCGCCGCCAGCCTGGCGAGGAGGGGCGAAGGGCACCCGCCGCAAAGCTGCCTCCCCAGCGCTGCAAGAAGGGCTTTCACAAACACCCCACGCACCCCCAGCGCCGAAAGCCGGTGAACTTTTTCACAGGCTAAGCGGTCTCTATTTGCATAACCATCTCCCAACTGAGATTCAGGCTCCCAGTAATCAGTCCTTTCAAAGATTTGTAATTTAAAGTGCAATTAACCCTTAAAATGAGGTGAGAAATAAAGAAAAGGGGGGAAAATACCCTTCTCGTCCAACACGTTCCGGAAAGCAGGAGAGTCCCCAAAAGTCAGGGTTTGGAGGAGTGGAGAGTCGTTTGCTTTTTAAAGGCCACTTCTAAAGCCGCTGTAGCTACTAAAACTCCTAATCCGTGTCAGCGGTGGAAGAGAGGCGGGGAGTGGGTTTTTAAAGAACATCAATGAAACATCAAGTTCCACGTTTTGCGCCCCCCGGAACCTGGCAACCTCCACCCTACCCGACCTCTCGTCACCCACACAACAAAGCGGGGAGCCCAGTAAGGAGTTCAACCCGGAAAAGGCGAGGGAGCCGGTGACACGCACTTTGCGGGCCAGAGTCCTCTGGGGCTTCCTGGGACCAGGGAGACCGCGGGAGGGGGGGGGGGAAGGAAGCTGAGCGCGGGAGTGCCGCCGGGTAACTCGGCGGCGCCCCTCCGCCTGCTGCGCACCCGGGGCCCCGGCGTCCGCAGCGAACGCTCTGCGTCGGGGCTCGCTCCGGCGCGCCTGCCCATTTCTCCGTCTCGGCTACCTGCGTCCGGCGCGAGGGGCGGCGGGGCGAGGGGGCTTCTGCGGCCCCTTCTCCCGTCTCTGCGCTCGCCTCCCGGGGGCTCCCACCTACCGTTGATCTCGTGCGTGGGGGCATCGTTCTTGTCGAAGCCTTTGGACACGTAGAGACGTCGCACTTCGGAGCAACTTTTCGACTTGAGCTCGGCAGCCAGCAGCGCGGCGCTGAGCGCGGCCAGGGTGCAGAGCAGCGCGGGCAAGACGAACCGTGCCATGGTGCCGGCCGGGGCGGACGCGCTCCCACCTTCGGGGCGGGACGGAAAGTGGCGGGCGGGCGCGGAGTCGGGGGCTCGCGAGCGGAGTCTGAGGGCGAGGGGAGTTGGAGGAGGAGGAGGAGAGCAGGAGGAGGAGACGCGGGGCGAAAAGTGCAGCTGGGCCTCGCGCGTCAGGCAACGGTCCCCGGTGCCAGGCGCCCAGCCCGGGGAGGAGGAGGAGGGCGTGGAGGCGGTGCGCGGCCCAGGGGAGCGGAGGCGCGGGCCGGTGACCTCCCGGCTCCGCGGGGGCAGCGATCGGGGCGGGCTGGCCGGAGGCGGGACAGGGGCGCGGGGAAGGAGGGGAAGGTGGCAGGCGCCGCGGGGGCCGAGGAGGGCGTGAGGGGCGGCGGCGGGCGCTCGCGGCGCGCGGCTCGGGCTGCCCGGCGCTGGTCCGCCCTGCTAGCTCGGCTCGGCTCTGCTCGCTCTGCCCTCGGCCGCACGGCTGTGCCCTCTTCAGCTCTGCCGCTGATTGACTGGCCGGCGTGCGCGGCGACGCTCGACAAACTTGGCCCAGCGGGCGGCACTCAGGGGGAGGGGGCGGGCGGCGGGGGGGCCGGAGACGGGCGGGAGCAAGCAGGGCCGGGACGGGAGAAAACCTGGAAGCGGGGTTGGATCCGGAGCGTCCAAATCCACTTCCTAGGGGGCCCGCACCGGGCGCGCAACGCGCCCTCGCGCGACACGCCCCGCGGGACTCCTCCCTCCTTCCCTCCTCCCGGGAGGCGGGGAGCCTGCCCGCCGCCCCCAACCCGGGGAGGACAGGCTGACTTCTCCGGGGTGAAGGGCCCAAGTCCCAGGGGACCGAGAGGCTGGGGACTTGAAACCCACGTCCGAGTCCTAGGCCTTCTGCGCGCGGCCACCTGACCCGCTGCCCGCGGGCCAAAGCCGGACGGAGC
Source organism: Orcinus orca (assembly GCF_937001465.1). Taxonomy (NCBI): domain Eukaryota; kingdom Metazoa; phylum Chordata; class Mammalia; order Artiodactyla; family Delphinidae; genus Orcinus; species Orcinus orca. The sequence goes on from NC_064580.1 coordinate 115,430,695, forward strand.
CCTCCGGCCTCGATACCTAACCACCAGCACCCCTCCGCCGCTGCTACAGCCCCGCAGCCTGGAGGACGCCCGTAACCGCCCAGCTCTTGGGATAGGAGTGGAAAGCGCTGGCATTAATCTCATTGTTTGAAGCGGGCACCAGAGGGACTTGGGACTCCGAGCTGGCCCTAGAGCCTCACCTGGCCTCCTCAGACCTGCTTTCCGTCAGACGGTGCTCATGGAGCACCGACCTGTTCGGAAACCTGGCAGGCATTCTCAGCGCCCCCCAGCCCCCAGTCTGGTTCTGCTACAGGTCTAATCAAACCCTGAAGCGGGAGAACCGCTGCCCTGCCAACCGCAGAGCAAATTCAGGGTTGACCTTGGAAACCTTCTGGCCCAAACCCTCCTTCTTCACGAAGGGAAACTGGGGCCCAGAGAAGAGAAGCGACTTGCTGATAGCATGTAGCTGGCGCGGGGAGGGGGGGTGTCCAGAACCCGGGACTTGACTCCCAGGTCACATGGAATAAAGGTAGCCCAGGAACCCCCTTCCCCTCTGCCCTTAAGCCTCCTAACAGAGTCTCACACCTCTCTGGGTCCCTGTCTCCACTTAGCCACCTGAAAACTGAAATGGGTGAGTCTTCCCACCTTCTAAGCTTTGTCACATTCCATTAATGAGTGTTTTTGAAGCTTCTAGGGCTCCTTTAATGAAGGGAACTGTGCAGATTGAGAACTTGTCATTACGGTTGTTATTGTTACAATCTGCTGTAAGAGGCTAGGGTGAGAAGCGCCTCAGACACCTCGGGAGTGTGCTGGGAACTGGGCAGATAAAAGGGGCTGGAACTTATTATTTGGCTAGACTCTCAATTCCCATAAAACTACATAGGGTGAAGATATGAACCATCATTACAATTATCACCCTCATGGGGTTTGTTGAGACTTCCTCCACTGTTGTTTGCGAACCTCGTTGACACGGTTGGCTGTGAGGAGCTGTAGAAAGTAGCTAGCTGTTGTTTTGAAAGCCCACTGCAGACTCTTCTACATTTTATTAACTCTTGGAGATCATCAGCAGAAACAGACTGTGACCCATCTATAAGTGGAACTTAAATTTCCAGTTTCGGTGGGTTGGCATAACATTTAACTCTGCAGCTAGGAGAGGAGTCTTTCTAAATAAGCAAACTCAACTACAGATGAATTTCCTGCCATTTTCGAGGGACTTTCAAATGGTCCAGGTTTTCCTTAAACGGATAACCGTCAGGTCCTCAAGGCATTGCTAGGGCTTAGCCCAGAGCACTTTTAACTTTCATTGATTGATGCATTTACTCAAAGATGTTCTTTACCAAAAAGAATAGATCTGAGATGCAACCAACATTAATAATAAAATGAAACCCAGCCACTGTAAGCGAGAAAAAGATACTCCCAAACTATGAAGCCCAAATCAGAGAAAGCTTCCTTTCATACCAAGTCCAGGGGGAACTCATTCCTTGCCCCCCAGTTTACTCGGCTCTTCCTGTTCGTGTATTATTAACCAAAACTTAAGCCTTTTCCACCAGAAACAGTAACCTCTGGCTAGAAACGGATCTGGACAAGTCTGAACTTTACCACGCAAGCCAGGAACCCCAAGCCCTGCTCAGAGGCGGCTCCCACTTCAAAGCCTCCTTTCATGTAAATACAAACAGGGTGAACAACTGGCAATCTATGAAACAAATACCATCCAGCTTCCCTTTTCTGATGGCCCGAAGCTCCCCCTTCCCTCCCCCCACTCCCATTCCAGTTTTCCTGTGCTCCTTAGTAGAGGTGTATCTACTCTGTAAGTTCTCTGAATGCCAAAAAATGGATTGGGGTCTGCAGGTAGAGTGCAAGAAACAACAACTTCCCAGGATGATTAACCTTCATATAGCCCTTTTGGGGGGCTTTTTAAAAACTGTGATAAAATACATTAACAGGGAATTCCCTGGTGGTCCAGTGGTTAGCACTCACGCTTTCACTTCCAGGGTCTGGATTCGATCCCTGGTCAGGGAAATAGGATCTCGCAAGCTGCCCAGTGCGGTCAAAAAAAAAAAAAGTACAATTTGGTGGCATTTAGTACATTCACCATGGTGCACAACCATCACCGCTATCTAGTTCCAGAATATTTGCAGCATCTCAAAAGAAAACACATTAAGTCCATTCCCTTCTCTCCCCAACCCCTGGCAACCACTAATCTGCTTTCTGTCTCTATAGATTTGCCAATTCTGGACATTTCATATAAAAGGAATCATGTCGCATGTGGCCTTTTGCATCTCGCTTCCTTCACTTAGCATCATGTTTTTAAGACCTATCCATGTGGTGGCATGTGTCAGCACTTCCATTTTATGGCTGAATAGTATTCCATTTTATGGACACACCACTTTTGGTCATATAGTACTTTAGAGTTTGCAAAGTGCTTCCAGGCACACTCCCATACTGATTTTTAAAATAGATCAGCAGGGACTTCCCTGGTGGTCCAGCGGTTAAGACTCCGTGTTTCCAATGCAGGGGGTGCGGGTTTGATCCCTGGTCAGGGAACTAGGATCCCACATGACATGCGGCGTGGCCAAAAATTAATAATAATAATAAATCAACAAACTGAGTCTCACTGAAGTTATGTGGCTTGTCCACAGCCACAGAGCTCTTGAGTGGCTGAACCAAGACTGAAAAAAATGTAAGGCCTTTGACTGAATCCCATATGAGTGTCCCTATTTCAGATTAATAAATGTTTATTGAGCACCTACTACGTGCCAGATGCTGCCCAGCCCTAGAGAGAGGGGAGATATACAAGCCGAAAGGAGTTCACGGTTTACTGTATTTGTGGTACAGTTGGTCTTCCCAGGTGAGGCATTTCTCCTGATGCAGCACTGGGGTATGTTCGCTGGTGGGCAGAGGGAACAAAGTATGTACCCACTGCTGCTGTCCTTAAGAATTAGTTGAGTTAGGTCCATTCTCTCAGCTTTGGGGGCCCTTCTCTTGGCCTGCTGGGAAACTGCTTTGGTTGCCAAATAGGCGGACAAAGAGTAGGATGTGGCTTCCTCCCTTAGGATAGGTCTTGTGGGCCTCTAGTCTCTCCCCCTACCATACCCAGCCCTCCCACAGCCATCAGAGTGAGCCTTTGACATCACTTGAACAATGTCCCTCCCCTGCTTAACCCTGCCCCTCTCCCCCATGGTACCCTATTGCTTTCCAGGTCAATTGCCAAGTCATTCAGCAGCTCTGGATCTTTGCTATCGGGCCATAGTCTACATTACCAAGTTTCTCACTGGGCCTCCCCAACCCTGTATCATTCTCCATCATGCCTGCATCCTCACCCTGCCCCTGCTGGGAATACCTTTTCATTCCCCTCCATTCTTTGGACAAGTCCTTCATACTCATCCATCAAAACTCAGCTGAGATAGTACCTCTTCTTGGAAAGCCTTCATAGATCCCCCCAAGCAGAGCTAATGGCTCCTGCTTCTAGGCCTCCAGAGCACTGTCTTTATAAAATGACTACCACATTTGTGCCTTAGCAGAGGTCCTGATTTCTCTGAGGATTCCTCGACCCCCAGCCTCCAAAAGGCTTTTTAGGCTTTTTGTGTAAATGCCTGTTGCCTGCAAGGGTACAGGTTCACCTGATGGGCAGTATCCCAGGGGAAAACAAAGACCTAGAATTGTATCTGAAATCTCCTGATTTGGGGGGGGTTTTTTTGGCCAGGCAGCACAGCTTGCAGGATCTCTGTTCCCCAACCAGGGATTGAACCCGAGCCACTGCAGTGAAAGCAGCAAATCCTAACCGCTAGACCACCAGGGAACTCCCTGAAATCGCCTGGTGTTTAAATTAGTTACTACTTCAGAACTCTTAAAAGCTTCCTGGACAAACTCAGCCTGTCTTCAGCCTAGATCTCACCAAGTAACTTTCCTCCCTCGCTGCACACCTCTCCTTTTCAAGCAACCAAGCAAGTAGTGTCTTCTTACCACTTCCTGTGAACAAAAGTTGGTTCTGCGAAGGCCCTAGAAACTTGAAAGACCAGAGGCCTTTGAGGAGCTGGCATCTTGCCTGGGGAGGTAAGATCCATATCTACATGGAGAAAGACACTGGCGAAGAAAGCAGAAGGCAATGCACGTCCCTCAGGACACTCATCCCAATTTGCTGTTTGTTTCATGGTGGCCCCTCTCCTCTTGGTCCCTCTGGAAATTTACAGAAGTACCAGTAATTGAAGGATCAGCCACTTTGAAGAAGTTGATGTGTGTGGTCTGTTCCTGTCTCCTTACTCCTGACCTCCCTTCAGTATTCTTTCTCTAGTGCCTGAAGCTTGCCTTACTTTTCCTTCTCTCTCAGAGAGCTCATCTGTGTTTACAGCTTTAATCACCAACTCCAGGTACCTAGCCACCATACTTTCCTGTTTGTGTCAGGGTTGCCCCCAGTTTTCCCCAGGCCATAGGTGCCACACTCCCTCTCTCTGTATTAAAAACTTGGACTGAGTCTTCCTTTCCACTCAACAGCCATCAACCTTTGTCCAAGTTCTATTACCTTTTGTCTGGACTGTAGAGCCAACAGATCTCCAACTTCTCCCTCCATCCATCCACCCAGGGGCTGTCACAGAGTCAATCTTCCAATAACATGATTTCCAAGTGTCACACTCTTTGGTGAAAAAAGAATTCCATAGGAAGACAGTCTCACAATAATAACACATTTGTTTAGTGCGGCAGAGTTTAGGTATTGCTTCCACATGTATTATCTGTGAAGCATGTATTATTTTCCATAACTTACGGGTGAGGAAACTGGCTCAGAGTCTTAAATTGAGGTCCTCTGAGTCCAAGTTCAATGATGTAGTCACTTCTCACTATGTTCCAAGCCCAGAATATGCCCAGGAAAACTTCGAGGACAGTGCAAGGCTGATGTGTAAAGGAGTGGAGAAGGTAGGTCTCCTTTTGGACCATGAAGGATGGGGAAGAATCACTAGGCAGCGAGGATTGGGGATTATGAGGCCAGTGAAGACACCATCTTGACCAAGTACAGGTTCATCCGGGTGACTATCATGACATACGGTGCCGGATAAGGGGGACACATTACCCTGGGAGGACGGTGCCATCTTGATCCCATCAACATTGAAGATTTATAAGCGGAGAGTGAAAAGATACAAGTAGTGCATTCGAAAGAATGAAGTGAGGAGGCATAGGACGGACTGAAAAGAGGCAAGTTAGGCCATGGCAGCCTTCTCAGCCAAGTGATAAAGTCCCAACGATTCCTTATCCGGGGATTCTTTATGAAGAGCAGAAAATAAATACAAGACATGGGCTTCCCTGGTGGCGCAGTGGTTGAGAGTCCGCCTGCCGATGCAGGGGACACGGGTTCGTGCCCTGGTCCGGGAAGATCCCACATGCCGCGGAGTGGCTGGGCCCGGGAGCCATGGCTGCTGAGCCTGCGCTTCCGGAGCCTGTGCTCCGCAAAGGGAGAAGTCACAACAGTGAGAGGCCCGCGTACCGCAAAAAAAAAAAAAAAGAAAAAGAAAAAGAAAATAAATACAAGACAGACAGAAGAAAGGTAGTGTTGCCCAGTGAAAGAGGCGAGGCTATAGGGTCAGGCAGACCAAGAACTGAATCCTGGTTCTGCTACTTCCTGTCTGTGTGTCCCTAGATAAGTAACTTACCCTCCCTGAGCCTCCCTTTTCTCATGTGTCATGCCTACCCTGTGAAGATTACAAGAGAAAACATATGAAAAGCATTCCTCTTGGCCTGGAGCATGTCAAATTCCTTTATGTGCCCTCAGCACCAAGCATGGAGGAGAAAATATCTACTCATTGAAATAATCGGAAAGCACTTACCATACAGCCTGGTACAAAGCATCCATTTTTCTATCCATTCACTCATTCCTTCATTCAACACATATTTAGAAGATCAGTACTCTTTCAGGCTTTGGGAATATATTCATGAATAAAACAATGTCTCTTCTCTCATGGAGCCTAAAATTTGGGGCTCAATCAATATGAGCCAATACTATTGTTATTATGGTTATTATAAATTCCTTCTACTTCACAGTTTGTGCAGATCCAGCCCTGTCAGCATTGAATGCTATTTAGCGGGATAATAAATTGGTCTGATAATTTTGTATTGGGATACATGAATTACCTCTGTATTGGTCCATAATTAGCATTGAATTATACAAGTTGTAGAGCAGAGAGGGATCTGAGTTACTTTCATACAGTATGGCTCTGTCACTACAGGGAAGGTGTTTCTTATTATCCCCATTTTCCTGATGAGATAACTGAGGCCCAGAGAGTAACGTGGACATTTTTATGCAATAATCACATATCTACTGGTATTGATATTTTCTCATACTTTATTACTGGGGCAAAAGTTTCATGAAGTGTGTAGTTTGTAAAAAGTCCGACTCGTGTCTCATGCTTGTAGGAGAACAAAAACCAAAGGTGGTATGGGAAGAGATCTTTTTTTTTTTTTTTTTGCAGGGAAGAGATCTTTTGTCTCTGGTCTTGGTCTTCTGTACACCTAAGCTCTTATTTATAGTCTAATTTATAGAGAGGATTTCTAATTAATGGGAAAAACAAACCACTTTTCAGTGGGTACACTTCCATGTGATGGCAAAACTCTAGCTGTTGGCTGTAATTTGCCTTACAGCTTTAGATATAAAATGTGTATTTCAATATAATTGGGAGAGAGTTCCTTCTGTAATTTACCCAGTGGACATAAATGGTTCATTGATGGAAAGAAAATTATTTCTTCATATCCTTCTGATTAAATAAAAGTACTAAGTGTTTGGCATTTAGGTTGTGAAGGCGCTTCTGGAACATTCATTTTTCAAAATTGTTTATGTAACTCTTCCACATCTCGCCTAGCTGATGAGAAAATCGCACAGGCAAAAAGGTAGCATGGAGGCAGGAAACCGAGCATGGTCTGAGTAGAGGCTACTAGAATGGGCGATCTGGAAGGGACCTTGGCATTTGTCTAGTCAGTCCACCTGAAACCTGACCTTTCCTTTTTTGTTTGAAATTTCAAGCCAGGGAAAGACTGTCAGAGGCAAAACATGGGTTCTGTCTAGAACAGTGGCCATATTAATGGTGTTTGTTTAACCTGGCTGCTTCTACCCAGGATTTTACCTGAGAACGCAGGCTCCTAGGTATCGGGCACACTGTGGCTCAAGGTGGCGAAGGACACCCAGGGACACATGGCACTGCCTAGTGCATTTTATATTTATTCTCTGCTTTGTTTAGATAAACAGACAAGCCGTCTGGAGGCAGCTTCACACTTGCAGGGCTCCAAGAAGCTGAAGGGCGCCCTCCCCAACACTGGCCCTGAACATTTTGAAACCAGTTCCTCTGTGAGCATCAGGATACTGAGCTACCGCAGAACCAAGCCCCCTTTAGAAAGCACCAGAATGTTTTAAAGGAAGTTCTTAATGAAGTGCCAATTTAGCCCTTTTCTTTTATTTATTTATTTTTTCCCCCGTCTTCTCCTCCTCTTCTTTTTCTTCTTTTTCCCTAGCTCCATCATCCCTGCTTTTATGTGAAGAGACAATGTGCATTTTTAAGAAGACCCAGCAGGGAGCAGGCCTTATTATTCCAAAGAGATACCACAGATAAAAAGAACTGAAGAGAGTCAGGGTCAGACATAGTTTGACATTGTCATTTTCTAACCAGTGATGGGTAATGTCTACAGAACGGCTGCTCTTGCTGCCGCTCGAACAATAACACATTCAAATGAGCAAGGAAACCATTAAACCTGGACACACATTCCGGGCCTCTCGCGGAATCCAGGCTCCACACGCAGCACAGGGGTTTGGCCTTGCCCATGTCCCTCTCTGCTGACATACACGAGTTTCCCTTACCCAGACTGACTTTCCAGAATTCGAACTGCCATTTTCTTAATTTTCCGAGTACACAGCATGCACGTGGCTTGGGGGGAAGGGGGAGGATGCACACGAGTTGGCAGAAATGAGAAAGAGGCTCTTCCCCACTCTTCCACTTCCACCACCTCTAAGAGAACCCTGACTGCTCTGCCCTGACTTCTCAGGGGCAAGGTAAGGAGGCAGCCACAAAATGCATCAAGAGAAATTTGTTTTCATAAGTCAAATTTCCGATTTAAATGCTCTCATGTCTCTGACACCTAACTTTATTTCTTTTGAAGTATAGATTCGTGTCAGGTTGTCCACCTTTAATAAATATGTACAAATGATATGATTTTTAAAATTTGCTGGTGTTAGGCAATATTTATGAAAAAAGGAATTCAAGAAAACCTTCTGGGGTGTTAGAATGTTCTATATCTTGTAACCACCTCGTGGTGATTACATGAGTGTGTACATATGTAAAAATTCATCAGTCTATACATTGCAGATTCATGCACTTTATGTATGCTATACAAAAGAAGGGGATACAAGAAAGCACAACTATAATTTTTTTCGGTAGAAGGGTTGAGGGGTGTGTGTGTGTGTGTGTGTGTGTGTCTACACATAAAATTTGGAAACTTTTCTGTATTTTACAGTAAAAACGTGGGATTTTTACAGTCTCGAAAACAATAAACATATATATATTTATTGAAGTGTAGTTAATTCACAATGTGTTAGTTTCAGGTGTACAGCAAAGTGATTCAGTTATACATATATATATGTATGTGTATATATATATATATATATTCTTTTTCAGATTCTTTTCCATTCTATTCCATACAGGATATTGAATATAGTTCCCTGTGCTATACAGTAGGTCCTTGCTGGTTATCTATTTTATATATAGTAGTTTGTATCTGCTAATCCCAAACTCCTAATTTATCCCTTCCCCCCCTTTCCTGTTTGGTAAGTTTGAATAAACATATATAAATTTTTTTTTCTTTTTCTTTTTTTTTTGCGGTACGCAGGCCTCTCACTGTTGTGGCCTCTCCCATTGCGGATCACAGGCTCCAGATGCGCAGGCTCAGCGGCCATGGCTCACGGGCCCAGCCGCTCCGCGGCACATGGGATCTTCCCAGACCGGGGCACGAACCCGTGTCCCCTGCATCAGCAGGCGGACTCTCAACCACTGCGCCACCAGGGAAGCCCTGAATAAACATATATTTTTAAAATGAGCATCACTGTCCTGGTGAAGAGAAGCTCTCATTTTCCTTACTTGCTTTTTTCTTTCCTCTCTAATGCTCCCAGTCTGTTAGTTACATTATACCTCGGCTCACTTAAACAAAAGTCTTCTTTCTTCTTGCATTATTCTCAAGCATTTACCAAGCAGCTACTCTGGAAATCTCACACCTCAGGGCTCTCAGGTGGGCATGTGTGTGGGTGATGATTAGAATGCAATGCTGAGTTATCTAGGCAAAGCCTGCCCAGGATGCTCAAAAGCTGACAAGCTGGAAAAATGAATGAACCAAGTCCTGGAGGGAGATCTGAGGATGAAGAATAAGTGACTGTTATAGACACAAGCATCCCAGGGCTGAAATGGTGGCATTACCAACTATAGCGCTGAAAGTGGAAAACCAGGTAGAAACTACATAAGTGAAAACTTGGTTGGAAACTAGGGAGAAAGTCAACCGTACAAGCTACAGGGAGACTTCCCTGGTGGTCCGGTGGTAAGGAATCCGCATTCCAATGCAGGGGATGCGGGTTGGATCCCTAGTCAGGGACTAACTCTGGAACCCACGCACCACAACTACAGAGCCCACACATGACAACTACAGAGCCCACGCACCCTGGAGCCTGTGCGCCACAGCTAGAGAAGAGAGAACCCACATGTCACAACTAGAGAAGAGAAAACCCTCACGCCACAACTAGACAGAAGCCTGCGAGCCGCAACGAAAGATCCCGCGTGCCGCAACTAAGGCCCAATGCAGCCAAAATAAAATAAAATAAAATAAAGAGTACAAGCTACAAATTCTATTGAGGAGCATAGTCTATCTTTAATAGTCAGGGGAACCTGAGTTCCTGGCTGTCCAACTGCTTCAAGGTAATAGGGTGCGACAGTCACATCCCCTGAGCTGAATACTGTTAGATGTTGCACTTTTAAGGTCCAATACTCAATTTGGCTCCTTTGTTGTTTCTTTCAGGCTGGTGGAAGAGGTTGCTGCCCTACCCTTGATAACAGCTACTATTTATTGATTTCTTCTCATCTATACACCTTCCCTCAAAATATTATTTACCACCTTTTGAGCACCTGCTATATGTTATTTAATCTTTGTGGCAACTCCATGAGGTAGGGTCTGAATCCCCATTTTACAGGAAACTGAGGCTCAGGGAGATTAAATCACTTGCCTGAGGGCACCCAGATGACCAGTAGCAGAGCTGAGAACTGTGCCTGATTCTGATACTAAAGCCCTGCTCTTGACTGCCAGGCTGGTCTTATAACACTCTTTGTGTCCCAGTGAGACCTCGTGGGACGCTGGGGCAGCCAGCAATCAGATACGGCCTAGACCTATGAGCTAAGATGCTGACACGCTTTTTTTCCTTCTTTTTTTTTTTTAATTGACTTGGAATTCACATAACATAAAATTAACCATCTTAAAGTGAACAATTGCATGGCATTTCGTGCATTCACAGGGTTGTACAACGACCACCTCTAATTATGTCCAAACCTTTTCACCACCCCAAAAAGAAACTCTATACCCATTAAGTAATAACTCCTCCTTTCCTCCTTCCTCTCTCTATTAGTCTTCCTATTCTGGACATTTCATATAAGTGGTATCATACAATATTGGTCCTTTTGTCTGGCTCATTTCATTTGGCATAATTTTTTTTGAGGTTCATGCATACTATAGCATGTATCAGTACTTCATTCCTTTTTCTGGCTGAATAACATTCCATTATATACAATATACACATTTTGTTTATCCATTTATCAGTTGATGGACATTTGGGTGGTTTCCATTTTTTGCATGCCCAGGAATTTATCCTAAGGAAATAACCAAGGAGATGCATAAAGAAATCGTTATAAGTATATTCATTGTGTATATATACTGCAATTTGTTAATCCATTCATCCTCTGCTATGAACATGCATGTACGTGTATTTGAGTACCAGTTTCCAATTCTTTTGGGTATTGACATACTTTCTTTATCATGGATTGTGTCCAGGTATTATAAGAGAAGTTTCTAGCCTGCTGTCCTTTGTGGCACAGTAGTTGAGTAGTCTGTATTTGGCAGATTGTGGAGAACGGTATAGTAAGACGCCATTGGGCCATGAATCTGGAGGCCTCTGATGAGTCCTAACTTCGCCACTTCCCACTTTCTTGACTTCAATTTTCTCATCTCTGATATTTGGGCTCTGGAGTTCCTTCCAGGTCTGACGCTGATCTTGCCCCAGACAAGATCCTGACCCTCAAGAAATTTACAATTTTACTTGGCAAACAAGGCATGTCCCCCAGAGACAATTGGTGACCCACCACCGCACATGTGAAACACCAGGAATTAGTCTTTTGGGTGTTGGGAGAAAGGAGTTTTTCTCTGCATCTACCTTCTCTACTCTACATGAAGAAGCCCTTTTTGATGATTTTCAAATTTTTTACCGCAGCTGCTGCTGCTCCTGCCAGTAAGTTAAACAGCAGTGAAAACAGAAATGTTATAAAGGTTGAAGTGCTAAGCTGTCATCATGCCCAATTCTGCCTGCACAAAGCTAGCCCTTTACTAGGAAATGAGGAGCAGCTGGCCAGAGTCCTCCCCCAACCTGGGGAAGGCTGCTTCCCTAAACGGCAGGAAAAGCAGCAAAATCTCTAACTCCACCCCAGACCCCTGAGGAAACATGGCTCTCCCACCTGCATTGCAGCCTCTCTGCCCATTCCGTGAAGAAACAGCTACAGACTGCACCGTGGCCTCGCCATTCCTTGCCCTGTCACTTCTTTCAACTCCATGTTAAATGTTACTTGACAATTGGATAAATTCACATTTCAAAGAATGCACTGGACAACGTGCAGCAGGGGCCCATTAAAACACTGCTTTGGGGGCTTCCCTGGTGGCGCAGTGGTTGAGAGTCCACCTGCCGATGCAGGGGACGCGGGTTCCTGCCCCGTTCCGGGAGGATCCCACACGCCGCGGAGCGGCTGGGCCCGTGAGCCATGGCCGCTGAGACTGCACGTCCGGAGCCTGTGCTCCGCGACGGGAGAGGCCACGACACTGAGAAGCCCGCGTACCGCAAAAAAAAAAACAAACCACTGCTTTGGTATATACCAAAATATACTCATTTTCACAGATTTAAATACTTCTCAGCTCTCTCCAAAGGACTGCATGACAGATGGTTTCAAAGTGAGTCACATTTACAAACAGCAGACAAAAATATTATTTAGCAGATTCTCGAAGAGCTCTTCTGAGCCTTCCAGAACCCGTCTTTTCCCATGGGTTCTTTTATTTCTAATTTGTGGAGGCCCAAAGAAAAAAAATCTCTCTACTTCCTAGCAACCTCCATGTGTATTTCCTGGTCTTGTACAATATAAGAACTGAAAGAAGTTCTAGCGCTATGGAGTTGGCTCCTGTGTTATTTTTGAAAATACTACCTTGGCCTGAAAAATATGAATTATTGGCCCATCACAAACACTGAGCCAAAGGCCGGGGTGGGGGAGAGGAGAGGTTGTGCAAATAAGAGAAGAATGAAGTGATAGAGGAATTGTCACAAGAGTTATGAGTCATGTACGCAGCCACTGGGTAATTACACTTTGATGAAAGCCATCAAAATAGGGACCATGCCCTGGACAACTCCTTTGCTTTTCAAGTTTTGAAAAAAGTCACGTATCAAGTACATATTATGAAGAGGGCATAAGCCACAGCCCCAGCCTGGCCTCCGGGAGCGTCCACTTTTAGTGGGGACCGAACTGTTAACTCACAAAGCAGGCAGCATGTGTTAGATCCAGATAGCCGGTGGTCCTCATGGTCAGAGGAGGGGTCAGATGGCTGGGCCTTCTGGGGCTGGGTCCAGGCAAGGGGTGTTATCCACACCAGAGAGACCCCAAAGAGGTAGGAGGAAGGCGGAGGGTGTGTCAGATGAACAGAATACCTTGAACAAAGGCCTAGAGGATGAGGAACCTCTGGGGATGAGCAGAGAGAGGAGTGTGGAGGACGTTGGAGCCTGGGGGGAGAGTGGGGCAAGTGAGCTAAACCCATGGGGCTGGCAGCCTGGAGCCCAGAGTGGCTGGGAGGAAAGGATGCTCTGCAATGTCAGTGCAACCCATCAGGTTATGCTGTCACTGTACCAATGAGGACTGTCTTCTTTCTCTTACTGCTAGCTTTACCCTGAAAACCAATGGTATTTACACTGTCTCTAACGTGTATTGACAAGGAGAAGGAGAAAAAGCCTGAGCAAAGCAACAATATAGATCTCGCCTGCTTTCTGATTAACAGCACAATTGTGGGCTGCTGGAGCAAAGCCATCCTACAAGGAGTTGGTGCATTTTCATCGCTTACAGTGAAATTTTCCTGTTTATTCCTCCCACTCATGTTCTAGAATTTTATTTATAACACTTTTTGGCCTGCTCTTTAAAGTGTGTGTGCGTGCCTCTGTGTGTGAGAGACTGACTGGGAAACTGAAGTACTCTATTGGGCTTTGCGCTTCTGAAAAGCAGGCCCCACATGCGTTCCAAGTATTATAATTATGACCCATTACGCATAAGGAGGAACAATATAGATGGTGCCCCGCTGTCCTGGCCACACCATCCTGCGTAGCTGCCTCCTGGGCTCATATCCATCCATTCCGTCCCAGGAAGGCTGCCTGTTCCCCAGGGCCCTGGTCCGGGACCAGACCACCCAGACAGGTGGCTACAGGTGTCCAGAGAGAGGCCACCAGCCCAGCTGGGCACCTGGCACAGAGATGAACCAGCCTGACAGGCAGGAAGTGCTTGCCAGACCCACCAGGGAGGAGTGGGCCTCCTTGCCCTTGTTTGTGGCTAGTGGTAGTGGCTGCAGGGGGCAGAGGGACTGGCGGAAGGGCGGGCCTGGCCCACACTGAGGCCCCAGTGAGCCCCGGCGTCTTTCCTGGGACAGGCCTGCCTTTTCAGCCCCGCCCAAGCCTGGACAATCAATCACTTGCCTTTCAGCGGGGTGAGGCTCAGAGATGGGCAATCCCTCTGGCTGCAGTTCAGGGCTGGGGGCTCTTCCTCGGGCCCACAGGGAGGTAGAGGGCAGCTCAGCACTTTGCCTGGGGCTGGGTGGATGCAATTGAGTTTTTTCCTCTATTGTCTCATTGTCTGGGTTAACTCATTCATTGATAGAGGGCAACATGATGTAGAGGGAAGAATCCTAGATTTGGAATTAGGTAAACTTGTGTCTGAAGCCTTGCTCTGCCATTTTGCTCATATGTGATCTCAGGAAAGATATTTAACCTTTCTAGTCTTCAGTTTCCTCATCTGAAAAATGGGCATAAGAATAGGGCATTCCTCAAAGAGTGGTTGTGAAGCTTGAACGCAATATACTGATGACAAATATTAGCTCCCTTCATTTTTTACGTCAATGTGCCATATCGATTTTTTTAATCCATTTTGAAAAACATGATCTATGTCAATTTCTGTTGATCTAAATATTACTTTAATCAATGTAACACTGCCTAGAGTTTTCGCCAGCATTTTGCTGTGGGGAGATGTGGCTGTGATGGCATGTTTTATAGTTGGATCTCATCTGTATGTTCAGAACTTTTTATTCCTTTGGTGTTTTTTTTCTGTGTCCTTTTTAGATTTATTTTTCACCGTCCTGCAGAAGAACTCCAGGTTGGACCCAGGCCTTCTTGTTTTTGCAGATCAATGTTTCTGAACAAATAAAATACTGATAGTACTGTTTTCATTTAACTTAATAATAATCCTTTCTATTGTATTAAATGAAATAACATATGTAAAGTGTCTGGCATAGGGTAGGTATTCAGTTATTAGCAGCTGCTATTATTATTATAAAGCAGGAGACAGTAGGGGAAGACACTCCAGAGGAAAGCTTTATCATTCCTCCCCTGGATGGAATGCTGAGATCCGAATGGATATACATGACATCAAAGGCCTATTCAGCCATCTCAGCAAGATATTGAAATACCCCCATCTGAAGTCAATGAAGTCCCCAGAGTTGTCAACTTGATCATTGAGCCTGAGACCAGAGAGAAAGAGGAGGCCGGCCAGCCTCAAGGTCTGTTTAATTCTTCCAAACAAAAGGTTAATGAGGAAGTGGAGAGGTCCTTCCTGGGGGGACACAAAGGCAGAGCCCTTCCCTCAAGGAACTTAGAATCTCCCCTTGGCTCACTCCCCTCCCTATTATACCCACTTGTGTGTTGTTTTGTAAGTGTCCTTAAGTCTTTTCTCAAGAGAGTTGCTAATTGGGCCTGTAAACCCATCGAAGACAAGGGCCCTGGCTTTTATTTCTTTTGTTTCCCCCTCCCTCTCCAGGCGACTAGAACAGTACTCAGCAAAGGGCAGAGAGGCTCAATAGAAGTTGCTGACTGTCTGACCTTGGGGACTTGGTCAACAGGCTAGTTAGAAGCCCAGCTTAAGTAGCGTTAAGTGGCATTAACTGGTGACCCCGGCCAGCTGGCTGGCTGGCTCAGACAGTGCAAAAGGAACCACAAAATGCAAACATGCCAAGGGCAGTTCGGTCCAGAAAGCCTGCCTGTGAGCAGATGGGGGTGTGGGAAGGTGGCACAGGGCGGTGGCTCAGTCATCTCCTTCAGGAGATTGGATATAATTACCTCTCCAACGTAGGCCCAGATTACCTTCTGTGGAATTGAGTCTCTGACAGCAAACTGCCTATTTTGTTTTAATTAAATTTTATTTATTTTAAAAATATTTTTGGCTGCACCGCACGGCATGCAGAATCTTAGTTCCCCAACCGGGGATCGAACCTGCACCCCCTACAGTGGAAGTGCGGAGTCTTAACCACTGGACCACCAGGGAAGTCCCCAAATTGCCTATTTTTTTAAAAAAATTATTTATTTATTTTTCCCTGCGTTGGGTCTTCGTTGCTGCGCGCGGGCTTTCTCTAGTTGCTGTAAGCAGGGGCTACTCTTCGGTGCCGTGTGCGGGCTTCTCATTGTGCTGGCTTCTCTTGTTGCAGAGCACGGGCTCCAGGCATGCGGGCTTCCGTAGTTGTGGCACACAGGCTCTAGAGCGCAGGCTCAGTAGTTGTGGCGCAGGGGCTTAGTTGCTCCGCGGCATGTGGGATCTTCCCGGACCAGGGCTCGAACCCCTGTCCCCTGCATTGGCAGGCGGATTCTTAACCACTGGGCTACCTAGGAAGTCCCCCTAAATTGCCTATTAAAAGTGCTAGAAGCCAAAGGGAGTGGGGAAGGGGAGGTGGGGGTGGGAGGATGGGGGTGTCTATTTTGAAAAGCCTGACCTTTTTGTTTGTTTGTTTTTTGTTTTTTTTTGCGGTACGGGGGCCTCTCACTGTTGTGGCCTCTCCTGTTGCAGAGCACAGGCTCCGGACGCGCAGGCTCAGCGGCCATGGCTCACGGGCCCAGCCGTTCCGCGGCACGTGGGATCTTCCCGGACCAGGGTACGAACCCGCGTCCCCTGCATCGGCAGGCGGACTCTCAACCACTGCGCCACCAGGGAAGCCCTAAGCCTGACCTTTTAAGGTATGTTTAATACTGTAAACATTTCTGGTCGCTACTACTCCCACCACAGTAAAGGGTTTTGTGTGACGTTTGCTTCTGTTGGCTAAGGAGTTATTGATCATATTAGCCAAAGCACAACGTTCTGGTTGATAACAGAAATTCAGGGGAGCCTTTTTGTTCTTGGGGGAGGGGGCAAAGGAGAGCATACCTGGAGTCAGGAAGGATTCCTAGTGGAACCACTGAGATACTATGTGACTTAGGAACTGTCATGTCTCCCTTTAGGAGCAATTTCCTTCCCACAAAGAATCATAAGGATGGAAAGGCATCTATCTAACCAACTGCATATCACTATAGCCAATGCCCAGCCAAATCTGAGAGTCAAGGAACAATGTTCCTAAGGCCTCTTGGTGGGAAGAGAGCAGGTTTAATCCATGTGGTTTCTGAGGGAGAAACTGGGGACAAAGGGTGGAAATTACAAGGATAAAGATTTCCATGCTATATAAGGAAGAGATTTCTAACACACTAGAGCTGTTAAAACCTAGATGGGTTGCCTGCTAAGGTAATGAGTTCTCCATGTGGGTAAGTGTTTAAGTTTCTGATTTAGTCCTCCTAACCAGGAATCCTGCTTCTCTGCCTAAATTTGCAAAACCAAAGCCCTAACCGCCCATAATTCAAAATGACTAAACATGAGATCCTGGCATCCTGACCTCAGTGGCTCTTAGGTCCAGGGCCAGTGCCAGTGCCAGCTTGTACAATGGGGATTTCTTCCCTTAGAAATCTAAGTAGGGTCCCCCAAGCCTTCTCCTGGAGGGGACGTGGCTCCAGACCAAGTACTTCCTGGGGTGAGTTGAGATGCTCCCGCTTTGACCCTCGGGGAGTTGGGCACTCCAGGTGTTGGGCCTTCCTTCTGTTATTGGGCTTCCCGGGTGCCAGGCAGGCCCTCTGGCTGTAGCATCCCACCTGTTTAGTCACTCTCCAAGGCAAGTACATTCTTCTGCTCCAACGAAGAGCTGCCACCAAGCAAACTTGGCAAGTAAATACAAGACGTTTACAAACTCCAAACCATTTTTCAGTAGTTTTTCAGTCCCCTAAAGGTACTCTAAGAGTAAAAACATGAAATTAGCATTCTTGACCTTTGACCCTACACAAATCATCATTCTCTGAAAGAGTGGCTGTTCACAAAGCAGAATTCAGCCATTCAGGCCTGATAGACTCAACCTGGAGGTGTGCACTTGGAGAGGCAGATTTAGAGCCTATATCTTTTTTTTTTTTTAATATTAGCTCTGCTAGACAGAACAAGATGACAATCAGGCCATAAGACACCCTTTAGGATCTGTGTAGCCTTCTTTTTATTTTTTTAAAATTAACTAATTAATTAATTAATTTTTTGGCTGTGTTGGGTCTTTGTTGCTGCGCCTGGGCTTTCTCTAATTGCAGCAAGTGGGGGCTACTCTTCCTTGCGGTGCATGGCCTTCTCATTGCGGTGGCTTCTCTTGCTGCAGAGCACGGACTCTAGGCACTGGGGCTTCCGTAGTTGTGGCTCACGGGCTCTAGAGCGCAGGCTCAGTAGTTGTGGCGCGCCGGCTTAGTTGGTCCGCGGCATGTGGAATCTTCCTGGACCAGGGCTCTAACCCATGTCCCCTGAATTGGCAGGCAGATTCTTAACCATTGCGCCACCAGGGAAGTCCTAGAGCCTGTATCTTGAATTCCATCTAAGTTTTAAGTGTATTCAGCCCTTAGATGAACATTCATTTTAAAGAAAGCATTCAAGACTTTGGAGTGCTACTTTCAATAATAATAATTTGGGGGGTGGGTATTAATTTATAATTTACAAAGGATTTCATTTCTTGGACTCAAAGGAGCAAAGACTCAGCACACCCCAGGGACATATGAGCTCAATGAATGTTAAGATCTCAAATGAAAACTCAGATGCCAGGGTCCCACTGGGGTGAAGGCAGGTCAGGTATTGTCACCCACCCGCAGTTTACAGATGAAGAAACTGAGACTTATAGACGTTCAGTGAGTTGTCTTCTGGCCTCATCTGTCAATCTTCAACTAAACAGGGCAAGCAGAAGCCATGAAAATGAACTGGCCCTGTGCTGTTCTGGGGAAGGCAAATCTGTTGCAGGGCAAGTGGTGCTTCGCTGCCATCCTTCATATTGCTTTGTACCCTGCCCCGTATCTAAGCTGCAGAGTTGTGGTTGTCCAGCAGGTTTGGGGTGTGAAACATCTTTTGCCCCCTTCAAATCTTTTTTCTTTTTAACATCTTTATTGGAGTATAATTGCTTTACAATGGTGTGTTAGTTTCTGCTTTATAACAAAGTGAATCAGTTATACATATACACATGTTCCCATTTCTCTTCCCTCCTGCTTCTCCCTCCCTGCCCCCTTCCAATCTTACCCTAGAGGTAAAGGAAAAGCTTTTCATTATTTTAGGGACTCAACAACCCAGACATTTCCCTGAGTTTCTTGGCTGTTTTTGTTAGATTTGAGAGTTTATTATTGTTAGATTCTCTTTGGTTTTTAAAAGTTTTTCAGGTTGTTTTTTTCTCTTCTTTTTCATCTTTCTTAAGTGGGGGGGGGGGTCGAAAGCTGGTAATGTCCCAACTTCTCTTGCTCTCTTTTAAATGAACCTGTCACCTAGCCCCTTGATTGTTGACTTCCTCTGTTGCTGTCTCGGAGCCCACTTCAATGCATTTTCATGAGTGGGTACAGAGACCCTAAGGGTCCCCTCCCAGCCACCATCACCTCCCTTCTGGCCCTTGAGGAGATCAAGAGCTTCTTTTCCATGAGTTCCTGTGAAGAGTAGCAGGGCGGAGCCCATCACCAACTTGGGCCCACCGTGTTCCAGGGCTGAGCCCTTTGAAGGAGAAGTAGGAGGGTGGCCACAATCACTCCTACTCTGCCCCCTATACTAAATGGGCAAGGAGAGGGGACAGCCATGGGACAACTGTCTTGGGGCGTAGCTGGAGACAGAGTCAAAGACAAGAATCAGTGGGGAATCTGCTGAGGAAATTCTTGCCAACGTGGGTGGCAGAGAGGATGTTGGAGCGTGAGGCCTTATCATTTGTTGAGGGCCTGCTAGGTGTTACTTATTCATTTCTAGGTGCTTTCTTATGTTATCTCATATAATCTTCCTAACAACCTCCTGAGATGAATGTTAATATCCCCTATTGTGTGCATGAAGAAACAGAGGCCGGCGGAGAAGGGCCGGCACCTGCCCAAGGCCACGCAGCTGCCTCTCCGGGTACTCCTGTGAGGCTGGCTTCAGGGCTCCTGTTTCCTGGGCTTTGCTGCAGCCTGCCAGCTGCGCCAAGACTACCTGACAGGGAAGAATAAATAGGCGATGGCAGGGGAGGCTTTTCCTTCCTGGGTTTCTGCAGTTTCCCGGCACAACCCTGAACCGGGGAAGGTCTGGAGTGGCTCTGCTCCTCTGATTGGTGCCTGTGGGCCTCTTCCTGTGTCGACTCCCCAGGTACCCCGGGAACACACAGTCTTTAGTGTGCCGGCTTCCCCCTTCCCCTCCCCCCCTTTCTACAAGCTGGAGCTCTTATCCTAGAATTCAACCCTCCCCGGAAGCAGGAATCTATGTGCTAATGTATTAATCCTCCTATTCAAAAGGTCGCTCCTTCCCTACTGTGGAGACCAGCAGCAGTCTATAACCCGCTGCATACTGTATTTCTGTCCTGGGGTGAGCCTTGTTCCAGCCTAATTATAGCACAAAGGGGAGTTTAGACGCACTCATGCAGTTGTTTAAATTTACTGGGAGCAAATGGGGCTAGGGGATTTGGAAAGTAGCAATAGGGTCCCGACTTCCAAGTTATGGAGACCCCGTGATGGCCAGGGCTCTTAGAGAAACTAAGAGGGCATAGAGCGAGTCGTGAATGTGTACCCTAGCTGGAGGGCTTCCCCCTAAGAGGCAGGAGCATGTGGGCAAATTACCCAACCTGGGGCCAGGACTGCCTCCTTAGAGGAATGTGGTCCTTCCTCCTGTGTGCCATGGGAGCCTTTAAAGAGGCGGCCTCCATTGTGGGAACCTTTCTTTCCTGTGTGGGAAAGAACTGGGCTCAGGTTTCAACCAGGCCATTCTGAGAAGGCCCGGAGGGAAGGGGATGGTGGGAACAGGCGACCAGGACCTTATTTCACAATGGTGGCAGGCATGGAGGAGAGGCAATGGTGGCCTCGCTATCTGGCTGGGGCTTCCCAAAGGACAGAGGCCAGATGTAGTAAAGGGCACTTGCTCCTACTTTGCTGAGCAAATGAAACAGA